>NC_134690.1:284524266-285941766 GCF_050947455.1 Rhinoderma darwinii | reverse complement strand
ATGGCACTATCTACATGGAGACTATATGGGCGCTATCTACAGGGGACACTGTCTATATGGGCACTTTGTGTGGCACTATGTGGGCACTGTCACTTTATATGTGGGAGCTATGGCACTTTATATGTAGGCACATTGGCACTATCTACAGTGGGCATTGTTGGCACTGTGGTGCTATCTATGTTAGCATTATCTATAGTGGGCACTATCTACAGTGGCATTGAAGCACTATCTACATGGACACTGGTGTTTTTCAAGAGGTTGTGACAAAAATAACCCTGACAAATGAAATCCATTTGTTTGTTTTTTTAACGCCCATGAAATCCGATGGTAAATGGATGACAAAAGGCCATTAAAAACAGTAATTTCAATCTTGGTCTCACCTTTCACTCAGGTTTCATATTGAGCATAAATCACACCTCTGCACAATCTACACACCCCAGATACACAATTAGCTGCCAACTACCAAGTTTTTGGCTGATAGGAACTCCATTATTGTCTTTATTTAGTTTATATTGTTATCTACGTGTCCTGCCCCCCTAAAATAGATGACTTACCAGCTTCTTCTACATGCTAACTGCTGATTCGCCTATTATGTGACCTCACTTTTACTGCATAGCAATAGTGAATGTGAAATAGGGTATTGACAAAATATTCAAGCTCCAGTTTATGGATTAATTCAAAAATATGTAATCCCCTTTATATGGACCATATTTATGCTTCATATTTCCATATTTTTTTTTTGCCAAAACAGAGAGAAGAAGGAAAACCTTGCCACTGTTGCTAGGCAGCCATCCAAACCTATTCAGGCACTGCCTAACAAAGACAAACCTTCAAAAATGATTTCTTGAGAAACTGATTTGTAAGAGTTTCCCTTTAACTGCTGTTTATATTTTTATGATTCTTATTAGGGTTAGGCAGGGTTTACACTTGCGTTGTTCAATTCCGTTGTCCTGCTTCGTCAGAGGAGCAGAACAAGGAAATAACAGACACCACCGTTTTGCCGACTGAACCCATTGAGTTTAATAGGTTCCATTGGGGTGTCCGTGGTTTTACCGGACACAATAGCGCAGCATGCTAACAAAGCCCTAACGAAGCCTCCGACGCAGATCTGAACAAAGCCTTATGTTGACTCAGTGGCAGAATATATATATATATATATGTTTATATATCTACACTACCGTTCAAAAGTTTAGGGTCACTCAGAAATTTCCTTCTTTTTGCAAGAAAAGCACAGTTTTTTTCAATGAAGATAACATTGAATTAATCAGAAATACACTCTATTCAGTGTTAATGTGCTAAAGGACTATTCTAGCTGCAAACGACTGGTTTTTAATGCAATATCTACATAGGTGTATAGAGGCCCATTTCCAGCAACCATCACTCCAGTGTTCTAATGGTACATTGTGTTTGCTAGCTGTGTTAGAAGGCTAATGGATGATTAGAAAACACTTGAAAACCCTTGTGCAATTATGTTAGCACCGCTGTAAACAGTTTTGCTGCTTAGAGGAGCTATAAAACTGACCTTCCTTTGAGCTAGTTGAGAATCTGGAGCATTACATTTGTGGGTTCGATTAAACTCTCAAAATGGCTATAAAAAGAGAGCTTTCATGTGAAACTCGACAGTCTATTCTTGTTCTTAGAAATTAAGGCTATTCCATGCGAGAAATTGCCAAGAAACTGAAGATTTCCTACAACGGTGTGTACTACTCCCTTCAGAGGACAGCACAAACAGGCTCTAACCAGAGTAGAAAGAGAAGTGGGAGGCCCCGCTGCACAACTGAGCAACAAGACAAGTACATTAGAGTCTCTAGTTTGAGAAATAGACGCCTCACAGATCCTCAACTGGCAGCTTCATTAAATAGTACCCGCAAAACGCCAGTGTCAACATCTACAGTGAAGAGGCGACTCCGGGATGCTGGCCTTCAGGGCAGAGTGGCAAAGAAAAAGCCATATCTGAGACTGGCTAATAAAAGGAAAAGATTAATTTGGGCAAAAGCACACAGACATTGGACAGAGGAAGATTGGAAAAAAGTGTTATGGACAGACGAATCGAAGTTTGAGGTGTTTGGATCACACAGAAGAACATTTGTGAGACGCAGAACAACTGAAAAGATGCTTGAAGAGTGCCTGACACCATCTGTCAAGCATGGTGGAGGTAATGTGATGGTCTGGGGTTTCTTTGGTGCTGGTAAAGTGGGAGATTTGTACAAGTTAAAAGGGATTTTGAATAAGGAAGGCTATCCCTCCATTTTGCAATGCCATGCCATACCCTGTGGACAGCGCTTGATTGGAGTCAATTTCATCCTACAACAGGACAATGACCCAAAGCACACCTCCAAATTATGCAAGAACTATTTAGGGAAGAAGCAGGCAGCTGGTATTCTATCTGTAATGGAGTGGCCAGCACAGTCACCAGATCTCAACCCCATAGAGCTGTTGTGGGAGCAGTTTGACCGTATGGTACGCAAGAAGTGCCCATCAAGCCAATCCAACTTGTGGGAGGGCCTTCTGGAAGCATGGGGTGAAATTTCTCCCGATTACCTCAGCAAATTAACAGCTAGAATGCCAAATGTCTGCAATGCTGTAGTTGCTGCAAATGGAGCATTCTTTGACGAAAGCAAAGTTTGAAGGAGAAAATTATTATTTCAAATAAAAATCATTATTTCTAACCTTGTCAATGTCTTGACTATATTTTCTAGTCATTTTGCAACTCTTTTGATAAATATAAGTGTGAGTTTTCATCGAAAACACAAAATTGTCTGGGTGACCCCAAACTTTTGAACGGTAGTGTGTATATATATATTTTATTTTATTTTTGTATTCTTTTTTTTTTTTCACTATGTTGAAAAGCCTTGGGGAGCACATTGATAAATGAGCAGGAAGAGTAAGCTTTGCATGGTCATTGAACTTGACTTGTTTGCTGGATTTATTTCTTAAGATTTCACAGAATTACCCTGCACCCAAGTGGACTGTGAGAAATTAGAAATGAGTATTAGATTTTATGCATTAACAACCTTCAAAGTGAAAGACTGCTGAGTCTATGTAATTTTTTTGGTTGTCAGAACAGTGGAGCTTACAATAAAACTATTCAAACCAATCGGGCAGCGAAAGTACAATCACTTGGTTTGACTTGGAAACCAATAATATTGTGCATGTGTTTAATTTTATAATTACATTGCTTTCTTTTGCATGGCTGTTTTAATTCCTATTATCTTATTATAATACAGATAGATACTTTCTGATATAAAGCTATCTTGCTAGTAAATCGAAACACATAAAGCTCTTAAGACACCAGTGATATTGAAGTTATTGTTTCAATGGTTTTTTATAAACACATTTAGTATGGAGTAGATGCCACAAGATATTAAATAAAATACAGAGGGATGACAATTTCCAAACATGTGTGAACAAGATTTGTACATTTTCTATCAGTTGCAATCCAAGCCATTATCGGTTTCCAAAATATAAAAAGACTTGAACTTTTGCAGAGCCCCATTGTGTTGGTAGGTAACATGTCACACATATAGCATTATAAAAAAAGGGGTTATCCGGGGACCAAAAATGTTGGCTTTATATTTTATTGTGAAAAGAAGATATTTTGAATTCTGTACTGAATCGTTCAGTTGAAATACGGTGAATTGGTGCCGGAAATCCTGTAATTTTGCTAATATTGATGACGCGCAGACACGGCCCAACGTGATTGAAGGCTTGCTTCCTGTGTTGTTCGTGTCGGCGTGTTATTAATGGCACGACCTGAAGGTGCTGTCGTCACATTGCCTATCGCTGTAGTCCCCGAGCAGATCCCGGGACTCCATCATTGCTCCCGACGTGACTGTCGCTGTCCATATATGGACAGTGACATCGGCAGCATTGCTGATTCTCTGCCAAGGGGACTCCAGCCCTTCTCCTGACATCACTGACGTGGGCCGTGTCGGCGCGTTATCAATATTAAGAAAACGACAGGACTTCCGTCACCAATTCACCAAGTTTTAACTGAACAATTCAGTACAGAATTAAAAATGAAAGTACATTATGTAAGTAACTTCTTTTCACAATAAATTATAAATCCAAAGCAATTTTTGCTCCCTGGATTACCCTTTTTCTGTAAGTGTGACATGTAGTCCACCACTTTCTGTTGGTGCCTCCCATTCCCATGATATAGTTGATTCTGATATGTTGTCTTTAAAGCAACCTATTGATACAGGAGGAATATTTCAGGGCTATATGTGTGTACAATATTATTAATTTTATTACAGTTATGAAGTACGAGCAAAGACAATACAGGTTTCTTGGTATAGGTCAGATGTTACTTTCTTATATTTAATGAAATGTCTGTGGAGTGAATTCATATAACATGCAGTGTACACAAAGTTACTGTTTTGAGATCAGGCCTGTAAGTACTATTGCCTTTTATGAACCCCCTACTGTGCCTCGATGTCTCTGCTTATTGACAGTCACCTTTGAACAAGATTGTGACATCATCAGACTGGAATTCAATTAAGCAGAAATCTGATTTCAATCTGCTACTGTCTGAATGAAAGGAAATCCTCTCATGTTTATATCACTTTTGTAGCTACAAAGGGGTAAACTTTAGTCATTAATTACACATTATTTTTAATTTCCCATAATTCAAATGTAACAAATAGCTCGATCTGGACAAATATTATTCATTTTTTTTTTTATAGATGTTAAAAAGTAAGCAATAGAACTAAAAAAAACACTTAAGCCTAGTACACGCAGATTTCTTGCAGCAGAAAAATCTGCCTCAAAATTCCTTCAGAAAAATTGCTGCAAAAACCGCTTTCTCTGCCTCCCATTGATGTCAATGGGAGGTCAGAGATGGAAACGCCTAAAGAAAGAGCATGATGCTTCTCTTCCCGCAGACTTTTTTTTTTCCGCTTGCGGGAAAAAAAGCCTCCCAATTAAATCAATGGAAGGCGTTTTCGGACGTTTTTTTGGCGTGGTTTCCAACTTTTTTTCCCTGCGAGTGGCTGGCTAAGAGCCGCCACGGAACAAAAACGTCTCCGTCTTCCATTTAAAACGAGAGGCGGATTCAGCTTTTTTTTGGCGCTGATTCCGACAAGATTTCCGCATCACAATTAGCGCAAAAAAAATCTGTGTGAACTGGCCCTTGCCAAGATGTCTTCCTCTTACTTTATCATGTTCTGTTTCAAGAAAAGAGTGATACATCTCCTTCCTTTTGTGTTTATTTCTGTGTTTGGTTTAACCCCTTAAGTACACCGCTTGTTTTCACCTAATGGACCAGGACATTTTTTTCAAATCTGACATGTGCTACTTTGGCCGGATTCACAGGAGCGTTTGCGTTTTGCGCGCCTAGCAGTTCCGTCTGTCATCAGTGAATGGTGCGTGTCTGCGTGTTTTTTTGCGCATATGGCATCGTTATGACACTCTGTTTTTATGTTTACAAACAAAAGCAGGAGGTGCTTTTATATTTTCATTCATTTATTTTACAACTGTAGCGCGAATCACGCGCGACACACGGAAGTGCTTCAGTGTGCTGCGCGTGATTTTCACACACCCATTGACTTCAATGGGTGCGTGATGCGCAATAAACGCCCAAATATAGGACATGTCGTGAGTTTTACGCAGCGGACATACGCTGCGTGAAAATCACGGACAGTCTGAACGTTCCCATTGCCTAACATAGGTCAGTGCGAGGCGCGTGATTTTCATGCGCGTATCAAGAACGTTAAATACGCTCGTGTAAATAAGGCCTTAATGTGATAATAACTTTGGAATGCTTTTATTTTTTTCAAGCGATTGTGAGATTGTTTTCTCATGATGCATTGTACTTTAACCCCTTAATGACCAGCCTATTTTAACCCTTAATAACCCAGGTATTTTTTAAGTTTTTCCATCGTCACATTCCAAGAGCTATAACTTTTTTATTTTTGTGTCGAGAAAGCTATATAAGGTCTTGTTTTTTGCTGAATAAGTTGTATTTTTTAATAGCACCATTTTGAGATACATATTATATATTGATTAACTTTTATTAACTTTTTTTGGGGGGGGAATAGAAAAAAACCAGAAATTTCGCCACTCTTTTTCACGTCCTAATTCTACGCCGTTTACCGTGTGGTATAAATAACACAATAACTTTATTCAGCGTGTTGTTACGATTGCAACGATACCAAATTTGTATAGATTTTTTATGTTTTACTACTTTTACACAGTAAAAACGCGTTGTTTTTTTCAAAATTATTTGTTTTTGTGTCTCCATATTTGAAGAGCTATAGCTTTTTTTTTATTGTTCCGCCGATTCAGTTGTATGAGGGCTTTTTTTTTGCGGAAAGACTGCAAGTTTTTATTGGTACCATTTTGGAGTAGATGCGATTTTTTGATCACTTTTTATCAAGTTTTTTTTAAGTCAGGATTCCATAGTTTTTTATTTAATTTTTTACGGCGTTCACCGTGCGGGTTAAATAATATAATAGCTTTATAGTCGGGGTCGTTACGGACGCGGCGATAGCAAATATGCGTAACTTTTTTACTTTATTTTGGGTTTTTTTAATAGTAAAGCAGTTTGTAAGGGGAAAAAGTGGGTTATTCATATTTTTTTCACATTTTTTTATTAGCTTTATTAAACTTTTTTTTTACTAGTCCCACTAGGGGACTTTAATATGCGATCATCCAATCACTATTATAATACACTGCAATGACCTAGCAGGCATTCACTACAGGCAGACATGGGGTCCTTTATTAGGCCCCCGGCTGCCATCGGAGACACAGACACTCGACGATCTTATCGCCGGATGTCAGTGGGATGAGAGGGAGCTCCCTCCCTCTCTCCAAAACCACTGTGATGCGGCGCACGCTATTGAGTGCCGCATCTGAGGGGTTAAACGGGTCAGATCGATACTTATATCGATCTCACACGTTCGAGCAGGGACGCTCTCAGCTACATCTGAGAGCAGGGAGATTTGACAACTCCCTGCTCTGCTTACTTATTCTGATGCAGCACCGTAAAATGGCTTATGCATCAGAATAAAGCCCGTTAGTGGCCCCCGTGAAAAGGGGTATTGGCGGTCACTAACGGGTTAAGTTAGTGGTAAAATTTGGTCGATACATTCAGTGTTTATTTGTGAAAAATACCAGAATTTAGAGAAAATGTGCAAAAAAAATTCTAGATTGAAATGTATCTACTTGTAAAACAGATAGTAATACCACACAAAATAGTTACATGGGAGGGCTCAGAAGGAAAGGAGCACTATGTGTTTTTTGGAGTCCAGATTTTATTGGATTGGTTTTCGAGTGCCATGTCGCATTTGCAGAGCCCCAGAGGTATCAAAGCAATGGAAACCCACTAGAAGTGACCATATTTTGGAAACTAAACCCCTTAAGGCATTCATCTAGAGGTTTAGTGAGCATTTCGACCCCACAGGTATTGTGTAAAAGATAACGCACAGCAGATGATGCAGAGTGAGATTTTCAATTTTCTATACATATATGCAATTTCAGTGCTCGATATATTGTGCCCAGCATGTGCCAACGGAGACATACAGCCCATAAACTGTAATGTGGGTTCTCCCAGGTATGGCGATACCCTACATGTGGCTGTTAACAGCTGCCTGGGCACACGGCAAGGCTTTGAAGGGAAGGACCACCATTTGGCCTACTGGGGATTTTCTGGTGCTAAGTCATGTACGCAGAAGCCCCTGAGGTACCAGCACAGTTAAAACCCTGAGAAGTGACCCCGTTTTAAAAACGACACCCCTTAAGGCATTCATCTAGAGGTGTAATGAACATTTTGACCCCACAGGTATTGTGAAAAGATAATGCGCAGCAGTTGGTGCAGAGTGAGATTTGCAATTTTCTATACATATATGCCATTTCAGTATCTTATATATGGTGCACGGCACGTGCCACTGGAGACATACACCCCATAAACTGTAATGTGAGTTCTCCCGTGTACAGCAATACCGTACATGTGGCTGGTATCAGCTGCCTGGGCAAACAGCAGGGCTCAGAAGGGAAAGATGAGGGGGATAAGCTGTGCGGAGTGCATCTGGGTTAAAGAGGCTCTGTCACCAGATTATCAAATCCCTATCTCCTATTGCATGTGATCGGCGCTGCAATGTAGATAACAGTAAAAACAGTTTTTTCAAAAAACGATCATTTTTGGCCAAGTTATGAGCAATTTTATATTTATGCAAATGAGCTTTGAAATGGACAACTGGGCATGTTTTTTTTCGTATTTCCAACTGGGCGTGTATTGTGTTTTTAACAACTGGGCGTGTTTACTTGTTTTACTAACTAGGCGTTGTGAATAGAAGTGTATGATGCTGACAAATCAGCATCATACACTTCTCATCATTCCCACCCAGCTTCTTTCACTAAAGACACACAGCGTGACGTCACCCACAGGTCCTTCAACCTTGTCGTCGGACAAAGAAGATACATCGGCTTAAAGGCGTCCAAAAGGTTAATATGCTCATCTCTTGGGAGTTTGCTATGCTTACCTGCACATGGTGATACTGCTGCAAATTCAACTGTACGCCTGGAGCTGTGGTGTCTTCTCTCTTCCGACGCCAAGGTTGAAGGACCTGTGGGTGACGTCATCACTCCCAGCCAGCTTCTTTCACTGCAGACACAGCGTGACGTCACCCACAGGTCCTTCAACCTTGGTGTCGGAAGAGAGAAGACACCACAGCTCCAGGCGAACAGTTGAATTTGCAGCAGCATCACCATGTGCCGGTAATCATAGTAAACTCCCTAGACACGAGCATATTAACCTTTTGGACGCCTTTCAGCCGATGTATCTTCTCTGACCGACGCCAAGGTTGAAGGACCTGTGGGTGACGTCATGCTGTGTGTACATGGGTACTTTTGTGGCCATGTATTTTTGGCAATACAAGGACATCCCTCTTGTACTTGACACACAATATGTTGCTGCTAGAATGTGCCCTGCTCTCACCCCTTCTGAATGTTTGCCCAAGCAATGTCTTAGGGAGGCCTCTCAGATTTCTTCTTGCAGTGCCATATGCCGCAGTACTCCTGGAAGCGAGGCACTTGAAGATTGGGGCGCTGGTATAAAAATTATCCAGGTAGAGGTGGTTACCCTGGTCCAGCAGTGGGTTCACCAAATCCCACAGAATTTTTGCATTAACTCCCAGTAAGGGGGGAGCATTCTGGGGGCTGAATACTGGTGTCCTTCCCTTCATATATCCTAAATTTGTAGGTATACCCTGATGCACTCTCGCACAGCTTATACATCTTCACGCCATATCTTGCCCTCTTACTCGGCAGGTATAGGCGGAATTGAAGCCTCCCTTTAAAATGTACCAAGGACTCATCAATAGAAATACACTTCTCGGGGGTGTATGCTTGGGCAACCGGGCACTGAAATCATCTAATAGGGGTCTCAGTTTATACAAACGGTCAAAACTGGGGTCATCTCGGGGTGGGCACTGCTCATTATCAGTATAATGTGAGAAGCGAAGTATTGCCTCATAACGCATCCTGGACATGACCATAAAGTACATTGGAGTGTGGTATAAGATGTCTGTGCTCCATTAGGTCCTAATGGAAGGCTTTTTTAGAAGCCCGATGTTCAATTGAAGTCCTCAGAACTTGCCCAACTCTGCTGTGTCTACAGTGGTCCACCTGTGGGATTGGGCATAAAAGGATGTGGGGTTTTTAGTAATATACTTTTGGGCATATAAATTTGTCTGGGAGACCATGAGCTCTATAAAATCATCAGTGAAGGAGAACTTGAAAAATCCATTTCACTGAGCCCTGCCGTATTAAATTTCATTCCCGGGCTGCCCATGTACTCGGGGATTTTGGGCTCATAAATGTCTGGTGTGGGGGTCCAAATGGGGTAACTTTGCTCGGGGGTTTCAACTGCGGAGGGGTCACTTTGGTCACGGGTTTCAACTGCGGCGGGGTCACTTCGCTCGGGGGTTTCAACTCTGGTGGTGGACCTGGGGCGTCTCCTAAGGGGTTCCTCTTCTTCATCACTGAATGAGGAGGTTGATAAATAAAACAGGGTCTCACCATCCGACGTGTCTGTATCGGAGGCATGAAATGAATATTCCTCTTCGGCAGTAAATTTCTGTTGGGACATGTTTGTTACGTTGTGCCTAGACACATTTAAAATATATTATTATTTATACAGCAAATAAAATAAAAAAGGCTTCCCTAACAAGGAGCAATAGGCTGTTACTTAAACTAGCCAAAAAATGTTGTGTTTTTATAGAACGAGTGGGCTTCCCTGAGACTTAACCTAACTAGGGCGAGGGTTCCTAACACTAAACCTAGCTAGATTTTATTTGAACTTTCCTGAGAATAAGCCTAACTACGGCGACTTTTCCCTGACACTAAACCTATATAGATTATTCCGAGCTTTCCTGACGCTAAACCGAACTACAGTAATGGATCTCTAACACTTTACCTAACTGCGGTGACGGATTCCTGACACTAAATTCCCTGACGCTATACCTAACTCTGCTTTTTGACGATTTACTGAATCTAACTAACCCTAATACTAAACTAACTAGCTGAGATGCTGCAGATAACTAACTATCCAAACTAATTTTTATATTCTTTTATATATTTATATATTTTTTTTGTTTTTTGTTTTTATAGAACAAGTGGACTTCCCCGACACTAAACCTAACTAGGGTGAGGGTTCCTAACAGTAAACCAACTAGAATGTGAACTTCCCTGATGCTGAACCTAACTAAGGCAACGGTTCCGACACTAAACCTAACTAGATTTTTCCGAGCTTCCCTGATGCTAAACCTAACTACAGTGATGGACCGCTAATGATAGATCTAACTACGGTGACGGGTGCCTGACACTAAACCTAACTAGATTATTCCGAGCTTCCCTGACGCTAAACCTAACTACGGTGATGGACCGCTAATGATAGATCTAACTACTGTGACTGATTCCTGATGCAAAATTCCCTGACGCTATACCGAACTCTGCTTTTTGACGGTTCCATGACACTAGCTAACCCTAATACTAAATTAACCAGTTAAATTGTCTAACTTATTTAAACAAACTGTTTTTTTTTTTTTTTATATATTTTTTGTTTTATATATTTTATAAATAAAAAAAGAATCCCCAGGGACCAAGAAATTTTGGTCCTGAAGACTAAGAAGTGGTCAGTGATAGGAGATCACTGACCAAAAACGTTGGGGGAACACAAGGAGGAAGGGAACAGGAGTGGGTAGTGGATGGGGGATGTGGGGAGCAGAACAAGTTTTTTTTGTTAACTTTTTTTTCACTTTTTTCGCTCTTTGCTCTTCTCTCTCTCTTCTCACAACCGCTCTGAACGCCTCACTATCTCCAGCAGAGACATTCAGAGCGGTTGCATGTCAGGGAGAGGAAGTTTAGAGACAGATCACCTCTATTGTTCAGTTAGTCACTGACTGACCAATAGCGGCGATTGACGAGACGGGACCATTGCGACAGGTCCCGGCCTATTGAGCTGTGATAGGCTGCTGTCCGAAACAGCAGCTGTCACAGCTCTTGAACGCGCCGGCGGAAAATGGTGATGCATTTTCCCCATGACGTACTATTCCATCACTGAGCGCGACCGATGCGGTCAGCATGACGGAATAGTACGTCACAGAGCGCGAAGGGGTTAAAAATGAATTTTTGCAAAAAAAATAAAAAGTGTGTACATTTCACTTCTAATTTACTTTATTTCTTGTGAAACGTCTAAAGGGTTAAGAAACTTTCTAAATGATGTTTTGAATACTTTGAGGTGTTCAGTTTTTAAAATGGGGGGATTTATAGGGGTTGTATGGGCCCCTCAAAACCATTTCACAACTGAACTGGTCCCTGTAAAAATAGCCTTTTTAAATTTTCTTGAAAATGTGAGAAATTTCTTCTAAAGTTCCGCGTCGGCATCAGCACCAGAAAATCCTAGCCTAAATCGCCCCCCATTGATTTCAGACAGAGGCGTTTTTTTACGTGGGCGGCTTTTAGCCACTCGTGGGAAAGAAAAGCGGCAAGTCCTTTCCTGATTCGGCGGTTTCCGCCTCTGACCTCCCATTGAAATCAATAGGAGGCAGAGAAAACTTGCGGCGCTCATTTCTGAGCGTTTTTCGTGGCTTTTTTTTTGCCCGCGGTCCTTGCATTAGCTTCATGGTCGCGGGCGAAAAACGCAGCGAAAAAAGCTCAGGCAGGTCAAAATTGGCCTCAAGATTCCTGAAGGGATTCTGAGGCAGATATTTTCTGCCTGCAAAAATTGAGGCGTTTCATGACAAACCTGGTAGAAGGGCCCCTGTTACTGGACCTCAGATAAACAAGCCAGAGGGTGTCACTGCTGGTATGGACTTGTTTAGTTGTGGTTGGAATTAGACCTCCAGTTTGGCAAGTTTTGTGGTTAGTTGCTGGATATGGTATGCATTTACTTCCTTTTCAAGTTTGTTTACTTTTATTTATCCTGCAAACTAAGGCTTCGTTCACATCTCCGTTGGAGGTTCTGTTACGGCCTCTGTTGCAGCTTGGGTCAAGATTACCGGAGACAATAGTGCATCATGTTACAGATGGTTGGGTACTGTGTAGTACCTGGCTATTCCTAACACCCCTGGTGGCAGTTGGTAATGGGGTAATAATGGGAGTTAGTTTTAGTATTTTCACCAGCTAACACTAAGCCCCGTCTGAGTGATGGACGCTGTCAATCAGCCAGCGGCCATTACAAAGGCAGTAGTAATAACGTTTAAAAAAATACAGAGACATAGAAATAATAAAAAAAAAACACACATCCCTCATTAACCATTTAATTGAAAATAAAAAAAGCATTCATCGAAGTAGTCCTCAAATCCAACATAGTCCAACATCCGAACCTGTAAAAAACACAAATACAAAAAAAACCCCATTAGTAACACATGTGGTAAGCTTAATACAGGGCCCATGTGTGATACTGTCTGCTGGGCCCAGTGTGTCTAAGCCTACCACATGTTAGGCTTAGATACAGGGCCCCAGTAGACAGTAATCTTATACAGTATAACATTACTGTCTGTTGGGGCCCTGTATCTAAGCCTACTATGTGGTAGGCTTAGATACAGGGCCCATTAGACAGGATCACACTTGGTTTCGGGGCCCGGTCGCAATTGCGTCCGCTGTGACCCCTATAGTTACGCCACTGCTAACAGGCCTTCATGAGCTGAAAAATTAACCCATAAATCGGTCTATAATATAACAGGTTGCTACAGATCTTGTGAAAGACAAGAAGGTAGCCTTCTGCTAAATCCACTTACTCAAGAGCCAAAGACTCACTACATATAAATTTAAAAGTGTAATTCCAGAATCCCCTATCCACAGAATGTGTCTGATCACTGGGGGCCTCACCGCTGGGCCCCCCACCTATTCTAAAACGAGCGTTCCGAACCCCCTGTTTCTCCTTACTGCATGACCACAGTAGGGGGAATGGAGTAAAGGTCAAGCATGCGCTTTGGGACTGGTGGAGACAGCCGGGGACAGGGCTCGACTGTTTCCGTAAGTCCCATAGCAATTGGATGGAGCAGCAGGGCACATGCTCCACCTCCGCTCCATTCAAGCTCCTTCTCACTGCGGGGGGAAGCAGAGGAGGAAAAGGGAACCCCCAATGTAGTGATGGGAGGGGCCCCCAGCAATCTGACACTCATCACCTATCCTGTGGATAGTTGATAATTGTTCTTTCTGCGACTACCCTTTTAAACTGTGCCCAACGAAACCCATTTTCTGGGTCCTGTCAGGTTTCGGTCATGGTGTCCATTGGTTTACTGGAAAAAATAGTGCAGCATGCTGCGCTATTTTGTCCGACATTGTTTACCGGATTTGCGACGCAGAATTTTAATAGACCCTCTGATGCAGATGTGAACAGAGTCTCAACAGCCTGTTGTCTGATGCACTCACTTCCGTGCAAATTGTCTTTAACCACTGATTATTTCCAGCAAAACATTTTCACCTTTTCTAATTACAACTCCGCACTGCGGTCAACTTGTTTGTTTACAATCTATCTGGACAGTGACTCTGGGTAAATTCCCAAAGTGTGAGTAGCGCTGATATTCATGCTAGTTTGAGGTTTCCGTTGATGTTTATATTGGGAAAGGCCCACATACTGTGGTTTAAAGTTTTAAACACTGAAGCTCATGTAAAAATTGGCATTACACATTCAGTATGTGCTAAAGATGTAAAAAGTTAGTTGTAAAATATTAAATTGTTAACTAAGGACATCCGGACATGTTGATTTCAGCAGTCTATCACTTATTTTCTTTAGTGCAGCCATTTCTGATAACCTATGTACATTCTGAGCCCGCACAGCGCTGCCAGAGCACAATTCAGTATATTCTTGAACTGCGGCTAGCTCAGCCCACTCTCCATTGATTGACAGATGTTATCCTATTACTATGCATAGGGAGAAAGCAGTCACTCAGCAGCAGCAGCAGGGAGAGGGGAGCGATAGCACATGAATACGTCAGACATCTACCTCACAGCGCTTGCATTGCGCTGCAAAGTTTAAAATGTAAGTTCTCTAAAGTGACATCAGAGAGAGCAGCATAAAGTTGCTGACAGGTTTGCTTCAACTTTAGCAACCAGTGCTGGGCAGCTGCTGCCAAGGCAAAAAAAAAAATCATTAGATGCAACGAAAGAGATCATGACAAGAACACAATTTTGGCTCTATTGGCTCTATACAAATCACTAGTCAGACCACACATGGAATATTTTGTACAATTTTGGGCACCTGTGTATAAGAAGGACATGGCTGAACTGTAGCGGATGCAAAGAAGGGGGATAAAGGTAATTAGGGGAACGTGAATGGGTGGATTACAGTTCCAGAAAGGTTATCAAACTTGGGGCTATTCAGTTTAGAAAAAAGACGGCTATGGGGCGATCTAATTGCAATGTACAAATATATAATTGGACAGTACAGAGATCTTCCTAATGATCTTTTTACACCTAGGCCTGTAACAAGGAGAAGGGGGCATCCTCTACGACTAAAGGAAAAAAGGTTCCACCATCATCACAGACAGCGGATTCTTTACTGTGAGATCAGTGAGACTGGAACTTTCTGCCACAGGATGTTTTGATGGTTGATTCTTTGAGCAAGTTCATGAAGGGTCTGGATGCCTTTCATGAAAAATATAATATTATAAGTTACGGGTACTGGATTCTGGAGATGAGACATTGATCCAGGGATTTATTCTGATTGCCATATATGGAGTCGGGGAGGAATTTTTCCCCTAACGAGGAAATTGGCGTCAACCTCATGGGGGTTTTTGCCTTCCTCTGGATCAACACGGTAGGATTATAGGTTGTACTTGATGGACCTGTGTCTTTTTTCAACATTATCAACTGTATGTATGAACCGATGCTTCCTCTCCTTTGGTTCCTGAAAGTGTGGGAACATTGGGTGATTTTCTGATAGTCTGCAGTTTCCATCAGCTACTCTAACCAGTATATTGAAGTCTAAACTCTTGTTCAGAATATTTATATTTTCGTTGTATACTCACTGGCTAGCCCCCGCTGTGATCCTGCTATATCTGAATGCAAGTGAGCACAACAGTTTTTGACCCAAGAACCTCATTGTCAGCATTCCCAAGGGCCGCAATAATATGTTCCATAAATGTCTGACTGGTGAGGACTCCATTACTCCCACTTTGGGAAAATACAGAAACAGCCGAGCGTTTCACAACTCTTAGGGTATGTTCACACGCCCTATTTACGGACGTAATTCAGGCGTTTTTTCCGCTTCTAATTACGCCCGAAAAAACTGCTCCAAACCGTCTGCAAACATCTGCCCATTGAATTCAATGGGTCTTACGGTGTTCTGTGTAGACAGGCTATTTTTTCACGCGCCACTGTCAAAAGATGGCGCGTAAAAAGACGCCCGCCTCAAAGAAGTGCATGTCACTTCTTGGGACGTAATTGGAGCCGTTTTTCGTTGACTCCAATGAAAACCAGCTCCAGTTACGTCCGTAAAAGATGCCGTGAAAAAAGCGTGCACTTGTCAAAACGTCTGAAATTCAGGAGCTGTTTTCACCTGAAAACAGCTCCGTAATTTCAGACTTAATTGGTGTTGCCGTGTGAACATACCCTTATAAACTACAATAGAGTGAGCAGTTTACTTCTGCATCCACCTCATTTCCTCCTCTCTGAAGTGCAAAAAACAGAATCAGGGGATATGCCATAAATGTCTTAGACTTAGACTTCTTCAGAGTGTGGATGAGACTTGTTAAAATCTCATCCACTTTGTTGCTACTGTAATATACTGCAGATTTTCCAATGTAAATCCGTACAGAAAATCCGAAACATACCGTAATACTAATGCACTGTTATGCTTAGTGCGGGGGGGGGGGGGGGGTTGTCGTCCCATGACATTAAGGTTCAAAGAGGCCAAAAGAGAGAATACCAGTCATGGACCTCTCCCTCAGGCCTGCACTAGGAATAGCACAGTAAGGGTATATTCACACTGGGCGAATACGCTGCATAAAGGTCCCAAGCGTAACCGCCCTGAAGCCCGTAGGGAGTTCTGGATGAAAAACCGCACCAAACTGTTGTGCAGTTTTTTCGGCTGGAATGTACCCTGCGGAAAACAGTATGTGTGACCGCTGCAGCCTGTGATTGGCATAGAGCTCTGGGTAAGTATCAACTTTTTTTTCTGAGTTAAGATTTTTGCGACAGAATCACATTTTTCCACCGCAATAATTGCAACATCTACTTTTTGTTGCGGGTTTTACCTCCCTATTGAATTCAATGGAGAAAACCTGCAACAGAAAACCAGCGATTGTGTAAAATCCGCTGCGCATTACCGTAGTAGCAAAGTGGATAAGCTTTGAACAAATCTCATCCACACACTGCGTAAAAAAGCCAACAAAAAAGCGATTCATGAATTGACCTGGGGTGCAGTTTTTTAATCCGCTGCATGTCAATTTATGCTGTCTATTAAAAAATCGCACCCCGGGTCAATTCATGAACACTTTTCGTTGGCTTTTTAACGCAGTGTGTGGATGAGATTTGTTCAAAGCTTATCCACTTTGCTGCTATTGTAATGCGCTGCGGATTTTCCGCAATTAAATCATTTGCCAAAAATCTGCAGTATTTACACTACGTGTGAACATGGCCTAAAAAGAAAGACTGCTATTTCATAAAGCTTTTGAAATGTCATAGTGACATGTCAGAAGTTTTTGTTATTGATCTTGGAATATCTAGGAGGGAAAAACATTTACAAACTGACTGGTTGCAACGGTGGCATTCTATTAGGGTATGTTCACACGGAATGTTTTCAGCCGTTTTTTGGGAATAAAATGTCCCGAAAAACGGTTGAAAAATCGGAAGCAGAACGCCTCCAAACATCTGCCCATTGATTTCAATGAGAAAAACAGCATTTTGTTCTGACGGCTGTTCTTTTTGTAAAAAAAACGGCCGTGAAAAAGAAGTGCGTGTCACTTCTTCAGCCGTTTTTGGAGCCGTTTTTCATAGACTCTATAGAAAACAGCTCCAAAAACGGCCGTAAAAAAACAGCGAAAATTGCGAGTGGCTTAAAAACGTCTGAAAATCAGGAGCTGTTTTTCCTATAAAATAGCTCTGTATTCTCAGACGTTTTTGGTTAAGCGTGTGAACATACCCTAAGGGTATGTGCACACACACTAATTACCTCCGTAATTGACGGACGTATTTCGGCCGCAAGTCCCGGACCGAACACAGTGCAGGGAGCCGCGCTCCTAGCATCATACTTATGTACGATGCTAGGAGTCTCTGCCTCGCTGCAGGACAGCTGTCCCGTACTGTAATCATGTTTTCAGTACGGGACAGTAGTTCCACGGAGAGGCAGGGACTCCTAGCATCGTACATAAGTATGATGCTAGGAGCCCGGCTCCCTGCAGTGTGTTCGGTCCGGGACTTGCGGCCGAAATACGTCCGTCAATTACGGACGTAATTAGTGTGTGTGCACATACCCTAACAGTACCACGCTGGAATTCAGTGAGCTCTTTAGAATGACCGAGTTTATAAGGGCATGTCCACACGGCTTATTTTCGTCCGTTTTTCGGGCCGTAAACGGCCTCAAAACGGCCAAAAAATCGGAAGCAGAATGCCTCCAAACATCTGTCCATTGACGTCAATGGGAAAAATTGCGTTCTTTATCTGACAGGCCGCTTTTTTACGCGGCCGTTTTTCATAGACTTTAGAAAAACAGCTCCAAAAACAACTGCGAAAATAAGCCACTAAAAACGCATGTTACATTTGAATAACGCTAGCATTTTTAGAAGCATTTTTTATGCCGTTTCAATAGCTAGAAAAAGTATGTTTGTGTGAGGAGGCCTAAGGCTGGGTTCCTGTGTAGCGTAAACGCTGCATAATTTCCACAATGGAATTATGTGCAAAAAATCTGCAGCATTTACAGTAGCAGCAAAGTGGATAAGATTTGAACAAATTTCATGCACACACTGCATAAAAATTCAGCTGTGAAAACTTTCATAAATTGACCTGCGGTGCCGTTTTTAAATGTGGAAACTTTGCTCTTTTGTTGCAACAAATAGCAATTGTTGCTATTTTTGCCACGGAAACGCTTTGAATCAGCTGCAGAAATCGCAAATCAGAAAAAAAACCTTTTTGTTTAAAATTAATAAAACTCAGGCATTGTCATGGGAGCGCGTTCCTCTGTTGTCAAGCCAGCCCGGCCTCCTGGGATGACATTTCTGCTGCTATCAATTACAGGCTGCAGCGGTCACATGGGCTGCAGCGGCAGCCCAGGAGGCCGGGATGCATGGAGAACAGAGAGATTCTATGCTTTGACACCGCCTGGAGGCTAAGCATTGGCTTTTGCAGCAGCACTGTTTCTGTAGTGAATATTCTGCACGAAATCTGCACCACAATTCAGTGCATTTTTTTGGCCGGAATTCCTTGTGGGTTTATGGTTGGATTTGATGCATACTTTTAGAAGTACAGCATATCCGAGCCGTGGGAAAAGGTTATGTTCCCACACATAGGAAATGCTGCGGAATTTCTGCAACAGAAAATCTGCAGCGGAATCTTAAAAAAACGCCGGTAATTCAGTCACAGAAGTCCGCAGCATGTAGTGCATTTTTTGCTGCACACAGTGCTGCAGAAATGCTGCGGTTTTACCTGCTGATTTAGTGTCAAATAATAGATTATAGAAAAGTATATGTGCACCTACGGATTGCCAGTGGTTTACTGCGTCTCCGCTGTGTAAACGATGTACAAGCCGCAACAAAACTCATCTGTTGTGGAATTTATGCAGAGTCTCTGCACAGAACCCACAGCATAAATTGACATGGTCACTCTGATTGGTCCATGACGTACTAGTAGTTCATCATGAGCGCATCGTTCGCGCTCCATGACCTAATAGTACCTTGACGGGAGGAAATGCCATTCCGGCCCCCCTCCCGGCATATACAGCAGTTGCCGCAGCTCCTTCAGCAGGGACCGATCGCGGTGCTCCCTGCTGATTAACCCCTTAGAAGCCACGTTCAATAGCGATCACAGCTTCTTAGGGGTTAAAACACCATCGACGTCCCGCAACATGATCGCGGGCACCGATGGTTGCTATGGCAGCCAGAGGCCTAACAATGGCCCTATGCCATCTACGGAAGCCTAGTGGGTCCTGACAAAGGCAGGACCCACTATGCTTGCTGTCAGTGAGTAGCTGACAGCTCTATTACACTAAGTGTATTAGAATTACGATCAGGGCCTCCTGCCTTCAAGTCCTCTAGTGGGACAAAAAAAAAGTAAAAATAAAGTTGTATAAAAATAAAAAAATACAAGTTTATAAGTAATAAAAGTAAAAATCCCCCTTTCTCAATCTTTATTATTAAAAAAATAAATGAACTATGCATAATTGATATCGCCACGTCCGTAACGGCCTGAGCTACAAAAGTATTTAGTTATTTATCCCGCGTGGTGAACGCTGTAAAATAAAAAAAATAAAAAACCATACCAGAATCACAATTTTTCGGTCACTTCACCTCCCAAAAAATTTAATAAAAAGAGAACTTTGCTTTAAATTCCTGTAAAACATCTAAAGGGTTAAGAAACTTTCTAAATGCCGTTTTGAATACTTTGAGGGGTGTAGTTTTGTAATTGGGGTGTTTTATGGGGGTTTCTAATATATAGGCCACTCAAAGCCACTTCAGAACTGAATTGGTACCTAAAAAAAAAAGGCTTTTGAAATTTACTTCAAAATATGAACAATTTCTGCTTCTGTTCTAAGCCTTGTAGTGTCCTAGAAAAATAAAAGAATGTTCAAAAAATTATACCTACATATAGCAGACATATGGGAAATGTGAACTAGTAACTATTTTGTGTGGAATTATTATCTGTCTTGCAAGCAGATACATTTAAAATCATAAAAAATGCTTTTTTTTCCAAAATTTTTTTCAAATATTACCACTAAAGTCCAATCTATCACGAGAAAACAATCTCAGAATCGCTTGGAGAGGTATAAGCATTCGAGAGTTATTACCACATAAAGTGACACAGGTCAGATTTGAAATATGGGCTCAGAGCCTTAGGGTCGCTTACTAAAAAACGTCTGAAAATACGGAGCTCCCGATTTTCAGCCGTTTTTTTCTAAACTCGCGTTTTTCGCTGCGTTTTTACGGCTGTTTTTCTATAGAGTTAATGAAAAATGGCTCCAAAAACGGCTCAATAAATTACATCTTTTTATATCTTTTTACACATAAAAACGGCACGTAAAAAGATGCCCCGTCGGAACAGAACACGGTATTTCCCATTGAAATCACTGGGCAGATGTTTGGAGGCGTTCTGCTCCTGACTTTTCGGGCATTTACGGCCTGAAAAACAGCCGAAAATAAGCCGTGTGAACATACCCTGAAGACCAAAACTAGGCTGTGTCATTAATTAAGGTGCCTGCTGTACATTTCTGGAACTGCTGATTGCTTTCCCCATAATCATGTAGAGGAAATAAAACCCCCAAAACTATACAATCAGAAAATAAAAACAGATTAGAAAAAAAGTTTTCAGTATACAATATATAGATTTCAATTAGTTAAAAATAAAAATTAATAATAATAAGGTAATACATACCTTCTCTTTAACCCCTATCCGCACGAGTAAGTAACTATATGTCGTCGCGGGAGGTTACTTCCCGCACAAGGACGTATAGTTACTGAGTTGTTTCCGGTGCACACTGTCAGCGACAGTGTGCATCGGGAACCGGGAGGTCAGCTGTCGCCGACAGCTGACAATCCACTCTTGCCGGAAAGTGGTATTTTGCCGCTGATTTCGGCGAATGAACCCCTTAAATGCGGTGATCGGCCTCCGTGTCTGCCATGGACGGAAGCCCATCAGGACCAACCTCCGGCTGGTCCTGATAGGCTTCCTGTCAGAGTGACAGGAAGTCACTGTGTCATTCCCGATGCACACTGTTGGCGACAACGTGTGCATCGAGAACTGGGAGGTTAGCTGTCCCCGAAAGCTGACACTCCAGTGTTGCCGATCAGCGGCTCATCACCACTGATTTTGGCAATTAACACCTTAAATGTGGCGATCGATTGCCGCATTTAGGGGGTTTGTAGTACATCGGCAGCCCCCATGGAATTGTGGGGTTTGCTGATGCTTGTGATGGCATCCGGAGGCCAGGCAAAGGCCTCCGGGTCTGCCATGTATTGAAGCCTATGAGGACCAGCCTCTAGCTGGTCCTCGTAAACTTCCTGTCAGAGCGGATTTACACGAACGTCTTTTCACGCGCGTCGCACGGACCTATGCTAGTCTAAGGGGCAGTGCGGACTGTCAGTGATTTTTGCGCAGCGTGAGTCTGCTGCGTAAAACTCACGGCAGGTCCTTTATTTCTGCATTTTTCGCGCATCATGCACCCATTGAAGTCAATGGGTGCGTGAAAATCACGCATGCCACACGGAGACACCTCCGTGGGACGTGCGTGATTCGCGCAACAGCAGGCAAACTATGATTGCAAACAGAAAAGCACCACGTGCTTTTCTGTTTACAATCATAATGCTGGCGGCTGCGCGAAAAGCACGCAGCCGCGCACCATATGATCATGACACACGGAGCTGTTAAGTGCCTTTTGCGCACGCAAAACGCCGCATTTTTTGCATGCGCAAAATACACACGCTCGTCTAAATCCGCCCTCAGAGTGACTGTGACCTCACACTGACAGTTGGAATACATTATACTACATAGATAGTGTAATGTATTCTAGCAGCGATCAGAGCTGCAGGTAAAAAAAGAAAGTGTAAAAAGTTTATAAAAACGTTTTATAATAGTGTAAAAAAAAAAGTTTTTTTTTTCCAATACTAAGTAATTTATTATAGGAAAAAAATGAAAACATAAAAAAAAGTACACATTTGGTATCACCGCGTTCGTAACGACCCAAACTATGAAACTATAATGTTATTTTTCCCGTACTGTATTTTTTGGTTACCACCCCTCCCAAGATGTAGAATAAAAAGTGATCAAAAAGTTGCATTTACCCCAAAATAATATCAATAAAAACTACAGCCCGTCCCACAAAAAACAAGATCTTCCACAGCTTTTTTTTTTACTAAAAAATAAAACATTTACGGCTCTTAAAATATGGTGTCTCAGAAAAGAAATAATTTTATAGAAACTTAATTTTATTGTGCAAACGCTGCAAAACATTAAAAAACGATATACATATGGTATTGCCGTAATCGTACTGACCTGCAGAAAAAAGTAAAACATAATTTATTGCGCACAGTAAACGCCGTAAGAAATAAAGAATTTAAAACGCCAAAATCACAGTTTTTTGGTCACCTTAGCTCTAAAATAAAATGTAATAAAAAGTCATCAGGAAGATGTATGTACCATAATATCAGACCAATAAAAGCTACAGCTCGTCCCGCCAAAAATAAGCTCTCAGAATGTGATGATACAAAACAATTAATTATTTTTTTTAACAAATAGTCTTCTTTGTAAAAGTAGTAAAATATAAAAAAAAACTATATAAATATGGTATCACCGTAATCGTATTGAGACACAGAATAAAACTAAAGTTGTCGTTTTTACTGCACGGTGAAAGACGTAAAAACAAAACCCCAAAAACAATGGAAAAATCAGTTTTTTCCAATTTCAACGCGCAAATAATTTTTTTTCAGTTTCCCAGTGCATTTTATGGTACTTTAAATGGCGTCAATAGAAACTACACATCCTCCCGCAAGAAAAAAAGCAATCAAACCGCTCTATTGATGGAAAAATAAAAAAGTAATGGCTCTTGGAAGGCGGGGAGTGAAAAACGAAAATGAAAAAGCAAAAAAGGATCAGTCCTGAAAGGGTTAATTAATTTCTAATATAAAAAAACATTTATGACCACATGTGGGGTATTGCCGTACTCGGGAGAAGTTGCTTTACAAATGTTGGGGTGCTTTTTCTCTTTTATCCCTTGTGAAAATTACAAAATTCAACATTTAGTGAACAAAAATGTTGATATCAATTTTCACGGCCTAATTCCACTAAATTCTACAAAAACCTTTGGGGTCAAAATGCTCAAATTCCTTGAGGGGTGTAGCTTCCAAAATGGGGTCACTTTTATGGGGTTTCCACTGTTTTGGTCCCTCCAGTACGTTGCAAATGCGACATGGCACCGAAAACCTATCCAGCGAAATCTGCGCTCCAAAATCCAAAAGGCGCTCCTTCCCTTCTGAGCCCTGCTGTGAGTCCAAACATCAGTTTATGACCACATATAGGGTATTGCTGTAATCGGGAGAAATTGCTTTACAATTGTTGGGGTGCTTTTTCTCCTTTATTCCTTGTAAAAATTAAAAAATTCTATGTTTTTGCCGAAAAAAAGGTGATTTTCATTTTCACAGACTAATTGCACTAAATTCTGCAAGAAAACTGTGGGGTCAAAATGCTAACTATACCCCTAGCAAAACGCCTTGAGGGGTGTAGTTTCCAAAATGGGGTCACTTTTGTGGGGTTTCGACTGTTTAGGCACCACAAGACCTCTTCAAACGTGACATGGTGGCTAAAATATATTCCTAAAAAAAGGAGGGCCCAAAATCCACTAGGTGCTCCTTTGCTTCTGAGGACGGTGCTTCAGTCCATTAGCACACTAGGGCCACATGTGGGATATTCCTAAAAACTGCAGAATCTGGGCAATAAATATTGAGTTGCGTTTCTCTGGTAATATCTTCTGTGTTGCAGAAAAAAATTGATTACAAATGAATTTGAGCAAAAACAATTGAATTTCACCTCTACTTGCTTTAATTCTTGTGAAACGCCTAAAGGGTTAAAATACTTTCTGGATTCGGTTTTGAATACTTTGAGGGGGGCAGTTTTCAAAATAGGGTGATTAAGGCCTTATTTACACGAGCGTGTGCGTTTTGCGCACACAAAAAACGCTGCGTTTTGCGTGCGCAAAAGGCACTTAACAGCTCCGTGTGTCATCAGTGTATCAGTGTGAGATTTTCTCGCAGCCGCTATCATTATGACGCCCCGTTTGGATGTTTGTAAACAGAAAAGCACATTCAGAGTTTGACAGCTGTTGCGCAAATCACGCAGTTTGAACGGAAGTGCTTCCGTGCGGCATGCGTGGTTTTCACGCACCTATTGACTTCAGTGGGTGCGTGATGCGCGAACAGCGCACAAAGATAGGACATGTCGTGAGTTTTTTTCAGCGGACTCACGCTGAGCAAAACTCACGGACTGTCTGCATGCCCCCATAGACTAATATAGGTGCGTACGACACTCGTGAAAAGCACGCGCGTCGCACGCACGTATATCACGCTCGTGTAAACGAGGCCTTATGGGGACTTTCTAATATATAAGGCCCTCAAAGCCACTTCAGAACTGAACTGGTCCCTGAAAAATGTGCCTTTTGAACCTTTCTTGAAAATATGAGAAATTGCTGCTAAAGTTCTAAGCCTTGTAACGTCCTAGAAAAATAAAAGGACGTGAAAAAAACGATGCAAACACAAAGTAGACATATGGGAAATGTTAACTAGTAAAAAATACGATGCAAACACAAAGTACACATATGGGAAATGTTAACTAGTAACTATTTTGAGTGGTATTACTATCTGTTTTACAAGTAGATACATTTAAATTTAGAAAAATGGCAATTTTTGCACATTTTTGCTCAAATTTGAAGTTTTTCACAAATAAATATTGAATTTATCGACCAAAGTTTTTCACTAACATAAAGTACAATATGTTACGAGAAAACAATCTCAGAATCGCTTGGATATGTAAAAGCACTCCAAAGTTATTACCACATAAAGCGACACATGTCAGATTTGAAATAAATCATCTGTGTCCACAAGGCCAAAACAGGCTGTGTCCTGAAGGGGTACAAGTTCAAAATCTTTATCCTGGAATTACCCTACAATGACTGATTTGGAAAGTTCTAAGGGAAAATTAACTTGTCATTTTTGCCAAACATATTCAAGAAGTGAGGCACATAACACAGGCACTTGGATTACTGTAGAAATTCCAAGAACTTTGGTCTGATGTCAGTGTATACTGGATTTGTAAATAGTACCATCAAATTCCTTCACAGAATCTGTGACTGGCTGAAGTTTCATATGATGTGTGTTCTATATAATGTATGACACTTAATGGATCCTGCTCATGTACTGTATTTCAATGTGATCATTAGGGAAAATAAAACAAACAGGGGCTCACTCAGGTGTAGAAATGAGATATTGTTCCTTTTTGCAGGGAAAAGCACTATAAGGCCACGTTCACACAGGGCGCATATGCTGCGTAAAGTTATGGAATTCTGGATGAAAAACCAAATTGTAGTACAGTTTTTCGTAAGGAACGTCCGCTGCAGAAAACAGAGGTAAAAAAAAAACAAAAAAAATTATACTTACCTCGAGCCATACTCATGGCGACGCGTCCCTCCGTGCAGTCCGGCCTCCTGAAATTCCGCTGCATCCCATGTGACCGATGCAGCCTGTGATTGTCTGCAGCACTCACATGCGATGAAACGTCATTCCAGGAGGCCTGCCTGGACAAGGAAGCACAGAGAACGGGTAAGTATAACGCTGGGTTCACACGACCATGTTACGTCCGTAATGGACGGAACGTATTTTGGCCGAAAGTCCCGGACCGAACACAGTGCAGGGAGCTGTGCTCTTAGCATCATAGTTATGTACGATGCTAGGAGTCCCTGCCCCTCCTTGGAACTACTGTCCCGTACTGAAAACATGATTACAGTACGGGACAGTTGTCCTGCAGCGAGGCAGGGACTCCTAGCATCATACATAACTATGATGCTAGGAGCCCGGCTGCCTGCACTGTGTTCGGTCCGGGACTTCCGGACTAAATACGTTCCGTCCATTACGGACATAACATGGTCGTGTGAACCCAGCCTAAGTTGTTTATTTTTTGTTTGTTTTCTGAGTTGCAATTTTTACTGCAGAATTGCAGCTTTTCCACCGAAAAAATCGCAACATCTGCAATATATATATATATATATATATATATATATATATATATATATATATATATATATATATATTTTTTTTTTTCGTTGAATTCAAAGGTTAGAACTAACAACAGAAAAGCATTGATTCAGAAGCATAAATTGATATGCTGAGAATTAAAAAAACGCACCACAGGTCAATTTATGAATGTTTTCTCAGCTGATTTTTTACGTAGTATATGGATGAGATTTGTTCAAATATCATCCACTCTGCTGCTATTGTATTACGCTGCAGATTTTACGCAATGAAATTAGTTGCAGAAAATATTCAGTGTTTATGGTTCGTGTTGACAAACCCTTAGGCCAGATTCACACGAGCGTGTTCAGTCCGTGATATACAGGTCGGCCGCATTTCCCAGACCGAACACACTGCAGGGAGCCGGGCTCCTAGCATCATCGTTATCTAGGACGTTAGGAGTCCCTGCCTCTCCGCGGAACTACAGTCCCGTACTGAAAACATGTCATAGATAACGATGACGATAAGAGCCCGGCTCCCTGCAGTGTGCTCAGTCCGGGAAATACTGCCGACATACGGACCATATATCCCGGACTGAACACGCTCGTGTGAATCCGGCCTTATCCTCATATATGAAAACCTGGAAGTGATAGAAGACATAGAAGACCTGGAGGTGTTGCCCATTGCAATAATTTTGAATTCAGCTTTTTTTTTTAACCCCTTCCCGTCATTTGTCACATGGATACGTCATCAAAAGCTAGTGCTTCCCGCATTTTGCCATATCCATATGACAAATGGTGGACACTGGTGCCACCATCCCCGGGTGTCGACTGCATGTTATTCTGTAGCTGACACCCTGGGGTAAGGGAGGATTTACACGATCGTGTGCGTTTTGCGCGCGCAAAAGTTACTTAACAGCTCCGTGTGTCATCACCATATGATGTGCGGCTGCGTGATTTTCGCGCAGCCGCCATCATTATGACACTCTGTATGTCCATTCATAATTTTTACTGCTGTTGCGCGAATCACGCGCGTCCCACGGAAGTGCTTCCATGTGGTGCGCGTGATTTTCACGCACCTATTGACTTCAATGGGTGCGTGATGCGCGAACAGCGCAGAAATATAGGACATGTCGTGCGTTTCACGCAGCGGACACACGCTGCGTGAAAATCACGGACTGTCTGCATGGCCCCATAGGCTAACATAGGTCCGTGCGACGCGTGTGAAAATCACGCGTGTTGCACGGACGTATTACACATTCGTGTAAATCCTCCCTAATGGTGAGGACCGAAGTTTGCTCCGATCCCCGCCATTAACCTCTTAAAGAGGCTCAGTCACCAGATTTTGCAACCCCTATCTGCTATTGCAGCAGATCGGCGCTGCAATGTAGATAAGAGTAACGTTTTTCTTTTTTTAAAACGAGCATTTTTGGCCAAGTTATGACCATTTTTGTTTTTATGCAAATGAGGCTTGCTAAAGTCCAACTGGGCGTGTTTAAAGTAAAAGTCCAACTGGGCGTGTATTGTGTGTTACATCTGGGCGTTTTTACTTCTTTTACTAGCTGGGCGTTCTGACGAGAAGTATCATCCACTTCTCTTCAGAACGCCCAGCTTCTGGCAGTGCAGACACACAGCGTGTTCTCGAGAGATCACGCTGTGTCGTCACTCACTTCCTGCCCCAGGTCCTGCATCGTGTCGGACGAGCGAGGACACATCGGCACCAGAGGCTACAGTTGATTCTGCAGCAGCATCGGCGTTTGCAGGTAAGTCGATGTAGCTACTTACCTGCAAACGCTGATGCTGCTGCAGAATCAACTGTAGCCTCTGGTGCCGATGTGGCCGACACGATGCAGGACCTGGGGCAGGAAGTGAGTGAAGTCACAGCGTGATCTCTCGAGAACACGCTGTGTGTCTGCACTGCCAGAAGCTGGGTGTTAACGGTACAGAATTGGATGATGCTGATTCGTCAGCATCATACACTCCCATTCCTAACGCGCAGCTAGTAAAAGAAGTAAAAACGCCCCGATGTACACACATAATACACTCCCAGTTGTTCTTTTACTGTAAACACGCCCAGTTGTACTTTTGCAAGCCTCATTTGCATAAATACAAAAATGGTCATAACTTGGCCAAAAATGCTAGTTTTTAAAAAATAAAAACGTTACTGTAATCTACATTGCAGCGCCGATCTGCTGCAATAGCAGATAGGGGTTGCAAAATCTGGTGACAGATCCTCTTTAAATGCAGCGGTCAAAAGTGATTGCTGCATTTAATGTGTTTGCAGCTCATCGGCACCCCAGCAATAAAATTGCCGGGATGCCGGTGGCTACAAAAGCAACCGGAGACCTAACACTGGCCTCCCAGTATGCCTAGTACAGAAGACTTTCAGGCCCCGACCTGAGGCGGGGCCTAAAAGGCTTCCGTAGCCGGCGGCAACATGGTGCCCTTTTAACAATTTTTGGGGGTGTGTGTCTCCAGTGGCACAAGCTGGACATGATATATTTGCCATTGAAATGGGATATCTAGGGAGAAATTAAAATGTTTACTTGCACCATCCATAACACAATAATTTATGGAAAAGACCTGTGGGGTGAAAATGCTCATTAGACCCCTTAATAAATGCCTTAAGGGGTGTAGTTTACAAAATGGGGTCACTTCTCAGGGGTTTCTTTTATTATTTCACATCAGAGCTCTGCAAGTGTGAACAAATACTTTGTAAGTCGCCAAATTAGGCCTCAACTTCGCATGGCACTCTTTCACTCCTGAGCCTGGTCGAATGTCCAGGCAAAAGATTAGGGCCACATCTAGGGTGTTTCTAAAACCGGGAAACACAACATAATAATTAGAGCGCTGTCTTGTTAAGGTGGCACAAGCTGGGCACCACATATTGGCATATCTATGCAAAAGATCCCACTTTCACTCTGCAGCATCGAGTGCACTCTAATTTCTGCAAAACACCTGCGAGGTCAACATGCTCACTACACCCCTAGGTGAATACCTTGAGGGGTGTAGTTTACAAAATGGGGTCACTTCTGGAGGGTTTCCACAGTTTTGGTTCCACAGGGGCTTTGCAAATGCGACATAGCTCCCAGAAACCAATCCAGCAAAATCTGCACTCCAAAAGCCAAGTGGCACTCCTTCCCTTCTGAGCCCTAATGTGAGCCCAACCAGCAGTTTATGAACACAAATAGGGTATTGCCATACTCTAGAGAAGTTGCTTTACAATGTTGGGGTTCTTTTTTTCCTTTATTTGTTGAGAAAATGAAAAATTGTAACCTATAGTTGAAGAAAATTAATTTTATTTTATTTTCACTGCCTAACTCTAATAAAATCTATGAAACACCTGTGGGGCCAAAATGCTCACTACACCCCTAGATGAATTTCTCAAGGGTTGTCGTTTCCAAAATGGGGTCACTTTTGGGGTTTTCCACGGTTTTGTCCCCTCAGGGAAAATTCTACATGGCGTCCCCAAACCATTCCTGCTAAATTTTATCTCCAAAAGCCAAATGGCGCTCTTTCGCTTCTAACCCTGCCGTGGGTCCAAACTGCCGTTTATGACCACATATGGGGTATTGTTTTACTCGGGAGAAATCGCTTTACAAATGTTGTAGTGCTTTTTCGCCTTTAGTCCTTGTGGAAATGAGAAAAATTAGCTAAACCTACATTTTCTTTGAAAAAAATGTAGAATTTCATTTTCATGGCCTACTTCCAGTAATTTCTGCAAAATACCTGTGAGGTCAAAATACTCACTATACCCCTAGATTATTTCCTCAAGGTTTGTAGTTTCCAAAATGGGGTCACTTCTGGGGGGGTTTCCACTGTTTTGTCCCCTCAGGGGCTTTGCAAATGCGACATGACCTCCCCAAACCATTCCTGCTAAATTTGAGCTCCAAAAGCCAAATGGCGCTCCTTTCCCTTCTATGCCCTGCCGTGTGTCCAAACAAAGGTTGAAGTGATTTTTCTCCTTTAGTCCTTGTGGAAATGAGAGAAAAATAGCTAAACCTACATTTTCTTTGAAAAAAAATGTAGATTTTCATTTTCACGGTTTACTTCCAATCATTTATGCAAAAAACCTGTGGGGTCAAAATGATCACTGTACCCCTAGATTATTTCTTTGAGGGTATAGTTTCCCAAATGGGGTCACTTTTGGGGGATTTCCATGTTTGGGCACCGCAAGACCTCTTCAAACCTGACATGGTGCCTAAAATATATCCTAATAAAAAGGAGGCCCCAAAATCCACTCCTTTATTCTGAGGCTTGTGCTTCAGTCCATAAGCGCATTAGGACCACATGTGGGATATTTCTAAAAACTGCAGAATCTGGCCAATAAATATTGAGTTGTGTTTCTCTGGTAAAACCTTCTGTGTTACAAAAAACAGTGGATTAAAAAGGAATTTGTGCAAAAAAAATGAAATTTGTAAATTTCACCTCTACTTTGGTTTAATTCCCGTGAAATGACTAAGGGTATGCTGACACGGCTTATTTTCGTCCGCTTTTCCGGCCGTAAAACGTTAAAAAAATCGGAAGCAGAACGCCTCTAAACATCTGCCTATTGATTTCAATGGGAAAAACAGTGTTTTGTTCTGACAGGCTGTTTTTTTACATGCCCGTTTTTAAAAAACGGACGCGTAAAAAAACGCCTTGTAAAAAGAAGTGCATGTAACTTCTTGAGACGTTTTTGGAGCTGTTTTTCATTGACTATAGAAAAAGAGCTCCAGAAATGGCATTAAAATACGCAAGTTAATTTAAAAAAAACGCCTGAAAATCAGGAGCTGTTTTCCCTTGAAAACAGCTCCGTATTTTCAGACATATTTTATGAAGTGTGTGAACATACCCTAAAGGGTTAAGAAACTTTCTAAATGCTGTTTTGAATACTTTGAGGGGTGAAGTTTTTAAAATGGGGTGTTTTATGGGGGTTTCTAATATATAAGGCCCTCAAAGCCACTTCAGAACTGAACTGGTCCCTGAAAAAAATAGCCTTTTGAAATTTTAAGTTCTAAGCCTTGTAACGTCCTAGAAAAATAAAAAAATGTTCAAAAAACGATGCCAATCTAAAGTAGACATATGGGGGATGTTAATTAGCAACTATTTTGTGTGGTATAACTGCCTGTCTTCCAAGCAGATACATTGAAATTTATAAAAATGCAAAATTTTGCTATTTTTTTTCTCAGTTTTGGTGTTTTTCACAAATAAATACTGAATGTATCGAGCTAATTTTTCCATTAACATAAAGTCCAAGGTGTCACGAGAAAACAATCTCAGAATCGCTTGGATAGGTAAAAGCATTCCGAAGTTATTACCACATAAAGTGAAACATGTCAAATTTGAAAAATGAGGCTCTATCAGGTAGGTCAAAAGTGGCCAAAGCGGGATGGGGTTAAAAGTAAGTCCGAAAATGTGATCAGGTTGGTTGCTTTGGGCAGTATCTCCAGTTCTTGTCTGCATTATTCTTTATACACGAGGCCAATTGTTGATTGTCTGCTGTTTAGCTCTACTTCTGCTGCTCAAATAAGTTGTTTGCATTAGTACAGTTGTGTTTTCCATTACTTTCTCTCTAAATCCGACATAACCAGAGATGTATGGTGCAAGATGTCAAAGAAACCTGTAAAAAAAAAAAACGCATACCGACGGATGCCTGCAATAGATGCCATCTGTTACATTTTTCTTAACAAAGGAGACTATGGGTCTGTCACAGCCATTCAGTAAAAAAACCCGTATACGTTAAATGTATACTTTTTTTTAACATCGGAGTCCCTAAGCGATGGATGGCATTCTTTAGAAGCATTCGTTGTCCATCCCTCACCCATAGACTCCCATGTTATAAAAACCGTACACGCTTAACATATACTTTTTTTACTGGATGGCTGTGACTTATGCCATTCGTCGCCCGTAAACTACCATGTTAAAAAACATATACGTTTTACTGGGTGGCACATTATTGTATTAAACTGGTATTATGACATATTGTATAACTTAACACAATTCAGGAAAAAGTAAGGGTCAACACATCTGTACGTTGTGGATTAGGTCTTATTCAGACGAGCGTGTCTGTTTTGCGTCCGCAAAAAAGGACCGTATTTCATGCATCTCAGTTTCATGTAGCATCAGCGTGGTTTCCGTACTGTGTCAGTGTGCTTTCCGTGTGGCATCAGTTTTTCACGTCTGTGTTTCTCCTCTGCAAGCACTTCCTCTTTTTTGTTTTGTTTTTTCTCAGCATTTCATTAGCATAGTATTCAATGACTGACATGCAAAACACGGACCAAAATAGGACAGTGAGTTTCACGCAACGGACACACGCTCCACAGGATAGAGGATACATGTGTGATCGCTTGGGGTTCAACCGCTGGAGCCCCCAGCGTTGAGGAGAATGTGGGACAAAAAGTCCTCCGAAGTGCTCCATGAGATTGGGGCGCTAATGCGCATAGTCAACCAGTGTTCTATTCATTTCTACAGAGCTGCTGGGGACAGTAGAGACAGTAGCTGGAAGTACTGTCGAAATGAATGGAATGCTGGGGATACATGTGTTTTCTGGAAAAAAAAAAACCTTTAACCCTAGGCGCACCACTTGTCTTACCGCACGAGGACGTACAGTTACTGCGCGGTTCCCGATGCACACTGTCGGTGACAGTGTGCACCGAGAACCGGGTGGCGAGCTGTCTCTGACAGCTGACACTCCGCTGTTGCCGATCAGCAGCTCATTAACGCTGATTTCGGCAATTAACCCCTTAAATGCAGCGATCGATTGTAATCGCCGCATTTTAGGGGTTTCTAGCACATCGGCAGACCTCACAATGAAATCGCGAGGTCTGCCGATGGTTAGCATGGCGACCGGAGGCCAAACAATGGCCCCCGTGTCTGCCATGTACGGAAGCCTATCAGGACCAGCCTCCTGATAGGCTTCCTGTCAGAGTGACAGGAAGTCACTGTGTCGTTCCCGATGCACACTGTCGGTGACAGTGTGCATCCAGAACCGGGAGGTCAGCTGTCCACGACAGCTGACATTCCACTGTTGCCGATCAGCGGCTCATCGCCACTGATTTTAGCAATTAACCCCTTAAATGCGGCAATCGATAGCGATGTTCACATTTAGGGGGTTTGTAGCACATCGCCAGCCCCCATGCAATTGTGGGGGTTGCCAATGGTTGTGATGGCATCCAGAGGCCAGACAACAGCCTTGGGGTCTGCTATGTACGGAAGCCTATGAGGACCAGCCTCTGGCTGGTCCTAATAGACTTAGGGCATGTTCACACGCAGTGATCAAAAACGTCTGAAAATACGGAGCTGTTTTCAGGCGAAAACAGCTCCTGATTTTCAGATGTTTTTTTAACAACTCGCGTTTTACGCGCCGTTATTGGAATTGTTTTTCAATGGAGTCAATGAAAAACGCCTCCAAAAACGTCCCAAGAAGTGTCCTGCACTTCTTTTGACGAGCCGTCAATTTACGCGCCGTATTTTGATGCGTAAAATAAAGGCTCGTGGGAACAGAACATAGTAAAACCCAATGGGCAGATGTTTGTAGTCGTATTAGGGGCGTCTTTTCAGGCGTAATTCGAGGCGTAAAACGCCCGAATTACGCCTGAAACCACTGCGTGTGAACATACCCTAACTGTCAGAGTGACTGACGTCACACTGACAGTTGGAGTACATTACACTACCTAGGTAGTGTAACGTATTCTAGCAGAGATCAGTGCTGCAGGTAAAAAAAAACAAAAAAAGTGTAAAAAGTTAATAATTTTTTTACAAAAGTAAAAATAAAAGTTGTTTTTTTCCTATAATAAGTCCTTTATTATAGGAAAAAAAATGAAACCGTTAAAAAACAGTACACATATTTGATATCATCATGTTCGTAATGACCCAAACTATAAAACTATAACGTTATTTTTCCCTGCACGGTGAACACTGAAAAAAAATAAACGAAAAACTATGCCAGAACTATTATTTTTTGGTCACCACCACTCCCAAAATATAGAATAAAATTAGATCAAAAAGTCGCATATACCCCAAAATAGTACCAATAAAAACTACCACTGTCTCGTAAAAAACAAGCCCTTTGGCCTCATGCACACGACCGTAAAAACACCCGTTATTACGGGTCGTAATTACGACCCGAAATAACGGGCCCATAGACTTCTGTTGGCCACGGGTACCTTCCCGTTTTCTCACGGGAAGGTGCCCGTGCCGTTAAAAAGATAGAACATGTTCTATTTTTTCATTCCAACCCGCAGAATAAGGTAAAACTGTCATTTATAGCGCATAATGAACGCTGTAAGAAATAAATTGAAACCGCGAAAATCACTGTTTTTTGGTCACCTCAGCTCTAAATTAGGGTATGTTCACACGGCCTATTTACGGACGTAATTCGGGCGTTTTTGCCCCGAATTACGTCTGAAAATAGCGCCTCAATAGCGTTGACAAACATCTGCCCATTGAAAGCAATGGGCAGACGTTTGTCTGTTCACACGAGGCGTATATTTACGCGCCGCTGTCAAATGACGGCGCGTAAATAGACGCCCGCATCAAAGAAGTGACCTGTCACTTCTTTTGGCCGTAATTGGAGCCGTTATTCATTGACTCCAATGAATAGCAGCGCCAATTACGTCCGTAATTGACGCGGCGTTCAAGCGCCTGCACATGCCGTGACGGCTGAAATTACGGGGATGTTTTCAGGCTGAAACATTCCCGTAATTTCAGCCGTAACGAACGCCCTCGTGTGAACATACCCTTAAATGTAATAAAAAGTGATCAAAAAGTTGCATGTACCAAAAAATGGTACCGATTAAAACTACAACTCGTCCCGCCAAAAATAAGTCCTCACATCGGTCAATTGACCAAAAAATAAAAAAAGTTATGCCTCTCAGAATGTGTTGATACTAAACAATTTTTTTTTCACAAATAGTTTTTTCTTTGTAAAAGTAGTAAAATATGAAAAAAAACTATATACATTTGCTATCCCCGTATTAATATTGACCCACAGAATAAAGTTAAGTTGTCTTTTTTACCGCATGGTGAAAGCAGTGAAAACAAAACCCAAAAACAATGGAGGAATCACAGATCTTTCCAATTTCACCCCGCAAAGAATTTTATTTTCAGATTTCTAGTACATTATATGGTACTTTAAATGGAGTCAATAGAAACTACAACTCTTCCCGCAAAAAATAAGCCCTCACACTGCTTTATTTATGGAAAAATAAAAAAGTCATGGTGTTTGGAATGTGGGGAGTGAAAAATATGAAAAATTAAAATGTAAAACCAAAAAAGGATCAGTCCTGAAAAGGTTAATTAATTTCTAAAAAAAAAAAAAATTACCACCACATGTGGGGTATTGTCATACTCGGGAGAGATTGCGTTACAAATGTTGGGCGGCTTTTTCTCCTTTATCCCATGTGAAAATAAAAAAAATCAACATTTTATTGGACAAAAATGTTTATTCATTTTCACGGCCTAATTATTAAATTCTGCAAAAAAACCTATGGGGCAAAATGCTTGAGGGGTGTAGTTTCCCAAATAGGGTCACTTTTGGGGTGTTTCCACTGTTTTGGTACCTCCAGTGCATTGCAAACGCGACATGTTACTGAAGACCAATCCAGCAAAATCTGCGCTCTAAAATCCAAAAGACACTCCTTCCCTTCTGAGCCCTGCTGTGGGTCCAAACAGCAGTTTATACCACATATGGGGTATTTTCGTAATCGTGATAAGATGCTTTACAAATGTTGTGGTGCATTTTCTTCTTTATTCCTTGTAAATATTACAAATTTCTATGTTTTTTTTCAGAAAAAAAATAGTTTTTCATTTTCACAGACTAATTCCAATAAATATAGCAAAATACCTGTGATAAATTTAATGAGTGTAGTTTCCAAAATGGGGTCACTTTTGGGGGGTTTCCACTGTTTTGGCACCACAAGACCTTTTCAAACCTGACATGGTGCCTAAAATATAATTTTAAAAAAGCAGACCCCAAAATCCTATAGTTGCTCCTTTGCTTCTGTGGCCGGTGTTTCGGTCCATTAGGACTCTAGGGCTACATGTGGGATATTTCTAAAAACTGCAGAATCTGGGCAATAAATATTGATTGCGTTTCTCTGGTAAAACCTTCTGTGTTACAGAAACATGCATTACAAATTAATTTGTAAATTTCCCCTCTACTTTGCTTTATTTCCTGTGAAATGCCTAAAGGCTTAAGAAACTTTCTGATTGCTGTTTTGAATACTTTGAGGAGTGCAGTTGTACCTGTAAAAATAGCTTTTTGACATTTTCTTGAAAATGTGAGAAATTGCTGCTAAAGTTCTAAACCTTGTAACGTCCTAGGAAAATTAAAGGCCGTTCAAAAAACGATGCAAACATAAAATAGACATATGGGAAATGTTAACTAGTGACTATTTTGTGTGGTATTACTATCTGTTTTACAAGCAGATCCATTTACATTTAAAATACACATTTTTGCTAGTTTTCTCAAAATCTAGGTGTTTTTCACTAATAAATATTGAATTTATCGACCAATTTTTTCCACTAACATAGAGTACAATATGTCACGAGAAAACAATCTCAGAATCCCTTGGATAGGTAAAAGCATTCCCGAGTTATTACCACATAAAGTGACACATTAGATTTGAAAAAAAATAGGCTGAGTCCACCAGGGGTTAAGTGTATGCAGGATGTGCAATTCTGAGCACATGAGAGCATAGACACATGCAGAAAGCAGATGTCTCTCCTAAAGTGTCTGTTTAGTAAATACTTACATTCCTCATAACAATAAAAAATGGTTTCTGGAGCATATTTTCTTAGACCCTGTTCATACAGTTTTTTGCAGGCGGAAAAATCTGCCTCAAAAATCCTTCAGGAATTTTGAGGCAGATTTGGACCTGCCTGCACGCTGTTTGCTACGTTTTTCATGGGGGGTTTTGGCCGCAGTCATTGAGCTCCACGGGCAAAAGACACCACGAAAACGTGATGCGCCCTACAGTAGTAAAATAAATTAATGCAAACAGAAAAGCACCACGTTCATTTCTGTTTGTAAACATAAAACCAGAGTGTCATAATGATGCCGGCTGCGCGAAAATCACGCAGCCACGCACCATATGCTGATGCCACACGGACCTTTTGCGCACACAAAACGCAGCATTTTTTGCGCGCGCAAAACGGACATGTCCGTGTGAATAAGGCCTAAAACAGACAGGCATCTGCTAGGCCATGCCAGAGGCATGGCCTAGCAGGCATAACTAGGGGCAGACCTGGGGGCCTTTATTAGGCTCCCGGCTCCCATAGAAGATACCAACACCCGACGAGTTTATCGCTGGATGCCGGTTGGATGAGATGGAGCTCCCTCCCTCTCTCCAAAACCACTCAGATGCAGCGCTCGCTATTGAGCGCCGCATCTGGGGGGTTAAACAGGTGAGATACTGATATCGATCTCACCCGTTAAAGCAGGGATTCTCCCACCCCTCAACTACCTGTGGTAGCGGAGAGCAGGGAGATTTAACAGCACCCTGCTCTCTTACTTTATTCCGTATAAAGGCTATTGCATCGGAATAAAGCCTGTTAGTGTTCGCCGTAAAAACACCTATGGGCGGTCACTAACGGTTCAATATGGTGTCTCCCTACACAGTCTGACACAGCCTACTCTGACTAGTCATTGTCAGTCTTTATAAGCAAAAGCCCCATTGACAAAGGGAATTGTCACAGCCAGTTGTCAATTTATTCATACATTTCTAGGAGACAAAAGAATGGCACAATGCAAAGTTCTAAGAAAAAGTGCTCCATAATTGTTATAAAATAGTGAATATATCAGGACAGGTCCACCGTCCACTTTAAAGACCATGCTGCAGATTTTCAACGTGTGAACTGACCCTGAAAGCCCCTAACTTCACTGTCCAAATATGGACAGTGACGTCAGGGGTTCTTCCTAAAGCGGAATCCCCGGCCAGGTTGTTGCCGACGCTCTGGCTGGGAATTCCCCTCCTGGACAAGCGCTTGGCATCACTATCCACGTCACGGATGCCTCCTGGACCGGGATCCCCGGCCACTGCGTAGCCGATGCTTTGGTTGGGGTTTCCGTGGAGCCACAATGAAGCTATCTACAGGGGGTGTTAGTGCTATCTACAGGCAGGGTTGTGCTGTTTTCAAGGGGGGTCTGGAACTACCTACACAGGCACTGTAGCACTACATGGGCACTGACACTTTATATGTGGACACTGTGGTACAATGTGGGCACTGTTTCACTATCCAAATGGGCACTGTGGCACTAGATGGACATAATCTACATGGGCACTGTGGCACTATGTGGGCACTGACAATTTATATTTGAGCACTGGCAATTTATATGTGGGCACTGTGGCACTATATGGGCACTGGTCGTATGTGGGCACTAGCTCCATCTATGTTGGCACTATCTACAGTGGGCCCTGTGGCACTATCTACAGGGCATTGCGGCACTATGGATCATTATACTGTGTGGGGACATCTGTGTGGGCATTATACTGTATGGAGGCAGATATGGGGGCATTATACTGTATGGGGCATCTGTGTTGGTTTCATACTCTATGGATGCACCTATGGGGGCATTATACTCTATGGGTGCATCTATGGGAGCATTATACTGTGCGGGGCAGCTATTTGGCATTATACTGTGGGGGGCAGCTATAGTGGAATATACTGTGTGGGGGTTCTATGGGGGCATTATACTGTGGGGAAGCACTATGGGAGTATAATACTGTGTGGGCTGAATCGGGTGCGTATGGGCGGGATTAGAGGTGTGGCTTAAAATGAGAAAATTTGCTGTGATGCTCTATGCTACGTGATAATTGAAGGTTGGGAGGTACGGCATTAGTGTCTGCTGATGATACACTGACAGGTATGGCCTAATAGCTTCCAATGGCAGACCTGGGGGACTTGGTTAGGCCAGAGATGCGATTGCAGTCCATGGACACCCCGCAATCAGGTTCCGGGGCTGCCTCAGTAACTATTGATATTTATTTACAGCATTTCAATAATGCGACCAGACACCTGCTGTAACAATGTGGCTTGTGGTCTAAGGGTGTATTCACACTGTGCGTTTTTGTCGTGTTTTTCAGATGCACGGCAAAAACATGGCATAAACGCACAGTTTGAATGCACACTAAAAATAAATATTTTAAAGGAATATAGTGCATGATTTTTTCCATACGAACGTAATTCTTTTTTTCCTAGCTCATTTTATGATTTATCCACAAGCTTCCCACTTACCTCCCTGATACACATTCACAATGTGACTATTTCTGATGAAATGTTTACACTTATGTTTCACATGCATCCTTCATGAATATGTATTACAAATACTTTTCAGCATTATAAACGTCTATTCTATGATGTAACATACAGCATATTGGAAGAACATCTGGTCTTGGACATTAGCATAGTTTCAAGCCTGTTGAACCTTTCTGTTTGACATATGATATAAAACAGTGCAGTTTATACTAAATCGCACCATCCAAGTCTGTTGACTCACCATTGAGAGGAAGGCAATGGTCAAACACAATTTTGATGATCCTAAAATACAGTTCTACTCATTTAAGTTTGCTGCAGAACATAAAGATGTTACAATCAGGGCCCGAAGTCTTTGCATTTTCTATACATTAGGCTATGTTCACATCTGCTTTGTGCAGTTCCGTTGTTCTGCTCCGTCAGAGGAGCAGAACATGGGAATAACGGAACCAACCAAGCAGTATGGCTGCACTATTGCCTCCGGTAAACCCTGACAGATCTGTGATGGAGGCCCCTAACAGAGCCTCCGACGCAGATGTGAACCGAGCCTAAGTGTGATGAGATCAGAACATTTTTCCTGTTTTTATCTTTAGTAAATAAAGCTAAACACACAGGGTGGATCATATTGTAGTATGCATATTGCGGTTTAGGCCACTTTCACAGGGCAGAATTTTTGTCAGTATTTTGCATCGATATTTAGAAGCCAAAACCAGAAGTGGAATATACATAAAGAAAAAGTACACTCCTCAACATTGAAAATGCAACACCAAGAAGGAAAAGTTTTAGAATTGTGGAAATCACAGAATCAATAGACATGTTAGGCCTCATGCACACTTCAGTTTTTTCCTTCAGGGTGCTATCCGTTTTTGTCACTGATAGCACCCTGAACCCATTCATTTCAATGGGGCCATGCACACCTCAATTTTTTTGACGGTCCGTTGCTCCTTTCCGATCCAAAGTAGAGCATGTCCTACTTTGGTCCGGGATTCCGTGACCGTGAGGCCCATGCAAGTCAATGGGGCCGTCAAAAAAACTGAAGGCACACGGAAGGCATCCGTGTGCCGTCCGTGTGTGATGGAGCCGTTGCCGAGCGGGCAGAAAAACATTAGAAAAATATTACACTAATCGGCAGCCACTTGTCTCTATCAATAACTGATAGAGAAAAGAGGCTGCTGATTAAAAATAAAATAAAAAGCCTTTCATACGTTCCCGGTCGTTGGCTTGGTGACGAGTCCCTCTTCTTCCTACAGTCCGACCTTCTTTTTTGACGCGGCAGCCTGTGATTGGCTGCCGAGGCCGCGGCAGCCTGTGATTGGCTGCCGAGGCCGCGGCAGCCTGTGATTGGCTGCAGCGGCGACATGGATTGAACGTCATCGCTGGAGCCTGGACAGGAGGAATGTAAGTATGAACTTATTTTTTTTGTAAAAAATTTATTACATTAAAATTGTATTTTCCGCGCGTCGAGCATGGTACTGTCACCCTGGACAGTACCATGCTCGGCGCACGGAAACGGAAACACGGAGTGCACACGGGAGTGCACACTGAAACCACACGCCCGCTAAAACGGGTTCACGGACCCGTCAAAAGCGGCCGTGAAAACTGTGACTTAAGTGTGCACGAGGCCTAAATGATTTACAACTGATAAAAAAAAATGGAAACCAAATATTCCAAACATCTTGATTTATTCAGTTTCGTTACACGCAGAAATACATGCACTTACATGCCTTGGCATGCTATCAATGAGGTTATTAATGGTTGTCTGAGAAATGTTGCTGAATGCACTTGCGCACGCAAATCATCAAGATTGGCTGCTGGCAGCTCCCATTGCAATTGCCGACCAATGATGTCCCTGATGTGCACGATAGAAGACAAGCCCAGAGATGCTACAGGAATTGGTAGTACATGTAGGCCACGCAGGCTCCTCACAGTAGTACAAGCAACATGCGGCCTGGCGTTGTCCTGTTGAAAAACGGCTTCTGGGACACTGTAGAGAAATGACCGAACCACTGGTTCCACTACCAAATCAATCTAACGCCGAGCTGTTAGTGTACCTGAAATTAAGACTAGAGGGGTCCGGCTACCGTACATTATGCCACCCCACACCATAATCCCTGGAGTAGGACCGGTGGGAATTTCTCTTGTGAAGGCCTCTTCATGGCATTGCCCACGTGGTCTCCAGACCAATCTACGGCTATCATTGAGTCCGAGACAAAAGTGGGACTCATCGCTGAAGAGGACAGACCTCCATTCCAGCCTTCATTGCCGTCTTGCTGTGCACCATGATAGCTTTTGAAAGCGGTGGCGTGTAGTCAATGGAATACTTGTAGATGAATGTCTGTCTGGTAGCCCAATGTCGTTCAAATGCCTTCTGATGGTTTTTGTCGACACTGGTTGCCGCCCTAGGCTTGGGATGTGACGTATTATTTCACTTGCAGTACAGAATGGATCACAACGCGCCATTCTTCAAATCAGACGATCCGTCCGTGCAGAGGTTCGCCACTGCTTACCTCTTGCGGTCATTGCCATTTGTTGTCTCCCAACCTCCAAGACACGCAATGTTGAACAGCACTGACATCTCTGCCTAGGTACGTAGTGATCTGGCAGAGTGATAAATCAAGGTCTCTCAGTTCAATGATTCTGTCCCCCTTAGGCTGGGTTCACACGACCATGTTATGTCCATAATGGACGGAACGTATTTCGGCCAGAATTCCCGGACGAACACACTGCAGGGAGCCGGGCTCCAAGCATCATAGTTATGTATGATGCTAGGAGTCCCTGCCTCGCTGCCGGACAACTGTCCCGTACTGTAATCATGTTTTCAATACGGGACAGTTGTCCGGCAGCGAGGCAGGGACTCCTAGCATCGTACATAACTATGATGCTAGGAGCCCGGCTCCCTGCACTGTATATGGTCCGGGACTTGTGGCCGAAATACGTTCCGTCCATTACGGACGTAATGTGCCCGTGTGAATCCAGCCTTAGTTTGCGACAAGTGGCGATAACTGCCACGTTGACGAACAGGAGTCATCGCACAATCAACCCACACCACTTGATCCGATTTTTTAGGTTTCTTGTGGGTAAAAAACTTTGCTTTCAATCTGACATTTACGCCCTTCCCACATTCCACAGATTGGAGCTAGGTACTTGAAAATTTTATTATTTGCAGGTCTTAGCAGCACCTGCTACGTCCTCGATTTGCATAACCTTACGGCTTGCCCCTCTACGTGTTTCAATTTTAATGTTGAGGCGTGTATAATGGAATCATTTAATCTCTTCTGTGTTTTGGATCCACTCCTGGTTTTGGCTTCCAAATACTGATCCAAAATACTCACCAAATACTGATACTCAATACTGAATAAATCAAGGTGTTTGGAATATTTTGTTTCCATTTTTTTTAAATCATTTGTACATCATTAACATGTCCATTGATCCAGTGATTTCCACAATTCCAAAACTTTTCCTTCTTGGTGTTGCATTTTCAATGTTGAGGAGTGTACTTTTTCTCTATGTAAAACTCCTGGTTTTGGCTTCCAAATACTGATGCAAAATACTCACCAAATACTGTCCTGAATACTGCCGTGTCAGAGAGGCCTTAGAATTAGTTACTTTGGTAGTCCAAATGAGTATTTCTCTGAGAGCCCGTGGCAGAACTACCGCTATAGCAGCCATAGTGGCTGCTTCAGGGCCTGCGGCGTGCCTGGTGACGTTGCTAGCACCGGGCACCCGGGGCCTCGAGTGGCTGGCACATTCAATTGTATGTATGCTACTAGGACGCAGAAACAATTGAATACTATAGCGGAGTACCTAGCTCCCGTCTCTGCTATTCACTAGGCTACAGGCCACATTAGGCCTGCACCCTATAAGGCGCTGGGACAGGATCTTGCGCAGGCCGGCGCGGTGACGTTACTGGATTACGTCGGCCTACGCAAGGGTCCCGTCTCGAGCGTTGGTTGTGGGGAATGGGGGGACCAATCAAAAGTTTGCCATGGGGCCCAGTCTGTCTTCGCTACACCCCTGCTGAAAGCAATTCTACTCAAAATGTGGATATCAGTGGATTAATTTCCATAGATAAATACAATATTTGGAGGATGTGGTTTAATCCTATTTAAAATGACTTTTCCTTAAATAGTCCCTACATTTGGTAGCAGAATACCTCTCAGCAAGGCTAATTTTCTTTCTAACCTGGGTAGGTCTAGATACAATATACAGTATATATGAAAATTATTGTTTTTATGGGTAATATCAGATAACTTAACCCTTTACTGACAAGTCTATTTTAGGCTAGAATGACAAAGCTATTTTTTTTCGTTTTTTTGATCGTCACATTTCAAACGCCATAACTTTTTTATTTTTCCAAAACATAGCCGTGTGAGGGCTTGTTTATTGCGGGACAAGTTTTTAATGGCACCATTTTGGGGTACATATAAATGTATTAACTTTGAATAACTTTTTTTGAGGGTAATTAAAAAACCAATTATGACATTTTAACATGCTTTTTGTAGTGTTACATTTCTGCGTCACTTCTGGGGGGTTTGTTTGCAATTGTGGGACAATGCTGTGAAAATCACCAAAATAGGATGCAAATGGGCATGGTTCTCTTTCACTTCTGAGTGATGTCATATTTCGAGGCAAATGCCTTGAGGAGTGCAGTTTCCAAAATGGAGTCACTTCCCAGGGGTTTCCACTGTAGTCTGGTACATCAAGGGCTTTACAAATGTGGCATGGTGCTCAAACAGCAATCCTGCAAAATATGAGCTCCAAATGGCGCTCCTTCGTTTTGAGCCCCCGCCATGTGCCCAAACAGCAGTTTACAACCACATATAGGGTATTTCTGTACTCTGGAGATATTGAGTAACACATTTTGGGGTGTTTTTTCTCTTTTACCCCTTGTGAAAAGGAAAAATTCGGAGCTAAATCGACATATTTTTGGAAAAAATAAAAATTGTAATGTTCCCTGCCTAATTTTAATGAAGTCTATGAAACACCTGTGGGGTCTAAATGATCACTATACCCCTAGATTACTGCCCTGAGGGGTGTATTTTTCAAAATTGAGTCACTTCTCAGGGGTTTCTACTGTACTCGTACCTCAAGGGTGCAAATGCAACATGGTGCCTAAAAAACAATCTGCACGCCAAACAGCGCTCCTTTCTGAGCCCTGCCGTGTGTTTAAACAGCAGTTTATGACCACATATGGTGTATTGTCGTACTTGGGAGAGACTGGTTTACAAATGTTGGGGGTTCTTTTTCTCCTTTTATCCCTTCTAAAATTGAAAATATTCTACAACTAATTGGAAACAAATTTAGATTTTCATTTTCACGACCTAATTCCAATAAATTGCGCAAAAGACCTGTGGGACTAAACGCTCACTTTACCCCTAGATAGATTCCTTGAGGGGTGTAGTTTCCCAAATTAGGTCACTTTTTTGGCTCCTCAGTTTCCACTGTTTTGGCTCCTCAAGGAGCTTTGCAAATTTTACATTTCACCCGAAACCATTCCAGCAAAATTTGAGCTTTACATAGTTACATAGTTAGTACGGCTGAAAAAAGACACATGTCCATCAAGTTCAACCAAGGGACGGGAAAAGGGAAGGAAAAAATTTCTACACATAGGAGCTAATACTTTTTTGTTCTAGGAAATTATCGAAACCTTTTTTAAAGCCATCAACTGTCCCTGCTGTGACCAGCTCCTGCGGTAGGCTATTCCATAGATTCACAGTTCTCACAGTAAAGAAGGCTTGTCGCCTCTGCAGGTTGAACCTTTTTTTCTCCAGACGGAGGGAGTGCTAAAAAGCCAAATTGTGCTCCTTCCTTTCTGAACCCTGCTGTGTGTCCAGACAGCAGTTTACGGCCACGTATGGGGTACTGCCATACTCTGCAGAATTGCTTTACAAATTTTAGGGAGCTTTTTCTGCTTTTTTCCTTGTGGAAATGAAATAATTCGACATTTTATTGTATAAAAATAATTTTTTCATTTTCACATCCTAATTCAAATTAATTTAGCATTAAACCGGTGGGGTCAAAATGCTCACTATACCCCTAGATGAATTCCTTGTGTGGTGTAGTTTTACAAATGGAGTCACTTTTGGGGGCTTTCCACAGTTTTGGTCCCTCAGGGGCTTTGCAACTGCAACATGGCACCTAAAAACCATTATAGCAAAATGGGGTGCTCTTTCTCCTTTATGCCTTATTAAAATGAAAAGTACATTTTATGAGAAAAAATTGTTTTTTTTATTTTCACGGCCTAATTCGAATACATTTACCAAACAACATGTGGGGTCAAATTGCTCACAATTGTAGTTTCCAAAATTTGGCACCACAAGAACTTTTCAAACCTGACATGGGCCTAAGATATATTCTAATAAAAAATAGCCCACAAAATCTGATGCTCCTTTGCTTCTGAGGCCATTGTTACAGTCCATTAGCGCACTAGGGCCACATGTGGGAAATTTCTAAAAAGTGTAGAATCTAGGCAATAAATATTGAGTTGCGTTTCTGTGAGGGTCTGACGTCTCTCTCCTGCAGGGCAAGTCACATGGGTATGATATTCAATTGCACTTGGTGCATTTAAACTCAATGACATGCTGTCCTATATGATATAAATTGATTATTGTGTCTAGTGACCAAACGGCACACTTGTATCTCGGTATCAGCTGTCCAGCTAACATACTTCAGGTTACACAGTAACTTCAGGATACATACACTTCATATCCTGTGTTCATGCATTTTTATGTCCATGTGGAATACTGTGTACATACAAGTTCTCTGCAATGAGGGACGTCTTGTTCATGCTTTGCATGACTCATCTTTTAATTATTTTTGTATCTTCAATAAAGTTTGTATTTTTTGCATAAAACATTACTGTGTGTTAATTGTACCCCACTTCTTATAGGTCTTATGCTCATGCTAGGGTCAATGCACCAAGATATACTTGGTTTCTGAATACGTTCTTGTTTATACACGATTTATATATAGATCTTACATGTATATTAACAAGACTTTCCTGAATGTACCAATAGGTTTTTGATGCTCATGTGAATCCAGTCTTAGGCCCCATGCACACGACCGTGTTTTTGCGTCCGCAATTCCCCCGCAAATCCACGGGAGAATTGCGGACCCATTCATTTCTATGGGCCCATACACACTATCCGTGTTTTCACGGGTCTCCGCATGTCCGCACATCCGTGCCGCAGAAACTCCGGACATGTCCTATTATGGGCCGCAAATGCGGTGCGGACATGCCAATAGAAGTCAATGGGCCCGTGGAAATTGCGGATACACCTCCGTGTGTCATCCGCAGTTTTGCGGATTTGCGGAAGTGTTGCTAGGCGACGACCGGGAATGAGTTCTGTCGTCATCATGTTTTACCTAGGCTTTTTTTTTTTCATCCGCATTTTGCGGATTACATACGGATGAACTGCGGAGGACATACGGATGAACTGCGGATGACATTTCACGGAACACGGTCCTGGAATTTGCGGACCAGAAAAACACTACGGTCGTGTGCATGAGGCCTTAGGCAAAAATTTCAGGTTTGCTTTACCTCATTGTCATCTAGCTTGTAAGGGTATGTTCACACGAGGTCATTACGCCCGTAATTGACGGACGTATTTCGGCCGCAAGTCCCGGACCGAACACACTGCAGGGAGCCGGGCTCCTAGCATCATAGTTATGTTCGACGCTAGGCGTCCCTGCCTCGCTGCCGGACAATAATTGATGGATTTACCCGTGTTGAAGTTTGTTAGGTGCTTCCTGTATATAGGTCATTACTGCAGAACTGTTATCAAAAACACAAGCAGTTCAGCAATAACATTGGCAGCGCGGTCATTAACCGAATGCGGTGGGACATTATGAAGATGAAGTTAACTGCACAAAAAACACATTGTAATATAATAGCAGCAATCTGTCCATAACACAAATTTCACTATTGACTTCTATTGAAAAATGACTTGTTGCAGCTTAAAAACGCAACATAAACGCACCGTGACTGCACCGTGTGGCCTTACCCTTATAGGATTGGCGGCTGGCACTGAACATATGCTGTGTCTTAGGCCAGATTCACACGAATGATTGCAAACTCTGACGTGAAAAACGTCCGCTTTTCACGTCCGAGTTGCACCCTTGTGGGACTTGTTCTCACGGATCCCTTATAGACTTGAGTCTATCGAGGCATCCGTGAAAATGGAAGAAAATAGGATATGTTCTATTTTTCAACTGACTCTTTACACCGCCCCATAGAAATACCTGCGTCCGTGTGACGGCCGTCACACCGACGTTTACTACGGTCGTCTGAATTCAGCCTTATTCTATTTATTGGATAGTGTTCTAAAAAGCAGACATTTCCAGGTAGTGATTGCGTCACAAATAACTGGTTATCTATGTTAAATGCCTACAGAAGATTTTTCGACGTTTATAATGGCTGTAATAGCTCTTATTTTATTGGCTTTATTCCATTAAGCCTATCCTTAGATTTGTATTGCTCTCCTCACAGGTATTATTGGTCATATGGTTGACTATAAATAGAGATCACTATTTTTGCTTGTTTCAACCTTCTCTTTACATGTATTAATAATGAATTTATGCTCCAACTACAAAAGGTGTGAAAAAGGAAATGTATTTTTCAAGTTCTACTTCTGTCAGATCATCTTCAGATGTGTGAAATCTAATTAACAAGCCTGATACACCTAACAGCAAAATAATAAACAGACAGAAGTTTGATGCACTTCAAAGGATTTTTTTTCAGGGGCTTCCAGTTTTCGGTCTTTTCTTTGTATATATTTTCGGTTTATATGCAAATATATTTTAGTCAGTACAGTGTAAGGCCTTATTCGGACGAACAGTAAAATTGTTCGTGTGACGGACGTTTTTTGTATGGCCATCACACGAACCTTATGAAAGACCAGTGAAAAAATAAGACGTCCTATTTTTGTCAGTTTTCACGGATCCCTCAATAGACTCAAGTCTATGAGTCTATGCGATTGACTGCATAATCGAAGTGGTTAAACGGAGCAGAATAAAAGTGATCTATTATTCCGCCCGTTGCAGTGAGGTGTTGACAGTATTACACAGCCGTCACCCGCTAAGTATGGAGCGAGCTCAGCTCATGAGCCCGCTCCATACTTTCCCTTAACGGCTGCCATGTACATGTACGTGGCATGTCGGTAAGGGGTTAAAGAACAATTATTGGTAGGAAATCCTCCAGTGGAAGTAACTAAAAAATAGACATCAGGTTACGAGGTACAGACAAGAAACGAAGCTGTGCAGCGCAGTAATCCACACCTATCACACAATTCACATTTTGAAAACATAGCGTAAGCAAGCAGTGATCTTTCATTAAGATATTGATCTGTTTTACTCTTTGAGATGAACAAGGAATAGCTGAGCGTTAACAACATCTGACTTCCTGAATAATGTCATAAGATACAAGTGGATAGTCCTCTAATAACTCTACTAGACATCTCTTTTTATGTATTTCGGAATACTGTGCAGGTGTTGACATTGTATACCCACCGTCCAACTTTCTTTTTGCGTGGTGCTACTGTGAATATATATATATATATATATATATATATATATATATATATATATATATATATATATATATATATATATATCTGACTGGAGATAATGACTTACTAACCAAGTAGCATCAAGCTTTGACAGTAAAATATCTTTCAGAGGCAAAAATAAAATACCAGCCAGGGAAGAATCAGTGATATTGCAATATTACATGCCGTCTGGAATGAACTGACTGAAAGGTTATAGGAAAGTATTCATGACAAATCTGATTTATTACTGGCAGCATTCCTTCTTTATATCCAAGAATGTGAATCAGTTTCCTGAATGCATATCGGAAAGCACAGATAGTTGAATGCTGGAAAATACAGTTTTAGAAAATGAATAGTCGCAACAAGAAAATGCCTACTGATAATAACAATTGTATATTTATTAATTAACCCCTTGGATAGAAAATGTTATTTTTTTCATTGTCGTTTTTCATTCATTAAATTTCAAATAATAACTTTTTTATTTTTCCAGGCGGACCTGGACACCTTCAATAGGCCTCCAACTGCAATGGCAACTGATCGGCACCCCACAATTTTGTCACGGGGTGGGGGCGATCAGAGGGTGCACCTTCCCTCTGCCTAACCGCTTAGATGAGAGGTTAAATTCCCGGGAGCCACGTAAGCTCTGATCCCGGCCGTTGCATGCAGGTGTCATCTATTTGAAACAGCCAACACCTGCTGCATATGCCGCGGACTCAGCTCCTGAAACCTGCATAATATTGGGTTAGCACACATCTGACGTAGTTGTACGTTGGATGACACTAAGGGGTTAAAGGTACAATTGTAGGTGCTGTTTAACCCCTTCCCGCAACTTGACGTACTATTAGGTCATGATAAGTGCATCGCTCGCGCTCCATGACCTAATAGTACGTTACAGGAGGATCGGCCATTTCGGTCGTCCTCCCAGCACATACAGGAGCTGTGACAACTGCTGTCTCGTACAGCAATTGCCGCAGCTCCTTCAGCGGGAACCGATCGCGGTGTGTCCACGCTGATTAACCACCATCGAAGTCCCGCTACATGATAGCAGGCGTCGATGGTTGCCATGGCACAACCGGAGGCTTCACAATGGCCTCCGGCTATTCCATCTACGGAAGCCTAGTGGTCCTAACTAAGTCAGGACCCACTATGCTTGCTGTCATCAAGTAGCTGACAGCTCTAATACACTGCACTATGCATGTAGTGCAGTGTATCAGAATTGCGATCAGGTCCTCCTGCCTTCAAGTCCCCTAGTGGGTCAAAATAAAAAAGTAAAAATAAAAGTTGTGTAAAAATAAAAAAATAACAGTTAATGTAATAAAAGTAAAAATACCCCTTTTTCCCTTATCAGTGCTTTATTATTATTATTAAAAAATTGTTTTTAATAATAAACTATGCAGAATTGGTATCGCCGCATACGTAATGGCCTGAACTGCAAAAGTATTTTGTTATTTATCCCACGCGGTGAACGCCATAAGAGAAAATAATAATAAACCATATCAGAATCACAATTTTGTGGTCACTTCACCTTTCCAAAAAATGGAATAAAATTAGATGAAAATATCGCATGTACCTAAAAATGTTACTTGTCGATACTACAGTTCGTTACACAAAAAACATGTCCTCGCACTGCTTTCTTGCTGGAAAAATGAAAAAGTAATGGTTTAATATGGCAACACAAAAAGTAAATGATTTTTTATAAAAAGTATTTTATTGTGCAAACGTAAAAAAAAATTATAAACATGTGGTATCGCCGTAATCGTATCCCCCCGCAGACTAAAGTGAATATGTCATTTATAGCGCACAGTGAACGCTGTAAAAAAAAAAAGGAATACAAAACAATAGTAGAATTTCTGTTTTTTAGTCACCACCCCATGAAAACTACAATGAATTCCTCAAGGGGTCTAGTTTCCAAAATGGGGTCAATTTTAAGGGGTTTACCCCGTACTGATACCTCAGAAGCTCTGCAAATGCGATATGGCACCCAGAAACCAATCCAGCAAAATCGACATACCAAATAGCGCTCCTGCCATTCTGAGCTCTGCCCTTTGTCCAACCAGCAGTTTATGACCACATATGGGGTATTGCCGTAATTGGGAGAAATTGCTTTACAAATGTTGGGGTGCTTTTTCTCCATTATTCCTTGTAAAAATTAAAAATGTGTATCTTTTATCGGAAAAACGTGATTTTCAATTGCACAGCCTAATTCCACAAAATGCAGCAAAAAACCTGTGGGGTCTATATGCTCACTTTACCCCTCGATAAGTTCCTTGAGGGGTGTCGTTTTCCAAATAGGTTCACTTTTGGGGGGTTTTCACTATTTTGGCACCACAAGACCTCTTCAAATCGGACATGGTGCCTAATAAAAAGGAGGCCTCAAAATCCACTAGGTGCTCCTTTGCTTCTGAGGCCGGTGCTTCAGTCCATTACCACACTAGGGCCACATCTGGGATATTTCTAAAAACTGCAGAACCTGGGCAATAAATATTTAGTTGCGTTTTTCTGGTAAAACCTTCTGTTTTTCAGAAAAAAATTGAATGAAAAGGATTTTCTGACAAAAAAAAGACATTTGTAAATTTCACCTCTACTTTGCTTAAAGAGGCTCTGTCACCAGATTTTGCAACCCCTATCTGCTATTGCAGCAGATCGGCGCTGCAATGTAGATAAGAGTAACGTTTTTATTTTTAAAAAACGAGCATTTTTGGCCAAGTTATGACCATTTTTGTATTTATGCAAATGAGGCTTGCTAAAGTCCAACTGGGCGTGTTTAAAGTAAAAGTCCAAGTGGGCGTGTATTATGTGTGTTACATCTGGGCGTGTTTACTTCTTTTACTAGCTGGGCGTTCTGATGAGAAGTATCATCCACTTCTCTTCAGAACGCCCAGCTTCTGGCAGTGCAGACACACAGCGTGTTCTCGAGAGATCACGCTGTGTCGTCACTCACTTCCTGCCCCAGGTCCTGCATCGTGTCGGACGAGCGAGGACACATCGGCACCAGAGGCTACAGTTGATTCTGCAGCAGCATCGGCGTTTGCAGGTAAGTCGATGTAGCTACTTACCTGCAAACGCTGATGCTACTGCAGAATCAACTGTAGCCTCTGGTGAAGATGTGGCAGGAAGTGAGTGACGTCACAGCGTGATCTCTCGAGAACACGCTGTGTGTCTGCACTGCCAGAAGCTGTGCGTTAACGAACAGAAGTGGATGATGCTGATTCGTCAGCATCATACACTCCCATTCCTAACGCCCAGCTAGTAAAAGAAGTAAAAACGCCCCGATGTACGCACATAATACACGCCCAGTTGTACTTTTACTGTAAACACGCCCAGTTGTACTTTTGCAAGCCTCATTTGCATAAATACAAAAATGGTCATAACTTGGCCAAAAATGCTCGTTTTTTAAAAATAAAAACGTTACTGTAATCTACATTGCAGCGCCTATCTGCTGCAATAGCAGATAGGGGTTGCAAAATCTGGTGACAGAGCCTCTTTAAAATTCCTGTGAGACGCCTAAATGATTAAGAAACTTTCTAAATGCGGTTTTGAATACTTTGAGGGGTCTATTTGTTAAATGGAGTGTTTTATGGAGGTTTCTGATATAGAAGGCGCTCAAAGCCACTTCAGAACTGAACTGGTACCTAAAAAAAGAGGCTTTTGAAATTTTCTTCTAAATATGAGAAATTGCTGCTTATGTTCTAAGCCTTGTAATGTCCTAAAAAAATAAGAGTGTTCAAAAAATTATTCTAACATATAGTAGACATATGGGAAATGTGAACTAGTAACTATTTTGTGTGGTATTACTATCTGTCTTACAAGCAGATACATTTGAATTCAGAGAAATGCTAGTTTTTCAAAATTTTCTCAACATTTTACTATTTTTCACAAATAAACACTGAATATATCGACCAAATTTTACCACTAACATAAAGCCCAATGTCTCACGAGAAAACAGTCTCAGAATCGCTTGGATATGTATGAGCATTACAGAGTTATTACCACATAAAGTAACACATGTCAGATTTGAAAAATGGGCTCTGGGCCTTAAAGAGGCTCTGTCACCAGATTTTGCAACCCCTATCTGCTATTGCAGCAGATCGGCGCTGCAATGTAGATAAGAGTAACGTTTTTATTTTTAAAAAACGAGCATTTTTGGCCAAGTTATGACCATTTTTGTATTTATGCAAATGAGGCTTGCAAAAGTACAACTGGGCGTGTTGAAAAGTAAAAGTACAACTGGGCGTGTATTATGTACGTACATCGGGGCGTGTTTACTACTTTTACTAGCTGGGCGTTGTGTATAGAAGTATCATCCACTTCTCTTCACAACGCCCAGCTTCTGGCAGTGCAGGTCTGTGACGTCACTCACAGGTCCTGCATCGTGTCGGCCACATCGGCACCAGAGGCTAGAGTTGATTCTGCAGCAGCATCAGCGTTTGCAGGTAAGTAGCTACATCGACTTACCTGCAAACGCCGATGCTGCTGCAGAATCAACTGTAGCCTCTGGTGCCGATGTGGCCGACACGATGCAGGACCTGTGAGTGACGTCACAGATCTGCACTGCCAGAAGCTGGGCGTTGTGAAGAGAAGTGGATGATACTTCTATACACAATGCCCAGCTAGTAAAAGTAGTAAACACGCCCCGATGTACGTACATAATACACGCCCAGTTGTACTTTTACTTTTCAACACGCCCAGTTGTACTTTTGCAAGCCTCATTTGCATAAATACAAAAATGGTCATAACTTGGCCAAAAATGCTCGTTTTTTAAAAATAAAAACGCTACTGTAATCTACATTGCAGCGCCTATCTGCTGCAACAGCAGATAGGGGTTGCAAAATCTGGTGACAGAGCCTCTTTAAAGAGGCTCTGTCACCACATTATAAGTGCCCTATCTCCTATATAAGGAGATCGGCGCTATAATGTAGGTGACAGTAATGCTTTTTATTTAGGAAAACGATCTATTTTAAACCACTTCATGAGCGATGTCTGTAGCGTCTCTGTGAGATTTACAGCAAGGCAAACGTAATCTCGCGAGATTGCGATGTAACCTGTCATTTCAAACGAGATTACGCTTGCCTTGCTGGAACGTCCAAGCTGGTAGTGATGTTTATTCATTATCAGGACACTGCAGTAATGTTAGTGTTTGTGTATATAGCTGCACATAGCGATATAACTATATCGCTAGTGCAGTGTAAATGAGTGTAGAGAAATGCATGACGCTGATTGGTCAGCATCATACACTCCTCTGTACAATGCCCACTTGGTCTAAAGTAAAACACGCCCACTTGGGCATTAAGAAACTCATTAGCATAAAGCTAAAAATCGCTCATAAAGTGGTTTCAAATAGATTGTTTTTCGAAATAAAAAGCACTGCTGTCACCTACATAACAGTGCCGATCTCCTTATATAGGAGATAGGGCACTTATAATGTGGTGGCGGAGCCTCTTTAAGGCCAAAACTAGGCTGCCTCCTTAAGGGGTTAAAGCACCTTTTAACTTTGGACAATCCCTACATGTTGGGGTAAGTTCAGACAAGTCGGATTTGCTATGCGCCATTTTCTCCGCGTGGAATGTTACTTAAAGAGGCTCTGTCACCAGATTTTGCAGCCCCTATCTGCTATTGCAGCAGATAGGCGCTGCAATGTAGATTACAGTAACGTTTTTATTTTTAAAAAACGAGCATTTTTGGCCAAGTTATGACCATTTTCGTATTTATGCAAATGAGGCTTGCAAAAGTAACACTGGGCGTGTTGAAAAGTAAAAGTACAACTGGGCGTGTATTATGTGCGTACATCGGGGCGTGTTTACTACTTTTACTAGCTGGGCTTTCTGATGAGAAGTATCATCCACTTCTCTTCAGAACGCCCAGCTTCTGGCAGTGCAGATCTGTGACGTCACTCACAGGTCCTGCATCGTGTCGGCACCAGAGGCTACAGATGATTCTGCAGATGCATCGGCGTTTGCAGGTAAGTCGATGTAGCTACTTACCTGCAAACGCCGATGCTGCTGCAGAATCATCTGTAGCCTCTGGTGCCGATGTGTCCTCGCTCGTCTGACACGATGCAGGACCTGTGAGTGACGTCACAGCGTGATCTCTGGAGAACACGGCTGTGTCTGCACTGCCAGAAGCTGGGCGTTCTGAAGAGAAGTGGATGATACTTCTCATCAGAACGCCCAGCTAGTAAAAGTAGTTAACACGCCCCGATGTACGCACATAATACACGCCCAGTTGTACTTTTACTTTTCAACACGCCCAGTTGTACTTTTGCAAGCCTCATTTGCATAAATACGAAAATGGTCATAACTTGGCCAAAAATGCTCGTTTTTTAAAAATAAAAACGTTACTGTAATCTACATTGCAGCGCCTATCTGCTGCAATAGCAGATAGGGGCTGCAAAATCTGGTGACAGAGCCTCTTTAATTAAATCTTGCATCAATTGCCATCAATTTTTAGGGACTGGGAAAACCCCTTTCATTAAACACTTTTTTAGACCTCCTTGGGGACTTCACTATGCGATCGTTATAGCAGTGTATTGCCTTTATCTGTGCTCTGCCATTAAGCTTTGTCTCTGATCATCAATTTTTATTGGTTGGAAAACCTCTTTAAAGGGGTTATCCAACTTGTGAAAGATTTTTAAAAGCACCTGCATATGTGATAAAAAGAAAAAAAGGCACTCGCTTCTTTTTTCCCCTGGCAATTTAGCGCTGACACTCCTGTGGTCCTCCCAGTATTTGTTTACAAGCAGAGCAGTCAAATTGTGATCACTGCAGCCAATCAGGGTTTTCAGCCGTTTTTCTGGCATCATGGCTTGGTGCTGCCAGGTGTATGACACCTGACCACTGAGCCCTCTGATTGGCTGCAGTGTTAACATGTTGACTGTTTGTAAATAAAGAACGGGAGGATCACTGAAGCATCCGCGCAGGATCGCCGGGAGACAGAAGAGATAAATACCAATTCTTTTTTTGTTTTATCACATTTGCACACTTTTTTTTTTTTTTTTCAATTCTAATAAATTGGATAATCCCTATAAGGGACTTTTACACAGGGCAATGCTTGTGTAAACAGTGGATGGGCTGCAGACAATAATGTAAAGTGTATGAGAGGGATTTTTAGACTAAGTGGTTTGCTCATCTCTAGTTATTAACACACTGTATTATTGGAAGTTTCTGATCTGAAAGTGAATCATGCTTTCTCATGAAAATGTAATTACAGAGCACATTAATTTATCTTGTGGAGAAATAAAAATAATTCCTGAGTACATAATGTCCCAGAACGCACTTTTTATGACCTGTGAACTGAAAACATACCATTGAAGAAACTCAACTCTCTCTAAAGTATGCTGTTTCTTTTGACAATTTCCAGTAATAACATTAACTTTCTCTATAAACAGCCCACATATTTTTACTCTTTCTTTCTTTTCTACTGAATACATCTTATGGCAAAAATAAGTAAAGCATAGATTTACTGCATAAAATATAAAAATAATTGTCAGTGGAAGATGACTAGTGTCACATACTAAGGCCTCGTTCACATTTGCTTTGGTGGTTCTGTTAGATCTGACAGAGATTACCGGAGACAATAACGCAGAAAGCTTCGCTATTGCCTGAGATAAAATCACGGACGCCCCGACGGAAAGCAGACAAAACGTATTAAGGTCAATGGGATTCGTTGGCGGAGTCCGTTGTGCAACAGAACCGTTGCTTCTGTTACTCCCTTGTTCTACTCCTCTGACGGAGCAGAACAACAGAACACACTGACACAGGTGTGAGCTAAGCCTAAAGTGGACTATTCACCTATAGTGATGATTATAAAAAATATCAATAATAGGCACATTAAATTCTTGAGATTGTTTATTACGGCTGTATTGTTACAGCTGTATGTATTGCATATGTAATTTCAAAAACGTGACCATCATCTTTGAACACGTTACATAGTTACATAGTTAGTACGGTTGAAAAAAGACACATGTCCATCAACTTCAACCAAGGAATGGGAAAAGGGAAGGGAAAGCCTTCTACTGTCCCTGCTGTGACCAGCTCCTGCGGTAGACTATTCCATAGATTCACAGTTCTCACAGTAAAGGCTTGTCGCCTCTGCAGGTTGAACCTTTTTTTCTCCAGACGGAGGGAAGTGCCCCCTTGTTTTTTGAGGGGGTTTTACATGGAACAGGATTTCACCATATTTTTTTGTATGTGCCATTAATATATCTATATAAGTTAATCATGTCCCCCCTTAGTCGTCTTTTTTCAAGGCTAAATATGTTTCATTTGTTTAATCTTTCCTCATAACTTAGATTCTCCATACCCTTTATTAGCTTCGTTGCTCTTCTTTGTATTTTTTCCAACTCCAGCACATCCTTTCTATGAACTGGAGCCCAGAACTGAACTGCATATTCTAGATGAGGCCTCACTAATGCTTTGTAAAGTGGTAATATTATATCCCTGTCCAGGGCCGGCCCTAGGATAGATGGCGCCCTGTGCGAAATTATCTTTCGGTGCCCGATCATTTAAAAAAAAAATGCCCCATAAAAAAATTATAATGCCCCTTTAGTGCCCCCATACTGTATAATAATAATATTTAATAATATAATATATTAAAACCCCTTCAAGGACACAGTATTTTGTCCTCTAATTGTGCCCACAGTATTATGCCATCTGTAGTACCCCTACACAGTATAATGTCCGCTTAGTGGCCCCCACACAGTATAATTCCCCCCTGTAGATTTTGCCATACAGCCTCCCTGTAGACAGTGCCATAATTCCCCACCTCCTTTTTGTAGATCGTGCCATACAGCCCCCCACCTCCACCTTGTAGACAGTGTCATACAGACCCCACCTCCCCCTTGTAGACAGTGCCATACAGCCCCCCACCTCCCCCTTGTAGACAGTGCCATACAGCCCCCCACCTCCCCCTTGTAGATAGTCCCCCACCTTCCCCTTGTAGACAGTTCCATACAGTCCCCCACCTCCCCCTTGTAGATAGTCCCCCACCTTCCCCTTGTAGACAGTTCCATACAGTCCCCGCACCTCCCCCTTGTAGACAGTGCCATACAGCCTCCCCCTTGTGGATCGTGCCATACAGCCCCCCACCTCCCCCTTGTAGACAGTGCCCCCAAACAAAAACAAAAATTGTACTCACCTAGGCCCCGTTCCCATGACGAACTGAGCTGCTCCATGACGGGACCCTGTAGCCTAGTACAGAATTTCCCAACCTTTTCGGACTCGGCAGCACTGGAAAAACAAAATTTCCTCAGGGCCCCCCTACCAAAAATTGTTTTGAGAAAGACAGAAAACTGCTAAGAACAAGCACTACACTCGTAGGGTATGTTCACACACGTTTTTTTTTAAGGCAAAAAAAATCTGCCTCAAAACTCCTTCAGCAACTGACAGCGTTGGGTGAACTTTTTTTTGTTTTTTCTTAAGCTGTTGAAGCGAATGCAAAAGACGCTGGAAAAAAAAGCTCCAAACGGGCGCCGCAGGTATTTTCTGCCTCCTATTAATTTCAATTGGAGGTCAGAGGTGGAAACCGCTTGAAGACCATCAGCCCCCCACTCACAGTAAAATGACCATCAACCCCCCACCTACAGTAAAATGACCATCAGCCCACCACTCACAGTAAAATGACCATCAGCCCCCCACTCACAGATTCCCCCTGTAGGTAGCGCCACGCAGCCCCTTGTAGATAGCACCACACAGCCCCTTGTAGATAGCGCCACACAGCCGCTTGTGGGTAGCGCCACACAGCCCCTTGTGGGTAGCGCCAGACAGCCCCCTTGAAGGTAGCGCCACACAGCCCCTTGTGGGTAGCGCCACACAGCCCCCTTGTGGGTAGCGCCAGGCAGCCCCCTTGTAGGTAGCGCCAGGCAGCCCCCTTGTAGGTAGCGCCAGAGAGCTCCCTTGTAGGTAGCGCCACACAGCCCCCTTGTAGGTGCGCTACACAGCCACCTTGTAGGTAGCACCACACAGCCCCTTTGTAGGTAGCGCCACACAGCCCCCTTGTAGATAGCGCCACACATCGGCCTTGTAGATAGCGCCACACAGCCCCCTTGTAGATAGCGCCACACAGCCCCCTTGTAGAGAGCGCCGCACAGCCCCCTGTAGGGAGTGCCACAAAGACCCCTGGTAGGGAATGCCACACAGCCCACTGGTTGGTAGTGCCCCACAGCCCCCTTTTTGGTAGTGCCCCAAAGCCCCCTGGTTGGTAGTGCCACACAGCCCACAGCCCCCTGGTTGGTAGTGCCACACAGCCCACTGGTTGCTAGTGCCCCATAGCCCCCTTATTGGTAGTGCCCCAAAGCCCCCTGGTTGGTAGTGCCACACAGCCCACAGCCCCCTGGTTGGTAGTGCCACACAGCCCCCTGGTTGGTAGTGCCACACTGCCCACAGCCCCCTTGTAGGTAGTGCAAGGACTACGAAATGACCCTGATAGCTGGCGGGCAATAGACACTCAAAAAAGGACAACTGTGCAGGAGCACACAAAATACCCAGCTTTCCCAGCTATCAAATAAATGTGTGGAAATAAACTAAGATATAACTTTTATTTAGTCTGAGTAAAGGATTAATCCTTTTAGCTAGATTAAATAAAAGTTATATCTTAGTTTATTTCCACACTTTTTTTGATACCCGGGAAAGCTGGGTATTTTGTGTGCTCCTGCACAGTTGTCCTTTGTAGGTAGTGCCACACAGCCCACAGCCCCCCTGTAGATAGCAACCCCCCCCCCTTCCAGTAAAGATAACGCCACTGTAGCTCCCTGAAAGAACGGAGTCCCCGTGTGGCCGGGGGATTCTGCTCCTGGAGCGCTGCTTGATGCCTCTGTCCATATATGGACAGTGACATCAGGGAAAACTCCTGAAGCGGAATCCCCGGTCACAGCGTTGCAGACGCTATGACCGTCGATTCCACTCCAGGAGAAGCTCCTGTCGTCTGTGTCCATTACGTCATTGGCTTCTCCTGGAGTGGAATCCCCGGTCATAGAGTCTGCAATGCTGTGACCTGGGATTCCGCTTCAAGAGTCAAGATATATGGACAGAAACATCAAGCAGCGCTCCAGGAGTGGAATCCCCGGTCATAGAGTCTGCAATGCTGTGACCTGGGATTCCGCTTCAAGAGTCAAGATATATGGACAGAAACATCAAGCAGCGCTCCAGGAGCGGAATCCCTGGCCACACGGGGATTCCGCTCCTTCAGGGTGCTACAGTGGCGCTAGTAGACAGCAGAGCAGGGAGATACCTCCCTGCTCTGCTATAGTACCCCCCTATAAATAGCAAACCCACCCCCCCTTCCAGTATAGATAGCGCCACTGTAGCTCCCGGAAGGAGCGGAATCCCAGTGTGGCCGGGGATTTAACTCCTGGAGCGCTGCTTGATGCCTCTGTCCATATATAGACAGTGACATCAGGGAAAACTCCTGAAGCGGAATCCCCGGCCACACGGGGATTCCGCTCCTTCAGGGAGCTACAGTGGCGCTAGTAGACAGCAGAGAAGGGAGATATCTCCCTGCTCTGCTATAGTCCCGTCGCTATAGCAGCCGCAGCAGCTTCTAGCGGCGCCACCGCCCTCATGCTCGGTGTCACCGCTAGCAGCCGCTATGGCTGCTACAGTGGTAGCGACGGCCACTAAGTGAAGAAGCGCCCGGGTGGAAAGGCGACTGCAGTTAGTTTGTGTATCCTCGCTGGTAGTAGCAACGGCGCGGGGATACACACACCCGCTGGCGCCCCTCTTGCCATGTGGCGGCTAGCGACCTGTGCGACCGCACTGGTCGAACATAGCTAAGGCCGGCCATGTCCCTGTCCCGCGAGTCCATGCCTCTTTTAATACACTACAATATCTTGCTGGCCTTTGAAGCAGCTGATTGACATTGCATGCTGTTATTTAGTTTATAGTCTACAAGTGCACCCAGATCCTTCTCAACAAGTGTAGCTCCCCCTAGGACGTATTATACATGCAGATTGTTGATACCCAGATGCATAACTTTACATTTATCTACGTTAAACTTAATTTGCCAAGTGGACACCCAAACACTTAGTTTGTTTAAATCAGCTTATAATTTACAAACATCTTCCATAGACTGAACAATAATACATAGCTTGGTGTCATCTGCAAAAATAGAAATAGTGCTATTAATCCCATCCTCTATGTTATTAATAAATAAGCTGAAAAATAGTGATCCCAGCACGGCACCCTGGGGTACACCACTTATAACCGGGGACCATTCAGAGTAGGAATCATTGACCACAACTCTCTGGATACGCTCCTTGAGCCAATTCTCAATCCAATTACAAACTATACTTTCTAAACCTATAGTCCTTAATTTACCCATTAGACGTCTATGAGGGACAGCGTCAAATGCCTTTGCAAAGTCGAAAAAAAACACTGTATCTACAGCGGCCCTTCTGTCTAGGCTTCTGCTCACCTCTTCATAAAAACAAATCAGGTTGGCTTGACAACTTCTGTCCTTAGTAAAACCGTGCAGGCTGTCACTTATAATACTATTTTTTGTCACATAATCCTGTATATAGTCCCTCAATGTGATATTATTTTTTTAAAGATGGTCATATAACTGGGACTTCGTGAAAAACTTTCTTGTTGGGAGTAAAATTACACATTACCTGAAATTATACAATGCATTCGGAAATACTTCAGACAACATTTTTTCACATTTTGTTATGTTGAGTCCTAGAGCTAAAATAAAATAAAAGCAAGTTTTTATCCATCATTCTGCACTCAATACCCCATAATGACAAAGTAAAAACAGAATGTTAGTAATTTTTGCTAATTTATTGAAAAGGAAATACTAAACTATTGTATTGACATATAAGTATTCAGACCCTTTACTCATTAATTTGTTGAAGCTCCTTTGGCAGCAATAACAGCCTCCAGTCTTCTTAGGTATGATGCCACAAAGTTTGCATACCTAAATTTGGGGATTTTCTGCCATTCTTCTCTGCAGATCCTCTCAAGCTCTGTCAGCTTGGATGGAGACTGTTAGACAGACATTTTCAGGTCTCTCCAGAGATGTTCGATTGGGTTTAAGTCAGGGCTCTCGCTGGGTCACTCAAGGACATTTAGGGCGGGTTCACACATAGCGGAATTTCACTTAAATTCCGCTGCGGACACTCCGCAGCGTTAATCCGCAGCGGAGCCGTTTCTCCATTGACTTTCACTTTAATTTAGCAGTGTTCGTTTACACGATGCGTACAATTCCGCTGCGGAGCATAGGCTGCGGAGCGGAATTTGGTGTCCGCAGCATGCTCTGTCTGTTGCGGAGCAGTGGCGGACTGGTTGCGGACTCATGGCGGAATTTCTCCATTGACTTCAATGGAGAGTCAAAATTCCGCAATGAAGTCCGCAGATCTTATGTGTTCTGCGGAGCGTATTGTTTTTACTACCATGACATTTCTTCATTCTGGCTGGACCTATGTATTTCTAGGTCTACAGCCAGACTGAGGAAGTCAATGGGGCTCCCGTAATGACGGGAGCGTTGCTAGGAGACGTCTGTAAATAGTCACTGTCCAGGGTGCTGAAAGAGTTACGCGATCAGCAGTAACTGTTTCTGCACCCGGGACAGTGACTACCGATCTCAATATACATGTATCTGTAAAAAAAAATATAAGTTCATACTTACCGAGAACTCCCTGCGTCTGTCTCCAGTCCGGCCTCCCAGGATGACGTTTCAGTGTAAGTGACGGCTGCAGCAAATCACAGGCCAAGCACAGGCTGCAGCGGTCACATGGACTGGAGCGTCATCCAGGGAGGTCGGGCCGGATGCCGAAAGAGGGACGCGTCACCAAGACAACGGGCGGTAAGTATGAAATTCTTTGACTTTCACTAGGGAAAGTGCTGTCCCTTCTCTCTATCCTGCACTGAATAGGGAGAAGAGAAGCACTTTTCCTGCAGTCCGCAGCGGCCAGTCCGCATCAATTTTCTGCACATTTTGTGCAGATCCGCTGCAGAATCTGCAACGCAGATTCTGTGCGGCATTGATGCGGACAGTTGCGGAGGAATTCCGCCATGTGTGGTCATGCCCTTACAGAGTTGTGCCTACCATTGGTCACTGATTGGTCAGCGTCATACACTCCTCTGTACAACGCCCACTTGGTCAAAAGTAAAAACACGCCCAGTTGGTCATAAGAAACTAATTAGCATAAATCTAAAATTGCTCATAACTTGCTAAAAAATGATCGTTTTTCACATTAAAAACCACTGTTATCTACATTACAGCGCCAATCACATTATGTAGGAGATAGGGCACTTATAATCTGGTGACAGAGCCTCCTTAAGGTACTTTTTTTTGCAAACTCTAGACAGGCTCTTATGTGTCTTTTACTGAAGAAAGGCTTCTTTCTGGCAACTATACAATAAGGCCACATTGTAAGAGAGATGACCTCTTTTACCAACGCCCTTCTCCCCCAATTACTTAGATTTTTGTGGTGACCAGCTCTAGGAAGAGTCTAGGTTGTTCCAAACTTCTTCCATTTAAGAATCATGGAGGCCACTGTGCTTTTTGGAACTGTCAGTGCAGCAGAAATTGTTTTTGGACCTTTCTCCAGATCTGTGCCTCCACACAATCCTGTCTCTGAGCTCTACAAGCAGTTCTTTCCTCATGTCTTGGTTTTTGCTCTGATATGCATTGTCAGCTGTGAGACCTTATATAGACCGGGGTGTGTTTTTCCCAATGATTTCTAATCAAATGAATTTACCACAGGTGGACTCCAATCATTTAAAATATAATTTAGAGGAATGGGAGGCCCCAGAGCTAAATTTCAAGTACCATAGCAAAGGGTCTGTATATTTATGTCCAAGCGAATTTAGCGTTTTTCATTTTTAATAAATTTGCAAAAATTTCTAAAATTCGGTTTTCACTTTGTCTTTATAGGGTATTGAGTGCAGAATGATGGGGGCAAAAACTTGAATTTTGTTTTTATTTAAGCACAAGTCCTCAACATAAAAAATTTGAAAAAAGTGAAAGTGTTTGAATACTTTCCGAATGCACTGTATTAGGGTTATCACGATACCAGAATTTGGACTTCGATACCGATACTTTGTGTAGTATTGCGATTTCTATACCAAAACGATACTTTGCCAACAGTAATAAAAAAAAAAAGTTCTTCCATTTTCTGATTTGAGGCGCGAGGTGTGATGAATTTTGAATGTGCCTCAAATTAATAGTAATTAACCCCATGTTCATCATGTTAATCATGTTTCTCAGTCATAATGGGTTAATGTGTAAGGTACATGATGGGGTTAATTACTATTAGTGTGAGGCACATGGAGGTTAAATGCATCACACCTCGTGCCTCACAATAAGTGAAAGAAAGCCGTTTTTATTTTATTTTTTGACAGCGTACACATCATAAATGACGCCAAAAAATAGTTTTGCAGGTTATTACGTCCGCAACAATACTGAATGTGTATACTTTATGTATTGAGACTTATTTTAATGTTTATTGTAAAAAAGGTGTAGGTCTATTTTTTTTATTTAACATTACTTTATATTTTTACTTTATTTTTAAACTTTAAAGGGAATGTGTTGCTAGCAAAAAATGCATTTTTTTTTTTAGTTAAGCAATTAGTGTGTAGGTGATTAAACATTGTTCTCATTTTTTTTATTTTTTTCACGAGTCAGGAAATATTATAAATTAGATTCTAATTTATAATATTTCCCAGCACTGGTCACTAGATGGAGCAATTCCCAAAATTGCAGCATTGCATGTGGTAAAGCAACCACATTGCTTTATGCTGCAAAATTGTGAAAAAAACCCTCGCTCTAGTGAGCTCTCAGAATCCCCCCTCCTTTATCCTGGCTAGTGCCGGGAGAAACGAGGGGATTGAACGGTCAAACCTCCTACACTGTGTGTCGCCATTTTTTGAGCTAACACACAGTGTAGTAGGTACATAGAAATCACTTACCTGCTCCTGCCGCCGCCGCTCCCTCCGGTCCGTCCGCTCCGTCTGCTGCCGCTGCTCCAAGTGCACAAGTCCGGAAGCCGCGACCGGAAGTAGTAATCTTACTGTCCGGCCGCGACTTCCGGTCTACAGGAAAATGGAGCCGGATGGCGCTCAGTTCAACTTGGCATGCGCCGTTCCCACACAGACGGCGTACACCATAGTGGATGGAACGGGCCCCGTTCGCATTCACTATGGGACTGTAGCTGCCGTATTCCATGTCTGTATGTGTCGTTAATCGACACATACAGAAATGGAAAAAAAAATGGCAGCCCCCATAGGGAAGAAAAAGTAAATAAATAAAAAAAAGTAACACACAAACACACAAATAAATACAAAAGTTTTTTATAAAACACTAACCTCAAACTGATATAAAATTTTTTTTTGGGGCGACGCTATTCCTTTAAAGAGGCTCTGTCACCAGATTATAAGTGCCCTATTTCCTACATAATCTGATCGGCGCTGGAATGTAGATAACAGCAGTGGTTTTTATTTTGAAAAACTATCATTTTTGATTTAGATTTAGATTTAGTTTCTTAATGCCCAACTGGACGTGTTTTTTCTTTTGACCAAGTGGGTGTTGTAAAGAGGTGTATGAGGCTGACCAATCAGTGACCAATCAGCCTCATACACTTCTCATTGTTCCAGCCCAGCTTCTTTCAATGCATAACCACACTGTGCTGTGGATCATGCTGGGCTGGAACAATAAGAAGTGTATGATGCTGATTGGTCAGCCTCATACACCTCTTTACAACACCCACTTGGTCAAAAGTAAAAACACGCCCAGTTGGGCATTAAGAAACTAAATCTAAAATTGCTCATAACTTGCTCAAAAATGATCGTTTTTCAAAATAAAAACCACTGCTGTTATCTACATTACAGCGCCGATCAGATTATGTAGGAGATAGGGCACTTATAATCTGGTGACAGAGCCTCTTTAATGTACTGGCATATATCTATATGCCAGTACATTAGCCTGTGTACTGATAGTACACAGGCAGTTGTTCGGACAGACCTCAGTATGCCCTAACAGGAAATATGGTAAGACAGCCCTGGGGTCCTTCAATGGACCGTGGGCTGTCTGCCCATATATGGTATGTACCTCAATCGCGTCACAGGGATCCCTGTGACTCGATCCAGGGGCATCCCCCTTGTCATTTTCTCCTTGAATGCTGCGGTTGGCTTTGATCGCAGCATTCAGGGGAATAACGGTGGAGAGGAGAGGTTTCTCTGATCTCTGCCGTTATAGAGCGGGGCTCCGGCTGTGTAAGCCATTGCCCCGCTTCTGACAACATGTGCGCGTACGGTCAGCATGAGGTGAGCGGCGGTTCAGGCACTGAAGACAGAACATGGGGGTGTTTTGCAGTGCGCCCGCCATGTTCGTTCGGTCTTCATTGCCAGCAATCATTAGTGCAGAGCTGGTCGCATCACATCATCCTGACGGCGCGTGTTTGTCAGGACCCAGGAGCATGGCAATGTCTGTATTACACAGCCTCAGCCCCGCTCTCATACATTCATGTGTTACTATACTTTGTATCGAAATACATGAAATAACGGTATCGAAATAGTATTGAAGGCTCGATACATCGTGCATCCCTACACTGTATATCCCATGGAATTAGGTGAAATACATATTGTGTTGTTTCAATTCTTCTCTAGCCGTTTTTCAGATTCTCATTTACATTTTTTAATCCCCACCTTCCATATTTTATTTTTCGACATAGCCCTATGAGGGCTTGATTTTTTGCGAGACAAGTTGTAGTTTTTCATGGCACTATTTATTGTACCATATAATGTACTAGGAAACAGGAAAAAATTCTTTATGGGATGGAAAATGAAAAAACAGTGATACCTCCATTGTTTTTTGCGCTTCGTTTTTACGGCGTTCACCCTGCAATTAAAACGACATGTTAACTTTATTTTGCGGGTTAATACGACTACGGCGATACCAAATTTATATATATATTTTTATATTTTACTACTTTTACAAGGAAAAAACTAAATGTGAAAAATAAAATTTATTTTGTGTCGCCAAATACTTAGGGTATGTTCACACGAGGTCATTATGTTCACATGCCCTATTTACGGACGTAATTTAGGCGTTTTTCTCCTGGAATTACTGGTGAAAAAACAGCTCCAAACCATCGGCAAACATCTGCCCATTGAATTATATGGGTCTTACGGTGTTCTGTGCAGACAGACTTTTTTTTTACGCGCCGCTGTCAAAAGACGGCGGGTAAAAAGACGCCGCCTCAAATAAGTGCATGTCACTTCTTGGAACGTAATTGGAGCCGTTTTTCATTGACGCCGCGAAAAACGCGTGCACTTGCAAAAACGTCTGAAATTCAGGAGCTGTTTTTGCCTGAAAAAAGCTCTGTAATTTCAGACGTATTTTACGTTTGCGTGTGAACATACCCTAAGGGTATGTTCACACGCAGAGTCAAAAATGTCTCAAAATACGGAGCTATTTTCAAGAGACAACAGCTCCTGATTTTCAGACGTTTTTTGTGCCACTCACGATTTTCGCTGCGTTTTCTACGGCCGCTTTTGGAGCTTTTTTCAATAGAGTCTATGGAAAACGGCTCAAAATACGTCCCAAGAAGTGCCCTGCACTTCTTTTTTGCGGCCGTTTATTTACGCGTAAAAAAACGCTGCGAAAAACGCTCCGTCGGAACAGAACGTCGTTTTCCCATTGAAATCAATGGGCAGATGTTTGGAGGCGTTCTGCTTCAGATTTTTCGGCCGTTTTTTGGGAGTTTAAGGGCCGAAAATAGGCCGTGTGAACATACCCTAAGTGTTCTGTGTTGCTGTGTTAACATTTATCACTGTCCTCTGCACCCAACCTGTCCTATTTTGCTGTATATGTGAAACGTTTTCTTGTCCGTCAAAATAAGACATCAGACGCACAGATCTTCTAACTGCGCATGACAGCTGATTAATGTGAACGTAGTACAATAAAGTGACCCCAGCAATACAGATACAATGCTTTGTTCACACTACCATTGTGGTTTCTGTTTATAACAGAAACCACAATGCCCTGTGTTATATCAAGTCCAGTGTCAACGCAACCGTCTGCCAGGAAATTTTAGAGCACTTCTTGGTTCCCTCTGCTGACAAGCTTTATGGAGATGCTGTTTTTTTTTTCCAGCATGGCTTGGCACCTGCCCACACTGCCAAAAGTACCAATACCTGGTTTAATAACCACAGTATCACTGTGCTTGATTGACCAGCAAACTCGCCTGACCTAAACCCCATAGAGAATCTATAGGGTATTGTCAAGAGGAAGATGAGACACCAGACCCAACAATGCAGACGAGCTGAAGGCCGCTATCAAAGCAACCTGTGCTTCCATAACACCTCAGCAGTGCGACAGGCTGATCGTCTCCATGCCACGCCGCATTGATGCAGTAATTCATGCAAAAGGAGTCCCGACAAGTATTGAGTGCATATACTGTACATGCTTTTCAGTAGGCAAAATTTCGGTATTAAAAATCATTTTTGAAATTGGGCTTATATAATATTCTAATTTTCTGAGAAACTAAATATTAGGTTTTCATTAGCTGTTAGCCATAATCATCAATATTAAAAGAAAAAATGCTGGAAATAGATCACTCTGTGTGTAATGAATCTATGTAATATATGAGTTTCACTTTTTGAATTAAATTACTGAAATAAATTAACTTTTTGATGATATTCTAATTCATTGAGCAGGACTAGTATATACCTAACCAGAACCAAGCTCAGTACATAAATACAGCAGCAGAACCAAGCTCTGTACATATATACAGCACCAGAACCAAGCTCTATACATAAATACAGCACCAAAACAAAGCCCAGTAGATAAATACACTACCAGAACCAAGCTCATTACATATATACCGTTGTGCCCGCGGTTGCTCTCTTTACGCTCTCCCTCCCCAGAGACGCCGGCATACGCGGCTGCAACCTCCATACTGAAGTCTCTTTCCCGGCCTTAAAGGGCCAGCGCGCACACCATTTCAAAGTTCCCTGGCCAATCCCTAACACATCCTGGACTATAAACAGGCTCTGCCCTTCCTCTCCTTGCCTGAGTGTTGTGTCTACCCAGGTTCATTTGCAAATGGTCCCTTAGTTTTGTCCTGCTCCCAGTGTTCCTGTACCTGTGTCCAGTAATTGTGTTTGTTCCTCTGCGAAGTCTAGTGCTGGAGAAGACTTCATCCTCTGTGCCACATGTAATCTGCCACACCAAGCGTCACTTGCCATGCCAAGCGTCATCTGCCACGCCAAGTGTCATCTGTGCCGAGGAGTCTGCTATGCCATAGTGTCTGCTCCGCCACATGTCTGTCAGAACTTCTATACAGGTACTCCAGTTCTAAAGACTGTTTTTGACTTTTGTTTGGCCAGCTTCTACTCCGCTACGACGGAGTGGCCTTATGGGTCCATATACCCCACATCTGTGACAGTACACTCAGGCAATGGATCCTGCTTGTAAACCTAAAAGTGCGGTTCAAATGATGCAAGCCGACATGCGTGACCTCCAGGCACGACCGGATCAACTACTACAAGCGGTAAACTCCGTAATTAACTGTTTGCATCATCCTTCTGTCCCTCCTCTGGCTGCTACTGCTGCTCCACCACCTGCTATCCCTCCTGCCTGTCCCGGGTCTGCAGTCTCGTTGCCTCTACCTCCTCGCTACGACAGGTATCCTAAAGCCTGTAGATGTTTCATTAACCAGTGTACGATTCACTTCAAGCTGCGTGCCCGTCTCTTCCCCTCTGATGAGACCAAGGTCGCTTTTATTATCTCTCTCCTCTCTGGCAAAGCCCTGGCATGGGCGAAGCCCATCTTGGAATGTGAGGGTCTGGAATTCTCTGATTTACCACTGTTTTTAGAAACCTTCTGTACAGTGTTTGAGGAACCAGGTTGAACATCCTCTGCAGCGGCCTCACTGCTAACCCTCAATCAAGGGGACTCAACTATAGGGGAGTAAACCTTCTCCTTCCGTACACTGGCGGCAGAGCTGGTTTTGGAATAATGAGGCTCTAGTGGCAACTTTCTGGCAGGGACTATCTCCATGTACAAAAGATGAAGTAGCAGCTCGTGAGCTTCCATCTACCTTAGATGCCTTGATACTACTAACAACCTGGATCGAAATGAGGATACAAGAGCAAACTTGTGAAGTTCACCGGGAGAAGAGATCTTATCAATTGGCACCGAAGTTTCAAAAACCTCTTCTTCCTTCTCCTGTTGTACCTTTGGAGGAGCCAAATAGACAGACTCAGACTGTCCGACCTTGAGCGTCAACGCCGGCGTTCTTCTGGATTGTGTCTATATTGTGGTCACAAGCTACATTTTTTGTGCCAATGCCCTTAGAAACTGGGAAATTTCCAGCATCTAGGGTTGATTGGAGAAACACCTCTAGGGGAATCCACCCCTGCTACTAAATCATCTTCCAGACTCTCTATTCCTGTATCAATCATCACCAGGGAAGGATCGCACTGTGTGCCTGCTTACTTGGATTCCGGAGCGGCTGCAAATTTTATCCAGAGGGACTTAGTCAATCGTTTTCACTTGACCACAGTTCCTCTAGAGGAACCTCGAGCGTTTGCCTCTGTAGATGGTCAACCATTCCCTGACCCTATCCTGTCTATCACCAAACCACTGAAACTACAGATAGGAGTCCTTCATTCAGAGCTGAGTGCTTTCTATGTCTTATCCAAAGCTATCAACCCCATCCTGTTGGGATTGCCACGGCTTCACCAACATGCTCCAGTTTTTGATTGGAGCTCCAGAGAGGTATTCCAGTGGGGACCCCGATGTCTGCACCGCTGCCTGCCTCAGGTTCTTCCCGTTCTTTCTCCACTACCTCAGTCACTCTCTGGATTGCCTCCACAGTATGCCAGCTCTGCTGATGTCTTCAGCAAGAAGGAGGCAGAGGTCTTTCTTCCTCATCGTCCATATGACTGTCGTATAGAATTTCTGGTGAGGGGGGTGAGGGGGTTCTTAAGGAAGTCTACTTCACTAGCCAGAGCTGGATTCTTCTTCATGGAGAAAAAGAATAGGTCAGTCCGACGTGCATTGATTACCCTGGATTGAAACAAGTCACGTTAAAAACAAGTACCCCTTGCCGCTTATGTATGAGCTCTTCGACAGGATTCGTGGAGCTAAGGTGTTCACTAAGCTGTATCTATGCGGAGCCTATAACCTGATTCGTATACGCACTGGTGACGAATATAAAACCACATTTAACACTCGAGACAGTCACTACAATTATCTTGTCATGCCCTTTGGACTGTGTAACGCTCCAGTGATGTTCCAAGAGTTTGTAAACAACGTCTTCCGTGATCTTCTATATATCTGTGGGGTGGTATATCTGTAAGACATCTTGATCTACTCACCCAATGTGACGACGCATCGGAAGCATGTACACCACGTTTTGTTGCGGTTGAGGGGGGAATAAATTATACGCAAAACTGGAGAAGTGCATATTTGAAAAGAGGTCCTTTCCCTTCCTGGACTATATTGTCTCCGATCGTGGTCTTCAAATGGACCCGGAAAAGCTAAAGTCCGTCTTGGAGTGGCCACTTCCTCAGGGTTTACGAGCTATACAAAGATTTCTTGGATTCGCTAATTTCTATCAGTTCATCCCAAATTTCTTGTCCCTTACTGCTCCCATCCCAGCTCTTACCAGAAAGGGAGTGAACACTAAGGACTGGACTACAGAGGCAAAGTCAACGTTCTCCAACCTCAAGAGCACCTTTCAGTCTGCTTCTGTTCTTCGTCAACCTAATGTTACTCAACAGTTTCCCGTGGAGGATGATGCCTCTTCCATTGGTGCTGGAGCACTCTTGTTTCAAAAAGATTCTAAGGGTAAGGCAGTATCTTGCGGATTCTTCTCCAAACTCTTCTCTCCTGCTGAGCACAACTACTCCATTCGGGATAGAGAATTGCTCACTGTAAAGTTTGCCTTGGAACAATGAAGACACCTGCTTGAGGGGTCTGCTCATCCCATCATCATCTACACCGATCACAAAAATCGTACATATCTGCAGTCTGCACAGAGACTAAACCCTCGTCAAGCTAGATGGTCGCTGTTCTTTGCCATATTTAGTTTTCTTCTCCACTTCCACCCTGCGGACAAAAACAATAAGGCCGATGCTCCATCTCGGTCATTCGACACTGACGATTCAGATGACAAACCTCTACTCACTATTGATCCTTCTAGGATTATTTCTGTAAATCCTCTGCAGATCAAGGACATTCCACCTGGAATGATTTTTGTCCGTCCTGCTGACGGGAAAAGAATCCTCTGCTGTGGGTATAATTCCAAACTTCCCGGGCATTCTGGTGCCCACAAGACTCGGGACTTTATTGCTTGTTATTATTGGTGGCCCTCGCTTCCTAGAGATGTCTTGGACTTTGTTTCCTCCTGTGCTAATTGTGCCCTAAACAAATCTTCTCATTCTAAACCTGCTGGTCTGCTACAGTCTCTACCGGTGCCTGATGCTCCCTGGCAACACATTGCCATGGACTTTAACACTGACCTTCACCCTTTTGCTGGATGTACTACGATCTGGGTAGTAGTAGACCGTTTCTCCAAGATGGCACATTTTGTTGCTTTAACAGGCCTTCCCTCAGCCCCTCATCTGGCAGGTCTGTTCATCCAACACATCTTTCGTCTACATGGACTACCTCTTCATATTGTTTCTGACCAGGGTATACAGTTCACGTATAAATTCTGGAGAGCCCTGTGTAATCTTTTAGATGTGAAGCTGGACTTTTCTTCTGCCTATCACCCACAGTCTAATGGTCAAGTGGAAAGGATCAACCAAATACTAGAGAATTATCTCCGTTATTATGTCTGTGTTTAACATGACAATTGGGTGCAGCTTCTGCCTTGTGTGAAATTCTCATACAATAACCATACAAGTGAGTCGACTGCTTCCTCTCCATTCTATATTGTATATATTCAGCACCCACGTGTTCCTCCTCTTGTGCCAACTATGTCACAAGTGCCTGCAGCCAATTCTTAATTTCGGACTGTTCTTCACATCTGGCAGCAGACCAAATCTGCGATTCTTCAGGTAGTGGATCGCATGAAGGCATATGCCGATAAGAAGAGAAGGGTTCCTCCTCAGTTTCTCCCCGGTGTCAAGGTCTGGCTTTCTTCAAAGAACATTTGTCTGGAGATTTCTTCCCACAAATTTGCTCCCAGGTTCCTCATCCCCTTCGAGGTGTTACTACAAATAAACCCTGTGTCCTATAACCTTCAGCTGTCTCCTACTCTCTAAATCCCAAACTCGTTCCATGTCTCTCTCCTAAAGCCTGTGGTCCTGAACCATTACAGCAAATCCCCTGGTTCTGCAGCCGCTCCCAGTGGTTCTTCTGACATCTTTGAGGTAAAGGAAAGTCTGGACTTAACAGTGTAGGACGAAAGACTTTCTATTTGGTGGACTGGAACGGTTTTGGTCCTGAGGAGAGGATTTGGGGGCCTGAAGAGAACATTGATGCCCCAGCTCTCATCAAAAAGTTCCTCTTACGCTCTGGATCTAAGAGGGAGCATAAGGGGGGGTACTGTTGTGCCCATAGGGTGCACAGACGTGCTCGTTTCCAGCCTTTAAGAGCCAGCTCGCACACCAGTTCAAAGTTCCCTGGCCAATCCCTATTACATCCTGGACTATAAAAAGGGCTCTGCCCTTCCTCTCCTTGCCTGAGCGTTGTTGTGTCTACCCATGTTCATTAGCAAATGGTCCCTTAGTTGTATCCTGTTACCAGTGTTCCCAGTTCCTGTTTCCTATATCCCGTATCCAGTAATTGTTTGTTCCTGAGCAAAGTCTAGTGTTGGAGTCGACTTGATCGACTGCCACACCAAGTGTCATCTGTCACGCCTAGTGTCATCTGCCACGCCAAGTGTCATCTGTGCCGAGAAGTCTGCTACGCCATAGTGTCTGCTACGCCATGTGTCTGTCAGGTACTCCAGTTCTAAAGACTGTTATTGACTTTTTTTTGGCCAGCTGCTACTCTGCTATGGCGGAACAGACTAGTGGATCCACATACCTCACAGCCGTGACATATACATTACCATAACCAAGCTCAATACATAAATACTACACCTGAACCAAGCTGAGTACATACCTACAGCACTAGGACCAACCTCAGGACAGCTCAGTACATATATACAGTACAAGCACAAATACAGTTTAGTACAGAGATCATTTGTAAGGTCAGGTTACATATAAATATGTATGGCGTGAAACTACAGCTCCCAGTTTGACCTGAACGATGGTAAGGATATGCTGTTTTTTTTTTACAATAAAGAGTGGTACCCCCATCATCCTGCTGCAGATCATACAGTTAATACAGTACCAATCAGTCAGAAGGAGAATAAGCATTTACATCCAATGACTCACAGGTGACGTCTTCTTTGAATTGACTTGTTGTCTTTCCTTTTCTTCTCTATCCGATCTAGACCTACATGATGACTTCCCCTCGGCCACGAGTTTAACGCTCAGATGTCTTCGGCTTCTTACTTTACAAACACATCCTCACATATATACTAACACAATATCCTCATGGTGCCACACACTGCGTTCCTAAACTTATTAGTACCATACACTGTGCCCCGGAATATAATAGTACCATACACTGCACACCTGAATTTAACAACACTATACACTGTGCCCCTGAATACAATTGTTATGCATCGTGCACCCAACATACATTCATATCACACACTGAAATAAAAGTATTGCCATACATTGTGCCTTCTGAAAATAGTGCCATAGATTGTGCCCCATGAAAATAAAGCATCACACACACACACACACACACATATGGTACTCTATAAAAAATAGTGTCGCTCGCTTGGCCCACTATAGATAAAGAGCCACCCACAGTTCCCCCTTGGAGATAGTACCACACACAGTGCCCTCTTGTAGAGCGCCACACATAGTGCCCAATAAAAAAAATACTCACCTGTCCTTGTTTCCACGTTGCCCGGTCACCCAGCCCTGAAGGCCTGGCCTCTTCTAGCTCCTGAGGAATGATGCAGATGGTGCTTTGACGCTATCACGCTGTCACTAGGCTCCCTGAATAAAACAGCTCTATACACTCTGCCCCTGAATATAATAGTACCATACACTGCACACCTGAATATAACAGCACTATACACTGTGCCTCTGAATGCAATTGATATGTATTGGGCACTCAACATACATTCATAGCACACACTCAAATAAAGGTATTGCCATGCATTCTGCCTTCTGCAAATAGTGCCATAGACTGTGCCCCATGAAAACAAAGCATTACCCTCTTGGAGATAGTCCCACACACAGTGTCCAATAAAAAAAAACAACTTACTCACCTGTCCTTGTTACCACGTTGCCCAGTCACCCAGCGATGAAGGCCCAGCCTTTTCTAGCTCCTGAGGAATGATGCAGACGGCGCGAGGACGCTATCACGCTGTCTGCATCATTTAGCGCTGAAGGTCGGGGCAGGGAACTAATGTTTCCTGCCCTTCTAGCGCTAGTGGACTCATTCAATTGTATCAGCATCCTATAGAAGCAAATACAATTGTAGAACAGAAGAGATTGGTGGGGTGGCGGCTGTTGGTTGAGCCCTCAGGGAGGCAGTAGGCCGCCGCCTAAGGCAAGATTCTTATCTTGCCTAATGACAGAAGCGGCCCTGGTCACAGCTCTAGCCAATGTAACCATAGATTTGAATGAAAGGTTGTTCGGTTTTTTGTTTTTTTTTTGCAAGGTGAAGCCATTTGCAGGTTAAAATTAAATGATTTATAAAGTTTATGTAGCTCCTTTTAGTATATTAACATTGTCATAACAATTGTTTCCATTTTCACATAACTGTTCCATTCACAAAACATCACAATAAATCTGGCATTTGTAACAATTACAGCTTTTTTTGGCATTCTAGCAGTCAGTTTTGTAAAACATGAATTGGAAATTTTAACCCACAACTTCAGTAGCTCTTCCCACAGGTGGGACTGGCTTTTAGTGTATTTTCTCCAACCTTATATTAAAAATCTTCATTCGAGCTCAATAGGGTGGAGATATGGCGATTGTGTTTGCCAATTCACCGTAGACAGTTCTTTGGCTTCCCATTTCTTTACAGAAGTTGTTTTCTGCAGGGAATTTTAATATAAGGTTTCCGCCACTTTAATAGGGTAAAAATTTGCACAACTTGTCGCATGCTTGTTTTGCTCAAAAAATGTCCACATTTTCAACTTTAACTCCGCGTCTAAAATTTGCGTGGATTAGCAAAGGAGATGTGACTAACCAAGGCCCGACAAATTTACTTTAATCTACACCAGAGACTTAATTATGGCGCAAATCTATGGCAGCTCATAGCTGGTGTAGATTTGACTTTCTGCCGCACGGACGGCCAGAGATGCGCCTAATTTATTAAGAGGAGCGCGCCTCTTTACAAAATAGGTGCATTTTACTCCAACATTTTTAAAATGATGAGGTGCTTAGCTGAGCATCCTACATCTTCGTCTGTGATCGGCACTCTCTGTTAGTCAAAAAAAGGCTCACATAGAACGTCTGTGGGCTAAAGGGCTGTTTTTGTCTGGGCCATAGATTTTTAATAGAGTGGCAGGGTATGCTCGACTGCCGCATCATTCTAACTCCTCATAGCTGCAGTCCCCTGTTCTAGTGATCAGTATGGCACCCCCACCGTTTTAACATTTATCACCATTCTAGTGGATAGGTTAAAAATGCTTTAGGCTGACATACTAGTAATTTCAGAGCAGAAAATCATGGCTCAAAAGGTTGCTCAAAATTCCCTGTAACAAAGTCGCCTTTCACACTGTGTTTAATAGTCTCCATTGGACATACAAGCTCCTGACGTATATGTTAAACAGAGGATGTGATGGATGCCTAACAGTGGCATCCATTCCCAATAGGCTTTAATGGTATCTGTTTAACGGAAACGTCGCAAACTCTCATGACCTTTTTCATGACATATCCGTTAAATGGATACCATTAAAGCCTATGGGTGATGGTTACCATTGTTAGGCATCAGCTTAACGTATCTGTTTAGACTATTATGGTATCCGTCTAACAGATATGACATGAAAAGCCCATGACGTACACACAACAGTGGCATCCGTCATTCATAGGCTCACATAAAAATTTTTTTTTTAAATAACACGCGGCATACGTTTTTTTTTGCTAGATGCCTTGATAGAATAGCATAACTGACTACTCAATTCTATCCAGCAAAAACCTGTATCCCCGACGTTTGGCCTCTGTTGATATAACGGGTGCCTATGGGTACATTTTGGCATATGCACCAGAAGCTTTCCAGACACATACGTCAACAGTGCAGGGGAAACGCAGGGTGCAAAGCGGCCTAAGTAAGCATAGCAAGCAAATTACAGTTGGTACAATCAAATACAATAGTAGTTGCAGAGGTGAAGTGCAGTCTTCTGTTAACATATAAGGTATGTTACTATTCATCCAGGGACAATTTTTAGCATTTTATTCTCTTAAACTGTCTCTGCTTATCATTCATATTTTATGGCAGTAGATATCATATTTAAATGTCAAAAAGCATAGTAATCCATGTTTAAACATAAGCTGAGACAAATGAACACTATAAATGGGTTTCCGGTGACATTCAAATCTGTGTTTCTTGAATATGATCATAATAAATAGAGTTCTGTTAAGAATAGATCCTTAGATTTGAAAAAAACAAATGAAATTATTTTACTGACATCAGGTCCAAGGTGATATATTCCATTAGGAATACTGATGCAACACAAATGCATAAGACAAATACTGCGACACAGAATAAAATGTCCATGGAATAAGTCATTAACTCTATATGTCAAACTTTTATATTGATGGATGTGAAAATATTGGCCAAAATATATACTAATAGGCTAAAGTGATTCATCTCTGAGAGCTAGTGTCAGGACGAATAGACTCCTGCCCAAAGTCCCAACTTTCAAGTATCGCAAAGAGGGACAACCTTTTTTTACTTTTAAGCCACACCTCTAACCCCGCTCAATCCCCTCCCATACACACCTAATTCAGCCGACAGTATCATGCTCCCATAGTGCCTCCCTGCAGTATAATGCCCCATAGAACCCCACACACACAGTATAATGCCCCTATAGCTGCCCCCATACAGTATAATGCCACCATAGGCCCAAGCTGAACTTTTGCACCAGGGCCCATGAGCTTTAGCTATGTCCTCCATGTTGCTGCAGCATCTATATATGTGATCGAGATAGGAGAGCAGGATTCTCCTCTTCTATGTGTGCAGTGTATAGAAGACATAATAGCTGTTAGGCTCCGCCCACTATATCAGAGACAGCTGAGAATTAGAGGGACCGAGCCTGCAGATGGGAAAACTGCTAAATAATGCAGGATACAAATCATATAATGGCCAGAAATAGTGTTATTTCTCATGTACACATATATGACAGTTTATTCTGAAAAGTCACCTGAAAAGTTAGGTACGCCTTAAATCTACAACCATTCATTTCTAAACTTCAGCAAAAAAGTTAAAGACTAGTGCAAATTACTCCTTCTAGTTATTGGCCAAGCTAACCTGCTCAATAGGAATACCCCAACTCTTATAGCTGATACATAATGTTCCATTGTGGCCTCTGGTTGTTTTTTCATGAGGTGAATTTTATTTTCAGAGATTTGATATGCAAAAAAAAGGTATTTTGAGAATAAAGTTAAATACCTTACAAAAATCTAAAGAAGAAGGAGGTCTGACCATACTCAGCCAGTTATTATTTAGCTGCATAGTTACAGCATTTTAGAGGGTGGGGAGAAATCGAAATACCATTCACCTCAGGTAAAATTCTCCAGTACTTGATACAAGATACACATATTTTGTCGGCCTTGGAAGCAGACTCTTTTTTTCTAAATCAGATATTTTTTTATTAAGAAACAAAATTAGTTTTTCATATATATACAACAATAACGGTATATGACACCATATACAAAAAGAGTATCAAACCCACCCCTCCCATCCACCAAACCCCAACCCTAGGTCTCTGTGCAATGATACATATTAAAGGAGAGTATGATTATTACATCATCATTAATCATCATCATGATCCCCCTGGAGTACACTGAGAACACTGAGTGATGTTCGTGCAACGCCCATCTTTTATGCAAAATGTAGGGATTACGATGTGATGTGAGTCTCCATCAACCCTATAATGGCTGGAGATATAGTTTTAGGATTCTCAAATATAGCATTTTGCTTATTGGAGTCTTGCTTACCTCTCGCATTCCATGAGATTACAGTGAAGGAAATAAGTATTTGATCCCTTGCTGATTTTGTAAGTTTGCCCACTGTCAAAGACATGAACAGTCTAGAATTTTTAGGCTAGGTTAATATTACCAGTGAGAGATAGATTATATAAAAAAAAACAACTGAAAATCATATAGTCAAAATTATATATATTTATTTGCATTTTGCACAGAGAAATAAGTATTTGATCCCTTTGGCAAACAAGACTTAATACTTGGTGGCAAAACCCTTGTTGGCAAGCACAGCAGTCAGACGTTTTTGGTAGTTGATGATGAGGTTTGCACACATGTTAGATGGAATTTTGTCCCAGTCCTCTTTGCAGATCATCTGTAAATCATTAAGATTTTGAGGCTGTCGCTTGGCAACTCGGATCTTTAGCTCCCTCCATAAGTTTTCGATGGGATTAAGGTCTGGAGACTGGCTAGGCCACTCCATGACCTTAATGTGCTTCTTTTTGAGCCACTCCTTTGTTGCCTTGGCTGTATGTTTCGGGTCATTGTCGTGCTGGAAGACCCAGCCACGAGCCATTTTTAATGTCCTGGTGGAGGGAAGGAGGTTGTCACTCAGGATTTGACGGTACATGGCTCCATCCATTCTCCCATTGATGCGGTGAAGTAGTTCTGTGCCCTTAGCAGAGAAACACCCCCAAAATATAATGTTTCCACCTCCATGCTTGACAGTGGGGACGGTGTTCTTTGGGTCATAGGTAGCATTTCTCTTCCTCCAAACACGGCGAGTTGAGTTAATGACAAAGAGCTCAATTTTAGTCTCATCTGACCACAGCACCTTCTCCCAATCACTCTCAGAATCATCCAGATGTTCATTTGCAAACTTCAGACGGGCCTGTACATGTGCCTTCTTGAGCAGGTGGACCTTGTGGGCACTGCAGGATTTTAATCCATTACGGCGTAATGTGTTACCAATGGTTTTCTTGGTGACTGTGGTCCCAGCTGCCTTGAGATCATTAACAAGTTCCCCCCGTGTAGTTTTCGGCTGAGCTCTCACCTTCCTCAGGATCAAGGATACCCCACGAGGTGAGATTTTGCATGGAGCCCCGGATCGATGTCGATTGACAGTCATTTTGTATGTCTTCCATTGTCTTACTATTGCACCAACAGTTGTCTCCTTCTCACCCAGCGTCTTACTTATGGTTTTGTAGCCCATTCCAGCCTTGTGCAGGTCTATGATCTTGTCCCTGACATCCTTAGAAAGCTCTTTGGTCTTGCCCATGTTGTAGAGCTTAGGGTATGTTCACACGTAGTCAACAAAAACGTCTGAAAATCCAGAGCTGTTTTCAAGGGAAAACAGACCCTGCTTTTCAGACGTTTTTTTACCAACTCGCATTTTTCGCGGCGTTTTCACGCCGTTTTCGCGGCGTTTTTTACGTCCGTTTTTGGAGCTGTTTTCATTGGAGTCTATGAGAAAACAGCTCCAAAAAAGTCCAAAGAAGTGTCCTGCACTTCTTTTGACGAGGCTGTATTTTTACGCGTCGTCGTTTGACAGCTGTCAAACGACGATGTGTAAATAACAGGTCGTCTGCACAGTACGTCGGCAAACCCATTCAAATGAATGGGCAGATGTTTGCCGACGTATTGGAGCCGTATTTCCAGACGTAAAACTAGGCAAAATACGCCTCGTATACGTCTGAAATTTGGCCGTGTGAATATACCCTTAGAGTCAGACTGATTAATTGAGTCTGTGGACAGGAGTCTTTTATACAGGTGACCATGTAAGACAGCTGTCTTTAATGCAGGCACCAAGTTGATTTGGAGCGTGTAACTGGTCTGGAGGAGGCTGAACTCTTAATGGTTGGTAGGGGATCAAATACTTATTTCTCTGTGCACAATGCAAATAAATATATATAATTTTGACTATGTGATTTTCTTTTTTTTTTTTATATATAATCTATCTCTCACTGGTAAAATTAACCTAGCCTAAAAATTCTAGACTGTTCATGACTTTGACAGTGGGCAAACTTACAAAATCAGCAAGGGATCAAATACTTATTTCCTTCACTGTATATCTACATAACCTGCCATATCACACCACACCACATGTCTATATCAGGATAAATCAACCAGCACATAATAATCATTACATTACCCAACTCAGTTTTGCAGCAGCCCCTTGCACAAAGACCATAAAAACAAAGCCTCCCACCCCTCCCTAATCCCCAAGATAGAGTACAAACAAGAAAGACATATAGAAAAACAACATGCAGAGTATATTCTCCCTCCCGAATGAGAGGTGGGGGTGAATGGAATACACCCAGGTAACCATGTTGTACGCTAGCCATTGAAGAGAGAAGGTGCCCATTAATATTAGTATCCATATCATATTTCTCTTCATTTAATCAATGAAATAAGATTCTGCATGAAATGCAGCAATAGCATTCCCACTACTCATCAGTATGTTCAGGATATATTGAAAAATACAAAAATGATATAGCAAGCAGTGTCTGCAAACAAAACGTCTAGTGCATCTTATCTAAAGTACTGAGGAACAAGGGCAAGGAACTCACACACGCAGCCCAAATATCACCAGTCAACAGGGCAGATGTTTGAGTGAGCATTAGCTTTTAACATATTATGAAACTTAGTATAGTGTATAACATATAATGTAATCTACAGGGAGTCATTGTCCCTTGAAAGGAACAGTTTTTCAGGATTCACTAAACCTGAGATTTCGTTTCGGCCAAAACCTGTCACGAATTGTCCCGACAGAGTTTATCTTCATTGGCATCCAGTCATCTCAAGGCATTTTTCGGAGAATCAAAAAATGTAGTAGTCCCCATCGCAGCTACATGGAGCCTAGCAGAATATAGCATAGAGCATTGGACCTGATGTTGACACAGCCGATTTTTTTATATCTATAAATTGTGCTCTTCTGTGCTGCACATCCACCGAATATTCAGGGAAAAATGAATCTTTCGCCCCATCAATGGTAATATCTTGCATATCTCTGGCTTTGCGCAAAATGACATCTCTGTTCTTATAGTGCAGAAGTTTAATCAAGATTGGCCTAGGAGGCCGTCCTACAGGACTAGGACGAGTGTGAACCCGGTGGGCCCTCTCCACCACAAATAGATGTGTCAGAGTGTCCTTGTCAAATGTTTGATGCAGCCAATGTTCAAAAAATTAGTCAGGATTGTTACCTTCAGCCTCTCCAGGTACCCCAATGAGCCTAACAATATTGCGGTGTAACCGATTTTCTAGGTCATCTGTTTTCGCAAATAATGCCACATCATATTGAGTATTTTACTGAGTGTCTCTGTGTAATGGTGGCAAAGAGTCCTCCAGCTCGCTCACCCTTCCCACCACTGTCGTGGTCCTCTCTGTAACTTATTGTAAATCATGGCATATGATAGAAACATCTTCTTTAAATAGGCTCTGTCACCAGATTATAAGTGCCCTATCTCCTACATAATCTGATCAGCACTGTAATGTAGATAACAGTGGTTTTTATTTTGAAAAACGATCATTTTTGACCAAGTTATAAACAATTTTAGATTTATGCTAAATAGTTTCTTAATAGACAACTGGGCGTGTTTTTACTTTTTACAAACTGGGCGTTGTACAGAGGAGTGTATGACGCTGACCAATCAGTGACCAATCAGCGTCATACACTTCTCATTGTTCCAGCCCAACTTCTTTCACTGCACAATCACGCTGTGCAGTGAAAGAAGCTTGGCTGGAACAATGAGAAGTGTATGACGCTGATGCCTATTAGATGCCAATCTTAAGTTACACAATATGACTTTATATAATAAGTGGGAAGATATGGGTACGATAACAGACGTTTACTGAGATTTTGGACAGAAAAGCTAGATTTCATTGATAGAATCTTTGAGATGTAGCCAAGTAGAGATCCCTGTTGAGACATGTTTCTGAGACTTCTGTGTAGGCTACCTATCCTGAAACTGCTTTTAATACCTGTAAATTAATTGCTTTTCATTGGAAGTCATCACATACTCCCACAATGGCAGAATATGTAGCCGGAGAAAATATTTTATTTATGACTTGAGAAATTTGCAGGGAAATATATAAATTTAGCCCCATGTCTAGATATGCCTGGATTAGCCCATGCGACCCTTGTCTGTGTAAGGATACTGGGAGTGTAGAAATATATATGAGCTATAATAGAGAGATTCTAGCATATGGCACTCATATAATAATTGGATGTCATGAGTATTGATGGTATATCGGTAGTGGAAGGACATGTTCATTGAAATATTTCTAGATTGTCTATTGTATATCTTCCTCAATTATATATTAATGAAAATTGTCTGACACACCACTTTACGGGAGAGCGAGGGATTTATTTTTCCTTTATCTTTGTATTTTGTTGTCTTATGAAAATTTAATAAAATCTACATGATGAAAAAATATTATGTTTATATCAATTCATTATAATTAGCAGTATGACTCACATTTGATGAAATTGATACTTTGTCATGTTTGACTAAAAAAGAAAATTGATGTAAAAAAAACCAACTACATTTCTACATGGAGAAAAACAATGTAAACACTCCAAAGGTTTAAAAAAGAATTTTGGTAAAATAAAAATCACTGTGAGGATTTTCCCCATCTGGTGCAGATTCTCCTAATAAGATGTGGCCGCTTCTAAGGGTATGTTCACACAGCTTATTTTCAGACGTTTGTCATGCCGTAAACGCCCCGAAAAATGACTGAAAATACGGGGGCTGAAATGCATGGAAACATCTGCCCATTGTTTTCAATAGGAAAAACTAAGTTTTGTTCCCACGTGGCTTTTTTTACACAGCCATTTGTAAACAGCCCGTAAAAAAACGCCCTGTAAAAAAAAAAGTGCATGTCACTCTTTGAGCCGTTTTTCATTGTCTCAATAGAAAAACAACACCAAAAACGGCTGTAAAAAACGCATCAAAAAATGCTTGATGCTTAAAAAACTTCTGAAAATCAGAGGCTGTTTTCCCTTGAAAACAGCTCTGTATTTTACAGCCGTTTTTTGTTTAGCATGTTAACATACCCTAAGGGATAGAATATTGAGGTTTTAAAGACATATTTACAATCTTCTTAAAAGGGGTATAGTTAGCATTTTGACCCCAAGGTTTTTTTGCTGAATTTATTGGAATTAGCCTGTGAAAATGAAAATCTAATTGTTTTCTAAAAAAACAGAGAAATTAAAAAATTGTACAATGAATAAAGAACAAAAACCAGCCCAACATTTGTAAAGCAATTTCTCCCGATTACGGCAATACCCCATATGTGGCAATAAACTGCTGTTTAGACACACGGGCTCAGAAAGGAAGGAGCTCCATTTGGATTTTGGAGCGCAGATTTTGCTGGAATGGTTTTCGGGTGCCATGTCACATTTGCAACGCCCTAGAGAGACGAAAACAGTGGAAAACCCCCCAAAAGTTACCCAATTTTGGAAACAATATCCCTCAAGGAATTTAGGGGTATAGTGAGCATTTTGACCCCACAGGTTTTTTGCTAAATTAACTGGAATTAGGCCATGAAAAGGAAAATCTAAATTTTTTTCAGAAAAAACATACATATTATTTTTTTTTTACAAGGAATAACGGAGAAAAAGCACTCCAACATTTGTAAAGCAATTTCTCCTGATTACGACAATACCCCATATGTGGTAATAAACTGCTGTTTGAACCCACGGCAGGGCTCAGTAGGGAAGGAGCACAGATTTTGCTGGATTGGTTTTTGGGTGCCATGTCACATTTTAAGAGGCCCTGAAGTAACAGTACAGTGGAAACCCCCAAAAAAGTGACTCGATTTGGGAAACTACACTCCTTGTGGAATTCATCTAGGGGTATAGTGAGCATTTTTACACCACAATTTTTTTCTGAATTGATTTAAAATAATAATAATAAAAAAATTCCAATAAGATGTAGTTTTGGCTTAATTTTTTTTTCATTTCCACGAGGATTAAAGGTGAAAAAGCACACCAATATTTGTAAAGCAATGTCTCTCGAGTATGGTAATACCCTATATGTGGTCATAAACTGCTGTTTAGACACACGGGCTCAGAAAGGAAGGAGCTCCATTTGGATTTTGGAGCGCAGATTTTGCTGGAATGGTTTTCGGGTGCCATGTCACATTTACAACGCCCTAGAGAGACCAAAACAGTGGAAAACCCCCCAAAAGTTACCCAATTTTGGAAACAATATCCCTCAAGGAATTTAGGGGTATAGTGAGCATTTTGACCCCACAGGTTTTTTGCTAAATTAATTGGAATTAGGCCATGAAAAGGAAAATCTAAATTTTTTTCAGAAAAAACATACATATTATTTTTTTTTACAAGGAATAAAGGAGAAAAAGCACTCCAACATTTGTAAAGCAATTTCTCCTGATTACGACAATACCCCATATGTGGTAATAAACTGCTGTTTGAGCCCACGGCAGGGCTCAGTAGGGAAGGAGCACAGATTTTGCTGGATTGGTTTTTGGGTGCCATGTCACATTTTAAGAGGCCCTGAAGTAACAGTACAGTGGAAACCCCCAAAAAAGTGACTCGATTTGGGAAACTACACTCCTTGTGGAATTCATCTAGGGGTATAGTGAGCATTTTTACACCACAATTTTTTTCTCAATTGATTTAAAATAATAATAAAAAAAATTCCAATAAGATGTAGTTTTGGCTTAATTTTTTTTTCATTTCCACGAGGATTAAAGGTGAAAAAGCACACCAATATTTGTAAAGCAATGTCTCTCGAGTATGGTAATACCCTATATGTGGTCATAAACTGCTGTTTGGACATATGGGAGGGCTCAGAAGGGAAGGAGTGGCATTTGACTTTTGGAGCAAAGATTTTGCTGGAATGGTTTGCAGACGCCATGTCACATTTGCAGAACCCCTGATGCACCAAAACAAAAGCGACCACATTTTAGAAACTTTACCTATAAAGGCATTTATCAAGGGGTGTAGTGCGCATTTAGACCACATGGGTGTTTTTTTTGGGGAAATTAGGGATATTTCAATGCATCGTACAACCCTACCCAGCACATAAAAAAGTTATAGCCCCTTAATGCATGCTAACAAATAGCTAAACGGTGCCTGGTCCTAATCTGTTTAAGGAACTATAAAGTGTTTGGGGGTACACCCACTTTTCAAGATCTGTATTTCTTTTATTTTATAAGTTGTTTATTTTTTTAAATTCCAAGCTTACAACCAGGTGTTTGTTCTCTTTGGTTTTCAGGATTTTGAGAAGACATGTGCATGTAGATATATATCATAAATAGCATGTATGATTTCTGCTGATCTTAAAAATTTATTTTAGGAGGTGTTGAGCAGCTAAATTCTAGACACACTTTAAGACTAAGTTCACACAGGGCGTTTAAGCTGCGTAATGTTATACCGCACGTCCGCAGGAAATTCCGCCCATAAACCGCACCAAATTGGGGTGCAGTTTTTCGGCCTGGAATGTTCACTGCGGAAAATGGCATGTTTAACAAAAACAAAAACAAAAAAAAACGCCCATACTTACCCTCTGACATCATGCAGACCGGCCTCCTGGGATGACATATCATCCCATGTGACCACTGCAGCCTGTGACTGAAACATCTTGCCAAGAGGCCGACCTGGACAAAGAAGTATAAAATTCTGGGTAAGTATAAGATTTTTTTTTTCTTCTGAGTTATGATTTTTGCAGCTTTTCCGCCGCAAAAATCGCAACATCTCCATTTTTTTCTGGGTTTAAACTCCCCATTGAATTAAATGGGGAAAACCTGCAACAAAAAAAGCAGTGATTCCGTAACATAAATTGACATGCTGCGGATTATAAAAATGACACCGCGGGTCAATTTATGAATGTTTTTTTCTGCGTTTTTTTACGCTGTGTATGGATGAGATTTGTTCCAATCTCATCCACTTTGCTGCTATTGTATTGTGCTGCAGATTTTCTGCAATTAATAACGTTACAGAAAATCTGCAGTATTTACGCTATGTGTGAATCCTAAGGGCGGATTTTCACGAACGTGTAATACGTCCATGCAACGCGCATACTTTTCACGAGCGTCGCACGGACCTATATTAGTCTATGGGGCAGTGCAGACTGTCAGTGATTTTTGCGCAGCATGAGTCCGCTACGTAAAACTCACGACAGGTCCTATATTTCTGCGTTTTTCGCGCATCACGCACCCATTGAAGTCAAAGGGTGCGTGAAAATCACGCATGCCACACCTCCGTGGGGCGTGCGTGATTCGCGCAACAGCAGGCAAACTATGATTGCAAACAGAAAAGCACCACGTGCTTTTCCGTTTACAAACATACAACCAGAGTGTCATAATGATGGCGGCTGCGTGAAAAGCATGCAGCCGCGCACCATATGATCATGACACACGGAGCTGTCAAGTACCTTTTGCGCGCTCAAAACGCTGCGTTTTTTGCACGCGCAAAAACGCACACACTCGTGTAAATCCTCCCTAAGGGCGGATTTAAACGAACGTGATATACGTCCGTGCAACGCGCGTGATTTTCACGCGTGTCGTACGGACCTATGTTAGTCCATGGGGCCATGCAGACCGTCCGTGATTTTTGCGCAACGTGAGTCTGTTGCGTAAAACTCACGACATGTCCTATATTTCTGCGTTGTTCGCACATCACGCACCCATTGAAGTCAATGGGTGCGTGAAAATCACACGACCACACGGAAGCACTTCCGTGGTATGCGCGTGATTCGCGCAACAGCAGTCAAAAGTATGTTTGCAAACAGAAAAGCACCCCGTGCTTTTTTGTTTACAAACATCCAAACGGAGTGTCATAATGATGGCGGCTGCGCGAAAAACACGCAGCCGCGCATCCTATGTGATGACACACGGAGCTGTTAAGTGTCTTTTGCGCACGCAAAACGCCGCATTTTTTGCGTGCGCAAAACGCACACGGCCGTGTAAATCCCCCCTTGTGTGTATACAGGGAGAGCTGTTAATCACTCTGTGTAGGTGTGGGACTCACAGTCTTTCTTTATGAATCCTGGCACAATTTAAAAAGCTTTACACATAATATTTAATCAAAGAAACTTTATATCCCCACATTTAACGTCTCCGCCTCTATGCTCCTCTCAGATAGGGTAGTAATGGAGACCTGTCAGATTTGCTATAAGTTTAACCCCTTCCCTCTTTGGCCGCTTTTGACCTTCCTGACAGAGCCTCATTTTTCAAATCTGACATGTTTCACTTTATGTGGTAATAACTCCGGAATGCTTTTACCTATCCAAGTGATTCTGAGATTGTTTTCTCGTGACACATTGGACTTTATGTTAGTGGCAAAATTTGCCCAATACATTCAGTATTTAATTGTGAAAAACACCAAAATTTAGCAAAAAATTGCAAAAATTAGCATTTTTCTAAATTTAAATGTATCTGCTTGTAAGACAGGCAGTTATACCACACAAAAATGTTGCTAACTAACATCCCCCATATGTCTACTTTAGATTGGCATCGTTTTTTGAACATCATTTTATTTTTCTAGGACGTTACAAGGCTTAGAACTTTAGCAACAATTTCTCACATTTTCAAGAAAATTTCAAAATGCTATTTTTACAGGGGCCAGTTCAGTTGTGAAGTGGCTTTGAGGTCCTTAGATATTAGAAACCCCCTATAAAACAACCCATTTTAAAAACTGCACCCCTCAAAGTATTCAAAACAGCATTTAGAACGTTTCTTAACCCTTTAGACATTGCGCAGGAATTAAGGCAAAGTAGAGGTGAAATTTACAAAGTTCATTATTTTTTTCCAGAAATTCATTTTGAATCCATTTTTTTTGTACCACAGAAGGTTTTACCCAAGAAATGCAACTCAATATTTATTGCCCAGGTTCTGCAGTTTTAGGAAATATCCCACATGTGGCTCTAGTGTGCTACTGGACTGAAGCACCGGCCTCAGAAGCAAAGGAGCACCTGGTGGATTTTGGGTCTCCTTTTTATTAGAATATATTTTAGGCACCATGTCAGCTTTGAACAGGTCTTGTGGAACTAAAACAGTGGAAACCCCTCAAAAGTGACCCCATTTGGGAAACTACACCCCTCGAGGAATTTATCTAGGGGTGTAGCAAGCATTTTGACCAGGCAGTTTTTTTGCAAAAATTTTTGGAACTAAGCCATGAAAATGAAAATCTACATTTTTTCAAATAAAATGTAGGTTTAGCTAATTTTTTTTCATTTCCAAAAGAACTAAAGTAGAAAAAGCACCACAACATTTGTAGAGCAATTTCTCCCGAGTAAAACAATACCCCACATGTGGTAATAAACGGTTATTTGGACACACGGCAGGGCTTAGAATGGAAAGAGCGCCATTTGGCTCTTGGAGCTCAAATTTAGCAGGAATGGTTTGCGGAGGCCATGTCGCATTTGCAAAGCCCCCGAGGGGACAAAACAGTGGAAACCCCCAACAAGTGACCCCATTTTGGAAACTATACCCCTTGAGGAAATTATCTAGGGGTATAGTGAGCATTTTGACCCCACAGGTTTTTTGCAGAAATTTTTGGAAGTAGGCTGTGAAAATGAAAATCTACATTTTTTCAAATAAAATGTAGGTTTAGCTAATTTTTTTTCATTTCCACAAGGACTAAAGGAGAAAAAGCACCATAAAATTTGTAAAGAAATTTCTCCCGAGTAAAACAATACCCCACATGTAGTAATAAACGGCTGTTTGGAGACACGGCGAGGCTGAGAAGGGAAAGAGCGCCATTTGGCTTTTGAAACTCAAATTTAGCAGGAATGGTTTGCGGAGGCCATGTCGCATTTGCAAAGCTCCTGAGGGGACAAAACAGTGGAAACCCCCAACAAGTGACCCCATTTTGGAAACTACACCCCATGAGGAAATTATCTAGGACTACAGTGAGCAGTTTGACCCCACAGGTGTTTTACAGAACTTATTGGAAGTAGGCCGTAAAAATGAAAATCTACATTTTTTCAAATAAAATGTAGGTTTAGGTATTTTTTTTTCATTTCCACAAGGACTGAAGGAGAAAAAGCACCATAAAATTAGTAAAGCAACTTCTCCCGAGTAAAACAATACCCCACATGTGGTCACAAACATCTGTTTGGACACACGGTAGGGCTCAGAATGGAACTAGCACCATTTGGATTTTGGATAGTGTCTGGGCGCCATGTCACATTTGCTGAGCCCCTGTAGTACTAGTACAGTGGAAACACCCCAAAATTTAATCCATTTGGGAAACTGCACCCTCTGAGGAATCATCTAGGGGTATAGTGAAAATTTTGATCCCAAAGGTTTTTTGCTGAGTTAATTAGAATTAAGCTATGAAAATGAAAAATAATTTTTTTTTCCAACAAGATGTAGTTTTAGATCAAAATTTTTCATTTTTACAAGGAATAGAGAAGAAAAAGCACCCCAACATTTGTAAAGTAATTTCTCCCGAGTACGGTAACACCCCATATGTGGTTATAATCAGCTGTTTACGTATATGGGAGCATTCAGAAGAAAAGGAGCGGTATTTATCTTTTGGAGCGTAGATTTTTCTGGAATGGTTTGCGGACGCCATGTTGCATTTACAAAACCCCTGATGTACCAAACAAAAGTGACCCCGTTTTAGAAACTACACCCCTAAAGGCATTTATCAAGGGGTGTAGTGAGAATTTAGACTCCACAGGTGTGTTTCAGAAATGAATACGCAGTGGATTGTGCAAAGTGAAAATTGCAATTTTTCCACTGATCTGCCCATTCACCGCACAAGATGTTGTGCCCCTAGAGAATCTTACCCCATAAATTGTTAAGCGAGTTCTCCCGGGTATGGTAATGCCTTACTTGTGGCCATAAATTGCTGTTTGGGCACACTGTAGGGCTAAGAAGGAATAGACCGCCATTTTGAGCATGGATTTTGCTTGGTAGTAGTTCTGTTTGAGTTTTGCTGGTATTTCCATTTATAATGTGGTGGCATATGTAATCTGTGCGGAGTACATCAGAGTATATGTAATCTGTGCGGAGTACATCAGAGTATATGTAATCTGTGCGGAGTACATCAGGGCATAATAAGAGGGTATAATAATGGGGTAAATAATACAATTATCCATAGATGTGTGTTACACTGTGAAGCGATCCGTTATGCACAGGCCGGTGTCACACTGATAAACGGTTTTCTTTCTTATCCGCCTTTTGTAACGCTCTGCACTTTTTGGGGACTTTTTCTCCTTCGTAGTTTGGGAAATATTACGGGGAAAGTTTTGCGCTGGTATAATACGGGCACCCTCGCTTCCAGCGGATGTGCAATGTCCCTTCCCTTTCCTAGTTCCTAAATACTAGGGCCCTGAAACTGAAGGAATGTTCCCCTCCGGCCTGCGCATTGAGATGTTTTTTCATCACCGCATTACTAGTGCCGTAACTTTTTTGTTTTTCAGTTGATTGAGCGGTGTGCGGGCTTGTTTTTTGCGAGACAGGCTGTAGATTTTATTGGTACCATTTTAGAACACATACGACTTTTTGATCACTTTTTATTTCATTTTTTGGTAAAGGAAATTACCAAAAACAAGCAATTCTGGAATCGTTTTTTATTGTTTTTTTTATCGGCATCCACAGTGTGCCCTAAATTACATGTTAGCTTTATTCTGCGGGTCAATACGATTACGGCGATACCAAATTTATATAGTTTTTTTTTATGTATTGCAGCTTTTGCACAATAAAATCACTTTTTTTATCAAATCATTTGTTTTCTGTGTCGACATTCTAAGACCCATAACTTTTTTATTTTTGCGTGCACAAAGCGGTGTTAGGGATTATTTTTTGCGGGACGGATTGTCGTTTTTATTAGTACTATTTTGGAGTAAATGTGACTTTTTGATCACTTTTTATAGCATTTTTTGGAAGGAGATGTGACCTAAAAACAAAGATTCTGGCGTTGTTTTTCATGTTTTTTTTTTACGGCGTTCACCGTGCGGGATAAATTACATAATAGTTTTGTAGTTTGGGTTGTTACGGACGCGGCGATACCAATTATGTATAGTTTTTGTTAATTTTTACGGTTTTTCCCATAATAAAAGACTTACTATGGGAAAAAAGTCAGTTTAGCTTTATTTTTATTTGAAATGTGTGTGTTTTTATTGTTTTACCACATTTTTATTAACTTTTTTTACTTTTTTTACTTGTCCCACTAGGGGACATGAGGGCCTAATGCCCCGATCGCTACTCTAATACACTGCACTACATACGAAGTGCAGTGTATTAGCGCTGTCAGTTATTCACTGACAGCAAGCCTATGAAGACACGCCGCAAGCGGGTCCTCATCGGCTCCCGTACAAGGCAGACTCGGACGCCATTTTCTGGCGTCCGATTGCCACGGCAAACCAGCGATTGCATCACTGGGTTGCCGATTGAGCGCAGCATCTTAGGGGTTAATCTGCCGGATCGGAGAGTAGCTCCGGTCCTGGCAGTTACAGGAGGGTGCCAGCTGTATAATACAGCTGTCACCCCGCGGTGATGGTGCCGGCTCTGCTTCTGAGCCCGGACCATCACTGCGCCGTACATGTACGGCGCTTTGCGGGAAGCACCTCCCGACAGCGCCGTACATGTACGGCGCATGTCGGGAAGGGGTTAAACCACTCAATGTAAACCACATAACTGCTTCTTATATAAACAAACAATTAAATTGGTCGACTAATGAGATCAAGTGATATAATTGTTGAGTGCCTTTGGGCCTTTGCTAGAGAGACAAAGGACTAGATGGGTTTAAAAGCACAGACCCATCAGTATTAACCCGTTAGTAACCGGCCCATAGTGTTTCTACGTCGGTCACTAACGGGCGTTATTCCGATGCCATAGACTTTTTACGTTGCGGCATCGGAATAAGTAAACAGAGTAGGAAGCTGTCAAATCTCCCTGCTCTCAGCTGCCAGAGGCAGCTGAGGGCTGGGGGCGTCCCTGCTCGACCGGGAGAGATCGATATTAGTATCGATCTCACCCGTTTAACCCCTCAGATGCGGTGCTGAATATTGTGCACCGCATCTGAGTGGTTTTGGAGAGAGGGAAGATCGCCGAGTGTCTGTTTCCCCGATGGCAGCCGGGGGCCTAATAAAGGCCCCCAGGTCTGCCTGTAGTGAATGCCTGCTAGGTCATGCCGGAGGCATGACCTAGAAGATGCCTGTCCGTTTTACACGGACAGGCATAATACACTGCAATACAGAAGTATTGCAGTGTATTATAAATGCGATCGGAGGATCGCATAGTGAAGTCCCTTAGTGGGACTAGTAAAAAAGTTTTAAAAAAAGTTTAATAAAAAGTGAAAAAAAAAATGAAAAAAACACTTTTCACCCTTACAACTGCTTTATTATTAACAAACAAAATAAAGTAAAAAAGTTACACATATTTGGTATCGCCGCGTCCGTAACGACCCCAACTGTAAACTTATTACATCACTTAACCCGCATGGTGAACATCGTAAAAAATAAAATAAAAAAACATGCAAAAATTGCTGTTTTCTTTGAATCCAGCCTTAAAAAAAATTTGATCAAAAATGATCAAAAAGGCACATCTACTCCAAAATGGTACCGATAAAAACTACAAGTCGTCCCGCAAAAAAAAAGCCCTCCTACAATTGCATCGGCGAAAAAATAAAAACGTTACGGCTCTTCAAATATGGAGACACAAAAACAAATAATTTTGAAAAAAAAAAGTGTTTTCACTGTGTAAAAGTAGTAAAACATACAAAAACTATACAAATTTGGAATCGTTGCAATCGCATCAACCCGCTGAATAAAGTTATTGTGTTATTTATACCACACGGTAAACGGCGTAAATTTAGGACGCAAAAAGTGTGGCGAAATAGCTGTTTTTTCTATTCCCCCCCAAAAAAAAGTTCATAAAAGTCAATCAATAAATTCTATGTACCCCAAAATGGTGCTATTAAAAATTACAACTTGTCCCGCAAAAAACAAGACCTTATACAGCTATGTCGACGCAAAAATAAAAAGTGTATAGCTCTTTGAATGGGACGATGGAAAAACGTAAAAAATGGCTTGGTCATTAACGTCTAAAATAGGCTGGTCATTAACCTCTTCCCGCGCTGCTCCACAATAGTACGTCCTGCAGAGGGGTTAGTTCCCGCATCCAGACGTACTATTGCGGAGTAGTTCCCGGCGCACACTGTCCTAACGGACAGTGTCCGGGAACCGGGAGGTCAGCTGTCCCTGACAGCTGACACTCCAGCCTTGCCGGTCAGCGGACCATCGCCGCTGATTTCGGCAATTAACCCCATAAATGCGGCGACGGATTGCCGTTGTCGCATTTAAGTGGTTTGAAGCACATCGGCAGCCCCCACGAAGTGATCGTGGGGGTTACCGATGCTTGTCGTGGCAATCGGAGGTCAGACAATGACCTCCGTGTTGCCATGTAGGGAAGCCTCGGAGGAGCAGCCTCCTGCCGCTCCTCCGAGACTTCCTGTCAGTGTGACTGTCACGTCACAATGACAGTTGGAGTGCATTACACTACGTGTGTAGTGTAATGTACTCCAGCAGCGATCAAAGCTGCAAGTCTAATTGTCCCCTAGTGGGACAAGTGAAAAAAGTAAAAAAAAAGATAATAAAAATGTTTTAAAAAAGTGTAAAAATAAAAGTTATAAGTTATATAAACAAACACTTCATTTTTTTCCTATAATAAGTCTTTCATTATAGGAAAAAAATGAACACGTTAAAAAAAGTACACATATCTGGTATCACCGCGTTCGTAACGACCCCAACTATCAAACTATAATGTTATTTTTCCCGCACGATGAACACCCCAAAAAAAATCAATAAAAAACTACACCAGAATCGCTATTTTTTGGTCACCACCCCTCCCAAAATAGAGAATAAAAAGTGATCAAATAGTCGCATGTACCCGAAAATAATACCGATAAAAACTACAACCCGTCCCGCAAAAAACAAGCCCTTACACCGCTTTTTTGACTGAAAAATAAAAAAGTTACGGCTCTCAGAATATGGTGACACAGAAAATAAATTATTTTATAAAAAAGTGATTTTATTGCGCAAACGCTGCAAAACATAAAAAAAACCTATATACATATGGTATCGCCGTAATCGTACCAACCCGCAGAATAAAATATAATGGTCATTTATATTGCACGGTGAACGCGCAAAAAATAAACTAAAAACATGGTCAGAATTGCTTGTTTTTGGTCACCTGGCTTGCAAAAAAATTTAATAAATAGTGATCAAAAAAATTGCATGTATCCCAAAATGGTACCAATGAAAAGTACAGATTGTCCCGCAACAAATAAGCCCTCACGCAGCTCCGGTGGTGAAAAAATAAAGAAGTTCTGGCTCCCAGGAATATGGCGATGCAAAATGTGCAGAGCGTTCTAAAAGCGGGTAACATCCGACACCATTTATCAGTGTGACACCGGCCACACATCTATGAATTATTATTTATTTACCGCATTTTTATACCCTCTTATTATTCCCTGATGTTCTCCGCACAGATTACATATGCCCCCACATTATAAACTGAAATACCAGCGAAACCCAAAACAGAAAAACTACCAAGCAAAATCTGCGCTCCAAAGGCAAAATGGCGCTCCCTCCCTTCTGAGCCTTGCAGCGTCCCCAAACAGCAGTTTGCGCCCACATATATGGCATCGACATACCCGAGAGAACCCGCTTAACGTTTTATGAGGTATTTGTCTTCAGTGGCACAAACTGGGCACGACATATTATGCACTAAAATGGAACATCAGTGCAAAATTTTAATATTCACACCATCCGCTGTGCATTAACCCCTTTGAGCACTATGACTTAATAGCACGTCATGGTGCGGGGGTGATGTATGGAGCGGGCTCACGTGCTGAGCCCGCTCCATATGCTGCGGGTGTCAGCTGTGTATTACAGCTGACACCCGGGACTAACGGACAGGAACAGCGATCGCTCTGTTACAGGAGCCTGTAAAAATAACAATATACTGCAATACATTAGTATCGCAGCATATTGTACCCGCGATCCAATGATCACTGGTACAAGTCCCCTAAGGGGACTAATAAAATTTGTAGAAGAATTCAAGTTATTAGTAGTGAGAAAGAAAAAAAAGTTTAAAAAAAAAACCTTTTCCCATTTTTCTTCAAAAGTTATGTAAAAAAAATAAACAGAATTGATATCGGTACGTCCGTAAAAGGCCGAACTATTACAATATACCATTATTTAACTCGCACGGTGAACACCGTAAAAAACGTAAATAATTTAAACCGCCAAAATCGCTGTAGTTTTCGTTTTTACCGCACGGCGAAAGCTGTAAAAACGAAAACCCCAAAAAATGGAATCAGATTTTTTTCCTATATCACTATATTTTCAAGTTTTTTTTACAGTTTCCCAGTACTTTTTATTTCACTTTAAATGGTATCAATAGAAACTACAATTCCTCCCGCAAGAAATAAGCCCTCACACCACTCTACTGACGGAAAAAGAAAAAAGTTATGGCTCTTGGAAGGCGGGTAGTGAAAAACGAAAATAAGAAAGCAAAAAATGGATCAGTCCTGAAAGGGTTAATTCATTTCTCATAAAAAAAATGTATGACCACATGTGGGGTATACAAAAATTGGTTGTTTATTTCTCCTTTATCCCTTGTGAAAATGAGAAAATTCAACATTTTAGTGGAAAAAAATTGTGATATTAATTTTCTCCGCCTATTTCTAATAAATTCTGCAAAAGACCCGTGGAGTCTATATTCTCACTATACCCCTAGAAAAATTCCTTGAGGGGTGTTTCCAAAATGGGGTAACTTGGGGGGCTTCCACTATTTTGGTCTCTCCAGGGCATTGCAAAGGCGGCATGGCACCGAAAAACAATCCATCAAAATCCGTGCTCCAATATCCAAATGGCGCTACTTCCCTTCTGAGCGCTGCCATAGGTCCAATCAGCAGTTTATTACCACATATGGGGTATTGCTGTAATCAGGAGAAAATGCTTTACAAATGTTGTGGTTCTTTTTTTCCTTTATTCCTTGTAAAAATTTAACATTTCTATGCTTTTTCAAAAAAAAAGTTGATTTTCATTTTCACTGCCTAATTCCACTAAATTCTGCCAAAAACCTGTGTGGTCAAAATGCTAACTATACTCCTAGATAAATTCCTTGAGAGGTGTCGTTTCCAAAATGGGGTCACTTTTGGGGGGTTTCCCCTGTTTTGGTCTCTCCAGGGCGTTGCAAACGCGACATGGCACCGAAAACCAATCCAGCAAAATTCGTGCTCCAAAATACAAATAGCACTCCTTCCCTTCTGAGCCCTGCTGTGGGTCCAATCAGCAGTTTATTACCACATATGGGATATTGCTGTATTCAGGAGACATTGCTTTACAAATGTTGGGGTGATTTTCTTCATTATTCCTCGTAAATATTAAAATTGTCTATGATTTTCATTTTTACAGACTAATTCTAATAAATTTAGCAAAAAACCTGTGCGGTCAAAACGCTAACTGTACACCTAGATAAACTCCTTGAGGGGTGTAGTTTCCAAAATGGGGTAACTTTTGGGGTGTTTGCACTGTTTTGGCACCACAAGACCTCTTCAAACCTGACAAGGTGCCTAAAATATATTCGAAATAAAAGTCCCAAAATCCACTGGGTGCTCCTTTGCTTCTGAGGCCGGTGCTACAGTCCTTTATCACACTAGGGCCACATGTGGGATATTTTTAAAAACTGCAGAATCTGGGCAATAAATATTGAGTTGCATTTCTCTGGTAAAACCTTCTGTGTTACAGAAAAAAATGTATTAGAAATTAATTTCTGCAAAAAAAATAAAATTTGTAAATTTCACCTCTACTTTGCTTTAATTCCTGTGAAACGTCTAAAGGGTTAAAACACTTTGTGAATGCTGATTCGAATACCTTGAGGGGTGCAGTTTTCAAAATGGGGTGACTTCTGGGGATTTTCTAATATATAAGGCCCTCAAAGCCACCTCAGACTGAACTGGTCCCTGAAAAAATAGCCTTTTGAAATTTTCTTTAAAATAAGAGAAATTGCTGCTAAAGTTCTAAGCCTTGTAACGTCCTAGAAAAATAAAAGGACGTTCAAAAAACGATGCAAACATAAAGTAGACATATGGGAAATGTTAACCAGTAACTATTTTGTGTGGTATTACTATCTGTTTTACAAGCAGATACGTTTAAATTTAGAAAAATGCTAATTTTTGCTAATTTTTTCTAAATTGTGGTGTTTTTCAGAAATAAATACCAAAATTATCGACAAAATTTTTTCACTAACATAAAGTACAACATGTCACGAAAAAAAAAATCTCAGAATCGCTTGGATAGGTAAAAGCATTCCAACGTTATTACCACATAAAGTAACACATGTCAGATTTGAAAAAATCGGCTGGGTCCCGAAGGCCAAAACAGGCTGGGTCCTGAAGGGGTTAAGGGGTTAAAAGACAAATTGCTGGGAGGAATAAAGAGCTAAGGCAGTGGACATTCTGTTTATGTCAAGTGATTGTTCAACTGAGTTAAAAGTGAAAGCTGAATGTTAGTTTTGAACTTCTATTTTTAAGCTCTATTTGAATGAATGCCTGGTTTTAAGGCTTTATGCTTGCATATTATGGTTATGCGAGGCTAAACACACCCACACTGCACTTTAAAATGAATAATCTCTTTTTAAGAAATGTTGGTTAACAGTCGCTGGGTGTTCCCACAACTTCAAGCTGCCTGCGCACATCAGTTCCGAGATTTAGTACTTAAATATCTTTACTTTGGCTTAAAACACTGAGAAGTAAAAATTTGATTTTCCATATGTTACATAATAATTATGTGTGATAACCATGATGATACAACCGAGTATGTGAGATATTTGCAATTGTTGCCTCAAGTTCTATGCATCGACATTGCAAATATATTAAAACAGAGCATTCCCTGTTTACCTTTGACCTCTTTTTACTACCATGCGGAAAGGATGGCATCTGTAATACAACATACAGTATGTGCTGGCGCATGCATTTTCCAAAAAGTAAGATATAGGCAAAACTCATGTACTCCAGATTGTGCGGTCAATATATTTTTTACTAATTATTTTACATAGGTGATCTCAATTTACTAAGTAACTGATTAGTATTAGGCTCTACGTAAAGCTTGCTTTGGGAGAGGCTTTCCTGATCTCATAGGATGGGATCAAATCCCGCCCTTGGCACTAACTATATGGCACAGAGCCATAATGCTGCCATGTGCACAGAGCCTCAGGGCTCATTCTCTTAACCATATTACGGCTCTATACAACCTCTTATCACCCATCCACAGCATAGACAATGAATGAAACAATAGTGCACATACTTGACTGCTGCTCCATTCAAACGGGGGACACTGGACCCTTGTTCATACAATGGGTGGGGGACCCCTAACAAACATACATTCATCACCTGTCCTGTGAATAGGTGATAAATATTTTTTGTGCACCAACCCCTTTAAGCAATTTCTATTTCTAAAATCTATGGTTGTCACGACAACGTGCCTTGAAATTGGAACCCCGAGACTACACACCGTTTGGCGCTGACTAAAGTGAGATGTGGATTCTGAGGGATCCTCCCGTTCTTCACCAGGTGGACTTTCTGTAATCAGCCAGATCCCCAAGTTGTGGTCCTCATAGTAGTCACCGTTTGCCAGTGGGTCATAGCAGCGTTGATGGAACTGGGGAATAGTGAGATGGAGTTGTGGGAACCAGAGGATAAATTGGGTGCGGTAATCCAGAAGGCGCAAACGAAGGCAGAGTCAGAGCTCAGGCCAGCATTTAAAACCAGGAAATACACGGAAGAGCGACAATCTAAAGGACAAGGCAATGGGCAAAATCCAGGGAAGAGCAGGTAGTCAATATTGGTAACATAATTATAACAGGCTAGAGGCAGAGTCTGTATAGAAACTGATACTAGGCAATGAGCGAGAGACCTGGATGGGTTTTAAATAGTATGTTCTGATGACATCATCAGAAGCAGCCCAGAAGTAAGTATTCTTTTGAATACCAACAGAGCACAACAACAGGAAGAGAAAGAAAAACACTATTTATGTTCGTGCAGCAGGGACAGAACAACGTAAGGTCCTGGGCATGTATGTAACAATAGTATATACAGTATACCTGACTACAACAACTGATAGGAAAAGGTTTTCTGTAAAACTACTAGCCTTTAAAAGAGCGCTCAACATCAAAACCAGAACCATATATTACCTTCACACTGTATCTGGACATATCCTACCTTCACCATGATTTAAATGTCTCTACAATTTATGGAAATCTTATTAAAAAAATGTCCTCAATAAATGTCAATGAAAAGTCGCTAGTTTTCATATTCATCATATAAAAATATTTTGGCATCGGAGAATGTTGACTAATGTTGCAAAATGACTGATTAAGGACAGTACCAGCCAAAATGTAATGTTTTAAATAGTGCTTTTCCAATATAATACTAATATAATATGCTACTTATGAGAAATAAGTCTATAGATATTCTAAATTGCCCTACTGGCATAGCTCTTGGCATACCTCTTTACTGTTTCCTTTAACTGGTTGCCGACACAGGACGAGAATGCTCGTTCTGAGCGGCGAGTACTTCGCGCATTAGGCTTCATGCACACGACCGTGCTCGTAATTACGACTCGTAATTACGAGCACGGGCGGGCACGGCCCGTAAAATGATAAAGTATAGGAGCACGGCCCGTAAAATGAAAAAATAGAACATGTTCTATTTTTTTAACGGCACGGGCACCTTCCCGTGAGAAAACGGGAAGGTGCCCGTGACTAACAGAAGTCTATGGGCCCGTTATTGCGGGTCGTAATTACGACCCGCAATAACGGGTGTTTTTATGGTCGTGTGCATGAGGCCTTAGGACGAGCATTCTCGTCCTGTGTGACAGCCGTCCCTGCGCGCGATCGAGAGCGGGGCAACGGCAGTAATACACAGCCACGGCCCCGCTCTGACAACGGAGAGGAGAGAAACATCTTCTCTCCGCCGTTAACCCCTTGAATGCCGTGATCAAAGCTGATCACGGCGTTCAAGGAGGGGGGACTGCACTTTGATCGCGTCACAGAAAATAACTGTGACGCGATCAAAGCCCACAACTCATATGGCCAGACAGGGCTGTCTGAACATATTTCCTGTTGTTAGGGCATACTGAGGTGCGCCCTAACAACTGCCTGTGTACAATCAGTAACAGGCTAATGTACTGGCATATAGATCTATGCCAGTACATTGCAGTTACAAAATAAAAATAAAAATGATAAATCCCTTTATGGGATTCAAAAAAAAAGTTAAATGAATGTAAAAAAAATTTTATGATAAATAAATAAATAAAAAGTTAAAAAAATACACAGAAACACACATTTTTTATAATAAATAAACTTTTTAAAATATAAGTCCCAAAACATTAAATAAAATAGACATATTTGGTATCGTCACGACCGTAACAACCTATACAACAAATGTCTACCATTATTTATGATCGGTGTATGGTGTAAAAAAAATAATATTAAAACTGCTGCGGAACTGCTTTTTTTCTGCATTTTCGCCAAAATAAAAATGTATACAAATTAAACGATAATGTATTTGTACCAAAAAATGGTACCTACATAAAGTACAACTCGTCTCGCAAAAAACAAAGTCTCATACAACTACGTCGTAGAAAAACTAAAAGAGTTATGAGCGCCGGGATGTAAAGAGGGAAATCTAAAAAAATTGTTCTGTCCTCAAGGCCAAAATTGTCCTTAATACAGCTCCAATGCACAAACAGTCTTCTAGGAAAAAATAAAAATTAAACAAAATTCATCCCAAACTATTCAACGTTCTGAATATACACATTATGGAGACCATAATTTGAAGTATTTCTATAAATGGTTTTCTGGTATATACCGGTAAAGATTATATTGTCATTATCACGTGACACACTGTATTGATAGAGAAATGGCAGTTACATTTCATTATAACATAAATGACACAGTAAATATTAGTTACCGTATTTTTTGGAATATAAGACGCAGATTTTATCTTAGAATCTGTGCTGTAATCGAAGGCAAACAGATGCCAGGTGCAGGAGACTCCGAGCTTCAAAGGTCCTTGCAGTGCAGTGTAATGGAAGCTGCATGTCCTGTGCTGTGTGTAATATATCTTGGTGTTATCTGCTCACTGAACAGTCACATCTTACACACAGACTTCTGTGAAGTCTGACTATTCAGTGAGCAAATAACAGACATTAGTACACACAGAACAGTAAATCTGTGCAGGTACTGATCTGCAAGGACCTTCTAGCCACGCCCCCTCCTATGTACAGAGCAGCAAGAAGAGCAGATTGAACACCATTAACCCCTGCCTCTCCACACCTCTGATGTCTGTCTGGTGAGTTCAGGGGAGGGTGAGAGCACTATAGCTGCCAATACCTTGTATTTCTGTGTCTGACATTGTTATGGAGTACTCCGGCTGGCATTGTATTGGGGCACTGTGGTACCCCATGGTCTCAATATTACCCAGGAAATGTACAGTTAAAGGCAAAACCTTTTTTTTTCTCCTCTTTCATGCTACAAATTATGGCTGAATCTTATGGTACAGTGCGTCCTATAGTCCGTACCATACGGTAATTGGTTACGTAATGTATATATATATTAATTTATTTCTGAATTTCACTTCTATCATTGTCTCAAAATTCAGAAGTTGAATGGCGATGGCAATTACACTGTACCTGTTATGTTATGATTTAATTTGTTAGTACATGTTATAACATCTGTTGTATTTTACTTCTTATGTTTTGCTTTAAATATAAAAGATTTCACAATAATCTGATACCTTCTAAAAACTTGTCATATCATCATTCTGTAGATGATTCAGCGTTGGCTTTCCGTTGAGGGGTTCCGTCTGAGGTTTCCGTCGGGAGAACCCCTCAATGGAAAGGCAAACAGAAACCTTAGCTTCCGTTTGCATCACCTTTGATATCAATGGTGACGGAAACATTGCTAATGGTTTCCGTTTGTCACAATTCCATAAGGTTTCCGTTTTTGTGACGGAATCAATAGCGCAGTCGACCAGTGTTGATCTGGATCTGTCATCTGAGAGTTATTAAAAAGGTTGTCTAGTTTTAAAAATGTATTTCAAACACTTTATAAAGAAATTCTCAGTTAATAGAGAGGAGTCCTTTATTCAGGATCTTCCTTTATTAGCCATAGTGGAGATTGCCTACAAAGAGCGTCTTTGTGTAAGATCCAGCGTCAAAGATTAGCCTATTAATTTTATTAATTTTTCACATAAGGGCCTGTTCATATCTACATTGGAGACTCTGTTATCTGCACTATTCTTTCTGGTAAAAACTTTTGTCGTTTGCCGATGGTGTCCATCATGCAAGGGAACAGACGGAGCAGAACAACGGAAACACTGATGCAGGTGTGAACAGGCCCTAATGCTTCAGGGGAATTGACCATTTGCAGCCAAGATCCCCCTAGGTTATAGCTGAACACTGGAAGTCTATTGTGCTATATAATGCTGTTGTGAATTTCTCTTGTTATATGGCCTGGTTACTTTGGGGAAATCAACTGTGTAATTCTTAAGGATGGCAACTAACAAGAGCGCATTTTACTCTTTACTGAACAATTCGGTATTTTACCTTCTACAGTAAATACTTAAGAAAAATTTTTTTTTACAGATTACTTTTTTTTTAAATTGACCTCAACCAATTGACCTCGGATGGAAACTCTTAGGTTTATATTATTATATTTAGTAGTTTTATGGAATAGATTGTCTCTTTGTTTTATTGCAATGCTATTTTCTGTTTTAAAACTTTGTTTTCTTCTATTATTAGAAAAGAATAAGTATTTTTTTCTGTTTATTGCAGCAGCAATCCTTAAAATATTAAATTTGGACTGAATTTTCTTTGACACTTTCCTAGCATTTAACTATTGGCGCTACTTATAGCTGGTTATATTTAGGTTTCCCAAAATTTACATCCTTTCCTCAAACAATTTCAGCAGTTCAGAAATATATATTTATGAATAGTGGCCTCCTTTTTTTTTAACTGCAGGTACCACTGATGGCATTCTGAATGTAGCATAGTTATCAGTACTTTTCCTTAAAGGGAAAACATTTTTTTATATGTTATTGCTTTTAGTATGTCATTACAATAAATTTGATTTATTTGCGTTTTTGTTTTGTACTTTTTTCTTTTTTCTTTCTTTTACTTCTCTCTGGGGCTGCGATTTTTTTTCATCTCTGTATGTGTCGATTAATGACACATACAGAGATGGAATACGGCACATACATCCCCATAGAGAATGCGAACGGGAGCCGTTCCATTCACTATAGCATACGCCATCTGTGTGGGGATGGCGGATGCGCCGCTCCCACACAGACCAAAAGGAAGGTCTTCGGCAGAGCGACATCCGGCACCATTTTCATGATGACCGGAAGCCGCGGCCGGACAATAAGACGACTACTTCCGGTCGCGGCTTCCGGCCATATGTTCAGACGCAAGGACTAGGAGCGGAGGCGACAGCGGCGGCGGCAGGAGCAGGTAAGCTATGTTTGTGTATGTGATGTGTGTGTATGTTCGTGTTATAATGTGTGATTACCACTGTATCTAATCCTCCTACACTGTGCATTCGCTCAAAAAATGGCGGCACACAGTGTAGGAGGTTTGAATATTCAACCCCCTCATTTCTCCTGGCACTAGCCAGGATAAAGGAGGGGGGATTGTTTGAGGACACTAGAGCAAGTGTGTCTTCTCCAATTTTGCAGCATAAAGCAATGAGGTTGCTTTACCACATGCCAATTCTGCAATTTTGGGAATTGCTCCCTCTAGTGACCAGCACATGGAAATGTTATAAATTAGAATCTAATTTATAATATTTCCTGACTTGTGAAAAAAATTAGAACAATGTGTAATCATTTATATACTAACTGTTTAACTAAAAAAAATAAATTCTAGCGACACATTCCCTTTAATGAATAAATAAAGCATATTTTTTATTTATTTATAGGATATAAAATAATACCTTTTTCTAATATACATTTATTAAAATTTCTGCTCACATACCTTTGTTATAGCAGTTCAGTAGGCCTGTCTTTGCACAGTAGAATGGTATAGTCCAATGACTATTCTTGTGTATTTCATCCATGGACTAACTGAAAAGGATTAAGCATGATACCAGTCATGTGACCTCTGGCACTCAATTAACAACAGGGTTACATGACATCAATGAGCTAACTGAATAGAACAAGTAATGACATAATAATTATTATATAATTATTGGGGGGGGGGGTTCCGTTCATCATGGGCAATGTGTGTATATTAGCTTTTATCTTTGTCTGGTACTTTTTTATGTATATTTATGAACAATAAAGGTTTGTTACACTTTTACTGGCTGGTTTTCTGTGTATTCTTTACAGGTGTTTTTTGTACATGGATCAGTGCAACAGTTTTGTGCATAGAGTGATATAAGATATGAGGGATAACAGTTGTTGGTGTTATGATATGTTGTTAATAAAGTTAATTGTTAAAACAAAACAAAACAGGAGAAGAATGGGGGAGATGCTACTGCATAGTGACTTAAAGACCTTATGAGGTGTTACTGTAGGTAGAAATACATAGAAATACAAATAAACGTCTATTCACCTGTTAGATATCTGGACAGTGTTAACTGAATACCAGTCACATGATGTGTGGGTGATGGGTTGCATGAATTAACAAAACAAAAAAAAATGAATATTAACATTTGGATTCTTCCATTTAGTTCATAAATTGTATTGTCCAGGTCTTCCATTTTTCAATGGAAAGAAATGAGTCACAAAGATGGGGTAGGGGAGAGGGGCTAGCTACAGCAACTAATTATGACTGCTATGTCCATTTTTAAATACTCATATTTGAACTTTAATGACGCATATTCCATTTTATTCCATTTTATTCAGTTTTAGAATGAAATCTCTTAGAGAAGTCTAAGGGGTTGGCTCTGCCTACAGCTCATATGCTGCAGCACTTGTGGGACAAAACAAAAAAGGGTTTGGATGTCACATGTTTTATCTTTGCAAACCCTATTTGGCACGGATTAAAAGGTGAAATCCATATTTTTTTATGCTGACGTTATGTTTAGTCCATTAAGTTAGGCCATGAATTCAGTACATAAAACTAATCCGTGAGTTATACAATTTTTTAGTGCCATGGATGTATTACGCCTCATGGACAAGACCGTGTGTGCTGTCCGAGTCCCGTCAGTGATCCGAAGAAAGATAGGACATGTTCTATCTTTCCACAGATCGGAGACTCGGACCATTTTTCACTGACCCGATTTACCCGTCAAAGTGAATGGGTACGTGAAGACTATCGGGTGCCACTCGGATGCCGTCAAAAACATTTATCTAAGCAGAATTTTAAATACATATTTTATTAGAAAAACATTCAAATTATAACATGTTTTTTCTTTTTATTCTACAATTAAATTAAAGAAAAAAAATACAGAACAATCCCTTTTATTGTATTTTAGAACTTTTTTTTTTTTTTTTTGCAGGTAATTCCACTTTCTTGGATGACCACGGTCCCCCAACCCCAAAGGTAATTTTAATGGAACATTTTCCAGCATTTGTTTAGTGTATTCATCTAGCATGTTAAAGGCAGTGTTTTTTTTTTTTGTTTTCATCAATGTTCTATACTCTAAAGCTGCATAAAATTTGTAGTCCATTTACATACGCATTGCTTTATGGTATTTGTAATAAGCGATTTAACATTTTTTGCAGCTTGTATACATAGTTGTTTTCAAATTCTGTCTGTTTTCCTTTGGAAACAGGCAGCAGTTTATTATCACTCAGCTGTCAGGCATGTGACCTGTCATCTGAGATCCCACAATTCTCTCCTATATGTTAACAGGGTGTCAGCTATATATTACCTAGCAACCAGTCTGCCAAGTACAGAATCCTATTAGGCACTTCTGGAGGTGGGGCCTAATAGGCTTTCTGACATTGTGGAACTGACACCGTGGAACTGACAGCTCTAATACATTTCACTGTGTAGATAGTACAATGTATTAGACTAGCGATCAGCCGCTTCAGACCTTCAAGTCCCCTAGTTGGACTAAAAAAGAAAAAGTTAGAAAAGTTAATAAAAATGTTCTTCAAAAATAAAAGTTTCAAGTTAAAAAACAAAAATCGCCTTTTTCCCATAATAGATATTTTACTATTGGAAAAAATGAAAACAAAATCTACATATAATTGGTATTGGCGCGTCCGTAATGACCCGAACTATAAAACAATCATGTTATTTATCCCACATGGTGAACGCCGTAAAAAAAATATTATGAAAAACAATGCCAGAATTGCTGGTTTTTGGTCACAAAAAATTGGTCACAAAGTGATCAAAAAGTCGCATACTAGTATATCCTAAAATTGTACAAATAAAAAGTACTGCCGTCCCTCAAAATGCAACCCCTTACATAGCTTTGTCGATGCAAAAATAAAAATGTTATGGTTCTTAGAATATGGCAACACAGAAAACAAATGATTTTATTAAAAAAGTGTTGTTGTTTTTTTTGTGTGTGCAAAAGCTCTAATATATAAAAAAAACAATATAAATTTGGTATTGCCGTAATTGTATCTTCCGACACCATAAACTTAAAGGGTTTGTCCGAGAGTTAATGACTTTGTGTTAATGCTTGCAATTTATAAATGTAAATACATTTGTAATATACTTATGTTTTACAAAGTGGCCCCCGTTTCGAGATCCTACTGTGGGGAACTTGACGGGTGATGCCACTCTCTGCACTGGCTCTGTCCGCTTTGTTGATCTTGAATTAATTTCCGGGTATACGACACGTCACTTGTGACGTGGTGTATATCGGCTTGTTCTGTTGTAATGCGCATGGGCGGCCCCTGCTGTTTTCTCGAGAATGTGCGTTACGGGCTGTGAAGCAGAACAAGCCGGAATACACCACGTCACAAGTGACGTGTCGTATACCCGGCAAAGAATTCAAGATCAACAAAACGGCCAGAGCAAGTGGTGAGTGTCGTGCTGTCTATTCTTCGACATAGTTAGACGAAAAAGTCTCACAGGACACAAGAGTATAGGGGTGGGATACAAAAAGTCTCAACCACCCACAATATTTCAGAGATACGAACTCCAGACAATAGTATATAAACTTGAGAAAAAGAGTCCAAAAGTATCCAATGTTTAAGAAAATACTAAATCTTTAATGATCAAACACATAGGAATCTAAAATACATTATAAACTGAAAAAAATAAAAATACATTTGGTAAGAATTGAGTACAGGTAATATATGACATAAATAGAGGTTCAGTACATGTAATATATGGCATGAAAAAATCACTCATAGAAACATACTCATGTAAGTGGGCATATGTCAGGACAGAAAAGAAAAGAAAAAGTGAAAGTAAGAAGTAGGAAGTAACGATTCACGTCTAGTGAACATAAACAGTTCACTGGCTGTCTGTGAAACCTGACAGAGCCGTTATCATATGCTTACCCATATTCAGTAGCGTAGTAGTATGACCCAGTGGATAAAGTGGTGCCCCTATTCTTCTACATGTAGAAATCAAATATATGCTGGTGAATGCATGAAGTCTTGCAAGTAAAATGGACGCGTTGGAGATTCTAATGGCCGATATAGATTATGAAGTAGTGGGCATAACAGAAACCTGGCTGGATGAGAGCCGTGACTTGGTAACTAATGTGGAGGGCTACACAGTATTTAGAAGGGATAGAAAAGATAAAAAAAAGGTGGAGGGGTTTGTGTCTATGTAAAACCAGCCTAAGACCAGTGCTGAATGAAGACATTGGGGGAGACTGCGACAGTGTGGAGTCATTATGGGTAAATATTCATAGAATGGGGAATAACGGTAAACTGTTAATTGGAGTTTGTTATAAGTGACCGACTACAGCTCAACAGGCTGAGGATGAAATGCTGAAACAAATAGAAAAGGCAGCAAATAATAAAAATGGGGTCCTTATAATGGGGGATTTTAACTATCCTGACAACAATTGGGACATTTTATACACAATTCAGCGACAACTATTTCACTCAGTTTGTTAATAAAACAACCAAAGGGGATAATGTGCTGGATCTGGTCTTATCTAGTAAACCAGACACAATATCAGATGAGGAGGCCCGGGAGCACTTGGGTAATAGTGACCATAATATGGTAAGTTTTTATATAATATGCAATAAAACAGTACAAAGAGGAGCTACAAAAACCTGGAATGTTAGGAAAACAAAATTCAGTAGACTGAGAGAAGAACTTAGTCGTGTTAACTGGGATCATGTAATGGTAAATAGGGCTACTGAAGCTAAATGGGGAGTTTTTAAAGATATAGTACATTAATCGTGTATTAAGTTTATACTCTCTGGTAACAAAAAGTCTAGAAATAAAAGGAGATCAATATGGATGAATAGGGAATTACTGAATATAATAAGACAATAACAAAAAGCATTTAAAATATTGAAGACTGAGTTCTCAGAAAAAGCATTCCAGACTTACAAAGATCTCAATAGGAAATGTAAAAATAAAATCAAGTTAGCAAAGTTATCTACAGAACAACAAATCACTAAGAATATTCAAATGAATCCCAAATTTTTGTTTTAAATATATAACCCCTTCCCGACATCCGCCGTATATATACGACGCTGCTGGGAAGGTGTTCCCGCAAACCGCAGTACAGTTACGTCGCAGTGATGGTGCGGGCTCAGAAGCAGAGCCGGCACCATCACCGCGGGGTGACAGCTGTATTATACAGCTGGCACCCTCCTGTAACTGCCGGGACCGGAGCTATTCTCCGATCCGGCTAATTAACCCCTCAGATTCTGCGCTCAATATTTGAACCCGACAGGCAACCCAACGACGCAATCGCTGGGTTGCTGTGGCAATCGGAAGCCAGATAATGGCGTTCGAGTCTGCCTTGTACGGGAGCCCGCGGCGGGTCCTGATAGGCTTGCTGTCAGTGAATAACTGACAGCACGAATACACTGCACTACGTATGTAGTGCAGTGTATTAGAGTAGCGATCGGGGCATCAGGCCCTCAAGTGCCCTAGTGGGACAAGTCAAAAAAGTTAATAAAAATGTCGTAAAACAATAAAAACACACACATTTCATATAAAAAAAAAAAAGCTAAACTGACTTTTTCCCCATAGTAAGGCCCCATGCACACGAACGTGTTTTTGTGGCCGCAATTCCCCCGAAAATCCACGGGAGAATTGCGGCCCCATTCTTTTCTATGGGGCCATGCACGCGACCGTAGTTTTTGCGGTCCTTGCACGGCCCGGGAGCCCGGACCGCAGAAAGAACGGGCATGTCTTATTACGGCCCTGTTCTGCGGTCCTGGCTCATTGAAAACAATGGCGGCGGCCATGTGCATGTCCCGCGATTTGCGGGCGTCCTGCGGCTGACAGTCCGCAGCCGGCCGACCCGAAAATCACGGCCGTGCGCACGGCTTCGGTCGTGTGCATGAAGCCTAAGTCTTTTATTACGGGAAAAGCCGTAAAAATAAAAAAAAACTATACATAATTGGTATCGCCGCATCCGTAACGACCCAAACTACAAAAGTATTCTGTAATTTATGCCGCACGGTGAACGCCGTAAAAAAAACAAAACATGAAAAACCACGCCAGAATCTTTGTTTTTAGGTCACACTGCAATATATTAAAAAAACTATATAAATTTGGTATCGCCGTAATCGTATCGACCCACAGAATAAAGCTAACATGTAATTTAGGGCGCATTGTGGATGCCGGAAAAAAAAAACAATAAAAAACTATTCCAGAATTGCTTGTTTTTGTAATTTCCTTTACCGCAAAATGATATAAAAAGTGATCAAAAAGTCGTATGTGTTCTATAATGGTACCAATAAAATCTACAACCCGTCTTGCAAAAAACAAGCCTGCACACCGCTCAATCAACTGAAAAATAAAAAAGTTATGGCACTAGTAATGTGGTGACGAAAAAACATCTCAATGCGCAGGCCGGAGGGGAACATTCCTTCAGTTTCAGGGCCCTAGTATTTAGGAACTAGGAAAGGGAAGGGACATAGCACATCCGCTGGAAGCGAGGGTGCCCGTATTATACCAGCGCAAAAGTTTCCCAGCTATATTTCCCAAACTTCGAAGGAGAAAATGTCCCCAAAAGGGGGATAAGAAAGAAAACCGTTTATCAGTGTGACACCGGCCTGTGCATAACTGATTGCTTCACATCGTAACACACATCTATGGATAATTTTATTATTTACCCCATTATTATACCCTCTTATTATGCCCTGATGTACTCTGCACAGATTACATATGCCACCACATTATAAACTGAAATACCAGCAAAACCCCAAACAGAACTACTACCAAGCAAAATCCATGCTCAAAATGGCGATCTTTCCCTTCTTAGCCCTACAGTGTGCCCAAACAGCAATTTATGTCCACAAGTAAGGCATTACCATACCCGGGAAAACCCGCTTAACAATTTATGGGGTAAGATTCTCTAGGGGCACAACATATTGTGCGGAGAATAGGCAGATCAGTGGAAAAATTGCATTTTTCACTTTGCACCATCCACTGTGTATTCATTTCTGAAAAACACCTGTGGAGACTAAATTCTCATTACACCCCTTGATAAATGCCTTTCGGGGTGTAGTTTCTAATATGGGGTCACTTTTGTTTGGTACATCAGTGGATTCGCTCCAAAAGATAAATACCGCTCCTTTTCTTCTGAATGCTCCCATATATGTAAACAGCTGATTATAACCACATATGGGGTGTTACTGTACTCGGGAGAAATTGCTTTACAAATGTTGGGGTGCTTTTTCTTCTCTATTCCTTGTAAAAATGTTGATCTAAAACTACATCTTCTTGGAAAAAAAATTATTTTTCATTTTCATGGCTTAATTCTAATTAATTCAGCAAAAAACCTTTGGGATCAAAATTTTCACTATACACCTAGATGATTCCTCAGTGGGTGCAGTTTCCCAAATGGAGTCACTTTTGGGGTGTTTCCACTGTACTAGTACTACAGGGGCTCAGCAAATGTGACATGGCGCCCAGAAACCATTCCAAAATCCAAATGGTGCTCCTTCCATTCTGAGCCCTACCGTGTGTCCAAACAGATGTTTATGTCCACATGTGGGGTATTGTTTTACTCGGGAGAAATTGCTTTACAAATGTTGTGGTGCTTTTTCTCCTTCAGTCCTTGTGGAAATGAAAAAAAATGACCTAAACCTACATTTTCTTTGAAAAAATGTAGATTTTCATTTTTACGGCCTACTTCCAATAAGTTCTGTAAAACACCTGTGGGGTCAAACTGCTCACTGTACCCCTAGATAATTTCCTCATGGGGTGTAGTTTCCAAAATGGGGTAATTTGTTGGGGGTTTCCACTGTTTTGTCCCCTCAGGGGCTTTGCAAATGCGACATGGCCACAGCAAACCATTACTGCTAAATTTGAGTTCCAAAAACCAAATGGCGCACTTTCCCTTCTCAGCCTCGCGGTGTGTCCAAACAGCCATTTATTACCACATGTGGGATACTGTTTTACGCGGGAGAAATTTCTTTACAAATTTTATGGTGCTTTTTCTCCTTTAGTCCTTGTGGAAATGAAAAAAAATTAGCTAAACCTACATTTTATTTGAAAAAATGTAGATTTTCATTTTCACAGCCTAGTTCCAAAAATTTTTGCAAGACCTCTTCAAAGCTGACATGGTGCCTAAAATATATTCTAATAAAAAGGAGGCCCAAAATCCACTAGGTGCTATGGCCACATGTGGGATATTTCCTAAAACTGCAGAACCTGGGCAATAAATATTGAGTTGCCTTTCTCTGGTAAAACCTTCTGTGGTACAAAAAAAAATTGATTCAAAATGAATTTCTGGAAAAAAATAATGAACTTTGTAAATTTCACCTCTAGTTTGCCTTAATACCTGTGCAATGTCTAAAGGGTTAAGAAACTTTCTAAATGCTGCTTTGAATACTTTGAGGGGTGCCGTTTTTAAAATGGGGTGACTTATTGGGAGTTTTCTAATAGCTAAGGACCTCAAAGCCACTTCACAACTAAACTGCCCCCTGTAAAAATAGGATTTTGACATTTTCTTGAAACTGTAAAGGATCTGCCAGGCACAGCTTCGGGGTTAACGCCCATAGATAATCAGTCTGCACCTGCTTCTATGTCTGTGAGACTGACTCCATCTTCCACCACTCAGGGTGGCAGGCTTAGGAGTGGGAGAGCCTATCACAGGCTGGCCAGACGGAGCTAGCTCCCGCCCTCTGTCTATTTATACCTGCCTTTCCTGTTACTCCTTTGCTTGTGATTCTTCTCGTTTGGTTTCCTGGCCCTGCTGCAGCTTCTTGTACCATTGTCCTTGCTTCATATTGACCCCGGCTTGCTGACTACTCTCCTGCTCTGCGTTTGGTACCTCGTACACTCCTGGTTTGACTCGGCTTGTTTACTACTCTTCTGCTCTGCGTTTGGCACCTCGTACTCTCCTGGTTTGTCTCGGCTTGTTCACTTCTCTTGTTGCTCACGGTGTTGCCGTGGGCAACTGCCCCTTTCTCCCCCTAGCTCTGTGTACCCTGTTCTGTTTGTCTGTCGTGCACTTATTGAGCGTAGGGACCGTCGCCCAGTTGTACCCCGTCGCCTAGGGCGGGTCGTTGCAAGTAGGCAGGGACTGAGTGGTGGGTAGATTAGGGCTCATTTGTCTGTCTCCCCACCCACGTACCTATGCAACTCGGGGCCTCCGTGTCCCCCCAACAACGTAAAGATTTCCGCAGGAAGAATGGTCCCTGCTTCTACTGTGGGGATGACAAGCATCAAGTGAACAACTGTCCTAAGCGTAAGAATGCAGCCGGAGAACTTCCGCGCCTAAGTGATCATCGGGGAGGTCACTTGGGCGCACAGGTATTTCCCATAAATATGAAACATAATAAAATCTTGCTTCCCTTTCAGGTCTCTTTTGGTGGTAGGTCTGCTACCGGCAGTGCCTTCGTGGATTCAGGGTCTTCTGCTAATATCATGTCTGTGGAATTTGCTATGTCTCTAGCTATGCCTTTGATTGATTTGCCTAAACCTGTCCCGGTAGTGGGTATCGACTCCACTCCTCTTGCTAATGGTTATTTTACACAGCATACCCCTGTTTTTGAACTCCTTGTTGGCTCCATGCATTTGGAGCAGTGCTCTGTACTGTTGATGCAGGGATTATCGTCCGATTTGGTTTTAGGCCTTCCCTGGTTGCAGTTGCATAATCCCACGTTTGACTGGAATTCGGGGGGACCTTACCAAGTGGAGTAATGAATGCTTGACGTCATGTTTTTCTGTTAATTCTATTTCTCCCCCTGAGGTGGTGAACACGCTACCTGAGTTTGTTCAGGACTTCGCCGATGTTTTCTCTAAGGAGGCCTCCGAAGTGTTACCTCCTCATAGAGAATATGATTCCGCAATCAATTTGGTACCAGGAGCTAAGCTCCCTAAGGGTAGGATATTTAATCTCTCTTGTCCCGAACGTGAAGCCATGAGAGAGTATATCCAGGAATGCCTGGCCAAGCGTTACATTCGCCCCTCTACTTCTCCGGTAGGTGCTGGCTTCTTCTTCGTAGGGAAGAAGGATGGTGGTCTTAGGCCATGCATTGACTACCGAAGCTTGAATAAGGTCACTGTAAAAAAAAATAATGAACTTTGTAAATTTCACCTCTAGTTTGCCTTAATACCTGTGCAATGTCTAAAGGGTTAAGAAACTTTCTAAATGCTGCTTTGAATACTTTGAGGGGTGCCGTTTTTAAAATGGGGTGACTTATTGGGAGTTTTCTAATAGCTAAGGACCTCAAAGCCACTTCACAACTGAACTGCCCCCTGTAAAAATAGGATTTTGACATTTTCTTGAAACTGTAAAGGATCTGCCAGGCACAGCTTCGGGGTTAACGCCCATAGATAATCAGTCTGCACCTGCTTCTATGTCTGTAAGACTGACTCCATCTTCCACCACTCAGGGTGGCAGGCTTAGGAGTGGGAGAGCCTATCACAGGCTGGCCAGACGGAGCTAGCTCCCGCCCTCTGTCTATTTATACCTGCCTTTCCTGTTCCTCCTTTGCTTGTGATTCTTCTCGTTTGGTTTCCTGGCCCTGCTGCAGCTTCTTGTACCATTGTCCTTGCTTCATATTGACCCCGGCTTGCTGACTACTCTCCTGCTCTGCGTTTGGTACCTCGTACACTCCTGGTTTGACTCGGCTTGTTTACTACTCTTCTGCTCTGCGTTTGGCACCTCGTACTCTCCTGGTTTGTCTCGGCTTGTTCACTTCTCTTGTTGCTCACGGTGTTGCCGTGGGCAACTGCCCCTTTCTCCCCCTAGCTCTGTGTACCCTGTTCTGTTTGTCTGTCGTGCACTTATTGAGCGTAGGGACCGTCGCCCAGTTGTACCCCGTCGCCTAGGGCGGGTCGTTGCAAGTAGGCAGGGACTGAGTGGTGGGTAGATTAGGGCTCATTTGTCTGTCTCCCCACCCACGTCATTACATAATCACAAGCCCATACCTAGTCTACCCTGGTCCCTTACTCCACTATGGACCCCCTTGAGACCCTGGCTCAGCAAATGCAGGGTCTCTCCCTACAGGTCCAGGCCCTCGCTCAGAGGGTCAACCAGCCTGATGCTACCATGGTAGTCCCCCTCACCTCACCTCTTGAACCCCACCTCAAGTTGCCCGACCGGTTCTCAGGGGACCGGAAGACTTTTCTCTCCTTTCGGGAGAGTTGTAGGCTCTATTTTCGTTTAAAGCCCCACTCCTCAGGTTCTGAGAGCCAGCGGGTGGGTATAATTATGTCCCGGCTCCAGGAAGGGCCCCAAGAATGGGCCTTCTCCTTGGCTCCTGACGGCCCTGAACTTTCCTCCGTTGATCTTTTCTTTTCTGCTCTCGGACTCATCTATGACGAGACTGACAAGACTGCTTTTGCCGAGAGTCAGCTGGTGACCTTACGTCAGGGTAAGAGACATGTTGAGGAGTATTGCTCTGACTTTAGGAAGTGGTGCGTAGCTTCTCGGTGGAATGACCCTGCCTTAAGGTGCCAGTTTAGGTTGGGTCTGTCGAACGCCCTGAAAGATCTGCTAGTTAGTTATCCCTCTTCTGACTCCCTAGACCAGGTTATGGCTTTAGCGGTACGACTTGACCGACGTCTCAGGGAACGACGACTTGAACGTCTTGATGTTTTCTCCTCTGACTCCCCCATGATGCCTCCCGAGGTTCCGTTGCTTCGTTCCTCCCCGGAAGACTCGGAGGTACCTATGCAACTCGGGGCCTCCGTGTCCCCCCAACAACGTAAAGATTTCCGCAGGAAGAATGGTCCCTGCTTCTACTGTGGGGATGACAAGCATCAAGTGAACAACTGTCCTAAGCGTAAGAATGCAGCCGGAGAACTTCCGCGCCTAAGTGATCATCGGGGAGGTCACTTGGGCGCACAGGTATTTCCCATAAATATGAAACATAATAAAATCTTGCTTCCCTTTCAGGTCTCTTTTGGTGGTAGGTCTGCTACCGGCAGTGCCTTCGTGGATTCAGGGTCTTCTGCTAATATCATGTCTGTGGAATTTGCTATGTCTCTAGCTATGCCTTTGATTGATTTGCCTAAACCTGTCCCGGTAGTGGGTATCGACTCCACTCCTCTTGCTAATGGTTATTTTACACAGCATACCCCTGTTTTTGAACTCCTTGTTGGCTCCATGCATTTGGAGCAGTGCTCTGTACTGTTGATGCAGGGATTATCGTCCGATTTGGTTTTAGGCCTTCCCTGGTTGCAGTTGCATAATCCCACGTTTGACTGGAATTCGGGGGGACCTTACCAAGTGGAGTAATGAATGCTTGACGTCATGTTTTTCTGTTAATTCTATTTCTCCCCCTGAGGTGGTGAACACGCTACCTGAGTTTGTTCAGGACTTCGCCGATGTTTTCTCTAAGGAGGCCTCCGAAGTGTTACCTCCTCATAGAGAATATGATTCCGCAATCAATTTGGTACCAGGAGCTAAGCTCCCTAAGGGTAGGATATTTAATCTCTCTTGTCCCGAACGTGAAGCCATGAGAGAGTATATCCAGGAATGCCTGGCCAAGCGTTACATTCGCCCCTCTACTTCTCCGGTAGGTGCTGGCTTCTTCTTCGTAGGGAAGAAGGATGGTGGTCTTAGGCCATGCATTGACTACCGAAGCTTGAATAAGGTCACTGTAAGGAACCATTATCCCCTTCCTCTTATTCCTGATCTCTTTAATCAGGTTCAGGGGGCCCAATGGTTCTCTAAGTTTGATCTACGGGGGGCGTATAACCTTATCCGCATCAAAGAGGGGGATGAGTGGAAGACTGCGTTTAACACGCCCGAAGGTCATTTCGAATACCTCGTCATGCCCTTTGGGTTGTGTAATGCTCCCGCGGTCTTCCAGAATTTCATAAATGAGATTTTAAGAGACTACCTGGGGTTATTTCTTGTAGTGTACCTTGATGACATACTTGTGTTTTCCAAGGACTGGTCCTCCCACATTGAGCATGTCAGGAAGGTGCTCCAGGTCCTTCGAGAAAACAAACTGTTTGCAAAGACCGAAAAATGTGTGTTTGGGGTGCAGGAGATACCATTTTTGGGCCAAATCCTCACTCCTCATGAATTCCGCATGGCCCCCGCCAAGGTCCAGGCTGTGGCGGAATGGGTCCAACCTGCCTCCCTGAAGGCGTTGCAGTGCTTCCTGGGGTTCGCTAATTATTACAGGAGGTTTATTGCTAACTTCTCGGTCATCGCTAAGCCTCTTACGGATCTCACTCGCAAAGGTGCTGATCTCCTCCACTGGCATCCTGAGGCTGTCCAGGGTTTTGAGGTCCTTAACCCCTTAAGGATGCAGCCTAGTTTGGGCCTTAAGGCTCAGAGCCCATTTTTCAAATCTGACATATTTCACTTTATGTGGTAATAACGTCGGAATACTTAAACCTATCCAAGCGATTCTGAGATTGTTTTCTCGTGACACTTTGGGCTTCATGTTCGTGGTAAAATTTGGTCGATATATTCAGTCTTTATTTGTGAAAAATTGCAAAATTTAGCGAAAATTTACAAAAAATAGCATTTTTCAGAATTTAAATGCATCTGCTTGAAAAATAGACGGTTATACCACCCAAAATAGTTACTAGTTCACATTTCCCATATGTCTACTTTAGATTGGCATCGTTTTTTGAACATTATTTTATTTTTCTTGGACGTTGCAAGGCTTAGAACATAAACAGCAGTTTCTCATATTCTTAAGAAAATTTCAAAAGCCTTTTTTTGAAGGTACCAGTTCAGTTCTGAAGTGGATTTGAGGGGCCTATGTATTAGAAACCCCCATAAAACACCCCATTTTAAAAACTAGACCCCTCAAAGTATTCAAAACAGCATATAGAAAGTTTTTTAACCCTTCAGGCATTTCACAGGAATTAAAGCAAAGTGGAAATGAAATTTGCAAATTTCATTTTTTCTGCTGAATTTCAAATTTATTCCATTTTTTTCTGTAACAGAGAAGGTTTTACCAGAGAAATACTACTAAATATGTATTGTCCAGATTCTGCAGTTTTTAGAAATGTCCCACATGTGGCTCTAGTGCGCTCATGGACTAAAACACAAGCCCTAGAAGCAAAGAAGCACCTAGTGCATTTTGAGGCCTCTTTTTTATTAGAATATATTTTAGGCAGCATGCCAGGTTTGAAGAGGTGTTGAGGTATCAAAACAATGGAAACCCACCAGAAGTGACCCCATTTTGGAAACTACACCCCTCAAGGAATTCATTTATGGTTTTTGTTATCATTTTGACCGCACAGTTTTTTCACAGCACCTATTTGAATTGGGCTGTGAAATGAAAAAAATGATATTTTTTCCAATAAGATGTCATTTTTGATCAAAATTTCTTATTTTCACAAGGAACAACATACCCCATTTTGTTGCCCAATTTGTCCTTAGTGCGGCAATACCCCATTTGTGGTGATAAACTGCCGTTTGGGCCCATGGGAGGGCTCAGAAGGAAAGGAGCGCTATGTGTTTGTTGGAGTCCAGATTTTGCTGGATTGGTTTTCGGGTGCCATGTCGCATTTGCAGAGCCCCAGAGGTATCAAAGCAATGGAAAACCACCAGAAGTGACCCCATTTTGGAAACTACACCCCTCAAGGAATTCATTTATGGTTTTTGTTATCATTTTGACCGCACAGTTTTTTCACAGCACCTATTTGAATTGGGCTGTGAAATGAAAAAAATGATATTTTTTCCAATAAGATGTCATTTTTGATCAAAATTTCTTGTTTTCACAAGGAACAACATACCCCATTTTGTTGCCCAATTTGTCCTTAGTGCGGCTATACCCCATTTGTGGTGATAAACTGCCGTTTGGGCCCATGGGAGGGCTCAGAAGGAAAGGACCACCATTTGGCCTACTGGAGCTTTTCTGGTGCTAAGTCATGTATGCAGAAGCCCCTGAGGTACCAGTAGAGTTGAAACCCCCGAGAAGTGACCCCATTTTAAAAACTACACCCCTTAAGACATTTATCTAGAGGTGTAGTGAGCATTTTGACCCCACAGGTACTGTGTAAAAGATAATGCGCAGCAGATGGTGCAGTGTGAGATTTGCAGTTTTATATATATATATGCCATTTCAGTGTCCAATATATTGTGCCTAGCATGCGCCACCGGAGATATACACCCCTTAAATTGTAATGTGGGTTCTCCTGGGTACGGCAATACCCTACATGTGGCTGTTATCAGCTGCCTAGGCATACGGCAGGGCTCAGAAGGGAAAGATGAGGGGGGTAAGCTGTGCGGAGTGCATCAGGGTAAATTAAAAATCAAGGGATGTATGATACATTTTAAAACAATCTTTTATACAGAGCCCTGGTTTTTCGGGACACGTGTCACATTGGTATATTGTGTTCTTCCTTATCCCCCTCTTATAGCAGACTCTGCACCTCTTTTGACTCTTTCCCTTTCCACCGGTTTGGGGAACTTCTCCTGGAAAGTGTTGCCCTGGTACGATGCGTGTGGCCTCGCTTCCAGAAGTACTGGGTGCCCCCCCTTCCTGGTCCCTAAAGATTAGATCTTGAAATTCCAGGAAAGTTCCCCTCTGGCCTGCACATCGACGTAGCACGTACGCATTGTACAAAGCCATCTGTATGATGTGCCCGGCCAGCTTCTTATACCACAACGCATGGCGCTGTAGGGCTTCAGGACTTGATTTGACAAGTCCATCCCTCCCATGTACCTATTGTAGTCCAGGATGCAGTCTGGTTTGGGGGTGGCCTTTCCTTCATATATCCTAAATCTGTAGGTATACCCTGATGCACTCTCGCACAGCTTAGACATCTTAACGCCATACCTTGCCCTCTTACCCGGCAGGTTCTGGCGGAATTGAACCCTCCCTTTAAAATGTACCAGGGACTCATCAATAGAAATACACTTCTCGGGGGTGAATGCTTGGGAAAACTGGGCACTGAAACGGTCTAATAGGGGTCTCCGTTTATACAAACGGTCAAAACTGGGGTCATCTCGGGGTGGGCACAGCTCATTATCAGTATAATGTAAGAAGCGAAGTATTGCCTCATTTATTTATTTTTTTAGGTTCCTGTTCAGTTCTGAAGTTGCTTTGAGGGGCCCATATATTAGAAACCCCTATCAAACACCCCATTTTAGAAACTAGACCCCTCAAAGTATTCACAATAGCATTTAGAAAGTTTATGAACCCTTTAGGTGTTTCACAGAAATGTAGAGCAAAGTAGAGGTGAAATTAACTTTTTTTTTTTTTGTCAGAAAATCCTCTTTATACCATTTTTTTTATAACACAAAAGGATTTATCAGAGAAACGCAACTTAATACTTATTGCCCAGATTCTGCAGTTTAGAGAAATATCCCACATGTGGCCCTCGGGCGGTAATGGACTGAAGCACCGGCCTCCGAAGCAAAGGAGCCCCTAGTGGATTATGAGACCTCTTTTTTATTAGGCACCATGTCCGGTTTGAAGAGGTCTTGTGGTGCCAAAACATTGGAAACCCCCAACAAGTGACCCCAATTTGGAAACTAGACCCCTTGAGGAATCCATTGTAGTTTTCTTGCGGCTTTTTGATCAGTTTTTATTCTATTTTTATGTGGCGCGGTGACTAAAAAACCGCAATTCTACTATTGTTTTTTTAGTTCTATTTTTTTTACAGCGTTCACCGTGCGCTATAAATGACATATTCACTTTATTCTGCAGGGCGATACCAGATGTTTATAGTTTTTTTTATGTCTTATGGCGTTTGCACAATAAAATACTTGTTGTAATAAATCATTTACTTTTTGTGTTACCTTATTCTAAGAGCCAGAACGTTTTTATTTTTCCATCAAAAAAGCCGTACGAGGACTTATTTTTTGCGTAACGAACTGTAGTTTTGATCAGTACCATTTTTAGGTACATGCAACTTTTTGATCTCTTTTTATTCCATTTTTTAGGCGGTGAAGTGACCAAAAAATAGTGATTCTGGTACGGTTTATTATTTTATTTTTTTACGGCGTTCACCGCGCGGGATAAATAACGAAATAATTTTGTAGTTCAGGCCGTTACGGACGCGGCGATACCAATTATTTATAGTTTATTTGTTTATTTGTTTATTTTAATAATAAAGACTGATAAGGGAAAAAGGGGGATTTTTACTTTTATTACTTTTAAAACTTTTATTTTCTTATTTTTACACAACTTTTTTTAACTTTTTTTAACTTTATTACATTGTCCCATTAGGGGACTTGAGGGCAGGAGGCCCTGATCGCTATTCTAATACACTGCACTACATGCGTAGTGCAGTGTATTAGAACTGTCAGCTACTCACTGACAGCAAGCTTAGTGGGTCCTGACTCTGTCAGGACCCACTAGGCTTCCGTCTATGGCATAGCCGGACGCCATTTATTTGTGTCCGGTTGCCATAGTCACCATCGCCGGCCGCTATCGTGTAGCAGGCCGGCGATGGCGGATTAACCCCTAAGAAGCCGCGATCGCTATTGAACACGGCTTCTGAGGGGTTAAAACTGCGGGGATCACCGCGATCGGTCCCTGCACATTGAGCTGTGATAGCCTGCTGTCGTAAACAGCAGCTATCACAGCTCATGAACGCGCCCCGCGCGAACGGCGCCGTGTTTGCTCCATGACATACTATTATGTCATGGAGCGCGAACGATGCACTTACCATGACATAATAGTATGTCCTGGAGCGTTAAGGGGTTAAGAAGTGCTTTATCTCGGCCCCGGTGCTGGTTCAGCCCAACCAAATGGAGCCATTTATCGTGGAGGTTGACGCGTCCGAGGTGGGAGTGGGGGCTGTCTTGTCCCAGGGTACCAGGTCCCTCACCCATCTCCGTCCCTGTGCCTACTTCTCCAGGAAGTTTTCACACACTCAGAGTAACTATGATATTGGCAACCGTGAACTCTTAGCCATTAAATGGGCATTTGAAGAGTGGCGCCACTTCCTGGAGGGGGCTAGGCACCAGGTAACGGTCCTTACCGATCACAAGAATCTGGTTTTCCTAGAATCTGCCCGGAGGCTAAACCCGAGACAAGCTCGTTGGGCGTTATTTTTTACCAGATTCAACTTTGTGGTTACCTATAGGGCTGGGTCTAAAAATGTTAAGGCTGATGTCACGTAGCTTCATGGCTAGCCCTCCTTCGGAAGATCCTGCTTGTATTTTGCCTCCAGGTATAATAATTTCCGCTATTGATTCTGATTTAGTCTCTGAAATTGCGGCTGATCAAGGTTCAGCTCCCGGGAGCCTTCCTGAGAACAAGCTGTTTGTTCCCCTGCAATTCCGGCTAAGGGTACTCAGGGAAAATCATGACTCTGCACTATCTGGCCATCCAGGCATCCTGGGTACCAAGCACCTCATTGCCAGAAACTATTGGTGGCCTGGGTTGCCTAAAGACGTTAAGGCCTACGTCGCCGCTTGTGAAGTTTGTGCTAGGTCCAAGACTCCCAGGTCCCGACCAGCGGGCTTACTATGTTCTTTGCCCATTCCCCAGAGACCTTGGACCCATAACTCCATGAATTTTATCACCGATTTGCCTCCATCTCAAGGCAAGTCGGTGGTGTGGGTTGTAGTAGACCGCTTCAGTAAGATGTGCCACTTTGTGCCCCTCAAAAAACTACCCAATGCTAAGACGTTAGCTACCTTGTTTGTCAAGCACATCCTGCGTCTCCATGGGGTCCCTGTCAATATTGTTTCTGATAGAGGGGTACAATTTGTTTCATTGTTTTGGAGAGCCTTCTGTAAAAAGTTGGAGATTGATCTGTCCTTCTCCTCTGCCTTCCATCCTGAAACTAATGGGCAAACTGAGAGGACTAATCAGTCTCTAGAACAATATTTAAGGTGTTTTATCTCTGACTGTCAATATGATTGGGTCTCATTCATTCCCCTCGCCGAATTTTCCCCTAATAACCGGGTCAGTAACTAGTCAGGGGTCTCCCCCTTTTTCTGTAATTTTGGGTTTAATCCACGGTTCTCTTCCGTTTCACCTGGTAGTTCCAACAATCCCGAGGTAGAGGTCGTTCATCGAGAACTGTGCACAGTCTGGGCTCAGGTTCAGAAGAACCTAGAGGCGTCCCAGAGCATACAAAAAACTCAGGCAGATAGAAAACGTTCTGCTAACCCCTTGTTTATGGTCGGGGATCTGGTGTGGCTATCATCTAAAAATTTGCGCCTTAAGGTCCCGTCCAAGAAGTTTGCTCCCCGGTTTATAGGGCCGTACAAGGTCATTGAAGTCCTCAATCCTGTCTCCTTCCGACTGGAGTTGCCCCCATCTTTTCGAGTACACGACGTGTTCCATGCCTCCCTCCTTAAACGCTGCTCCCCGTCCTTGGCTCCCTCGAGGAAACCTCCGGTCTCTGTTCTCACCCCTGAGGGGGAAGAATTCGAGGTGGCCAAGATTGTGGACAGCAGGATGGTCCAAGGCTCCCTCCAGTACCTGGTCCATTGGAGAGGATACGGGCCTGAGGAGAGGACTTGGGTACCCACTCGGGATGTCCACGCTGGGATATTGGTCAGGAGGTTTCACCTTAGTTTCCCCAGTAAACCAGGTCCACGTAGAAAGGGTCCGGTGGCCCCTCATAAAAGGGGGGGCTACTGTAAAGGATCTGCCAGGCACAGCTTCGGGGTTAACGCCCATATATAATCAGTCTGCACCTGCTTTTATGTCTGTGAGACTGACTCCATCTTCCACCACTCAGGGTGGCAGGCTTAGGAGTGGGAGAGCCTATCATAGCCTGGCCAGACGGAGCTAGCTCCCGCCCTCTGTCTATTTATACCTGCCTTTCCTGTTCCTCCTTTGCTTGTGATTCTTCTCGTTTGGTTTCCTGGCCCTGCTGCAGCTTCTTGTACCATTGTCCTTGCTTCATATTGACCCCGGCTTGCTGACTACTCTCCTGCTCTGCGTTTGGTACCTTGTACACTCCTGGTTTGACTCTGCTTGTTTACTACTCTTCTGCTCTGCGTTTGGCACCTCGTACTCTCCTGGTTTGTCTCGGCTTGTTCACTTATTCTGTTGCTCACGGTGTTGCCGTGGGCAACTGCCCCTTTCTCCCCCTAGCTCTGTGTACCCTTGTCTGTTTGTCTGTCGTGCACTTATTGAGCGTAGGGACCGTCGCCCAGTTGTACCCCGTCGGCTAGGGCGGGTCGTTGCAAGTAGGCAGGGACTGAGTGGTGGGTAGATTAGGGCTCACTTGTCTGTCTCCCCACCCCGTCATTACAGAAACTGTGAGAAATTGCTGCTAAAGTTCTAAGCCTTGTAACGTCCTAGAAAAATAAAAGGATGTTCAAAAAATGATGCCAAACTAAAGTAGACATATGGGGGATGTTAATTAGCAACATTTTTGTGTGGTATAACTGCCTGTCTTACAAGCAGATACATTTAAATTTAGAAAAATGCTAATTTTTGCAATTTTTCGCTCAATTTTGGTGTTTTTCACAATTAAATACTGAATGTATCGGGCAAATTTTGCCAGTAACATAAAATCCAATGTGTCACGGGAAAACAATCTACTAATCGCTTGGATAGATAAAAGCATTACGGAGTTATTACCACATAAAGTGAAACATGTCAGATTTGAAAAATGAGGCTCTGTCAGGAAGGTCAAAAGTGGCCACAGCGGGAAGGGGATAAATGCCAAAAAGAAAAAAGATGACCATGGGAATATAATTGTAGGGGACAAAGGCAGGGCTGAGATATCAAAGGGGATATCTGGGGACCAAAAATTGCATCAATATTTTTATGTAAAAAGAAGTTACTTACTAATGTACTTTGATTTAAAGTTTGATAATAAATTGTGTAGTTCAAACCCGGTAAATTGTTCCCGGAAGTCCTGTAGCTTTTCTATTATTGATGACGCGCCGACGCGGCTCCACGTGACTGGGGGCTTGCTTCCTGTGCTGTTTGTTTCGGCATATTATCAATGGCATGACCACAAGGGGCTGTCACATTGCCTATTGCTGGAGTTCCCGAGCAGAGCATCAGCTAGCGCTTTGCTCGGGACTCCAGCACTGCTCCCGACATTTGGTCAGTGACTTCAGGGCTTTCCTATTGCTGGAGTTCCCGAGCAGAATTTCAGCTGATGCTCTGCCTGGGTACTCCAGCACTGCTGCCAACGTTACAGTCACTGTCCTTATAACACAGTGGACCAACATAGTTACTCAGTGGTCCAAAGTCCTGTTTTCAGATGAAAGTCAATTTTGCATTTCACTTGGAAATCAAGGTCCCAGAGTCCGGAGAAAGAGGGAAGAGGCATCAATCCAAGTTGCTTGCGGTCCAGTGTGACGTTTCCACAGTAAGTGATGGTTTGGGGAGCCATGTCATCTGCTGGTGTTACTCCACTCTGTTATATCAAGTCCAGAGTCAACGCAGCCGTCTAGCAGGAAATCTTAGAGCATTTCATGCTTCCCTCTGCTAACAAACTTTATGGAGATGTGATTTCATTTTCCAGCATGACTTGACACATGTGAACACTGCAAAAAGTACCAATACCTGGTTTAATAACCACAGGATCACTGTGATTGATTGGCCAGCAAACTCGCCTGACCTAAACCCCATAGAAAATCTATGGGGTATTGTCAAGAAGAAGATGAGAGACACCAGACCGAACAATGCAGACGAGCTGAATGCCGTTATCAAAGCAACCTGGGCTTCCATAACACCTCAGCAGTGCCACAGGCTGATCGCCTCCATGCCACGCCACATTTATGCAGTAATTCATGCAAAAGGAGCCCCGATCAAGTATTGAGTGCATATACTGTACATGCTTTTCAGTAGGCCAACATTTCTGTATTAAGCTCTTTCCGCGCTTCTCCGCAATAGTACGTCCTGCAGAGGGGTTAGTTCCCGCATCAGGACGTACAGTTGCGGAGTGGTTCCCGGCGCATACTGTCCTGATGGACAGTGTCCGCGAACCGGGGAGGTCAGCTGTCCCCGACAGCTGACACTCCAGCCTTGCCGGTTAACGGACCATCGCCACTGATTTCAGCAATTAACCCCATAAATGCGGCAACAGATTGCCGTCGCCGCATTTAAGTGGTTTGAAGCACATCGGCAGCCCCCACAAAGTGATCGTGGGGGCTACCGATGCTTGTCGTGGCAATCGGAGGTCAGACAATGACCTCCGGGTTGCCATGTACGGAAGCCTCGGAGGAGCAGCCTCCGGCCGGTCCTCCGAGGCTTCCTGTCAGTGTGACTGTCACGTCACAATGACAGTTAGAGTATATTACACTATGTGTGTAGTGTAATGTACTCTAGCAGCGATCAAAGCTGCAAGTCTAAGTGTCCCCTAGTGGGACAAGTAAAAAAAGTAATAAAAATGTTTTAAAAAAGTATAAAAGTTATAAGTTATATAAACAAACACTGCATTTTTTTCCTATAATAAGTCTTTCATTATAGGAAAAAAATAAACACGTTAAAAAAGTACACATATCTGGTATCACCGCGTTCGTAACGACCCCAACTATAAAACTATAATGTTATTTTTCCCGCACGATGAACACCCCAAAATAATCAATAAAAAACGACACCAGAATCGCTATTTTTTGGTCACCACCCCTCCGAAAATAGAGAATAAAAAGTGATCAAAAAGTCGCATGTACCCGAAAATAGTACCGATAAAAACTACAACCCGTCTCGCAAAAAACAAGCCCTTACACAGCTTTTTTGACTGAAAAATAAAAAAGTTACGGCACAGAATATGCTGACACAGAAAATAAATTATTTGATAAAAAAGTGATTTTATTGCGCAAACGCTGCAAAACATAAGTAAACCTATATACATATGGTATCGCCGTAATCGTATCGACCCGCGGAATAAAGTAAAATTGTCATTTATAGTGCACGGTGAACTCCGCAAAAAATAAACTAAAAAACATGGTCAGCATTGCTTGTTTTTGGTCATCCGGCTTGCAAAAAATGTAATAAAAAGTGATAAAAAAAAATCGCATGTACCCCAAAATCGTACCAATGAAAAGTACAGATTGTCCCGCAACAAATAAGCCCTCACGCAGCTCCGGTGGTGAAAAAATAAAGAAGTTCTGGCTCTCAGAATATGGCGATGCAAAATGTGCAGTGTTTTCTAAAAGCGGGTAACATCCGACACCATTTATCAGTGCGACACCGGCCACACATCTATGAATTATTATTTATTTACCGCATTATTATACCCTCTTATTATGCCCTGATGTTCTCCGCACAGATTACATATTCCACCACATTATAAACTGAAATACCAGCAAAACCCAAAACAGAAAAACTACCAAGCAAAATACGCGCTCCAAAAGCAAAATGGTGTCCCTCCCTTCTGAGCCCTGCAGCGTGCCCAAGCAGCAGTTTGCGCCCACATATATGGCATCGCCATACTCAGCAGAACCCGCTTAACGCTTTATGAGGTATTTGTTTTCAGTGGCACAAACTGGGCACGACATATTATGGACTAAAATGGCATACCAGTGGAAAATTGCAATATTCACACCATCCGCTGTGCATTAACCCCTTTGCGCACTATGACTTAATAGCACGTCATGGTGCGGGGGTTGATGTATGGAGCGGGCTCACGTGCTCCAATGATCGCTGGTACAAATCCCCTAAGGGGACTAATAAAATGTGTAGAAGAATTAAAGTTATTAGTAGTGAGAGAGAAAAAAGTTTAAAGTTAAAAAAAAAACCTTTTCACATTTTTCTTCTAAAGTAATGTAAAAAAATAAACAGAATTGATATCGCTACGTCCGTAAAAGGCCAAACTATTACAATATACCATTATTTAACTCGCACAGTGAACACCGTAAAAACTTAAATAATTTAAACCGCCAAAATCGCTGTAGTTTTCGTTTTTACCGCACGGTGAAAGCTGTAAAAACGAAAACCCCAAAAAATGGAATCAGATTTTTTTCCTATATTACTATATTTTCCTATTTTTTGTAAATTTCCCATTGCTGATTATGGCACTTTAAATGGTATCAATAGAAACTACAATTCCTCCCGCAAGAAATAAGCTGTCACATCACTCTACTGACGGAATAAGAAATAAGTTATGGCTCTTGGAATACGCGGAGTGAAAAACGAAAATAAGAAAGCAAAAAATAGATCAGTCCAGAAAGGGTTAATTCATTTCTAATGAAAAAAATGTATGACCCCATGTGGGGTATTTCCATACCCGGGAGAAATAGCTTTACAAAAATAGTTTGTTTATTTCTCCTTTATCCCTTGTGAAAATGAGAAAATTCAACACTTTAGTGGAAAAAAATTGTGATATTAATTTTCTCCGCCTAATTCTAATAAATTCTGCAAAAGACCCATGGAGTCTAAATGCTCACTATACCCCTAGAAAAATTCCTTGAGGGGTGTTACCAAAATGGGGTAACTTGGGGGGCTTCCAAAGTTTTCGTCCCTCCAGGGCGTTGCAAAGGCGGCATGGCACCGAAAAACAATCCATCAAAATCCGTGCTCCAAAATCAAAATGGCGCTCCCTCCATGCTGAGCACTGCCATGGGTCCAATCAGCAGTTTATTACCACATATGGGGTATTTCCGTAATCAGGAGAAAATGCTTTACAAATGTTGTGGTTCTTTTTTACTTTATTCTTTGTAAAAATGTTAAATTTCTATGCTTTTTCAGAAAAAAAGTTGATTTTCATTTTCACTGCCTAATTCCACTAAATTCTGCAAAAAAATCTGTGTGGTCAAAATGCTAACTATACACCTAGATAAATTCCTTGAGAGGTGTAGTTTCCAAAATGGGGTCACTTATGGGGGTTTTCCCCTGTTTTGGTCCCACCAGGGCGTTGCAAACGCGACATGGCACCGAAAACCAATCCAGCAAAATCCGTGCTCCAAAATCCAAATGGCACTCCTTCCCTTCTGAGACCTGCTGTGGGTCCAATCAGCAGTTTATTACCACATATGGGATATTGCTGTAATCAGGAGACATTGCTTTACAAATGTTGGGGTGCATTTTCTTCATTATTCCTCCAATATTAAAAATTTCTATGTTTTTTCAGAAAAAAAGTAGATTTTCATTTTTACAGACTAATTCTAATAAATTTAGCCAAAAACCTGTGTCGTCAAAATGCTAACTATACACCTAGATAAATTCCTTGAAGGGTGTAGTTTCCAAAATGGGGTAACTTTTGGGGTGTTTCCACTGTTTTGGCACCACCTCTTCAAACCTGACAAGGTGCCTAAAATATATTCTAAAAAAAAGGAGGCCCAAAATCCACTGGGTGCTGCTTTGCTTCTGAGGCCTGTGTTTCAGTTCATTACCGCACTAGGGCCACATGTGGGATATTTCTAAAAACTGCATAATCTGGGCAATAAATATTGCGTTGCATTTCTTTGGTAAAACCTTCTGTGTTACAAACAAAAATGTATTAAAAATGAATTTCGGCAAAAAAAATAAAATTTGTAAATTTCACCTCTACTTTGCTTTAATTCCTGTGAAACGCCTAAAGGGTTAAAACACTTTGTGAATGCTGATTCGAATACCTTGAGGGGTGCAGTTTTCAAAATGGGGTGACTTCTGGGGATTTTCTAATATGTAAGGCCCTCAAAGCCACCTCAGAACTGAACTGGTCCATGAAAAATTGCCTTTTGAAATTTTCTTTAAAATATGAGAAATTGCTGCTAAAGTTCTAAGCCTTGTAACTGTAATGACGGGGGTGGGGCGACAGACAAGTGAGCCCTAATCTACCCACCACTCAGTCCCTGCCTACTTGCAACGACCCGCCCTAGGCGACGGGGTACAACTGGGCGACGGTCCCTACGCTCAATAAGTGCACGACAGACAAACAGAACAGGGTACACAGAGCTAGGGGGAGAAAGGGGCAGTTGCCCACGGCAACACCGTGAGCAACAAGAGAAGTGAACAAGCCGAGTCAAAGCAGAAGCAGGCTCATACAAACACTCTTTTCCTGTCAGACGTGGCCTCCCAAAAAACGGGGGCGCAGGGGGGACAGGAAACATAGAAACTGCGGATACCGTACTGCCACGCCGATTACGCAACCAGAGACTTTGAAAGATTCTATGGATGTCATTCATTTGTCTCAGATACCTCTTTCTTCTACGCATATTGAAGTACTTGCCCTGGGTCTTAATTTTGCTCCTAATAAAGATTTTGATATTTTCCACACATTGTTAGATATCAACAAATTCATACGCAACTTGACCATTAAGAGGCACTTTTCTCCAGATACTGACACACTTACAGAAAATATTCTTGTCACTTCAGATAACATTCCACGTGACAATAATATTTTTCGTTCACTCATGTTCCATGAACAAGTTACTTTATTCAACTTAGTTGATCTTGCAGAACAGAACTTATTGCCCCCTGACACAGTAGCGAGCAAATTTCCTATATCCAATCCTATGTATTACCCCATTCAGTATAGAACTGACTCAATGGACAGATTTCAGTCTATTATGGAGAGAGAGTTACACAAAATTGCCAACAATAGTCATAAAATTAGATCACAGCATAACCTCACAAAAGATCAGAGAGACGGGATAAAATTTTTGAAAAATAATATGGATATCGCGATTCGCATGTCGGACAAAGGGGGGAGTGTCACTGTCATGGACCGTTGTATGTACGTCAACCAAATAGCAGAAATGTTGAATGACATAGAAACTTACATCAAATTAGATTCTAACCCCACCTCTAGCTTTCAACAGCTCCTTACTAATTTGCTTAACAAAGGTCTAGACAATGGCATCATAACAAAAAAACAATATGATTATTTGTTTATTAAGAACCCCATCACTCCGATCTTATATGCCTTACCTAAGACTCATAAGGGCATTATCCCTCCACCTATGCGTCCTATCGTTTCTGGTATCGGGTCACTCACAGAAAAACTCTCTGAGTGGCTTGACTACTTGCTACAGCCTCTTGTACAAAGGACCCCTGGACATCTCAGAGATACTAAAGATGTGTTATACATATTTGATAAAAAAATATGGGAGTCCAGGTTTTCTTGGTTAAGCTGCGATGTTGTGGCATTATATACATCCATACCACATCATATAGCAATTCAAGCTCTACATCATCATACATCAAAATATAGCGCATACGATGAGACGTTACAGGTTTTTATGTCAGAGGTTCTATCATTTTTGCTGACACACAACTTCTTTTACTATGAAGGTACTTATTTCCTTCAGAATAGAGGAGTATCCATGGGTGCCAAGTTTTCCCCCTCCATTGCCAACTTGGTTATGGCTTGGTGGGAGGAAACTACTCTCTTTTCTGCCCGCAACCCCTTTTTTCACCACATGCACTGGTATGGCAGATACATTGATGACCTCCTGATCATTTGGGAAGGTGATGTATCTGCCATACCCGAGTTTTTGGAATTCCTTAACTCTAATGCATTCAATTTGAAATTTACGCATACTTACCATTTTACCACCATCCATTTTCTTGATTTGACACTTACAGGGCTTGCAGGCAAAAGTATACAAACGGAGATCTTTCATAAACCCATTTCAGGCAATACAATTCTTCATGCCACCAGCAGCCACCCTAGACATACTATCTCGTCAATTCCCGTAGGTGAACTAACCAGGGCAAAAATAAATTGCACCAACAAACAGGGTTTCCTAACGGAACAGCAAAAAATATGCAACAAATTAACCAACAGAGGTTATAAAAAATGGACATTAGACCGGGCTCAAGCAATAGTGAATCAGAAGGATAGGAAGGATTTACTTTCTCTTGACAGGGTTAAGACAAATAGAGACATTTCTGTAACAAACAACACATCAAAACCAACACTTGTATTGCAATATAGCAACCAGTTTTCCGAGATTCGGGACATGGTATATCGATATATTCCCATATTATTTGAAGATGCCAAACTTGAATCCATTTTATCGAATGGCTTCCGAGTAGTCTCCCGTCGGGCACCCACTTTGTGGAACATTCTTTCCCCCTCATGTTTACCATCAAAAACGAAGTCCCCAACATGGTTGCACTACACGGGTTACTATAAATGTGGGTCCCACCCCTGCAAGGTCTGTACGGTTAGTAAAACTACAAAAACCTTTTCCGACTCCAATGACACTACTAATTTTCCAATCAAGACCCATATCAACTGTAATAGTGACCACGTGGTCTACATAGTGGAATGCTCACAGTGTAGGTTAAAATATGTGGGGTGCACTACAAGGAAATTAAAGGTCAGAATTCTAAAACATCTAAGCTATATTAGAAATCCAGCAATTGTTAACATCTCAAATGCCAGTAAACAATTCATCACCTGCCATAATAGAAACATCAACTCTCTTAAAATTTATGGCATAGAAAAAATGATTAAAACCATCAGGGGGGGGGGCGATCTTAAACATAGATTACTGACACGGGAAGCCTTTTGGATTTATCATCTGAACACCAGATTTCCAAGCGGTCTTAACCTCCGCAAGGAACTAATGTTTCATTATTGACATTTATATATTGGTTCCCTTTCTGTCAGATTAGTTCCATCTATTTACTCACCTTCTCTTTTCCCTTTCCCCCCTGTCATATTTGGTTTATACTACTTCATCATTTCTACCATACATCATTGTCGTTGCTCCCTTCTTCCCATAGGTTTGGCTCCTGTGTGCTTTGAGGGCTTCCATCCAGATGTGCCCCGTTTGCACTCATCCGGGGCCATCCATTATTCTGTATTTGGAGTTTTATGGATCTTATTGTCAGTTCTATTGACAGTCACTTATAGCATCTAATTAGGATATGTGCCTTCAGCAGCAGTGTGGTGTCTGTTCTATCATAGCATATTTTATCTACCAGCTGGTATTTATCAACGTGTTTTATATATATATATATATATATATATATATATATAATATATATAAAAAAAAATATTTTTCCGCCATACCGGCTCAGCATTTTCGTTACACTGGGCCAGTATAGTTATTCCCTGGTTGTTTGCGAGATATACTCCCCTATGCCAACTCTAATGCTATGATAATACGATATTTACACTTCCGCTTGTTCTAAAGTGATTGTCATACTTCTGTCAGTTTCTATGCAATAATTTAATATACACGTGCCAGGTCTCATGCGACTGTTACATCTCTGTTGGTTCTCATGCATCTATTCTTTATCCAAGTGTGTCATTAAACACACTAATATATGCACTAATGGACACCTGCAAGTTTACTGCCATTTACATTTATCCTTATCTGTATCTGGTAGTTCCAAGTATACTACAATGCCACACCAATACAACATTCACACTTCTGCATGTTCTAAAAAGATTGCTATACTTCTGTTGGTTCCTATGTATTAACTTACTATATTTCTGCCAGGTCTCATATGACTATCACACCTTTGTTTGTTCCGATGCATCTATTCGTTATATAAATGTCTTATGAAACATACTAATACATTTATGCATGGGCACCTGTAAGGTCACTATAATTTACATTTATTTAGTTTTGATTGATCCAAGCATAAGAGTACATGAGACTTATCTATCTGCGTATCATAGATATTTTCAGCCCGACAATTTTTCACCAAGATTTCCCGTTTTTATGTCTTCTATTTTTTATGCAAGATTTCACACATCGGAGTTTAGCTCCCTCTTTTTATTACAAATAAAATTTGTTTATATAAATTATTTGAGCTCACATACATTCTGTCATAATTTTTTATTCATTATCCATTAATCATTTTTTCATTATTTAACTTAGTACAAAAAGATTTCCTCCGGTTGTTCTGTTCTCATCAGTATGGTTACATTATTACTAATTTGCTTCCGTCCATTGTTTAGTTTCACCATTACTATTCATTTCTGTCATATACCTTTTGTACTAAATGTGTTTGATATGTATGATATATATGTCATATTAAGTATAAGGTACTCTCCGGAGTTGTGACTCATGAGTTTCATTAGCGATGTTATTTCATCATATATTTGTATGTTTCTTTCCCATGTGTTTATATATGTTTTTATTCAGTTGTTTGTTTTTCTACATATAGAATGCATGCATTTCTTTCCGTGGTTTTCTTTTTTCACATTTTTTCCATGTATTGACATTTGTCGGGTGATGCTCTGCAAGCCTCAGTGATGCGATCCTCGTATAATTCTCTAGGATTTTTATCATACGTACATGTTTTCATACAAATAATTCTAGTTATATTTCTACTCTCTTGAGTCCTATTTTTATCGTATTTAGGACTCTATTGTTAAAATGTGCAGTTATTATATATACCTTAACTTATTTGTTACGGAAGATTGACTTCCTGATGTACAATTACTACACCTGAGAGCGTCGTCACGTCTCAGGTACAACCTCCTACTCCTTTAGTATTTATTCATTCTGCTGGCTTGGAGGAGCTCACTTGACCTAGCCATGATTAAGAGCACAGCTAGTGCTTGAAACGCGTAGGCTATTTTATTGCCACATATCACCACCTTGTTGTATTTTCCTCCTGGTGTTTTGTTTTAAGCTTTGACAGCTTGTATTCAAATAAAGTGGAAACTTAGTTTTTCCTATTCATATTACACATCGCTGGATCTTCTCTGTTTTTTCTATAAAAATATTATGTTATTTATTCCGCACAGTGAACGCCGTAAAAAAAAAACTAAAAAATACTGACTAAATTGCTATTTTTTGGTCACTTTGTCTTCCAAAAATTGAAATAAAAAGTGATCAAAAAGTCGCATGTATCCAAAAATGGTACCTATAAAAACTATAACTCGTCTCGCTAAAAATAAGCCCTCATACAGCTCCGTCAACGGAAAAATTAAAACCGTTATGGCTCTCACAACATGGCGACAGAAAAAAATCTATTCTCTTTACAAAAGTTATTTTATTGTGCAAAAAGTTCTATAAATTAGGTATCGCCGGAATCGTACTGACCCGCAGAATAAAGGTAACATTTAATTTATAACGATTGGTGAACGCTGTATAAAAAGAATTAAAAAAATAATGCCAGAATTGCTGTTTTTTGGTCTTCTTGCCTCCCAAAAAAAAAGGATAACAAGTGATCAAAAAGTCGCATGTACCCCAAAATGGTACCAATAAAAACTACAGCTCGTCCCGCAAAAAAAACAGCCCTCATACCACTACGTCTATGAAAAAATAAAATTAGTTAAGGCTCCAATAAGCCAGGAAATAAAAATATGCAGTTGTGCCGGCCCGAGGGGAACATTTCTTCTGTTTCAAGTGGCGAATTATCAAGGCCCCTAAAATTAGGGAACCAGGAAGGGGAGGGCCCAAACATATCTGCTGGAAGCGACGGTGCCCGTATTATACCAGGAAAACACTTCTCAGCAAAATTCCTCAAACTGCAAAGGTGCGGAGTGTGGCCCAAAAGGGGCATAAGAAAGGACGCCATATATCAGTGCGACACCGGCCTGTGCAGAAAGGATTGTGTCACAGCGTAACACACATCTATGGATTATTTTATTGTTTTTGTTTACCCTATTATTATACCACCTGACTATGCCCCTTATATACTCCGCCCGGCTTACATGTACCCGCACATTATAAACGGAAACACCAGTAAGACTCAATACAAAACTACTACAAGCAAAATCCATGCTCCAAAAGCCAAATGGCGCTACCTCCCTTCTGAACCCTACAGTGTGCCCAAACAGCAGTTTACTTCCACATATATGGCATCGCCATACCCGGGAGAACCCTTTTAACAATTTTTGGGGTGTGTGTCTCTAGTGGCACAAGCTGGGCGCCACATATTGGCATATCTATAGAAAAAAATCCCATTTTCACTCTGCAACATCGAGTGCACACCAATTTCTAACAATCACCTGTGGTGTTAATATGCTCACTACACCCCTAAGTGAATACCTTGAGGGGTGTAGTTTCCAAAATGGGGTCACTTCTGGGGGGGATCCACTGTTTTGTTCCCACAGGGACTTTGCAAATGCGACATAGCGCCCAGAAACCAATCCAGCAAAATCTGTACTCCAAAAGCCAAATGGCGCTCCTTCCCTTCTGAGCCCTACTCTGTGCCCAAACAGCCGTTTATGACCACATATGTGGTATTGCCATACACAGGAGAAGTTGCTTTACAAGTGTTGTGGTGCTTTTTTTCATTTATTTGTTGAGAAAATGAAACATTTTCAGCTAAAACTACGTCTTATTGAAGAAAAAGGATTGTTTTTTATTTTCACTGCCCAATTCTAATAAAATCTATGAAACCCCTGTGGGTTCAAAATGCTCACTACACCCCTAGATGGATTCTTCAAGGGGTGTAGTTTCCTAAATGGAGTCACTTTTTTGGTGTTTTCACTGTTTTGGTCCCTTAGGGGCTTTGCAAATGCGACGTGGTCTCCGCAAACCATTCCTGCTAAATTTGAGCTGCAAAAGCCAAATGGCGCTCTTTCCCTTCTAAGCCCTGCCGTGTGTCCAAACAACCGTTTATTACCACATGTGGGGTATTGTTTTACTCGGGAGAAATTGCTTTATAAATGTAGTGGTGCATTTTCTCCTTTTAGTCCTTGTGGAAATTAGAAAAAATTAGCTAAACCTACATTTTCTTTGAAAGAATGTAGATTTTCATTTTCACGGCCTACTTCCAATAATTTCTCCAAAAAACCTGCGGTGTCAAAATGCTCACTATACCCCTAGATAATTTCCTCAAGGGGTATAGTTTCCGAAATGGGGTTACTTTTGGGGGATTTCCACTGTCCTTCCACAGCCTTTCAGACCCGACATGGTGCCTAAAATATTTTCTAATAAAAAAGGAGGCCCCAAAATCCTCTAGGTGTTCCTTTGTTTCTGAGGCCTGTGCTGCAGTCAATAAGTGCACTAGGGCCGCATGTGGGGTATTTCTAAAAACTGCAGAATCTGGGCAATAGATATTGAGTTGCGTTTCTCTGGTAAAACTTTCTGTATTACAAAAAAAAATTTATGAAAAATTAATTTCTGCAAAAAAAAAAAAGAAATTAGAAAATGTCACATCTACTTTGCCTTAATTCCTGTGAAACATCTAAAGGGTTAAGAAACTTTCTAAATGCTGTTTTGAATACTTTGAGGGGTGAAGTTTTTAAAATGGGGTGACTTATCGAGGGTTTCTAATATATAAGGCCCTAAATTCCACTTCACAACTGAACAAGTCCCTGTAAAAATAGCCTTTTGAAATTTTCTTGAAAATGTGAGAAATTTCTGCTAAAGTTCTAAGCCTTGTGATGTCATAGAAAAATAAAAGGATGTTCAAAAAACAATGCCAATCTAAAGTAGACATGTGGGTGATGTTAATTAGCACCAATTTTGTGTGGTATTACCATCTGTCTTACAACGAAACCTATAGAGAAAGGAGGTCAAGTACTCTCAAAATATTACAATAGAAAAAACTTCTTTATTGACAAATGCAGGAAACAGGACAATTAAAAAATGAGTCATACAATGTAAATTGGCGTCAGCCCATGTTGTATATGAACATTAATGGTAACACATGATATCACAACTGAGTAACACAGCCCGGGGTCAATACTGTTGTGTATTAGACAGTTTTACAAGCATATGGCTATAAGTAACACATCATAAATAGGCGGCACAGGTGGTACAGATCCTCAGATTGAAAATACTATTTGCCTGTTGTGTAGAGTTTATAAACAATATAAACAAATATATGTGGCCAATACACATGGATGAAATCATTCATATATAAGATACACAGTTTAACAAATGTTGTATAGTGTAAGTCGTAGGTGTGATTGGTAACACAATGTAGTATATCTAAAGCAAATACAGGCAAAGAGTCAAGGATCTGAGTCCTATTACCAGCAGATAGCCAGATGCATGGAGGGAAAGTAGTTCTACGTACCCGGATTCATGTGGACAACATGGGGGAGACGCCAGTCCCGACGCGCGTTTCGGCTGATGCCTTCGTCCGGGGATGGCGTCTTCCCGGCGGGACCCTCCCTTAAATATGGGCATGATTGGAATATAATTGGTGTCAGTGGGTGATGTCGGAGGTACTCGGCGACAGGCCGGGGGTAGCAAGATGGCTACTCCCCACTTCCGGTGCCGCGTCATCCAGGCGGAAGTGCGCGGACGCTGTCTGACAGCGCCGCCCACGTCCAACCAGGATTGAAGACTCGGCCGAAAGTGAGTGAGCCACTCCCCCACCCCCCGCCAGCGCACACCTCCTATACCCAGGTACTACTTAGAGGGGAGATGTATATTGGAGGTACTGATAACATTAGCGATGGGAATATGTGAGTGTATTAAAAGGACTTGAAAACGATATTTGTTATTAGGGGATGCAAATACGCCCGATCTGTTGGTAAATTGGCAAAAGACAAGAGAAGAGAAGAAAACAAAGACGGAAGGAGAAAGAAAACAACAAAAGAAGAGAAAACGCAAATATATGTGATGTGACTTTAGAAGACGGTCCATAATGTAAATAGTTAAATAAAAAAGGGGACCGAAAAAAAGTGAATAAATGAATAAATAAAGATTTGAAAAATGTGTGGAATGATAAAGAAGTGTTATATATGTATGTCTGTATAAACAAAATATAGTATATTGTGCGACTGTGTACAAGGAAATAAGTGAGGTGAAAACATAAATAGATAAATTAATAACGGTGTGAATAGTGGGAATAGATATTAATAGTGAAAATATAAGAAACATGTTGCATAATATGTTGACAAAATAAAGGAAATATAAGAAATATGAAAAAGTGTTACATGTGTGTATATAAAATACATACATATAATATATTATATAGTTATATTAATAAATAAGCTGAAAAAATAATGTGTACACAGATTTTATATAAATACAGGTGCATGTTCACCAATACTCATGTATATATACACATCATAAATAAATGAAAACAAAGATATAACAATATATAGATATATATATATATACATACACATAAATACAAGAAACAAAACAGAATACAAAAATAGAATACAAAAATATATATATGTTGGATGTCATAAATAGATACCGCATGTACATATAAATGCATAGGAAGCAATATTCGTAACTATAAATATATCACTAAAAAAATATATAGACATATACATGCACAAAAGATACATAAAAATATATATACAAAAAGTAAAAAAATATATATATATATATTAATTAGCATAAATCAGTACAAAAATATCTATACATCTATATATTAAAATCTCTGTGCATGTAATATCATATAGACCAGTACGGAATAGTATCTGTAATCATACATGCATACACATAGCAACAAAAGTTGTACATGTATACAATACACTACAACATATTAGATCAATTCTATACACACATGTATATACACGTGTTTACATAAATATGGTACCACTAAAGACCAATTCAGATATATATTTTACACATATACAATCACCCTCCCCACCCGTTAACACAAATTAAATGGAATGAATCAAACACATATATGTTGATAACTTCATCTCCAAGAAACCATGATCTCCAATGTCCCCAATGTATATGTCTCCGACGGATAACTGTATTTCCAAATGCCTTCAAAACATGAGAAAAATCCCAAAGGAGGGTAGTTAACAAAGTAATGACTATATATGTTTTTTTAAAAATAGCAACTAAACGAAGCTATGTGAAACAAAATAATAAAAACATGATTAAAAACTAGACCCGCAGAGAGTCAGTGGTTCAGAGAAATGGAGCAAAATTAAGGGATTCATTAAGGCCCAGAGGCTGCATTGACCCAAGGGTCCAAATCCAGCGTGCTTCGCATTGTGCCAATTTTTGTTTGATATTCCCCCCTCTCATGCCCGCAACAATGTGATCAATGCCTCTCACCTTTAGCTTTGTTGGATCACAGGAGTGGTATGTTTTAAAGTGACGCGGTATAGGTTTTAGAGTTTCCACGGCTTCCTCACTTGCTGCTCTTCTGATGTCAGACATGTGCTCTCTCACCCGTACTTTTAGTTCCCTTGAGGTAAGACCGACATATACTTTGGGGCATGGGCACGTTGCGTTTGTATTCTATTTTTGTATTCTGTTTTGTTTCTTGTATTTATGTGTATGTATATATATATATATCTATATATTGTTATATCTTTGTTTTCATTTATTTATGATGTGTATATATACATGAGTATTGGTGAACATGCACCTGTATTTATATAAAATCTGTGTACACATTATTTTTTCAGCTTATTTATTAATATAACTATATAATATATTATATGTATGTATTTTATATACACACATGTAACACTTTTTCATATTTCTTATATTTCCTTTATTTTGTCAACATATTATGCAACATGTTTCTTATATTTTCACTATTAATATCTATTCCCACTATTCACACCGTTATTAATTTATCTATTTATGTTTTCACCTCACTTATTTCCTTGTACACAGTCGCACAATATACTATATTTTGTTTATACAGACATACATATATAACACTTCTTTATCATTCCACACATTTTTCAAATCTTTATTTATTCATTTATTCACTTTTTTTCGGTCCCCTTTTTTATTTAACTATTTACATTATGGACCGTCTTCTAAAGTCACATCACATATATTTGCGTTTTCTCTTCTTTTGTTGTTTTCTTTCTCCTTCCGTCTTTGTTTTCTTCTCTTCTCTTGTCTTTTGCCAATTTACCAACAGATCGGGCGTATTTGCATCCCCTAATAACAAATATCGTTTTCAAGTCCTTTTAATACACTCACATATTCCCATCGCTAATGTTATCAGTACCTCCAATATACATCTCCCCTCTAAGTAGTACCTGGGTATAGGAGGTGTGCGCTGGCGGGGGGTGGGGGAGTGGCTCACTCACTTTCGGCCGAGTCTTCAATCCTGGTTGGACGTGGGCGGCGCTGTCAGACAGCGTCCGCGCACTTCCGCCTGGATGACGCGGCACCGGAAGTGGGGAGTAGCCATCTTGCTACCCCCGGCCTGTCGCCGAGTACCTCCGACATCACCCACTGACACCAATTATATTCCAATCATGCCCATATTTAAGGGAGGGTCCCGCCGGGAAGACGCCATCCCCGGACGAAGGCATCAGCCGAAACGCGCGTCGGGACTGGCGTCTCCCCCATGTTGTCCACATGAATCCGGGTACGTAGAACTACTTTCCCTCCATGCATCTGGCTATCTGCTGGTAATAGGACTCAGATCCTTGACTCTTTGCCTGTATTTGCTTTAGATATACTACATTGTGTTACCAATCACACCTACGACTTACACTATACAACATTTGTTAAACTGTGTATCTTATATATGAATGATTTCATCCATGTGTATTGGCCACATATATTTGTTTATATTGTTTATAAACTCTACACAACAGGCAAATAGTATTTTCAATCTGAGGATCTGTACCACCTGTGCCGCCTATTTATGATGTGTTACTTATAGCCATATGCTTGTAAAACTGTCTAATACACAACAGTATTGACCCCGGGCTGTGTTACTCAGTTGTGATATCATGTGTTACCATTAATGTTCATATACAACATGGGCTGACGCCAATTTACATTGTATGACTCATTTTTTAATTGTCCTGTTTCCTGCATTTGTCAATAAAGAAGTTTTTTCTATTGTAATATTTTGAGAGTACTTGACCTCCTTTCTCTATAGGTTTCGTAGCAATGCTATGGTCAGAGTACCAGGTCATATTGGGTTATAGGTGTGGTCTCCCCAGTCTATAGTTATAGCTATTTGTGTTACTTTGACTTGTATAGACATATAAAGATATATAGTCTTGGAGTTCACACGATTCCTGCTTGTGTACATGTTGGTTATACATCTGTCTTACAAGCAGATACATATAAATTTAGAAAAATGCTAATTTTTGCAATTTTTCGCTACATTTTGGTGTTTTTCACAATTATATACTTAATGTATCGAGCAAATTTTGCCAGTAACATAAAGTCCAATGTGTCACGAGAAAACGATCTCAGAATCGCTTGGATAGGTAAAAGCATTCCGAAGTTATTACCACATAAAGTGAAACATGTCAGATTTGAAAAAATTGGCTGTGTCCTGAAGGCCAAAACAGGCTGTGTCCTGAAGGGGTTAACATACCTTTCACTGTGCTCTGAACTTGTAATTCTCAGCATGATCATCATCCTCATGAGAAGTCCGTTCAACATTCCGCTTATTTCACCCCCTGATATGTGCCTTCCTATAACCACTAAGAGTTTTTTGCCAGCAAGAATGTGATTTTAAACATTGTCATTACAATTCCTCTACTGTTGTCTAAATGTATGTACAGCTCTTTTCATTGTCACATTATGTTTTAACCTCTGAACCCAATGATGCCTTTTGGCATTTTTCCAAGTATTTAAACCCTGCTGGGTTTCTCCAGCATCATGTATGTTGTTTTTTGCCTGATGAAGACGTCGGTCCCACCTCGTAACACGTAGCTTGTTCTGATTAAAACATATAGTATTTTATCTCCTGCCTCCATACTGATTGCTATATACGCTCTGCATGTGCCTTCTATGCAAAGAGACAGCGCTGGGGAAGTATTCCTATTTTTCTACCTAGGGAAATATGGTCCGTTTGTTTGCGCACTCAAAATTGGACACGCTCGTTTGAATGAAGCCTAATGTACAATGAATGCCACATTGTAAGATCTTTATCCATAAATAACTTTATCAAAATCAATGAGCTAAAACAGGTGAATGAAACGTGCATGCCAGCCTATCCCTTTCCTTGATCCAAAATCAGGACTGCCAACTGTTACAAAATGTGTCCTCGCTCACCTCTTCCCTGCTGGCAACATCGTTTTTGACCTTGGTGGGATTAAGGCCGGGCTCCCACGGGTCAGATATGCTGCGTAAAAATCATGCAGCGTGTCCAACCTGGAACCCGCATTACGTACCGTCCGAAAAAGCGCACCACATTGTAGGCGTTTTGTCGGATGGATTTTCCACTGCGGAAAGCAGCGGTTAAAAATGTTCAAACTTACTTAGACCATTAATATGGCGACGCGTCCCTCCTGTGCAGTCCAGTCCGGCCTCCCTGGTTGAGCGGTCACATGGGATGCAACGTCATCCCAGGAGGCCGGACTGGACTAAGAGACACAGACTTCTGGGTAAGCATGTTTTGGTTTTTTTCCGTAGTTTAATCGCTGCGAATACGCTGGGAAAGTCGCAACACTTGGCTTTCTGTAGCGGGATTTGCATCCCCATTGAAATGGGGAAAACCTGCAACGGTAAATCAGCTAAAACGCAGCAAAAATAGACATGCTGCGGATTTTGATTCCACACCGCAGGTCAATTTATTAAAGTTTAAGCTGCGGTTTTTTGCTGCTACTGTAAACGCTCCAGAATATTTGCACAGAATTCCGTTGCAGAAATTCTGCAGTTTTTACACTACGTGGGAACCCGGCCTAAGTGTTTACTTCAAAGTCAGCTCTGCTACATTACCTCTTTTATCAGGCTTCAACATCCTAGTACAAAGGAGTATTCTTCTTCCGTATCCTGATGTATATGCATATTGAAGAAACCCGGAAAATGTCCTGTAACATCCATTCTAATCAGATGAGCCTGTCCCTTGAAGACTGTGTGCATATGGAACCGCCTAAAACAGTGTAGTGTATAAGAATAAATAATATAACCAACACCAAACTTCTTTAGAATGTGGGGTTGACCCGGAGGTCGGCCACAGCTTTATTTTGAAAATAATTAGATTAATTTTAATATAAAATAACTTTATCCATAAATAACTTCATCAAAATCAATGAGCTAAAACAGAGGTCAACGAAACTTGCATGCCAGCCTATCCCTAAGGGCATGTAGGTGATAAACTAACCCCCGCCATAAGGTGACCGTGTAAATCCCTTAACTACACGGATCACCGGCACCCAACAAATACAAAGCCTGCTCAACACCATCCTGGAGCCCGTACAAAAATATACCCAGGCTAATGTCCATCAGGTGCACCCCGTCCGGCAAGAACAAACACCTGTTGTCCCCCTCTAACTGTCTGTGACGGATCACGACCCCTCCTCTGGTCCTCACAAACCTCGACACCCTGGTGTTCAGTAAACGCCTGCCCCTCTCAATGGCATTAAAGGGGTTGTCCAGGAACAAAAAAAAATCTAAAAAGTGTCCCCCAGCCTTGATTTGCCTTCCCTAATACCCCCTATTAAACTTCTAACCAGTTTCTGTTTGATTTCCATCGTCACTGCTGCTCTTTCTGTTTGTTTAGATCCCTTGCTGTTTGTTTACATCCGTTACTGTCTGTTTCCTGTCTTGTAACCCACCATACCCATGATCCCCTGTAATGTAGATGTTACCTGCAGTCCTATGTAACACCGCAGATAACACACAGGGATATCTCTCTGAGTACAGATAGTAGTGTTACCTGCAGTCCTATGTAACACCACAGATAACACAATGATAACTCTCTGAGAACAGATAATGCGGTAGATGTTGCCTGCAGTCCTATGTATCATCACAGATAACACAGTGATAACTCTCTGAGAACAGATAATGTAAGAGACAAACACATGCAGAGACACAGATACACATAAACACACAGACACTCACCATGTCTCCTTGCTGACAGCATCACAGGTCAGGACGGGCTGTGGGCGGAGCTTCCTCTCTGCTTCTCGGCACAGCAGAGCACAGAGTAGGGGCAGATGCTGGGAGGCTGCAGCACGGGAGTGGACCTGTCCCCTGACCTGAGTCATCTGACCTCATGTCACTGACGTGAGGTCAAGTGACAGGTAAGGTGACTGGACTGGTCCACTCCCTGGCCGTCACAGACCCCAGTCAGAACGCCGTAATTTCCTGGCTCTTCCTAAAGCTGCTGCAGGTGTCCGACATACGGGGCGCCTGTCAGCAGCTATCAGCTGCTCTTCGGCGCGTGGGGGTGGCTGCTGATCGCTGCTGACAGGTGCCCCGTATGTCGGACACCTGCAGCAGCTTTAGGAAGAGCCAGGAAATTATGGCGTTCTGAGACTGGGGTCATAGGCGCGCTCACAGTGAAAAGCTACATAGGCTGGGCGGGCAGTAATCAACCAGCACACGCCGAAACGACACGTCACCAGTGACGTATCGTATCCCATCCGAGGTCTCTCTGGGGCGAGACCATGTGATCGGGATACGACATGACAGTGGTGGAGCCTGAAAAAGTGACGTCAGAAGTCATGTGATCCGAAGAAAAGAACAGCCAGAGCGGAGAACAGAAGCAAGATTGCACAGGTAAGTATATTATTAAACTGTAAATATGTGCACTGTGTGTTTAAATTTACTGAAAAAATAAATCTCGGATAACCCCTTTAACATCTCTAGCCCCATGCCACACCAGCGTCGGAACGATCTCCGACCATACCAACACCAGACGGGGAAAAAAGGAAGCAAACCTCTCAAGGTCTGAGTGGATCAACGAGCACAGGTCATTGCCGCCCAGGTGCACCACCAACATCCTGCCCCGACCGGATACGATTCAACTCCACCACCTCGGGCAGGGCCTGCAACCAGCGCAGACCCCGGAGACCTCTCCAATGAAACTTGGCATCCATAAACCGCATTGCCCGTCCTCCTGCCAGAATAGCATCTCGGCAATCCGCCCAATACAAATAGGAGTGACCGAAGATCCACACAGAAAGACGAAAACCTAAAATAAACAAAATGTAATTAGTGCAAAATAAGATCAGGACGCATATAACCTGCAAAACACTCGGCACGCCAACGCCCGATGCGGCACACCTCCATGTCCGTCCAACCCAACTCACTAGCCATAGTTGCAGCCCCTATCCGAAAAGAGTGAGTCACATAATCCCCCGGGGGAAAACCTGCCTTGCTAAGGGCCTTCTTAAACACAGATAAAAACTGAAACCGCTTAAGGGGGGTGCCGTCTAAATGTGACAAAAATTGAGACCAAACGTGCGTAGACGCAAAAGGTCCGACACTGTCGTAATGGGGCAGGCAACCACCAAAACCGGCTTGAGCGAAACCCAAGAACAATGCCCAAAAAAGTCAGTCTTGGAACGCCGAATATGGATACGCACCCCACCGGGGGAAATTGCAACCTCTTCCAACATAAGACCACCAGGGCAAGATGCGCCCATAGGTACTAACTCAGAAATACGTAAGGCCCCAAAAAACACAAAGAAAAAGCGGCTGAAAATAGGGCTGTCTCGTAAGGAGAAGAACATACTACGACCAGCGCAGAGATCAACTACCGCAACAACAAAAGCGTAACCGGTCGACGCGACTCCCATCTTGAGGGTAATTTCTTCCAGCCCTCCAAAACCTGCTCAATAAAAAACGACTTTGTCACGTCCGACCAGCCCCTCAACTTGAAAAAGAAAGCCACGCCGGCCATACGGCGCTGCACAACTAATTCCGAAACGCCACGCTCGCGAAGAACTGACAGATAATCCAAAGTGATAGTAGTGCACAGTGCCGTGTCCTCTACAGGAATTCTATGACCAGCAGCGCATTACCATAAGTGGACCACGTTGAAGGTGCGAGGGACAATCTCACTAGGGGAACGAGCTGCAATCCAGCATCCTCCACAATGTGTCCGGGCAGCGGTGCAGCCTGTAGGCAAAGGGAACGAAAAACCTGTCAATTAAAACGAGATAAAATCAAAATAGGACCTGAGGAGGAAGTAAGATGATTAACCGCGAATACTAAACTCAGGTTATCCGACCAAAAAACAACTGACCTGTCAGAAAACGCCTCCCCCCACAAATCAACCACCACGACTATAGAAAAAAGTTCGAACAACGTAAGATTCGCGCACCAACCCCTGTCCCACCAATAGTCGGGTCAAGAGTCAGCACACCAATCAGATCCAAATAATGCGCCAAAAAACCCACTGCACCAGACGCATCAGTGAACAATTCCAACACAGAATTGAAAACAGAATGAGCCTGCCAACACGTACGACTATTATAATCATCCAAAAAGGTACGCCAAATGCGCAAATCGGCCTTAATGGATGCTGTAACGCGAATGTGACGGAATCGATACCCCGCGAGTCGCCAGGGTCAACAGTCTAGAGAAAAACCCTACCCATAGGCATAATCCGGCACGCAAAGACCAACACACCCAACAGAGACTGGATTTGCCACAGTTGCAATTTACGAGAGGACAACACCAAGTGCAAACTAGACCGCAACTTAACAACTTTATCAAGGGGCAAACGAAAAAAAACATTTCCGAGGAATCAATCTCAACACCTAAAAAACACAAAACAGTAACAGGGCCCTTCGTCTTTTCCACAGAAAGAGGGACCTCAAAGCGCTGAGCAATGTATTGGAACGACCTCAATAAAAATTAACACTGGGACCAAGTAGTGGGTCACATCCCCACAACCAGAGACATCGTTCAACACCCATTCGAGAAAAGAGCTAAACACCTCAAAATAGTAACAAGAAATTGAATATCCCATGGGCAGGCACATGTCATAATAAAAATAACCATCTAGAGAACAAATTAAAACAATCCGCGTGTACTGGCAACAAGCGGAAAGCGGATGCGATACACTCGCACACGCGTACTGGCGTCCTCTCCCCTACCAAGACCTGCGGGGCGAGAGGAAGCACCCTGATGCCGTGAGCATCTAACGGCGGAATGGGTTCTAACACATTTGGAGCACTCATGCTTAAACTTACAAGCCCCGTAGAAATGACAGTAGCCCTCGTTAAAGAGCCAGCAAGATCCTGCCCTACGCATGGCTCCACCGACACCACCTGAACCTGATCCTGCGGGGACAGAATAAGTGGGGGTGGCTGGCTGAAAGGGCCGCTGGGACATCATAAATCGCAACCACACGTCAGTCTCCTTAGTATCCCAACCGACATCCGGCCTCTGAGCCAGCCTCCTTCAAAACTCCTCGCCATACCTCCACCATGCAGAGCCGCCGTGCGACTTATGCGCACTAAAAATTATATCTAAATAAAGGAACAACTGGCCGGAACACTCCGGCCGCTTAAAACTAAAAACGCTACATAAAACCGCAAAGTATATAGCCTACAAATAAGGTCAATTAACACAGAGTTTTTAGAAAAATACAAAATATCTTTTATTATAAACATATATTTTGACAAGACAGGTTAAAAGATGAAGAATACAGTGCTATATAAGGTGTCTTTACAAAGCGGGAAGCATATGGGTATAGCATAGAGTGTGATACATGAACCACAAAGAAACAGAATAAAAATACACACAATGTAATTATGGGTAAAAACTCCCCATGTGTGTTTGTGAACTGGTCCAAATATAGTATGCAATTTGTTGTCACAGATATTTCAAATAAGAGAAAGATTTCTAGTATTACTCAGTACCCAAAAAAATGGACGTAAAGTAACAATAAGAAGTCTGGCATGTCTAAGTGGTAATGTGAGCAAAGTTACCTACCCATGTTATAGCTCCTACACCTTGGAGACACCAGCGCGATGTGCGTTTCGGCAGAATGCCTTCGTCCGCAAAGGCCTGAAGCCAATTATTAAAGGTCCTAGCCACCTTAGGTTTACTCAATGCGCCCCTTTTAAAGCTCTGTTCCTTGTTGACCGTGGACGAATCGACAGATAAAAGAGACCATATACTTTATCTACCTTATCACTTTTATACATTTTTACACGAGTATCATCGGATAAATGAGAACCCAATGGATTAATGCCACAAAAATAATTATCTCTGAAAGCTGGCGTTGACATGGACGTAGAAGCCTCAACCATGTCTTTTGCCGCCATGCACTGAACGTTCCACAGGGGAAGGAACAGTGCCAGCCAACAGAGAACGCACATTAGAGAGCAAATTAACATCAGACAAATTACAGACATTCCATGCCCGGAGGCAATCTGACTCACCCAGTCCAGGAGTAGGCGCTGGCACAGCTCCAGAGTCGGCAGTGCGGCAGGGACCAGAGATGGAGGGGTTACCACCGGCAAGACCGATGCTGCCACCTAGGACCCGCCAGACGACAGGCAACTAGAATGCCGACCACGTCTCGCACTACCACGACCGTCACCAGCAGCCCGCGAACTCCCACGAGAGTGCCCCGAGGAGCTGGAGTCGGAGGACGACCTATGTGACCTCCGGGAATGCCGTCCACTGGAACGCCTGGACCAATGTCGCCGTGAGGCCCTACGACCAAGAGAGCGAGATCTAGACCGCCTACAACTCACAAAAGAGCCCTGCGATCCTGACCTAGAAGACCTAATGGAAGGCGCTGTGCCTCGAACCACTAAAGGGGAATGGGCCTCGCTATGCTAACTGCCTCAGCGGTCACAGCAGCCGACCACACTCTATGCCTAAATGGGCCCCTAGGGAAGAAAAGCTCAGATTCGTCCTGGGACCCCTCAGCCTCAGGAGGAGAGAGGTCATGCCAATCCCCCACCTGGAGAGCTGACTCCCTGCACTGCTCTAAACCAGCGGCAGCATCCCCCAAATGCCATGGGGCTAAAAGAAGGGATGCACTGCCAGAGGGCGTAGCAGGACGGCCTGGAGCACTGAACCCCGGCCTGCCTGTTGACGGGGCCTAATGCTCCGCAACCCAGAGCGAGCACGGTCACAGGAAGAAGGTGGAACTAGCACACAGCCAGCGTCCGCTGCCTCTTGGGATGCCAGCGCTGAAAGAGACGCCAGATGCTGACCGGATGGGGCAATGCCCGCTGCGACCACGGAACCGACGACCACAGGCCGCCGATTACCGATCTCCAAAAGTAACAAGCAAGCGGGCGGGTAGATCTAGCAGAGCGCCGCCTGGGCGCAATAGCAGAGGGATCCGGCTCGCCTGCCTCCCGAAGTAGGGACTGATGCCAGCTGCTCCCCTCATCAGCTATGGTACTGCGGATCACATTAACTCCTGCCGGTCCATCCTTGAAATTTCTATGGCCAAAAGATGAAGCACAAGGGGAGTGGGGAGCTTATAAGCACCCCTTAATTAAGATAACCCCCCCCCTCTATTCCCACCCATAGGCTTACACCCAGAGAGAGAAGGGAGGTGTAAGAGGGGGATCAGCCCTGCACTTCTTCTACACACTAAACCTAAATAACCACTACCTGGCAATAGTCCCAGTCCCAGCGGCTAAAACTCCTGTGGGATTACAAGTACAACATCCATAATATCTAGTGAAAAAATATATACGTATATACAGTGCATTAATAATTGACACATATGAACTCAACCACTTGCACGATGAAATATATAAAAACCAAACATGATAATTTAAACATCGTAAACCATTAAAGCAAAGGGTAACATCAGCCAATGAAGACTCAGGTCAAACAGGGGCTTGTATTCCAAGTTAACCCCATTACGACATGTCATGTACATGGACAGCCGTTAAGGGGCTGAGCTCGCTCCATGTTTAGCAGATGATGGCTGTGTAATACAGCCAACACCTCACTGCAACAGGCGGAATCTAAGTGAAAAAGTTTAACCCCTTAAATGCTGCATTAGAAACCGGGGACGGCCCCCTCCAACGTGCCATTACCCCCCATGCCACGCAATCGCGGGTTGCTGAGGGTCGTCATGGCAGCCTGAAGGCCTAATGAAGGCCCCCAGGTCTGCCATCTTTGTAGAGGCAGGGCTTCAAAGGAGACTGTCAGTATAGCGATATACTGCAATACATTAGTATTACAGTATACCATGCAAGTGATCCAATGATTTAAGTCCCCTAGGGGGGCTAATAAAAAACAAAGTAAAAAAACTGTTAAAAAATTTTTTTTTAATGTTCCAAAAAAAAAAAAGTCAAAGAAAAAAAACGTTTCCCATTTTCTCGGTGTACGCCGTAAAAAATTAAATATATGTAAAACAACCAAATTGCTGTTTTTTGGTCACCTTAGCTTTCCAAAAAATGTTATAAAAAGTGATCAAAAAGTCGCATATACACCAAAAACGCTAAAAACTACATCTCGCCTCGCAAAAATAAGCCCTCACAACGCTCAATTCACGGAAAAATGAAAAGAAGTTATGGCTTTCAGAATATGACGACACAAAACAATTTTGTTGTTTTATAAAAATGGTAAAATATTAATCCAAACATATAAATGTGGTATTGCCATAATCTTATTAAAGAGGCTCTGTCACCAGATTATAAGTGCCCTATCTCCTACATAATCTGTAATGTAGATAACAACTGTGGTTTTTATTTTGAAAAACGATAATTTTTTAGCTAGTTATGAACGCTGTGCTGTCACTTACTCCCACAGTAACTTTACCGAAGTGTCTTGAGAGTGAATAGACATCGCCTCCAGCCAGGATGCAATGTCTATTCACACTCCCAACACTTCGGTAAAGGTTTTGTGGAGCTTACTCACACAGCACAGTGTGATCTCGCGAGATCACGCTGTGCTGTGAGTACAGATGGACATGAATGACATCTCAGATAAAGATCAAGGGGCAAGGACAATGGATCTTATATACATGATCCGAGTCACAAATATATTGAAAATTGTTGGCCTCTGCATGGATGTCTAAATCAATCAACTTTAAAGATGTTCCCAAAGTTACAATTTATACACGTGAAATTCTCATGTCTGGAGGAAAAACTAAGTTTGTGTATCCCTCTCATTGCTGCCTATATCGGATTTCACAATTCTGACCCTAATGTTCTGGGGCCTACAATATGACATAATCGTTAAAATTTAAAAAAACAAATATCTTTGTTCTTCAGAGACAATTGACCAATTTTTACAGATATTGAGAGATGTGACCACCCAATCATCCATATGTGGACACAAATACAATTTTCTCAGTGTTATTAACCCTCTGTCTAACCACTGACTATTTAACCTATCCTTATGTTTCCTTATTAGAGATTTTGAATAGTCTCTGTTAGTAAATGTATTACACATCTGTGTAACCCTAAGCTCCCTATGGTGTGTATCAATTGGATTTAGTCATATTAATTATTTCCACGATAGGCAGGGGCAAAGCTAAAGGCTCATGGGCCCTGATGTAAAGGTTCTTCTTGGGCACCACCCCCAAAGCTTCTCATGGCCGACAGCCCGCAGCTTTCAGCTGCATCGCTGGGTCTCCTAAGTGACACAACGATGCAGCACCAGCAGCCTAAGGTCTTGAAACGTGAGGGAAAATAGCCCCAATACATATAACCCCCCCAAAAAAAATGTGTGTGTGTGTATATGTGTATATAGGAGACAGCATATCTATTACACGACGACCCTATAGCTATGGATAAGGTTAGATACAGTGGCTTAGCAGACTTTATCACATATGATTGGATTAGATACATTGGCTCAGCAGACCGTATAGCACATGATAGGCTTAGATATAGGGCCCAGCTCGCTGACATTGCAGCTCCAGCGCTGGACCCAGGAAAGGTAAGTAAAATAATTGTCTTGCTTTTTTATGTGTTACTTATTATTTTTGTGTGTTTTATGTTGTTTAACAAGTTTGGTTGTTGGACTACTTTGGATTCGAGGACTACTTCGATAACGGTGTTTTATTCAATTCTCAATATAATGGTTAATGAATGTTGTGTGGGATTTTTATTTCAATACAATATTTTTTCTATGTCTTTGTATTTTTCTAAACTTTATTACTACCACCTTAGTAATGACTGCTGGCTGATTGACCACGTCCATTACTAAGGTGGGGCTTAATGTTAGATATGAAGAGCCTAACACTAACCCCCATTATTATCCCGGTACCCACCGCCACCAGGGGTCCTGGGAAGAGCCTGGTACGATCCAGTACCCGACCATCTGTAGCGATGGAGGGGCACTGGCGTGGCCGCAGGCTGGCATTATTAGGCTGGGAAAGCTAGCCTGCTGCTGCTATGTTATATTTGGCTGGGTATCAAAATGGGGGAACCCCACATCGTTCTTTCCAATTATTTATTTATTTAAAAAAATGACATGGGGTCCCCCACATTTTTCATAACCAGCCAGATACAGCACAGCAGCTGCAGCCTAGCATTACCAGGGTGGAATGGCCTTTACCAGCCTAATAATGCCAGCCTGCAGCCACCCCAGTAAACGTCCATCACTGCAGAATGTCGGGTACTGGATCATACCCGACTCTTCCCGGTACCCCTGTGGCAGTGGGTACCGGGGTAATAACGGTGGTCAGTGTTAGCTTTTTCACCGGCTAGCACTAAGCCCCGCCTTAGCAATGGACTCTGTCAATCAGTTATAAAAATTTTAAAAATTGAAAGACATAGAATTTTTTTATTGATAATAAAAAAAAGCCGTCATCGAAGTAGTCCTCGAATCCGACGTAGTCCAACGACCAAACCTGTAGAAAAATACAAACACAAAAAAACACATTAGTAAGGGCCTGTTAACATCACCGCTGCCCTTCTGTTGAGGGGTTCCGTCTGATGTTTCCATCGGGTAACCCCTCAACGAAAAGGCTAACTGAAACCTCAGCTTCCGTTTCCCTCACCATTGTGACAGCGTTCCGTTGTTTTGACTGCATCAATAGCACAGTCGACTGCGCTAATGGTTGCGTCAAGTAAACGGTGACAAATGGAAACCTTTAGCAACCTTTCCGTCACCATTGAGATCAATGGTGAGGGAAATGGATGCTGAGGTTTCAGTCTGCCTATCCGTTAAAGGGTTACCTGACGGAAACCTCAGACGGAACCCCTCAACGGAAGGGCAATGGTGATGTGAACACAGCCTAACAAATATGGTAGGCTTAGATACAGGGCCCATGTTCATGTTTGACCCTGTATCTAAGCCTATCACAATGTAGGCTTAGATACAGGGTGCAGCAGACAGTAATCTTATACAGTATGGCTTAAAGGGGTTTTCCAGTTCCTAAACATTGATGGCCTATCCTCAGTATAGGCCATCAATAGCTGATGGGTCAGGTTCCCGGGACCCCGCCAATCAGCTAATTTGAAGGGGGTGCAGCGCTCGTACAAGCGCTGCTTCCCCTTCATTTCCCTTACTTGCTCACACTGTGAATCGCTGACATGTCTGTGTCAGCAATTCACAGTGTAAAAAAGTGACCGGAATGAAGGGGAAGTAGTGCTCGTACAAGCGCTGCACCCCCTTCAAAACAGCTGATTGGTGGGGGTCCCGGGAGTCGGGCCCGACCTATCGGCTCCAGCAGACAATGGCATTAAACTTACCCTCCTCTTCGACTGCAGCGGAGGTCCTAACTCCATCCATGGTCAGGATGTTGTGCGCAGCGCATAGCGTTGTGACATCATGCTGCGCTCCGGAACAAGGAAGGTAAGTACTGTCAGTTATTATAGTAACGGGGGCCCATGTAGTTTATTACATAGGCCCCAGTTACTATAGTAAATTTTAATTTATGTGGTACGGGGGACAGCGCGGCCCCCCTGGCTTTGGGGCCCGGTCACAATTGCGCCCGCTGCGACCCCTATTATTACGCCACTGATGATAGGGGCTTAACCATTCATCTAGGATAGTTACTCTGAAATAATACATTGTTCCCATCAGTTGGTTTAACAAATAGATCAGTAGAGACTTTACCATCTTTCAACAACATCAATATGTCCATAAATGTAAGTTCTCCAGCCAGTAAACTTAACAATAGCAAATTGCAAGTCTTAAATGCTGCTATTCAATTCTGAAGGAAATTAATTTAAAGAGGCCTTATCCCCAGCCCAAATAACAAAAATGGCATCCATGTATCTCCACTACCATCGGACATGACACAGCTTGAGGATATTGTGGATATTGTACTTCAAGGGATGGGCTCACCAGATGAAGAAGAAGAATACTCATGTACTCTGATGTTGAAGCCTGATGATGGACATTTCTATTATGAGACATACTGTATAGTGGCTATTCTATGCAGGAATGACTATAATTTCCTTTGGATGCGGATTGTAGGATGGAGGGAGACGCAGGGACCTTTATCTTACTCGACAGGATGAGAAGCGAATCTTGTGCAAATATAATGGATGAGTTTCTGATCGCCTACGAAGTCCACAGGTGATTGATAAAAATTGAGTTAAGTTACTCAGCTGTTAACATAAGTAATGTGTTCTGGACATGTGCAGAGCCATTTGTTACACGCCAAAATCTTTCTCCATGTGGCAAGCCCTTCAATATCTAAATTAAATAGAATATGTGGACTATTGTTCAATTTGTATATGTACCGTATGTCAATTACTATTGATTTATTGACATGATAAAAAGTAATATGTTTTTCTATTGGTATCGCTAATGTACACTTGCCAGTAATTAGTTAAATACTGTTGGTTTTCTGATTACATGTTAAAGAGTTTTAAATACATAAGGGGTTGTGCATGTATTCTTGAAAAAGACCCTATTGTAATTGTTGTTGCTTTTTTGCTATGTCAGTTTTACCAATAAAAGCCTTTTAGACTACATTGGAGATGTGTGTTGTCGTCCTCGAGTTTTGTAAGGATTACAGATTAGATAAGAGGGTGTTTTTCTGATTTTTGGCGACGTTTGACCATTCCAAGAACCGGGGTTTGTTCCATCTTTTTTTGTATTTGGACTGTATAGCATATGTCAGGGTATCAATTAAACATATGTGTCATGAACTTTTTAATAGCTGTTCATGATGTATACGCTAGTGGCATCCGTCACCCATAGACTAAAATAGGACCCGTTTAATATATACGTCATGAAATTAAGCGTAGCCCATAAAAATTCTATCAGTGACGAATGCCACTGTTAAGAATCTGCCCAGTCTATGTTTAAATACTCAGAGCCAATTCTAGCTTTTTTGCCGCCTGAGGCGAAAACTGAAATGGTGCGGGGCCCCAGCCTGTTCTACATCACTAGCAGCCTCACAAAAAAAAAAAAAACATAGCACCCATCATCTCACTGCAGATAATATATTGACTACAGTACTGATTAGAGGCAGAATAAACATTTACATTAAGTGACTCAGCAATGACATCTGGAGAAAAGGAACAAAAACCACGGCGCCACATAGTGCAGGTTACCCAGGTAAATTGTAGTAGAGGTTGTCAGAATACTACTGATCTGGTAAAGGATTTAGCCAAGCTCTGAATCGTGTGTGTGCTGCTGCCGAGTCTCAATGCCGGTAATCCTTCAGGAGACCGCAAGAATTGATACTATAGATGCAGGAAAAACTAGAATCTTCAAGGGGCGCTGCTACATTCGAGATAAGGCATCATTTACACGAGCGTAATATACGCGCGTGCTTTTCACGCGTGTCGTACACACCTATATTAGGCTATGGGGCAGTGCAGACAGTCTGTGAGTTTTGCGCAGCGTGAGTCCGCTGCGTAAAACTCACGACATGTTCTATATTTCTGCGTTTTTTGCGCATCATGCACCCATTGAAGTCAATGGGTGCGTGAAAACCACGCATGTCGCACGGAAGCACTTCCGTGCGAACTGCGTGGTTCGCGCAACAGCTGTCAAACTCTGAATGTAAACAGAAAAGCACCACGTGCTTTTCTGTTTACAAACATCCAAACGGAGTGTCAAAATGATGGCGGCTGCGAGAAAATCTCGCAGCCGCGCATCATACACTGATGACACACGCAGCTGTTAAGTGCCTTTTGCGCACGCAAAACGCCACGTTTTTTGCGTGCGCAAAACGCACACGCTCGTGTAAATCTAAGATATAGACCCGTGAATAGTAGTGAGTCACATATACAGTTGAAGTAAGTACCAAAGGTTTATTGTGAATAACAGAGGCAACGCGTTTCAATGTTGGAACAGCATCTTCATCAGGCCATAAGACCTTTGATATGTAAGGTCTTAAATACTAATCTGAAGCAGGAAAAAAAACGCCAAAGTAACAGAGTTCAAAGGGCAATGAGGACGTCATTACCGGAATCAAACGGTCACGGAGCATATCAGTTACATCAGGAATACATAATAGGAGAAAAACACAATAAATAGTAAAGCAAATCCACAGTGAACAATATTAAAATTGAAACAATGCAAATATATATTAAAAAAATATATATAAGACTATTACATATTTTTTGTCAATAATACAATAAAATTACGATAAAAATTGAAAATGGTTAAAAATGTATAAAAATATATATAAGAAATAGTACAATAATTGATTTATATTCATATAATAGAAAATGATGATAATACTTTTGTAGCTATTCTGATAAGTCATTAAGACCATCTGGTTGGAGGGTCTTCAATTTAAAGATCCAATAATTTTCACGTTGTTTCAGCTTACAGAATCTATTAGCAACATTATGTAGAATATGTTCTATAGGGGTAATGACGATGTTACTAAATTGGCTATTATGTGCAGAGGCAAAATGACGGGAAACACTATGTTTCATGAAACCCGTATTTACATTAAACCTATGGTTGTTAATTCTCGTACGTAGGCATTGTGTTGTACGACCCACATACTGCAAGTGACAGGGACATTCCAAAGTATATATTACATAGGAACTTCCACAATTAAGGAAGCTCCTAATGGGAAAAGATTCATTGGTTACTGTGGATGTATATGTGCTGATTTTGTGAGCCATATTACTGCAACACATACAACGTTGGCGACCACATCTAAAGGAGCCAAGTGTCTTTGGGAACATAGTGGAGCAAGGAATTTCAGAGCTCCTTAATTTACTTGGTGCTTAAATATTTTTAAGAGACTTTGAACGCCTGAAAGTAATAATTGGTCTGTCAGGTAGCTCTGTTTTCAAGTAGGGATCGCTCCTCAAGATATGCCAATGTTTATGTAAAATATCCCTAACAGCTTTGTTGCCACTGTTGAATGAGGTAATAAAATTACTTGTAAATCTACGGTTCTCTTTTTTCTTTAATTTCTGTACTATACAGGATTCTTGGGATAGTTGTGCAGCTTTAAAACGTGCCCCTTTAATGAGATTCGAGGGGAAGCTTTTTTTCTTTGAATCTCATTTCTAATAAATTGCATTCTTCAGTAAAGTCAGTATCGGTGGTGCAATTTTTCCTAACCCTTCTGAACTGTCCAAAAGGGAAATTTTTTTATCCATGGAGGATAGTGGGCACTTTTAAAATTAATATAGCTGTTGACATCCACAGATTTAAAATACGTCTTTGTTATAAAATTATTGGAAATAGTATCAAAAGAAATAGTTAGGTCTAAAAAGTCAATAGATGCAGCAGAAAAAGTATCGGTAAAAGATAATCCAAAATTATTATGATTTAAAAGCTCAATAAAAGACGTAGCCTCTGCCTCAATGCCACTCCAAATAAAAAAAGAGGTCATCAATATAACGCTTGTAGAATAAAATATTATTGTTAAAAGGGTGATCACAATAAATATGCTCTTCTTCAAAAGATCCCATATATAGGTTGGCATATGCCGGCGCAAACCTCGAGCCCGTAGCACATCCTTTAATTTGTCGAAGTTAAAGGAATTATCACGATAGTATCATTTTTTGCCAGTTGTTTAAGAGAATTTCTCTCCTGGTAGGTCAAGTTGTCAGGTTTATTGATAGGTCTATCAAGGGTTCTTAGTTCGTTACCTACCAAGGTGGAAAATGTTTCTAAAAAAGGACCTTGATGGTTCAAAGGATAAAAACTTGATTTGGGCTTTACATCTGTTGTTACTAACGTGGGGGATGCATTTTGTGCAGTTGGCTCAGAGATAACGGCTGATGATGGGAGAATGCCCCTGTCACTTGCAGTATGTCGGTCGTACATCACAATGCCTACGTACGAGAATTAACAACCATAGGTTTAATGTAAATACGGGTTTCATGAAACATAGTGTTTCCCGTCATTTTACCTCTGCATATAATAGCCAATTTAGTAACATCGTCATTACCCCTATAGAACATATTCTACATAATGTTACTAGTAGATTCTGTAAGCTGAAACAGCGTGAAAATTATTGGATCTTTATGACTTATCAGAATCAGCCCTTGAATAGCTACAAAAGTATTATCATTATGTCGGGAAACATTTCTTTATTCATCTCCCCTTGTTTGTCCTGTTTGTTGATACATTTCACAGTAATTATCTGTGGTCTTTTTTTCAGATATGTCCACTAATACAATCGGCGTTGCCCAATAACTCATGCCACTTTGCTGAGTCTTTTTTTCGTTGTCTCCATAATTCAAGTTTACCGGTTCCATTCTGTTTTACTATTATATGAATATAAATCAATTCTTGTACTATTTCTTATATATATTTTTATACATTTTTAACCATTTAAAATTTTTATCGTAATTTTATTGTATTATTGACAAAAAATATGTAATAGTCTTATATATATATATTTTTATATATATTTGCATTGTTTCAATTTTAATATTGTTCACTGTGGATATGCTTTACTATTTTATGTGTTTTTCTCCTATTATGTATTCCTGATGTAACTGATACGCCCCGTGACCGTTTGATCCCGGTAATGACGTCCTCATTGCCCTTTGAACTCTGTTACTTTGGCGTTTTTTTTTCCTGCTTCAGATTAGTATTTAAGACCTTACATATCGAAGGTCTTATGGCCTCATGAAGATGCTGTTCCAGCATTGAAACGCGTTGCCTCTGTTATTCACAATAAACCTTTGGTACTTCAACTGTATATGTGACTCACTACTATTCACGGGTCTATATGTTATCCCGAGTGTAGCAGCGCCCCTTGAAGATTCTAGTTTTTCCTGCATCTATAGTAGCAATGACATCTCACATTCTAGTTGTTCTTTTTCTCTTTTCTTCTCCATCCGGTCCAGACCTCTATGATGGCTTGTCCCGGCCACATCCCATTTCTGCATTTTTCCGCTCAGATGTCTTCAGCTTCTCACTTTTCAAACATTTCTGCACCTATAAACGAAGATACAATTCTTATGGTGCTCCACACAAGGCCCCTAAATATAATAGTGCCATACACTGCACTTCTAATTATAATAGTACCATACACTGTGTCCCACACACGCACACAGTACCCCCTGTAGATAGTGCACCACGTAGGCCCCCCTGTAGATACTGCCCCTCATAGAGCCACTGTAGATAGCCCCCTGTAGATAGTGCTCCACATATAGCCCCCCACCGCCTGTAGATAGTGCTGCACATATAGCCCCCCTGTAGATAATGTTTTTCATACAGCATATACAGCCCTATGCCCTATGGATAGTGCTGCACATATAGCCTTCACATACATCCATACCCACCAGTAGATATTGCTGCACATATAGACCTCACATACAGCCCTACCCCCTTTAGATAGTGCTGCACATATAGCCCACACATACATCCCTACCCCCTGCAGATAGTGCTGCACATATACCCCCCACATACAGTCCTACCCCCCTGTAGATAGTTCTGTACATATAGCCCCTAACATGCAGCCCTACCCACCCCATAGATAGTGCTGCACATATAGCCCCTCACACTTTTAAACTCGTTCCCGTGCAGTCTTCTTGCAATGCAGGTCTGCTGGATGCTGCGCTGAGTGGCAGGGCAAGTCACTTTGCCGGCTAATCAGCGCCTTTCAAAGCTGCGTCGTTGAAAGGCGCTATTGGAAGGCTGCCTTGCCCGTTACTCAACGACGCAAGCGGCAGTGTCGTGCCGCTAACGTCAGTGAAAGCCGCTAAATAGCGGGGCATGGAACATGTCCCGCCATTCAGCGCTATAAACGCAGGTACAATTATAGTGCAAGAGGGGGTGAGGGCGGCTGGTTTCAGTAGCGCCTCCGCACCCTCAGAGAGGCAGCATTGACAGTGCGGCCCTGAAAATACTATGCAAAAGTTTTAGGCAGTTGTGGAAAAATGCTGCAGAGTAAAAATGCTTTAAAAAATAGAAGTGTTAATAGTTTTTTCTATCAATTAACAAAATGCAAAGTAAATGAACATAAGAGAAATCTAAATTAAATTAATATTTGGCGTGACCACCATTTGCATTCAAAACAGAATCAATATGTGGTGGCGACACCAAATATGGATTTGATTTAGAATTCTCTTCTAGTCATTTACTTTGCATTTTGTTAATTGATAAGAAAAAAAAATGAACACTTCTATTTTTGAAAGCATTGTCTGTACGTCGGGATCTTTTTGTATACGTTAGGCATTGGCCAAAAACGTGTGAATGGGGCCTCATTGTGATTGTAATAATTTTAGAGGTTTCAGTACGTGCTGCTAATGTATTCACATCAGTTTTTCTAAGCTCTAGACATCTATAACTTATAATCTTTATATTTCATTATGGTTTTCCAATTTGTCCATAAAAATTGTTTGTTTTTTTCCCAAAAATAAATTGTCCATAAAATAGAAAAAAACAGGTTGGCTGAATCCTGGTCACAATGCTGAAAATACATGATATTACAGAGTGAGAAATTACAAACTGATGTTGGGTATGTCTGCATATAGCTACTTGTGGTCCCTAGGTTTACCACAAATGTTTTAGGCAGATTGTTTGATTATATTTTAGGACATTTCCTAAGAAACATGAGTGGATTTTTAGAAGCCACCAACAGAAAAGTAAAAAGCTTAGAACGTATTTACACATTTAGGTCTAAAGATATTTAACCCTTCACGACATCATTTGAAGTACAGTTAGGGAAGGGCTATTAATTGAAATAAAAATGAGACCGAAATTCATCTCAGATAACCGGCGTCACCTTGCACATTTCGGGATTTTTTTCCCTGCTCTACTATTCACTATGTAATGCCGGCCACTCATTGCTCGGCATGGACAGGCACGATGACGTCACTGCCTCATGCCTGTCCGTACTGAACCATAAGCAGCTCGGACCAGACAGGCTTGATGAAATCAATGCCTTGCGCCTGTTTGCGCCGAGCCCCACAGATCGGAGGAGCAGAGTGATCATCCCCACTCATCGTTTGAATGGGATTAGATGAGTATATATTATTTTTATTAGGCACTAATGGGGCTTTCTAGGGGCAGCTATGGGGGCATTATAATGCTTGTGGGCAGCTGTGGGGCATTGTACTGCGTGGGGCCAACTGTGGGGCATTGTACTGCGTGGGGCCAGCTGTGAGGCATTGTACTGTGTGGCGGCAGCTGTAATCCATAATACTGGGTGGAGGCACTTATGGGGTAGGATACTGTGTGGAGGCAGCTATGGGGCATTATACTGTATGGGGGCAATTATGGGGGGCTTTATACTGTGTGTTGGGAAGCTATTCGGGCATTATACTGTGTGGAAAGCAGCTATAGGGACAGTATACTGTGGGGGCAGCTGTAGGCACATTATACTGTGTGGGAGCAGATACGGGGGCATTATACTGGGTGGAGGCAGTTCAGGGGCAGTATACTGTGTGGAGGCAGCTATGGGTCGTTATACTGTATGGGGGCAACTATGGGGGCTTTATACTGTGCGTAAGGCAACTATTCGGACATTATACTGTGTGGGGCCAGCTGTAGGCACATTATACTGTGTGGGAGCAGCTATAGGCACATTATACTGCAAGGGGGCAGCTATGGGGGCATTATACTTTTTTGGGCAGCCATGGGGCCATTATACTGTATGGTATACTGTGTGTGGGGCGGCTATGGGGGCATTATACTGTGTGTGGGGCAGCTATGGGGGCATTATACTGTGGGGTCAGTTATGGGGGCATTATACTGTGGGGGGGGGCAGTTATGGAACATACTGTATGGGGGCATTATACTGTGTGAGGGCAGCTATGGGGGCATTATACTGTGTGGAGAGCTCTATGCTGCATTATACTGTGTGGGGGCAGTGCCGGGGTGTATATTATATACAATAGTATACAGCAGGCTCATATAAGTGATATATATTAATTCAAGGATGTGGCATGCAAATAGGGACTGTAGCATGCAGACAGGGTAGTGGCCTAAATAATTGTTCATTTATTGTATATAGAAAGTTTATAGGAGAAATCCTCCAGCTCACCGTTAGCAGGTCTTAACTGCAAGCTGCACTCGGATCTTCGTGTCGGCACACGATGGTTGAAACAGGAAAGAAGAGATAATCCAGCGCAGGTGAATTTTAAAAGGAACCAACCACCTTTGCATCTGAGACATACATTTTTTAAGAATTTTCTGAAATAAAACTGGAACTGCGTTTCCTTTTCAAATTTACCTGCGCTGGATTATCTCTTTTTTCCTCCTTCACTAATTGTAATCAGAAAAAGTGTGTATGAATCGGGCTCATGGGCTGAGCTCGCTCCATACTTAGCTGCAATGACCAGTCGTAACCCTGATCCCGGCCGTCCAACCACTTAACTGCCCGTTCAATAGCGACCGCGGCATATAAGCCATTAGAAAGAGGCGACGGCCCCCTACAACAGCCCATTAAACCCCTCGTAACACAGTCGCAGTTTGCTGATGGTTGTTATGGCAACCTGGGGGTCTACTGAAGGCCCCAGGTCTGCCATATTTGTGCTCCTATTAAACCTAGCCAGTTAAAAACACAATATACTGCAATACAAAGGATTTCAGTATATTGTGCAAGCAGGCCAAGGATCGCTTGTTCAAGTAGAGGGACGAATATAAAAAATATATAAACCCACCTTTTCCCATTTTTCTCCTGACGTAATGTAAAAAAATTAATACATAAACATAATTGGTATCACCACATCCGTTAAATTCAGAACTATTGCAATATGATATTATTTAATCCGCACCGTGAATACCTTTAAAAAAAAAATAATTAAGTGCCAGAATTGCTGTTTTTTTGGTCAACTTGCCTTCTGTCACGTCTGTGGAGTATATGGACCCACTAGGCCGCTCCGCCATAGCAGAGTAGCAGCTGGCCAAACAAAAGTCAATAACAATCTTTAGAACTGGAGTACCTGTATGGAAGTTCTGAAAAACACGTGGCGTAGCAGACACTGGTGTAGCAGACTCTGGCACAGATGACACTTGGTGTGGCAGATGACACTAGGCGTGACATAAGACACTTAACGTGGCAGATGACGATTGTCGTGACAGATGACGATTTGTGTGGCAGATGACACAGGATGGAGTCGAATCCAACACTAGACTTCGCTCAGGAAGAAACACAATTACTGGATAAGGGATACAGGAAACAAGATATGGGAATACTGGGAACAGGAAACAACTAATGGACCATTTGCTAATGAACATGGGTAGACCCAAAGATGCTCAGGCAATGAGAGGAAGGGCAGAGCCTTTTTAATAGTCCAGGATGTATTAGGCATTGGCCAGGAAACTTTTAACTGGTGCGTGCGCTTGCCTTTTAAGACCGGGAATGAGCGTGCACGTGCACAGTACAGGCTTGAGTGTGGAGGTTGCAGCCGCGTGTGCCGGCGTCTCTTCTGAGGGAGACGCCAGCATGCAGAGAGTGGCCTGCAGTTGTGGCTTCCGGTAGGTAGGATGTGCCAGCGCTTAATGACTGCGGGCACAACACCTTCCACCAAGAATGGAATATAAGTGATAGAAAATTTGCATGTACCCCAATAAAAACGGCAGCTTACCTGCAGAAAAAAAGCCCTGGCACATCTAAATCGACAGAAAAATACCAAATTTACGTGTCTCAGAATATGACGACAAAAAACTAGAAGAGTGTGACCTGTGGTCACGGCTGCCGGTAGGTAGGATGTGCCAGCGGTCAGCGACCGCGGCCACGAATGTACCCCCCTTACACCCCTTCTTCTTAGGTCCAGAGCATAAGAGGAACCTTTTGATGAGAGCTGGGACATCAATGTTCTCTTAAGGCTCCCAAGACCAATTCTCAGGACCAAAACCTTTCTAGTCCTTCAGATAGGAAGTTTTTCCTCCTACTCTCTTGAAGTCCAGAATTTCCTTTACCCCAAAGATGTCAGAAAAACCGCTGGGAGCGAATGCAGAACCAGGGGATTTGCTGTAATGGTTCAGGAGCACAGACTTTAGGGGAGATACATGGAATAAGATGGGGATTTTGAGAGTAAGAGGCAGCCGAAGCCTGTAGGACACAGGGTTTATTTGTTGTAACACCTCAAAGGAGCCGAGAAACCTGGGAGTGAATTTGTGGGAAGGGATCTTCAGATGAATGTTCTTTGAAGAGAGCCAGACCTTGACACCAGGGAGAAACTGAGGAGGGACACTTCTCTTCTTATCGGCATATGCTTTCATGCGATTCACTGCCTGAAGAATCGCGGACTCGGTCTGCTGCCAGATGTGAAGAAAATCCCTGAATGAAGGATTGGCTGCAGGCACTGGAGACATAGTTGGCATAGGAAGAGGAACACGTGGGTGCTGACTGTATACAATATAGAACGGAGAGGAAGCAGTAGACTCCCTTGTATGGTTATTGTATAAGAATTGTCATGTTGGACAGAGACATAATTCTCTAGTATTTGGTTGATCCTTTCCACTTGACCATTAGACTGTGGGTGATAGGCAGAAGAAAAGCCCAGCTTCACATCTAAAAGATTACACAGGTCTCTCCAGAATTTAGAGGTGAACTGTACACCCTGGTCAGAAACAATATGAAGAGATAGTCCATGTAGACGAAATATGTGTTGGATGAACAGATCTGCCAGGCGAGAGGCTGAGGGAAGGCTCGTTATTGGAACAAAATGTACCATCTTGGAGCAACGGTCTACTACTGCCCAGATCATAGTACATCCAGCAGAAGGGGGAAGGTCAGTGATAAAGTCCATGGCAGTGTGTTGCCAGGGAGCATTAGGCACTGGTAGAGATTGGAGCAGACCAGCAGGTTTAGAATGAGAAGATTTGTTTAGGGCACAATTGGCACAGAAGGAAACAAAGTCCAAGACATCTCTAGGTAGCGAGGGCCACCAATAATAACGAGCAATAAAGTACAGAGTGTTGGAATTATGTCCCCAGCGGAGGATTTTGTTCCTGTCAGCAGGACGGACAAAAATCTTTCCAGGAGGAATGTCCTTGATCTGCAGAGGATTTACAGCAATAATCCCAGAAGGATTCAGTTTCGAATGACCGAGACAGGGCATCAGCCTTAATGTTTTTGTTCGAAGGGTGAAAGTAGAGAAGAAAATGAAATCTGGCGAAGAAAAGCAACCATCTAGCTTGACGAGGTGTTAGTCGCTGTGCAGACTGCAGATATGTAAAATTTTTATGTTAGGTGTAGAGGATGATGGGGTGAGCAGACCCCTCAAGCAAGTTTCTGCATTTTTCCAAGGCCAACTTTACAGCGAGCAATTCTCGTTTACCAATGGAGTAGTTGCGCTCAGCAGGAGAGTTTGGAGAAGAATCCGCAAGATACTGCCTTACCCTTAGAATCTTTTTGAAACAGGAGTACTCCAGCACCAATTGAAGAGGCATTAACCTCCACGGAAAACTGTTGAGTAACATCAGGATGACGAAGAACAGGAGCAAACGTGAAGTCCTTAGCGTTCACTCCCTTTCTGGTAAGAGCCAAGATGGGAGCAGTAAGGGACGAGTTGGGATTAACTGACGTTAGAAATAAGAGAATCCAAGAAATCTTTGTATAGCTCGGAGACCCTGAGGACGTGGCCACTCCCAAGACGGCCTTCACCTTTTCTGGGTCCGTTTGAAGATGATGATCGGAGACAATATAGCCCAGGAAGGGCAAGAACCTCTTTTCAAATATGCACTTCTCCAGTTCTGCATATATTTTATTCCCCGTTAGCCGCAACAAGACTTGGCGTATGTCACGATCCAGGGGTATGTGGACCCACTAGGCCGCTCCGCCGCAGCGAAGAGGCAGCTTGCCAGCTCACAGTCTATGCACAGTCATATCGAAGAGGTTCGTAGCACAAGGGTACCTGTGATAGTCCGGATGGTGACAGGGCGTTGGAACAGATGGGGCTAGATGTGGCGGGTTGTGGCAGATAGTACCAGGGATGGCAGATGACACCAGACGTGGTGTATCCAGCAGGCGGCACAATACGACCCCGATACAAGGCGGGCTCAGGAACGAAACACACCACGGGATACAGGAGATAGGAAGCAGGGCACAGGAACACTAAGGGACCATTTGCAATACAGACGTGGGAAAACTACAACAATGCTCATTCAAGGAGTGGAAGGGCAGAGCCCTTTTTTATGGTCCAGGATGCACTGGAGATAGGATGGGGATTTTAGAGAGTGTGCGCGCTGGCCTTTTAGGGACGAGCGTGCTTGCGCACCCTATCGCACACTCTAGGAAGGGGAGGCCACGCCAGCCAGCATCCCCGGGGAGGAAGACGTTGGCAGACGGCCAGGAAGTTGCGGCCATTCGCCGAGGGTGAGCGGCAGCGGTCCGCGAAAGCAGCCATAACAGCATACATGCTTCCGATGCATCGTCAGATTGGGTGAGTAGATCAAGATGTCGTCCAGATTTACCACCACACAGACATACAAAAGATCACGGAAGACGTCGTTCACGAATTCTTGGAGCCCACTGGAGCGTTACACAGTCCAAAGGGCATGAAAAGATACCCGTAGTGACCGTCACGGGTGTTAAATTCAGTTTTCCATTTGTTACCATTGTGTATACGAATCAGGTTATAGGCCCCGCGTAGATCCAGCTTAGTGAACACCTTAGCTCCACGAATCCTTTCGAAGAGCTCAGCGGCAAGGGGTACTTGTTTTTTACTGTGACTTCGTTCAATCCACGATAATGTATTCACGGTCAGAGTGACACAACCTTTTTTTCCACGAAGAAGAATCCAGCTCCAGCTGGTGAAGTAAACTTCCTGATGAACCCCCTCACTAGGTTCTCCTTGACATACTCCGACATGGCCTGGGTTTCAAGCAAGAAAAGCGAGTAGACCCGCCCATGAGGGAGTGAAGATTTAGGGAGCAACTCTATAGGACAGTCATATGGACGATGAGGAGGAAGGACCTCTGCCTCATTTTTGCTGATGATGTCAGCGTAGCTGGCATACCGTGGACGCAATCCAGAGAGTGACTGTGGTAGTGTAGAAAGAACGGGGCGAACCTGAGGCAGGCAGTTGTGCAGACATCGGGGTCCCCACTGGAGGAACTCTCCGGAGTTCCAATCAAGTACTGGAGCATGTTGGCAATCCCAGTAGAATGGGGTTGATAGCTTTGGCTAAGACATAGAAAGCGATCAGCTCTGAATGAGGGACTCCTATCTGTAGACTCAGTGGTTTGGTGATAGGCCGGATAGGGTCAGGCAGAGGTTGTCCATCTACAGAGGTGACCGCCAGAGGTTTCTCTAGAGGAACTGTGGTCAAGTGGAGACGATGTCGTGGCTGTGACCAAAGAAGTAAATTATTGCATCATAATTAAAATTTACCAGTGCGACCTTAGGGTGCGCTTCCACGAGTCGGCATGTGGCCCTAACCAAATCCACACGCGGTGGCAAATGGCCGCACAATTTTGCTGGTAATACCCAACAAAATCTAGCAGCCACCGCAAGTTAACGTGTTTTTGTCCGATTGCAGACGCTGCTACGTTGGACCGTAATAATATAATAAACCTTTATATGGCAAACCCCGTTTCAGGAGTAATCATCACCCTGCACCAAAATTACATACAACACCAACACCAACAATATAGTGCTAGACCAAAGAGCTTATTTTATAAAGGTTAATCTTTATTTCATGATAAAACAAGATAAAAAATTTATAAGGATCTGTCAATGCAAACATAGAAAAGGTGGATGAAGCAGTAGAAAGGCTGCTGAGCCGAAACATTGCTCAACCGGATTAAAAACCACTATATTTATAGTGTGCATTAAGACGTAAGTTAGGGCTGGGCGATTATGACCTAAATGAAAATCACGATTAATTGAACACATAACCTCGATTACGATTAATGAACAATTTTTTAGGCCACACCCCTTTGGCAGATCTCTGATGTAGCTGCCTAGCAGGGTCCTGCTCTACATTTAGTTAGTGTACCTATGACCGAAAAAGTGGTACCTGTTTTATTTGATAACCCATTAGTCTATTAAAAAATGTATCATTTTCTAAATATGTTATTTAAAAAAAATGAAACATACCTCCAGTATAAGTGTACCTTCACTATGCAAATGAGGCGACCCCTTGTAGGAGTCGGGCCGTGAACGTCAGGGTAAGGTTATCTTGGCAACCCCCCACGACAGCATCTAAACTCAGTACTTTTTGAGACATAACCAGCGAGATCTCACATTCTAACTGCTATATTAACATACTGTAACATTACGCACACACACACGCACACACACACACACGCACACACACACACACACAAACACACACACACATTCTGTTAGGCTTCACTCACATCTGCGCCAGGGCTCCGTTCAAGGGTTCCGTCTGAGCTTTCTGTCAGGGGAACTCATGAATGGAACCCTGACTAAAACAAACGGAAACCATAGGTTTACATTTGCATCGCCAATGATTTCATTGGTGACGGTTCTGGTACAAAGGGTTTCCGTTTTTTATTGTTGTTTAAGGGTTCTGTCATTTTGACTGAATAAATACCATAGTCGACTATGACCTATGGTTTCCGTTTGTTTCAGTCATGGTTCCGTTCATGGGTTCCCCTTATGGAAAGCTCAGATGGAACCCATGAGCGGAGCCCGGACGCAGATGTGAACGAAGCCTTAGCCTGGCAGTGCAGTGCAGGCATCCTTTCCGCCTCCTTTTCCGTCGAAACACTGAGCTGAATCATATTACAACAGCTCTACAACAGCTCTACAACAGCTATGATTAAGGACCTCACTGGTCTGAAACGCGTAAGCGTGGTCCCGGGATTTTTGTTTTAATCTTTTTGTTTTAAACATGACCTAATAAACCTTATAACTTTTATACCAAGTGCTGGATATATCTCCATAATACACCTCTATTACCTTGACTACCTGCTGTCGACACAGGACCTTATTGGGAATATCTACAAGCACCTGCAGCAATTGGATATATTCACATCAACTTGCACCAAATAACGCATTGGAAACGCAGTGGAAATGTGGTGAGCAAACTTTTTGTAACACATCCATTTTTTCTCTACTTTTGTAATGACAGGAGAATGAAGAGGAGCGCAGAGTGGGACAGGAGGGTTATTTAGGAAGCACACAATATATTTGTTTTAAGGAAGTAGCACTTCTTGTGGCTGCTAATAAGTAGAGTAGACTTTGTACAGTAGTTCTGTAAGGCTGGGTGCTCACAGTGCGGTCAAAATGCAGTTTGACTTCATTGTGTGCTGCCCCTTCTGAATTTCAGACGTAATGGCATGTGCAGGTGTTTTTCGCAGCGTCCTTTACGGACGTAATTGGAGCTGTTTTTCTATGGAGTCAATGGAAAACGGCTCCAATTACGTCCTAAGAAGTGACATGCACTTCTTTGACGCGGGCGTCTTTTTTACGCACCGTCTTTTGACAGCGGCGCGTAAAAAAAATGACCGTCTGCACAGCACATCTTAAAACCCATTCAAATGAATGGGCAGATGTTTGCCGACGCTTTCAAGCAGTATTTTTGGCCGTAATTCCAGGCGTAAAATGCCTGAATTATGTCCATAAATAGTGCGTGTGAACATACCCATACAATGAAAAACAGCTCCAAAAACGGCTCAAGAAGTGACATGCAATTTTTTCAGGGCGTTTTTTTTACGCGCCGTTTTTAAAAATGCTGGCGTAAACAAAACGCCCTGTCTGAACTAAATGCCATTTTTCCTATTGAATTCAATGGGCAGATGTTTGTAGATGTTCAGCTACCGTTTTTTCATGCATATTTCGAGGCATTTACCCCCGAAATACGCCTTTAAACTCTGCGTGTTAACATACTCTTAGGCTGGATTCACACACACCATTTACTTGCAATTTCAAAGGCGTATTTCAAAGAATTTTTCCAAGTTACTTTAAAATCTGTAATAAAATACACAATACACAATGTTTTTTATCATTTTTTTGTAACATTTTTGGTGTCAGCATAATTTTTTTCAAAATGTAGCATGCTCTAGGTATAGTGTTTTTTTCTGACCTTTTTTCCACAGGCTTTTTTATTGGACTTCTAAAAAGGCCTACATACAGAGTTTGGTTTGCGGCATTTTTTTTACTTTTTGGGGTCAGTGGTGTTTTTTCAAAATGCATCATGCTCTAGGTATGGTGTTTATTCTGGTGTTTTTTTTTATAGAACTCTCTGTTCGCCCTATAGAAAAATGTATGTGTTAACTTCATTGTTCGAGTCATTACAATCGAGCGGATACCATGTATGTATGTTTTATTTTTTTTATACTTGTACTAAACTATAAGTGGTTTTATTTTATTTTGACTAATCTTTATATTTTTTTTCCATAAACTTTATTTAACGCTTCAAATTTTATTTATTTTTATTTTTTTAGTCCCACTAGGGGCATTTACTTTGCGATCTTCTGATCGCAGATATAATGCTTTGGTATACTTAGTCAATATGGGCTTTGGTATAATATCAGTGTAAAACTGGCCTCTGGCAGTTACTGATGGCAGACCTGGGGGCCCGTGATCGTGTCGCGGGGGTGCCAATGGGGTGACAGAGGGAGCTACCTCCCTCTGTCAAACATCTTAGATGCCGCAAATGCTAATGACCGTGGCATCTAAGGGGTTAAACTGCCGCAATCTGAGTACTCTCCAATTCTGGCAGTTGTGGCAGGAGCCAGGCAGTGTATAACAGATGTGCTCATGCAGCTGATCTTGTGGGTACAGTGGCCATACCCACGAGATTCAAGTGACGGATATATCCATCACAATGCAGGAACTAGCACACGGACCCATTGATTTCAATGGGGCCATTCACACATGCGTTGTTTTTCACGCAACGTGTGTCCGTTGCGTGAAACTCACTACATGTTCTATATTGGTGTGTTTTCACCTAGTCGTCCATTGAAGTCAATGGGTGCGTGAAAACCACGGACAGCACACGGACGCACATCCGTATGCTGTCTGTGTTTCACGCATCAATAGCATTGAGGAAAAAATAAGTTCTTGCAAGCGCGTAAAAAACACATGCCACACGCAAAGCCCACTGATGCAAAAACGCAACACACACGGACAGATTTACGTGCATTTGTTACGAGCGTAACTCTGTCACGCTCGTGTGAATATAGCCTTAGGTGCTTATTGTAAAGCCTTTGATGTTAATAAGTAGCCAGGGGCTTCATGGTGAGGACAAATAAAATTAACAATAATGGGCTACCTTTCCTAGAGCTTTTTAACCCCATGGTGCTTTAGCCAATTTTTGTTTTTTTCTTCCCCACATACCAAAATGTATAACTTTTTTTATTTTTCCATCGACATAGTCGTATGAGGGCTTGTTTTTTGCGGGACGACATGTCGTTTTTAATGGTGCCATTTAATGTACCATATAATGTACGGGAAAACTGCAAAAATATATTTTGTGGGATAGAATGGGGAAAAAACTGTGATTCCTCCATTGTTTTTCAGGTTTTGCTTTTATGGCGTTCACAGTGCGGTAAAAACGACATGTTGAATTTATTCTGCAGGTCAATACGATTATGGCACTATCAAATTTATATATTTTTTTTTTTTATGTACTACTTTTACAAAGAAAAAACTACTGTCGATGCAGCAGAGTGAGGACTTTATTTTGTGCGGCGAGCTCTAGATTTTATTTATACCTTTTTAAAGCACATATGGCTTTTTTATCACCTTTTATTAAATTTTATTTGGTAGCTAAGGTGACCAAAAAATTGCAATTGTGGCCCTTTGTTTTTTTTTAGGCCTTCACCGTGCAGGATAAATAATGTTACATTGTAATAGTTTGGGCTTTTGTGGACACGGTGATACCATTTATGCTTTATTTTTACATTACTGTAGGGAAAAATTGGAAACGGTTTATTTTCATATATTAAAAGCTTTTTTACTGTTTTTTACATTTTCTTTTAGTCATCCTATCGGACATGAACAAGCAATTGTTTGATCACTGGTACAATACACTGCAATACCTATACATTGGAGTGTACTGTAATTTTTACTGGCCCCTATTTAGACCTGCCTGTAGGAGCACAAAGATGGTTGATTTGGGGGCCTTCATTAGGACCCCATGCTGCAATGACAACCCCTGTATTCGTAATCTTCAGAAAAAGCGTGGTGAACAGCAGCACACGTCTCCCACGTCTGGGAGACGTGTGCTGCTGTTCACCACGCTTTTTCCGAAGATTACATTACGTCAGACTGGGTTTGTCTGATCTTACAGAGTGACACCGCTCCTGATATCGGGATTTTTGCTGCTTCAAATATTGTATTTTTTGGATTATTTCTAACCCCTGTATTCGTGTCACAGGGGAAGGGATGGGGTAATGGAGGGACAACCCCTCTTTTTAACGACTTAGATGCCACGTTCACTAGTGACGCTAGTTACAATAAAGTGTTGGCTGTAACATACAGCCAATACCCTGCTGAGTATGGGCAAAGCTTAGCCTTTGAGTGCACTCCGTATTTTCCCTTGGTGGCCATGACAGTTACGCCATAGACTGTTAAGTGGTTAATATATATATATGGTATCTAACTAGTAACTCCTGGCAACAACAAGGAAAAAAAATTGTGCTGAAAACCCACACAAAGAAAAGATACTCTTTTCTCCGATCCAATGAAAGTAGCATTCCCTTGCCATGAGCATTCCAACTGTCCCACCCTAATTTAATTCGGTCCTCCTAAAGAAGCTGGCATAACAGCGAAACGCTCATCAAGGACTCCAGTAGTTTGCTGCCTTAATACCTCTATATCATGTCTAAAGGGTAAGAATTGTGTGGCTGGTCTTATTCATTTATTTTCCGCTGCAATCAGCCTGTTTTTTTATTATGTTCCTAAACAGGGCTGCATCTTTATTAATTTTTTTGCAATGGTCTGATACCATCACACTTGTTATATTTGGATGTCATTTATATTAAATGTTATTATTATCCAGTACTTTCAATGACATATATATCTCTGTGACAATGTTAACTGTTTTACCCTATCAATATGCTCTATGCTTTATAATACTACTGATATGTATGTAGAGAGAGAAGGACCCTCAGCATATGTATGGAGTCTTTATTTGTGTAGGTTCTGTATTCAGAAAATAGCATCAGTCATTCTTCATGTCTGGTGAGCTACTTTTCTCCCTGGTACAAAGCCAGCCTGATACGGGTGGATGTACATTGCCAAAAATTAGTTCATTATTGTGGCCAAGATTTTGGTTAGTAATTGCATATCATTGTTTATGAATGAGATTGGTCTATAGTTATCAGAAGATGTGTGATATTTGTTTTGGCTTTGTTCAATCTTTTATAGTAGCCATCTCGTACTCTAATTGATTGCTCTTCCTGATGGTCTTGAACAGGTAAGTTAGGCGGGGGATCAGGACCAAGGCAATTTTTTTTGGTAATAAGTGGCTCTAAATCCATCCAGACCAGGGGCGCTAGAAGACGCTGAAAAAAAGCTAATGTTACTTTTTGTGGAATGATTGCCTTCTCCAAACGCACAATGTGAGCTGTATATAGTGCTAGCAATCTAACGATCGCTGGTTCAAGTCCCCTAGAGCAGAAATCCCCAACCACTGGGTCGTGGATTATTTGTTACCGGGCCGTGGTATCTGGTATCCGCCCAGGTGGCCACATAGGCCAAATTGTGGTGCAGTTTTTCGCCCGGAATATCTGCATTGGAAAACTGCTGAGCATTCTGCCTCCTGAGATGATGTTTTATCCCAGGAGACCACTGCAGCCTGTTATTGGCTACAGGGGCGGTCACATGGGAGGAAGCGTCAACCAAGAAGACAGGCCCTCTGACGTCCTCCAGGCCGGCCTCCTGGGATGACGTTTCAGCCTGTGGGACCGCTACTACAGCCTGTGATTGGCTGCAGCAGTCACATGGGATGAATCGTCATCCCAGGAGGCCAGCCTGGATGAATAAACAGACTTCTGAGTAAGTATGAAAAAAAAATAATTTCTGAGTTGCGTTTTTTGCAGCGGAATTGTTGCGATTCCGCCGCAATAAATGCAACAACTGCTGTTTGTTGTGGGTTTTACCTCCCCATTGCAATCAATTTGGAGAACCCATAACAAGCATTTTTTCCGCTCACTACTTATGCAGCGCGTGGATGAGATTTATTCTATCCCATCCACTTTCTGCTACTTTATTATGTTGTGGATTTTCCGCAACTAATTCCGTTGCAGAAAATTTTCTGTATTTAGGCAATGTGTGAACTGAACTGAAACACCCACCCTCCTTGACGGTCCGTGGAAAAATTGTCTTGAATGAAACTGGTTCTTGGTTAAAAACAGGTTGGGGACCGTTGCCCTAGAGGGACTAGTAAATAAATTCAAAATCAGTTAAAAGAAAAATGTTATGTACAAAAAAAATCTAATAGTTTAAAAAAAAACATTTTCCCCCTGAGGCCTCATGCACACGCAGTGTTTTTTATTGATCCGTAGTCATCCGCATGTCTGGCACCCTGTACGGTCTGTAGTGCATCCATAGTGCATCCGTTTTTATAGATCCACAAAAAAAAGGGAGGCTAAAAATGATGTCACCAACATTCCCAACCCTTCGAAAAGGTCATCTGATCGCTCAGGCGACACTTTTTGGGGGGAATCCCCTGCCGTTGCATAGCAATGCTTCTGCAATTACGGACGCCTACATATGCACATATATTAGGAGTCTCTCTAAGCCCGCTTCAATTGAGAAGACATTTGAATTATTTTACAACGAATAGTTGCTTTGTGAGCAGCCCAAACTATCATGAAATCTAATGAGCCAGAAGTGTTGGTTTCAAAGGTTAATAAGTATATTAGTCAACAATGAGAATGTTTATAATACGTTTTGATACTTGTTTAATATGATTTAATAAGTAAGTAGTATATCATGACTGTAATATTTGCTTTGACTATCCAAAAGTGAAAGTCAGCATGGAAAAAATACTTTCTTCTGTAGGAAGTTAAAAATGGGCATATATTTCATTCTTCAAATTGGCTCTCTTTTTTTTTTTTTTTTGATGATGAATTTGCTTCACTCTTGAGACTACTAAAACATTAATGTGTGACAGATTCATATTACATCTACTGCCTTGTTCAAAAGACATCACTGATAGATTATAGAACAAAGGGCAATAGTTGTGCAAATATTTTTAGATCATTAATATCAATTATATCTATTGTCACTAATGAATACTAATAGTTATTATATTAATAGTCAAGAGTCTCTGTAGCTGGACATCTAATTTGCTGTTATTATTAAGGTCAGTGTTGAATTTTTTTTTGCATAAAATGTTGTTAAAGAATCTGATTTGGTTCTAGTATGCTGAACCAAGTCCCAAAAGCAAAGGACAATGTGGGCCACATTCATATGAAAATTGTTCCAAGGTTTTCCAGAACATGAAAGGAATAAAAAAACTGCAGATTTGAGACTTATTTGTGAAAATATTTGACGCCTAACATAAAAAATTCATCAAACAAATGTAGTTAACTTTACCCTTAAATATATAAAGTGTTTCCAACACCGGAAGAATTAGAGAATATTTCATAAAACATTTTGTCACTGTCCTCGCCACTTACAAGGCATAGTGTCTGGCATTAAATCCTGTCCTCAATAAATCTCTTATCTCTGCCCTTTTTTCTATTTTTCATACTGTCATAATACATGCTCCTCTCTCAAAATATTTCTGAAGACATCATACTGTAGCTTCATCTAAAAATAAAATTTTACAGTATAGATATAATTTACAAACAAAGTTGAGCAACTTTGCATTCTCATCTACAGCTGCATTTACAATTCTGCTGGCTGCTGACTTCATAATTTTCAGCATACCTTTCTTACTGAAAGTGTAGTGTTATAGGGTTAGGGGTGTATCTGTTGACAAACTGTACACTGTTTTCAATAGAAGCAATTAGAACTAGTGATGCAGGAAAAATGTAATATGCTTTATAATCACCCATACAGTATAACAGTGGGCTGGCATACAAGGCACAAGATTGTCTTGCACTAATGCTGCCTTAAGTCCATGATGAGTCCAGAAAGGTGGCTAATGCTGCTCGCTTGATGCTTGGCACTCCAAGCACCTGATATCCTCTGTTTCCCGGGATTTATACACTGTGGCAGTTTTGTGTCCGCATGTATTGTCATCCATAAATACAAAGAATGGTTGCATTGCACGAATGAAAGGCTCTTCTGTGGCTAGCAGTCAAGATAATGCATATTGCAGGAATCCAGGAATACAACCACTTCCCATGTAATCCTTTGTAGAGAATTTGGGACTCATTTGTAAAATTGTTTAAAGAAACCTGGCCTTGTTGCTCATAACAACCAGTCATAGTGCCCTATCTCTTACATAATGTGATTGGGGCTGTAATGTAGATCACAGCAGTGGTTTTTATTTTCAAAAACGATAAATTTTGACGGCGGTATGACCTATTTTAGATTTACGCTAATGACTTTCTTAATTGAAACCTGGGCGTGTTTTTACTTTTTGACCAAGTTGGCGTTGTAAAGACCAATCAGCGTCATACACGTCTCTACATTCATGTACTTAGACATCGTGATCTGTCACTTACTCACACTTTAACGTTACTGAAGTGTCTTGAGAGTGAATAGACATCGTTTTCAGCCAGGACACGATGTCTATTCACAATCCCGACACTTCGGTAATGTTTGTGTGGGACTTACAGCACAGCACATCGAGATCACGTTGTGCTGTCATTTACAGCGTGATATCGCGTGATCACGCTTGCTGTCATTAAGTCCCACACAAACGTTACAAAAGTGTCGGGATTGTGAATAGGCATCGCATCCTGGCTGGAAGCGATGTCCTTTCACTCTCAAGGCACTTCAGTAACGTTAATGTGTGAGTAATTTACAGATCACGATGTCTGAGAAAATGAATGGAGAGTAGTGTATGACGCTGACTGGTCACCCACTTACAACACCCACTTGGTCAAAAAGTAAAAACACGCCTAGTTGTCTATTAAGAAAGTCATTAGCATAAATCTAAAATAGGTCATAACTCTGTCAAAATTGATCGCTTTTGGAAAAATAAAAGCCACTGCTGTGATCTACATTACAGCGCCGATCACATTATGTAGAGATAGGGAACTTATAATGTGGTAACAGAGCCTCTTTAAGAAATGAAAGCTCCTTTGTTCTGTGCCGTCATAGGAGCAGAACAACAAGAATACCAGAATCTTGGGATCCGTTGCATGATGAAAACCAACAGCACCTGAAGGAACTTCCTTGACTTTAATGGATTTCTGTCATTTTGCCGGACATAATAGCGCTGTGCTATCGCATGCTGTGCTATTTTTATGGCAAACACAAGCAATTTGTGACGGAAGCCCCCTAACGGAGCCTCAGACGAAAATGTGAGCAGGGCCTAACTCAGTGGTCTCAAACTCGGCCGGGTAAATGGGCCGCACATAGAAAACATGTGAAGTTGACGGGCCACATTACTTTCAAATTTGATACAAAACTAAACTTAAATTTGCAAGTTTACTCCATGTGCTTATTTTAACACTCCAGTTTTCCAGTTTAAGTATCGCTAAATGCAGTCTGGCTGCTCAGTTGGCAGCGTTTGGCAGACACAAGAATATCGAGATTGGGCAGCCCCTGTAGATAATGCCACAGTGCGCTCTGTAGATAATGCCACAGTGTCCTCTGCAAATAATGCCACAGTACCCTCTGCAAATTGTGAATGTGGTAGAACAGAAAAAAGGACCACCGGCGCTGCTATAAATGATGTCAAAGTAGAAAAGAATTGAAATAACTGTATTTATTTTCATGAGAGAGGGCTATGCGTTTCAACGCCGGACTGGCGTCTTCATCAGGCCAATACACATTGTGCGATACACGCACGTTTAAATACACAAGTGAAATAGGGACTAATTAGCATTCAAACCAGAAAGAACCGCCAATAAGGGCGGGTCAAGGGTCAGACAGTACAGATTATGTAAGCGTCTTTACAAAGACACAAACAACACAGAACATGTTTGAAACAATAAATAACATATACATAAATATACACATGAATAACACATGAATAATTAGGGTTGAAGACAATTCAAAAAAAACAAAATTGGCATGTTTAGAAAATATATGCCGCAAAAGGACATGTGAAATTATTTGTATTATTAAACTCACATTGCGCACGCTGAAAATAAACAGTTGATGCGAGAAGGACAGGATACACAAGGTATGTTCTAAAAAAAGAGAGATTACCGCAATAACTAAAATAATTGGATAGCGTCCCTAGGTAACGCAAAATGTACGGTGGCCGAGCTGGGACATTTTAAGTACTGAGCCGCATAATGGACCGCAAGGCTGACCTAACACCATCACATGGGCAATGAGCCGCAGATGGAACGCAAAAAACCATACAACATCGCTGGAACAACACCCACAACAAAGCGGACGAAAACAGAAGTGCTACAAAAATTTAAGTTGGAAAAAACTTGATACCAAGTGTAATACTTGTAATTGTAAATATATGTAATTGTAACTATAAAGGCAAAATTACAATAAAAACTAGTATATTTACAGTAAGATTTCTTTCTTTTTATAAAAATTAACTGGATGCATGTAAGAAGAAAGGGACCAGAACGTATATATTCAAAATAACCATATTTATGGATATTAAATAAATAATATGTAAAATATGTAAAATAGCACATTCTATGTGATATGCAGACATTTATTATTCTAATGACGTTTCAGTAAGGTCATTTAGACCACCAGGATGTAAAGTCTCAAGTTTAAAAATCCAGAAATTTTCTCTTTGTTTCAGCCTATTAAACCTATTGGGCACATCCACTGGAATTTGTTCAATTGGTGTCACGACTATATTTTCAAATTTACACTCATGTTTGAGTGCACAATGGCGGGACACACTATGTTTAAAAAAACCTTGCCTAACATTAAAACGATGTTTATTAACCCGATTTCTCAATGTTTGGGTGGTCCGACCCACATATTGTAGATTACATGTACAGTGTAGTAAATAGACCACATAAGAGCTACCACAGTCTAGATAATTTTTAATGGGAAATATTGCACTAGTTTTAAATGAAGAAAATTCCATAACTTTATTAGAGATAATGTCACAACAAAGGCATCTATTATGCCCACAGGAGAATGACCCCTTTTTTCTTATTAGGGGATCCAAAGTATTCTTTTTATTATTAGACAGTTTGCTAGGAGCTAATATGTTCCTCAGTGTTTTTGATCTTCGAAACGTTATTAACGGTTTTACTGAAAGCAATGGTTTTAGAAAAGGATCACTGCTTAAAATGTGCCAATGTTTCATAAAAATGGACCTAATGCGTTTACTACCTTTATTAAAGGACGTAATAAAATTTACATTATACTCACTGGATTTTACTTTTTTACCGTCAGCATCAGTGGGTGCTATTGTTTGGATGCATTCGAGTTGTGTCATGCCCCTGGCTCTTCGTTCTGCCCCCTTAATCAGACTCCTAGGGAAACCTTTCTCTACAAACCTTTTATTTAGGATCCCACACTCTCTATTAAAACTGAGATCATCAGAACAATTCTTCCTTATTCTGCGGTATTGGCCAAACGGGACATTCTTCAGCCAAGGCGTGTAATGCGCACTCTTAAAATCCAAATAGCTGTTTACATCAACACTTTTAAAATGAGTATTAGTAGAAAAATGACTCCCATTATTCTTTATCGTTAGATCTAAAAAATCAATAGTGGCCACCGAAAAAGTGTGCGTAAAAAAGAGACCAAACTTGTTATTGTTTAAAAAGTCTATAAAAGCATTGGCAGCAGATACGTCTCCCTTCCAAATAAAAAATAAATCGTCAATATAACGTTTATAAAAGACTATGTTGTTGGTAAAATTATGTACATTCATAATATGAGATTCCTCAAAACAACCCATGTAAAGGTTTGCATAAGAGGGTGCAAACCGCGATCTTTGAGGAAGGAAGATTGAAATTGCCTTCCTTCCTCAAAGATTCCACTCAATTGATCAGGGATCTCTTTGAGTTACAATCCAATTGTGATATATCTGATTTAAGTTTTTTAACTGCCGATGTGTCCTCTTTATATACTAACATTCCGCACACACAGGGTATGGAAGCCATCTCTTTGTTTCTTACATCAGACCCCCGTTTTTTAAATAAGCAGCTAAATTTTATCATTGAATGTATTGATTTTATTTTAACACACAATGCTTTTACGTTTGACAATCAATTTTACAGACAGACTAAGGGGTGTGCAATGAGGTCGCGGTTTGCACCCTCTTATGCAAACCTTTACATGGGTTGTTTTGAGGAATCTCATATTATGAATGTACATAATTTTACCAACAACATCGTCTTTTATAAACGTTATATTGACGATTTATTTTTTATTTGGAAGGGAGACGTATCTGCTGCCAATGCTTTTATAGACTTTTTAAACAATAACAAGTTTGGTCTCATTTTTACGCACACTTTTTCGGTGGCCACTATTGATTTTTTAGATCTAACGATAAAGAATAATGGGAGTCATTTTTCTACTAATACTCATTTTAAAAGTGTTGATTTAAACAGCTATTTGGATTTTAAGAGTGCGCATTACACGCCTTGGCTGTAGAATGTCCCGTTTGGCCAATACCGCAGAATAAGGAAGAATTGTTCTGACGATCTCAGTTTTAATAGAGCGTATGGGATCCTAAATAAAATGTTTGTAGAGAAAGATTTCCCTAGGAGTCTGATTAAGGGGGCAGAACGAAGAGCCAGGGGCATGACACAACTCGAATGCATCCAAACAATAGCACCTACCGACGCTGACGGTAAAAAAGTAAAATCCAGTGAGTATAATGTAAATTTTATTACGTCCTTTAATAAAGGTAATAAACGCATTAGGTCCATTTTTATGAAACATTGGCACATTTTAACCAGTGATCCTTTTCTAAAACCATTGTTTTCAGTAAAACCGTTAATAACGTTTCGAAGATCAAAAACACTGAGGAACATATTAGCTCCTAGCAAACTGTCTAATAATTAAAAGAATACTTTGGATCCACTAATAAGAAAAAAGGGGTCATTCTCCTGTGGGCATAATAGATGCCTTTGTTGTGACATTATCTCTAATAAAGTTATGGAATTTTCTTCATTTAAAACTAGTGTAATATTTCCCATTAAAAATCATCTAGACTGTGGTAGCTAGGCCTCATGCACACGACCGTAAAAACTCCCGTTATTACGGGTCGTAATTACGACCCCTAATAACGGGCTCATAGACTTCTATTGGCGACGGGTGCCTTCCCGTTTTCTCACGGGAAGGTGCCCGTGCCGTTGAAAAAGATAGAACATGTCCTATTTCAGGCCGTAATAACGGCACGGACAGTCCATAGAAGTCTATGGAGCTCTCGTAATGACGGGTGGCTACATGTGTGCACCCGTCATTACGGCAGCGTTGCTAAGCGACGTCAGTAAATAGTCACTGTCCAGGGAGCTGAAAGAGTTAACTGATCGGCAGTAACTCTTTCAGCACCCTGGACAGTGACTACCGATCAGTATAAACCTGTAAAAAATAAAAATAAAAGGCTTTCATACTTACCGACAACTTCCTGCTTCCTCCAGTCCGGTCTCCCGCCCGTTGCCTTGGTGACGCGTCTCTCTCGACATCCGGCCCGACGTCCTGGATGACGTTTCAGGCCATGTGACCGCTGCAGCCAATCACAGGTCAATCACAGGCTGCAGCGGTCACATGGACTGCCGCGTCATGCAGGGATGTCGGGCTGGATGTGAAGAGAGGGACGCGTCACCAAGACAACGGCCGGGTAAGTATGAATTTCTTTAACTTTTATTACAGAAAAGGCTGTCCCTTCTCTCTATCCTGCACTGATAGAGAGAAGGGGCTGCCGATTAGTGCAGTGCTATTTTGCCGCCAAAAACATGCTCGTAAATACGGGTGGAATACGTGTGACACCGGACCCATATTTACGAGCACGGGTTCGCAAATACTGGTGCAAAACGGGTGGAATACGTGTGACACCGGACCCGTATTTACGCCAGTATTTACGGGTGGGAAAAAATACGGTCGTGTGCATGAGGCCTTATGTGGTCTATTTACTACACTGTACATGTAATCTACAATATGTGGGTCGGACCACCCAAACTTTGAGAAATCGGGTTAATAAACATCGTTTTAATGTTAGGCAAGGTTTTCTTAAACATAGTGTGTCCCGCCATTGTGCACTCAAACATGAGTGTAAATTTGAAAATATAGTCGTGACACCAATTGAACAAATTCCAGTGGATGTGCCCAATAGGTTTAATAGGCTGAAACAAAGAGAAAATTTCTGGATTTTTAAACTTGAGACTTTACATCCTGGTGGTCCAAATGACCTTACTGAAACGTCATTAGAATAATAAATGTCTGCATATCACATAGAATGTGCTATTTTACATATTTTACATATTATTTATTTAATATCCATAAATATGGTTATTTTGAATATATACGTTCTGGTCCCTTTCTTCTTACATGCATCCAGTTAATTTTTATAAAAAGAAAGAAATCTTACTGTAAATATACTAGTTTTTATTGTAATTTTGCCTTTATAGTTACAATTACATATATTTACAATTACAAGTATTACACTTGGTATCAAGTTTTTTCCAACTTACATTTTTGTAGCACTTCTGTTTTCGTCCGCTTTGTTGTGGGTGTTGTTCCGGCGATGTTGTATGGTTTTTTGCGTTCCATCTGCGGCTCATTGCCCATGTGATGGTGTTAGGTCAGCCTTGCGGTCCATTATGCGGCTCAGTACTTAAAATGTCCCAGCTCGGCCACCGTACATTTTGCGTTACCTAGTTACCTAGGGACGCTATCCAATTATTTTAGTTATTGCGGTAATCTCTCTTTTTTTAGAACATACCTTGTGTATCCTGTCCTTCTCGCATCAACTGTTTATTTTCAGCGTGCGCAATGTGAGTTTAATAATACAAATAATTTCACATGTCCTTTTGCGGCATATATTTTCTAAACATGCCAATTTTGTTTTTTTTGAATTGTCTTCAACCCTAATTATTCATGTGTTATTCATGTGTATATCTATGTATATGTTTTTTATTGTTTCAAACATGTTCTGTGTTGTTTGTGTCTTTGTAAAGACGCTTACATAATCTGTACTGTCTGACCCTTGACCCGCCCTTATTGGCGGTTCTTTCTGTTTTGAATGCTAATTAGTCCCTATTTCACTTGTGTATTTAAACGTGCGTGTATCACACAATGTGTATTGGCCTGATGAAGACGCCAGTCCGGCGTTGAAACGCGTAGCCCTCTCTCATGAAAATAAATACAGTTATTTCAATTCTTTTCTACTTTGACATCATTTATAGCAGCGCCGGTGGTCCTTTTTTCTGTTCTACCACATTCATTATACCTTGACAGCAAATTTCGTTTGTTTGTGCACGGACCTGGCTGCAGCTTCTTGCTTTTGTGCTACCTATACGGTATCCATTACCCAAGGTGAGCAACTTTCTTGGTCTATTATTGCTCAGTTTTACTCCATCTCTTTTATTGCACCATGTGGCGCCGTGTCTCCTTTTATATATTTTTTTTATCTTAGTACTCTGCAAATTGTGACACACATACACACACAACCTATAGATAGTGCAAGACACACATACCTCCCTGTAGATAGCTCCATTGGGGCTCTCTCGGAATCCCCAGACAGAGCGTTACCGACGCTTAAAGGGATTCTTCTGCTGAAGGAGCCATATATGGACTGTGATGTTAGGGGCAACCCCAGAGTCGGAGTCCCGGCCAGAGCGCTAGTAGCGCTCTTCCTGGGACACCAGCTCTGCCCCTGACATCACTGTCCATATATGGACAGTGATGTCAGGGACAACCCCAGAGCCAGAGTCCCGGGCAGAGCGATACTAGTGCTCTGCCTGGGACTCCATCTTTGCTCCTGACACCACTGTCCATATATAGATAGTGATGTCAGGGGCTTCCCCAGACGGAGTCGCAGAGCCGCTTCTAGCACTCTGACTGGGACTTCAGCTCTGCTCCTGCAATCACTGTCCACATATGGACAGCGATGTCAGAGCTTCCTCAGAGCAGGAGTCCCGGAGCAGAGTGCTAGTATAAGCTCTGCTCTGGGATGTCATGAAGGAGCGCCAGCGCACTCCTCCTTTAGCCTGCTCTCTCCTCTCCCGAGGGAGCTACTGTGCCCCGCAGGCCGCAGATGACAACCTCAGGGGCCGTATCCGCGTCTTTGAGAACCCTGGCCTAACTCATTGGCCCTTCCATTTTAACGGATCAGTCAAATCTCACGGAAACTGATGCAAAAACGGATGCCTAACTAGAACAAATGGAAAAAAACTATCCTTTTTTCTTGACCGATTAGTTATCCAGATCAGTAAAAGAAATGTAAACTTTACCTTTTTGTTTCAGTTTGGCATTTGTTATACTCCGTTTTTTAATGGATCCGTCTTCTAGGAAGTAATGCTTAGGGCCTGTTCAAAGCCAGCGTTGGAGGCTCAGTTTGGGGCCTACTCACAGATTAACCCAAAATATTGGAAAGAATAGTGTAGTATGTTGCGCTATTGTTTCTGGTAAAACCATGGACACCCTGACGGAAGCCCAATAGAACTCATTAAAGTCAATGGGTTCCACCAGTCGTCAATGTTGTGCATTGTCTAATGGAACCAGCACTTCCGGTATTTTCGTTGTTCTGCTCCTCTGACGGTGCAGAACAATGGAAAGACCAATGCAGGTATGAACCTGCCCTTATTCATTTGTTTGTAATCGTTATTCATTCCGTTAAACTCATCCGTTAAACGGAAGACATTACCTTGAAGTCAATGGATGGTGATTGCAATTGGAAAGATCCTTTCCGTCAAGTTTGTAATTTTGCACACAAAAAATAGCGCTGCAGACTACGCTATTGTTTCCAGCCAAAAGACAGAAATTTGATGGAATGGAGTCAAACAACTGAGTTTTAAGAAAAAAAAAACATTGAACTCAATGGGTACTTTAATATTTTTTTAATATTTGAATGTTTTTTTTTTCAGTTTTTGTGTTCCTATGACAAAACAGATTAATGGAAAACACAACGTAGATGTAACAGAACCTTAGGCATTCAATTTTGACACTTTAACTTATATTTTGTCTTTGTTGTATCCTGTGCCAAACTCTAGAAATGACACTGAGACATCCATCTGAGTACTGAGTGTATTTAAAAATGCCCACCATTCAGCCACCAGAAATACAAAAAAAAACAAAATATATTTTCTGTCCCTTCCCTCCTACATTATTTAACCTGTAAGCAACCTAAAGCATTATTGGGGTACAAACTGTTGCACTAAGGCCCGCTTCACATTGCGTTTATGAATTACATTTATCCTGTATGTTGGGAAATCTCCAGACGTACACGATAAACGTGTTCATACGGTTTTATTAGCTTGACGGATGTCAAAATAGTATCCTTTTTGCCTCTGTCGGGCTGGTATACGTCGGTATACATTTTTTTTTTTCTTTTGAAGGATGGAATAGCATGGTAAGCTATTACATCCTGTGGGATCCTGGCAATAAAGTATTCAATGCAGTGTACAGTTTTTTTTAACATGGGAGCCTATAGTGACAGATGCCACTGTTAGGCATCCATCACAGGAAAATGTTAAATGTATATGTTGGGAATCTGCAGTGACATAATTGTTCATATATGGACAGTTAAGTTGCTGGAACTTCCTTCACAGCCGCTCTGCCCGGGGACTCCTGCCCTTGATGCTTTTTTTTACTCCATATATGCACAGTGATGTCAGGCGCTTCTCCAGAGCTGGAGTCCACGGGCAGAGCTTCAAGAATCACTCTGCAGTGACTTTACAAGGTTCCTGTTAAGGATCTGCCGGGCACAGCTTCTGTATCCACGCCCATAGGTAATCAGTCTGCACCTGCTTCTATGTCTGTGAGACTGACTCCATCTTCCACCACTCAGGATGGCAGGCTTAGGAGTGGGAGAGCCTATCACAGCCTGGCCAGACGGAGCTAGCTCCCGCCCTCTGTCTATTTATACCTGCCTTTCCTGTTCCTTCTTGCTTGTGATTCTTCTCTGTTGGTTTCCTGGCCCTTCTGCAGCTTCTTGAACTACTTGTCCCTGCTTCGTATTGACCCTGGCTTACTTACTACTCTTCTGCTCTGCGTTTGGTACCTCGTACACTCCTGGTTTGACTCGTCTTGTTCACTACTCTCCTGCTCTGCGTTTGGCACCTCGTACTCTCCTGGTTTGACTCGGCTCGTTTACTACTCTTGTTGCTCACGGTGTTGCCGTGGGCAACTGTCCCGTTTCCCTTTGTTCTGTGTTTCCTTGTCTGGTTGTCTGTCGTGCACTTACTGAGTGTAGGGACCGTCGCCCAGTTGTACCCCGTCGCCTAGGGCAGGTCATTGCAAGTAGGCAGGGACTGAGTGGCGGGTAGATTAGGGCTCACTTGTCTGTTTCCCTATCCCTGTCATTACAGTTCCCTAGTGCTGGACTAACTGGGCGACGTATCCCACTGTCCTCCCGACGTATACCTCCGAGGGAAGGTCAAAACACGATGTGAAGAGGGCCTAGTATGTAAATGGACTCATTGGTTTCTGTTTCCCGTAATCCCTATATTTCCACACAGTTACTTTGTACTGAACTGTGATAATCATTTGTAAAGATAAGAGATTAAGGAGACAGACTACTGGTATGTGGTAGAACATTCTATAGTTCTGGATTCATATTTTACTTTTTTTTTTTTATATCATGACTATAAAGAGGTGTTTTATTATAGGATTTTAAACTTTAACTACTACTACTACAGCCCACAGGACAATTCAGAAATCATAAAGAACGATAATAACATCTTTTATCTGTCTGGGCATATTCCCAGACATACACAAACACCAACTGGATCACACTGTGTAAGCGCACCACATTTAAAAACAGCGTTGACATTATTTATATTTTACCCCAAGGCCAAAAGTTGAAAGTTGTAAATACAAATTATTTTTCTTAAATTCTCACATGATCTTTAATAATTGCAATTTTCTTTTTATTTTGGCTGCTTGTATCATGACAAATTCATAGGGAAAAATAAATCTCATAGGAAGATAATATAATTATCTGTCAGGAAATGCCTTATTCAGAAATTATTTTTATGTAAACCTAGTAGAATATGGAATGCTGTCAGTGGAAATTGGTCTGAAGTAATGTGGATACATAATGTACCAAACAAGTTAGAACTATATTTGACTAAATCTTCCTTCTGTTAACCTGTTAATATTTTGTTGTTAGAAGTAATAAGATAGACATAGAGCAATTATTAATTCCTTTCTAATGAATAACTTCGTAATTGGAGAGCTAGTTAATTAGTGCCTGAATAAATTCAGTATTTTGCCAAGCAAACAGCAAGGGTATGTTCACACGCTGTGTTTTCAGGCGCATTTCGGGGCGTAAATGCCCAAAAATACACCAGAAAAAATGGTAGCTGAATGCCTACAAACATCTGCCCATTGAATACAATGGGGAAAACGGCGTTTCGTTCAGATGGGGTGTTATTTTTAAGGACACCACTTTAAAAAACGGCACGTAAAAAAACACCCTGTAAAAAGAAGTAGCATGTCACTTCTTGAGTCGTATTTGAAGCTGTTTTTCATTATGTCAATAGAAAAACAGCTCCAAAAACAGCTGAAAAAAACATGTTCAGCTTCAAAAACGGCTGAAAATCAGAGGCTGTTTTCTAATTTTCAGCCGTTTTTGACTCAGCGTGTGAACATACCCAAAGGGTGACAACGCTGGGTGTACACACTATTGCTCTGATTGGTGTAGTCCCCTTCTATACTACATATGTCTCCAATGTCTCTCTTCAATGGGTTAATCCAATCTCAGACATTTAAAGCCCTATTACAACGGCCAATTTTGGCCAGTGCAACGAGCGCCAATCAATGATATGTTAATCGGCGCTCGTTTGTTCCTGTCACAAGGAGCTATGTATGGAGACGAGTGGTCGTTACTCCGATCACTCGTCCCCATACATTATTATCATGTCGGCAGTGCGTCTCCCTGTTTACACATCTGCCGACAACGGTAATATTTACGTTTTTTAAAACTATATGATCAGCAGATGAACGAGTGTTTGCCCTTCTATGAACGCTTGTCTGCCAGATAATTGACCAGTATAAAAGGACCTTTAGTGCATATCCCAAGAATACAGAGGTAGCAATCCTTATCTTGACCCTGATAACTTGCTGCAGCGTGACAACTTATCACTTAAGCCAACAAAATGGTCAAGTTAAAGTTTCTTGCCATTGTGTATTTCATGCGTAAAAAGTCTGTATGCCATAAAGGTCTGAGAGATGTGCACTTATTTTTAAAACTCGGCCCCCTGACCACTGTCCTACCTTCTCGCTGCTCTTGCTGCTCCCTGGCCATTGACTGACAAGGTGGTCGTGAGGACGGAAACAGCCTAGCTCACTAAGGTGAAGTAAGTGGGAGCTACAGAAACAGCTTAGCAGAGCAAGCTACGCTGTTTCCGTAGCTTCCGGTTTCTGGAAACAGCAAAGCACAGCGAGCTGCACTGGTTCCAGAACTCGGGAATTACGGAAAAAGTGTAGCTCGCTATGCTGTTTCCATAACTCCCATACTAATGGCCACCTTGTAACTCAGTGGCCAGAGAGCAGCGACATTGGGAGAAGGTAGTATGGGGTTCATGGTGCCCTATTCTAGTGATAGGTGTGGGTCCCAGAGGTGGGACCCGCATCTATCTGACATTTATGACATATCCTCTGGATATGCATAAATGTCTGATATGGGAATAACCCCTTAATCTCTATTTAGCATTTCTTTAATTTTTAAACTCCTAATACTCTGAAACTACATTAATTAGGCGATGTTTAATGATTTTCTTATTGTAAAATGTCTGCAGTTCCCATACAGTCATTAAAAACAGTCTCTAGACTGATGAATGAACATTTAATCTTTTCCCTGACCACTGTGGTGGCTAATAGGCTGTGTATCAAGTCATTTCGCTTCAAATTGTTGCTCCATTTTTTATTCTTTGTCAGCGTTTATCATTCACATTGTATTTTGTAGGTAGCAAAACCAATTATAAGGATACTGCTTTATCACCTGAAATTACGAGAGTGTTCTGCAACATAAAATGTAATTAAACATTAAAACACTGGCAGAAGTTTAATGGTAGTAAAATATAGACTGCAAAGTTAAGCTATTGGCACTTGATGACATTTTTCAAGTCTCTAACCAGTTTACTTTTCTTTCCAAGTAAAATGTTTCTCTCATCCTCTTAACCCCTGAAGCACCAAGCATTATTAGTTATTTATTTTTTGCTGTTTTTTTACCGTCACATTCCAAGAACCATAACTTTTTTAAATTTTTGAAGATGTAACTCTATGAAGGCTTTTTTTTGCGGGGCAAGTTGTGTTTTTTAATGAGTACGGGTACATATAGTTTATTGTTTAGTTTTTATTGTGGGGAATGTGAATTAACCATCGACCTCCATTGTATGTTGCATTCTTTTTTAGCTGTTTAACATGTAATAAACATAACAACTTTATTGTATGGATCAGTACAAATACAGCAATACCAAATAAGTATATTATTTAAATGTTTTAGTGCTTTAACACAATAAGAAAAGTTTTATTTTTTTTATTGACCTAAAGCCATTTTTGCCCCATTTTGCCCTGAGGACGCCACTTCGGTGGTGGAACATGTCGGGGGGGCTCTCTCTTTTTTAAAATTCAATGTGTTCTGACAATTCTAAGTCCCTTTTCAAGCGGACTGCAGCCGCGAATTATAGTCGTTTCATATAGGTAGTGTGGCCATCAGAGATGGTGGTTTGACTCTGCACTCAGATGGTAGACTACAGAGTAATATTATCATCATCATATGGAGACTTTCAGTTCACATTGCGCTTTTAATCTTTATTTGTATGCTTATAGTTATTCATAATAAAGTTATACGTTACAATATTAGTAAGCATTCAATAGGTATCTAGGAAACAATGGCTAATCTTTTTGCCTTTGGTGATATTGATGTGTTTTTGTAAAGTCATTTTTGTATCGCCCAACTTTTATTTTTGCATTAAAGTAGCCAGATGAGTGTTTTTTGTTATTTGCAGGACGGGTTGAAGTTTTTAGTCGTACTATATAATCTATAAATTATTCAAAAATATTTTTTGGGGATATAAAGAAAACCCAGCAATTCCACAATTTTTTCTGTTTGCAGTGTAGTAAAAATAACAAGTTAACTTTATGCTATGGGTCATTACCATTGTGTCAGTACCAAAAATAAAAAAATTTTTTACAGTTAAAAAATAAGGCTAAAACAATCTTTGTTTTCTTGGGGTAAAACTTTTTTTTCTAAACTTTCTTCAACTTGATGTAATTTTTTTTTTATCCCGCTAGGCAATTTAAAGCAGTGATCGCTTGATGTTTTGGAATACATAGTATTTCAAAGCATTATTGTCTGTTAGTATTACACAGACAGGCAACCTATTGGTATGGTCTAGCATGCTTTTTTTTAGGCACTCGGCTTTCATAGTAACTGGTGCCGATGTACTGAGAGGGGGAGCCTCCTCCTTCGATTAAACACCTTAGATGTCATGGTCTATTGATCACTGCATCTGAGCGGTTAAATTGCCAGAATCTTAGGCTTCTAAGAGGTTTAGCGGCTGGGATCTGGGATCAGGTCCTCTAACCGCGTGATCACCATAATTTAACTGTACACTACGTAAGGCAATCCATAACATACAGTTACATCATGGTGTGTTAAGGGGTTAATGTGAAGGATATATAACAATTAGGTAATACCACAATCCAAAGAAAGAGACAGCACTCCAATATAGTAGAAAAATCCAAAATTTAATCACCCAACATACAGGCAACGTTTCACCTTCCCATTGAAGGCATTGTCAAGCAATGAATGTGTGTGCTCAAAGTATTTATATAGTGTGCAGAAATACAAATAGATAATATAGGATAATCAAACATCATTAATGTTAAAGTGCAAAATATAATATGATGTTACAAAGACAAATGTATCATGATTAGTACAAAACATGTGAATAAATAATTTAATATAATATATAAACATATACATTAATAATCACATGAAATACATAAATATGCATTAACCCCTTCCCTCTTTAGTCACATTTGACAGAGCCTCATTTTTCAAATCTGACATGTTTCACTTCATGTGGTAATAACTTTGGAATGCTTTCACCTATCCAAGCGATTCTGAGATTGTTTTCTCTTGACATATTGTACTTTATGTTAGTGGAAAAATTTGATCAATAAATTCAGTATTTGTTTGTGAAAAACACCAAAATTTAGCGGAAAATTGCAAAAATGTGCATTTTTCTAAATTTAAATGTATCTGCTTGTAAGACAGGCAGTTATACCACACATAATAGTCGCTAATTAACATCCCCCACATGTCTACTTTAGATTGGCATCGTTTGTTGAACATCCGTTTATTTTTCTAGGACGTTACGAGGCTTAGAACTTTAGCAGCAATTTCTGACATTTTCAAGAAAATTTCAAAAGGCTATTTTTACAGGGGCCGGTTCTGTTGTGAAGTGGCTTTTAGGGCCTTATATATTAGAAACCTCCAAAAAGTCACCCCATTTTAAAAACTCCACCCCTCAAAGTATTCAAAACAGCATTTAGAAAGTTTCTTAACACTTTAGACGTTTCACAGGAATTAAACCAAACTAGAGTTGAAATGTACAAATTTCATTTTTTGTTGTTGCAGAAATTTATTTTGAATCAACTTTTTTTGTAACACAAAGTTTTACCAGAGAAGCGCAACTCAATATTTATTGCCCAGGTTCTGCAGTTTTAGGAAATATCCCATTTGTGGCTCTAGTTTGCTTATGGACTGAAACACTGGCCTCAGAATTAAAGGAGCACCTAGTGGATTTTGGACACTCCTTTCTATTAGAATATATTTTAGGCACCATGTCAGCTTTGAAGAGCTCTTGTGGTACCAAAACAGTGGAAACCCCCCAAAAGTGACCCCATTTGGGAAACTACACTCCTCGAGGAATATATTTAGGGGTATAGTAAGCATTTTGACCGGACAGTTTTTTTTGCAGACATTTTTGGAAATAGGCCATGAAAATGAAAATCTACATTCTTTCAAATAAAATGTAGGTTTAGCTAATTTTTTTTTAATTTCCAAAACGACTAAAGGAGAAATAGCACCACAACATTTGTAGAGCAATTTCTCCTGAGTAAAACAATACCCCACATGTGGTCATAAACGGCTGAGGGACCAAAACAGTGGAAACACCCCTCAAGTGGCCACATTTTGGAAACTGCATCCCTTGAGGAAATTATTTAGGGGTGTAGTAAGCATTTTGACGCCGGAGGTTTTTTTTCAGAAATTATTGGAAGTAGGCCGTGAAAATAAAAATCTGCATTCTTTCGAAGAAAATGTAGGTTTAGCTAATTTTTTCTCATTTCCACAAGGACTAAAGGAGAAAAAGCACCACAAAATTTGTAAAGCAATTTCTCCCGAGTAAAATAGTACCCCACATGTGGTAATAAACAGCTGTTTGGACACACGGCAGGACTGAGAAAGGAAAGAGCGCCATTTGGCTTTTAGAGCTCAAATTTAACAGGAATGGTTTGCGGAGGCCATGTCACATTTGCAGAGCCCCTGAGGGACCAAAACAGTAAAAATGCCCAAAAAGTGACCCCATTTTGGAAACTACACCCCTTGAAGAATTCATCTACGGGTGTAGCGATCATTTTGACCCCACAGGAGTTTCATAGAATTTATTAGAATTGGGCAGTGAAAATAAAAACAATCCTTTTTCTTCAATAAGATGTAGCTTTAGCTCAAAATTTTTCGTTTTCTCAACGAATAAAGGAAAAAAAGAACCCCAACATTTGTAAAGCAACTTCTCCCGAGTATGGCAATACCCCATATGTGGTGATAAACTGCTGTTTGGGCACACAGCATTTGGCTTTTGGAGCACAGATTTTGCTGGATTGGTTTCTTGACACCATGTCGCTTTTGCAAAACCCCTAAGGTACCAGTACAGAGGAAACTACCCATAAGGGACTCTTGTGATACTACACCCATTGAGCAATTAATCTAGGGGTGTAGTGAGTATTTTGACCCCACAGCTGTTTCATAGATTTTATTTGAATTGGGCAGTGAAAATAAAAATAATTTTTTTTCCAATAAGACGTAGCTTTAGTGCAACATTTTTCATTTTCTCAAAAAATAAAGCAGAAAAAGAACCCCAACATTTAAGCAATTTCTCCCGAGTATGGCAATACCCCATATGTGGTTATAAACTAATTTTTGGACACACGGCAGGGCTCAGAAGGGAAGGAGTGCCATTTGGCTTTTGGACTACAGATTTTGCTGGATTGGTTTCTGGTCGCTATGTAGCATTTGCAAAACCCCTGTGGGACCAAAACAGTGGAAGCCCCCCAAAGGTGACCTTCATTTTGGAAACTACACCCCTCAAGGTATTCACCTAGGTGTGTATTGAGCATGTTAACCCCGCAGGTGTTTTGCATAAATTAGTGTGCACTCGATACTGCAGAGTAAAAATCAGATTTTTCAATAGATATGCCAATATGTGGTGCCCAGCTTCTGCCACCATAACAAGACAGCTCTCTAATTATTATGCTGTGCTTCCCGGTTTTATAATAACCCTACATGGGGCCCTAATCTTTTGCCTGGACATTTGACAGGGCTTAGGAGTGAGAGAATACCATGCGAAATTGAGGCCTAATATGGCGATTTACACAGAATTGGTTCACAATTGCAGAGGCTCAGATGGGAAATAATAAAAGAAACCCCCCAGAAGTGACCCCATTTTAGAAACTACACCCCTCAAGGCATTTATTAAGGGGTGTAGTGAGCATTTTCACCCCACAGGTCTTTTCCATAAATAAATGCGCTGCATATGGTGCAAAGTAAAAATTAAAAATTTTCCCCAGAATTGCCAATTCAGTGGCAAGTATGTCGTGCCCAGCTTATGCCACTGGAGACACACACCCCAAAAATTGTTAAAAGGGTTCTCCCGGGTATGGCGGTGACATATATGTGGAAGTAAACTGGTGTTTGGGCACACTGTAGGGCTCAGATCGGTGGGAGCGCCATTTGTCTTTTGGAGCGTGGATTTTGCTTGGTGGTAGTTTTGTTTGACTATTACTGGTGTCTCCGTTTATAATGTGTGGGCAAATGTAAGATGGGCAGAGTACATCAGGGGCATAGTCAGGGGGTATAATAATGGGATAAACAATAAAATAATCCATAGATGTGTGTTACGCTGTGAAGCAATCCTTTCTGCTCAGGCCGGTGTCGCACTGATAAATGGTGTCTTTACTTATCCCCCTTATGGTCCACACTCCGCACATTTGCAGTTTGGGGAATTTTGCTCGGAAGTGTTGTCCTGGTATAATACGGGCACCCTCGCTTCTAGCAGATATGTTTGGGCCCCCCCCCTTCCTGGTTCCCTAATTTTAGGCCCCCGATAAATCGCCTCTTGAAACAGACGAAATGATCACCTCTGATCTGCACAACTGCATATTTTTTATTTCCTGACTTATGGAAGCCTTAACTATTTTTTTTTTTTTCATAGACAAAGCGGTATTAGGGCTGTTTTTTTGCGGGACGAGCTGTAGTTATTATTGGTACCATTTTGGGGTACATGCGACTTTTTTATCACTTTTTATCTTATTTTTTGAGAGGCAAGATGACCAAAAAACATAAATTCTGGCATAGTTTTTTTACGGGTTTTTTATATAGCGTTCACCATGCGTTATAAATTACATGTTAACTTTATTCTGCGGGTCCGTACGATTCCGTCATGACCCAATTTATAGTACTTATTTATGTTTTACAACTTTTTGCACAATAAAATTACATTGTAAAAATAATGTTTTTTTCTGTCGCCATGTTGTGAGAACCATAACTTTTTAATTTTTTCGTCAATCGAGCTGTATGAGGGCTTGTTTTTTGCGAGACGAGCTATAGTTTTTATAGGCACCATTTTTGGATACATGCGACTTTTTATCACTTTTTATTTCAATTTTTTTAGGGCTAAGTGACCAAAAAACAGAAATTCTGGCAATATTTTTGAAGTTTTTTTTTACGCCTTTCACCGCGTGGAATAAATAATTATATTGTTATAGTTTGGGCCGTTACGGTCGCGGCGATACCAAATATGTATGGTTTATTCATTTTTTTCAACAATAAAGGACTTGATAAGGGAAAAAGGGTGATTGTGTTTTATTTTATTACTTAAAATTGTTATTATATTTTTTTACAACTTTTTTTCACTTTTTTTTACATTTTACTTTAGTCCCACTAGGGGACTTGAAGGTCCAACTGTCAGATTTATTTTCTAATACATTGCACTACCTACGTAGTGCAATGTATTAGATCTGTCAGTCATTCACTGAACTCAAGCCGATTAGGCTTCGCCTCCGAGCGGGGCCTAATCGGCTTCCGTAATGGCAAACAGGAGGCCATTGTTAGGTCTCCTGGTGTCATAATAGCAGTCGGCAGTTGTGCGATTGCAGGGCACAGCTGCCGACCTGCTAGCAACTACAAAGAGGCATCGATCGCATCCAATCGCTGCATGTGAGGGGTTAATGGCAGGGATCGGAGCTAGCTCCGGTTCCTGCCATTACAGGTGGATTTCAGCTGTAACATACAGCTGGCATCCACCGCTGATGACGCCGGCTCATCTCCTGAGCCGGCGCCATCTTGCTGGCGGCTACGGAAGCACTTCATGCCCCGCCTCCGGGCGGGCGCTGAAAGTTTTCCGTGCTAGGCACACCGGGAGGCCAGTATTAGGCCTCCGGTTGCCATTGCAGCCACCGAAACCCCGGCGAATTTATTGCTGGGGTGTCGATGAGCTGCAAACACCTTAATTGTAGCCGCATAGATGTCATGACATTAAGAAAAGATTGTGAAATCCTTTCTGCACCTGACCTCATATTAATTATCCTCATTATACCTGCCCACATATTAACCATCTTCTTTTTTATATATAAACATCTTGGTCATTCTTTTGTACTATGGTTGGTTGTCCAACATTGCACACATATTGGTCATATGAGCCTGTTTTGATCCTAATTTTCCTTTGGGGTGGGTTATATACACATCCCAGGCTGGCATTGGTGATCCTAGGGTGGATCGTTCTCCTGTATACAGGGCTTTGATCTTCCTTGGTTTGGGCCGTTCTGAGAACCAGTAATATAGTGCTTTCTTGTTGATGCGGTTTGACATATATGTCTCTTTTGAAAATGACTGTTTGGTATCTAGGACGATTTCCCAATCTACAAGTTTGTTGATATTATAGTGTTTATGTCATTAGTAACAATCTGGCAATTCTACATGTAACAGTACAGCAGATAGGCATTTAAATTTGCCTTTTCCAAGATGGTGATTATGGTCTCTTTTGATTTAATACGCATGCTCTGTCAGGTTACCTCCTTCTCACGACTTTCACCTATCCATCATACGATTGGCTGTTAGTGAGATCCGGAGCAATCGATGTGAGCATGCGCAGTGGGTTTCTTACAACGCCAAGATCTCGGTGTGTCATGACGGAAATAATACATTACCTTGAATTTCATAGATACAACAGGTGTGATGTTCATGACGACTAGGGGGTGAGTGCCAGCTGTAACTCGTGTAATAATTATTGACACTTTAATGCACATTTATGTATTTCATGTGATTATTAATGTATATGTTTATATATTATATTAAATTATTTATTCAAATGCTTTTTCACATGTTTTGTACTAATCATGATACATTTGTCTTTGTAACATCATATTATATTTTGCACATTAACATTAATGATGTTTGATTATCTTATATTACCTATTTGTATTTTTGCACACTATATAAATGCTTTGAGCACACACATTCATTGCTTGACAATGCCTTCAATGGGAATTGTATGTTGGGTGATTCACTTTTGGATTTTTCTACTATATTGGAGGCCTGCCTCTTTCTTTGGATTGTGGTCTGATGTTTATATGAGGTTTTTCGTCAATATTCCTCTGAGGTTAGCACCCACCATTTTTTCGTTTATGCTACTGTGCAGCTCCTATATCTCGTTTGTTCCTTTAACAATTAGGTAATGATGCTCAGAAGATCTGCAAGCTTCACAGACATAAGCCTGTTTTACACAAGCTTGTCAACTTGCAGAAAAGAAATCCGCAATACACTATGGCTGTTTTATAGATTATACAGTATTTGTATGTCATCAGTATTGCATCCATATTACGCATTCGTAATACTGATGGGTTATATTTTAGTCAGAAACAGGAAACAAGTAATACAGATTCTTTTGAAATACTGATGCAATATGGATAACATACGAAAGCATCTGCACTTTTAACATTCTCCAGAATTCAATGGGTGTTTTGCAACCGCAAATGGATATCAGAAGAATATGATTCTGATTTCCAATACACCCCTTTTTTATATGACCATATGAAAAGCTCCATAAATTAACAATGGCTCCACAATATGAACCTATCCAGTGGCGTAACTACCGTGTCGCCCGCCGGCACGGGCCCCCACCATGGCCGGAGGCTCCGCTAGCTGCCGCTATGGCTGCTACAGCGCAACGCCACTGAACACTACGGCAGAGCAGGGAGGTATGTCCCCGCTCTGCCATTAAAGGGGTTGTTCCTACAAAAGCCATGTATCCCCTATCCACAGGATAGGGGATACATGTGTGATCGCTGGCAGCGATACGGAGAACGGGGGACCGAAAGTCCCCCAATGTTCTCCATGACAAACCTCAGACTTCCGGGGTCTGTGTCGGCAGCTCCGTAGAAATTAATGGAGCGCCGATCGCGCTTGTGCGCATGCGTGACCAGCGCTCCTTTAATTTTTATTGAGCTGCGCAGACTCCGGAAGTCAGATGTTAGTCATGGAGAACAATGGGGGACTTTCGGTCCCCCGTTCTCCCTATCGCTGCCTGCGATCACACATGTATCCCCTATCCTGTGGATAGGGGATACATGTCTTTTGTAGGACACACTATAGGTCGGATTTTTTTGGGTGGTTGGGGCTGCATGGCGTTACCTACAGGGGGGCTGTATAGCGTTACCTACAGGGGGGGCTGTATAGCGTTACCTACAGGGGGGCTGTACGGCGTTACCTACAGGGGGGGCTGTATGGCGCTATCTGCAGGGGGGGCTGTATAGCGTTACCTACAGGGGGCTGTATGGTGCTACCTACAGGGGGGCTGTATGGCGCTATCTACAGGGGGGTCTGTATGGCACTATCTACAGGGGGTGCTGTATGGTGTTATCTACAGAGGTGGCTGTATAGCGTTACCTACAGGGGGGGATGCATGGCGTTATCTACAGAGGGGGCTTTATGGCGTTATCTACAGAGGGAGCTGTATGCCATTATCTACAGGGTGGGCTGTATGGCGCTATCTACAGGGGGGGTCTGTATGGCGCTATCTACAGGGGGGATGTATGGCGTTGTCTACAGGGGGCTGTATGGCGTTATCTACAGGGGGGCTGTATGGCGTTATCTACAAGGGTGGCTGGCATCTACAGAGGGGGCTGTATGGCGTTATCTACAGAGGGGGCTGTATTGCGTTATCTACAGAGGGGGCTGTATTGCGTTATCTACAGAGGGGGCTGTATGGCGTTATTTACAAAGGGGTCTGTATGGCGTTATCTACAGAGGGGGCTGTATGGCGTTATCTACAGGGGGCTGTATGGCGTTATCTACAGGGGGGCTGTATGGCGTTATCTACAGGGGGCTGTATGGCATTATCTACAGGGGGCTGGATGGCGTTATCTACATGGGGGGCTGTATGGCGTTATCTACAGGGGGGCTGTATGGCGTTATCTACAGGAGGGGCTGTATGGCATTATCTACAGGGGGCTGTATGGCGTTATCTACAGGGGGATGTATGGTGCTATCTACAGGGGGATGTATGGTGCTATCTACAGGGGGATGAATGGTGCTATCTACAGGGGGATGTATGGCACTATCTACAAAGGGGGCTGTATGGAGTTATCTACAGAGGGGGCGGTATGGCGTTATCTACAGGGGGCTGTATGGCGTTATCTACAGGGGGGGCTGTATGGCGTTATCTACAGGGGGGCTGTAAAAAAGGCACTATCTACATGGGGGGGTTGTGTGACACCCAGGGGAGGGGGGGCCCCAGTCAAAAGTTTGCTATGGGGCCCAGTCTTTCCTAGTTACGCCCCTGGACCTATCAATACAGACCTAATCCGGGTGCAAAATAAGTTTGTAAGCAGCCATATGTTCCCATTTTAAAAACAGAAAAAAGTGGACTAAAAAATGTCAAGCTGTAGCTATTTGTTTTTGTACATTTTTGTAAAGGGGTTGGTGGATGAAAAAAAGTCCTCACCAAGATTAGAAATGCTCTGTACTCATAATACATGATGAATGGCTTAGAACGAACAAAAAAAAACCACAGCCAAAATTGCACCAAAACTGCACGGTATGAACAACGCTTATAGAGTACTGTTCAGTGTTGGTAAAACACAGTACCACAGATATACAGTGTATTTGGAAAGTCCACAGATCCTTTTACTTTCTTCACATTTTGTTATGATGAGGCCTTATGGTAAAATAGAAAAAATATATTTAAGTTTTTCCCCATCATTCTGCATTCGATACCCCATAATGTCAAAGTCAAAATATAATTTTTTAGAAATGTTGTCGATTTATTAAAATTGAAAAGCTAAAAAATACTTCATGGACATAAGTATTCAGACCCTTTGCTATGACACTTGAAATTTAGCTCTGGGGGCCTCCTATTTCTCTAGATCATCTTTGAAATGTTTCTACACCTTGATTGGAATCCATCTGTGGTAAATTCTTTTGATTGGACATGATTTGGAAAGACACACCCCTGTCTATATAAGGTCTCACAGCTGACAATGCATATCAGAGCACAAACCAATCCATGAACTGCCTGTAAAGCTCAGATAGGATTGTGTGGAGGCACAGATCTGGATAATGAGTACAACATTTTTTTTTGCTCTCAAGACCACAGTGGCTTTCGATAATTCTTAAATGGAAGACGTTTAGAACAACCAGGACTCTTCCTAGAGCTGGCCGCCCAACTAAACTAAGTAATTTGGGGAGAAAAGCCTTGGTAAGAGAGGTGATCAAGAACCCAATAGTCACTCTGGCTGATCCAAATATCTTGTATGCAGATGGGAGAAACTTCCAGAAGGTCAACCATCACTGCAGCACTCCACCAATTTGGGCTTCATGCAGAGTGGCCAGGAAGAAGCCTCTCCTCAGTAAAAGACACATGAAAGCCCGCCTAGAGTCTGCAAAAAAGCACCTAAAGGACTTCCAGAATTGAGAAACAAGATTCTGTGGTCTGATGAAACCAAGATTGAACGTTCTGGCCTCAATTCTAAGTGTCATGTCTGGAGGAAAACAGACCTGCGCAATGCCATCCCTACAGTGAAGCATGGTGGTGGTAGCAACATGCTGTGGAGGTGTTTTTCAGCAGCTGGGACAGGGATACTAGTCAGGGTTGAGGAATAGATGAATGGAGCAAAGTACAGAGATATTCTTAAAGAGGCTCTGTCACCAGATTTTGCAACCCCTATCTCCTATTGCAGCAGATCGGCGCTGCAATGTAGATAAAAGTAACGTTTTTTTTTTTTTTTTTAAAACGAGCATTTTTGGCCAAGTTATGACCATTTTTATATTTGTGCAAATGAGGCTTTCTAAAGTACAACTGGGCGTGTTTAAAGTTAAAGTACAACTGGGCATGTATTGTGTATGTACATCTGGGCATTTTTACTTCTTTTACTAGCTGGGCGTTGTGACTAGAAGTGTATGATGCTGACGAATCGGCATCATCCATTTCTCTTCACAACGCCCAGCTTCTGGCAGTGCACAGACACACAGCGTGTTCTAGAGAGATCACGCTGTGACGTCACTTCCCCAGGTCCTGCATCGTGTCGGACGAGCGAGGACACATCGGCACCAGAGGCTACATTTGATTCTGCAGCAGCATCGGCGTTTGCAGGTAAGTCGATGTAGCTACTTACCTGCAAACGCTGATGCTGCTGCTGAATCAACTGTAGCCTCTGGTGCCGATGTGTCCTCGCTCGTCCGACACGATGCAGGACCTGGGGCAGGAAGTGAGTGACGTCACAGCGTGATCTCTCGAGAACACGCTGTGTGTCTGTGCACTGCCAGAAGCTGGGCGTTGTGAAGAGAAGTGGATGATGCCGATTCGTCAGCATCATACACTTCTAGTCACAACGCCCAGCTAGTAAAAGAAGTAAAAACGCCCAGATGTACATACACAATACACGCCCAGTTGTACATAACTTTAAATAAGCCCAGTTGTACTTTAGAAAGCCTCATTTGCATAAATATAAAAATGGTCATAACTTGGCCAAAAATGCTCGTTTTAAAAAAAAAAACTTTACTCTTATCTACATTGCAGCGCCGATCTGCTGCAATAGGAGATAGGGGTTGCAAAATCTGGTGACAGAGCCTCTTTAATGAAAAACTGATCCAGAGTGCTCTGGGTCGAAGGTTCACCTTCCAACAAGACAATGACCCTAAGCACACAGCCAAGACAACACAGGAGTGGCTTAGGGACAACTCTTAGAATGTCCTTGAGTGGCCCAGCCAGAGACTTAACTTGAACCCAATCGAACATCTCTAGAGAGACCTGAAAATGGATGTCCACGACGGTCCCCATCCAACCTGACAGAACTTGAGTGGATCTGCAGAGAAGAATGACAGAAAATCCCCAAATCCAGGTGTGCAAACCTTGTGGCATCATACCCGAGAAGACTGGAGACTGTTATCGCTGCCAAAGGTGCTTCAACTAAGTACTGAGTAAAGGGTCAATGCAATATTTTAGTTTTTACTTTTTAATAAATTAGCAGAGATTACTAGCATTCACTTTGTCATTATGGGGTATTCAGTGCAGAATTATGGGAAAAAAATTTATATTTTTTTTTTAGCACAAGGTCTCAACATAAAATGTGAACAGATCAAAAGGGTCTGAAGACTTTCCGAATCAACTGTGTACTATATGGCCAAAAGTACTTTTGACACCTGACTATGACTTCTATAAGATCTTGTTGGAAATCCAATTCCAAAACCAGACGGCATTCCAATTCATCACAAAGATGTACAATGGGGTTGTGATCCAGGCTCTGTTCAGGCTACTCAAGTACCTCTGCACCAAATTTGCCAAACCACATCTTTATGGAACTCCCCTAACCTCACTGCAATGCAGTGCACAGTTATGCTAAAAAAGGAAAGGTCCTTCCCCAAATTATTGCCACAAAGTTTCAAGCTTATAATTATCTAAAATGTCTTTGTATTATAAAGCATTAAATCGAATTTGTCATCAGACTATGCTGCCCTTTGTAAGGTCAGCATAGTTTTGGGACAGGTCTGCTTTCCTATTAGCTAAAGAATCCCCCGAAGTCATAGTTATTCATGAGGGGAGTGCTACCCCTGACTCTGTCGCCCTCCTCACAGTGATTGACAGGCTGCTGTGTATGCAGATACATAGCAGCTATCCGCCCATCACTGCTGAAAGAAGCTTAGAGAGGCATGGGGAGCGCTACCCTCATTAATACACTGGATTCATAACTATGAGACCATTGTATTCTTTGATCGCACCTATTAACTGATAAGGGCCTGTTCACATCACCGTTCATTTCCGTTCCGGGGTTCCGTCGGAGGGTTCCGTCGGGTGAACCCCGCAACGGAAAGTGAAACTGACAGCACAGCTTCCGTTTCAGTCACCATTGATCTCAATGGTGACGCAAACATCGCTAATGCTTTCCGTTCGTCACCATTCCGTCTGGTTTTCGGTTTTCCTACGGAATCAATAACGCAGTCGACTACGCTATTGATTCCGTCGGAAAACCGGACACCAGACGTAATGGTGACGAACGGAAAGCATTAGCAATGTTTCCGTCACCATTGAGATCAATGGTGACTGAAACGGGAGTTGTGCTGTCACTTTCACTTTCCGTTGTGGGGTTCACCCGACGGAACCCTCCGACGGAACCCCGGAACGGAAATGAACGGTGATGTGAACAGGCCCTAAGCTGATTTGACTTATAAGAAGGCGGACTTGTCCCCATATTATGCTGCCCTTACATAGGGCAGTGTTATGACAGAGCCGCTGGGGAAACTGTCACGTTGAAAATGCAGTGTAATTGGCTATGAAGTCCAGAGTGTGATCCTACTCAGTGATCGACAGCATTCCTGGTTTGAGTGTATATACAGAGATAACTGTCAATAAGTGATTGAGACCGCCCACCTCACGCCTCAATATAAGCAGATGTTTAAATGAATAAATTAGCTGCTCATTACCTGTTAAACGGAGACTGTGACGGATGCCTAAAGCGGCATCCTTCACCCATAGGCTATAATTGTACCTGTTTAACGTATACGTCATTAACTCTCATGACTCGGTTTATGACGAATACCATATTCGCCTATCGTTTAACGGATATGTCGGGAAGCTCCATTGACTTCACTGTCTATTTGTTGACCGCTATCACTGGAAATTCCTGACGCAGCAGAAGCCATCCTACCTGCACTCTCTGGCCGCCCTGCCCACACACTTGAGGGATTGTCTCACCATGATGTAACACAATGTCAGCTCTCTAGGATTCACACAGAGAACCCCACACCCGCAGTCACCACCCGCATGATAGCCCTATCCCACATGACCGCAAGAACTTTAAAGCAGGTGGAGCCCCCATCTGCTATATCAACCCGGGGAAGCTACATCACTGGAGCTGCCCCAGTAACGAAACTGGCCACACTGTACATCAATGGAACACATTTTCTGTCAGATTATATGCTTGATTTTTCACAGTTGGGTTACATTTCTCATTCCCGTAATAATGAAATAGTTGCAGTGCTTGAGAATTGTTGTCTTCTCTGCATGAAGCATTTTCACTGCTCATACGAAGACATTATTTCCAATTCTGTCTTGATGTCATATATGTCTCAGGCAGTGGCTTTAAAGAGGCTCTGTCACCAGAATTTGCAACCCCTATCTCCTATTGCAGCAGATCGGTGCTGCAATGTAGATAACAGTAACGTTTTTTAGTTTTTTTTTAAAAACAAGCATTTTTGGCCAAGTTATGACCATTTTTATATCTATGCAAATGAGGCTTTCTAAAGTACAACTGGGCGTGTTTAAAGTTAAAGTACAACTGGGCGTGTATTGTGTATGTACATCTGGGCGTTTTTACTTCTTTTACTAGCTGGGCGTTGTGACTAGAAGTGTATGATGCTGACGATTCGGCATCATCCACTTCTCTTCACAACGCCCAGCTTCTGGCAGTGCACAGACACACAGCGTGTTCTCGAGAGATCACGCTGTGACGTTACTTCCCCAGGTCCTGCATCGTGTCGGACGAGCGAGGACACATCGGCACCAGAGGCTACATTTGATTCTGCAGCAGCATCGGCGTTTGCAGGTAAGTCGATGCAGCTACTTACCTGTAAACGCTGATGCTGCTGCTGAATCAACTGTAGCCTCTGGTGCCGATGTGTCCTCGCTCGTCCGACACGATGCAGGACCTGGGGCAGGAAGTGAGTGACGTCACAGCGTGATCTCTCGAGAACACGCTGTGTGTCTGTGCACTGCCAGAAGCTGGGCGTTGTGAAGAGAAGTGGATGATGCCGATTCGTCAGCATCATACACTTCTATTCACAACGCCCAGCTAGTAGAAGAAGTAAAAACGCCCAGATGTACATACACAATACATGCCCAGTTGTACATAACTTTAAACACGCCCAGTTGTACTTTAGAAAGCCTCATTTGCATAAATATAAAAATGGTCATAACTTGGCCAAAAATGCTCGTTTAAAAAAAACAAAAAACGTTACTCTTATCTACATTGCAGCGCTGATCTGCTGCAATAGGAGATAGGTGTTGCAAAATCTGGTGACAGAGCCTCTTTAAATTACAATTCTCACTTTACATTGATACATAAAGGCCAATGAAATAAGTGTGGGTCTTATATTTATTATATAACGAATATGATATATTTTATCTGAGCAATGTTAGGTTTTGTTACTCTTGTAATTGCTGTGTCTTTCACATATTTTTAGGTACTGCCTTTTCCTAGTCAAGTTGTGTATAACAGAGTTGGAAAATGTGGGAGCAGGACTGTTGTTTTACTACTGCGCATTCTGTCCGAGAAACATGGGTTCAATTTGGTAACTTCTGACATTCACAATAAAACCCGGCTGACGAAAAGCGAACAGGTAAGGGAAAAATCTACCTTTTCTCTACTCTGGAGCATGTTTTCCAAAAATGTTAATACAAAGCTTTATGGCATTTCTTTAAATTCCTTAGACTTTGCAAGGCATTATTTTTGAAGAGTAAGGGTATGTTCACACGCAGTGTTTTCAGATGTAATTCGGGCGTTTTAAGCCTCAAATTACGCCTCAAAAAACGGCTCCATTACGCCTTCAAACATCTGCCCATTGCTTGCAATGGGTTTTACGGTGTTCTGTTCCGACGAGGTGTAATTTTGCGCGTCACTGTCAAAATACGACGCGTAAAAATACGCCCGCGAAAAAAAAGTGCATGTCACTTCTTGGGACGTTTTTGGAGCCGTTTTTCATTGACGCCATTGAAAAACAGCTCCAATAACGTCCGTAAAATATGCAGTGAAAAATGCGAGTTGCTACAAAAACAGCTCCGTATTTTCAGATGTTTTTGGTCACTGCGTGTGAACATACCCTAATACATCACTAAGCTAGTAATGAAACGAAAAATACAAACACATGAAAATAAATACGCTGCCCAATTAGGACTTTAACCCCTTCCCGACATTTGATGTTTCCATACGCCAAAGTCGGGTAGGGGAAGTATGGAGCGGGCTTCATACGATGCCAGTGTCGGCTGTTTGTTACAGCCGGCACCTCAGAGTAACTAGCGGCATCGCGCTCGAGCGCGATCCCGCTCGTTTAACTCGTTAAATGACGCGGTCAACAGAGACAGCAGCATTTAAATCGTTAGAAAGAGGGGGCGACCCCCTCTAACAGCTCATCGCGCCCCCCACATCGCAATCGCGGTTGGGCGATGGTTGCTATGGCTGCCTGGGGGCCTAATGAAGGCCCCCAGGTCCGCCATCTTTGTACACCGGCAGAGCTTAATAGTTGCCTGTCAGAATCACGATATACAGCAATGCATAAAAATAAAAAAATATTAAAAGTAAAAAAAAAAGCCCTTTTCCCATTTCCCCCTTAGAGCATAGTAAAAAATAAATAAATAAACATAATTGGTATTGCCGCGTCCGTAAAAGTCTGAACTATTACAATATATCAAAATTTAACCCGTACGGTGAACGCCGTAGAAAAAAAATTGTAAACGCCAGAATCTATATTTTTTGGTCACCTATTCTCTCACAAAAAAATGAAATAAAAGGAGATCAAACCGTCGCATTTACACCAAAATTGTATTATTAAAAACTACAGCTTATCCCGCAAAAAATAAGCCCTCATACCTCATAAAAAAGTTGTGGCTCTCGGAATTTGGCGACACAAAAGAAATTTTCTTTTTTACACTTACGTTTTTACTTGTAAAAGTAGTGAAATACCCAGAGAATAAAGTTAACATGTTATTTTAATTGCACAGTGAATTCCGTAAAAACGGCGCGCAAAAAACCAAGGAGGAATCGCTGTTTTTTTCATTTTCTACCACACAAATAATTTTTTCCCAGTTTCATAGTAGATTTTATGTAAAAATAAATGGTGCCATGAAAAACTACAACTCGTCCCGCAAAAATCAAGCCCTCATAGTACTATATCGACGGAAAAATAAAGACGTTATGGCTTTTGGAAGGTGGGGAGGAAAAAACTAAAATGAAAATCTGAAAAAGGGCTGCGGCGGGAAGGGGACAAGGACACAGTGATTTTTTTTCTTTTCATCTCTGCACCTCGAAAGCCATAACTTTTTATATTTTCGTTGACTGAGCCGTTAGGGGCTTGTTTTTTTTGCAGGATCACTTGTATTTTTTTATGCCAGTATTTTGAATACATATAATGTAATGAAGCATTTTTTTTACAAATCTTTTTGGGAGGATGGAAAAAAATAGCAATTCCAATATTGTTTTTTTCTGGGAATAACAAACAGCAATAAAATGCCTCTTTGAACTCGGGCACTGCTTTTCATCTGTACATTATACAGTATGCCTGACGAAAGTCAGATTACGGCCTCATTTACATCTGCGTTAACGGAGCCTCCTTTCCAGATCCGGCTAAAAATACTTGAAACAATAACGCAGCATGCTGCACTATTTTTTTTGGTAATGCCACGAACTCCCCTGGCAGAAACTCAACATGACCTATTCAAGTCAATGGGTTCTGTCGGCCGCCGGTGGTGTCCGTTGTACAACGGTAATGGCACTTCCCAGGGCAGGACAACGGAAAGCCGAACGCAGGGGTGAACCCAGCCTAAAGGATCGAAATGCGTTGCATAAGTTTTGTTAATAAAAGCTGCTTGACAGCACAATATACTCTTGTGGGCGTTGTATCCATTAACCCCAGAAGAAAACCAGCACCTGAGTTTTAAGGAGTATTTTTTTGCTGTTTGTTCTTTCTGTGTATATCCTCCAACACGAGGCATCAGCTCAGGGCCTGCTCCAGGTTTATGTGGGTCCTTGGATGACACAGACTTAGTAGGCCCCTATGCGGGGGAACTCACGACTGTAGTAAAATGGTAGAAAACGTCACTTTGTGCCCCCATATAGACGTTAGGCCCTGTTTATGCCCCCATAAAGAAGTTAGGCCCCCAGTTTGTACCCTCATAAATTTAGTGCCCTCTGTAGATAGTGCCACACAGCCCCCCTCCCAGGTCGTGCCACACAGCCCCCCCTCACAGGTAGTGCCACACAGCACCCTCTCCAAGGTAGTGCCACACAGCCCCCTCCCAGGTAGTGCCACACAGCCCCCTTCCAGGTAGTGCCCCACAGACCCCTCCTCCCATGTAATGCCACATAGCCCCCTCCTCCCAGGTAGTACCACACAGCTCCCCCTCCCAGGTAGTGCCACACATCCTCCTTCCTGGTAGTGCCACACAGCCACCTTCCTGGTAGTGCCACAAAGCCCCCCTCCCTGGTAGTGCCACACAGCCCCCCTCCCTGGTAGTGCCCCACAGCCCCCCTCCCTGTAGGTAGCGCCTTTGGGGCTCCCTCTCAGAGTGGAATCCCCAGCCAGGATTTTTCTTTTATTTGGTACATTAATAAAACATTATTTAACTGTTCTATATATTTGTTTAGAAGTCCCCATTGGGGACTTGAACCAGCGATTGTTGGATCGCTTGCACTATATACTGCAATACTAATGTATTGCAGTATATAACAATCTTGTAAAACTCCTATTAAGCCCTGCAAAGGGGTTGTCCACTACTGAACAACTGATGACCTATCCACCGAATAAGTCAACAGTATATCATCAGTGCGGGTCCGACACCGAGACCCCGCTCCGTTAAGCCGCTCTGCTTCCTTTGGGCACTGGATGTTATGGCCCATTATGTGATGTACGGAGCGAGAAGCAGTTGGCTCCGTACATACCATAGCGGTCGTGCTGCCGGACTGCAGCTCTGCTCGTATTCACTTGAATAGGAGCAGAGATGCAGTAATGCAGCTCGGCCGCTGTTCAGTGGCCGGAGCCAACTGCTTCCAGCATTTTCATCCGGTGCTTGGAGGCACAGATCAAATCATGTACTGACAACCCCAGTAGTGGACAACCCCTTTAATAGGTGTACAAAGATGGCTTACCTGAGGACCTTTAATAGGCCCCCATGGGGTCGATGGCACGTCAGAGGGGGCCGCCCCCCTGTTTCTAAATCCTGAGGGTATGTTCACAGTCAAAAACGTCACAAAATACAGAGCTGTTTTTAAGGGAAAACAGCTCCTGATTTTCAGACTTTTTTGAGCAACTCGCGTTTTTCGCGGCATTTGTCACGCCCGTTTTTGGAGCTGTTTTCAATAGAGTCTATGAAAAAACGGCTCCAAAAACGTCCCAAGAAGTGTCCTGCACTTCTTTTGACGAGCCGTCATTTTACACGCCGTACTTTGACAGCGACGCGTAAAATTACATCTTGTCTGCACAGAACATCGTAAGACCCATTGCAAGCAATGGGCAGATGTTTGCCAACGTATTGGAGCCGTCTTTTCAGGCGTAATTCGAGGCGTAAAACGCCTCCATTACGTCTGAAAAGAGGTCGTGTGCACATACCCTTAGATGTCGCGGTCGCGATTGACCGTGCCGTCTAAGGGGTTAAATGGGTGGAATCAAAGTGATCTTTGTTCCCGGCCCGTTGCAGTAAGGTGTTGGCTATTACACAGCCGACACCCACTAAGTATGTTGCGTGCTCAGCCTGTGAGCCCGCTCCATATTTCCCCTTAACGGCTGCCGCGTACATGTAGGTGGCATGTTGTATAGCATATACAGCATCAGAACCAAGCTCAGTACATATATACAGCACCAGAACCAAGCTCAGTACGTGTATATATAGCACAAATACAGCTCAGTACAGAGATAATTTGCAAATTCAGTGTAACCCCTGCCATATAAGTTTTTATGGCCTAAATCTACAGCTCCCAGTATAGCCAGAACAATACACCCATCATCTCGCTGCAGATCATACAGTGACTACAGTGCTGATCAGTCACAAGGAGAATAAACCTTTACATTTAGTGACTCACCGGTGACGACTTCTCAGATTGGAGTTGTTTGTTTTCTCTTTTCTATTCCACCTTGTCCAGGCCTTCATGATGACTTCTCCCGGCCACAACCAATTTCTGCAGAGTTTGCCGCTAAGATGTCTTCGGAAGCTCACTTTTCCAAAGTTTCTGCACCTATAAGTAGAGATGAGCGAACCGGGACAACCGAACCCGGTTTCGGTCCGAACTTCCGGAAAAGTTCGGTTCGCAGCGAATCCGAACTTCACCGGGTTCGGCCGAACCCGTTTTGACCGAACCCGGTCAAAAATATTATACAAATCGGCAGCCACTTGTCTCTATCAATCACTGATAGAGAAAAGAGGCTGCTGATTAAAAATAAAATAAAAAGCATTTCATACGTACCTGGTCGTTGTCTTGCGGACGAGTCTCTCTTCTTCCTCCAGTCCGACCTTCTTTTCTGACGCGGCAGCCTGTGATTGGCTGCAGAGGCCTCTGCAGCCTGTGATTGGCTGCAGAGGTCTCTGCAGCCCGTGATTGGCTGCAGAGGCCTCTGCAGCCCGTGATTGGCTGCAGCGCTCACATGGGCTGCATCGTCATCAAGGAATGTCGGGCCGGATGTCGCGAGGGACGCGTCACCAAGGCAACGGCCAGGAGACCGGACTGGAGGAAGCAGGGAGTTCCCGGTAAGTGTGAACGTCTTTTTTTTTTTACAGGTACTCTATATTGTGATCGGTAGTCACTGTCCAGGGTGCTGAAACAGTTACTGCCGATCAGTTAACTCTTTCAGCACCCTGAAGAGTGACTATTTACTGACGTCGCCTAGCAACGCTGCCGTAATGACGGGTGCACACATTTAGCCACCCGTCATTACGGGGCCTCATGCACACGACCGTAAAAACACCCGTTATTAAGGGTCGTAATTACGACCCGAAATAGCGGGCCCATAGACTTCTGTTAGCCACGGGTACCTTCCCGTTTTCTCACGGGAAGGTGCCCGTGCCGTTAAAAAGATAGAACATGTTCTATTTTTTTATTTTACGGGTCGTGCTCGTAATTACGACTCGTAATTACGAGCACGGCCGGCCGCTTTTACGAGCCGTGCTGTCATTATAAGGGTATGTTCACACGACAGCGTCCGTTACGGCTGAAATTACGGGGATGTTTCCGCCTGAAAACATCCCCGTAATTTCAGCCGTTATGGCATATGCAGGCGCTTGAACGCCGCGTCCATTACGGACGTAATTGGCGCTGCTATTCATTGGAGTCAATGAATAACGGCTCCAATTACGGCCAAAGAAGTGACAGGTCACTTCTTTGACGCGGGCGTCTATTTACGCGCCGTCATTTGACAGCGGCAAGTAAATTACGCCTCGTGTGAACAGACAAACGTCTGCCCATTGCTTTCAATGGGCAGATGTTTGTCAGCGCTATCGAGGCGCTATTTTTGGACGTAATTCGGGGCAAAAACGCCCGAATTACGTCCGTAATTAGTGAGTGTGAACATACCCTGTGTTCACACGCACTAATTACGGATGTAATTCGGGATTTTTTGCCCCGAATTACGCCCGAAAATAGCGCCTCGATAGCGCTGACAAACATCTGCCCATTGAAAGCAATGGGCAGACGTTTGTCTGTTCACACGAGGCGTATATTTACGCGCCGCTGTCAAATGACGGCGCGTAAATAGACGCCCGCGTCAAAGAAGTGACCTGTCACTTCTTTGGCCGTAATTGGAGCCGTTACTCATTGACTCCAATGAATAGCAGCGCCAATTACGTCCGTAATGGACGCGGCGTTCAAGCGCCTGCAGATGCCGTTACGGCTGAAATTACGGGGATGTTTTCAGACGGAAACATCCCCGTAATTTCAGCCGTTACGGACGCTGTCGTGTGAACATACCCTAAATTTTATAGCAGCACGGCCCGTAAAATAGAAAAATAGAACATGTTCTATTTTTTTAACGGCACGGGCACCTTCCCGTGAGAAAACGGGAAGGTACCCATGGGTAACAGAAGTCTATGAGCCCGTTATTGCGGGTCGTAATTACGACCCACAATAACGGGTGTTTTTACGGTCGTGTGCATAATGGGAGCACGTCTTGGAAAAACGACCGGCTGCCTGTGGCCGGCCGTGCTCCTCTCCTGAAATACTCTGTGCTGCCTTAAACTCTGTGGACAGGTCAGGATCCTGTTTCTTTTAAATGCTGCTAGGGAACCCGCTCGATCCACTATATAAGGCTGCGCTACAGTGCAGCATTTAAAAGAAACAGGATCCTGACCTGTCCAGAGTTTAAGGCAGCACAGAGTATTTCAGGAGATGAGCGTGCAGATTCAGTGCTGCTGTGAACTCTGCTCTTACCATTACGTAGCTCTCAGTCTGTTACCTCTCCTCCACTCCTGTCCTCAATAACACCTTCACATGATTGGCAAGTCACCACCCCGCACAAGATCCGCACGCTCATCTCCTGAAATACTCTGTGCTGCTGTGAACTCTACTCTTACCATTACGTGGTGACTTGCCAATCATGTGAAGGTGTTCTTGAGGACAGGAGTGGAGGAGAGGTAACAGACTGAGAGCTACGTAATGGTAAGAGCAGAGTTCACAGCAGCACTGAATCTGCACGCTCATCTCCTGAAATACTCTGTGCTGCCTTAAACTCTATGGACAGGTCAGGATCCTGTTTCTTTTAAATGCTGCACTGTAGCGTAGCCTTATATAGTGGATCGAGCGGGTTCCCTAGCAGCATTTAAAAGAAACAGTGTGTGTGTTTGGGTATGTGTCTTTGTCTGTTTTTATATGTGTGTTTGTGTTTATGTGTGTTTGTGTATATATGGGTGTGTTTGTGTATATGTGTTTGTGTATATATATGGGTGTATGTGTATATGTTTGTGTGTAGATGTTTGTGTGTGTGTGTTTTTGTATATGTGTGTTTGTGTATATGTGTGTATATGGGTGTGTTTATGTGTGTGTTTGTGTATATATGGGTGTGTTTGTGTATATATATGGGTGTATTTGTATATATGTTTGTGTGTAGATGTTTGTGTGTGTGTGTTTATATATGTGTGTGTTTGTGTATATGGGTGTGTGTATATGTGTGTGTTTATGTATATGTGTGTGTGTGTTTGTCTGTTTATGTGTGTATGTGTGTGTATATCTTGTTGTGTTTGTGTATATATGTGTGTGTTTGTGTATGGTTGTTTGTGTGTGCGTGCGTGTATATATGTGTGTAGGTGAGTAGAAGTATTGTTATTGTTCACATTGATAACTGTTTTTTTATGTTGTTGCAGATTTTTATGTACCGATTGGACTACGTCTTCGATTCGTTGGACTACTGCGTAGATCTACGTTTTTTAAAAATTTTAATAAAATGGTTAACGAGGGTTTTGTTGGGGATTTCTTATTTCAATAAAAAAGAATTGTCTTTGTGTTTTTTTTAAAACTTTATTAGTGCCTAGATAATGGCAGTTGGCTGATTGACAGCGTCCATTATTAAGGCGGTACTTGGTGTTAGCCGGTGAAGAGGCTAGCACTAACCACCCATTATTACCCCGGTACCCACCACCACCAGGGGTGCCGGGAAGAGCTTGGTACGATCCAGTACCCGACCATCTGTTGTGATGGTCGGGTACTGGGGCGGCCGTAGGCTGGTATTATGAGGCTGGGAAGGGCCAAAAACAGTGGACCTTCCCACCCTTGTAATGCTAGGCTGCTGCTGCTGCTGTGTTGTATCGGGCTGGTTATAAAAATGGGGGGGACCCCACGTCGTTTTTTTTTTGGAATTTAACAAATTTAACAATAGACGTTGGGTCCCCCACATTTTTAATAACCAGCCATATACAAGGCCGCAGCAGTCTGGCATTACATGGGTGGGAAGGGCCACTGGTTTTGTCCATTCCCAGGCTAATAACACTGTGTTGTATGTGGCTGGTTATGATAAATTGGGTGGAACCCCATGTCTTTTTAAAAAAAAAAAATAAAATAATACAAAAAAAATGACGTGGGGTCCCCCCCACTTTTATAACCAGCCAGATACAACGCAGCAGCAGCAGCCTAGCATTACAAGGGTGGGAAGGTCCACTGTTTTTGGCCCTTCCCAGCCTCATAATACCAGCCTGCGGCCGCCCCAGAACCCGACCATCACAACAGATGGTCGGGTACTGGATCGTACCTGGCTCTTCCCGGCACCCCTGGTGGTGGTGGGTACCGGGGTAATAATGGTGGTTAGTGTTAGCCTCTGTACCGGCTAACACTAAGCCTCGCCTTAGTAATGGATGTTGTCACTCAGACAGCGGCCATTACTAAAGTGGTAGTAATAAAATTTGAAAAAAAAAAGACAAAGATATAGATAAAATATTTTATTGAAATAAAGCACCCCCAACACAACCCTCATTAACCATTTTATTGTAGAAAAAAAAAACGTCATCGAAGTAGTCCTCGAAACCGACGTAGTCCAAACACCAAACCTGTAAAAAAAATAAAAAATGAAATAAAACATGTTGTAAGCTTAGATTCAGTTTAATGTGTGATACTGACTGTTATACCATGTATAGAAGCCTGCCGTGAAGTTGACTTTGATACAGGGCGCCAACAGACAGTATCATACATGGCCATACAGACATGTATACAAACAAACATACATACATGCAAACTATCATACATACATACACACACACACACACACACACATGAAACCATACATACAAACATGCAAAGATACATACATATATACAAGCATGCACAAATATACATGCAAACATAAATACATGCAAACATAATTACATACATGCACATATATATAAACATACATGCAAAAATAAAAACATGCAAACATGCAAACATACATACATACAAACATGTATACATACATGACAACATACATACATGACAACATACATACATGCAAATATACATTCATGCAAACATACATAAATGCAAACATACATACATGCAAATATATACATGCAAATATACATACAAACATGCACATATATACATACATGACAACATACATACATGACGACATACATACATACATAAAATGCAAACATACATACATACATTCATGCAAACATACATGCAAATATATACATGCAAATATACACATACATGCCAACATACATACATGCCATGTATGTACATACATACATGCAAACATACACACATGCAAACATACATACATGCAAATATACATACAAACATACATGCACATATATACATACATACATGACAACATACATGCATACATACATACATACATGACAACATACATACATACATGCAAACATACATTCATGCAAACATACATTCATGCAAACATACATTCATGCAAACATACATACATACATGCAAACATACATTCATGCAAACATACATACATGCAAACATACATGCAAATATATACATGCAAATATACATACACACATGCACATATATACATACATGCCAACATACATGCAAACATACATGCACATATATACATACATACATGACAACATACATACATACATACATACATACATACATGCCAAAAAAAAATAATAATACGTTCATACTTACTTTCCTCCTGTCCGGGCTCCAGCGATGACGTTTCATCCATGTCGCCGCTGCAGCCTGTGATTGGCTGCAGAGGCGGTCACGTGGGATGAAGCGTCATCCTGACGTGCGTGACCGCCACTACAGCCTGTGATTGGCTGCAGCGGCGAAAGGGATGAAACGTCATCGCTGGAGGCCGGACAGGAGGAAAGTAAGTACGAACGTATAATTTTTATTTTTTTATTACATTTAAATGGTATTTTCCGCGCGCCGAGCATGTACTGTCAAGGTTGCTGAAAGAGTTAGTGCAGCCCATTAACTCTATCAGCACCCGAGACAGTAGCATGCTCGGCGCACGTAAGTGACAGGTTCGGTCCGAACTAGTTCGGTCCGAATCGAACTTTTTTGTGAAATTCGGCGAACTAGCCGAACCGAACTTTTGAAAAGTTCGCTCATCTCTACCTATAAGCGAAGATAAAATTCTCATGGTGCCTCACTCTATGCCAATAAATATAATAGTATCACACACTGTGCCTCCGAATATAATAGTATTATACACTGTGCAGCTGAATATAATAGTACTATACACTGCACTCCTGAACATAATAGTACTATACACTGTGCCCCTGAATATAATAGTACTATACACTGTGCCCATGAATATAATAGTACTACACACTGTGCCCCTGAATATAATAGTACTATACACTCTACTCCTACGAACCCGTGTCAACAACCATCGTTTTAACGTCAACACTGGTTTGCTTAAACACAGTGTATCCCGTCATTTTGCTCAGACACACAACTGTCAATTCAGTGAAATTAGAATCACACCGATTGAACACATCCATCCAGAGGTTCCCAACAGGTTCAATAAGTTGAAACAAAGAGAAAACTATTGGATATTCAAAATGAACACACTACATACAGGGGGCCTGAATGACATCTCAGAGTCTGCCCTGGATTGACCCTATTAATACCAATCAATTCCCCAAGGTCCCTTCTCCTGCCTTTAGCTGACACAACGCACAGGACGTACATACACACTACCAAAGAATTATATGTTGTTCCTATTTGAGGTTATTTAAGATCTATTAAGCAAACATATTGGAATGACCGTATATATACGTAGCAGTGTATTGCGGTCACCCACTCATGGATGCAAGCCGTTTTTTCCTTTAGACTCTGGTCTGTATACCCAGGTATCCCGGGATCCAATATTCCTATGCAGATATTCTCAGTATAAGTCCACTCTATTTTGGGTAATTTACGTTCCCATATAGATCTTTCTCTAAAAAACTTCTTTCTGTACAAAAGGTTTTAATTCAAACTATTATTATCAACCAATGTTATCGACTATTTAACTTATTGTATCAATATTAATACTCATTGCCAATAAGTAACTTTTTATGTTTTTATTTAGACACTCTAAAGATATGAACCTACTCTCCCTAAATGAATTTAATTTTTTTAAAAATCGTTTAAATGTAACTGTATATAAATTATTCTTTCCCTATATACACATCAGAACAATTTGTCTATTCCTACTTACATGCCGTCAGGAGCTGGTTTGCTCATTCTTTCCTTCAGTGGCGAGTCACGCGAGCCCTTGCGTTTTGCGTGCCATCATGCGTTCCACCGCCATGTTTGGCCCCCCTCGGTCTCCGTAGTTGGGATAATCTCCTTGACTACGGCCCGTGTTTACCAATAGAGCCTTACGCATCATACCAACTAACCTACTAATACAACAAATATACAAAACACCGTTATGACAGTGTCGGCATTAATAGACGGGCTAACAAATTCTTGCCGCCCCTACTGTTATTATATTTTTCTATGTATTGCACACATTTTTTTATCCGTACCTGATGTGATCCCGTACCTGACACGTAATATCTTCTGTTCTGAATTTTAATGTGACAATTGACCATATGTCTCTCCTTTTAGTTTCCAAGTGTACTACAAATTCTGTCATGATGTTATTTCACACTTGTCTTGTCATGAACTTTGACCCGCCAGGGTTTTGGCGGTTTTTTGCCATGATTGTTCCATCTGAACTGGGCCAATTAAGACCCAGTGGTATGTATATATACAAGCCCTTCTTTTATACTTATTATGCCTGATGAAGACGCCAGTTCGGCGTCTAAACGCGTTGCAATAAAAATTCTTGTAATATAGAAACGATTTCTCGTCTTTCCACCGACTTGTACCACTCAGCAGCGCCATTATAGATCCTATTTTTCTTCATTCACCTATTCATCATACACTGTACTCCTGAATATAATAGTACTATACACTGTGCCCCTGAATATAATAGTACTATACACTGCCCCTTAATATAATAGTACTAAACACTGTGCCCCTGAATATAATGGTACTATACACTGTACTCCTGTATATAATAGTACTACACACTGCACCCCTGAATATAATAATATACACTGTGCCCCTGAGCATAATAGTACTATACACTGTGCCCCTGAATATAAAATTACTATACACTGTGCCCCTGAATATAATAGTACTATACACTGCTCTCCTTAATATAATAGTATTATATGCTGTGCCCCTGAATATAATAGTACTATACACTGCGCTCCTGATTATATTAGTACTATACACTGTGCTCCTGAATATAATAGTACTATGCACTGTAAACCTGAATATAATAGTAACATACACTGTGCCCATGAATAAAATTGTGTCAAACACTAAAGTAATGCAGCACACACACAGTGCCCCCTGTAGATAGTGCCCCTCATAGAGCCCTCTGTAGATAGTGCTTCTCATAGTGCCCTCTGTAGATAGTGCTCCCCATAGAGCCCTCTGTAGATAGAGCTCCCCATAGAGCCCTCTGTAGATAGTGCTCCCCATAGAGCCCTCTGTAAATAGTGCTCTCCATATAGCCCTCTGTAGATAGTGCTTCCCATAGTACCCTCTGTAGATAGGGCTCCCCATAGAGCCCTCTGTAGATAGTAGCATTCCCTGTAGATAGAGCCCCCTGTAGCATCCCCTGCAGATAGGGCACCCTGTAGCGTACCCTGTAGATAGAGCCCCCTGTAGCGTATCCCTGTTGATGTGGCAGAAGGGACAGCAAGGTAGACAGTATAGACCAGGGGTCTCAAACTCGGCCGGGTAAGTCGGCCGCATATAGAAAAAATGGGAAGTTGACGGGCCGCATTACTTTCAAATTTGATACAATACAAAATTATTGTTAATCAATTAGTTATTTGAACTACTAGAACACTATATTACTAAAATAATACCGCTAGGTTTAAAATTTGAGATATTTCTCCACGTGCTTATTTCAACAATCCAGCTTTCCAGTTTAAGTGTCGCTAAAGGCAGATGCTGCTGCAGAGTCCTCCGTAGATGCTGCCGCAGAGTCCTCCGTAGATGCTGCCGCAGAGTCCTCCGTAGATGCTGCCGCAGAGTCCTCCGTAGATGCTGAAGCAGAGCCCTCCGCAGATGCTACCGCAGAGCCCTCCGCAGATGCTGCCGCAGAGCCCTCCGCAGATGCTGCCGCAGAGTCCTCCGCAGATGCTGCCGCAGAGTCCTCCGTAGATGCTGCCGCAGAGTCCTCCGTAGATGCTGCCGCAGTGTGCCCTCCGTAGATGCTGCCGCAGTGTGCCCTCCGTAGATGCTGCCGCAGTGTGCCCTCCATAAATGCTGAGGCAGTGTGCCCTCCGTAGATGCTGCCGCAGTGTGCCCTCCGTAGATGCTGCTGCAGTGTGCCCTCCGTAGATGCTGCCGCAGTGTGCCTTCTGTAGATGCTGCCGCAGTGTGCCCTCCGTAGATGCTGCCGCAGTGTGCCCTCCGTAGATGCTGCCGCAGTGTGCCCTCAGTAGATGCTGCCGCAGTGTGCCCTCCGTTGATGCTGCCGCAGTGTGCACTCCATTGATGCTGCCGCAGTGTGCCCTCCGTTGATGCTGCCGCAGTGTGCCCTCCATTGATGCTGCCGCAGTGCCCTCCGCAGATGCTGCCACAGTGCCGTCAGGGGCTTGCCTAGAGCTGGCGTCCCGGAGCAGAGCCGCTTCTGGCACTCTGCCTGGGATTCCAGCTCTGCTCCTGACATCACTGTCCATATATAGACAGAGATGTCAGGGGCAACCCCAGAGCTGGAGTCCCGGGCAGAGCGCTAGTAGGCTCTTCCTGGGACTCCAGCTGGGCTCCTGACATCACTGGGACTCCTGCTCTGGGGAAGCCCCTGACATCATTGTCGATGTATGGACAGCGATGTCAGAGGCTTCCCCAGAGTCCCGGAGCAGAGCCGATAATAGAGCTCTGCCCGGGACTCCGCTCTGGGGAAGACCCTGACACACTGTCCACATATGGGCAGCGATGTCAGGGAATTCCACAGAGTCCCGGAGCAGAGCCGACACCAGCGCTCTGCTCGGGACTCCGGCTCTGGGGAAGCCCCAGACATCGCTGTTCATATGTGGACAGCGATGTCAGGGAATTCCACAGAGTCCAGGAGCAGAGCCGACACCAGCGCTCTGCTCCGCTCTGGGGAAGACCCTCACACACTGTCCACATATGGGCAGCGATGTCAGGGAATTCCACAGAGTCCCGGAGCAGAGCCGACACCAGCGCTCTGCTCGGGACTCCGGCTCTGGGGAAGCCCCAGACATCGCTGTTCATATGTGGACAGCGATGTCAGGGAATTCCACAGAGTCCAGGAGCAGAGCCGACACCAGCGCTCTGCTCCGCTCTGGGGAAGACCCTCACACACTGTCCACATATGGGCAGCGATGTCAGGGAATTCCACAGAGTCCCGGAGCAGAGCCGACACCAGCGCTCTGCTCGGGACTCCGGCTCTGGGGAAGCCCCAGACATCGCTGTTCATATGTGGACAGCGATGTCAGGGAATTCCACAGAGTCCCGGAGCAGAGACGACACCAGCGCTCTGCTCGGGACTCCGGCTCTGGGGAAGCCCCAGACATCGCTGTTCATATGTGGACAGCGATGTCAGGGAATTCCACAGAGTCCAGGAGCAGAGCCGACACCAGCGCTCTGCTCCGCTCTGGGGAAGACCCTGACACACTGTCTATATATGGGCAGCGATGTCAGGGAATTCCACAGAGTCCCGGAGCAGAGCCTGTACTAGCGCTCTGCCCGGGACTCCGGCTCTGGGGAAGCCCCAGACATCGCTGTTCATATGTGGACAGCGATGTCCGGGAATTCCAGAGTCTCGGAGCAGAGCCGATACTAGCGGCTCTGTGTCCCGCGGGCCGCAGATGACAGCCCCAGGGGCCGCATGCGGCCCGCGGGCCGCGTGCTTGAGACCCCTGGTATAGGCAGTGAAGCACCTGGAGGGAAGATAAAAATGAAAATAAAAAACTACGGATGTAGTCATCTTTATCTTGACTGATAACTTGCTGCAGCGTGATATCACACAGAAAAAACATTGAAAAGTAATTTAAAAAGTCAAGATAAAGTTGCCTGACACTGTATTTAATGTGTTAAAAGTCAAGATAAAGATGGGTACATCTGTAGTTAGGTCTACTCCAGTGTTTTTTGGCGCTAATTTGACGCAGAAACCACGTTGGAATCAGCACTAAAAAACACCCCGAATCTCTCTAAATGTATTTAAATTAAAGGTTTTTTTTCCACAGGCAGAAAATAAAAAAAAAAGTCTTTCAAAATTTGCGTGAAACAAACGTTTTGATTTATGCCTTAAAAAAACATAAGTAATATTGAAGCAACGGAATTGTGTGCGGAAATTGCGCAGAATTTACAGAAGTAGCAAAGGGGATGAGATTTTGAAAATCCCATGCCCACGCTGCGGGAATTTGACACGCGGTGTGGAATTTAAACGTAAATTGACACGCGGTGTGGAATTTAATTCCACAGCATGTCAATTTATACAGCGTTTATGTTCATTTTTCCTTGCGAGATTTCCCTATTATGTTCAATGGGGATGCAAAATTTGCAACAGAAAGCCAAGTTTTTCGATTTTTGTGGCGTATTTGCAGCGATTACGCTGCATATTTACCCAGAATGCCCTCCTTATTCCTGCAGTCCAGCCGCCTGAGATGATATTTCATCCCAAGTGACAATCACAGGCTGCAGCTGTAAAGGATCTGCCAGGCACAGCTTCGGGGTTAACGCCCATAGGTAATCAGTCGTCATCTGAGTCTATGTCTCTGAGACTGACTCCAGCTTCCACCACTCAGGCTGGCAGGCTTAGGAGTGGGAGAGCCTATCGCAGCCTGGCCAGACTCAGCTAGCTCCCGCCCTCTGTCTATATTACCTGCCTTTCCTGTTCCTCCAGTGCTTGTGATTCTTCTCGTGTGGTTTCCTGGCCCAGCTACAACTCTGACTATTTGATCCTGCTCCATATTGACCCCGGCTTACTGACTTCTCTCCTGCTCTGCGTTTGGTAGCTCGTACACTCCTGGTTTGACTCGGCTCGTTCACCTCTCTTGTTGCTCACGGTTTTGCCGTGGGCAACTGCCCCATGTCCCTTATCTTTGTGTACCCTTGTCCGTTTGTCTCGTGCACTTACTGAGCGTAGGGACCGCCACCCAGTTGTACCCCGTCGCCTAGGGCGGGTCGTTGCAAGTAGGCAGGGACAGAGTGGCGGGTAGATTAGGGCTCGCTTGTCCGTTTTCCTACCCCTATCATTACATAATCACAAGCCATTTACCCAGTCTACCCTGGTCCCTGTCTCTACTATGGACCCCGTTGAGACCCTGGCCCAGCAAATGCAGGGTCTCTCCCTACAGGTCCAAGCCCTGGCTCAGAGGGTCAGCCAGCCTGACGCTACCATGGTAGTGCCCCTCACCTCACCTCTTGAACCCCACCTCAAGTTGCCTGACCGGTTCTCAGGGGACCGGAGGACTTTTCTCTCCTTTCGGGAGAGTTGTAGGCTTTACTTTTGCTTAAAGCCTCACTCCTCAGGTTCTGAGAGCCAGCGGGTGGGTATAATTATGTCCCGGCTCCAGGAAGGGCCCCAAGAGTGGGCCTTCTCCTTGGCTCCTGACGCCCCTGAACTTTCCTCCGTGGATCGTTTCTTTTCTGCCCTCGGACTCATTTATGACGAGACTGACAGGACTGCCTTTGCCGAGAGTCAGCTGGTGACCTTACGTCAGGGTAAGAGACCTATTGAGGAGTATTGTTCTGACTTTAGGCAGTGGTGCGTAGCTTCTCGGTGGAATGACCCTGCCTTAAGGTGCCAGTTTAGGTTGGGTCTGTCGAATGCCCTGAAAGACCTGCTAGTTAGCTATCCCTCTTCTGACTCCCTAGACCAGGTTATGGCTTTAGCGGTACGACTTGACCGACGTCTCAGGGAACGACAACGTGAACATTTATGTGTTTTCTCCTCCGACTCCCCCATGAGGCTTCCCGAGGTTCCGTTGCTTCGTCCCTCCCCGCAAGACTCAGAGTTACCTATGCAACTCGGGGCCTCTGTGTCCCCCCAACAACGTAGAGAGTTCCGCAGGAAGAATGGTCTCTGCTTCTACTGTGGGGATGACAAGCATCAAGTGAACAACTGTCCTAAGCGTAAGAATGCAGCCGGAGAACTTCCGCGCTTAAGTGATCATCGGGGAGGTCACTTGGGCGCACAGGTATTTCCCATAAATATGAAACGTAATAAGATCTTGCTTCCCTTTCAGGTCTCTTTTGGTGGTAGGTCTGCTACCGGCAGTGCCTTCGTGGATTCAGGGTCCTCTGCTAATATCATGTCTGTGGAATTTGCTATGTCTCTTGCTATGCCTTTGATTGATTTGCCTAAACCTGTCCCGGTAGTGGGTATCGACTCCACTCCTCTTGCTAATGGTTATTTTACTCAGCATACTCCTGTTTTTGAACTCCTTGTTGGCTCCATGCATTTGGAGCAGTGCTCTGTACTGTTGATGCAGGGATTATCGTCCGATTTGGTTTTAGGCTTTCCCTGGTTGCAGTTGCATAATCCCACGTTTGACTGGAATACTGGGGAGCTTACCAAATGGGGTAATGAATATTTGACGTCATGTTTTTCTGTTAATTCTATTTCTCCCCCTGAGGAGGTGAACACGCTACCTGAGTTTGTTCAGGACTTCGCTGATGTTTTCTCTAAGGAGACCTCCGAAGTGTTACCTCCTCATAGAGAATACGATTGCGCTATCGAATTGGTACCAGGAGCTAAGCTTCCTAAGGGTAGGATATTTAATCTTTCTTGTCCCGAACGTGAAGCCATGAGAGAGTATATCCAGGAATGCCTGGCCAAGGGTTACATTCGCCCCTCTACTTCTCCGGTAGGTGCTGGCTTCTTCTTCGTAGGGAAGAAGGATGGTGGTCTTAGGCCATGCATTGACTACCGAAGCTTGAATAAGGTCACTGTAAGGTAATCAGGTTCAGGGGGCCCAATGGTTCTCTAAGTTTGATCTACGGGGGGCGTATAACCTTATCCGCATCAAAGAGGGGGATGAGTGGAAGACTGCGTTTAACATGCCCGAAGGTCATTTAGAATACCTCGTCATGCCCTTTGGGTTGTGTAATGCTCCGGCGGTCTTCCAGAATTTCATAAATGAGATTTTGAGAGATTACCTGGGGATATTTCTTGTAGTGTACCTTGATGACAAACTGGTGTTTTCCAAGGACTGGTCCTCCCACATTGAGCATGTCAGGAAGTTGCTCCAGGTCCTTCGGGAAAACAAACTGTTAGCAAAAACCGAAAAATGTGTGTTTGGGGTACAGGAGATACCATTTTTGGGTCAAATCCTCACTCCTCATGAATTCTGCATGGACTCCGCCAAGGTTCAGGCTGTGGCGGAATGGGTCCAACCTGCCTCCCTGAAGGCGTTACAGTGTTTTTTGGGGTTCGCTAATTATTACAGGAGATTTATTGCTAACTTCTCGGTCATCGCTAAGCCTCTTACGGACCTCACTCGCAAATGTGCTGATCTCCTCCACTGGCCTCCTGAGGCTGTCCAGGCTTTTGAGGTCCTTAAGAAGTGCTTTATCTCGGCCCCGGTGCTGGTTCAGCCCAACCAAATGGAGCCATTTATCGTGGAAGTTGACGCATCCGAGGTGGGAGTGGGGGCTGTCTTGTCCCAGGGTACCAGGTCCCTCACCCATCTCCGCCCCTGTGCCTACTTCTCCAGGAAGTTTTCGCCCACTGAGAGTAACTATGATATTGGCAGCCGCGAACTCTTAGCCATTAAATGGGCATTTGAAGAGTGGCGCCACTTCCTGGAGGGGGCTAGGCACCAGGTAACGGTCCTTACCGACCACAAGAATCTGGTTTTCCTAGAATCTGCCCGGAGGCTAAACCCGAGACAAGCTCGATGGGCGCTATTTTTTACCAGATTCAACTTTTTGGTTACCTATAGGGCTGGGTCTAAAAATATTAAGGCCGATGCACTGTCGCGTAGCTTCATGGCCAGCCCTCCTTCAGAGAAAGTTCCTGCTTGTATTTTGCCTCCCGGTATAATCATTTCTTCTATTGATTCTGATTTCGTCTCTGAAATTGCGGCTGATCAAGGTTCAGCTCCCGGGAACCTTCCTGAGGACAAGCTGTTTGTTCCCCTGCAATACCGGCTAAGGGTACTTAGGGAAAATCATGACTCCGCACTATCTGGTCATCCAGGCATCCTGGGTACCAAACACCTCATTGCCAGAAACTATTTGTGCCCTGGGTTGCCTAAAGACGTTAAGGCCTACGTCGCCGCTTGTGAGGTTTGTGCTAGGTCCAAGACTCCCAGGTCCCGACCAGCGGGCTTACTACGTTCGTTGCCCATTCCCCAGAGACCTTGGACACATATCTCCATGGATTTTATCACCGATTTGCCTCCATCTCAAGGCAAGTCGGTGGTGTGGGTTGTAGTAGACCGCTTCAGTAAGATGTGCCACTTTGTGCCCCTCAAGAAACTACCCAATGCCAAGACGTTAGCTACCTTGTTTGTCAAACACATCCTGCGTCTCCATGGGGTCCCTGTCAATATTGTTTCGGACAGAGGGGTACAATTTGTTTCATTGTTTTGGAGAGCCTTCTGTAAAAAGTTGGAGATTGATCTGTCCTTCTCCTCTGCCTTCCATCCTGAAACTAGTGGCCAAACTGAGAGGACTAATCAATCTCTAGAACAATATTTAAGGTGTTTTATCTCTGACTGTCAATATGATTGGGTCTCATTCATTCCCCTCGCCGAATTTTCCCTTAATAACCGGGTCAGTAACTCGTCAGGGGTCTCCCCCTTTTTCTGTAATTTTGGGTTTAATCCACGGTTCTCCTCTGTTTCACCTGGTAGTTCCAACAATCCCGAGGTAGAGGTCGTTCATCGGGAACTGTGCACAGTCTGGGCCCAGGTTCAGAAGAACCTTGAGGCGTCCCAGAGCGTACAAAAAACTCAGGCTGATAGAAGACGTTCTGCTAAGTCCTCAATCCTGTCTCCTTCCGACTGGAGTTGCCCCCATCTTTTCGAATACACGACGTGTTTCATGCCTCCCTCCTTAAACGCTGCTCCCCGTCCTTGGCTCCCTCGAGGAAACCTCCTGTTCCCGTTCTCACCCCTGAGGGGGTGGAATTCGAGGTGGCCAAGATTGTGGAGAGCAGGATGGTCCAAGGCTCCCTCCAGTACCTGGTCCATTGGAGAGGATACGGGCCTGAGGAGAGGACTTGGGTACCCGCCCGGGATGTTCACGCTGGGGTATTGGTCAGGAAGTTCCACCTTCGTTTTCCCAATAAACCAGGTCCACTTAGAAAGGGTCCGGTGGCCCCTCATAAAAGGGGGGGTACTGTAAAGGATCTGCCAGGCACAGCTTCGGGGTTAACGCCCATAGGTAATCGGTCGTCACCTGAGTCTATGTCTCTGAGACTGACTCCAGCTTCCACCACTCAGGCTGGCAGGCTTAGGAGTGGGAGAGCCTATCGCAGCCTGGCCAGACTCAGCTAGCTCCCGCCCTCTGTCTATATTACCTGCCTTTCCTGTTCCTCCAGTGCTTGTGATTCTTCTCGTGTGGTTTCCTGGCCCAGCTACAACTCTGACTATTTGATCCTGCTCCATATTGACCCCGGCTTACTGACTTCTCTCCTGCTCTGCGTTTGGTAGCTCGTACACTCCTGGTTTGACTCGGCTCGTTCACCTCTCTTGTTGCTCACGGTTTTGCCGTGGGCAACTGCCCTATGTCCCTTATCTTTGTGTACCCTTGTCCATTTGTCTCGTGCACTTACTGAGCGTAGGGACCGCCGCCCAGTTGTACCCCGTCGCCTAGGGTGGGTCGTTGCAAGTAGGCAGGGACAGAGTGGCGGGTAGATTAGGGCTCACTTGTCCGTTTCCCTACCCCTATCATTACAGCAGCAGTTACATAGCCTGCAACGTTATCGTAGGAGGCCGGACTACGCGCAGAGAAAACCGAGGGGGTAAGTATGAGCGCTTTCTTCCACAGCAGATATTCCGTTCGAAAAACCGTGCCACGATGTGGTGCGATATTTTTCAGACAGAATGTACTGCGGTTTCCAGGTCGGACACGCTGCATGATTTTTATGCAGCGTATACGCCGCATGGGAACATGGCATTAGATAGCAATTTTAGGGTAAGCGGGGATAAGCAAGGTGTATGGTGGGTGGAGGTGCTCCACGGTATGCAGCGAGCAAGGCACAATCAGGGCAAGTGAGGACTCTCAGTTGAGCGTATCAGATTCACTTGCGTGAAATACGCGCGTGAATCTAGTCCTTGTGTGTTGCGTTATGCATCAGTGTGCTTTACAGGTGGAATTCGAAAAGGTGTGTGTGTGTGTTGCAAGACAAAAAAAAAGAAAAACCATACGATCAATTATCCACCATTTTAAATTACCTGGGCCCTGATGATCTGCACACACAGCACGCAGCTCAGTCTGCAAGAAGGCTGAAAGGACTGGCCCTACCTTCTAGACCCTTAAATAGACATGGGCTAAACCTGCCCCTAACACTGCCCACCAGTCCAAAATTACATTATTTCCCTTCGCTGCCTGTGTTATATTAAGTCTGGAGTCAACGTAGCCGTCTAGCAGGACATTTTAGAGCACTTAATGTTTCCCTCTGTTGACAAGCTTTATAGAGATGCTGATTTCATTTTCCAGCAGGACTTGGCACCTGCTCACAATGCCAAAAGTACCAATACCTGGTTTAATAACCACAGCATCACTGTGCTTAATTGGCCAGCAAACTCGCCTGACCTAAGCCCCATAGAGAATCTATGGGGTATTGTCGAGAGGAAGATGAGAGGCACCAGACCCAACAATGCAGACGAGCTGAAGGCCGCTATCAAAGCAACATGGGCTTCCATAACACCTCAGCAGTGTCACAGGCTGATCGCCTCCAAGCCACGCCACATTGATGTAATAATTCATGCAAAAGGAGCCCCGACCAAGTGTTGAGTGCATATACTGTACATACTTTTCAGTAGGCCAACATTTCGGTATTAAAAATAATTTTTTTAATTGGGCTTATATAATATTCACATTTTCTGAGACACTAAATTTGGGGTTTTCATTAACTGTTAGCTATACTCATCAACATTAAAAGAAAAAAATTATGGACATAGATCACCCTGTGTGTAATGAATCTATATAATATATGAGTTTCACTTTTTGAATTGAAATACTGAAATAAATTAACTTTTTGATGATATTATAATTCTTTGAGAAGGACTAGTATATACAGTACCAGAAAGAAGCTCAATATATAAATACAGCAACAGAACCGAGCTCAATACATATATACAGCACCAGAACAAAGCTCAATACATATATACAGCACCAAAACAAAGCTCAGTACATAAATACAGCACCAGAACCAAGCTCAGTACATAAATACAGCACCAGAACCAAGCTCAGTACATAAATAAAGCACCAGAACAAAGTTCAGTACATTTATACAGCAGTAGAACTGAGCTCAGCACATACATACAGCACCAGAACCAAGCTCAGTACATAAATACAGCACCAGAACAAATCTCAGTACATTTATACAGCAGTAGAACCGAGCTCAGTACATAAATACGGCACCAGCACAAATATTGCTCAGTGCAGAGATCATTTGCAAATTCAGTGTAAACCCTGCCATACAGGTTTGTACGGCGTAAAACTATAGTTCCCAGCATGCCCCGAACAATGTTAAGGATATGCTGGGAGTTGCTGTTTCACAAAAAAAATCATACCACCCATCATCTTGCTGCAGATCATACAATGACTACAGTACTCTAGTCTTACTTTTTCTCTTCTCTTCCCCATCCTGTCCAGACCTCTATGATGATTTCTCCTTGCCACAGTCCATTTCTGCAGTTTGCCGCTCAGATGTCTTCAACTTCTCACTTTTTAAACATTTCCGCACCTACGAAAGAAGATAAAATTATCATGGTGCCATACACTACGTCCCTAAATATAATAGCTCCATACACTGTGTCCCTGATTATAATAGCACGATACATTGTTTCCCACACACGCAGTGCCCCCTGTACATAGTGCCCCTCATAGAGCCCCTTTATATATTGCCCCCTGTAGATCGTGCCCCCATACAGTCCCCCTGTAGATAGAGTCCCCTGTAGATAGATCCCTATTAGATGCCTCTCACACTGTTAACTGGAAAAAAAACTTCACATACTCACCTGATCTCGTTCCTGCGCCGTGATCTAGCAACGCAGGACTATTCTCTTCTGACCAGGTCTGCTGGAGCTAAATGGCGCAAGCGGCGTGATGATGTCTTCATGCTGCTTGCATCATTGAAAGGCGCTTAACGACAGGGCAAGGAACAATAGCCAGCGCTAGTTTTACAATTATAGTGCAGGAGGGATGGCGGCGGTTGGTTTTAGTGGGGCCGCCACCCCTCAGAAGCAGTAGACCGCCGCCTGACGGTGCAGCCCTGGCTGTGTGGGAACTACATAAATACACATGGTCGTGCGGGAAGGGGTTAAAGGCATTCTCTGGGATTTAACAAATAAAGGTAGTTGAACTAAGCATATGACTTTCTGTGACTCTCATACATTTCATTGGTGCGTGATCATTCCTCAATTGATAGTTGGTACTTGCCTGTTTTTGAGATCTGTCTGGTCCCCACTGGTCAAAATCCGCCAATCATGTCCAGTTGACAGAATATCTTATTACTGTAATTGTTGCCAAATACATTCAGGGGAGGCAGTAGCTCTTTATGTACAGTGCAATCAATCCTCATTGTAAAGCAATGCTCTTCCAACACCAGACATTAACAAACTGCAACAGTTCTGATAATCAGCCTAAGAAGATCATATCCAGTCTTTCGATGTGTATGTAGATATATGTAGCACATGTAAACAATCAAATTATAGGCTTCCTTTATATCTAAATTCTAGTGTCTACAGGCCAGTATTTAAATATATATTTTATCAGATATATAGGTATTTCCTATATTAGTTCTTTACGTGTTATACTACATTTACACTTGATTTGCAAATAAAAAAAATTCACGAGTTTTTTTTAACTTGCATATTGTCAAAGTAATAATTCAAAGTTTTGGGAAATGTTGTTCAGTTACATAAAATTGCTGACTTCTTTTGCTGTTTTCTTTTTTTTTTTTTTTTGGTTTAGTGGAATGAGGAAATGTGAACAAAAAAAGTTTAGTTAGCAAGTTTACAAATTTTCTTTGTAAAGTTAGACATTTACAATCTACTTTATTCAACATTAAACATTGAACTGCAAATGGACAACATTACAAGATTAAAATATGTTTCCTGCTCCGTTCCAGCAATGTGTATTCTCCATATCGGTATAGCCAGATAAGAAGTTCTTTTTTGCAGAACAAGTTAGTAGTTTTTCACTGCTTTATTTATTGTACCATATAATGTACTGGGAAACTGGGGAAAAAAAAGAAACTGTAATTCCTCCAATGTTACCTGGGTTTAGTTTTTACGGTGTTCATTGTACAATTAAAATGGCTTGTTAATTTTATTCTGAAAGTCAATACGATTATGGCGATACCAAATTTATATAGTTTTTTTTATATGGTGTTACTTTTGCAAATTAAAAACTAATTTTTAAAAATAAAACTGGTTTTTATTCTACAGGGTGGGCCATTTATATGGATGCACCTAAATAAAATGGGAATGGTTGGTGATATTAACTTCCTGTTTGTGGCACATTAGTATATCGGAGGGGGGAAACTTTTCAAGTTGGGTCTTGACCATGGCGGCCATTTTGAAGTCGGCCATTTTGTATCCAACTTTAGTTTTTTCAATGGGAAGAGGGTCATGTGACACATCAAACTTATCGAGAATTTCACAAAAAAAACAATGGTGTGCTTGGTTTTAACGTTACTTTATTTTTTCATGAGTTATTTACAAGCTTCTCTTTGTTTACAGCCATTGACATGTCGCAGAGGTTAACACGTGAGGAGCGGATAGAAATTGTGTTGATGTCTGGTGAACGCAGTACCCGGGTCATTGCAGCAGATTTCAATGCAAGACACCCTACGAGACCACCCATCTCCCATGCTACAGTTTGCAAACTGCTTGCCAAGTTTCGTGAAACTGGTTCAGTGTTGGATTTGCCCAAATGTGGACGCATGAAAACTGTCACTAATGAAGAAACATCAGTGGCTGTCCTAGCTTCATTCAGCAAGAGCCCACAGCGTAGCACTCGCCGCATGTCACTGGAGAGTGGCATCAGTCGAACATCCCTTCGGCGGATATTAGCTACTCACAAATGGCACCCTTACAAACTCCAGCTGCTGCAGCATCTCAACGAGGATGACCCAGATCGGCGCACTGAATTTTCAGAATGGGCAAAACAAAAATTGGAACAGGACCCTCAGTTTACACACAACATTTTGTTCAGTGAAAAGGCAAACTTTTATGTGAATGGTGAAGTTAACAAACAAAACCACCGCTATTGGTCTGACACTAACCCACATTGGATAGATCCCTCCAAGACTGTTGGAACACAAAAATTGATGGTATGGTGTGGTATATGGGGTACAAAGATAGTGGGGTTATTCTTCATCAATGGAAACCTCAAGGCCACGGGATATCTGAAATTGCTACATGATAATGTGTTTCCCTCTTTATGCACTGAAGCTGGCACGTTCCCTGAGTTTTTCCAGCAAGATGGTGCACCACCACATTATGGGTGTCAAGTCTGAGCATTCCTAGATGAACAGTTTCCTGGAAAGTGGATTGGTCGTCGTGGGCCAGTTGAATGGCCCCCTAGGTCTCCCGATCTGACCCCCTTAGACTTTTATCTTTGGGGTCATCTGAAGGCAATTGTCTATGCTGTGAAGATACGAGATGTGCAGCAAATGAAACTACGGATACTGGAAGCCTGTGCTAGCATTTCTTCTGCGGTGTTGCTATCAGTGTGTGAAGAGTGGGAGAAGAGGGTTGCATTGACAATCCAACACAATGGGCAGCACTTTAAACACATTTTATAAGTGGTCAGAAACTTGTAAATAACTCATGAAAGAATAAAGTAACGTTAAAACCAAGCACACCATTGTTTTTCTTGTGAAATTCTCGATAAGTTTGATGTGTCACATGACCCTCTTCCCATTGAAAAAACTAAAGTTGAATACAAAATGGCCGAATTCAAAATGGCCGCCATAGTCAACACCCAGCTTTAAAAGTTTCCCCCCTCCCATATACTAATGTGCCACAAACAGGAAGTTAATATCACCAACCATTCCCATTGTCTATAACCCGATCAGTGGCCACGGATGATGTGGGAAATATACAGGGATGCTGGGGAGGGTGTTAAATACACAGATGTTGGGCGATATATACAGGGATGATGGGGGTAATATACAGGGATAATCGGGGTTATATACAGGGACCCCCATCATCCCCATATATTACCCCCTCAACCTTGTATATATCGCCCAACATCTGTGTATTTAACACCCTCCCCAGCATCCCTGTATATTTCCCACATCATCCGTGGCCACTGATCGGGTTATAGACAGGCATGATGGGGGTTATATACAGGGTTGATGGAGTTAATATACAAGGATGATGGCTGGCTGGTATATACAGGGATGATAGGAGATATATACAGGGATAATAGGGGTTATATACAGGGACCCCCATCATCCCTATATAATACCCCCTTAATCCTGTATATAACCCCCATCATTTAGTTAGAGGCTTGAGTCTTTAAGAATGTGACGATAAGATATGTGTTTCATTTTCTAAATCTACCTGTAGACACAACTTCAGCAACATATGCTGATCTAACCTCTAGGTCACTTTAGACAGACCATCACTAAGGGTGTGTTCACATCAGCATTAGGGTTCCGTTGATGGGTTCCATCAGACCTTTCCATTGGAGGAACTCATCAACGGAAAGGCAAACCGAAACTATAGCTTCCGTCTGCATTACCATTAATTTCAATGTTAATGCTTCCATTGCAAATGGTTTCCGTTTGTCTCTGTTCCCTTAAGGTTTCCGTTTTTTTACACGGAATCAATAGCGCAGTCAACTGTGCTATTGTTTCCGCCAGAAGCGAGGGCTAAACTAATATAAACTTGCCGTCTCCCTGTCCAGTGTCAGTTGGTGAGTTAGTTCAGTTTAGGATGGGGTGAGGAGAGGATGATTGCTCTGAAGTGCACACAGGAACAGTCTGTGAGGATAAGTTTTCCCTTGGCCTCACAGCCACGACTGGGTCATAGACTTCTGGCCTGGCTCCACAGCTTTTGGCAGCTTACATGTTGCATTTGTGTGAAAATCTATGCATCGCAGTTAGAAGTCACTGTGCAAGCCTTAGGAGTGTGGGAGGTTCAGTGGAGACTGGTCCTGCCACTGTGAACACTGTGACTAGACCATGATAGAGGACTATTACTCCCAATGTCTTTCCTGCCAGCTAAGGGAGAAGAAAAAGAGATACACGGCGCCACATAGTGCAATAAAGCAAGGGAGTACAAGGAGCAATCTGATGTAAGAAAATTGCTCACCTTTGTTAGTGGATACCGTTAAGTATCTCAAAAGCCAGAAAGCTGCTGCCAGGTCCGTGCACAAGCAAAACGAATTTTGCTGTCAAACTGGATCAATAATAATGGAAAAAAGGGACCAACGGCGCTGCTATAGACGATGTCGAGGCAAGAGATGATGATTAATGTTTTAATGAAAGAGGCTACGCGTTTCGACGCCGAACCGGCGTCTTCATCAGGCCAATACACATTGTGCGATGTGCACACGTTTAAATACAAAAAGAAATGAGACATAATTGCTAAAAAAAGAAAAAAAGAACCGCCAATAAGGGCGGGTCAAAGGTCAAATATATAGATTACATAATACTAATATACAGAACACCGCATTGTAAAGTTTGTTCAGAATAAAAAGTGTTAACATAAATACAATATGGTTAATACAATAAAAGATGCAAAAATCAATAACAGCGTATTATGGATGAACATATTAGATCAAAAACAACACACAATCTTTGGGAGTCTTTATATTAATTAGATTCAAATTACGTATTAGCCTTAGTATTAGTATAAGAATGCAAACAACATTCTATAAAATGTGTTGAAAAGAAGGATTACCGTAATATAAAAGGGACTATTCAAAGCGTCCCTGAACTCCTAGGTAACGTTAAGAATACGGTGGCCGAAAGGGGACATATATACTAAATGGACCGCATTTGGAACGCAACAAGATACTCACACGGTCACATGGGCAATGAGACGCAGGATACTAAATGGACCGCTTTTGGAACGCAACAAAGTACTCACACGATCACATGGGCACTGAGCCGCAAAATGAAAACGCAGGAACTATAAGAATATCGGCAAATCAATGAAAGGGAGAAGATTACAAAAGGTAAGTAAAAGGACTAATTAAAATTGCGATAATATATAAAATATGGGAATGCAATAAAACATGATGCATTGATAATCGGTTGCTTAAGTTAAATGAAATATACTCTATAAAAGATAATGTAACTGCAATAAGAAAAACAATAAGAGAGAAACGTATATTCAAATGGCATATATAATATCATATAAACATTAATAAAAAAAGGACAAATCTAACATTAATCAAAACGTAGTAAGCAAGGTAAAATTAGACCTAGTATGCCCAAAATACGTATACGTATATATCAGATTCAAATTATTCTAGGGACGTTTCAGTGAGATCATTTAGACCACTAGGGTGTAAAGTCTCAAGTTTGAAAATCCAGAAATTTTCTCTCTGTTTTAGCCTATTAAACCTATTTGGCACATCTAATGGGATTTGTTCTATTGGTGTTATGACGATATTTTCAAAATTGCACTTATGTTTAGATGCACAGTGGCGGGACACACTGTGCTTAAGGAAACCTTGTCTGACATTAAAACGATGTTTATTAACCCGATTCCTCAGCGTTTGGGTAGTCCGACCTACGTATTGTAAACCACAGGTACAGTGCAACAAATAGACTACATACGTGCTCCCACAGTCTAAATGATTTTTAATGGGAAAAAAGGCCCTAGTTTTGAATGAGGAGAATTCGACTACTTTGTCAGAAATATTAGCGCAACAAAGGCATCTCTTATGCCCACAAGAATAGGACCCCTTAATAATTGACAGAGGATCTACAATTTCCTTTTTTATAACAGGTAATTTACTAGGTGCTAATATGTTTCTCAGGGTTTTTGATCTTCGGAAAGTAATTAGCGGTTTAGCTGGGAGCAAGGGTTTAAGGAAAGGATCACTAGTCAAAATGTGCCAATGTTTCAGAAGGATAGATCTAATGTGTTTGCTACCTTTATTAAAGGACGTGATAAAATTCAAATTGTATTCAGTTGGTTTGACTTTCTTACTGTCGGTAACGCTTGGTACTATTGTTTGGATACATTCTAGTTGTGTCATGCCTCTAGCTCTTGATTCTGCCCCCTTAATCAAAGTCCTAGGAAAACCTTTATCTATGAACCTTTTATTTAGGATATCACACTCTTTATTAAAACTACGATCGTCAGAGCAATTCTTTCTTATTCTGCGGTATTGGCCGAAAGGGACATTTTTAAGCCAAGGAGTGTAATGTGCACTACTGAAATCCAGATAACTGTTTACGTCCACACTTTTAAAATGAGTATTGGTAGAAAAATGACTGCCATTATTAGTAATAGTAAGATCTAAAAAGTCAATAGTGGTACCCGAAAAGGTATACGTAAAATTTAGACCAAAATTATTAGTATTTAAAAGATCCATAAAAGCAATAGCAGAGACCATGTCACCTTTCCAAATAAAAAATAAATCGTCAATATAACGTTTATAAAAGACGATATTGTTAGAAAAATTATGTGCATTCAATATATGGGATTCCTCAAAACAGCCCATGTACAGGTTTGCGTAGGAGGGTGCGAAACGCGACCCCATTGCACACCCCTTTACCTGTCTATAAAAATAATTGTCAAATGTAAAAACGTTGTGTGTTAGAATAAAATCTATGCATTCAATAATAAAATTAAGCTGTTTATTAGAAAAACGAAGGTCCGATATAAGAAATGAGGAGATGGCTTCCATACCAAGACTGTGTGGAATGTTGGTATATAAAGAAGACACATCAGCAGTTAAAAAACTCAGATCAGATATGTCACAGTTAGATTGCAATTCGAACAGCTCCCTAATGAATTGGGTGGAGTCCTTGAGGAAAGAAGGTAATTTTAAAACAAACGGTTGTAGGTGGATATCAATAAAATGGGACAAATTATTAGTAAGGGATCCTATTCCAGAGATAATAGGTCTACCTGGAGGGTTTGACAGGGACTTATGTATCTTTGGGAGATGATACATGAAAGGAGTAGCAGGAAAAGGCACAGTGAGAAAACTCCTCTCTTTTTTGCTTAATAAATCGTCATTAAAGGCTGACTCAATGAGTATTTTATATTCATGTTCATACTTCGGAATGGGATTAAAAGTAAGTTTTTCATAAAATAATGTGTCCGATAACAATCTCAAAGCTTCATCAACATAATCTCCTCTGTCTTGTACCACGATACCACCCCCTTTATCCGCAGAGCGTATAACTATATCAGACATTTTTTGCAAATTTCTCAGGGAAATACGCTGAGATTTAGACAAATTATCAGGAGTATTAGAAAATTGTTCTATAGTCTTAAAATCATTACTAATTAAATTTGAAAATATTTCAATTGCCGGACCCCGATGGTGGAGAGGATAGAATCCAGATTTAGGTTGTACATTGGTTCTTACAGGCATGGTAATATCTAATGGAAGAGTAGCCGGAAAAGGCACAGAGGGAGATATTGCAAAATGACGTTGGAGGGTCAGCTTGCGCAAAAATTTATTAAGATCCATAAAAAGGTCGAATTCATCAGGGGAAGACGTGGGGCAGAAGGATAGTCCTTTGGAAAGTAAACTAAGTTCATTGTCATTAAAGATGTGTTTGGATAAATTGAAAATTTTTACTGAGTCAGTCTGTATTTTTTCTTTGGTGAAAGGGGAAGGGTCCTTGTGTAGACTTCTGCCCCCTCTACAACCTCTGAATCTACTTCTAATTTTCTTTTTGATGAGGATTTTGGAATTTTTTGAAAAATAGTGCTGATGCTCTGAGTCTTTGAGTAGTGAGATAATGGGTGGACATCTTGGGATGGGAGATTGGGGCTGATAGGGGGCATGGTGAGGTGGGCAGACAGACCTAAAAAAGAGGGAGTGTGATTGGTAGAGTCAGGGAAAAGGATAAGATCATCGGAGAAGGCCTGTGAGACCAAGGGAATGGGGTGAATAATGGGTAAATTGGAAGAGGGGGGACCGGTGGAACATATGGTGATATCTATGGAATCATTGAATATGGAAGTGTCAGATAGGAAACCAGGAGGTGTATCTGGAATAAGATTTAGTAGTTTCAAATGTGCATCTAAATCATGAGACCTAAATGCATGCTGCGGAATTAAACCCAAGGGCAAAAAACTGGACGTAGGTTGAATGTGAGGGAAAATTATACTGGCACTAGATGAGGAGTGAGAAGTAGCGTTAACTGGACAAGACAGAGGGGGAATAGTACAGGGGAGGGCAACATTAGTTGTAGTTGACCATGATAGAGGACTATTACTCCCAATGTCTTTCCTGCCAGCTGACCCACTGGGCCATACCACACTCCTCCCGGGTTGCTGCACAACCAGAAAAGATGACATTTTACGAAGCAGAAGTCCCACCTTCTAGGACCCACCTATAGGATTTCAAAAATTACTCGCAGGTAAAAATTGAAAAAAAAATGTAATTCAGTTAAAGTTTATTAAAAAAAAAAAAAGTGAACTGTAAAAAATTCAAATCAAACCATTTTTTTCACAAAAAAGTAAGTTTATTTAGTAAAAGTGTAAAAAAAAATAAAAAACTTAAATACACATATATGGCATCGCTGTGATCGTAATAATCCAAGCAATAAAGTTAACATGCTATTTAAACCGCATAGTAAATACCATACAAAAATACTGTACAAAAGACTAGGGCGGAATTTGCTTTTTTTCCCACACCACCAAAAAGAAATAATAGTTAACCCTTTCATGCCGACAATTTGTAGGTTGACGTCTTAGCCGCATATGCCCAGTGCAGCCAGGGTGTCAATCTACAGTCCTCTGCTTCGCCAGGCATAGTGCTGAGGAGAGCGCTCTGACGCCGATGGTGTGAGTGTCCCCAGCTCCCTATCAACCTGCTCCCTGATAGCCGAACCAATTGGTTTGGCTTCTGAGCATGTGATCACCATGATTAACCAATCATGGTGATCCTTGAAAAGTTTGATTGTAAACAAACTTTTCACACTTGTCCTCTCCTCTAAGCCTCCTTTACTCTGTCACAGTGTTTCAGAGACGAGACTGATTCAGAGAAGGCAAGAGAAAAGTGTATTTTCTATATTTTTATACATGTATACATATATATATATATATATATATATATATATATATATATATATATATATATACACCGTATTTTTCAGACTATAAGACACAGTTTTCTGCAAGAATAAATCTTGCTAAAAAGTCCCTGCATCTTATAGTCGGCAGTCAAGGGACCCCTGACCGCTCCTTACTTAACCCCTTCCCGACCGGTGATGTGCTGGCACATCATGGAGCGGAAAGGGGACGATGTATGGAGCAGAGCGGGCTCACACGCTGAGCCCGCTCCATACACTGCAGGTGTCAGCTGTGTTTTACAGCTGACACGTTGCTCTAACGGCCAGGAACAGCAATGGCACTGTACCTGGCCGTTTAACTAGTTAAATGCCGCGGTCAATAGCGACCGCGGCATTTATAGTGGTTTTCCCATGAAGGACATTTATGACATATCCACAGGATATATTCAGGAAAACAGCAGCACAGCCACAAAAATTTCTTCAGTGTGAAAGGACAACTCCCCAAACATAGGTGGTGCACGCAGCAAAGAAACCCAGGTCTTAGGGAGACAATCAATCTTATCATGCTTGATAAAGAACCATTCATGGGTTGAAACGTTGCAAGTGTTTTTATGCTTGGTGAATCAATCAAATACACTTCTTTGGATTATCTTGAGTGCTGCAGTTCCTTTCTTCGATTTGCATATCCACAGGATATGTCATAAATGTCAGATAGGTGCAGGTCCCACCTCTGGGACCTGCATCTATCTTTAGAACGGGGCCCCCTAGACCCCGTTCTATCTTACCCAGCTCCGCTGTCTTTCGGCCACTTCCTGGCTACATGGTCGAGTTACAGAAACAGCATAACTCGCTGAGCTACGCAGTTTCCGTAACTCCCATAGAACTGAATAGTATTTACGGAAACAGCGTAGCATGCTACGCTGCTTCTGTAACTGCCATTCACTACTACGCTGTTTCCATAACTCATCCATGTATTGCAGTGTATTGTACCAGCGATCTAATGATCGCATGTTCAAGTCCCCTAGGGGAACTAATAAAATGTGTAAAAAAAAAAGTTAGATAAATTTTCAGGAGTATAAATATTTTTTAAAAGTTAAAAAAAACAAAACTTTTTCCCATTTTGCCCCAAGCACAATGTAAAAATAATTTAAAAAAATGGTATCGCTGCATCCGTAAAAGTCTGAAACTATTATAATATAGCATTATTTGACTCACACAGTGAACGGCATAAAAAAATAAAAATAAAACCCCAGAATCGTTGTCTTTTGGTCACCATAGCTCTGAAAAGAATTAAATAAAAAGTGATAAAAAAATTGTATGTAATAAAAAAATGGTGCTAATAAAAACTACAGCTCGTCCCACAAAAATTAAGCCCTCACACCGCTCAAACGATGACAAAATATAAGTTATGGCTCTCAGAATGTGGTGAAACCGAACAAATGATCTTTTTTTAACCAACAGGTTTTTTTTGGGAAAAGAAGTCAAATACAATTTTCTTTCCTATTTTCTGTTGTGTAAAACCCGGGTACGTCTTATAGTCAGGTGCGTCTTAGAGTCCGAAAAATACAGTGTGTGTATATTTATATATATATGTATATATATATATATATATATATATATAGCAAAAGAAGATATGCGGCACTCCAATGAAAAAAATGGTGGTTTATTCAATTCCAATACAATTTCAATCCAATGCTTTTGTATTGGAATTGAATAAACCACCATTTTTTTCATTGGAGTGCCGCATATCTTCTTTTGCTATATCTGACATTTCGTCCGAGGATCGGGACGTTTTTGCTGGGCACCCGTTCATTGATTTCCATGTGAGTGCTGCTGCTTTCTCTTTGTGCGTATATATATATATATATATATATATATATATATATATATATATATATATATATATATATAAACTACCGTTCAAAAGTTTGGGGTCACCCAGACAATTTTGTGTTTTCCATGAAAACCCACACTTATATTTATCAAATGAGTTGCAAAATGACTAGAAAATATAGTCAAGACATTGACAAGGTTAGAAATAATGATTTTTATTTCAAATAATAATGTTCTCTTTTAAACTTTGCTTTCGTCAAAGAATGTTCCATTTTCAGGAATTACAGCATTGCAGACCTTTGGCATTCTAGCTGTTAATTTGCTGAGGTAATCGGGAGAAATTTCACCCCATGCTTCCAGAAGCCCCTCCCACAAGTTGGATTGGCTTGATGGGCACTTCTTGCGTACCATACGGTCAAGCTGCTCCCACAACAGCTCTATGGGGTTGAGATCTGGTGACTGCACTGGCCACTCCATTACAGATAGAATACCAGCTGCTTGCTTCTTCCCTAAATAGTTCTTGCATAATTTGGAGGTGTGCTTTGGGTCATTGTCCTGTTGCAGGATGAAATTGGCTCCAATCAAGCGCTATCCACAGGGTATGGCATGGCGTGGCAAAATGGAGTGATAGCCTTCCTTATTCAAAATCCCTTTTACCTTGTACAATCGCCAACTTTAACAGCACCAAAGCAACCACAGACTATCACATTACCTCCACCATGCTAGACAGATGGCGTCAGGCACTCTTCCAGCATCTTTTCAGTTGTTCTGCGTCTCACAAATGTTTTTCTGTGTGATCCAAACACCTCAAACTTCGATTCGTCTGTCCATAACACTTTTTTCCAATCTTCCTCTGTCCAATGTCTGTGAGCTTTTGCCTATATTAATCTTTTCCTTTTATTAACCAGTCTCATATATGGCTTTTTCTTTGCCACTCTGCCCTGAAGGCCAGCATCCCGGAGTCGCCTCTTCACTGTAGATGTTGACACTGGCGTTTTGCGGGTACTATTTAATGAAGCTGCCAGTTGAGGACCTGTGAGGCGTCTATTTCTCAAACTAGAGACTCTAATGTACTTGTCTTGTTGCTCAGTTGTGCAGCGGGACCTCCCACTTCTCTTTCTACTCTGGTTAGAGCCTGTTTGTGCTGTCCTCTGAAGAGAGTAGTACACACCGTTGTAGGAAATCTTCAGTTTCTTGGCAATTTCTCGCATGGAATAGCCTTCATTTCTAAGAACAAGAATAGACTGTCGAGTTTCACATGAAAGCTCTCATTTTCTAGCCATTTTGAGAGTTTAATCGAACCCACAAATGTAATGCTTCAGATTTTCAACCAGCTCAAAGGAAGGTCAGTTTTATAGCTCCTCTAAACAGCAAAACTGTTTACAGCGGGGCTAACATAATTGCACACGGGTTTTCAAGTGTTTTCTAATCATCCATTAGCCTTCTAACACAGTTAGCAAACACAATGTACCATTAGAACACTGGAGTGATGGTTGCTGGAAATGGGCCTCTATACACCTATGTAGATATTGCATTAAAAACCAGACATTTGCAGCTAGAATAGTCATTTAGCACATTAACAATGTATAGAGTGTATTTCTGATTAATTTAATGTTATCTTCATTGAAAAAAACTATATATATATATATATATATATATATATATATACACACACACATTTATATGTGTAAATATATATATATATATATATATATATATATATATATATATATATAAAAATAAATAAATATACACTCACATTTACAAAGTATATAGAAAGTATATACTTTGTATTCCCAGTGCCTTTTAGTGTTAGAATAGGCAGGCAGGCATAGTGGATAAGGCTATGTTCAAACCTGCGTTGTGTCATTCCGTTGTTTGGCTCCGTCAGAGGAGCAAAACAAGGGAATAACGGAACCAACGGACATCGCCAGTTTCCGATGGAACCCACTGACTTTACTAGGTTCTGTTGGCTTTCCGCTGTGGCGTCCGTGATTTTACCGGACACAATAGCGCAGCATGCTGCGCTATTTTCTCTGGTAAACCCTGCCAGATCTGCGATTGAGGCCCGAACGGAGCCTCTGATGCAGATGTGAATAGAGCCTTAGTTAGCTAAAAAACGAAAAAAAAAATAAAATTGGGAAGTTATCCAACATATTTCAAAAGTTATAACGGTGTAAAAAAATGTATGACAAAACTTTAAATTTAGGCCTGGTCATTGAGACATCGATAACCCTTGGTCTTGAAAGGGTTAATTAATAAGTCCCATTTACCCAAAATGGTACCAATCAAAACTACATCTCGTCCTGCAAAAAAACAAGCCCAGATATGGCTACATTGACTGAAAAATACAAAAGATATGGCTCTTGGAATGTGGCCATTGAAAAATACATTATTTTTGTTCAAAAGTGTTTTATTGTACAAAAGTACTAAAACATAAAAAAACAAAACATATTGGATATTGCCATAATCGTACTGACCCATACAATAAAGGTAACATGTTATTTATACCACATGTTCAACGGTGTGAATTTAAAACTATGCCGTAGTAGCTTTTCTTTTCTTTTTTCAATCTCCCCAAAAAAATTTAATCAATATATTATATGTACTTAAAAATGGTGCCATTACGATAATTACAAAATGATAAAGAATGCTAAGTAATTAAGACCAAAAAAGACCTTGTCATTAAAGGGAACCTAATTGAGCATGCTGTCCAGATGCTGAGCAGATATTTCATTTTATGGGAAAAGATTCAATATAACCTGTAATTTAAATCCCTGCTCACTGTGGGCTAAAGATTCCAGTAGGTGGTCTCAACCATTTGACAGCCTTCACTGCATTAGTGTTTGTACAGAAATAGCTACAATCACTGAGCAAAACCACCCACTGGACTCTTCAATCAATAAATTACAGGTTATCCTGAACCTTTTCCCATAAAACTATAAATCAATCTGCTCAGCTCCTCCCGCTCCATTACATGCTGCCCTAGCAATGAAAATCTAGCAAATAGACTGGCTTCTTACATCGCAATCAAAATGCATTTTGTGAAACGGTTCATGGAAAAACTGCACCATTTTGCAGCCATTTTAGCAAAATATTGGCAAAACTATGTGCTTTTTCCGCATTTCACAGCAAAAAAACACATTTTGACTGTGATGTGTCAACCCGGCCTTAGGGTGTTTCACACGTGCTGTTTTGATGCAGTTTGGTAGAATCTTTCCTATATACTTTCCCTTCTTTTCCGTTCCACATATGCCTTTGGCTTCAAAAGCTGCATGAAAATCCATCAAAATGTCACGTATGAAAGCACCAGGACCGCCATCAGAAATGTATAAGCCCCATAAAAAAAATCATTGCACTGAAGGCTGCTTCTTTTACACAGCAGTCACTCACCAAGATCATATGCGTAGACACCAGACACAAAATGAATATATACTGCCGACTAGACCCTTTAATTAATTCAGATTCCCAGACAGATTTTTTTAATTAATTCAAACCCTGTAATAGACCCCTATTAGGGCCCAAGCGTAAGTTACTTTGAAAAAGGAAATGGGACTGGGGCACATTCTTTTCTCCAAATTAACTATGGCCAGTGGCAGTGGACGCCCCCCTTTTAAACATTTTTGGGGCTGGGCTCCTGATGGGATTACCAGCGGTACTGCTCTGATGGTAGCCCTGGAAAGCAACCTAAGGCCAGTTTCAGATGACAATATTTTGATCAGTATGTTACATCAGTATTTGTGTTGGTAGTGGAAAGCTCAGACTTTCTAAAGTTGGCTTTTTTGTAAAAAAACAAAAAAGGGCCTGTAGTTGGATTGAGGAAGAGTAGGGTAAGCTCCCCAATCCCTAGTCTATCACAATTATTAGATAGACAAAATAGACGAGGAGACTTCACTTCCAAAATATGTCAGCTTTTTAATCACCCGTGCGACGTTTCAGTCCAGCAGGACTTTTCTCACAATTATTAGGCTGGGTGCTCACATCACAATAGTGCGTTTTTCCAGGGGTTCATGGCAAAAGAAAGAAAGCACTGTGAGCACGATGTGTGTACCCAGTCTTAGGCCCCATGCACATGACCGTACTTTTTATCCATAATTATGGATAATCTACGGACCCATTCATTTCTATAGGCCACGGACACCTTTCCATATATTTACGGATGTGTTTCCGGGTCATAGAAATGATCCACAAAATATAGAACATGTCCTATTCTTGTCCAACGGCGGCACAGACTCGCCCATAGAAGTCTACGGCCGCGTTCAAAATTACAGACGGCTGCAAATATGCATTCGTAGCCGTCCGTAATTGAGGAAGTGTTGCTATGCGAGGACGGAGGATTCCGCAAGTATATGGCACCTAAGCAAGCGTGATCTTTTCAGGGGGTTGGGACATGTTGGTGATATTTGTAGCCTCACATGTATTTGTTTTTTTGGTTTCGTAAATATGGATGCACTACGGACCGTATTTTCGGATAGCGCGCCAGATTTGCGGATGACTATGGCTCCGTATTTGTGGACAGTAAAAAACACTATGGTTGTGTGCATGGGGCCTTAGGATAAGCTGCACCTGCAGCATGGGTGTAAATAAAGGGACATTTACCTTAGGCCTCATGCACATGGGCGTGCCCGTAATCTCGGCCCGCGATTCTGGGCACGAATGGCCGCCGGCGACCACGGGCAGCCGTCCGCATTTTCGGCACGTGCTCCCATACAAAGTATGGGAGCACGGACTGTAAAAATCAAACGGTACGACATGTCCTATCTTTTCCGGTACACTTCTACGGCCTGGACATCTTCTCGTAGATAAACGGGAAGGTGTCCGTGGACAATGGAAGTAAATGATTTCATAATCACGGACCGTAATTGCGGTCCGCAATTACGGAAGATTTTTACGGTCGTATGCATGGGGCCTTAGTGTTTGTGGGACTGTGTGTCTGAGGCAGATCGCTGCCGACTTGTCTACAAAGAACCTGTGAGTAACAAGTGACACTGCGGCGTCTCCGGTACCATTTAGGGTCAGTCCACACAGCAGAACTTTTGTGTAAAATTCCGCCTCCAATTAATTTCAAAGGGAGCCAGATACTTCTATTTCCCGATAGCTGATTTTTTCAGCTAGCGGGAAAAAGAAGCGTCCTACCCGTTCTTCAAGCGGATTCCGCCCGAACCTCTCATTGAAGTTAACAGGAGAAGGAATTTTTCTTCTGATGGCAGGAATAATTCTGTGGCGGATTTTGCGGCTGGATCCACCAAGCAAAATCTGCCCTGTGAACTGACCCTTAGAATGGCCCTGGTATAGTTAGGACTATTTAATTGTTTAGTTAGTGCTTAGCCGAGCAGGATTTATTTTCTATTTTGCCTAAACGGTAAAGACTGTTTTTTTTCTGGATGCTAAAATAAATTCAGGCAAACCCTGCTTTTGGACTTTGTCAGTTGTGTTACATTATCTCTCTGTTCTGCGCCCAGTTGTGCCTACCTCTCTTGATTCTAATCTCCCACAATATATTAACATATATATTCCCGTGTGCATGTTCAAGCATAATTTTCATATTTATTTTCAATTGTATTTTATTTTGTTGATGCAAGTTTAATTTTGTCATTATTTGTCATGTTGCAATGTTCTATCTGTTCATAAAACGTGATTGGAAGGCTTGCAGAAAATGTCCTTATCCAAATTTTTCATTCCTGAAATCGGCGAGGGTTTTTCTTATTGAGGTGGCTTAGGCTGTGTTCACATCAGCGTTCCTTTCCACTGTGGGGTTCCGTCGCAGGTTTCCGTCGAGTTAACCCCTCAACGGAAAGGCAAACTGAAACCTTAGCTTCCGTTTCCCTCACCATTGAACTCAATGGTGATGGAAACCTAGCTAATGGTTTCCGTTTGTCACCGTTGTGACAGGGTTCCATCGTTTTGACAGAATCAATAGCGCAGTTGACTGCGCTATTGGTTCTGTCAAGAACAACGGAACCCAGTCACAACGGTGACAAACTGAAACCATTAGCTAGTTTGCCTTTCCGTTGAGGGGTTTACCTGACTGAAACCTCAGACAGAACCACGCAACGGAAGGACAACGCTGATGTGAACATGCCCTTACGCATTATATCTTTTTCCCTGGGTTATATTTGGAGAAAGGTACTGCCTCTAAAATGTAGAAAAACTGTGAAATTTCTCTTTAGTCATTTATATAAGCATGCGTTTCTGCAAGGTAGATAGTAGGCATATTTTTTTACATATATTTCTATTCTTAATTTTCAGATTGAGTTGATAAAAAATATCAGCACAGCTGAACAACCCTATTTATTTACCCGACATGTTCATTTTGTTAACTTCTCCAGGTAAGTAGTTTGACCTTCCAGTTTGATTTATGTAAATACAAATTGTGATTAACAAACAACTACCTTTGTGTAGAAGGCTAAAGTTTTTCTGACACATTTTGTATAAAAAATAAATATGATTCCATTAATTTCTGTGCATCAGTTTCCTTCAGCTCGATCAGAGTCAGTTAGTCTTCCAAAAACACAGTATAAGCTGTTATTTTGGGGGGCCTGTAAAAATGATCTATCATGATTTATTTTCTTCCTTTTCTCTTGTGGTTGGGAGGCATAGGTGAATATTACTATATATTTTCTAATGTTTATGTTAATTAAAAACTACTGCTACAAACCTCCAAATGACTGCTAATACAGCTATCTTTCTTGGCTTAGGGCATGTTGGAATGAATAGGTTTACAGATGAATGAGGGTTCACAGTCAAACGAGGGTTCACAACTGAATGAAGGTGTTCTCCTGAATGAATGTCTTCTCTCAAAATGTCAACAAACACTCGTTAATTCGCTGGATATGGTGAAGTTGATGTTATTAGTTAATTCATATAGATATTCCCACCCACAAAATTTTTTACACAGTTGTCGATTTCCATTTTTTTCTTAGCGAAATCGTTACACCTCTGTTCCACGTATCTGGTTTGCCAATCGACACCTAATATATGGCCAGCTGAACACTTTCTGGTTAGTAGAGATGACTTTTCCTTGTGCTGTGTACAATTGGGCAGAGTCAGCAGTCATTTCATTATTATCACAGGTTTACAATGAAAGGTGACAATCCTATTATGAAGTTGGAGGCAGATAGCACACATTTTTTAAAATGTCATGTATTATGCATACTTTTTTGGGGGATCTGTGTCAGTGATACATTGTGTGCAAATACACAAATTTGGCATCACTTCACTTGAGGGCATTTCATAGTTTCAGGTGTTGCAGTTATTGCAAGCTATATATTTTGAAATTTGTTACATCATAACTTGATTAGAATTCAGTCCAAGATGGATACCATTAAAATATTGAACTTTTTCTGGAAAAAAACAATCTATATATACTTTTATATGAAAGGAGTGGCATGTACTCTGCAGTAATTATCCCTGAACTAAAACTTCCAACCGTGAAATGATTAGGTGATAACATGATGAGTGATTCTTACCTGCAATTTATTTTCTTCAGTGTTGGCTCTTTTTAGCCTTGCTTTATTAGCATTGGCAAACTTAAGAGGGTTTCCAATTCCCCGGGTACCCCCCTCTGTACAGTTCAAGAGAAAACATTGAGTTAAATGGAATAGAAATTAAATCTGTCACCCGCAATCACTGCCCGTGATTACGGGCACGTCCGTGTGCATGGGGCCTAAATCCAGATTCAGGAATGGAAGCAGGGTGTTTGGAACTCTGTATCAGAAATAAAATGAATTATAGGTACACTTCCATGCCCTAGACCACCACCGATAACCCCTTCACCATCCTAAACCATATAATAATAACAATAATAATATTAACCTCTTGCTTTTGTAGCCAGTTTTCACCTTCCTGACAGAGCCACATTTTTTAAATCTGACATGTCACTGAGGACAGAAGTTGTCAAACCAACCTGATTTGTTTTTATGAAGAAGTGAGTAGAAGCTTAGACAGAGGGGCCGCTGTGGATATAGTGTTTTTGGACTTTGCAAAGGCATTTGACACTGTCCCTCATAGACGTCTAATGGGTAAATTAAGGACTATAGGTTTAGAAAACTATAGTTTGTAATTGGGTTGAGAATTGGTCAATGATTCCTACTCTGAATGGTTCCCGGTTATAAGTGGTGTTCCCCAGGGTTCAGTGCTGGGACCACTATTATTCAACTTATTTATTAATGATATAGAGGATGGGATTAATAGCACTATTCCTATTTTTGAAGATGACACCAAGCTATGTAGTATTGTTCAGTCTATAGAAGATGTTTGTAAATTGCAAGCTGATTTGGAGACACTAAGGCTGGATTCACACGAGCACATTACGTCCGAAATGGACGGAGCGTATTTCGGCCGCAAGTCCCGGACCGAACACACTGCAGGGAGCCGGGCTCCTAGCATCATAGTTATGTACGACGCTAGGAGTCCCTCATGCCTCTCCATGGAACTACTGTCCCATACTGAAAACATGATTACAGTACGGGACAGTTGTCCGGCAGCGAGGCAGTTACTCCTAGCGTCGTACATAACTATGATGCTAGGAGCCCAGCTCCCTGCAGTGTGTTCGGTCCGGGACTTGAGGCCGAAATACGTTCCGTCCATTACGGACGTAATGTGCTCGTGTGAATCCAGCTTAAGTGTTTGGGCGTCCATTTGGCAAATGAGGTTTAATGTAGATAAATATAAAGTTATGCATCCGGGTATCAACAATCTGCATGCATTATATGTCCTAGAGCAGGGGTCTCAAACACACCTAAAGGGTTCATAAAATTTCTAAATGCTGTTGTAAAGGATCTGCCAGGCACAGCTTCGGGGTTAACGCCCATAGATAATCAGTCTGCACCTGCTTCTATGTCTGTGAGACTGACTCCATCTTCCACCACTCAGGGTGGCAGGCTTAGGAGTGGGAGAACCTATCACAGCCTGGCCAGACGGAGCTAGCTCCCGCCCTCTCTCTATTTATACCTGCCTTTCCTGTTCCTCCTTTGCTTGTGATTCTTCTCGTTTGGTTTCCTGGCCCTGCTGCAGCTTCTTGTACCATTGTCCTTGCTTCATATTGACCCCGGCTTGCTGACTACTCTCCTGCTCTGCGTTTGGTACCTCGTACACTCCTGGTTTGACTCGGCTTGTTTACTACTCTTCTGCTCTGCGTTTGACACCTCATACTCTCCTGGTTTGACTCGGCTTGTTCTCTTCTCTTGTTGCTCACGGTTTTGCCGTGGGCAACTGCCCCTTTCTCCCCCTAGCTCTGTGTACCCTTGTCTGTTTGTCTGTCGTGCACTTATTGAGCGTAGGGACCGTCGCCCAGTTGTACCCCGTCGCCTAGGGCGGGTCGTTGCAAGTAGGCAGGGACTGTGTGGTGGGTAGATTAGGGCTCACTTGTCTGTCTCCCCACCCCCGTCATTACAGCTGTTGTGAATACTTTGAGGGGTCTAGTTTCTAAAATGGGGTGTTTCATAGGTGTTTCTAATATATAGGCCGCTCAAAGCAACTGCAGAACTGAACTGGAACCTAAAAAAGAAAAATAAATTAGGCAATACTTCACTTCTTACATTATACTGATAATGAGCCATGCCCACCCTGAGATGACCCCAGTTTTGACCGTTTGTATAAACAGAGACCCCTATTAGACCTTTTCAGTGCCTGGTTTTCCCAAGCATACACCCCCGAGAATTGTATTTCTATTGATGAGTCCTTGGTACATTTTAAAGGGAGGTTTCAATTCCACCAGTACCTTCCGAGTAAGAGGGCAAGGTATGGCGTGAAGATGTATAAGCTGTGCGAGAGTGCATCACGGTATACTTACAAATTTAGGATATATGAAGGGAAGGACACCAGTATTCATCCCCCTTACTGGGAGTTATTGCAAAAATTGTGTGGGATTTGGTGCACCCATTGCTGGACCAGGGTTACCACCTCTACCTGGATAATTTTTATACCAGCGTCCCACTCTTCCACTGCCCTGCTTCCAGAAGTACTGCGGCATGCGGCACTGCTAGAAGAAATCTGAGAGGCCTCCCTAAGACTCTGCTTGGGCAAAGAAGAAGGGGTGAGATCAGGGCACATTCTAGCAGCAACATATTGTGTGTCAAATACAAGACAAGAGAGATGTCCTTGTATTGACAACAATACATGGTCACACCAGTACCCATGTACCTGTACGAGGTACCAGTACAGAGACCCCTAAACCGGACTGCATCCTGGACTACAATAGATGCATGGGAGGGGTAGAGTTGTGAGATCAAGCCCTGAAGCCCTACTGTGCCATGCGGTGTGGTATAAGAAGCTGGCCGTGCACATCATACCGATGGCATTGTACAATGCGTACGTGCTATGTCGATGTACAGGCCAGAGGGGAACTTTCGTGGAATTTCAAGAGGTGGTTATCAAGAAACTAATTTTTAGGGACCAGGAAGGGGGGCACCCAGTACTTCATGAAGCGAGGCCACACGCATCACACCAGGGCAAAACTTTCCAGGAGAAGTTCCCCAAACTGGCAAGAAGGGAAAAAGTCAAGAGGTGCAAAGTCTGCTATAAGAGGGGGATAAGGGAGGACACAATATATCAATGTGACACGTGTCCTGAAAAACTAAGGCTCTGTATGAACGAGTGTTTTAAAATGTATCATACATCCCTTGATTTTTAATCTACCCCAGTTTTACTTACCCTAATGTACTCCGCACAGCTTATCCCCCTGATCTTTCCCTTCTGAGCCCTGCTGTGTGCCCAGGCAGCTGATAACAGCCACATGTAGGGTATTGCCATACCCGTGAGAACCTACTGTATGTCTCCGGTCAAAATGCTCACTACACCTCTAGATGAATGCCTTAAGGGTGTAGTTTTTAAAACGGGGTCACTCCTTGGGGGTTTCAACTGTACTGGTACCTCAGGGGCTTCTTCATACATGACTTCGCACCAGCAAATCCCCAGTAGGCCAAATGGTGGTCCTTTCCTTCTGAGGCCTCCCATGGGCCCAATTGGCAGTTTATCACCACAAATGGGGTATTGCCACACTCGGGACAAATTGGGCAACAAAATGAGGTATTTTATTTCTTGTGAAAATAAGAAATTTTCAGCCAAAACTACATATTATTGGAAAAAAATTTATTTTGTTTTAATTCCCAGCCCAATTCAAATAAGTTCTGTGAAAAAACTATGGGGTCAAAATGGTCACAACACCCATAAATGAATTCTTTGAGGGGTGTAGTTTCCAAATTGGGGTCACTTCAGGTGGGTTTCCATTGCTTTGATACCTCTGGGGCTCTGCAAATGCGACATGGCACCCGAAAACCAATCCAGCAAAATCTGGACTCCAAAGAACAAATAGCGCTCCTTTCCTTCTGAACACTCCCATAGGTCCAAACAACAGTTTATCACCGCAAATGGGGTATTGTAGCACTCAGAACAAATTGGACAACAAAACGGAGCATTTAATTTCTTGTGAAAATAAGAAGCCCTGTTTTCCAACTAACAATGAATTAAAATAACAAAGTTTTATTGTGCAATTATAGCAAAGAACAGACTACGTAGAAATTAAAAGAATCAGGTCCAAAGCTGACGCCGATCAGCATAGTGCGATGTTGGCAACTCCATTAAGGGAATACAGAGTGCCAGCGGCTGCACTCAGGTCCACAGTTTAATTATTAGTAGTCAGCAAGGACTTGGATTTAAAATTCCAGAAAGAGCCCCCCCGTAAAAACTGTGGGGTCAAAATGGTAAAAACAACCATAAATTGATTCCTTGAGGGGTGTAGTTTCCGAAAATGGGGTCACTTTTGGGGGATTCCTACTGTTTTGGCACCTCAACACCTCTTCAGACCTGGCATGCTGCATAAAATATATTCTAATAAAAAAGAGGTCTCAAAATGTACTAGGTCCTTCTTTGCTTCTGGGGCTTGTGTTTTAGTCCACGAGCGCACTAGAGACACATGTGGGACATTTCTAAGAACTGCAGAATCTGGACAATACATATTTAGTAGTATTTCTCTGGTAAAACCTCCTGTGTGACACAGATTTTTTTTTAATACAATTGAAATTCAGCAAGAAAAATGAAATTTGCAAATTTCACCTCCACTTTGCTATAATTCCTGTGAAATGCCTGAAGGGTTAAATAAACTTTCTAAATGCTGTTTTGAATACTTTGAGGGGTCTAGTTTTCAAAATGGGGTGTTTTATGGGGGTTTCTAATACATAGGCCCCTCAAAGCCACTTCGGAAACCGAACAGGTACCTTAAAAAAAAGGCTTTGGAAATTTTCTTAAAAATATGAGAAATTGCTATTTATGTTCTAAGCCTTGTAACGTCCAAGAAAAATAAAAGAATGTTCAAAAAATGATGCCAATCTAAAGTAGACATATGGGAAATGTAAACTAGTAACTATTTTGGCTGGTATAACCATCTGTTTTACAAGCAGATGCATTTAAATTCTGAAAAATTCTATTTTTTATAAATTTTCTCTATTTCACCAATAAACACTGAATATATCGTCCAAATTTCACCACTAACATAAAGCCCAATGTGTCACGAGAAAACAATCTCAGAATCGCTTCGATAGGTTTAAACATTCGGACTTTATTACCACATAAAGTGAAATATGTCAGATGTGAAAAATGGGCTCTGAGCCTTAGGCTTCATGCACACGACCGTAGCCGTGTGCACGGCCGTGATTTTCGGGTCGGCCGGCTGCGGACTGTCAGCCGCGGGCCGCCCGCAAATCGTAGGACATGCACATGGCCGCCGTCATTGTTTTCAAAAGCCCGGACCGCAGAAGATGTCCGTAATAGGACATGCCCATTCTTTCTGCGGTGCGGGTTCCTGGGCCATGCAGGGACTGTAAAAACTACGGTCGTGTGCATGGCCCCATAGAAAAGAATGGGGCCGCAATTCTCCCGTGGATTTTCGGGGGAATTGCGGCCGCAAAAACACGTTCGTGTGCATGGGGCCTAAAGGCCCAAATTAGGCTGCGTCCCTAAGGGGTTAATAAATGAGACTACTTGGTTCCACAAGATCTGAATCTGTGGACACTTCCACAAAGAATGCCTTAGTCCAGCTTTGAGAAGTGAGCATTTTAGACGTGCATCAATTGGACTTAGTTGGTCTCAGGATTTTGACAACTCAATTTTCTTGGGTTCAAACCCCACACTAAAAGCAGTATAAACTCTAAAACGTATCTTCCATTGAAGTTCCCTTAACCCCTTAAGGACGCAGCCTAGTTTGGGCCTTAAGGCTCAGAGCCCATTTTTCAAATCTGACATATTTCACTTTATGTGGTAATAACGTCGGAATGCTTAAACCTATGCAAGCGATTCCGAGATTGTTTTCTCGTGACACTTTGGGCTTCATGTTCGTGGTAAAATTTGGTCGATATATTCAGTCTTTATTTGAGAAAAATTGCAAAATTTAGAGAAAATTTAGAAAAAATAGCATTTTTCAGAATTTAAATGCATCTGCTTGAAAAACAGACTGTTATACCACCCAAAATAGTTACTAGTTCACATTTCCCATATGTCTACTTTAGATTGGCATCGTTTTTTGAACATTATTTTATTTTTCTTGGACGTTACAAGGCTTAGAACATAAACAGCAATTTCTCATATTTTTAAGAAAATTTCAAAAGCCTTTTTTTTAAGGTACCTCTTGAGTTCTGAAGTGGCTTTGAGGGGCCTATGTATTAGAAACCCCCATAAAGCACCCCATTTTAAAAACTAGACCCCTCAAAGTATTCAAAACAGCATTTAGAAAGTTTTTTAACCCTTCAGGCATTTCACAGGAATTAAAGCAAGGTGGAGGTGAAATTTGCAAATTTCGTTTTTCTTTCTGAATTTAAATTTTATTCTATTTTTTTTCTGTAACAAAGAAGGTTTTACCAGAGAAACACAACTAAATATGTATTGTCCAGATTCTTCAGTTTTTAGAAATGTCCCACATGTGGCTCTAGTGCGCTCGTGGACTAAAACACAAGCCCCAGAAGCAAAGAAGCACCTAGTGCATTTTGGTGGTGCTTTTTTATTAGCATATATTTTAGGCAGCATGCCAGGTTTGGAGAGGTGTTGAGGTGCCAAAACAGTAGGAATCCCCCAAAACTGACCCCATTTTGGAAACTGCACCCCTCAAGGAATTAATTTATGGTTATTGTTACAATTTTGACCCCGTAGTTTTTTCACAGCGCGTATTTGAATTGGGCTGTGAAATTAAAAGAATGACAATTTTTCCAATAAGATGTCATTTTTGATCAGAATTTCTTATTTTCACAGGGAACAAAATGCCCCATTTTGTTGCCCAATTTGTCCTGAGTGCGGCAATACCCCATTTGTGGTGATAAACTGCTGTTTGGGCCCATGTGAGGCCTCAGAAGGAAAGGAGCGCTATGTGTTCTTAGGAGTCCAGATTTTGCTGGATTGGTTTTCGGGTGCCATGTCGCATTTGCAGAGCCTCAGAGGTATCAAAGCAATGGAAACCCACCAAAAGTGACCCCATTTTGGAAACAAAACCCCTCAAGGAATTTATTTATGGGTGTTGTGACCATTTAGACCCCACAGTTTTTTCACAGAACTTATTTGAATTGGGCTGTGAATTTAAAAAAAAAAACTTTTTTCCAATAAGATGTAGTTTTGGCTCAAAATGTCTTATTTTCACAACGAATAAAATACCCCATTTTGTTGCCAAATTTGTCCTGAGTGCGGCAATACCCTATTTGTGGCCATAAACTGCCGTTTGGGCCCATGGGAGGCCTCAGAAGGAAAGGAGCGCTATGTGTTCTTTGGAGCCCAGATTTTGCTGGATTGGTTTTCGGGGGCCATGTCGAATTTGCAGAGCCCCAAAGGTATCAAAGCAATGGAAACCCACCAGAAGTCACCCCATTTTGGAAACTACACACCTCAAAGAATTTATTTATGGGTGTTGTGACCATTTAGACCCCACAGTTTTTTCACAGAATTTATTTGAATTGGGCTGTGAATTAAAAAAAAAATTATTTTTTCCAATAAGAGGTCGTTTTGGCTCAAAATTTCTTATTTTCACAAGGAATAAAATACCGCATTTTGTTGCCCAATTTGTCCTGAGTGTGGCAATACCCTATTTGTGGTGATAAACTGCCGTTTGGGCCCATGGGAGGGCTCAGAAGGAAAGGACCACCATGTGGCCTACTGGAAATTTTCTGGTGCTAAGTCGTGTGTGCAGAAGCCCCTGAGGTATCAGTACAGTTGAAACCCCCGAGAAGTGACCCCATTTTAAAAACGACACCCCTTAAGGAATTCATCTAGAGGTGTAGTGAGAATTTTGACCCCACAGGTATTGTGTAAAAGATAATGCGCAGCAGATGGTGCAGAGTGAGATTTGCAATTTTCTATATATATGCCATGTCAGTGTCCGATATATTGTGCCCAGCATGTGCCACCGGAGACATACACCCCATAAACTGTAATGTGGGCTCTCCCGGGTACGGCAATACCCTACATGTGGCTGTTATTAGCTGCCTGGGCACACGGCAGGGCTCAGAAGGAAAGGACCACCATTTGGCCTACTGGAGCTTTTCTGGTGCTAAGTCTTGTACGCAAAAGCCCCTAAGGTACCAGTACAGTTGAAACCCCCAAGAAGTGACCCTGTTTTAAAATCTACACCCCTTAAGGCATTCATCTAGAGGTGTAGTGAGAATTTTGACCCCACAGGTATTGTGTAAAAGATAATGTGCAGCAGTTGGTGCAGAGTGAAATTTGCAATTTTCTATACATATATGCCAATTCAGTGTCCGATATATTGTGCCCAGCATGCGCCACCGGAGATATACACCTCATAAACTGTAATGTTGGCTCTCCCGGGTACGGCAATACCCTACATGTGGCTGTTATCAGCTGCCTGGGCACACAGCAGGGCTCAGAGTGGAAAGATGAGGAGGGGTAAGCTGTGCGAAGTGGATCAGAGCGAGTAAAACTGGGGTAAAATAAAAATAAAGGGATGGATGATAAATTTTAAAACACTCTTTCATACAGAGCTCTGGTTTTTCGGGACACGTGTCACATTGATATATTGTGTCCTTCCTTATCCCCCTCTTATAGCAGACTCTGCACCTCTTTTGACTTTTTCCCTTCTTGCCAGTTTGGGGAACTTCTCCTAAAAAGTGTTGCCCTGGTACGATGCCTGTGGCCCCGCTTCCAGAAGTACTGTAAGGCTTCAGGACTTGATCTGACAAGTCCACCCCTCCCATGTACCTATTGTAGTCCAGGATGCAGTCTGGTTTGGGGGTCTCTGTACTGGTACCTCGTACAGGTACATGGGTACTGGTGTGGCATCTCCCTGGTCTTGTACTTGACACACAATATGTTGCTGCTAGATTGTGCCCTGCTCTCACCCCTTCTGAGTGTTTGCCCAAGCAGAGTCTTAGGGAGGCCTCTCAGGTTTCTTCTAGCAGTGCCGCATGCCGCAGGACTTCTGGAAGTGAGGCAGTTGAAGAGTGGGACGCTGGTATAAAAATTATCCAGGTAGAGGTGGTAACCCTGGTCCAGCAGTGGGTGCACCAAATCCCACACAATTTTTGTATTAACTCCCAGTAAGGGGGGGCATTCTGGGGGCTGAGTACTGGTGTCCTTCCCTTTATATATCCTAAATTTGTAGGTATACCCTGATGCACTCTCGCACAGCTCATACATCTTCACGCCATACCTTGCCCTCTTACCCGGCAGGTACTCGCGGAATTGAAGCCTCCCTTTCAAATGTACCAGGGATTCATCTATAGAAATACACTTCTCGGGGGTGAATGCTGGGAAAACCGGGCTCTGAAATGGTCTAATAGGGGTCTCCGTTTATACAAACGGTCAAAACTGGGGTCATCTCGGGGTGGGCGCGGCTCATTATGAGTCTAATGTAAGAAGCGAAGTATTGCCTCATTTTTATTTTATTTTTTAGTTTCCAGCTCAGTTCTGAAGTTGCTTTGAGGGGCCCATATATTAGACACCCTTATCAAACACCCCATTTCAGAAACTAGACCCCTCAAAGTATTCACAACAGCATTTAAAAAGTTTATTAACGCTTTAGGTGTTTCACAGGAATTTAGAGCAAAGTAGAGGTGACATTTAATTAATTAAATTTAATTTATTAGGCACCATGTCCGGTTTGAAGAGGTCTTGTGGTGCTAAAACAGTGGAAACCCCCCAAAAGTGACCCCTTTTTGGAAACTAGAGACCTTGAGGAATCCATTGTAGTTTTCTTGGGGTGCATGCGACTTTTTGATCAGTTTTTATTCTAATTTTAGGTGGCGTGGGGTCTAAAAAAACAGCAATTTTACTATTGTTTTTTATTCCATTTTTTTTACAGCGTTCACCGTGCGCTATAAATGACATATTCACTTTATTCTGCGGGGCGATACGATTACGGCGATACCAGATGTTTATAGTTTTTTTTTATGTCTTATGGCGTTTGCACAATAAAATACATTTTGTAAAATATCATTTACTTTTTGTGTTACCTTATTCTAAGAGCCATAAAGTTTTTATTTTTCCATCAGGAAAGTCGTGCGAGGACTTATTTTTTGCGTAACGAACTGTAGTTTCGATCAGTACCATTTTTAGGGACATGCAACTTTTTGATCTCTTTTTATTCCATTTTTTGGGAGGTGAAGTGACCAAACAATTGTGATTGTGGTACGGTTTATTATTATTTTCTCTTACGGCGTTCACCGCGCGGGATAAATAATGACATCGTTTTGTAGCTCAGGACGTTACGGACGCGGCGATACCAATTATGTATAGTTTATTTGTTTATTTATATATTTTTATTAATAATAAAGAACTGATAAGGGAAAAAGGGGGACTTTTACTTTTATTACTTTTTAAATCTTTTATTTTCTTATTTTTACACAACTTTTTTTTACTTTTTTACACTTTTTTTACTTTGTCCCACTAGGGGACATGAGTGCAGGAGGCTCTGATCGCTATTCTAATACACTGCACTACATACGTAGTGCAGTGTATTAGAGCTGTCAGCTATTCGCTGACAGCAAGCATAGTGGGTCCTGACTTTGTCGGGACCCACTAGGCTTCCGTCGATGGCGTAGCCAGAGTCCATTGTTAGGATTCTGGTTGCCATAGTAGCTATCACGGCCCGCTATCGTGTAGCAGGCCGGCGATGGCAGCTTAACCCCTAAGAAGCCGCGATCGCTATTGAACGCGGCTTCTAAGGGGTTAATCGGCGGGGACCACCGCGATCGGTCCCTGCACACTAAGCTGTGATAGCCTGCTGTCGGAAACAGCAGGTATCACAGCTCAAGCACGCGCCGGGATTAAATGGCGCCGTGTTTACTCAGGTCAGTAATAGTACTGACCTGAGCGCGAACGTTCTACTTAGCAGGACGTACTATTACTGACCTGAGCGCGAAGGGGTTAATGTCTCCGATTTTACCGCTATATTGGTATTCTTCCAACCCTTATATATTTTTTCATGGATCTCAACTGGTGATATTTTAAGCCCTTCCCGCTGCAGCCATTTTTCAGATTTTCATTTTAGTTTTTTCCTCCCTACGTTCCAAAAGCCATAACTTTTTTGTTTTTCTAACGATATAGTCATATGAGGGCTTGATTTTTGCGGGACGAGTTGTAGTTTTTCGTGCCATATAATGTACTAGGAAAGGGGAAAAAAATTATTTGTGGGGTAGAAAATGAAAAAAATTACGATTCCTCCATTGTTTTTTGCGCTTCGTTTTTACGGAATTCACTGTGCAATTAAAACAACATGTTAACTTCATTCTGTGGGTCAATACGATTACGTCGATACCAAAGATATATAGTTTTTTCTATATTTTACTACTTTTACAATTAAAATCCTAAGTGTAAAAAATAAAATTTCTTTTGTGTCGCCGAATTCTGAGAGCCATATCTTTTTTATTTTTCCATCGATTAAGTGGTTTGAGGGCTTATTTTTTGCGGGATAAGCTGTCTGTAGTTTTTAATGATACCATGGGACGGTTTGATCACTTTTTATTTAATTTTTTGTGGTAGATGAGGTGACCAAACAATAGAGATTCTGGCGTTTACAATTTTTTTTTTTTTTTTTTACGGTGTTCTAATAGTTCAGACTTTTGTGCTCTAGGGGGGAAATGGGAAAAGGGTTGTTTTTTTTTTACTTTTAATATTTTTTATTTTTTTTTACATAAAAAAACCTTTATATTACAAATTTTTACTATTTTTATTAGTTCCCCTAGGGGACTTCAACTAATGTATTGCTGTATATCGTGATTCTGGGAGGCTTCTATTAAGCCCTGCCGGAGGCAGCTCTTAATAGGAGCACAAAGATGGCGGACCTGGGGGCCTTCATTAGGCCCTCAGGCAGCCGTAGCTGTTAGAGGGGGTGATTCCCCTCTTTCTAACGATTTAAATGCTGCGATCGCTATTGACAGCGGCATTTAACGAGTTAAACGAGCGGGATCGTGCTCGTTACTCACTCCGTGAGCCCGTTTCATACTTCCCCTACCCGACTTTCGCGTATGGATACGTCAAATGTCGAGAAGGGGTTAATATCTGGGATATTTTCTTTTGCCCATTTTTCAAAACAATTAGAATTTAACTCTTTATAATTTATCCTAGTGATATGTAATATAGGATAAATACGAGATATTGAGGTTTTAACTCCTGCATTTGGTTTTATTTTATAAAAATCTGATGGATTCCAGAGATTAGGATGGTCTCTATGAAACTGACACATTAAGTGTCTCCACTGGTAATAATATAAATAGTCTTTATTTGAGTTTGAAAATTCATCTAGCATTTCACGTAAAGTATAAATCATTCCATTTTCTCGATGGATCACTTGACTCAACCCTCATTGTTGCCATTTTAAAATGACTCTTTTGGGTATAATAGTCACTAATGCAGGATGCTCTCCTATTATGGGAAACCTAGTACTGTGGGCTGAAATGCCAAATATGGAGGTACACTTGCCCCAAACCTTCCATGTATCACTGAATAAGATCGTATTCCTCTGGGCTACTGGTAAGTCAGCATTTCGTGCCAGAACAATTGAGCCTCTTCAAATCAAATTAGAGCTCTTTCTAACCCACTCAATAGGATATCTCATGATACATGCCCAATTGTATATTTTCAGATTTGGAAAGGATATACCCCCTCCCTGCTTGGAAGCTTGAAGTCTATTTAGGGACATTTTATGTCTTTTCCCTCTCCAAATAAATCGAAAAAAAGCCGCTTCTAATTCTTTTATATATATATTTTTTTATTATGAATAGTATCATTTTGAATGTATATAAGATTTTCGGAAGTCGTACCATTTTTACCAGTGACATTCTTCCAAACAGAGAGAGTGGCAAGTCCCTCCATATTTGTAAAGATTTTTCAACATTGGGTAATAGTCTCTGTATATTGTTCTTGTAGATAAATTCTTTAGTTCGCCCCATCCTAACTCCTAAATATTTTATTTCTTGTTTGGCAATATTTTATCCAAGTTTCTGAACTTCTGGATTTTCCCTAATATTTTGTGCTTTATCAAGAAACAATACCTCCGTTTTTTCATAGTTAATTTTAAAGCCTGATAGGGGCTATATTTATCATGAATATTCATAACTCTATGAAGGTCTTTATCTACATTATGTAAGAAAACCAGAAGGTCATCAGCAAACATTGCCATTTTAACCTCGTAGTTATTAATATTAATTCCCTGTATATTATCCTTTTGTATGATAGATCTAGCTATGGGCTCTATACATAAATTAAACAATAAAGGAGATAGTGGACATCCCTGTCTGGTTCCTCTTGATAATTTGAAACTTGGTGTAATAAGCACTGGAATAAATATATGAGCTGTAGGAGAATAATATATTGCTTGTATTATATTGAAAAAAACTGCCAGTAATACCGTTTTTTATAAGCACCAAGTTGAGCCAGGGCCAGTCCACTCTATCAAAAGCTTTTTCTGCATCGAATATAATTATTCCAGCCCTTGGATTCGATTGTGGCCTGACCCTGGCCCAATCATGGACTGACAATATTTTCTTTATATTTCTCACCCCATTCCTTCCTTTTATAAACCCATTTTGATATGGGTCTATCAAACTCGATATCACTTTTGCTAACCTAGTTGCCATTAATTTAGTATAGATTTTGATATCGTCATTGATGAGGGAAATCGGGCGATAAGATTTTGGATCTTAAGGGTCTTTATCTTTTTTTGGTATCAATTTTATATATGCCACATTCCCCTGATTGCAGACCTTTACCATGCTGATACATATAGTTAATCAGATTTAATAAAGCAACTTTTATTTGTGGAATGACAGATTTAAAGAATTAATTTGTGAATCCATCTGGTCCTGGAATTTTTTCATTGGCTAATCCAGCAATTGTTTCCCTAAGTTCTTGAAAGCTTATTGATTTGTTTCTACTTGACAATTGTTCATCATTGAGTTTAGGCAATTTAAGTGAGTCTAAAGTGCTAGATGCAAGTTTTAGATCGATATCTTTCCCTTTATATAATTCCAAATAGTATCTAGTCAATATCTCTGAGTTTTATGTATATTGTAATGTATGGAACCATCTTTGTCTCTCAATAACTTAATATGATTTGTTTTATGTACCCCTTTAGTTAAGTTAGAGAGATATTTACCCACTTTATTACCGTATCTATACAATTCATATTCTTTTTTTTTTTGTTTTGATAAATTGTGCTATCCTATGCAAATAGTATTCATATAAAGCTTTTTATCCAGCATTACAATTTTGTTTAAGTTGTTGTGAGCCTTATATGCTTTATATGCAGTATGATAATTTTCACTGACTTTTGTAAATTCCTGCGTTATCTTTTTTATTTTAAAGGCTACATAAGAGATTATACTTCCACTCATCACAGATTTAGCTGATTCCCATAACAGTATAGAGTCTCCTAAATGTTCCTTATTATTTCGAGTATTCTTCCCATGCGCCTTTAAGCGTCTTGATAAATTCTTAATCTTTAACCCCTTCCCGCTCCTGGACGTACTATTACGTCATGGCAGCTGTATCGTTCGCGCTCCATGACAAAATAGTACGTCTCGGGAGTAACGGCCGTTTCGGCCGTCCTCCCGACACATACAGGAGCTGTGACAGCTGCTGTCTTGTTCAGCAGCTGTCACAGCTCCTACAGCGGGGACCGATCGCTGTGTCCCCGCTGATTAACCCCTTAAAAGCCGCGTTCTATAGAGATCGCGGCTTTTTAGGGGTTAAGCTGCCATCGCCGGCCTGCTACGCGATAGCGGCCGGCGATGGTGACTATGGCAACCGGACACCAAACAATGGCATCCGGCTATGCCATAGACGGAAGCCTAGTGGGTCCTGACAACGTCAGGACCCACTATGCTTGCTGTCAGTGAGTAGCTGACAGTTCTAATACACTGCACTACGCATGTAGTGCAGTGTATTAGAATTGCGATCAGGGCCTCCTGCCCTCAAGTCCCCTAGTGGGACAAAGTAATACAGTAAAATAAAAGTTAAAAGAAGTTGTGTAAAAATAAGAAAATAAAAGTTTTAAAAGTATTAAAAGTAAAAATCCCCCTTTTTCCCTTATCAGTCATTTATTATTAATAAAAATATATAAACAAACAAATAAACTGTACATAATTGGTATCGCCGCGTCCGTAACGGCCTGAACTACAAAATTATTTTGTTATTTATCCCGCACGGTGAACGCCGTAAAGGAAAATAATAATAAACCGAACCACAATCACAATTGTTTGGTCACTTCACCTCCCAAAAAATGGAATAAAAAGAGATCAAAAAGTCGCATGTACCGAAAAATGGTACTGATCGAAACTACAGTTCGTTACGCAAAAAATAAGTCCTCGCACGGCTTTATTGATTGAAAAATAAAAAACTTTATGGCTCTTAGAATAAGGCAACACAAAAAGTAAATGATTGTTTACAAAACTTATTTTATTGTGCAAACGCCATAAGACATAAAAAAAAACTATAACCATCTGGTATCGCCGTAATCGTATCGCCCCGCAGAATAAAGTGAATATGTCATTTATAGCGCACGGTGAACGCAGTAAAAAAAAAAGAATAAAAAAACAATAGTAGAATTGCTGTTTATTAGTCACCACGCCACCTAAAAATAGAATAAAAACTGATCAAAAAGCCGCATGCACCCCAAGAAAACTACAATGCATTCCTCAAGGGGTTTAGTTTCCAAATTGGGGTCACTTTTGGGGGGTTCCCAATGTTTTGGCACCACAAGACCTCTTCAAACCGGACATGGTGCCTAATAAAAAAGAGGCCTCAAAATCCACTAGGTGCTCCTTTGCTTCAGAGGCCAGTGCTTCAGTCCATTACCGCACTAGGGCCACATGTGGGATATTTCTCAAAACTGCAGAATCTGGGCAATACGTATTAAGTTGCGTATCTCTGATAAATCCTTTTGTGTTATAAAAAAAATGGTATAAAGAGGATTTTCTGACAAAAAAAAAAATGTACATTTCACCTCTACTTTGCTCTAAATTTCTGTGAAACACCTAAAGGGTTCATAAACTTTCTAAATGCTGTTGTGAATACTTTGAGGGGTCTAGTTTCTAAAATGGCATATTTGATAGGGGTTTCTAATATATGGGCCCCTCAAAGCAACTTCAGAACTGAACTGGAACCTAAAAAAATAAATAAATGAGGCAATACTTCGCTTCTTACATTATACTGATAATGAGCCGTGCCCACCCCGAGATGACCCCAGTTTTGACCGTTTGTATAAACGGAGACCCCTATTAGACCGTTCCAGTGCCCGGTTTTCCCAAGCATTCACCCCCGAGAAGTGTATTTCTATTGATGAGTCCCTGGTACATTTTAAAGGGAGGGTTCAATTCCGCGAGTACCTGCCGGGTAAGAGGGCAAGGTATGGCGTGAAGATGTATAAGCTGCGAGAGTGCATCCGGGTATACATACAGGTTTAGGCTATATGAAGGAAAGGCCACCCCCAAACCAGACTGCATCCTGGACTACAATAGGTACATGGGAGGTGTGGACTTGTCAGATCAAATCCTGAAGCCCTACAGCGTCATGCGGTGTGGTATAAGAAGCTGGCCGGGCACATCATACAGATGGCATTGTACAATGCGTACGTGCTACGTCGATGTGCAGGCCAGACGGGAACTTTCCTGGAATTTCAAGAGGGGATTATCAAGAAACTAATCTTTAGGGACCAAGAAGGGGGGGCACCCAGTACTTCTGGAAGCGGGGCCACACGCATCGTACCAAGGTGGCAACACTTTCCAGGAGAAGTTCCCCAAACTGGCAAGAAGGGAAAAAGTCAAAAGAGGTGCAAAGTCTGCTATAAGGGATGACACAATATATCAATGTGACACGTGTCCCGAATAACCAGAGCTCTGTATGAAAGTCAGTTTTAAAATTTATCATACATCCCTTGGTTTATAATTTACCCCAATTTTACTTACCCTGATGCACTCCGCACAGCTTATCCCCCCTCGTCTTTCCCCTCTGAGCCCTGCTGTGTGTCCAGGCAGCTGATAACAGCCACATGTAGGGTATTGCCATACCCGGGAGAACCCACATTACAGTTTATGGGGTGTAGGTCTCTTGTCAAAATGCTCACTACACCTCTAGATGAATGCCTTAAGGGTGTAGTTATTGAAACGGGGTCACTTCTTGCGGGTTTCAACTGTACTGGTACCTCAGGTGCTTCTGCATACATGACTTCGCACTAGAAAATCCCCAGTAGGCCAAATGGTGGTCCTTTCCTTCTGAGCCCTCCCATGGGCCCAAACGGCAGTTTATCACAACAAATGGGGTATTGCGGCACTCAGAACAAATTGCGCAACAGAATGGGGTATTTTGTTTCTTGTGAAAATAAGAAATTTTCAGCCAAAACTATATATTATTTGAAAAAAATTATTTTGTTTTCATTCCCAGCCCAATTCAAATAAGTTCTGTGAAAAAACTATGGGGTCAAAATGGTCACAACACACATAAATGAATTCCTTGAGGGGTGTAGTTTCCAAAATGGGGTCATTTGTGGTTGGTTTCTATTGCTTTGATACCTCTGGGGCTCTGAAAATGCGACATGGCACCCGAAAACCAATCCAGCAAAATCTGGACTCCAAAGAACACACAGCGCTCCTTTCCTTCTGAGCCCTCCCATGGGCCCAAACGGCAGTTTATCACCACAAATGGGGTATTGCCGCACTCAGGACAAATTGGGCAACACAATGGAGTATTTTATTTCTTGTGAAAATAAGAATTTTTGAGCTAAAATGACATATTATAGGAAAAAATATATATTTTTTTAATTCCCAGTCCAATTCAAATAAGTTCTGTGAAGAAACTATGGGGTCTAAAAGGTCACATTACCCATAAATGAATTCCTTGAGGGGTATAGTTTCCAAAATGGGGTCACTTCTGATGGGTTTCCGTTGCTTTGATACCTCTGGGGCTCTGCAAATGCGACATGGCACCCGAAAACCAAACCAGCAAAATCTGTACTCCAAAGAACACACAGCGCTCCTTCCCTTCTGAGGCCTCCCATGGGCCCAAACGGCAGTTTATTGCCACAAATGGGGTATTGCTGCACTCAGGAGAAATTGGGCAACAAAATTGAGTATTTTGTTCCCTGTGAAAATAAGAAATTTTGATAAAAAATTACATCTTATTGGAAAAAATGACATTTTTTTAATGTCACAGCCCAATTGAAATAGGTGCTGTGAAAAAACTGTGTGGTCAAAATGCTAACAACAACCAACAATGAATTCCTTGAGGGGTGTAGTTTCCAAAATGGGGTCACTTTTGGTGGGTTTCCATTGCTTTGATACCTCTGAGGCTCTGCAAATGTGACATGGCACCCGAAAACCAATCCAGCAAAATCTGGACTCCAACAAACATATAGCGCTCCTTTCCTTCTGAGCCCTCCCATGGGCCCAAACGGCAGTTTATCACCACAAATGGGGTATTGCCACACTAAGGACAAATTGGGCAACAAAATGGGGTATTTTTTTTCCCTGTGAAAATAAGACATTTTGATCACAAATGACATTTTATTGGAAAAAATGACATTTTTTTCATTTCACAGCCCAATTCAAATACGTGCTGTGAAAAAACTATGCGGTCAAAATGGTAACAACAACCATAAATGAATTCCTTGAGGGGTGTAGTTTCCAAAATGGGGTCACTATTGGGGGATTCCTACTGTTTTGGCACCTCAACACCTCTTCAAACTGGCATGCTGCCTAAAATATATTCTAATAAAAAAGAGGACTTAAAATGCACTAGGTGCTTCTTTGCTTCTAGGGCTTGTGTTTTAGTCCACGAGCGCAGTAGGGCCACATGTGGGAAATTTCTAAAAACTGCAGAATCTGGACAATACATATTTAGTAGTGTTTCTCTGGTAAAACCTTCTGTGTTACAGAAAAAAAAATAAAAAAATTGAAATTCAGCAAGAAAAATGAAATTTGCAAATTTCACCTCCACTTTGCTTTAATTCCTGTGAAATGCCTGAAGGGTTAAAAAACATTCTAAATGCTGTTTTGAATACTTTGAGGGGTCTAGTTTTTAAAATGGGGTGTTTTATCAGGGTTTCTAATACATAGGCCCCACACAGCCACTTCAGAACTCAAGAGTTACCTTAAAAAAAAGGCTTTTGAAATTTTCTTAAAAATATGAGAAATTGCTGTTTATGTTCTAAGCCTTGTAACGTCCAAGAAAAATAAAATAATGTTCAAAAACGATGCCAATCTAAAGTAGACATATGGGAAATGTGAACTAGTAACTATTTTGGGTGGTATAACTTTAAATTTAAAAATTTTGCAATTTTTCACCAATAAACACTGAATATATCGACCAAATTTTACCACGAACATGAAGCCCAATGTGTCATTCTCAGAATCGCTTGGGTAGGTTTAAGCATTCCGACGTTATTACCACATAAAGTGAAATATGTCAGATTTGAAAAATGGGCTCTGAGCCTTAAGGCCAAAACTAGGCTGCGTCCTTAAGGGGTTAAGGAGCCCCGAGGGGAAACACCAGTGTCGACTTGTCAAAGGAGCTGTAGAAATATTTAATATAAGACTAATTGGAGCATGGTCAGATATTATTATTTTGTGAATCTTTGTTGTTTCTGTTCTAAGTAGTAGATTCTTAGTAATTAGGATATTATCAATTCTAGAAAGTGAATTGAATTGTGATAAGAAATAGGTATAATCCTTTTCCACTGGGTTCAACACTCTCCATATATCAATTAGAAATGTATTATTAATAAGATAATTAAATACTACTTCTTCTGTAGTATGCGGGAGTGCTCCTGCTAATCTATCCATATCGCGATCACCCACTGCATTGAAATCGCCTGCTATCATTTTTGTATTTGTTTCCTCGTGCAATAATCATTCAGTTAGATCCTTTATAAAAAAATGTCCTTCCCATTATTGACATTTGGGGCATAAATATTATAAACTATCACTCTCTCTTCTCCCATCTTCAGAAGAACTCACATACTTCTATCTGAATCGTCATACTCAGTGCTAATTAATTAATATCTCACATTTTTATGACTTAAAATAATAACACTTTTTTCATTTAGATGTTCCTTTACCCATAGCTTCTCCCACCCATTTGCTTTCAAGTCTCCTAATTTCACTTGGACCTACTGTAGATATGTCTCTTGGAGTAGCGCTATATCAGTTTTAAAGTATTTTAGTTCTCTTTATAGATTTCCCCTGACATTCCAACTAACGATATTAATCATGGTAGTTTATTTTGAACAATGTTTTATTTAGACCACAAGATAAGAATGAACCAAAAAAGAAAAAAAAGAATACATACAAAGAGATTTTAAACCCTTTTATTAATTAAAGAAAAAAAATTAATGAAAATATTGTGTGCGCTCAAAATCCCACCCATTTACACCTAACAACATTTTAGGCTACCTAGTACACAATGATGTGCCTTATTGAACCTTCCTATCTTCGAAAAGATCAAAAGAAGATTAACTCCTTAAACTCAGCTAAAAGATTAGCATTCATGTACCAATAATCCACCGCCAAGCAGAAAAAATTAAAATAAATAAATATGCAATTATCGGTTATCACCTCCTCAAATTAACATCAAATTTGAGTGTAAGCAAAAAAAGAGGGAAGGCAAATAAAAACAAACAAAAAACACAGTCAGATTTTATATCTCTTCCTCGCTTCCTCTGGATCTGTTATTCAAAGATTTTTAAGATTGCTGGATAAACAAGTCCAGGGCCGGCCTTAGGCTACAGGGTGCCCTGTGCGGAATTGCCCTTTGGTGCCCCCCACTCCATTTATCATTGTTATGTATTGTCGGCGTTTTGTGCTTTTGTTTGTTCATTTGTCACGCTGAAAACGTGTCAAAAATACTTGGTTTAAGCGTCCCATTGACATCAATGGTATAGCGCGCCGTTTTGTTTAAAAATGTGACGCATGAAAAAAGTAGTGTCAGGTCAATTCTTTGGCAAGTAAAACACTCCGAAAATGCGCCAAAATCGATTGATTGAGCGGAAAAAACGCGATGAATACGCGTCAAAATTGACCTGTAGTTTAAATAGAACTTTACAAAAACACTAGTATTTTTAAAGGTATGTGCATGCACAAAATAAAAAAAAGTCTCAAAATACGGAAGGAAAACAGCTCCTGATTTTCAGCCGTTTTTTATTCAAAGTCGCGTTTTTCGCTGCATTTTTAACAGCCATTTTTGGAGCTATTTTCCTATAGAGTCTATAAAAAACGGACCCAAAAAACGCTGAAGAAGTGACATGCACTGCTTTTTCGTGGCTGTATTTTTTTATAACGGCCGTGTAAAAAACGCCCTGTTGGAACAGAATGCCATTTTCCCAATGGGCAGATGTTTGGAGGCGTTCTGCTTCCGATTTTTCTGCCGTTTTTAGCACAGTGTGAACAAGGCCTGTGTTTTGATAAGGCTGTTTTCACATTACGTCCTGCCTGTCCATTTATCATATGCGGCGGAAAAGCTCTTGGCGCATACATTATATGGACACAAAAAAACATATAGTATAATTTTTTTTTTACTGGACGCCACTGCATAAAATAGCGCAGTCCCACCCGAACTGAGGCTTTTTTAACCTCCACCAGGTGTACTGTTTACCATATGTTCTGGGAGCTTTCCCGGTGCATACATTACACGGATGGGCAGGATGTGATGTGAAATTACCTTTAGGCTGAGTTCACACGGGGCGGATACGCTGTGTAAAAGAACGGAGCGTATCCACCCTGTGCGCTGCAGGGAATTTGGGGCGAAAAACCGCACAAACTGTGGGGCAGTTTCTCGCCTGGAATGTCTGCTGCGAAAAACTGCAGCACTTAGCCAGCCTGCAGTGGCGGTCACATGGGATGAAGCGTCATCCCAGGAGGCCGTTTCATCCATGTGACGCCTTTACAGCCTGTGATTGGCTGCAGTGGAGGTCACATTAGATTAAGCGTCATCCCAGGAGGATAAAACACAGATCCCTACGTAAGTTTAATATATTGTTTGTTTTCTGAGTGCCGTTTTTTGCGGCAGGATTGCTGCGAACCTATTTCCCGTTTGTGTCCTTATGTTCAGTGCCCCCTTGATGCATATTTGCCATTTACTGCCCCTTTAGCACCCTCTGTCACAGAAGAACAATAAATGGGCAATAAATGGCAAATGGGCATCGAAGGGGCAATGAACAGGACACTAAAGGGTCAATAAGTGGCAAATGGGCTGGTGGCACTGAATCCTCTGCCCATTTGCCATTTTTAGACCCTCCTCAGTGCCCCCATACAATCAAAGCCCCACAGTCTGACTGACCTGCTGGGTTTCTTAGTGCACTGTGTCCGCTGATGCTGCTTGAACGGAGCCCTGAGCAGGACCGCATGGTAACATAGTCTCCTCCCAGTCTTGCGTCCTGAGTGATGTCATCACTCAGGACATAAGACGAGGAGGGGGAGAGGGTGAACGGGGGAGCGGTAGCCGTGGCAGCCAGTAGTGAGGTCAGTGAGTGACACCTGACCCGCTGGCGCCGCGAGCAGTAGCCGCAGAGCGGGAGAAATTCACCCATTGGCGCGCTCCTTACAGCATAGCGGCCGGCAGGCTGTGCGACCGCACTTGTCGCACGTAGCTAAGGCCGGCCATGAACAAGTCTAAATGATTTTTTCATTTCCGTTAGTCCCGCACAGAACGGAACAAACAACCGTCTTTTTTTGCTAACCTCAGTTGAAAAATCCTGAAACAATTATATGCGTGTCCCATTGATCTCCAGGCGTCCTTTAACTCTGTACTGTCACGGCCGTGGTCGCGGACGGCCGCGACCACAGACGGTTGGCATCCCGCCAGCATCTCCCTCCTAGGAGACACCAGCACTCACGGCCGTCCGGCCCTGCTCTGTGTGCTAAGGTGCACGCGCTCGGTCCTGGCCTTAAAGGGCCACCCCGCACATGTTAAAGTTCCATATTTAACCCCTGTTCATCCTGGACTATAAGAAAGGCTCCGCCCTTCCACTTCTTGCCTGAGCATTGTTATAGTTTTCCCATGTTTGTATTCCAAATGGTCCCTTAGTGTTTTCCTGCTCCCAGTGTTCTCGTGCCCTGCCTCCTATCTTCTGTATCCCGTGCTGTGTTTAGTTCCTGAGCCTGTTTAGTATCGGAGCCGTGCCTTGCCTCGCCCGCTGGAATACACCACGTCTGGTGTCATCTGCCATCCCGGATACTATCTGCCACGTCTGGCACAATCCGCCACGTCTAGCCACATCTGTGCCAGAGCCCTTGCCGCTGTCTGGACGATCCCAGGTACCCCTGTGCTACACACCTTCCATAGACTTTGCATAGAATGTGAGTTGGTCAGCAGCCTCTCCGCTACGGAGGAACGGCCTAGTGGGTCCACATATCCCTAGATCGTGACATGTACATCTTCATGATTTCCGCTTTATCGTTATAATCAAGGATTTTTGCTATAACAGTATGTGAACGCCTATTATCAAAAGTGTCTATTATTCTGCCTATCCTGTGGGCTCTCTGCATCTTGAGGGGATTTTGTATATCAAGTGCTAGGGGGATATTTTCCACTTGATAGGTGATATAGTCTCTGGAATTCCAATCAATCTTATGTTATTCCGTCTATTTCGATATTCTTGGTTGCTTAATTTTTCAGACAGCGTTTCGTTTTCGCTTGTGAGACCTCTACATTTTATATGTATATCCTCTAATTCTTCTTCCATGGTAAGCAATTTATGCTCTAATTGATCAATTCTTTCTGTATGAGTATTTAGCTGCTTTTTTATGTCTCCCAGACGATTAGTTATAGAGCTATTTATTATTTTCGTTAATTTTGGCAATATTTTCTGCACAACCATTTCAGCTATTTCTCTGGTATTGCATTGTGGCCATTCTGGAGTATCATTGTCAGAGGTGGAGGCATTGCTATTTCTTGTTGTATAAGAACCCATGGTACAAGCTACCCATCTTCACAGCGTCGTTTTCTATTAGGTTTTTTCTATTGACCATCGGCAATAGAGTTTGATAAAGGCTAGATTGTGGCCGAAACGTTACACCTTTTCTCTTATATTGCCTTATTTAAAATAAACCTATTTTGCATATTTCAACCGAAGGAGTGCTTGAGTTTTTCAATACAAACATAACATGTCAGTCATCACATACATCTGTAATAACCTATTAACCCTTTCAGGACCAAGGTAATTTTGGCCCTTGAGGACCAGCCCCATTTTTTTCAAATCTGACATGTGTCATTTTATGTGGTAATAACTCTGGAATGCTTTTGCCTATCCAAGCGATTCTAAGATCGTTTTCTGGATATGCTTTCTGACATATTGTACTTTATGTTAGTGGAAAAATTTGGTCAATAAATTCATTGCTTATTTGTGAAAAACACTAAAATGTAAAGAAAATGTGCAAAAATTATGATGTTTCTAATTTTAAATGTATCTACTTGTAAAACAGACAGTAATACAACACAAAATTGTTGCTAATTAACATTCCCCATATGTCTACTTTATATTTGCATCGTTTTTTGAACATTATTTAATTTTTCTAGGACATTACAAGGCTTAGAACTTTAGCAGCAATTTCTGACATTTTCAAGAAAATTTTTCAAGGACCCGTTCAGTTCTGAAGTGGCTTTGAGGGCCTTATGTCTTAAATTTACCCCATAAATCACCTCATTTTAAAAATGCACCCCTCAAAGTATTCAAAACAGCATTCAGAAAGTGTTTTAACCATTTAGGCGTCTCACAGGAATTAAAGCAAAGTAGAAGTGAAATTTACAAATTTCATTTTTTTTTGCCGAAATTCATTTGTAATAAAAAAAAAAATCTGTAACACAGAGGGTTTTACAAGAGAAACGCAACTCAATATTTATTGCCCAGATTCTGCAGTTTTTAGGCACCGGCCTCAGAAGCAATGGAGCACCTAGTGGATTTTGGCGCCTCCTTTTTTTTTAGAATATATTTTAGGCACCATGTCAGTTTTGAAGAGGTCTTGTGATGCCAAAACATTAGAAACTCCCCAAAAGTGACATGGTTTTGGAAACTACACACCTCAAGGAATTTATCTAGGGGTATAGTTAGCATCTTGACCCCACAGTTCTTTTGCTATATTTATTGGAGTTTGTCTGTAAAAATGAAAATTAACTTTTTTTCTGAAAAAATATAAATAAAATTTTTATTTACAAGGAATAAAGAATAAAAAGCACCCCAAAATTTGTAAAGCTATTTCTCCCGATTACCCCATAAGTGGTAATAAACTGCTGTTTGTACCCACGGCAGAGGTCAGAAGGGAGGAAGCGCCATTTGGCTTTTGGAGCGCAGATTTTGCTTGGTAGTAGTTTGGTTTGGAGTTTTGCTGGTATTTCAGTTTATAATGTGGGGGCATATGTAAGCTGGGCAGAGAACATCAGGGCATAATAAGAGGGTATAATAATGGAGTAAATAAATAATAATTCATAGATATGTGGCCGGTGTCGCACTGATAAATGGTGCCGGATGTTATCCGCTTTTGGAACGCTCTAGACAATTTCTGTCGCTATATTCTGAGCGCCAGAACTTTTTTATTTTTTCTCCACCGGAGCCGTGTGAGGGCTTATTTGTTACGTTACAATCTGTAGTTTTGATTGGTACAATTTTAGGGTACATCACTTTTTATTCAATTTTGTTGGCAAGCAAAGTAACAAAAAAAACATACATTTTGATAATGTTTTTGTTTTGTTTTTTGTTTTTTACAGTGTTCACCTTGCGCTATAAATGACATTTTACTTTATTCTGCGGGTCGATACGATTACAGCGATACCATATGTATATAGGTTTTTTAATGTTTTGTGGCATTTGCGCAATAAAATCACTTTTCTATAAAAGTATTTATTTTTTGTGTCACCATATTCTGAGAGCCATAACTTTTTTATTTTTAAGTCAAAAAAGCTGTGTAAGGGCTTGTTTTTTGCGGGATGGGTTGTAGTTTTTATTGGTACTGTTTTGGGGTACATGCGAGTTTTTGATCACTTTTTATTCTATATTTTGGGAGGGTTTGATGACCAAAAAAATTGTGATGCTGGTATTGTTTTTTAATATTTTTTCACCATGCGGGAAAAATAATATTATAGTTTGGTTTGTTACGAACACGGTGATACGAAATATGTGTACTTTTTTAAAGTTTTCATTTTTTTCCTATAATAAAAGACTTATTATAGGAAAAAAGCATTTTTTGTTTTTACAATTTTATAAAACATTTTTATTACTTTTTACTTTTAGACCTGCAGCACTGACAGCTGCTATAATACCTTACACTACATAGGTAGTGTAACATGTTATAAACTGTCAGTGTGACGCTGAGAGTCACACTGACAGGAAGCCTATGAGGACTAGCCTCCGGCTGGTCCTCTGGCTTCCGTGCGTGGCAGACTCGGAGGCCGTTGTAAGGCCTCCGGTTTTGCTATGCAACCGACGGTAGCACCCGCAATCGGAATCGCAAGCGCCGACGTGAATTTACTCTGGGCGGTCAGGAAACAGTTAAAAATGGTGATCATATTCTCTGTAGCCGAACCAATCGGTTTGGCTGTCAGAGAACAGGTTGCTGGGGAGCCGGGGACACTGACACCACCGGCGTCACAGCACTCTCCCCAGCACTATGAGGGCAAAAGCAGAGGTCTGCAGATTCACGTCCTATCTGCACCGGGTTTATGCGAAAAATACGTGAATCTACATATTGTCGGCATGAAAGGGTTAAATCAGCAGATAGTAATAATCTCTACTTGAGCCATCCTATTTTCCAATAGGAAGCACCCATGGCTTTGTTATATACTTTTATATTCTCTGGGAGAAGAGCCAGCAAGCTTTTTAGCCAAGCGTGCCAATAACTTTTAAGTGCAATCATCGTGATGCATATTAGAGTTCACCATAGCACATAGGTCCGTAATTGTTGGGGTAGTAGAAGACTTCCAATGTAAAGCTACACATTTTCGCGCTGAGGTTAGAATATGCACCGCAGGCCAGCGGTGGTCTGGGACATCTTTGCTACCCTGATATTCCATAAGGTCATATCTGGGGCTGGAGGAACATCATAACCAGCCACCAAGGAGATAATCTGGAAAGTAGCCTCCCAGAAAACTATTGGACAGGATGCCTATAGAAGACAATAAATGTGCATATAAATAGATCTGGAGGGATTCAATAAGCAGCACAGAGTAAACATAGAGTATATACTATAATCGATATGGAACAATGTGAAACAGCATTCTGCGTACTACATGCTGCTTGTCATGCAGCTGCCTAAATTATTAGGATGATGTCGGCTAATATAGGGTCAGAAACCAGACTAGGGATGTCACGATACCAGAATTTGGACTTGAATACCGATACTTCGTTTAGTATTGTGATTTCGATACCAATTCGATACTTTGCCAACAGTAATAGAAAAAAAAAAAGTTCTTCCATTTTCTGATGTTTGGCGCATGGTGTGATGATGAATTTAACCTCCACGTGCCTCACATTAATAGTAATTAACCCCATCATGTTTCTCAGTCATAATGGGTTAATATGTAAGGTACATGATGGGGTTAATTACTATTAATGTGAGGCACATGGAGGTTAAATTTATCACACATCGTGCCCCACAATAAAGTGATAGAAAGCAGTTTTTATTTTATTTTATTTATTTTTTACAGCGTACACATCATAAATGATGCAAAAAAATGGTTATGCAGGTTATTACGGCGGCGCCAATACTGAATGTGTGTATTTTATGTATTGAGACTTATTTTAATGTTTATTGTAAAAAAGGTGTATGTGTATTTTATTTATTTAATATTACTTTATGTTTTTAGTTTATTTTTTAAACTTTAATGTACTGGCATATATCTATATTACAGTACATTAGCCTGTGTACTGATAGTACACAGGCAGTTGTTAGGACATACCTAAGTATGCCCTAACAACAGGAAATATCGTAGGACCTCCCTGGGGTCCTTCAATGAACCCTGGGCTGTCTGCCCATATATGGTATGTCCCTCAATCGCGTCACAGGAATTCCCTGTGACGCGATCCAAGGGGCATTCCCCCTTCTCATTTTCCCCTGAATGCTGCAGTCCGCTGTGATCGCAGCATTCACAGGAATAACGGCGGAGATGAGAGGTTTCTCTGATCTCCGCCAGCGGGGCTGCGGCTGTGTAATACAGTCATTGCCCTGCTCCTGACAGGAAGTCTGCGCGGTCAGCATGAGGTGATGCGGCCGGCGCTAAACGAATGAGCGACGGTTAAGGCATTGAGGACAGAACATGGGGGTGTTTTGTAGTGCGCCCGCCATGTTCTGTTTTCAGGGCCGCCGCTCATTAGTGCAGCGTCGGCTGCATCGCATCATCCTGACTCCGCGCACTTGTTATCAGGACTCAGGAGCGTGGCAATGACTGTATCACACAGCCGCAGCCCTGCTCTCATACATTCATGTGTTACTATACTGAGCTGTGCAGCCGCACAGCAAGTATCGAAATACATGAAATAACGATATCGAACCGTTTGGGGATGCACAGTATCGAAACAGTATCGAAGTTTCAATGCATCGTGCATCCCTAAACCAGGCAAACCAGAGAGTGGAAACCAGAGAAGCCAGGGAGAATCCAGGAAGAGGCTATCAATATTCTGGGACCAGATGTAAACCAGGTGAGGTTAGACCGTGATCACTCCTCAGGCAGAAACAGCAATCATCGTGAGAGACCCGAAAACAAAGTGGAGCCTGATGTGCATGTCACACAGGCTAAGTGTAGCTATGTGTGGCTTTCACCGGAGGGGGGATTCAGCAGACTCTTAGAGCAGTGGTAGTTACTGGAGCATAGCGCATGGTTGCACCTCACACACACTGCATCACGTGACGCTAGAAGACTGGAACAGGAAGCCTCTAGCTGGAACAGGAAGCAAAGTACACCGTTTTTCAAATCATTATGCACATTGGATTTAAGTGTCATAAACATTTAATTATTAGTTTTTCAATTAAACTCATGGATGGTATTGTGTCTTAGGGCTCTTTGGATCATTGTAATCAATCTCAGACACCTGTGATAATTAGTTTTCCAGGTGTGCCCAATCAAAGGAAAACTACTTAAATAGGACGTTCCACATTATTAAGCAGGCCACAGGTTTCAAGCAATATGGGAAAGAAAAATCTCTCTGCTGCCGAAAAGTGTTAAATAGTGCAATACCTTGGACAAGGTATGAAAACATTGGATATTTCAAGAAAACTTAAGCGTGATCATCGTACTGTGAAAAGATTTGTGACTGATTCAGAGCACAGACGGGTTCGTTCAGATAAAGGCATAATGAGGAAGATTTCTGCCAGACAAATTAATAGGATTAGGAGAGCAGCTGCTAAAATGCCATTGCAGTGCAGCAAACAGGTAGTATTTGAAGCCACTGGTGCCTCTGGAGTCCCGCGAATCTCAAGGTGTAGGATCCTCCAGAGGTTTGCAAGTGTGCATAAAGCTATTATTCGGCCACCCCTAAACAATGCTCACAAGCAGAAACGGTTGCAGTGGGCTCAGAAATACATAAAGACTAATTTTTAAACCGTGTTGTTTACTGATGAGTGCCGTGCAACCCTGGATGGTCCCGAAGGATGGAGTAGTGAATGGTTGGTGAATGGCCACCATGTCCCAACAAGGCTGCGACGTCAGCAAGGAGGTGGCGGAGTCATGTTTTCGGCTGGGATCATGGGGAGAGAGCTGGTAGGCCCCTTTAGAGTCCCTGACGGTGTGAAGATGACCTCTGCAAAGTACGTAGAGTTTATGATTGACCACTTTCTTCCGTGGTACAAAAAGAAGAACCGTGCCTTCCGTAGCAAAATTATCTTCATGTATGACAATGCACCATCTCATTCTGCAAAGAATACCTCTGTGTCATTGGCTGCTATGGGCATAAAAGGAGAGAAACTCATGGTGTGGCCCCCATGTTCCCCTGACCTCAACCCTATTGAGAACCTTTGGAGCATCTTCAAGCAATATATCTATGAGGGTGGGAGGCAGTTCACATCAAAACAGAAGCTCTGGGAGGCTATTCTGACATCCTGCAAAGATATTCAAGCAGAAACTGTCCAAATACTCACAAATACAATGGATGCAAGAATTGTGAAGGTGATATCAAAGAAGGGGTCCTATGTTAACATCTAACTTGGCCTGTTTTTTGATTGAAAGAGCTTTTGATATTTGTAAATATGACCTCCTGATGCTGCAAATTCAACAAATTACCATTTTAGTTCTCTTTACAACCTTTAAAATGTTTTGATCTCTGTTGTGCATAATAATTTGAAACAGTGCATTTTGAGTTTTTTTCTTCTAAAATAAAATCTGTTATCATTAGGAGATTTGTTCAATAAAATTTGCATTATACTCCAACGGTTGATGGCTTGAAGATTATACTGACTGTCATTTGCATCGACTATTTAGGAAAATCAGCGAAAAATAACATTTGCATAATAATTTGGAATGCGATGTAGTTAATGATTAACAGTTTTAATATGTCTACTTTATGTTGGCATCATTTTTTGGAACATTCTTGTATTATTTTTAGGAGATTTATAAATTTAGTAGATATTTTTCATATTTTCAAGACAATTTCCAAAACCTACTCTATTAGGGACCAATTTAGTTGTGAAGTGGCTTGAGGGGTCTTTGTGTAGAAAAAAAAAAAAAGAACTCAAAATCTTCCCATTTTAAAAATTGCACCCCTCAAAGTACTCAAAACAGCATTTTGGAAGTCTCTTAACCCTTTAGGCGTTTCGCAGGAATTATAGCAATATGAAGGTAGAATTTAAACATGTCGTTTTTTTTTGTTTTTTTTTGCAGATATTTAATTTAGATCCTTAATTTCTGTAACACAGCAGGTGTAAAGTGAGAAACTCAACCCCATATTTATTACCCTGATTCTGCCATTTTAAAAAAATATAAAGGAGCACCTTGTGCATTTTGGGTACTCCATTTTATTAGGAAATTTATTAGGGAATTTCCAGGCACACTATTGTCCTTGAGGTGGCAGAACATAACCTCCTCTAAAAGCCCCTATTTTGTAAACTACATCCCACAAGGAATTAATCTAGGGAAGTAGTGAGCAATTTTACCCCACAGGTATTTCATCGATGTCGTTTTAGCTAAATTTTAAATTTCCACAAGAAATAAAGGAGATAAATCACCCCAGCATTTGTAAAGCAATTTCTCCCAAGTACGGCAATACCGCATATGTGGTCACAAACTGCTGTTTGGGCACGTGGTAGGGCTCAGAAGGGAAGGAGCACTATTTGGCTATTGGAGCCAGATTTTGCTGGATTGATTTCCAGGCAACATGTCATATTTGCAGAGCCCCTGTGGGACCAAAAAAGTGCCCCCAGAAGTGAACTCCTTTTGGAAACTACAACCCTTTAGGCATTCAGCTAGGGGTATAGTGAGCATGCTGACCCCACAGGTGTTTTACAGAAATTAGTGTGCAGTGGATATTGCAAAGTGAAATTGGCAATTTTTCCATAGATATGCCATTTCAGTGCCCAATATGTTGTGCCACTGTGAAGAGACAGCTCTGTTATTATACAGTGTTTCCTGATTTTAGAAATACTCTACATGTGGCCCTAATCTTTTACCTGGACATATGACCGGGCTCAGTAGTGAAAGAGTACCATGCGGAATTGAGGCCTAATTTGGCGATTTACAAAGTATTGGTCCACAATTGCAGAGGCTCAGAGATCAAATGTTAAAAGATAAACCCAAGAAGTGACTCCATTATAGAAACTACACACCTAAAGGCATTTATCTAGGGTTGTAGTGAGCATTTTGACCCCACAGGTGTTTTCCAGATACGAATACGCTGCGGATGATGGAAAGTGAAAATTAAAATTTCAATGCCCAATATGTTGTGCCACGGGAGACTCACAACCCATAAACTGTAAAATGTGTTTGGGCACACTGTAGGGCTCAGAGGGGAAGAAGCACCATCTGGTTTTTGGAGCGTAGATTTTGGTTGGTAGTAGTTTTGTTTGGGGTTTTACTGGTATTTCAGTTTATAATGTGGGGGCATATGTGTAACGTCCGCAGCCGCGCACCATCGTTCTTACCTGTCCCCCGACGGCTGCGGCCGTGGACGAGTGAGTGCCAGGAGGCATCTCCCTTCTGAGAGACGCCGGTACTCACTTCCGCATCGCTGCCCTGGTTCCTGTAGGGTGCGCACTCGTGCCCGGCCTTAAAGGGCCACTGCACACACATGAGTAAAATCTGTAATTATACCATGATCACCCTGGACTATCAAAAGGGCCCTGCCCTTTCACTCATTTCCTGAGCGTTGTTGCGTTTACCCATGTTAGTCTTAGCAAATGGTCCTTTAGTGTTATCCTGTTCCCGTTGTTCCTGTGGCCTGCTACCTGTATCTTGTATCCCGTTCTATATTTGATCCTGTGCCTTAGACTGTTGGAGTTGTGTTGTGCCACCTGTCACGCCTGCTGATATACACCACGTCTGGTGTGTGCAAGTTCATCTGTTCCAAGCCTCAATTACTGTCTGGACTATTAAAGGTACTCTTGTACTAGGACTGTTGTTTGGCCAGCTGCTATTCCGCTACGGCCGATACCCATATGCCTACTAAGATCGTTGGGCTAATACATGCATATTGCAACTCAAATGAACCGTGTGATATACGAATATGAACACCTATATAAAAAAATCACACATGAACCATTATTAGCGAAAAATAGACTATAGTTTATTGAAAGACAAAATCATTAAAAAAGGTACATTGGCAGTAACATTACCCATAGAAAAAGGATCACCACATATGTCGGGTCCCACAGCCTTTATAGTAAAATGCAAATAGTGCATGAAAAGACTGGTACATAAGAAATATGATGAATATGGATAGGAACCATCCAAAGCAAAGTAATATAAAAAAAACAGACAGCAAAAAGGTACAATTAAGGAGGCATACAGACCAGAACTATGGGTGGATCAACCCATATTCATCGTATTACTTATGTACCAGTCTTTGCATGCACTATTTGCACTTTACTATAGAGGCTGTGGGACCCGACCTATGTGGGGGTCCTTTTTCTATGGGTAATGTTACTGCCAATGTACTTATTTTTAATGATTTTGTCTGTCAAAAACATATTGTCTATTTTTCACTAATAATGGTTCATGTGTTACACCCAGAAACCCCCCTAAAAAAATCCTTTGTTTACTTGTTTATCTCTGACTAGGCAGAGCTATGCTTTGCTACCTGATGTTCTTAAACTGAAAATACTTCTAAGGGAGTCTGAAACACACCTCCTGTCTCATCAGTGTCTCAAATCCCTTCCTTGTGCTGTAAACTGCAGCTCTGTGTGCTCAGATTGACTGTCATGTATAAGCATAAGCCCAGCACAAGATTACCAGTAAATCGGTGATTGTTGAGAGATTTTCCCATATAGCAGAAATGGAATGATTATAAACTAAGGCCGGATTCACACGAGTGTGTGCGTTTTGCCCGCACAAAAAACGCGACGTTTTGCGTGCGCAAAAGGCACTTGACAGCTCCGTGTGTTAGCCCCGTATGATGCGCGGCTGCGTGCTTTTCGCGCAGCCGCCATCATTATGACACTCCGTTTGGATGTTTGTACGTGGTGCTTTTCTGTTTTCATTCATACTTTTCACAGCTGTTGCGCGAATCACGCTCATCCCACGGAAGTGCTTCCGTGTGGTGCGCATGATTTTCACGCACCGATTAACTTCAATGGGTGCGTGATGCGCGAAATACGCCCAAAGAACGGACATGTCGTGACTTTTTTGCAGCGGACTCACGCTGCGGAAAAATCACGCAACTGTCTGCACTACCCCATAGACTAATATAGGTTCGTGCGACGCGCGTGAAAATCACGCGCGTTGCACGGACGTCTGAATAAGCCCTAAAACAAATTAAACCACCAGTGAGAAAAAGAAGATTAATAAATAACTGTCACATCTAATATGCCAAATGAACCATAAAGGAACCTATATTTCCACTTTAAATTCATGTCTTATATGTATGCAGAGTCCATTATTAAAGTTTGACATTTTTATTATGTGTGTAAATAGTATGGGAAACATGTTTACTTTGGTGTAAATTGACAGATATTTTTAAATTTGTAATTCTATACGAATTTGAAACTACCAATATTTTATCTGGGTACAAAAGAGAATCTTAACAGTTGTTTGCAAATGTAAAAAGCGTAGCAAAGTAAATGGATTCTTATACAAAATTTTGTCAGTGTTCTAACAAGGTATAATTCATAGCACTGTCTATTACAGTGAAGTAGTTTTTATTTAATTTGTCATGTTTAATCATCCAATTTAAATGATTAATAAGCAGTCAAGAACTGGCAGTTTATAAATGTTATTACATTCATTACTTTCTTTCCAAAACCCACTATTTATTACTTTATATTTTGCAATTATTTCTACCATAATGCAGCTTAGGCCTCGTTCACATCAGCATCTCGTTCCGTTCATGGGTTCCATTAGACCTTTCCGTTGGAGGAAACCATAAACAGAAAGACAAATGGAAATCATAGCTTCTGTTTGCATTACCATTGAAATCAATGGTAATGCTTCCGTTGCAAACGATTTCCTTTTGTCTCCGTTCCATAAGGTTTCTTTTTTGTTTTTTTTTAGTGGAAACAATAGCGTAGTCGACTGCGATATTGTTTTCGCGAAAAAAAAAGACAAAGTGTAGAAGTGTTAATAGTTGTTTTTCTTAACAAAATGCAAAGTGAATGGTGTAACCACCCTTTTGCCTTCAAAAAAGCATCAATTCTTCTAAGTACACTTGCATAAAGGCATGGATTTTGTTGGATTATAGTCAGGTGTATGATTAACCAATTATACCAATCAGATGATAATGATCATTAGGTAAGTAAGGAACATACAGCTTCTGAGCACGTGCCAGCTTCCTATCGGTACTGAATGCCTAGGGGGGCCTAGGAGGCTTCCGTACTAGGCAGACTGGGAGGCCAGTGTTAGGTTTCCGGGTTGCCATTGCAGCCATCAGCGCCCCGGCTATTTCGTCGCTGTGGTGGTGATTGGCTACAAACACCTTAAATGCAGCGGTCGCATTTGACCGCTGCATTTAAAGAGAACCTTTCACCTCCCCATACATGTGCAGCTGAGTGCAGCATGTAATGGGGAGGGCTGCACAAACCCTGGGGCACTTTACATTTTTTTTCTACCTCCCTCCGTTATTTAGATATCGGTGCCGTTATATCTGGCGCCCGATATTTAAATAACCCCCTGAACAGTCAACGGGGCGTGTACTGGCAAGGGGGCGTGTTACTATGGCTGTGACACTGTCCAATCAGATTTGGACAGTGCCACAACAAGTGCGAGGAGAGAGAGTATGCGATTGCAGTCTTTTCACCCGAACTGGCAAGGGGGCGTGTCACTGCTACGGACAGTGCAAGAGCTGTGGAGAGGAGAGAATAAAGAAGCAAAAAGCACGGCGCCACATAGTGCAGGTCAATGGGATAACGGGAGAGCCATAAACATAATCGGTTCTGCTCACCTCGTTAGTAAGTGATAAAGGCAAAGAATAATAAGTCCACTTCGTGCTGCTGCCAGGATCCAAAGCCGGTAAACCAGAACGGTTACCGCTAGTTAAAATATATGAACAAAAAAGGGGGGAAGCAAAAGGGAGGATCCTATAGGGCGCTGCTGCGTGGTTATTAAAAGATGGTCAATGATGATAGATACGAAAATATATACTTGGATATTTATTTAGAACATTCAGGCTACGCGTTTCGACACTGTACCAGCGTCTTCCTCAGGCCATAAAATATACATACAACGAGGTTATTTATATACTGACAAGAATCAAACAAACAGGAAGGAAATGGAGGTCATACAGGGGAAAGGTCAAGAGGTGAAGATGACGTCATAAGTAATACAGGTATCGGGAGATTATTTTAAATATTGTTAGCGAACAAATTAATAATTGTACCTAAGGGATACCAAAGTCGGCACCCTGAACAAATTCAGAAAATCAACATTTATAATTTCACATACATATAATTGCAATTACGATTAATTACAGTCCATGTAGTGTGTCCTAAAAGAAATTCATTCACAAATTCATTAAAAGAATACGTAACATGTGGGGGCGGGAACAGTAATGGATAGTGAAGAGATATATAATTAAAATAAATAAACACAGATGAATATATATAAAAATTGCCAAATATTAATATAATAAATAGTGAACACCAAAGTAACTTAACGAGCAAGGATTTTACTTTGTTCGTATGTTGCTCGAAATAGGGAATGGAACCACAAAGGCACAAAAAACGGGTGAACGTACACGCAAGGTGTGATTGATAGCTGAATCCACTTGGTGTGCGTTTTCATAGTTAGGACAGTAACACGGGGTTAGTGTATAGATATCTATTGTTGCTTCGAAAAGAGGGTTGTTATATAGAAATATAAATATATGTATATGAATTAAAAGTGTTTAAAATTGTTTAAAAAAAGAGAACAAAGTATGAAAGGAGCTTCACAGCTTCCATTAGTAATTTGTTTGGATAACACGGAAGTTGTCCGTGTTATCGGGATCAGAGAAGTGCAATGTAGATCGGGTTCACATTATTAACATTAACGGTAGTATTTATCTGTCATAAATAGCAGATAAATAAAAATATTATTAAACAAAAATTATACATGTATACAGGGAGATAAGACTATTACATATCCCTGACCGTTCTATATTTGGACAGCGCTTTTGGGCGTCTCTGTTGTCCAGACAACCCCCGTAAGGTAGGATCCCGATAGTACATTAATAGGAATGTCGCAAGCACTGTTACTTGGAAGAATATACAGTATTTAAGGGATGATCTCCTAAGAAAAAATTAGTGTAACCTATGGATAAAACAAATTAAATGTATACATATATATACGTACATATATATGCATACATACACATGCATGCATATGAAACTACACACACAAACCAAACTGTTCGGTGATGTGTGGTAGCATTTCAATAGACAAAGTGATTGAAGGAATTGCTGGTATTAATATTCCATAAAATTCACTTGTGTCATTATACTTACATCATTCGGAAAAAAAAGGGGGGAGGGGGGGGAAGCACATTAAACGAAACAACCCTATAGATGTTTATTTGTGTAGACACCAAAGATAACCATCTAGTGAGAATCTGAGAGTTATTATGGGCAAACTAATATGGTACATATAAACAAGTTTTGTTCTAAAATTAATTTCTGTACGGATTGGTGCATAATGGGGCATCAATCTAAAGACGATTCAGAAATGTCATTTAAACCTCGTGGGTTCAATGTCTGTAATTTGAAAATCCAATAATTCTCTCTTTGTTTTAATTTTTGAAATCTATTGGGGACATGAATTGAGATATGCTCAATGGGGGTAATGTTTAATGTTTCAAAACGTCCATTGTGAAAGGAGTTGCAATGTCGGGAAAGGCTGTGTTTAAGAAAACCTGTATTGATATTAGATCTATGCTTATTCATTCTTGTACGTAAGCATTGTGTTGTTCTGCCCACATATTGCAGATGGCATGGACATTCTATTAGGTACACTACATACGAACTACCGCAATTAAGAAAAGATTTGATTGTAAAGGTTTCTTTTGTGACTGTAGAAATATAGGTAGTTTGTCTATGGGAGATGTTATTGCAACACAGACATCGCGGATGGCTGCATTTAAATGAGCCAAAAAGAATAGGGAACATTTTGGGGATTGATGATTTGGATTTTCGCACTCTGCTGGGCGCAAGGATGTTTTTTAATGTTTGTGCTCGTCTGAATGTGATCCTTGGCATATCTGATAGGTCTTTAGCTAAGTGAGGGTCATTTTTTAAAATCTTCCAATGTTTCAATAAAATGGTTCTGATGACCTTATTCTCTTTGTTAAAAGTCGTAATAAAATTAGTGTTACTGTAAGGGGACTCTGTTTTCTTGTGGGTGTGATTAATACAAAATTCTTGAGACAGCTTGGCGGCTTTGCACCGTGCTCCTTTGATTAAATTAACGGGAAAGTTTTTTTCTTTGAATCGTTTTTCTAAGACATTACATTCTTTGTTAAAATCAATGTCCTTCGTACAGTTTTTCCTTACCCTTCGGAATTGTCCGAAGGGCACATTTTTAATCCAAGGAGGATAATGTGCACTTCTAAAATCTAAATAACTATTAACGTCAACTGACTTAAAATGTGTTCTAGTGTTAAAAAGTTTATTAGTTAGATCATAATTGATTGTCAAGTCTAAAAAGTCAATTGATGCTACGGAAAAAGTGTGCGTGAAAGATAATCCAAAATTATTGTCGTTTAAGATCTCCATAAATTTAAGAGCCTCTCTTTCTTCTCCTTTCCAAATAAAAAGGAGATCATCGATATAACGTTTATACAATAAAATGTTTTCTTTAAAAGGATGATCACCATAAATGTATAATTCTTCGAAAGCTCCCATGTATAAATTTGCATAAGATGGTGCAAACCGAGTGCCCATGGCACAACCCTTAATTTGATTATAAAAACTGTTCCCAAAGGTAAAAAGATTATGTGTAAGGATAAAATTGATACAATTACTTAAAAAAGTAGCCTGCGTTGTTGGAATAAAAGTACTGGTTGATAAAACGGAATTAATTACTTCTAAACCTTTATCGTGTGGGATATTACTATACAAGGAATTCACATCGGCTGATAGGAAATGTATTGAGGATGTGCAGTGATCAATTTTCAAATTAAATAATTCTCTTATCAGTTGATCCGAGTCTTTCAAATACAAAGGTAGATTGAGTACGTAGGGTTGTAAGTGCAAGTCTACGAAGTGGGAGAGATTACTCGTTAGTGAACCGATTCCGGAAATGATGGGGCGTCCAGGGGGATTGGTGGGAGATTTATGAATTTTCGGGAGATGGTATATAAACGGCATGTTTGGAAAGGGAACGTGTAAAAATCGTTTCTCTCTTTTTGTAAGTAACCCATCTCTATCAGCTGTGTCTATCAGACTTTTATATTCTTGTATATACAATGGTAGTGGGTTAATAGATAATTTATGATAAAAAGAGTTATCAGTAAGAATGAGTGAAGTTTCGCTTAAATATTTATTCTTATCCTGGATCACAATACCGCCCCCTTTGTCAGCGGGGCGGATTATGATATCTCCATTGTTACTTAATGATTTTATAGCCCTTCTCTCATATCGTGTGAGGTTGTCTGAGGGAATATATGGTTTGTCAAGTGTTCTAAAATCGTTACCTACCAGAGTGGAAAAGGTGTCTATAAAGGAACCTTGGTGGTGTAGTGGGTAAAATTCAGATTTAGGACGAACATCTACCGGAACAAAGGCAGGAGTATTATCAGTCGTATTGGGATCAATAGTAAGGGACGGTACTGGATGGGACTTTAAAATTGAAAAATGTCTCATTAATGTTAGTTTCCTAGTGAATCTATTCAAGTCCATGAATAATTCGAAAGGGTCTGCTGATGCTGTAGGGCAAAATGAGAGGCCTTTATTCAAAAGACTTTCCTCATGTATATTCAAATTGTATGATGATAAATTGAATATTTTTATAGTTTGGTGCAGTTTCTCTTGATATTGAGTGGTACAGATGGGTTTGTGTCGTTTCTTTCCCCCTCTTCGTCCTCTATATCTGTATCGAGCTTCCTTTTGGTTGAGATTCGTTGTATTTTCGGAAAAAAGTGGGTGATTGATTGTGCTTTGGGGCTCATAAGGTAAGGAATCAGAAGTTCCTGGCTGGTCACTATAGGAGTTAGAGGTGACATGTTCAGCTGGGAGGGGAGCCCTAAAAATGAAACCGTAGAATGGGTAATATCCGAAGAGGAGGTCGGATAGTCCAATTTAGGGTATGTAGTTGTGCAACTTTGTTCTTCATAGTGAGAGAAGATTTGGCTATTGAAAGAGTTATGAAATAGTGAATCTTTCACTGGTAAAGATTTAGACGGAGGTGTAACCGAAAGAGAAGAGATGTCATGCGTAGACAGCTGTAATAAAGACATTGAGTTTTCTTCGATTGAGTCACTAAATGGTGAAGTGAGTCGATCTATTGTAGGAGTCACTTCCATTACATCTGACGATGGTTGTAAACGAAGGAGGTGGTTTTCTAACTCAGACGATTTGAAAGCATTCATTGGTATGATGCGATTCAAATGGGGTCTGAGTGATACAACTATTGGTTCAGTATTGGAACTTGGGGGAGGATTGGAACTCCTATGATCGGAAGTGGGTTTGATCAACAATGTTGTGATCGGAACCCTTTCCGTAGCAATGTCATGAAAAGTATTAGTTGTTACTTCTTTATTAGTGATAATAGGAGCAGGTCTGTGTCTGGAGCTGTTCCTAAATGATCTACTATATGTAGTTGGTTTGTACGGTGAGAAATTAGAGTCAGGTCGGCCCGATTTTTTAGGGTTGAGATGAATGTTAGACTTGTGCGGGGTATTAATACCTTTACCCAAAGTGGGACGTATCTCTGACCTCCAATCTCCGAGAGGTGTGCCAGTAGAATATATCGTTAGGGGTGAGGAGGTGTTTGGTGTGTGCAACTATACTATCACATCAGCACACCTCTCCTCATTACTGACCACCTTATCTGAGCCTGTTCACATTGTATTTAGGGCTAAGATGGCTCATTTTAATGAAACAATTTAATAAATTAATTTTTAATCGTTCTACCTTTTTTGTAATTAAATCTTTTTCGTAGTTGGTCAATCTATTACCAGTGGACAATTCCAGTTTGTGAAAATCTCTATGTCCAGAGAACAAAGGTAATTGTTCTCTGATTGTAGATATCTCCACAATAAGTGACTCACTAAGAGAGGTTCTTTTATTAAATAATCTCTCTAAAAAACCCATATGACACTTATATCAAACGCTGTCATATGGGTTTTTTAGAGAGATTATTTAATAAAAGAACCTCTCTTAGTGAGTCACTTATTGTGGAGATATCTACAATCAGAGAACAATTACCTTTGTTCTCTGGACATAGAGATTTTCACAAACTGGAATTGTCCACTGGTAATAGATTGACCAACTACGAAAAAGATTTAATTACAAAAAAGGCTAACAAATTAAAAAGAGACCGAACAGATTATACCTCTAATCCCCTCGGAGATTGGAGGTCAGAGATACGTCCCACTTTGGGTAAAGGTATTAATACCCCGCACAAGTCTAACATTCATCTCAACCCTTAAAAATCGGGCCGACCTGACTCTAATTTCTCACCGTACAAACCAACTACATATAGTAGATCATTTAGGAACAGCTCCAGACACAGACCTGCTCCTATTATCACTAATAAAGAAGTAACAACTAATACTTTTCATGACATTGCTACGGAAAGGGTTCCGATCACCACATTGTTGATCAAACCCACTTCCGATCATAGGAGTTCCAATCCTCCCCCAAGTTCCAATACTGAACCAATAGTTGTATCACTCAGACCCCATTTGAATCGCATCATACCAATGAATGCTTTCAAATCGTCTGAGTTAGAAAACCACCTCCTTCGTTTACAACCATCGTCAGATGTAATGGAAGTGACTCCTACAATAGATCGACTCACTTCACCATTTAGTGACTCAATCGAAGAAAACTCAATGTCTTTATTACAGCTGTCTACGCATGACATCTCTTCTCTTTCGGTTACACCTCCGTCTAAATCTTTACCAGTGAAAGATTCACTATTTCATAACTCTTTCAATAGCCAAATCTTCTCTCACTATGAAGAACAAAGTTGCACAACTACATACCCTAAATTGGACTATCCGACCTCCTCTTCGGATATTACCCATTCTACGGTTTCTTTTTTAGGGCTCCCCTCCCAGCTGAACATGTCACCTCTAACTCCTATAGTGACCAGCCAGGAACTTCTGATTCCTTACCTTATGAGCCCCAAAGCACAATCAATCACCCACTTTTTTCCGAAAATACAACGAATCTCAACCAAAAGGAAGCTCGATACAGATATAGAGGACGAAGAGGGGGAAAGAAACGACACAAACCCATCTGTACCACTCAATATCAAGAGAAACTGCACCAAACTATAAAAATATTAAATTTATCATCATACAATTTGAATATACATGAGGAAAGTCTTTTGAATAAAGGCCTCTCATTTTGCCCTACAGCATCAGCAGACCCTTTCGAATTATTCATGGACTTGAATAGATTCACTAGGAAACTAACATTAATGAGACATTTTTCAATTTTAAAGTCCCATCCAGTACCGTCCCTTACTATTGATCCCAATACGACTGATAATACTCCTGCCTTTGTTCCGGTAAATGTTCGTCCTAAATCTGAATTTTACCCACTACACCACCAAGGTTCCTTTATAGACACCTTTTCCACTCTGGTAGGTAACGATTTTAGAACACTTGACAAACCATATATTCCCTCAGACAACCTCACACGATATGAGAGAAGGGCTATAAAATCATTAAGTAACAATGGAGATATCATAATCCGCCCCGCTGACAAAGGGGGCGGTATTGTGATCCAGGATAAGAATAAATATTTAAGCGAAACTTCACTCATTCTTACTGATAACTCTTTTTATCATAAATTATCTATTAACCCACTACCATTGTATATACAAGAATATAAAAGTCTGATAGACACAGCTGATAGAGATGGGTTACTTACAAAAAGAGAGAAACGATTTTTACACGTTCCCTTTCCAAACATGCCGTTTATATACCATCTCCCGAAAATTCATAAATCTCCCACCAATCCCCCTGGACGCCCCATCATTTCCGGAATCGGTTCACTAACGAGTAATCTCTCCCACTTCGTAGACTTGCACTTACAACCCTACGTACTCAATCTACCTTCGTATTTGAAAGACTCGGATCAACTGATAAGAGAATTATTTAATTTGAAAATTGATCACTGCACATCCTCAATACATTTCCTATCAGCCGATGTGAATTCCTTGTATAGTAATATCCCACACGATAAAGGTTTAGAAGTAATTAATTCCGTTTTATCAACTAGTACTTTTATTCCAACAACGCAGGCTACTTTTTTAAGTAATTTTATCAATTTTATCCTTACACATAATCTTTTTACCTTTGGGAACAGTTTTTATAATCAAATTAAGGGTTGTGCCATGGGCACTCGGTTTGCACCATCTTATGCAAATTTATACATGGGAGCTTTCGAAGAATTATACATTTATGGTGATCATCCTTTTAAAGAAAACATTTTATTGTATAAACGTTATATCGATGATCTCCTTTTTATTTGGAAAGGAGAAGAAAGAGAGGCTCTTAAATTTATGGAGATCTTAAACGACAATAATTTTGGATTATCTTTCACGCACACTTTTTCCGTAGCATCAATTGACTTTTTAGACTTGACAATCAATTATGATCTAACTAATAAACTTTTTAACACTAGAACACATTTTAAGTCAGTTGACGTTAATAGTTATTTAGATTTTAGAAGTGCACATTATCCTCCTTGGATTAAAAATGTGCCCTTCGGACAATTCCGAAGGGTAAGGAAAAACTGTACGAAGGACATTGATTTTAACAAAGAATGTAATGTCTTAGAAAAACGATTCAAAGAAAAAAACTTTCCCGTTAATTTAATCAAAGGAGCACGGTGCAAAGCCGCCAAGCTGTCTCAAGAATTTTGTATTAATCACACCCACAAGAAAACAGAGTCCCCTTACAGTAACACTAATTTTATTACGACTTTTAACAAAGAGAATAAGGTCATCAGAACCATTTTATTGAAACATTGGAAGATTTTAAAAAATGACCCTCACTTAGCTAAAGACCTATCAGATATGCCAAGGATCACATTCAGACGAGCACAAACATTAAAAAACATCCTTGCGCCCAGCAGAGTGCGAAAATCCAAATCATCAATCCCCAAAATGTTCCCTACTCTTTTTGGCTCATTTAAATGCAGCCATCCGCGATGTCTGTGTTGCAATACCATCTCCCATAGACAAACTACCTATATTTCTACAGTCACAAAAGAAACCTTTACAATCAAATCTTTTCTTAATTGCGGTAGTTCGTATGTAGTGTACCTAATAGAATGTCCATGCCATATGCAATATGTGGGCAGAACAACACAATGCTTACGTACAAGAATGAATAAGCATAGATCTAATATCAATACAGGTTTTCTTAAACACAGCCTTTCCCGACATTGCAACTCCTTTCACAATGGACGTTTTGAAACATTAAACATTACCCCCATTGAGCATATCTCAATTCATGTCCCCAATAGATTTCAAAAATTAAAACAAAGAGAGAATTATTGGATTTTCAAATTACAGACATTGAACCCACGAGGTTTAAATGACATTTCTGAATCCTCTTTAGATTGATGCCCCATTATGCACCAATCCGTACAGAAATTTATTTTAGAACAAAACTTGTTTATATGTACCATATTAGTTTGCCCATAATAACTCTCAGATTCTCACTAGATGGTTATCTTTGGTGTCTACACAAAGAAACATCTATAGGGTTGTTTCGTTTAATGTGCTTCCCCCCCCTCCCCCCTTTTTTTTCCGAATGATATAAGTATAATGACAGAAGTGAATTTTATGGAATATGAACACATCACCGAACAGTTTGGTTTGTGTGTGTAGTTTCATATGCATGCATGTGTATGTATGCATATATATGTACGTATATATATGTATACATTTAATTTGTTTTATCCATAGGTTACACTAATTTTTTCTTAGGAGATCATCCCTTAAATACTGTATATTCTTCCAAGTAACAGTGCTTGCGACATTCCTATTAATGTACTATCAGGATCTTACCTTACGGGGGTTGTCTGGACAACAGAGACGCCCAAAAGCGCTGTCCAAATACAGAACTGTCAGGGATATGTAATAGTCTTATCTCCCTGTATACATGTATAATTTTTGTTTAATAATATTTTTATTTATCTGCTATTTATGACAGATAAATACTACCGTTAATGTTAATAATGTGAACCCGATCTACATCGCACTTCTCTGATCCCGATAACACGGACAACTTCCGTGTTATCCAAACAAATTACTAATGGAAGCTGTGAAGCTCCTTTCATACGTTGTTCTCTTTTTTTAAACAATTTTAAACACTTTTAATTCATATACATATATTTATATTTCTATATAACAACCCTCTTTTCGAAGCAACAATAGATATCTATACACTAACCCCGTGTTACTGTCCTAACTATGAAAACGCACACCAAGTGGATTCAGCTATCAATCACACCTTGCGTGTACGTTCACCCGTTTTTTGTGCCTTTGTGGTTCCATTCCCTATTTCGAGCAACATACGAACAAAGTAAAATCCTTGCTCGTTAGGTTACTTTGGTGTTCACTATTTATTATATTAATATTTGGCAATTTTTATATATATTCATCTGTGTTTATTTATTTTAATTATATATCTCTTCACTATCCATTACTGTTCCCGCCCCCACATGTTACGTATTCTTTTAATGAATTTGTGAATTAATTTCTTTTAGGACGCACTACATGGACTGTAATTAATCGTAATTGCAATTATATGTATGTGAAATTATAAATGTTGATTTTCTGAATTTGTTCAGGGTGCCGACTTTGGTATCCCTTAGGTACAATTATTAATTTGTTCGCTAACAATATTTAAAATAATCTCCCGATACCTGTATTACTTATGACGTCATCTTCACCTCTTGACCTTTCCCCTGTATGACATCCATTTCCTTCCTGTTTGTTTGATTCTTGTCAGTATATAAATAACCTCGTTGTATGTATATTTTATGGCCTGAGGAAGACGCTGGTACAGTGTCGAAACGCGTAGCCTGAATGTTCTTAATAAATATCCACGTATATATTTTCGTATCTATCATCATTGACCATCTTTTAATAACCACGCAGCAGCGCCCTATAGGATCCTCCCTTTTGCTTCCCCCCTTTTTTGTTCATATATGTGGAGAGGAGAGCGCACTCATCTCTTCAGCTCTTGTGAGACATCAGTCTTGTACTTTGTCTGCCGAACTCGCAAGGGGGCATGTCTCTGCTACGGACAGTGTAAGAGCTGGGGAGCGCTTACACTGTCCGTAGCAGAGACACGCCCCTTGCCAGTTCGGCAGACAATATAAGACTGATCTCTTGCAAGAGCTGAAGAGATGAGAGCGCTCTCTCCTCTCCCCAACACCTTTACACTGTCCGTAGCAGTGACACGCCCCCTTGCCAGTACGGCAGAAGACTAATCTTCAAAGCTTGAGTGTGAGAGCGTGTGTAACAGCCATAGTAACACGCCCCCTTGCCAGTACACGCCCTGTTGACTGTTCAGGGGGGTATTTAAATATCGGGCGCCAAATATAACGGCACCGATATCTAAATAACGGAGGGAGGTAGAAAAAATATGTAAAGTGCCCCAGGGTTAGTTCAACCCTCCCCATTACATGCTGCACTCAGCTTCACATGTATGGGGAGGTGAAAGGTTCTCTTTAAGTGGTTAATGGCAGGAATCGGAGCTAACTTCGGTCCCTGCCATTACAGCAGGGTGTCAGCTGACACCCATGAATGATGGCACAGACTCAGCTTCTGAGCCATTTATTTGTCGTATTGATAAGACAAATGTCGGGAAGGGTTTAAGCACATTTTTAACATTTCCATTTTAATTCAGACTTCATACTCAGGCCCTCAAAATAAATTAATCTGCCAGACTCCGGTCCCCAATTTAATACAGACTCAAAACTCAGACCTCCACATTAATTCAGACAAGATTTAAATAGACCATTATTAACTTTCTGTACACAGTTCTGCAGCTTGAGATCTGATTGGTGCGATTTTTTCCAAAAGAGGGAAGTGCGGGCACAGGTGGCAGTCTCAGCATGATCGCAATGCAGGTAGACTACATCTCCCCAGGTCTGGCTGCTAACGTGAGATGTACTGTTGCTGCCCATCAGTCCTAGCCTGCATTTAGTCAAGTAACCTATTGATGTGCTGATCAGGGAAGTGACAGTGGGCAATGGGAGTTAGCAATTCAGCTCTGTGTGGCAGTATTATTTGAGCATTGTTTTCGGCTGTTATTTGAACATCTTTTTCTTCCCAATTTTACATGGCGCTGTATTGCACTGTATTTTGAGAACTCTAACCAGTATTAAGCGCATTATGTTGGGATTATTTCATCACCGTTTGGCAACGATTGTTGACATTGTATAAACTGTATTTTTTTTGCATTGAAACGCATCTTTGTATGAATGAATGCCATGTTGTTGGGCCTTGTATGGAAGAATGTTTTATCTGGTCCACATGTATCCGCACTCTAAATGCACTGTGTGTGTACAATGTATAAACTAATTTTTTGGTACCAGATGATGCTTTTTTAGCTGGCTACAATATATCACATTATCTAAATGCTCTTCGACACTATTTCTTGAATTGCTCTATATACCATGCAGGTGTAATGAATTATAACAGTCTATGGATTTTCAATAGTAAGCTCAAGGTTACATATTGTAATGTCGGCGGCGGGTCCTTCTCCAGGGGTCTGTCCATCATCCTGGCTGCGAGCGTCTTCTTGCGTCCTCCACTCGCAGCTGCACTGTTCTTAGTAAGCGTGCTCCGGCCACCTCGTATAGGGACAGGGCTTGTGAAATTCAAAAGTATCTTACCAATTCCTTTTGTCCACGTTTGTTTGGCAAACAGCTACTCCGCCGGGACCACCTCAAGAGGTACCGACCTGGTAGCCTCCCTGCAGTGAAGACCAGATATTTGTATTGGGGTTAAATGCTGAAGACCGGGAAGGCTACTTAGATAACGCCCTTAGAATTGGCCCTAAGCCAAACCGGTGGTGTAGCCCAGTGGGTCCACAAACATTCTGGTCGTAACATACATTCAGCCAGTCTCTCCATCAACCCATGGGAATATAAGTATCATCTTTATATTCATCGAGGGGCCATTGGACCGTGTCCCTGAGGCATGCACCCACCTATCTATATTTATGTTTTTTGATCTAGTGCTGCTGATATTCACTGAATTTGTGGCAATGGGGATAGTTTTACATAGTGAGGCCTCATGCACACGACCGTAAAAACTCCCGTTATTACGGGTCGTAATTACGACCCGTAATAACGGGCTCATAGACTTCTATTGGCCACGGGTACCTTCCCGTTTTCTTACGGGAAGGTGCCCGTGCCGTTAAAAAAGATAGAACATGTCCTATTTCAGGCCGTAATAACGGCACGGACAGTCCATAGAAGTCTATGGAGCTCCCGTAATGACGGGTGGCTACATGTGTGCACCCGTCATTACGGCAGCGTTGCTAAGCGACGTCAGTAAATAGTCACTGTCCAGGGAGCTGAAAGAGTTAACTGATCGGCAGTAACTCTTTCAGCACCCTGGATAGTGACTACCGATCAGAATAAAGAGCAACCTGTAAAAAATAAAAATAAAAGACGTTCATACTTACCGAGAACTTCCTGCTTCCTCCAGTCCGGTCTCCCGGCCATTGCCTTGGTGACGCGTCCCTCTCGACATCCGGCCCGACGTCCTGGCCGTCCCTGGATGACGTTTCAGCCCATGTGACCGCTGCAGCCAATCACAGGTCAATCACAGGCTGCAGCGGTCACATGGACTGCCGCGTCATCCAGGGATGTCGGGCTGGATGTGAAGAGAGGGACGCGTCACCAAGACAACGGCCGGGTAAGTATGAATTTCTTTAACTTTTATTACAGAAAGGGCTGTCCCTTCTCTCTATCCTGCACTGATAGAGAGAAGGGGCTGCCGATTAGTGCAGTGCTATTTTGCCGCCAAAAACGTGCCCGTAAATACGGGTGGAATACGGGTGACACCGGACCCATATTTACGGGCACGGGTCCGTAAATACTGGTGCAAAACGGGTCGAATACGTGTGACACCGGACCCGTATTTACGCCAGTATTTACGGGTGGGAAAAAATACGGTCGTGTGCATGATGCCTTACATAATTGATAATGTTGAAAAAAGACACAACTTATCAAGTCCAACCTATAATCCCACTGTTTAAACCAGAGAAGGCAAAGCCCCCATGAGGTTGATGGCAATTGCCTCATTAGGGGAAAAATTCCTCCCTGACCCCAAATATGGAAACCAGAATAAATTCCTGGATCAACATCCCATTTCCAGAATCTAGTACTCATAACCAAAATATAATATTACAGGCTGTAATATTATATTTTTCAAGAAAGGCATCAAGGCCCTTCTTGAACTTGTTCAAAGAATCAATCACCACAAAATACTGTGGTAGAGAGTTCCATAATCTAACTGCCTTCAGAGTAAAGAATCCCCGTCTATGATGGCGGTGAAACCTTTTCTCCTCTAGGCATAGAGGATGCCCCCTTGTCCTTATTACAGGCCTAAGTGTAAAAAGATAATTAGAAAGATCTATGTACTGTCCAGTTACAGATTTGTACGTTGAAATTAGATCGCCCCTAAGTGGTCTCTTTTCTAATCTGAATAGCCCCAGGTTTGATAACCTTTCTTGGTACTGCAATCTGCCCATTCCCTTAATTACTTTGGTCGCCCTCCTTTGCACCCAATCTAATTCAGCTATGTCCTTCTTATACACAGGTGCCCAAAATTGTGGTTCATATGTGGTCTGACCAGTGATTTGTATAGAGGCAAAACTATGTTCGTGTCACGAACATCTATGCCTCTTTTGATGCATCCCATGATTTTATTTGCCTTGGCAGCAGCTGCCTGGCACTGGTTGCTAAAGGTAAATGTACTGTCCACCAAGCATGGTCGAAGTTGACAATATAAAAACTGTTCAGTGGAGTGCGGCATACCCCTCATTTAGTCCTCTCCATGTGGCTTTTGGTCCACAACAGATCAAATTCTATGGATGCATCTCTTTATGTACATACTGTATGTATTTATGTAGTGAGCGTGTTTATTTACTGTATATATGTACTGAATATATAAAAATGTATGTATAATTGTGTGTAATGTATGAAGTGTGCATATATACACACCTCAACAGCGAAATTGAAACACCAGGAAGGGCAAGCTGTAATGTTATACAAATTAGGGATGTCACGATACCAGAATTTGGACTTCGATACCGATACTTCGTTTAGTATTGCGATTTCGATACCAATTTCGATACTTTGCCAACAGTAATAAAAAAAAAAGTTCTTCCGTTTTCTGATGTGAGGCACGAAGTGTGATGAATTTTGAATGCGCCTCACATTAATAGTAATTAATCCCATCCTGTTTCCCAGTCATAATGGGTTAATGTGTGAGGTACATGATGGGGTTAATTACTATTAATGTGAGGAACATGGAGGTTAAATTCATCGCACCTCACGCCTCACATTAATAAGTGATAGGAAGCAGTGTTTATTTCATTTTTTTTTTACAGCGTACACATCATAAATGATGCAAAAAAATTGTTGTGCGCGCCATTACTGAATGTGTATTTTATGTATTGAGACTTATTTTAATATTTTATTGTAAAAAAGGTGAATGTGATTTTTTTTTAAATTTAACAATACTTTGTTTTTACTTTATTTTTAAATCTTTAATGTACTGACATATATCAGATATGTGCCAGTACATTAACCTGTGGACGGATAGCACACAGGCTGTTGTTAGAACATACCTAAGTATGCCCTAACAACAAGAAATATGGTAAGACAGCCCTGGGGTCCGTCAATAGACCCTGGGCTGTCTGCCCATATATGGTATGGCCCTGGATCGCGTCACAGGAATTCCCCCTTCTCATTTTCTGCTGAATGCTGCAGTCCGCTGTGTTCGCAGCATTCAAGGGAATAACGGCGGAGATGAGAGGTTTCTCTGATCTCCGCCGTTATAGAGCTGGGCTGCGGCTGTGTAATACAGCCATTGCCCCGCTCCTGACAGGAAGTGCGTGCGCGGTCAGCATGAGGAGATGCGGCCGGCGCTGCACTAATGAGCGGCGGTTCAGGCTCCGAGGACAGAACATGGGGGTGTTTTGTAGAGCGCCCGCCATGTTCTGTCTTCAGTGCCGCAGATCATTAGTGCAGCGCTGGCCGTATCGCATCATCCTGACCCCGTGCAGTTGCCAGGACTCAGGAGCGGGGCTGTGGCTGTATTACACGGCCGCTGCCCCGCTCTCATACATTCATGTATTACTATACTTAGCTGTGCGGCTGTGCAGCTAAGTATCGAAATACAGGAAATAGCGGTATTGAACCGTTTAGGGATGCACAGTATCGAAACAGTATCGAAGTTTCGATGCATCGTGCATCCCTAATACAAATCGAAGAAGTAGCAGGTGTCGCCAAGATCTGCAAATGATCAAATTTTCAAGCACCGAGCTCCAATCTGTGGAATGTGGGAGGGGCATAAAATGCAGATTGAAAGCAAAGTTTTTTTAGCCACATGAAACCTCTAAAATCAGAATCAAGTGATGTATACCACAAGATAATCCCAATTGTTCAATGCCTGTTTATCGACGTGCCAGTTATCGCCACTTGTCGCAAACTTGTCGACTGCGCTATTGATTCCGTCAAAAAAACTGAAACCTTACGGAACAGAGACAAACGACAATCAATGGTAATGCAAACGGAAGCTATGGTTTCCGTTTGCCTTTCCGTTGATGGGTTCCTCCGACAGAAAGTTCTGATGGAACCCATCAACGGAAACCAAACACTGATGTGAACACACCCTAACACAGGGGTCTCAAGCGTGCGGCCCGCGGGCCGCATGCGGCCCCTGGGGCTGTCATCTGCGGCCCGCGGGACACACAGCCGCTAGTATCTGGAATTCCCTGACATCGCTGTCCACATATGAACAGCGATGTCTGGGGCTTCCCCAGAGCCGGAGTCCCGAGCAGAGCGATGGTGTCGGCTCTGCTCCGGGACTCTGTGGAATTCCCTGACATCGCTGTCCACATATGAACAGCGATGTCTGGGGCTTCCCCAGAGCCGGAGTCCCGAGCAGAGCGCTGGTGTCGGCTCTGCTCCGGGACTCTGTGGAATTCCCTGACATCGCTGCCCATATATGGACAGTGTGTCAGGGTCTTGCCCAGAGTGGAGCAGAGCGCTGGTGTTGGCTCTGCTCCTGGACTCTGTGGAATTCCCTGACATCGCTGTCCACATATGAACAGCGATGTCTGGGGCTTCTCCAGAGCCGGAGTCCCGAGCAGAGCGCTGGTGTCGGCTCTGCTCCGGGACTCTGTGGAATTCCCTGACATCGCTGCCCATATATGGACAGTGTGTCAGGGTCTTCCCCAGAGCGGAGTCCCGGGCAGAGCGCTATTATCGGCTCTGCTCCGGGACTCTGGGGAAGCCTCTGACATCGCTGTCCATACATCGACAATGATGTCAGGGGCTTCCCCAGAGCAGGAGTCCCAGTGATGTCAGGAGCACAGCTGGAGTCCCAGGAAGAGCCTACTAGCGCTCTGCCTGGGACTCCAGCTCTGGGGTTGCCCCTGACATCTCTGTCCATATATGGAAAGTGATGTCAGGAGCAGAGCTGGAATCCCAGGCAGTGTGCCAGAAGCGGCTCTGCTCCGGGACTCCAGCTCTGGGAAGCCCCTGACATCACTGGGGCAGCCTCTACAGAGGGCACTGTGGCAGTATCTGAAGAGGACACTGGCATTATCTAGGGGTGTGTTGATTTATCTACAGAGGGCACCGTGGCCTTATCTACAGAGGGCACCGTGGCCTTATCTATAGAGGGCACCGTGGCCTTATCTACAGAGGGCACCGTGGCCTTATCTACAGAGGGCACCGTGGCCTTATCTACAGAGGGCACCGTGGCCTTATCTACAGAGGGCACCGTGGCCTTATCTACAGAGGGCACCGTGGCCTTATCTACAGAGGGCACCGTGGCCTTATCTACAGAGGGCACCGTGGCCTTATCTACAGAGGGCACCGTGGCCTTATCTACAGAGGGCACCGTGGCCTTATCTACAGAGGGCACCGTGGCCTTATCTACAGAGGGCACCGTGGCCTTATCTACAGAGGGCACCGTGGCCTTATCTACAGAGGGCACCGCGGCAGCATCCACAGAGGGCACCGCGGCTGCATCCACAGAGGGCACTGCGGCACTATCTAAAAAGGGGCTGCACAATCTTGACATGTGTGCTAACTGAGCCGCCGGACTGCATTTGGTGACACTTAAACTGGAAAGCTGGATTGTTGAAATAAGCACGTGGAGAAATATCTCAAATTTTAAACCTAGCGCTATTATTCTAGTAATGTAGTATTATTCTAGTAATATAGTGTTATAGTAGTTCAAATAACTAATTGATTAACAATAATTTTGTATTGTATCAAATTTGAAAGTAATGCGGCCCGTCAACTTCCCATTTTTTCTATATGCGGCCCACTTACCCGGCCGAGTTTGAGACCCCTGCTCTATAGCTTCCTGGCAATACCTGGTTACTCACACTCCAAAGTGTGAATGTCAATCCCTTCAGCAATTACCCCTCCGTTATCTCTTCTCCTTTTTACCGGAGTTAAACGTGTCTAAGTGGGAAGCAGCCGGGATTGAAAGTGTCGGCAATCTTTATGAATTTAAGACAATGTTACCCTTTAATAGTTTGGTACAAAAATATGATATACCTTCCCAAGACATGTATAAATATTTTCAGATGCGTCATATTTTGAGTTCTAGGCAGCTAGAGGGGCCGATATTTCCGATTAGTGCATTTGTGACCTTTCAACTCTGCAAAGCCTAAGCCAAAGAGCATCTCTATGTTTTATTCTACTATTTCCAGACCTCAAACTTTAATTAAACCAGGGTATTTACTTAAATGGGAGAAAGAACTAAACTTGGTTATCACTCTGCCGGAATGGTACTCAGCAATGAATTGGACCTCCAGGATCTCTATAGGTGATAGTCACAGGGAAATAGCGCATAAAATTCTGCTCAGATGGTACAGAACTCCAGCGTTGATAGCTAAATTTAACTCTTCTTACTCCCCCTTGTGTTGGAGAAATTGTGGTATGCCAGGTAATTACATGCATATTTGGTGGAATTGTCCATTTGTATTCAACTTTTGGAAATCTACTTTTGCATTTCTGTCCTCTATTTTACATTATTTTATATCCCCTTCCCCTGCATTGGCGTTGTGTTTCATTGGTTTTGCAAATGTTCCTAGGGACCTCAGGTGTATAACGGGGCATGTTATTATAGCTGCCAGATTGCTGATAGCTAGGTCCTGGAAATCTCTAGACCCTCTTACTATTTCCGAGTTAAGTAATCTTGTTTAATTTGACTATATTATGGAAAAAATGTTAGCAGTACACTCTAATACTTATGGTAAATTTTTAGATAATTGGGTATTATGGTCAGATTATAAAACTTCTAGAACACTTCCTCCCTAGTGCTATAAACACTGGGAGCTATTGTTATTCTGCTGGTGCCCGGGAATTAGGGGATGGCATTAATAATGTCTTGATAGGATCTAATGGTGGTGTCGATGCTAAACGACATTTGATAAACTTTTGACAGCCCTTTTTCGTAGTATCAGCATCAAAAACTTTGAATTTTTGTTCTGCTTTTGTATGTTTGTTTGTTTCCTTTTTTAATTAATTCTTTGCAACTGGTGTACTATTGCATAAAATATACGTTTGTATTGTATTGTTTGCCAATGTCATGGCTATTGTGTTGATGTGATAGTCCACTTCTGACTAAATATATGTTATGTTTTGGAAAAAATATATAAAAAAATTATTGAAAAAAATAATAAAGCCATAGATATTTGGTATCGCTGCGACCGTAATGACCTGAACTATAAAAATAGAATGTTATTTATCCTGCACAGTGATCGCCGTAAAATTTTTTATAAATAAATAATACTGCCATAATTGCTGTTGTTTTGGTCACCTTGTCTTCCAAAAATTTTATTATGCGTGGTGAACGCTATATAAAAAGAACTAAAAAAAATATGCCAGAATTGCTGTTTTTTGTCACCTTGCCTCCCAAAAAAAAGGATAAAATGTGATCAAAAAGTCGCTTGTACCCCAAAATGGTACCAATAATAACTACAGCTCATTCCACAAAAATACAGCCCTCATACCACTACGTCTATGAAAAAATAAAATTAGTTAAGGCGCCAATAAGTTAGGATATAAAAATATCCAGTTGTGCAGCCCGAGGGGAACATTTCTTCTGTTTCAAAAGACGAATTATCAAGGCACTAAAATTAAGAAACCAGGAATAGGAGGGCCCAAACATATCTGCTGGAAGCGAGGGCGCCCGTATTATACCAGGACAACACTTCCCAGTAATGTTCCCCAAACTGCAAATGTGCGGAGTGTGAACCAAAAGGGGGATAAGGAAGGACATTTATCAGAGCGAATTTGGCCTGTGCAGAAAGGATTGCTTCACAGCGTAACACACATCTATGGATTACCGTATTTTTCGGACTATAAGACGCACCTGACTATAAGACGCACCCAGTTTTTAGACAACAGAAAATAGGAAAATAAAAACTATTGGTTAAAAAAATTATTTGTTCAGTATCACCATATTCTGAGAGCCATAACTTATATTTTTCCATCTTTTGAACGGTGTGAGACTTATTTTTTGCGGGACGAGCTGTAGTTTTTATTAGCATCATTTTTGTGGTACATACGATTTTTTTATCACTTTTTATTTCATTCTTTTTAGCGCTATGGTGACCAACAGACAACGATTCTGGGGTTTTAAATTAATTTTTTTTACGCCGTTCCCTGTGTGAGTCAATTAATGCTATATTGTAATAGTTTCAGACTTTTACGGACGCAGTGATACCAATTTTTTTGTTATTTTAAAATTGTGCTTGGGGAAAAATGGGAGGAGGGTTTTTTAAAAATGTAAAAAAAAAAAAATTATACTGATTGATCTAACTTTTTTTTTTTTACACATTTTATTAGTTCCCCTAGGGGACTTGAACCAGCGACCATTAGATCGCTGGTACAATACACTGCAATACATGGATGAGTTAAGGAAACAGCCTAACTAGCTGAGCTACGCTGTTTCCGTAACTCCCATAGTAGTGAATGGCAGTTACGGAAGCAGAGTAGCATGCTACGCTGTTTCCGTAACTACTATTCAGTTGTATGGGAGTTACGGAACCTGCATAGTTCAGCGAGTTACGCTGTTTGCGTAACTCTACCATGTAATCAGGAAGTGAAGTGGCCGCAAGACAGCGGAGCCGGGTAAGATAGAACGGGGTTTAGGGGGCCCCGTCCTAGAGATAGATGAGGGTCCCAGAGGTGGGACCCGCATCTATCTGACATTTATGACATATCCTGTGGATGCCGGCACATCATGGGTCGGGAAGGGGTTAAGTAAGGAGCGGTCAGGGGGCCTGGTGCTGCCAGGTCCCTTGACTGCCGACTATAAGACGCAGGGACTTTTTAGCAAGATTTATTCTTGCTTAATACTACGTCTTATAGTCCAAAAAATACAGTATTTTATACTTTTTTTTGCCTTAAAGAGGCTCTGTCACCAGATTTTGCAACCCCTATCTGCTATTGCAGCAGATAGGCGCTGCAATGTAGATTACAGTAACGTTTTTATTTTTAAAAAACGAGCATTTTTGGCCAAGTTATGACCATTTTTGTAGTTATGCAAATGAGGCTTGCAAAAGTCCAAGTGGGTGTGTTTAAAAGTAAAAGTCCAAGTGGGCGTGTATTATGTGCGTACATCGGGGCGTGTTTAATACTTTTACTAGCTGGGCGCTCTGACGAGAAGTATCATCCACTTCTCTTCAGAACGCCCAGCTTCTGCCAGATCATGCTGTGACGTCACTCACAGGTCCTGCATCGTGTCAGACGAGCGAGGACACATCGGCATCAGAGGCTACAGATGATTCTGCAGCAGCATCGGCGTTAGCAGGTAAGTCGATGTAGCTACTTACCTGCAAACGCTGATGCTGCTGCAGAATCAACTGTAGCCTCTGGTGCCGATGTGTCCGACACGATGCAGGACCTGTGAGTGACGTCACAGATCTGCACTGCCAGAAGCTGGGCGTTCTGAAGAGAAGTGGATGATACTTCTCATCAGAACGCCCAGCTAGTAAAAGTATTAAAAACGCCCTGATGTACGCACATAATACATGCCCACTTGGACTTTTACTTTTAAACACACCCACTTGGACTTTTGCAAGCCTCATTTGCATAACTACAAAAATGGTTATAACTTGGCCAAAAATGCTCGTTTTTTTAAAAATAAAAACGTTACTGTAATCTACATTGCAGCGCCTATCTGCTGCAATAGCAGATAGGGGTTGCAAAATCTGGTGACAGAGCCTCTTTAATATTATACCACCTGACTCTGCCCCTGATGTACTCTGCCCAGCTCACATATGCCCCACATTATAAACGGAAACACCAGTAAGACTCTAAACAAACCTACTACCAAGCCAAATCTACGCTCCAAACGCCAAATGACGCTACCTCCCTTCTGAATCATATAGCGTGCCCAAGCAGCAGTTTACTTCCACATATATGGCATCGCCAAACATGAGAGAACACTTTTAACAATTTTTGGGGTGTGTGTCTCCAGTGGCACAAGCTGGGCACGACATACACTACCGTTCAAAAGTTTGGGGTCACCCAGACAATTTTGTGTTTTCCATGAAAACTCACACTTATATTTATCAAATGAGTTGCAAAATGACTAGAAAATATAGTCAAGACATTGACAAGGTTAGAAATAATGATTTTTATATGAAATAATAATTTTCTACTTCAAACTTTGCTTTCGCCAAAGAATGCTCCATTTGCAGCAATTACAGCATTGCAGACCTTTGGCATTATAGCTGTTAATTTGCTGAGGTAATCGGGAGAAATTTCACCCCATGCTTCCAGAAGCCCCTCCCACAAGTTGGATTGGCTTGATGGGCACTTCTTGCGTAACATACGGTCAAGCTGCTCCCACAACAGCTCTATGGGGTTGAGATCTGGTGACTGCGCTGGCCACTCCATTACAGATAGAATACCAGCTGCCTGCTTCTTCCCTAAATAGCTCTTGCATAATTTGGAGGTGTGCTTTGGGTCATTGTCCTGTTGTAGGATGAAATTGGCTCCAATCAAGCGCTGTCCACAGGGTATGGCATGGCATTGCAAAATGGAGTGATAGCCTTCCTTATTCAAAATCCATTTTACCTTGTACAAATCTCCCACTTTACCAGCACCAAAGCAACCCCAGACCATCACATTACCTCCACCATGCTTGACAGATGGCGTCAGGCACCCTTCCAGCATCTTTTCAGTTGTTCTGCGTCTCACAAGTGTTCTTCTGTGTGATCCAAACACCTCAAACTTCGATTCGTCTGTCCATAACACTTTTTTCCAATCTTCCTCTGTCCAATGTCTGTGTGTTTTTGCCCATATTAATTCTTTCCTTTTATTAGCCAGTCTCATATATGGCTTTTTCTTTGCCACTCTGCCTTGAAGGCCAGCATCCCGGAGTCACCTCTTCACTGTAGACGTTGACACTGGCGTTTTGCGGGTACTATTTAATGAAGCTGCCAGTTGAGGACCTGTGAGGCGTCTATTTCCCAAACTAGAGACTCTAATGTACTTGTCTTGTTGCTCAGTTGTGCAGCGGGGCCTCCCACTTCTCTTTCTACTCTGGTTAGAGCCTGTGTGTGCTCTCCTCTGAAGGGAGTAGTACACACCGTTGTAGGAAATCTTCAGTTTCTTGGCAATTTCTCGCATAGAATAGCCTTCATTTCTAAGAACAAGAATAGACTGTCGAGTTTCACATGAAAGCTCTCTTTTTCTAGCCATTTTGAGAGTTTAATCAAACCCACAAATGTAATGCTCCAGATTCTCAACTAGCTCAAAGGAAGGTCAGTTTTATAGCTCCTCTAAACAGCAAAACTGTTTACAGCGGTGCTAACATAATTGCACAAGGGTTTTCAAGTGTTTTCTAATCATCCATTAGCCTTCTAACACAGTTATCAAACACAATGTACCATTAGAACACTGGAGTGATGGTTGCTGGAAATGGGCCTCTATACACTTATGTAGATATTGCATTAAAAAAACAGCCGTTTGCAGCTAGAATAGTCATTTAGCACATTAACAATGTATAGAGTGTATTTCTGATTAATTTAATGTTATCTTCATTGAAAAAAACTGCTTTTCTTTCAAAAATAAAGAAATTTCTAAGTGACCCTAAACTTTTGAACGGTAGTGTATATACACACACAACATCAGAACCAAGCTCATACATATATACAGCACCAGAACAAAGCTCATACATATATACAAAACCAGAACCAAGCTCAATACATATATACAGCACCAGAACATAGCTCCGTACATAAATACAGCACCAGAATAAAGCTCAATACACATATACAGCACCAGAATAAAGCTCAGTACATATATATATATATGTATATACATATATATATATATAGCACCAGAACCAAGCTCAGTACATATATACAACACCAGAACCAAGCTCAGTACATACATACAACACCAGAACCAAGCTCGGTACATAAATACAGCATATATATCTATATCTATATATATATATATATATACAGTACCAGAACCACTCTCAGTACATAAATACAACACCAAGCTCAGTACATATATACAGCAAAAGAACCAAGCTCAGTTCATAAATACAACACCAAGCTCAATACGTATATACAGCACCAGAACTAAGCTCAGTACATAAATACAACACCAGCACAAATACAGCTCAATTTAGTGCAACCTCTGCCGTATAGGTGTGCACTAAATTGTATACAGCTCCCAGCATGGCCAGAACAATGGTAAAGATATGCTGGGAGATGCTGTTTCACAAAAAAAAATCAAACCACCCATCATCTTGCTGCAGTAACTACAGTACTGATTAGAGGCAGAATAAACATTTATATTAAGTGACTCACCAGTGACGTCAGATTCTAGTTGTTCTTTTTCTGTTTTCTTCTCCATCCTGTCCAGACTTCCATGACGACTTCTCCCGGCCACAGCCCATTTCTGCAGTTTGCCGCTCAGATGTCTTCAGCTTCTCACTGTTTAAACATTTCTGCACCTATAAACAAAGATAAAGTTGCCAGACACTGTACCCCTAAATATAATAGCGCCATACACTGTGTCCCACACCGTGCCTCCTGTAGATAGTGCCCCCCATAGAACCTCCTGTGGATAGTGCCCTACAAAGATCCCTCTGTAGATAGTGCCCACGTATAGCCCCCTGTAGATAGGGCCCCACATATAGCCCCCCCTGTATATAGTGCCCCACATATAGCCCCCTCTGAAAATAGTGCCCCACATAAAGCCTCCCTGTAGATAGTGTCCCACATGTACCCCCCATGTTGATAGTGCCCCACATATAGCCCCCCATTATATTGTCCCCACATATAGCACCCTCTGTATATAGTGGCCCACATATAGCTCCCCCTGTTGATAGTGCTCCCCATATAGCCCACCCCCGTATATTGTGTCCAACATACAACCAACCCCTGTAGATAGTGCCCAACACCTATATCCCCCTATAAATAGTGTTCCAAATATAGCCCACCCCTGTATATAGTGCCTTACATACAGCTCCCCCTATAGTGCTCCACATATAGCCCACGCCTGTATATAGCCCCCTGTAGATAGAGCCGACCCTGTAGATAATGGCACTTACATTTTTATTAGCATTTTTATCTCTTCTGAGCAGATCTGCTGAGGTTGAACGCGCAAACGGCACGATGATGTCATCACGCCACTTGCATAGTTTAAAGGCGCTAATTGACAGGGCAAATCATTCTGCCCTGCCAATCAGCGCCTTTCATAGACGAAGAGGCGCAAAGAAGTAATCGCGCCACTTGCGTCGTTGAAAGACGCAGCTACAATTAAAGTCCAGGAGGGGGTGGCGGCGGCTGGTTTCAGTGGCACCGCTGCCTCCTCAGAGAGGCAGCAGGCCGCCGTCATGGAATGCGTGGCCCTGGCGCCCCCCCCCCCCCCAACTTTCCTCTTAGTTGCTCCCAGGGCACATGCCCCCCCTAGCTATTCCCCTGGGTTTGACATTACCTTTTGGCGAATTTATGAAAAAAATAGGGGAATTGATTCTACCAATGTATTCTATGGACCAGGAAATGAACAAAATGGCGAAACAGGCTGATTGATTCACTCACCCCTACTCCTGACCTGATATGAGCACAAGGCTCCACTTTGTCATTCAGATGTTGCATAGAATCATGAGATTTTAATTTCACTCTGCTGGAATAAAAGTTAAAAACAATATCTTGTAATACTGAGAGAAATCCGCTGTTGTGCTAATGATATTTATAGTAAATAATATGTAGTACTGTCACTTTTTGTGTTTTTCTCAGAACCGATAGGTCCTCCTTGGTCACAATATAAATGAAGTTATAAAACTTTCAAATATACTTTGTGCTTGCATTCTTAAGCATTTTCAAGATATTTGTTTACTGTCAGTGAATCAGAACTCTCTTGTTTACAGTCATAGAGTGCAAACCAGTTTAAACCTAGTCTAATGCAAAGATTCTAGTATAGCAGAATATATGTCAGCGCTTAAAGAGGATATCCAGTCGCGAGTTAAAGGCAGTACCTATAGTTAATGCTTTCTTGCTATTTATTTTCCTCAGTGCTTGCAGCTTGACTGATTTTTAGCTCAGCTCCAGTAGGGTAGAGCGGTGACTTGTGACATCAGATAAGCTACAGTGCATGCAGGAAGTTTGAAGTAGCCTGAGACACACCTTCTGCCTTATCATTGGCTCAGGCTTCTGCTTTCTCATTCCCCACTGCATCTTAATCTCCAGATTGCCTGCTGTGTATATACATGAGTTTATTGCAGACTCACCAGGAAGTCAGTGTATGGAGAGCGTATTTCTATTATAACAGAATGATTTATAGAATTCACACTACTAAGCAAAAAATAAATATTATCATGTAATTTCCGCACATATGAGAGTGCCTGAACAGTCGATTTAAAGAGCATTATACTAAAAACCACATACGTATAGTAATTTCTGTTGTTCCAGCACATCATGACTAGCTAACCGCTATTAATTGTTTACTTATGGAGTGTCCTCACACTAATAAGTCCCAGCAATCCCTTCTACTTATACATCTCTCTGTATTCTTTCATATTAAGAGGATAATCCTGCATTTACATAGAAAAGCTTCAAAGATACCAAATGGATTTGGAGGACACCAAAGCCGCTAACATGGATTTAGTGTTTTGTGAGGAAGCTTAGATTCATAAGGATTAATGAAAGAAAAATATTAACATTCAGGTTCAGACTCTGGATAGTAAACAGTAGTGTTTATATTTTATAAAAGCGCTTACTACCTTGATTATAAAAAAAATAAGAATGTTCTGAAAGACAAACTGTAGCAGGATAATGCAAAATACTTTGCTAGCCCTCTTCCCTAAAAACTGTTATCCCTTTCCTGCACTGCCCTGACATACCGGCTATTTAACCTCTTTAATTGAGCGTGGCACTCTATCGATACCACTTCGGGTGGCGAAGGGTCGTCATGGCAGCAAGGGGCCTAATAAAGGCCCTCAGGTCTGCCATGTCAGTCTTCCTATTAGGCCCTGAGGCAGAGCTTAATAGGAGACCGTTAAACGCACAATTCACTGCAAGGGTACGAACACACACAACGTAAACACTGCGGATTTTCCGCAACTGATTACTTGTGGAAAATCCGCAGTTTATTACAGTAGTAGCAGTGTCCACACACTGCAGAAAAATGCTGCTGAAAAAAACGCACATAAATTGACTTGCGGTGTGGTTTCTTCAACCGCAGCATCTCAATTAATGCTGTAGAATCGCATCTCTTCTGTTGCAGGTTTTCCAATTGATTTCAATTGATTCAGTGTATCCGCCCTGAATACGTTGTGTGTGTTCGTACCCCAATACTTAAGTTTAAGCGATTTAAGTCTTCTTGTTAGACAAAAAGAAAATTCCAAATAAGTTTAATAAAGTTTTCAACAATATACAAAAAAAATATTAAAAGCAAAAAAAAAACACAATTTTTTTTACATAAAATAATGTAAACAATAAAAATAAAACATATTTGGTATCACTGAGTCTACAACAAGCCAAACTAGAAATATAAATATAATGCTATTTATCCTGTATGGTGGACGCTGTAAAAAGTTAAAAATGGCAGAATTTATGTTTTTTGGCCACCACGCCTACAAAAAGAATAAAAAGTGATCAAAAAGACATATATAGCTTAAAATGATACCAATCAAAATTACAGCTCTCCCCGCAAAAAAAAATAAAAAATTCCTCCCACTGCTCTATCGATGGAAAATGTAAAAAAATGATGGGTCTCAAAGTATGGCAAATATGTTTCTTTTTTTAACAAATAGTTTTTATTTTGTAAAAGTAGTAAAACCTAAACTATATAACGTTGATATTGTCATAATCGTATTGACCCACAGAATAAAAAAACATGTCACTTCTACTGCATGTTGAATGCCGTGAAAATGAAACCTAACAAAGTATTTTAACGTTTTGCAGTAAATAGTGCTATAACTCATCCTGCAAAATACGGCAACGACAGAAAAATAAAAAAAGTGTTATGGCTCTCTAAATGCGGGGAGGAAAAAACGAAATTCAACAAAATAAAACTGGCTGCGCTGGCAAGGTGTTAAAGGGTAAATAAACTTTCATAAAAATTTTGACATGTCTTAGTAAAATGCAAGAAGTTTTGATCAACGGGTTCCGAGCACTGGGACCTCAACTGATCACTAAAATAAAGCGGCAGGTGCGCTTGGGTGATCGCTGTGCTTCTTTGTTTCTGATCGGCTTTCCTCAAAAAGCCGAGCAAGCGGTGTACAGACTCATAGACTTTTTATTAAGCCTGTGCACTACTTCAAGAAAAGCCGACCAGGAACGAAGAAGCACATCACTCACCCAAGTGCTTCTGCCGCTTCGTTATAGCGATTGATGGGGTCTCCGTGCTCGGGTCCCCAACCGATCAAAATTTTGGATGTCACTATGATTTGTCAAAAGTTTTTTAAGACTTTAGTTACACTTTAAAGGGAATGTGTCGCCAGAAAAACATGTTTTTTTTTTAAAAATTAAACATTTAGTGTGTGGGTGATTAAACATTGTTCAAATTTTTTTTATTTTTTTCGCGAGTCAGGAAATATTATAAATTTTTTCTAATTTATAATACTACCCATTTTTGGTCACTAGATGGAGCTAGTTCCCAAAATTGCAGCATTGCAACATTGGGTTAAAAGCCCTCGCTCTAGTGAGCTCTCAGCATCCCCCCCTCCTTTATCCTGGCTAGTGCCGGGATAAACGAGGGGTTTGAAAGGTTTAACCTCCTACACTGTGTGTCGCCATTTTTTGAGGTAACCCACAGTGTAGTAGGTTTACATACAGTAGTAAACACACACAAACACTAACATACATTGAAATCTCTTACCTGCTCCTGCCGCCGCGGCTCCCTCCGGCCCGTCCGCTCCCTTTGCTGCCACTGTTCCATGTGCACTTGTCCGGAAGCCGCGACCGGAAGTAGTAATATTACTGTCTGGCCGCGACTTCCGGTCCACAGGAAAATGGCGCCGGACGGCGCCAATTTCGAATAGGACTGTGTGGGAGCGGCGCATGCGCAGTTCCCACACAGACGCCGTACACGGCAGTCAATGGGACGGGACCCGTTCGCAGTCCCTATGGGACTGTGGCTGCCGTATTCCATGTCTGTGTGTGTCGTTAATCGACACACACAGAAATGGAACAAAAAATGGCAGCCCCCATAGGGAAGAAAAAGTGTAAAAATAAGAAAAAGTTAAACACAAACACACAAATGAATATAAACGTTTTTAATAAAGCACTAACATCTTTAACATATAAAAAAATAATTTGTGATGACACTGTTCCTTTAAAGAGATTGTCCGAGAGTTCAAGAAATTAAACTAGCCACAGTAAATATTACAAAATAAAAGAAAACAATTCTCACCTGTCAAATCCCCTGCTGCTCCAGCACTAATGCTGCATTGGTCCACGCCGACAGGGCCGGCCTTAGGGTAGATGGCACCGCGTGCGAAATTATCTTTTGGCGCCCCACCCATCATAGAAAAAATGCCCCATAAAAAAGTATAATGCCCCCACACAGTATAATGCACCTTTAGTGCCCCACACACAGTATAATTCCCCTTTAGTGCCCCACACACAGTATTTAATAATATAATATATTATAACCCCTTCAAGGACATAGTATTTTGTCCTCTAATTGTGAGCACACAGTATTATGCCCCCTGTAGTGCCCCTACACTGTATAATGTCCGCTTAGTAGCCTCCACACAGCATAATGCCTCACTCCCCTGGCTGCAACACACAGCCCCCCCCCCTCTTGTAGATAGTGCCCCCCCCTGTAGATTGTGCTATACAGCCTCCCTATAGACCGTGCTATAATCCTCCTTGTAGACAGTGCCATAATCCCCCACCTCCTCCCTGTAGACAGTGTCAAACAGCCCCCACCTCCCCCTTTTAGACAGTTCTATACAGCCATCCACCACCCCCTTGTAGACAGTGCCACACAGCCCCACACCTCCCCCATGAAGACAGTGCTATAAGCCCCACCCCCCCCTTGTAGACAGTGAAAAAATCTGCCTCAAATTTCCTTCAGGAGTTTTGAGGCAGATTTTGAATTGACAGCGTTATTTGATGGTTTTTTTTGCATTTTTTTAAGCCATTGAAGCTAATGCAAAATACGCAGGCAAAAAAGCACTCCAAACGAGCGCCGCAGGTATTTTCTGCCTCCTATTAATTTAAATTGGAGATCAGAGGAAGAAACCACCTGAAGACCATCAGCCCCCACTCACAGAAAAATGTACATCAGCCCCCACTCACAGTAAAATGACCATCAGCCCACCACTCACAGTAAAATGACCATCAGCCCGCAACTCTCACTAAAATGACCATCAGCCCGCCACTCACAGTAAAATTACCATCAGCCCCCCACTCACAGTACAATAACCATCAGCCCCCCACTCACAGTAAAATGACCATCAGCCTGCCACTCTCACTAAAATGACCATCAGCCTGCCACTCACAGATGCCACCTGTAGATACTGCCACACAGCTCCTTGTAGGTAGTGCCATACAGCCCCTTGTAGGTAGTCCCACACAGCCCCCTTGTAGGTAGTGTCACAGGGCCCCCTTGTAGGTAGTGCCACACTGCCCACTTGTAGGTAGTGACACACAGCCAACATGTAGGTAGTTCCACACATCCCTCTGTAGGTAGTGATACATAGCCCCCTTGTAGATAGTGCCACACAGCCCCCTTGTAGGTAGTGCCACACAGCCCCCTGTAGGTAGTGCCATACAGCCCCTTGTAGGTAGTGCCACACAGCCCCCTTGTAGGTAGTGCCACACCCCTCCTGTAAGTACTGTCACACAGCCCCCTTGTAGGTAGCCACTGAGAGAAGTAGCCCCTGGGCGGAAAGGCAGCTACTGAGTCGCCGGGCTCGGGTGCTTCTGAAACAAGCAGGGGAAGGGAGCCCCTTGCCACCTGCTAGAGTGATGCGCCCTGTGCAATGGCACATGTCGCAGACCCCTAAGGCCGGGCTTGCCCGCCGGTTTATGTTTACTTTACGGGTGATGACGGGCTGTGACGGAACTTGACTTCTGCAGCCAATCACTGGCTTTATCAGTGATGCTAGCATGTACAGCACGTGAATTCTGAGGGCTGTGTTTAGCTGCAGCAGTCATGTGCCATAACGGCACGACATCTATCCAAGAAAATAAACAAAGTCTGTTGAGAACCACTGGAGAATTGACTCTGGAGCCGCAGGGGATTTAACAGGTAGGTAATATTTTGGTGTTTGTAACATTACTACAGTTAATATAATTTCTTGAACTCTTGGACAACCTATTTCACCTATGTGTTCTGGTAGCATGTGTGTACTGTGCTCAGCACGTAAAAACGTATTCTTCCATTGCCATGAGGCGTCTGCAGTTAGGTGTGTTTTTTTTCCTTTATAGTTGTATTTCCATCTTAGACATTTATGGCATATCCACAGGAACCGCATATATCAGACATATATGGCATATTCTACCAGAGAATACCCCTTTAATCTACACAAATGTACTGTACACATATCTTAACTGTTTAAAACTGCTATTGAGTTATAATGCTACTTCTGTTTTAAACCCAATTTTCGCTACGTAAACCTTTGAAAGGCAATTTTTTTTAATTAAATAGGTTAGCCAGTGTGTTTAGTGCAACTTTCTAAATAGTTTTTATAAAAAATGTGTTTTACTTTTCGAGATACAGCTGCCCTGTATTCTCTATACCTATCAGCTGTATCTAGCGCTAAATACTGTTCCCGACAGGTCCGCGGGACTAACAGGTTCATTGAAAGTGGGTCCAATGTGTCTTTCACACGCAGGATCCACCCGTAATCTATCACATTTAAGTTCATTACTTAGATGCCATAGATTGAAGGTGGATCGGACCCGCAGACAGTGCTGATCTAGGAAACCTTAGTAATTATAGAATGTAAGGCTGAAAAACCCTTAGGGTATGTTAACACGGCAGCATCCGTAACGGCTGAAATTACGGGGCTGTTTTCAGGAGAAAACAGCTCCGTAATTTCAGCCGTAATGGCATGTTGAAGCGCTTTTTACTGCGTCCATTACGGACGTTAAATGGAGCTGGTTTTCCATGGAGTCCATGGAAAACGGCTCCATTTATCTGAAGAAGTAACAGGCACTTCTTTGACGCGGGCGTCTTTTTTACGCCCCGCCTTTTGACAGCGGGGCGTAAAAAAAATGACCGTGTGCACAGAACATCGTAAGACCCATTCTAATGAATGGGCAGATGTTTGCCAACGCTATCGAGGCGCAAAACGCCCGAATTACGTCCGTAAATAAGCCGTGTGAACATACCCTTATGATTAATCGGTTGATATGCTTCCAGCTAAGAGCCTGGGAAAGAAAGCATGTAGATTCCTAAAAAATGTCTTCTGATTCATTCATTAAAGTGGTTTTCCAATGAGAGACATTTATGACACATTCACAGGATATGTCATAAATGTCAGATAGATGCGCGTCCCACCTCTGGGACCCGCACCTATCTCCAGAACGGGACCCCCTAAACCCCATTCTGCCGCTGTGTTGCAGCTGAATTCTGACCATGAAAAAGGTTACTTGGTCGGGAGTTATGAAAACAGCATATCTCGCTGAGCTACGCTGTTTCTGTGAATCCCATAGAACTGAATGGTAGTTACGGAAACAGCATAGCTCATATGCTACGCTGCTTCCGTAACTGCCTTTCACTACTATGGGACTTGCGGAAACAGCATAGCTCAGTAAGCTACGCTGACTTCATAACTCCCATAACCAGGAAGTGGCCGGGAGGCAGCGAGAAGAGGTGGGACCCGCATCTATCTGACATTTATGACATATCCTGTGAAAAAATTTTGGGAAATCTGGTTATGGTATTCTCTGACTTAGGCCGAGATTCACACGAGCATGTGTGTTGTGCACGCGCAAAAAATTCAGCATTTTGGACACGCAAAAGGTCCATAAAAGCTCCGTTTGTCAGCAGCATATGATGCGTGGCTGAGTGTCACCATTATTATGACACTCTGTTTTTATGTTTGTAAACAGAAAAGCACGTGGTGCTTTTCTGTTTTCATTCATAGTTTTGACTACTGTAATGTGCATCACGCGCGGCACACGTCCGCGTGCCGTGCGCGGTTTTCACGCACCCATTGACTTCACGTGATGCGCGAAAAACGGGCAAATATAGGACATGTCGTGAGTTTTACGCAGCGGACATACGCTGTGTGAATCTTTGACTAAAATAGGTCCGTGCGACGCTCGTGAAAATCACGCACGTAGCACGGACGTATTATATGTTCGTCTGAATAAGCCCTTAACAGTAGAAATAGCAAATTACTGTCAAGCAGAGCCTGCTATAGATGGTCACCGGTGTAATTTTGTATACATAGAAGAGTGGAAAAACTATATATTTAGAGGGGTTGTCTGTTTTTCTTGACCCTGTACATATAGATCTGTCTAAAAAAAATGTAGTGAAAAGCCCTCGCACTCAATTTATATAGTATTTTTTCACAGATTTGGTGCAGAGCAGCCAGTATATATCAACATAATTAGAGACCCAGTCAACAGATTTCTCTCCAATTACTTTTTTCGCCGGTTTGGAGACTGGAGAGGAGAGCAGAATCACATGATCCGTACCCCAGGCATGAAAGAAGAGGAAAGGTACTTGGTAAGTCTTGCAAAAATCTTTCATACAAATCCTGTATTTTAGATGATAAGCAAACACTTTCATCAAAGGTTAAAGTGAAAAATTGGTTCAGCCAACAGCCATCATCCATGACTCCTCATTAACGTGTAGGTCAGGTTTACAAATTTTCTGTTCAAGTTTTTCTGGACAATTGAACTGAAAATCACGGATGGCCCCAAATCTTTACAAACATACATTTTGCCCCTTTTTTAAGATCGTGCCACATTATGCCATTAACATTATGCCCTTGAATCACAAAAAAAAAACTAAATTAAAGGTTGTCCAGAAGCTAACCAAATAATAATTAAATATCTGGTGGCAGCATGTGAAAAAAAACACAATTCTCACATGTTACATCCCTGCCGTTCAAGTGCCAATGCTTTGTTTATATTGCTGCAGTAATGCAGTGCCATACTTAGACTATGTTCACCTCTACGTCGGATCCTCCATTAGGGGTCCACGTTGCAGATTCCATCATTTTTGCTGGACAAAATAGAGCAAAATGAAGCTCTACTTTGTCCTGCAGAATGAAGCAAACCAGGCGCAACCCATTGAAGTCAATGGGTTTGTCGGGTGCCATTTGTTTCTGTCATGCAACAGATCCGTCGCTTATGATGTGAACAGAGCCTTACTGCTATCTCTGCTGCCATGTAAACCAAAAATTGGTGGAGAATGACGAGAGAATTGGCGCTGGAGGCATTGGGAATTTAATAGGTGGGTATTGTTTTAATTCTGATTTTAGGCCCCTTCCTCGTAAGACTGAGCACACTGTTTGGCGCTGTTTATCATGTATTGGCGCATGCACAGTGTAAACTTTAAAAAAAAAAATAGTTAATCAATTTACAGGCGATTGGCAAACCTGCTGTGAAGTATCCATATTTACAGAAATAGATCAGATACTGAAAATTACACCCAACATACAAGACAAGAGACGTAATAATGTGCAGTGTCCAGATATACAGTGAAGGAAATAAGTATTTGATCCCTTGCTGATTTTGTAAGTTTGCCCACTGTCAAAGACATGAACAGTCTAGAATTTTTAGGCTAGGTTAATTTTACCAGTGAGAGATAGATTATATAAAAAGAAAAACAGAAAATCACATTGTCAAAATTATATATATTTATTTGCATTGTGCACTGAGAAATAAGTATTTGATCCCTTTGGCAAACAAGACTTAATACTTGGTGGCAAAACCCATGTTGGCAAGCAGAGGAGTCAGACGTTTTTTGTAGTTGATGATGAGGTTTGCACACATGTTGGATGGAATTTTGGCCCACTCCTCTTTGCAGATCATCTGTAAATCATTAAGATTTAGAGGCTGTCGCTTGGCAACTCGGATCTTCAGCTCCCTCCATAAGTTTTCGATGGGATTAAGGTCTGGAGACTGGCTAGGCCACTCCATGACCTTTATGTGCTTGTTTTTGAGACACTCCTTTGTTGCCTTGGCTGTATGTTTCGGGTCATTGTCGTGCTGGAAGACCCAGCCACGAGCCATTTTTAATGTCCTGGTGGAGGGAAGGAGGTTGTCACACAGGATTTGACGGTACATGGCTCCATCCATTCTCCCATTGATGTGGTGAAGTAGTCCTGTGCCCTTAGCAGAGAAACACCCCCAAAACAAAATGTTTCCACCTCCATGCTTGACAGTGGGGACGGTGTTCTTTGGGTCATAGGCAGCATTTCTCTTCCTCCAAACACGGCGAGTTGAGTTAATGCCAAAGAGCTCAATTTTAGTCTCATCTGACCACAGCACCTTCTCCCAATCACTCCTAGAATCATCCAGATGTTCATTTGCAAACTTCAGACGGGCCTGTACATGTGCCTTCTTGAGCAGGGGGACCTTGCGGGCACTGCAGGATTTTAATCCATTACGGCGTAATGTGTTACCAATGGTTTTCTTGATGACTGTGGTCCCAGCTGCCTTGAGATCATTAACAAGTTCCGCCCGTGTAGTTTTCGGCTGAGCTCTCACCTTCCTCAGGATCAAGGATACCCCACGAGGTGAGATTTTGCATGGAGCCCCAGATCGATGTCGATTGACAGTCATTTTGTATGTCTTCCATTTTCTTACTATTGCACCAACAGTTGTCTCCTTCTCACCCAACGTCTTACTTATGGTTTTGTAGACCATTCCAGCCTTGTGCAGGTCTATGATCTTGTCCCTGACATCCTTAGAAAGCTCTTTGGTCTTGCCCATGTTGTAGAGGTTAGAGTCAGACTGATTAATTGAGTCTTTGGACAGGATTCTTTTATACAGGTGACCATTTAAGACAGCTGTCTTTAATGCAGGCACCAAGTTGATTTGGAGCGTGTAACTGGTCTGGAGGAAGCTGAACTCTTAATGGTTGGTAGGGGATCAAATACTTATTTCTCTGTGCACAATGCAAATAAATATATATAATTTTGACTATGTGATTTTCTTTTTTTTTTTTTTATATAATCTATCTCTCACTGGTAAAACTAACCTAGCCTAAAAATTCTAGACTGTTCATGTCTTTGACAGTGGGCAAACTTACAAAATCAGGAAGGGATCAAATACTTATTTCCTTCACTGTATAGAGAATAAGAGGAGATACTGAGAATTGCAACCAGCATACATGAGAAGCTGCTGAAATATATCTCTGACCAACCCAAGTTGTATGTGCGTTCACAATTTTCTTTACTGATTTACTAGTAAAAAATTTAAGGAATTAGGAAAACCCAATTGAAATATAGTTGTTTTTTTTGGGGGGGGAGGGGATTCATAGTTAATTGAAGGGGGTTGGGCCTTGTCAACAACTGTTTTTTTTAGCCAGGACAGGGATCAGCTGCAGAGGGTATTTATCACTCAGAAAGTCCCGTCAGTATTCGGAGAGTTATTGATTTCAATGGGAACTGTGTAATGCTTCATTTCCACTTCTTACCGAATTGCTCCAAAGACTACAGATGTAGGACACCATGTGATCAGCTAATCATTGTGATCATTCTAAAGAAAAAGATTGGAAAATTTTATGGCTCTGTTCACATCTGCGTCGGAGGCTCAGTTAGTAACCTCCGTTGCGCTATATTGTCCAGCAAAAGGAACACTGTGACGGAAACCCGGTGAAACTCATTAAAGTCAATAAATTCTGTCGGGCATCGTTGGGTTTTCCTCATACGACGGATCTGGCGGCTCCGGTTTTTTGTCGTTCTGCTCCTGTGACGGAGCATGACCATGGAAAGCCCTGACACAGATGTGAACAGAAACAAAAGCCTTTTGGTGATGTAGTGGCTGTTGCTTTACCAATATTACCCAGCTATTTGTCCAGACAAACTTCTAGCAAATTGCAACATTTTTATAATTTTTTTTTTCTTTAAATGTACAGTTAATAAGAGAATTAAAATGAATATGACTTATTGGATACTTTTAAGATTGTCTTAAAGGGGTTGTCCCACAAAACACATATATCCCCTATGCCCTATTGTGTGCATGCGCATAGGGGTCACATGTGTTTTGTGGGACAACCCCTTTAGACTTAAACTTATGCTAATCTAATATTATTCCTGATATAGATCAACTTTATAATTATGTTAAAAAAAATTGTTTTATCCATTCAAATTCAGTGGGAAGTTACTGCCACTAGGTGTCTCCCTTCCTGTAATCTGTTTTTCACCCGCTGTTAAGCAAAATCCATCTCTAGTTACAAAGCAGAATTGACATGCTGCTGAAGGTAGGGTGTATCTCTTAACTGCCTGCCAATAAAAGTTTGTGGAGAGTGGAAAAGAGACAGATACGCTGCCTATACAGGACTATGGAGAGGGGGGAGCAGAGAGAAACAGACACTGACACGCTGCCAATACAAGTCTATGGAGAGGGGAGGAATGAGCAGGAGCAGAGTGAAAAATACACAGAAAGACGCTGCAGCAGCTTCCTGGCAAGTTATGTTTTTTCCCAGTGCCGGATTTTCAGCTACACTGCTTATTACCGCTGTATAATCTCTTCCATGATGCTGCTTCTTGTACACGATAGCCATTAGGCTCCGCCCACTAGCTCAGAGATGACTGAGAATTAGAGAAATGAAAATGTATTGGGATGAACGATCGGAGTAACAATAACCAATCATTGCTCGTTCTGAAAAGAGCAAACAAGTGCCGATTAACGAGCTGTCTTGTTGATCGGCGCTCGTTTTCATGGCCCATATCGGGCCATGTAATAGGAGCTTAATTGAAACGAGAGCATTAGTATTCTTTCTAGTGAAGACTGGTCAGCTGTATTGACCTCTCATCTATATGTATCCCAACCGAAAAACAACAAATTTATACAGTTATATATAATCCATTAAAGTTACCATTCTACTGTTTGGCTAAATAGGGATAGGTAGGTACCTTTCAACCGATTGCCATCATTGTCATGATTTCCCTTCTGGCATATGTTATGGAAATGCCCATGTATTTCTCATCATTTTGGCAAGAGGTTAACGATACTCTATCTGCAATCTTATCTGTTCCTTTCCCATTGCAATCAGAAATTTGGTTAATTGGACTCCTGCGGGAAGAGTTCTGGTCTCACGACAACAGAATTTTTCTGAGAGAATCCCTGTTTTTTGGATGGATAAAAGACCTCCAACGGTCTGTAAATTGAGGGCGATGATCAATGTTATCTTTCCGCCTGAGAAATTGGATTTAGAAGAATAAAGGTGTTCTGATAAATATCCTAAACTATGGGTGTGTGGTGTAGCTTTCCTATTATCTTTTATGCACGTAGCCATTATAAACTAGCCAGAGATTACTTCTTAAATAATGTAAATGCCTAAGTACGCTTATCTTTTGTATTTACTGTGTAAAAGTAGTAAAACATAAAAACCTATATAAATATTGTATTGCTGCAATCGCAACGACCCGCTGAATAAAGTTATTATGTTATGTATGCCATGGCGTAAATGGCGTAAATTTAAGACACAAAAAAGTATGGCGAAATGTAATTTTTTTATTTTATTTTTTTCACACTACCCACCAAAAAAGTCAATAAAAAGGTTAATCAATAAATATGTACCCCAAAATGGTGCTATTAAAAAATACAACTTGTCCCGCTAAAAAAAATGACGGAATGTCGACGGAAAAATAAAAGAGTTATAGCTTTTTGAATGCGACGATGGAAAAAACGTTGCTTGGTCATTAACCCCTTCAGGACACAGCCTGTTTTGGCCTTCAGGACGCAGCCAATTTTTTCAAATCTGACATGTTTCACTTTATTGGTAATAACTTCGGAATGCTTTTACCTATCCAAGCGATTCTGAGATTGTTTTCTCGTGACACATTGGACTTTGCTCGATACATTAAGTATTTAATTGTGAAAAACACCAAAATTTTGCCAAAAATTGCAAAAATTAGCATTTTTCTAAATTTATATGTATCTGCTTGTAAGACAGATGGTAATACCACACAAAATTGTTGCTAATTAACATCACCCATATGTCTACTTTAGATTGGCATTGTTTTTTGAACATCCTTTTATTTTTCTATGACATCACAAGGCATAGAACTTTAGCAGAACTTTAGCAGAACTTTAGCAGCAATTTGTCACATTTTCAAAAAAATTTCAAAAGGCTATTTTTACAGGGACCAGTTCAGTTGTGAAGTGGATTTTAGGGCCTTATATATTAGAAACCCTCGATAAGTCACCCCATTTTAAAAACTTCACCCCTCAAAGTATTCAAAACAGCATTTAGAAAGTTTCTTAACCCTTTAGATGTTTCACAGGAATTAAGGCAAAGTAGATGTGAAATTTTCAAATTTCTTTTTTTTTTTGCAGAAATTAATTTTTCATCTATTTTTTTTGTAATACAGAAATTTTGGGAGAAATTATTGGAAGTAGGCCGTGAAAATGAAAATCTACATTCTTTCAAAGAAAATGTATTTTTAGCTAATTTTTTCTAATTTGCACAAGGACTAAAAGGAGAAAATGCACCACTACATTTGTAAAGAAATTTCTCCCAAGTAAAACAATACCCCACATGTGGTAATAAACGGTTGTTTGGACACACGGCAGGGCTTAGAAGGGAAAGAGCGCCATTTGGCTTTTGCAGCTCAAATTTAGCAGGAATGGTTTGCGGAGACCACGTCGCATTTGCAAAGCCCCTAAGGGACCAAAACAGTGAAAACACAAAAAAAGTGACTCCATTTAGGAAACTACACCCCTTGAAGAATCCATCTAGGTGTGTAGTGAGCATTTTGAACCCATAGGGGTTTCATAGATTTTATTAGAATTGGGTAGTGAAGAAAAAAAAAATCATTTTTTTCCAATAAGACGTAGCTTTAGCTCAAAATTTTTCATTTTCTCAACAAATAAAGGAATAAAAAAAAAACAACAGTTGTAAAGCAACTTCTCTGGAGTACGGACATACCCCATTTGTGGTCATAAACTGCTGTTTGTGCACGCGGCAAGGATCAGAAGAGAAGGAGCTTTTGGCTTTTGGAGCACAGATTTTGCTGGATTGGTTTCTTGACACCATGTCACTTTTGCAAAGCTCCTAAGGTGTCAGTACAGTGGAAACTCCCCAAAAGTGATTCCATTCACAAAACTACACCCCTTGAGGAATTCATCTAGGGGTGTAGTGAGCATTTTGACCCCACAGGTGTTTCATAGATTTTATTAGAATTGGGCAGTGAAAATTAAAAAAAATCATTTTTCTTCAATAAGACGTAGTTTTAGGAAACTACACCCCTTGAAGAATCCATCTAGGTGTGTAGTGAGCATTTTGAACCCATAGGGGTTTCATAGATTTTATTAGAATTGGGTAGTGAAGAAAAAAAAAATCTTTTTTTTCCAATAAGACGTAGCTTTAGCTCAAAATTTTTCATTTTCTCCCCAAAAGTGATTCCATTCACAAAACTACACCCCTTGAGGAATTCATCTAGGGGTGTAGCGAGCATTTTGACCCCACAGGTGTTTCATAGATTTTATTAGAATTGGGCAGTGAAAATTAAAAGAAATCCTTTTTCTTCAATAAGACGTAGTTTTAGGAAACTACACCCCTTGAAGAATCCATCTAGGTGTGTAGTGAGCATTTTGAGCATAGTGAGCACGTAGTTTTAGCTGAAAATGTTTCATTTTTCTCAACAAATAAATGAAAAAAAGCACCACAACACTTGTAAAGCAACTTCTCCTGTGTACGGCAATACCACATATGTGGTCATAAACGGCTGTTTGGGCACAGAGTAGGGCTCAGAAGGGAAGGAGCGCCATTTGGCTTTTGGAGTACAGATTTTGCTGGATTGGTTTCTGGGCGCTATGTCGCATTTGCAAAGTCCCTGTGGGACCAAAACAGTGGATCCCCCCAGAAGTGACCCCATTTTGGAAACTACACCCCTCAAGGTATTCACTTAAGGGTGTAGTGAGCATATTAACACCACAGGTGATTGGCAGAAATTGGTGTGCACTCGATGTTGCAGAGTGAAAATGGGATTTTTTCTATAGATATGCCAATATGTAGCGCCCAGCTTGTGCCACTGGAGACACACACCCCAAAAATTGTTAAAAGGGTTCTCCCGGGTATGGCGATGCCATATATGTGGAAGTAAACTGCTGTTTGGGCACACTGTAGGGTTCAGAAGGGAGGTGGCGCCATTTGGCTTTTGGAGCGTGGATTTTGCTTGTAGTAGTTTTGTATTGAGTCTTACTGGTGTTTCCATTTATAATGTGCGGGTACATGTAAGCCGGGCGGAGTATATAAGGGGCATAGTCAGGTGGTATAGTGGGGTAAACAAAAACAATAAAATAATCCATAGATGTGTGTTACGCTGTGACACAATCCTTTCTGCACAGGCCGGTGTCGCACTGATATACTGTGTCCTTTCTTATCCCCCTTTTGGTCCACACTCCGCACCTTTGCAGTTTGAGGAATTTTGCTGAGAAGTGTTTTCCTGGTATAATACGGGCACCGTCGCTTCCAGCAGATATGTTTGGGCCCTCCCCTTCCTGGTTCTCTAATTTTAGGGGCCTTGATAATTCGCCACTTGAAACAGAAGAAACGTTCCCCTCGGGCCGGCACATCTGCATATTTTTATTTCCTGGCTTATTGGAGCCTTAACTAATTTTATTTTTTCATAGACGTAGTGGTATGAGGGCTGTTTTTTTTGCGGGACGAGCTGTAGTTTTTATTGGTACCATTTTGGGGTACATGTGACTTTTTGATCACGTTATCCTTTTTTTTTTGGGAGGTAATGTGACCAAAAAACAGCAATTCTGACATTATTTTTTTAATTCTTTTTATACAGCGTTCCCCACGCGTAAAGAGAATGGATTTTTTCTGTCGCCATGTTGTGAGAGCCATAACGGCTTTAATTTTTTCGTTGACAGAGCTGTATGAGGGCTTGTTTTAGCGAGACGAGTTATAGTTTTTATAGGTACCATTTTTGGGTACATGCGACTTTTTGATCACTTTTTATTTCAATTTTTGGAAGACAAAGTGACCAAAAAATAGCAATTATGTCAGTATTTTTTTTTATTTTTTTTTACGGCGTTCACTGTGCGGAATAAATAACATTAGATTTTTATCGTTTAGGTCGTTACGGTCGCAGCGATACCAAATATGTATGGCTTTTTTATTTTTTTCAATAATATATGACTTGATAAAGGAAAAAGGGCGATTGTGTTTTGTGTTATTATTTGAAACTTTTATTGTATTTTTAAAACTTTTATTTTTACTTTTTTTACACTTTTTTTTTACACTTTTCTTTAGTCCCACTAGGGAACTTGAAGATCCAACTGTTTGTTTGATGTTCTAATACATTGCACTACCCATGTAGTGCAATGTATTAGAACTGTCAGTTGTTCACTGACAGCAAGCCGATCAGGCTCCGCCTCCGGGCGGGGCCTAATCGGCTAACGTAATGGCAGATAGGAAGCCTTTGTTAGGCTTCCGGTTGCCATACCAATCGCCCCCCCGCAACAATCGGCCCCCGCAATCGCGTAGCGGGGTGCCGATGTTGCTATAACAACTTAAATGCGGCAGTCACTATTGACTGCCGCAATTAAGGGGTTAATCGGTTCGGATCACCGCTGTGATCCGACCCAATGTTTTCCCCCAATACTAAGGCTGCTAGTAGCAGCCTGTACTGGGAGATGCCGGGCTGCGGGGAGCGTCTGTGTGCTCTGTTAGGAGCACACCTGGATTAACGGGCTGCAGGCACAACGACCAGCTTTGCAACCCGTTAATCTACGTGGGGTGGTCGAGAAGGGGTTAATCTCTTCAGGACTGTGTCTGTTTTGGCCTTGTGGACGCAGCCGATTTTTTCAAATCTGACATGTGTCACTTTATGTGGTAATAACTTCGGCATGCTTTTACCTATACAAGCGATTCTGAGATTGTTTTCTCGTGACATATTGTACTTTATGTTAGTAGAAAAATTTGATCAATAAATTCAGTATTTGTTTGTGAAAAACACCAAACTTCAGAGAAAATTTGCAAAAACTAGCATTTTTCTAAATTTAAATGTATCTGCTTGTAAAACAGATAGCAATACCACACAAAATAGTTACTAATTAACATTTCCCATATGTCTAATTTATGTTGGCATCATTTTTTGAACATCCTTTTATTTTTCTAGGACGTTACAAGGCTTAGAACTTTAGGAGAAATTTCTCACATTTTCAAGAAAAATTTAAAAGGCTATTTTTATAGGTACCAGTTCAGTTCTGAAGTGACTTTGGGGGCCTTACATTTTAGAAACCCCCATAAGTCACCTAATTTTAAAAACTGCACCCCTCAAAGTTTTCAAAACAGCATTTAGAAAGTTTCTTAACCCGTTAGGTGTTTCACAGGAATTAAAGCAGAAGGGAAATTTACAAATTTATTTTTTTGTCAGAAAATCCATTTTAATAAATTTTTTTCTGTAACACAAGAGATTTTACCAGAGAAACGCAACTCGATAATTATTGCCCAGATACTGCAGTTTTGATAAATATCCCACATGTGGCCCTACTGTGTTTATGGACTGAAGCACAGGCCTCCGAAGCAAAGGAGCACCTAGAGGATTTTGGTGCCTCCTTTTTATTAGAATATAATTTAGACACCATGTCAGGTTTGAAGAGGTCTTGTGGGGCCAAAACAGTGGAGTCACCCCCAAAAAGATACCATTTGGCAAACTACACCCCTCAAGGAATTTATCAAGAGGCATAGTGAGCATTTTTAACCCCACAGTTTTTTTTGCTGAATTTAGTGGAATGAGTCCGTAAAAAGGAAAATATATTTTTCCCAAAAAAACTTAGAAATTATAAATTTTTAAAAGAAATGAAGAAGAAAAGGCAACTCGAGATTTGGAAAGCAATTTCTCCTGATTACGGCAATACCCCATATGTGGTAATAAACGGCTGTTTGGGCACACAGCAGGGCTCAGAAGGGAAGGAGTGCTATCTGGCTTTTGGAGCTCAAGTTTGCTTGATTGGTTTCCCGGTGTTTTGTCGCATTTGCAAAGCCCCTGAGGGATCAAAACAGTGGACACTCCACTCCAGAAGTGACCCCATTTGGGAAACTACTGCCCTAAAAATAATTTATCTAGGAGTATAGTGAGCATTTTGATCCCATAGGTTTTTTGCTGAATTTAGTGTAATTAGGCCGTGAAAACTACTATTGTTTCTTATTCTTGTTTTTTTACGGCATTCACCGTGCATTATAGATGACATATTTAATTTATTCTGTGGGTCGATGCAATTAGGGCGATACTATATGTTTATAGTTTTTTTTTTTTATGTTTTACTGTGTTTGCACGTTAAAATCACGGTTTTAAAAAAATTATTTAGTTTTTGTGTCGCCATATTCTAAGAGCCACAACTTTTTTATTTTTCCATCAAGAAAGCTGTATGAGGGTTTGTTTTTTGCGGAACAAACTTTCGTTTTTATTGGTAGCATTTTTGGGTACATGCGACTTTTTGATCCCTATTTATTACATTTTTTGGGAGCTGAAGCGTCTAAAAATAGCGATACTCGTATCGTTATTTTATTTATTTTTTTATGGCGGTCGCCGTGCGGGATACTAATTGTGCATAGTTTTTTTTCTTTTTTTCTTATAATAAAGGACTTTATAAGGAAAAAAGGGCAATTTTTTATTTTATTATTTTGAAATGTAACTTTTTTACTTCTGTAAAAAAATTTTGTAACTAACTTTTTTTTTTTTTGTCTCACTAGGGATTTAAAGATCCAGTTGTTGGATCGTTGTTATAATACCCTGCAATACCTATGTATTGCAGGGTATTATACCTGTCAGTTTCACACTGACGGGGCATATTAGTTCCTGCCTCTGGACCTAATCGCCTTCCATAGATGGCAGACCAGAAGCCTTTGTTAGGCTTCCGGTTGCCATAGCAACAATCGGCCCACGCAATCGCACCGCGTCGTGCTGATGTTATAACAAATTAAATCTGGCGGTCGATATTGACCGCCACATTTAAGGGGTTAATCAGTGGGGATCAACCCTGTGATCCGACCCGTTGTTTTCCCCCAGTACTAAGGCTGCGACTAGCAGCCCGTACTGGGAGATGATGGGCACCTGTACCACTGTTTTCTTTTCAGGTCTTAATAAAAAATAAAAAAAAGATCAAAATGTCGTATATAACCCAAAATGATAACAATGAAACTTGAACTCATCAGGCAAAAATCAAGCTCTCACACAGCTTCGTCAACTGAAAAATTTATGTTATGGCTCTCAGAGTATGGTGACACAAAAACAAGCATTTTTATTGTGCAAAAGTAGCAAAACTTAAAAAAAACTCTAGAAATTTGGTATTGCTGTAATCGTAGGATTAAAGAAATATTTATTTAATCTAATAGAGATCCCAAAAATTATGTAGAAAAAATACTACACGGTGTCGACCCAGATATAGAAGCAATTTTTACAAGAAAAAAAAACAAACAAAGTTCCAGGTCACTGCAAGCACACTTTGGGATAGAAAGGTATATAGTTACATAGTTACATAGTTAGTACGGCTGAAAAAAGACACATGTCCATCAAGTTCAAACAAGGGACGGGAAAAGGGAAGGGAAAAACCTCTACACATAGGAGCCAATACTTTTTTGTTCTAGGAAATTATCTAACCTTTTTTTAAAGCCATCCACTGTCTCTCCTGTGACCAGCTCCTGTGGTAGACTATTCACAGTTCTCACAGTAAAGAAAGCTAGTCGCCTCTGTAGGTTGAACCTTTTTTTCTCCAGACGGAGGGAGTGCCCCCTTGTTTTTTGAGGGGATTTTACATGGAACAGGATTTCACCATATTTTTTGTATGTGCCATTAATATATTTATATAAATTAATCATGTCCCTCCTTAGTCGTCTTTTTTCAAGGCTAAATAGGTTTAATTCTTTTAATCTTTCCTCATAACTTAGATTCTCCATGCCCCTTATTAGCTTCGTTGCTCATCTTTGTATTTTTTCCAACTCCAGGGCATCCTTTCTATGAACTGGAGCCCAGAACTGAACTGCATATTCTAGATGAGGCCTCACTAATGCTTTGTAAAGTGGCAATATTACATCCCTGTCCCGCGAGTCCATGCCTCTTTTAATGCACGACAATATCCTGCTGACCTTTGAAGCAGCTGATTGACACAGCATGCTGTTATTTAATTTATGATTTACAAGTACACCCAGATCCTTCTCAACAAGTGACTCCCCTAGTGTAGCTCCCCCTAGGACATATGATGCATGCAGGTTGTTCGAACCCAGCTGCATAATTTTACATTTATCTACATTAAACTTAATTTGCCAAGTGGACGCCCAAACACTGAGTTTGTTTAAATCCACTTGCAATTCACGAAAATCTTCCATAGACTGAACTATATTACATAGCTTGGTGTCATCTGCAAAAATAGAAATAGTGCTATTAATCCCATCCTCTATATCATTAATAAATAAGTTGAATAATAGTGGTCCCAGCACTGAACCCTGGGGTACACCACTTATAACCGGGGACCAATCAGAGTAGGATTCATTTACCACAACTCTCTGGATACGGCCTTGAGCCAATTATCAATCCAATAACAAACTATATTTTATAAACCTATAGTCCTTAATTTACCCATTAGACGTCTATGAGGGACAGTGTCAAATGCCTTTGCAAAGTCCAAAAACACTATATCCACAGAGACCCCTCTGTCTAGGCTTCTGCTCACCTCTTCTTAAAAACAGATCAGGTTAGTTTGACAACTTCTGTCCTTAGTAAAACCGTGCTGGCTGTCACTTATAATACAATTTTTTGTCACATAATCCTGTATATAGTCCCTCAATAGCCACTCAAACATTTTCCCCATGATGGATGTTAAGTTTACTGGTCTATAATTACCCGGGGAAGACCTAGAGCCCTTTTTGAAAATAGGCACCACATTTGCCCTGCTCCAGTCCCTTGGCACGATACCAGTGACTAGAGAATCTCTGAATATTATGAAAAGGAGGACAGAAATAACTGAACTAAGCTACTTAAGAATTCTAGGGTGTATCCCATGTGATCCCGTGCACATTTATTTTATTTTATTTATCTTGGACCATATCTACATTCATCTAATTCAGTATATCAACTGATATATTAACAGCACTGGCACCAGCTACATCAGCTGCTCTTTCTTCTGTTGTATATACAGAGCTAAAGAACCCATTTAGTAACTCTGCCTTCTCTTGATCCCCTGTGACCAACTCCCTATTACCACTATCTAGGGGTTCTACATGTTCAGACCTTGGCTTTTTTGCATTTATATACTTGAAGAACTTTTTGGGATTTGTTTTACTATCCTTGGCCACCTGCCTTTCATTTTGTATTTTTGCTAATTTTATTTTTATTTTTTACAGATTTTATTAAGCTCTTTATATTTTACAAAGACTACCGCTGTACCCTCAGATTTGTATTTTTTAAATGCCCTTTTTTTGTCATGTATTGCCCCTTTCACAGAAGGTGTAAGCCATGTGGGATTTAATTTTAGTCGTTTATACTTGTTACCTATAGGAATACATTTTGCACTATAATTGCCCAAAGTTGATTTGAAAATCTCCCATTTATCATTTGTCCCATTATTTAGCATTAGTTCTTCCCAGTCTCTATCCTGAATTGCAGCCCTCATCCTGGCGAAATTGGCTTTCTTAAAATTAAATGTTTTTGCCCACCCAGCCTGTGTTTGTTTTTTACAGTATAGGTAAAATATAACTATATTGTGATCACTGTTACCAAGGTTTTCACGAACATTGACATTCCCAACAAGATCTGCATTATTAGAAATGACCAGATCCAACAGAGCTTCACCTCTAGTCGGGTCTTCCACAAACTGGCTCATAAAATTTTCCTGCAACAGGTTGAGGAAATGTTTCCCCTTTGCAGTTGAAGCCAAACCATGACACCAATTAATATCCCGGAAATTAAAATCTCCCATTATCACTACAGTACCAGTACTGTGCAGCCCGCTCCATCTGTTCATATAGCTGACCTTCCATCTCCTCAGATATATTGGGGGGTCGATAGATTACACCAAAAGTAATTTTTTCAGTGATTACCTCCCTTTGTAATTCCACCCACAAGGTTTCAACCTCCTCACAGTCTTCACCTTCTATTGTCTCTTTCACACTCGCCTTCATATCGCTTCTCACATACAGACATACACCACCACCTTTCCTATTCGCCCTGTCTTTCCTAAACAGTGTAAAACCCTGTAGATTTACAGCCCAGTCATATGAAGAGTCTAGCCATGTTTCAGCAGCACCAACTATATCTATATTTTCTTCCAGTATCAAGGCCTCCAGCTCCCCCATTTTGCTTGCTAGACTTCTGGCATTTGTGAACATACACTTTAACTTGCCTTTCAGTTTTTCACTTTTATTATCAGAAATGTGATTTGACATTATTTGGGCATTTTTATTTACACTGCTGTTTTGTAACAAAAGGATCTCCTTATCCTGTTGTCTAGACCTCTCCCCACAGTCTGTTTCTCTCCCCACCAATAAAGTCTGACCCCTCTCTAACCTAACTACCCCTTTTTTTTCTACATTGACCTCCCTCCTCAGCCCTAGTTTAAATACTCCCCCTCCCCAGCTAGAATTCTCTCCCCCAGCACAGCGGACTCCCTTCCATTTAGGTGCAAGTCATCTGCAGAATACAGTTTGTACCCCAATGAAAAGTCAGCCCAGTGCTCTAGGAACCCAAAGCCTTCTCCTCTTCACCAAGACTTAAGCCATGCATTTTTTTATTCAAAGTATTCAATAATTAAATATCAAAGTGAAGGGAAAAAATACGAAATACTTTTTCTGTGAAATAATCAGACATAATAATATACAAAATATTTAAAAACACCACCTGGCCAGGATTATAGGTAATACAACAAAGTATAATATTGCACATTCCTATTTCATATACAGGTCTCTTCTCAGAGTACAGACATAAATATAATTATATATTTAACAAGACAGAACCAGATGTATATGAACATCATGTCCAGTTAGATTTATGGAGAGAAAAATATATATATTTAGACACGCCAAGGAATAGCAAAATATTTTAAAAGGACAATTATCCTTATTCCTCTTCTTACATAAGGCTTTTGTCAAATATGATCAAAGAACAATAGGCATTTTCAGAATCTCAGGCTAAATAAGCTGACCATCAAAAAAGATCAGACTTGGTATAAAAATTGCATATATGTTCATATAACAAATTTTATAATGCAGATAATTGAAACAGGATAAAAAAATGGATACAGAATTTATATCTGCATTTATCCTCCTTTTTTGGGGGCAGCTTATTAGCTTTCACATTAAGTGCAGAAGATTACTCCTTTTTATTTGACCCATTTTTCCTTTTCGGAAGAGGTATAGATTTTTCTCCAAGGAGTAAATGTCATGCCCATGGCCGCGGGCCGTGAGGCTCACTCACCTCCTGACGGCTGCATCCATGGATCTGTGAACGCTGGCCCCCATCGCCTCCTCAGGAGACGCCAGAGCTTACTTCCGCTTCTCTCGGCCAGGTCCCATAGGGTGCGAGCGCACGCTCGTGCCCGCTCTTAAAGCGCCAGCGCGCGCACCTAAGTTATGTGCCAAATTAGCCCATGAGCACCCTGGACTATAAGAGGGGCCCTGCCCCTTCCTGCCTTGCCTGAGCTTTGTTGTCGTTACCCTAGTTTGTCTCTGCAAATGGTCTCCTAGAGTCTTCCATTTCCCAGTGTTTCCCGTTCCTGCTACCTGTAACCTGTATCCCGTGCTATCCTGGTCAAATGCCGTATTGAGTTGGAGCGTGCTGTGCTGTGTACTACTCCTGTCCTGTTACACCACGCCTGGTGTCCGGTTGCTGCCAAAGTCCCTTCTGAGCCTGCCTCGCTACTGTCTGAAGCTACCACAGGCACACCTATACGAACTATAGACTTTGACCTGTGTCCTGTTGGCCAGCTGCCATACCGTTAAGGTGGTATGGCCCAGTGGGTCCACGTACCCAACGTGACAGTAAGCTCAGGCCATGGACCCCGCTCGTCAATCCAAGACCATGATGACGTCACAAGACATGCGGGTTCAACAGGACCAACTCCTCCAGGCATTGAACATTATTGCACATCGGGTGGATGTGCAAGCTGTCGTTCCTCCTACTACACCTCCTGGCAGTGCTGATCCCCACCTATCTCCAAACGGCCCAACGACTGAATCCCCGTCAGGACAGGTGGTCGCTGTTCCTTGCCCGGTTCCAGTTTGAGCTCCACTACCGTCCGGCCGACAAGAATGTGAGGGCCGATGCCTTGTCCAGGTCGTTCGAGACAGAGAACAGTATGGAGTCTCAACAGAATATCATTGATCCATCCTGCATAATCCTTGTCAACCCTCTGCAAGTTAGAGACATTCCCCCGGGGAGGAGTTTTGTGCGTCTGGCAGACAGAAGAAGAATCCTCCGCTGGGGACATAGTTCCAAACTGGCAGTTCACGCGGGTGCCCGTAAGACCCGAGACCTGATTGCTCGTCAGTTCTGGTGGCCCACACTGCCCAAAAACAATTAGAGGTGAAATTTATAAATTTCATTTTTTTGCCAAAACTAATATGCAAAACATTTTTGTCTGTAATACAGAAGGTTTTACCCAAGAAATGCAACTCAATATTTATTGCCCAGATTCTGCAGTTTTTATAAATATCCCACTTGGCCCTAGTGTGCTAATGGACTGAAACACAGGCCTCAGAAGCAAAGGAGCACATAGTGGATTTTGGGCCCTCCTTTTTATTAGAATATATTTTAGGCACCATGTCAGGTTTGAAGAGGTCTTGAGGTGCCAAAGCTGTGGAAACCCCTCATAAGTGACTCTATTTTGGAAGCTACACCCCTCAGGGAATTTATCTAGGGGTATAGTTAGCATTTGAACCCAACAGATTTTTTGCTAATTTTATTTGAATTACTCTGGGAAAATTAAAATCTAGTTTTTTTTCTGGAAAAATATAGAATTTTTGCAAGGAATAAAGGAGAAAAAGCACACCAAAATTTGTAAAGCAATTTCTCCCGATTACGGAAATACCCCATATGTGGTAATAAACTGCTGCTTGGACCCACAGCAGTGCTCAAAAGGTGAGGAGCGCCATTTGCATTTTCCAGCGCAGATTTTGCTGAATTGGTTTCTGGGGGCCATGTCGCATTTGCAGAGCCCCTGAAGTACCAGTACAGTAGAAATTCCCAAGGTGTGATACATATTGGAGACGATACCACTCAAAGAATTAAATTAGAGGTGTAGTGAGCATTTTAATCCCTCAGGTGTTTTATAGATTTTATTCGAATCGGGACAGGAAAATGAAAAAAACAATTTTTTCCCAATAATATGTAGTTTTAGCTCATAATTTTTAATTTCCACAAGGAATACAGGAGTAAAGACACCCCAAAATTTGTTACACAATTCCTCCTGAGTAAGGAAATACCCCATATGTGGTTGTAAACTGCTATTTGGACACACGGCAAGGGTCTAAACGGAAAAAGCGCAATTTCGTTTTTGGAGTGGGGATTTTACAAAATAGTTTTTTGACACCATGTTGCATTGCGCTGAGGTACCAGTACAGTAAAACCCCCCCGAGAAGTTACCCCATTTGGGAAACTACACCCTTTTAAGGAATTTTATCACGAGGCGTAGTGAGCATTTTAACCCCACAGGTTTTGCAGAAATTAGTACACAATAGATGTTGCAAATTGAAAATTGCCATTTCCCACATATATGCTATTTCACTGCCCAATGTGTTGTGCCCAGCTTGTGCCACTGGAGACACACACCCCATAAATTGTTAAGTGCGTTCTCCAGAATAAAGTAATACCCCATATGTGGTCTTTTGGGCATACTGCCAGGCCTAGAAAGAGCGCCATTTGGCTTTTGGAGAGCACATTTTGCTTGGTAGTAGTTTTGTTTAGTGTTTTACTGGTGTTTCAGTTTATAATGTGGAGGCATATGTACATCAGGGTATATGTAAGCTGGGCGGAGTACATCAGGGTGTATGTAAGCTGTGTGGAGTACATCAGGGTGTATATAAGATGGGCGGAGTACATCAGGGTATATAATCCGGGCGGAGTACATCATGGTATATGTAAACTGTGAGGAGTACATTAGGATATATGTAATCTGGGCGGAGTACATGAGGGTATATGTAATCTGGGCGGAGTACATCTTGGGTTATGTAAACTGGGCGGAGTACATCAGGGTATATGTAAGCTGGGCGGAGTACATCTTGGGATATGTAAACTGGGCGGAGTACATGAGGGTATATGTAATCTGGGCGGAGTACATCTTGGGATATGTAAACTGGGCGGAGTACATCAGGGTATATGTAAGCTGTGTGGAGTACATCGGGGTATATGTAAACTGGACGGAGTGCATCAGGGTATATGTAAACTGGGCGGAGTACATCAGGGTACATGTAAGCTGTGTGGAGTACATCAGGGTATATGTAAACTGGGCGGAGTACATTAGGGTATATGTAATCTGGGCGGAGTACATCAGGGTATATGTAAACTGGGTGGAATACATCAGGGTATATGTAATCTGGGCGGAGTACATCAGGGTATATGTAAGCTGGGCGGAGAAGATCAATTCATAATAGGATGATGTAATAATTGGGTAAATGAATAATAAAATTATCCATGGATAGTGACGTCTGTTTTGAACCAATCCTTTATACAAAGGCCAGATTTTTAGGTACAGGAGTCGCACTTCTAAAGGGTGTCTGTGGGATTGTACAAAACATCCGCACTCCAGCATTGCCTAATCTTTGACTTCTTCACTAGCCCCATGTATAGCACACACCCCAAAATGTCTAGTTTCCGCTACATTTATAGGGTCTACCAGTGGGGGGTAGCAAATAATCACGTGGGGTTTTAGGTGAAGAACTGCTGCACATATAATTTAGTCTGGGCCGTCGTTTTGCATTATTGCGTTGAGAGAGTCATAACTTTTTATTTTTCCGTTGACGAGATGTGTGAGTACTTGATTTTCATGGGACGAGCTGTCGTTTTTATTAGTATCATTTTGGGGTACATGCGATTTTTTTTGATCAGTTTTTATTCACGTTTTTTGGGAGGTGAGGAGACCAAAAAACAGAAGTTCTCTCACAGTTTTTTATCAATTGTTAACTGCGTTCTCTGTGCAGTATAAGGGCTTATTCAGACGAACGTATAATATGTCCGTGCAACGCGCGTGATTTTCACGCGCCTCACACGGACCTATGTTAGTCAATGGAGCCGTTCAGACAGTCCGTGATTTTCACGCAGCGTGTGTCCGCTGTGTAAAACTCATGACGTCCTATATTTGGGCGTTTTTCGCGCATCACGCACCCATTGAAGTCAATGGGTGCGTGAAAATCACGTGCAGCACACAGAAGCACTTCCGTGTGACACGCGTGATTCGCGCAACAGCAGTAAAAACTATGAATAAAAACAGAAAAGCACCACGTTCTTTTCTGTTTACAAACATAAAAACAGAGTGTAATAATGATGGCGGCTGCGCGAAAATGACGCAGCCACGCATCATATGCTGCTGACACACGGAGCTGTTATGTACCTTTTGCGCGCGCAAAACGCTGTGAATCCGGCCTTAACAACATGTTTACTTTATTCTGCGGTTTCATACGATTACGACAATACCAAGTTTATATTGTTTTTAATTGTTTCACTACTTTTACACAATAAAAACACTTTTTACTAAATAAAATGTTTTAGTGTCACCATATCCTGAGAGCCATAACCTTTTTTTGTTTGTCGACGGAGCGAAGTGAGGGCTTGTTTTTTGCGTAACAAACTGTAGTTTTTTTGGTACCATTTTGGTGTACTTGCGACTTTTTGATCACTTTTTATTCCATTTTTTTTGGAAACAACGTGACCAACAAAGGAATTTCTGCCATTGTTTTTAATTGTATTTTTTTACTGTGTTCACCGTGCGTGATAAATAATATGACATTTTTTATAGTTCAGGCTGATACGAACGCGGCGATAACTATTATGTATAGTGTGTTTGATTTTTTTCATTTTTTCTAATTATAAAAGACTTGATCAAGGAAACGGCTGGTTTTTATTAGATGAATAATAATTATTAGTTTTTATTAGATAAAACTTTTATGTATTTATTTTTCTAAACCTTTTTTTTTTTTTACACTTACTAGGGGACTTGAAGATCTGATCTTCTGATCCCCTGTACAATACACTGCACTACTTATAGTGCAGTTTATTGTAACTGTAATTTACAACTGACAGTCAGTCTATTAGGTCCTGCCTTTGTCGGGACCTAATAGTCGTCCGTCCCTGGCCGACCATGAAGTCGTTGCTACGCTTCCTCGTTGCCAAAGCAACCATCAGAACCCCGCAATTTTTTGTGGGGGCCAACGAGGTGCAGAGGGAGCCCCCTCCCTCTGTATCAATCACTTAAATAGCTTTCGCTATTGACAGCGACATTTAAGGGGTTAAACGACGGCGATCGGAGAGAACAGTGATCGCCGCTGTTGCAGTGGCATGTCGGCTGTATATTACAGCCGACACCCGCTGAAGATGAAGCGCGCAAAGCTCCTGTGTCCGCTTCATCCTCAGGGTGTTACTATATGCCCATTTGTGGGAAGGGGTTAATAAAAAGTTTTTTTACATGTCTTTCTCTGATCTCCTCACGGATCTCACAGAAATGGGGAGATCAGAGAAAGTGACAGGAGCTTTTTCCTGTAGACAACGTCACAGACGGCTGTGATTGGTCAGTCTCTGAAGACTGACCAATCATAGCAATCGCTGGCATGGGGGTCTGCTGATTGGTCCCTAGGCCGGTAACAGAGACGGTTGGCTGTCAATGAAAGCTGCCGTCGCTGTGTTATCACTATATGATTTCACATAGTAACCGGTTATTCCTGCTCCGCAATAGTACGGTGCAGGTCTGCTTCAATAAGTGGCATGTGCCATACTATTGCGGCGCAGGTACGCAAGAGGTTAAATAGGGTGCTGCATAATATGAGTTCCAAAATACCCCAGCACACAGACAAAAAGAAACATTTTCTAGTTCATCAAGTTGTATATTTATTCATATATATGTTGTATTCATATAGAACAATACATTTTAAAGTGTGAATAAGCGTCTAATCCTAGTCGACGTTTCTGTAGGAGGTGAGTGTATAGGTGTCTGCCAGATTCTCCAAGCAGAATGCACATGTAATTCCTTTTTCTATATTAAAACAATATATGAAAACAACATATATATGAATAAATATCCAACTTGACCAACTCAAAATTTTTCCCTTTTTGTGTGTGCTGCGGTATTTTGAAACTGTATTCCGGGAATCCATCCCAACCCTGTTAGCACAACTTCTCATTCCAGGGGTGCATCCCATTAATCTCCTGCCTAATATTGACGCCGGACCTGACAGTTAATTGTTCCGGGGTCTCATTTTTTTATCAGGCTGATCAGATTGATTGGGTGCCCAGCTTGGAAGCAGGTGAGACTGTGACATTTACATAGTGGTCCCTCAAGTTACAATGGCCCCAGGTTACATTATTTTCAACATACAGTGCTCTTTCCTGGGTGATATTAACTTGAAATCAGATTCAACATAGAATGCCACAGACACTGACAGTCTGCGGTAAATGCGATTAGCTGTAAGATCCAGTTAATCAGAATGGGCATTTTACTGGCAAAACACCTGTATTACATAGATACATAGTGGATAAGGTTGAAAAAAGACACAGGTCCATTAAGTACAACCTATAATCCTACCGTGTTAATCCAAAGGAATGCAAAAACCCCCATGAGGTTGATGCCAATTGCCTCATTTGGGGAACAATTCCTCCCTGACACCAAATATGGCAATCAGAATAAATCCCTGGATCAACGTCTCATCTCCAGAATATAGTACTCACAACTTGTAATATTATATTTTTCAAGAAACGCATCAAGGCACTTCTTGAACTTGTTCAAAGAATCATCCACCGCAACATCCTGTGGCAGAGAGTTCAATAGTCTCTTGCAGTAAAGAATCCCCATCTATGATTATGGTAAAATCTTTTTTGCTCTAGACGTAAAGGAAGTATTACTGAAGTGCATTCACTGATTGGCTGTCTACTAACGCATCTCTACAGTATATGACCGTACTACGTGTTCTGTAATGATATCTATATGTGGCAGAATAAGCTGCTCCCTTGGACACCCGCTGAGGTTGTTAGTTTTTTCCGTACGCTGTGTACTGTACAGGACTCTGAAGAAGCTACTGTCCTCATCATAGAAATTGCTTTATAGTTTCCAGCAGTTCACACTGAGTTGTGTGTAGGCAGAAAAAATCCAACATGTAATCTGCATCAAAAACACACTTTTTAAAGTTGTTTTTATTGAACGCACATATTTTGAGACTTTCTTCTATGCGTTTTTTCCAGTACAATTTTTTTTATGTATATTTTTTTAAATACTGTAGGTAAATACCTGTACCTATGGATGTGTTTTAAAATATGCTCATCTAAAACTCTATACCGCGCATTTTGTGCGTGTTTACGCATGCAAACATGCTCAAACTAACAAGCAAGCGTATTTTGCCAGCATTTTAAAGACTCCCATTGACTTTAATAGACATGCCTTTTTATAAATATATATGTGTATATATATATATATATATATATATATATATATAAAAATGTAAAAAATAATAATAATAAAATAAAAAAGCCCCCCGCCCCCAAATAGTGCACACCTCTCCGAACCCACACGCACTAATTTTAGATGTCCATGCAAAACACATTCGTGTCACGCAGAATATCAGGTGCCCAGGCATTAATAAGTTCCTGTCAGGCAGAATGTACTTTACACAAATCATAAGATAATTCCCCCCAGCCACCAGTTTTAGTCTCTTTGGCCCTATCTGCTTTGGCGCCTTTACTAAAAAAAATCTGATTGTAATCCATGTATAGAGGCTGCATCTAAAGCTAAGGGAGATACATTTAAATCTAAAATAGTTTTTTTTTCTCTGCGCTATAGTAACTTCATATGTTATGCAATATACACATATTTGACATCACAACATAGCATAAAAATGAGAAGAAAACGTTATTTTTTCCTGCTTCTGACCATTTTGCCCTACAAAAAGACCTACAAAATTATCCACTGCAATTTTAAATAATAAGAGAGCCCTATGTTTAGGGGTAGACTAGAAAAATAAAACATTTAATTCACCTTTAGAATGTAGCATTCCAAATTGTGACATCTTGCTGTGGCATGAATGCCCAAAACACCCCTGATCATGAAAGGATTCATCTTCAGGTTTTTTGTTTTTTTTGTTTGTTTTTATTTTGGGAAGAAATTGTGGGGACTTAAGAACCGATTACTGGTTTTCAAGAGACTTATGGTCTCAAGTTACAATATGTTCAACTTACAATGGTTGTCCCAGAACCATTTAATATTGTAACTTATAGGGTAACTAAACGTTCAACAAACTTTTGACGTCATAGTGGCATGTCAGAAGTTTTGATTGGTGGGGGTCCGAGCACTGAGACCCCCACCAATCGCTAAAACGAAGCGACAGAAGTGCTCGTGTGAGCGCTCAGCCGCTTAGTTTCTGTTCGGCTTTATCCGGAAAGCCGATGTAACGGAGTACGGGCTCTTAGACTTTCTATTGAACCCGTACTCCACTACATTGATTACCGGAAAAATGCTGAACAGAAACAAAGCGGCTGAGCGCCCACACGAGCACTTCTGACGCTTCATTTTAGCGATTGGTGGGGATCTCAGTGCTCGGACCCCACCAATCAAAATTTCTGATATGTTACTACGACATGTTAGAAGTTTATTGAATATTTAGTTACCCATTAAGGGACCACTGTACAGGACTTTAGATTTAGTTAGACTTTCCCTATGAAAAATGTTGAGGCATACTCTCCATTATGAGAGAGACAAAATAATTCTTAGATTTTGATTATGGTATGACTCACTGTTATAAAAAGCATTAAACCCAATTTAACTTAAAACAAAGCTTTTTTTTTTCCGTTTAGTCAAGTGTCAAGTACTTTACTATGATTTTGCAATGACCCTATTATGATTTATATGTTGTGAGACTTTCTGTGCAACGTAAAATTAACCTCCAACATTGGCAAAAATAAAAGATTACAGAAATGCAACAGAAAGAAAGACCTAGATGAAATACCTACATAGGATTCCATTCAGAACACCACAGACCCCCTCTATGACGTCCATATGTCCTAAAAGGGCAACCCCTTCAATTTTTAGAGATTTGTTATTTGAATATTTCCTCATTTTCCAGTGGTTGTGTATCTTAATGTTATTCTGTAACTTTGTAAAAAGACTATGTGAGAACATTAAAAATATCCACAACCGTTAACATGAATATGTATTTAAGTACAGTTAACAAGATGTTAAAGCAATTATCTAAATTGGTGTAAAATTGCCTGGCATCCCAGACGAGGCAGCTGGTCTTGGGATGTTAGTAAACAGATGGCAATTTTTAATAAATGTTCCCAAAGTGCTTTTTAAACTTACTAATGGATATTTATACTTTTAGCAACTATAATTTCTCAAAATCACCAAATACATGTGACAAGGAAATTACCTATTTTTCCTATAATTTTTGAACAAAATGTTCAATGACATTAACAAAAAGGAATTAAAAATATGATTAATACACATTAAATACTATCTCTCTCTCTCTCCCTCTCTCTCTCTCCCTCTCTCTCTCCCTCTCTCTCTCTCTCTCTATGTCTCTCTCTGTCTCTCTCTCATTCAAGGCTAAAGTAGTGTTTTCAGGAAATTAGATCTTACAGCATGTGGCCCGGTCCCAGATGTTTCACCGGTTTTCAAATAACTTTTTTTTCTTCAAGTATGATTTCTGTATGTGATGTATTCCACATTGTAGAATAATATATAATGTGATGGTGTTCATTATTTGGAAGAGATCCGATCGCATTGCGGTTTATACATACATTTTTTTTCTGAAGTTTTCGTACAGAAATATACAAATTAAACTTAAAGATAGAAGAGTATTATATATTAGAGACAAAGGTTAAGGCCCCTTGCACACGACCGTGCCCGTAATCAGGTCCGTGATTACTGGCACAGTCGGCCGCGGACTGCTGCAGTCATCCGCATTTGCGGATCGTGATCCTATTATAAAGTATGGTAACACGGTCACTAAGATAAAAGAATAGGACATGTCCTATTTTTTACGGAAGGTTTCCACGGCATGGCCATAGAAATGAATGGGTCCAGGACTATGGACCATAATTACGGACGAAAAATACGGTCGTGTGCATGGGGCCTAACAGAGTGGAAATAGAGCTGGGGACAGATGGGAATAAAAACTAGGGGAAATGCACTGCAGCAGCCACAGCGGTACTTTGATATGCTTTTACTTATCCAAGTGATTCTGAGAGTGTTTTCTCATGACATATTGTACTTTGTGTTAGTGGTAAAATGTTGTCAATAGATTGGGGCAGATTTGTCTGGGTCTATAAAGTTTTAAAAAAATTAACCTTATTTTTTTTTTGGCGCAGTTTGGCGCAATTTTGATGCTTGGCCATAGACTAGACACTTTCTTAAAAAGTGTTCTGAAAATGGAGGCCTGGCTTAGCAAGAAATGGGCATGTCTTGCTGGAAAGGGTGTGGTTTAAGATGCACCAAAAACGTACGCAAACTTCTGCCGCAAAATAAGCCAAATTAAAAGTGGTATACAGATATAGTCATCTTTATCTTGACTCTTAATGCATTAAATACACCGTGACATAAAAATGTTAACTTGACTTTTTCAATGACTTTTCAATGGTTTTTGTTTTGCGATATCTCGCTGCACCAAGTTAGCAGTCAAGATAAACTTGGCTACATCTGTAGGGTTAAAAAGTGTTTAACAGGTCATGCAATCTGGAAAACCCCAACAAGTTTGCCAAGTTGGCGAATAAGAGGGCTGTCAGGTCAGGGGTAGCACTACTGCAGCTAGACACCTCCTCTAGCAACCAGGGGAATGTCTGCTCCAGGAAAGAGGGGAATGGGAGTGTCATGGTAGCTTCCTTCTCCCTGTTATTCCACACCAAATAGCCACCTCTGTCAATTGGAAACAGTGCATGCATGGAAGAAATATACCAGGCAGAATAGTGTTGGTACAGATCCTCCCTCAGTGAAGCAGGAAGGACAACTAACTTTATTGAACAAAGAGGTTACAAAAAAAATCTTCTCTGTAGGAAGGTGGGACGTGCTTAAGCCCCATTGGCTCTATTAAGCTGTGAGTTCATCTGTACACTCCTCTTGCATTCCAGGGGCGGTGTCTTCCATAGGCGTGTTCCTCATGCAGACTCCATCGCGTTCCATAGATTCAAGCTCTTTGTGTAATATACTGATATATATACACTACCGTTCAAAAGTTTAGGGTCACTTAGAAATTTCATTATTTTTTAAAGAAAAGCACAGTTTTTTTCAATGAAGATAGCATGAAATTAATCAGAAATACACTCTATACATTGTTAATGTTCTAAATGACTATTCTAGCTGCAAACGTCTGGTTTTTAATGCAATATCTACATAGGTGTATAGAGGCCCATTTCCAGCAACCATCACTCCAGTGTTCTAATGGTACATTGTGTTTGCTAACTGTGTTAGAAGGCTAATGGATGATTAGAAAACACTTGAAAACCCTTGTGCAATTATGTTAGCACCACTGTAAACAGTTTTGCTGTTTAGAGGAGCTATAAAACTGACCTTCCTTTGAGCTAGTTGAGAATCTGGAGCATTACATTTGTGGGTTCGATTAAACTCTCAAAATGGCTAGAAAATGAGAGCTTTCATGTGAAACTCGACAGTCTATTCTTGTTCTTAGAAATGAAGGCTATTCCATGCGAGAAATTGCCAAGAAACTGAAGATTTCCTACAACGGTGTGTACTACTCCCTTCAGAGGACAGCACAAACAGGCTCTAACCAGAGTAGAAAGATAAGTGGGAGGAAGATTGGAAAAAAGTGTTATGGACAGACGAATCGAAGTTTGAGGTGTTTGGATCACACAGAAGAACATTTGTGAGACGCAGAACAACTGAAAAGATGCTGGAAGAGTGCCTGACGCCATCTGTCAAGCATGGTGGAGGTAATTTGATGGTCTGAGGTTGCTTTGGTGCTGGTAAAGTGGGAGATTTGTACAAGGTAAAAGGGATTTTGAATAAGGAAGGCTATCACTCCATTTTGCAACGCCATGCCATACCCTGTGGACAGCGCTTGATTGGAGCCAATTTCATCCTACAACAGGACAATGACCCAAAGCACACCTCCGAATTATGCAAAATCTATTTAGGGAAGAAGCAGGCAGCTGGTATTCTATCTGTAATGGAGTGGCCAGCCCAGTCACCAGATCTAAACCCCATAGAGCTGTTGTGGGATCAGCTTGACCGTATGGTACGCAAGAACTGCCCATCAAGCCAATCCAACTTGTGGGAGGGGCTTCTGGAAGCATGGGGTGAAATTTCTCCCTATTACCTCAGCAAATTAACAGCTAGAATGCCAAAGGTCTGCAATGCTGTAATTGCTGCAAATGGAGCATTCTTTGACTAAAGCAAAGTTTGAAGGAGAAAATTATTATTTCAAATAAAAATCATTATTTCTAACCTTGTCAATGTCTTGACTATATTTTCTAGTCATTTTGCAACTCATTTGATAAATATAAGTGTGAGTTTTCATGGAAAACACAAAATTGTCTGGGTGACCCCAAACGTTTGAACGGTAGTGTATATATGTATGTAAGGATAATATTTTTGCAAGCAATATACAGGCTAATGATCCCTGACAGTCCCCCCTAAAAATATTATTACTCTATCCTTGAGTCTTGACTAGCAACCTACTACTGACCACTCGAACCAGGCGGGTAGGGGTTTTGGATTTCTTCACCAGCTTGAGACGAGCTACTCCTTATGAGTAACCCCCCTTTGTACCTGGACTTCCAAGGTTTCAGAATGGTCCTAACTTTCCCTATTCTCCTCAGGATACAGGATGGTTGTCTTTAAAGGCACTGTCGGTGTCACCTCGTCTATTTGTGTAAACATAGTGGGCACAGTCTGTTCTACAGCTTTCATCATCATTTTCCTGATACAAGGGAAAACACAGCACACAAGTACAGAGAATAGTATTAACCCCTTCCCGACATTTGCCGTACATGTACGTCATGGAAAGTACTGACTTCCCGCATCTTGCCGTACATGTACGTCAAACGTTTGGCACCGGCTCAGAAGCTGAGCCGGTCCCATCATCACCGGATCTCAGCTGTATCTTACAGCTGACATCCGACTGTAACGGCGGGGACCGAAATTAGCTTCGATCCCCGCCATTAACCCCTTAAGTGCAGCGCTCAAACGCGATCGCTGCACTTAAGGTGTTTGCAGCTCATCGGAACCCCAGTAATGAAATTGCCGGGGTTCCGGTGGCTGCAATGGCAACCGGAGGCCTAATACTGGCCTCCCGGTCTGCCTAGCACCGAAGCCGGTCAAGATCCGCCCGGCGGCGGAGCCTGATCGGCTTCCGTAGCTGCCGGCAAGATGGCGCCGGGTCAGGAGCTGATCCGGCGTCATCAGCGGTGGAAGTCAGCTGTACTGTACAGCTGACATCCACCTGTAACGGCAGGAACCGGAGCTAGCTCCGATCCCTGCCATTAACCCCTTCGATGCAGCAATCGAAAGCGATTGCTGCATCGTAGCGGTTACAAGCAGATCGCCAGCCCTGACAGGCAATCGGGACTGGCGACTGCTGTTATGGCAACAGGAGACACAATGGTCTCCTGCTCTGCCATTACGGAAGCCGATTTAGGCCCCGCCGGGAGGCGAAGCCTAAACGGCTTGCTGTCAGTGAATGACTGACAGATCTAATACATTGCACTACATAGGTAGTGCAATGTATTAGAAAAAAAAAAATCTGACCGTTGGACCTTCAAGTCCCCTAGTGGGACTTGAGAAAAAGTGTAAAAAAAGTATAAAAAAGTGTAAAAAAAAGTGCAAAAAATAAAAGTTTGAAAACAATAAAAGTTTCAAGTAATCAAATAACACACAATCCCCCTTTTACTCTTATCAAGTCCTTTATTATTGAAAAATAATAATAAACCATATGTATTTGGTATCGCCACGACCGTAACGACCGGAGGTATCAAAATATTATATTATTTATTGCACGCGGTGAACAGCGTAAAAAAAACCCGTAAAAAACGTTACCAGAGTTTCTGTTTTTTAGTCACTTTGCCCTACAAATATTACAATAAAAAGTGATCAAAAAGTCGCACGTATCCAAAAATGGTACCTATAAAAACTATAGCTCGTCCCGCAACAAACCAGCCCTCATACCGCTACGTCTATGAAAAATAAAATTAGTTATGGCTCCAATAAGTCAGGAAATAAAAAAATATGCAGTTGTGCCCGAGGAGAACATTTCTTCTGTTTCAAGAGGCGATTTATCAAGGACCTAAAATTAGGGAACCAGGAAGGGAGGGCCCAATCATATCCGATGGAAGCGACGGTGCCCGTATTATACCAGGATAATACTTTCCCAGCAAAATTCCCCAAACTACAAAGGCGCGGAGTGTGGACCAAAAGGGGGATAAGAAATGACACCATTTATCAGTGCGACACCGGCCTGTGCAGAAAGGATTGCTTCACAGCGTAACACACATCTATGGATTATTTTTATTTTTTTATACCACCTGACTATGCCCCTTATATACTCCGCCCCGCTTACATGTACCCCCACATTATAAAACACCAGCAATACTCAAACAAATATAGTACCAAGCAAAATCCGCTCTCCAAAAGCCAAATGGTGCTCCCTCGGCCCTGAACCCTACAGCGTGCCCAAACAGCAGTTTCCTTCAACATATATGGCACCGTCATACCCGTGAGAACCCTTTTAACAATTTTTGTGGTGTGTGTCTCCAGCGTCATAAGCTGGGCATGACATATTTGCCACTGAATGGCATATCTAGGGAAAAATATAAATTTTTAATTTGCACCATCCGCAGCGCATTCATTTATGGAAAAGACCTGTGGGGTGAAAATGCTCACTACACCCCTTAATAAATGCCTTGAGGGGTGCAGTTCCATAATGGGGTCACTTATCAGGGGTTTATTTTTATTATTTCACATCTGAGCCTCTGCAGTTGTGAACCAATACTTTGTAAATCGCCAAATTAGGCCTCCACTCCGCATGGTACTCTTCACTTCTGAGCCCTGTCATATGTCCAGACAAAAGATTAGGGCCACATGTAGGGTGTTTCTAAAACCGGGAAACACCGCATAATAATTAGAGAGCTGTCTTGTTATGGTGGCACAAGCCGGGCACCACATATTGGCATATCTATGGAAAAAAATCCCATTTTCACTCTGCAACATTGAGCGCACACTAATTTCTACAAAACACCTGCAGGGTTAAAATGCTTACTACACCCCTTGGTAAATGCATTGAGGGGTGTAGTTTACAAAATGGGGTCACTTCTGGGGGGTTTCCACTGTTTTGGGCCCACAGGTGCCCAGAAACCAATCCAGCAACATCTGCACTCCAAATGGCGGTCCTTCCCTTCTGAGCCCTGCCGTTTGCCCAAACAGCAGTTTATGACCACATATGGGGTATTGCCGTACTCGGGAGAAATAGCTTTACAAATGTTGGGTTCTTTTTTTCCTTTATTTGTTGAGAAAATGAAAAAATTTGCGCTAAAGCTACGTCTTATTGAAGAAAAAGGACTGTTTTTATTTTCACTGCCTAATTCTAATAAATTCTATGAAACATCTGTGGGGTCAAAATGCTCACTACACCCCTAGATGCATTCTTCAAGAGGTGTAGTTTCCTAAATGGAGTCCCTTTTTGGGCGTTTTCATTGTTTTGTCCCCTCAGGGGCTTTGCAAATGTGACCTGGCCTCCGCAAATCATTCCTGCTAAATGTGATCTCAAAAAGTCAAATAGTGCTCTTTCCCTTCTAAGCCCTGCCGTGTGTCCAAACAGCCGTTTATTACCACATGTGGGGTATTGTTTTACTCGGGAGAAATTGCTTTACAAATTTTGTGGTGCTTTTTCTCCTTTAGTCCTTCTGGAAATGAGAAAAAATTAGCTAAACCTACATTTTCTTTGAAAAAATGTAGATTATTATTTTCAGGGCCTACTTCCAATAATTTCTGCAAAAAAACTGTGGTGTCAAATCGCTCACTATACCCCTAGATAATTTCCTCAATGGGTGTTGTTTCCAAAATGGGGTCACTTGTGGGGGGTTTCCACTGTTTTGTCCCCTCAGGGGCTTTGTAAATGTAACATGGCCTCCGCAAACCATTCCTGCTAAATTTGAGTTCCAAAAGCCAAATGGCGCTCTTTCCCTTCTCAGCCTCGCCGTGTGTCCAAACAGCCGTTTATTACCACATGTGGGGTACTGTTTTACTCGGGAGAAATTTCTTTACAAATTTTATGGTGATTTTTCTCCTTTAGTCCTTGTGGAAATGAAAAAAAATTAGCTAAACCTACATTTTATTTGAAAAAATGTAGATTTTCATTTTCACAGCCTACTTGCAAAAATTTCTGCAAAAAACCTGTGGGGTCAAAATTCTCACTATACCCCTAGATAATTTCCTCAAGGGGTATAGTTTCCAAAATGGGGTCACTTGTTTGGGGTTTTCACTGTTTTGTCCCCTCAGGGGCTTTGTAAATGTGACATGGCCTCCGCAAACCATTCCTGCTAAATGTGAACTCCAAAAGCCAAATGGCGCTCTTTCCCTTCTCAGCCACGCCGTGTCTCCAAACAACCGTTTATTACCACATGTGAGGTATTGTTTTACTCGGGAGAAATTGCTTTACAAATTTTGCGGTGCTTTTTCTCCTTTAGTCCTTGTGGAAATGAGAAAAAAAATCGCTAAACCTACATTTTCTTTGAAGAAATGTTGATTTTAATTTTCACGGCCTACTTCCAATAATTTCTGTAAAAAACCTGTGCGGTGAAAATGCTCACTACACCCCTAGATAATTTCCTTGAGGTGTCTAGTTTCCCAGATGGGGTCACTTTTGGGGGATTTTGACTGTTTTGGCACCGCAAGAGCCCTTCAAACCTGACATGGTGCCTAAAATATATTCTAACAAAAATAAGGCCCCAAAATCCACTAGGTGCTCCTTTGCTTCTGAGGCCGGTGTTTCAGTCCAGTAGCACGCTACGGCCACATGTGGGATATTTCCTAAAACTGCAAAAACTGGGCAACAAATATTGAGTTGCATTTCTCTGGTAAAACCTTCTGTGTTATAAAAAAAAATTGTATTAAAAATGTATTTCTGCAGAAAAATATGAAATTTGTAAATTTCACCTCTACTTTGCTTTAATTCCTGTGAAATGTTTAAAGGGTTAAGACATTTTCTAAATGCTGTTTTGAATACTTTGAGGGGTGAAGTTTTTAAAATGGGGTGACTTTTTTGGGGTTTCTAATATATAAGGCCCTCAAAACCACTTCACAACTGAACTGGCCCCTGTAAAAATAGCCTTTTGAAATTTTCTTGAAAATGTGAGAAATTGCTGCTAATGTTCTAAGCCTTGTGAGGTCATAGAAAAATAAAAGGATGTTCAAAAAACGATGCCAATCTAAAGTAGACATATGGGGGATGTTAATTAGCAACAATTTTGTGTATTATAACTGCCTGTCTTACAAGCAGATACATTTAAATTGAGAAAAATGCTAATTTTTGCAATTTTTCGCTAAATTTTGGTGTTTTTCACAATTAAATACTGAACATATCGAGCAAATTTTGCCAGTAACATAAAGTCCAATGTGTCACGAGAAAACAATCTCAGAATCGCTTGGATAGGTGAAAGCATTCCGGAGTTATTACCACATAAAGTGACACATGTCAGATTTGAAAAATGAGGCTCTGTCAGGAAGGTCAAAAGTGGCTAAAGAGGGAAGGGGTTAAAAAGACCACTATCACTACTCCTATTTGTGCTAATATTTTCTGTCATCCATGATAAATGCTGGTCCCATGGGTCGGTAATATCTGAGTTCCTTTTCAACTCCTGAGATAAGCTCTCCAACTTATGTATGGCCATTTTGACTTTCCCTTTGGGCCCGGTGTTGTCGGGGATATACGTACAACAGGTTGTCCCTATCATTCGCATACCCCAACTTTTTCAGCAAATATCATATCAAGAGCCATTCTATTCTGGAATGTCATAGTTGAGTTGGGCCCTAGTTGGTCGGCTAACCCCTGTAAAGCATCTCGGGTATAATTTGCAAACCGCTGCTGGTTGTAATATATATATAATTAATCCAGTCTACATTTTTATTAACAGTAAAAATTGGGATAAGAGACTCAAATCCTGCCTTCACCTGATCTCTGGCCTTGAACTCGTCTAGCACCGCCCTTGGGACACCAATTGTATCTATATACACATGTGGATCGAAGCTTCCCCTTGGGGATGCTTCCTTCTTTCTGCGGTGGTAAGATCATTTTATTGGTTCTTCATCTGAACCTTCGCCAAGAATGTGAAAAGGCATAATTGCTTGAGCCAATGCACACTCTCCTTTCCATTGCCCCTCAAGTCTGGTTCTGATTTTCATATCCCCACATATCCAGTATATAACGCCCAAAAACTGCACCTGATTCTGAGTGATAGATGCATTTAATGAGCTGTACTTTGAACAGTACCCTTCTGGAAAGTTCCCTAGGAACCGGCCATTCCCTTATGTATTGGTGTAACATGTGTAGTTGCCTTTGTAAATGGTAAGTCCCTGGGCTTGTTTGGGTGTCGTGGTGACTATGGGGTATTCCTTTTTCCAGGACTCGCATGCTGTGTGGTCTAATGTTATATTGGTGTATAGGCTTAGGAAACATTCTTCAGCATCGTCAAGAATATTAAGTGGTACTATCCCTAGGTGTGGGCGGGCTCCTGCACACACATAACAGTTGGACTTATTCACTTTCCGTGTCGTGTATTGTACCCACTCTAGCCAGACATTATGGTCCCCAAATCCGGTTTCTACGGCCATAGTGTCTTCCAATCCCGGGTCAGCCATGGCCATCATATTTTTATGCATCTGTATTTGGGATCGCAACATGTTTATCAGTCTCTCGGGGTTCAACTTTCTCCATTCTCTGGAGTCTACCATATCTTTTAGTTTGAATTTTCCCATCTCTCTGTTTACTCCCCCATAGGTCCCTAATATGTACTGTATGTGTCTTGGTCTGTTTTACTAGGGCTTTCTATTTTGAGGATTAAGCCTAATCCTGACAGACCACATGCTTTCCTTGATAGCGTCATTCTAGTTAGAACTGACTTCCCATTAATGTCTTTCTTTTCTAAGGCACTCTGTGGACGATATCCCCAATGGTCCCCCGTGTTCCAGCCCACCGCCCCCCAGGATGTACAACGATTGCTGTAATAATTGTCTGTTACACATATATATTGAGTGCCTCGATCACACAGGTGATAAGCATTCCAATATCCGCATGTTTGTTTGATACAACCATGTTTGTTTTTGAAGGATGTTACAGACTCAAATTCAAACTGGTATGTAGCTACATGTGTACTAGAAGAATTATACCAAAAGGTGGTCACCCCATCAGCCTGGGTGATTGCTACATGTCCCCCCTCAGCACTCTGTGCAATAACACGAAAAAGGATAATGATGTATATGGTGATAGTCATTCTTTGGAAGAGACCCTCTTGCAGTGTGAGGCGTGGATCCATGTCGGCCTTCCTTCCAGCTTAACTGCAGTGGGCGAGATCAGGAGGACCTGGTATGGACCCTCGAATCTGGCTTCTAAGGCCCCTCTGACGTGTCTTTTCATCAGTACACAGTCTCCTGGTTGTAGCTTGTGCACCCCTGGGACAGAATCTGGATCTGGAATGGAAGAAAACACTGCAGCATGTGTCAACTCTTTACTGAGGGAAATTACAAAATGAACAAGACTATCATTTCCTAGACTAAGCTGTTGTGGGTAGTAACATCCCATTCTGGGAGGACCCCCAAAGAGGACTTAATATGGGGTGAGTCCTGTTGGCTGTTTGGGGGTATTTCTAACCGAGTACAAAGCAATGGGCAATACTTCGGGCCATGGCAGGGACAGTTCTTTAGTGGCTTTAAGAATTTTACTTTTCAGAGCACCGTTCATCCTTTCCACTTTGCCACTACTTTGAGGGTGGTACAGGGTGTGTAGTCTGCACCCACCATCTTCCAAATGTCTCTGGTCACATCTGTAATAAATGCTGGTCCCTGATCACTTTCTATGACTGCAGGGATACCGAATCTGCAGACTAACTCTGTCAGCAGTCGTTTCACCATGGTTCTTTCTGTCATGTTGGACACTGGGTTTGCTTCCTGCCATCCTGAGAACATGTCCACCACCACCAGGACATATTCATACCTTCCACTCTTTGGTAATTGCATATGGTCTATCTGTATCCTTTGAAACGGGTACAATGGTCTTGCCAAGTGTTTCTTTGGAGTGGGTTCAGTTCTTCCTGGATTGCAGGTATTGCCGATTTCACAGCTTTGGGTGTATTGCCTAACTGGTATGGAAATTCCGGGTGCTACGTATAGTTTGTTAATGGCAGCAATCATCTGATTCTTTCCTCTATGTACTATTCCGTGGGCCCATTGTACTGTAGATGGGTAAAGTGCTCTGGGTAGACATATTCTGTTCCCTTTTCTCCAGAGTTCATCCTGCAACGATTGTATCGCCCCTGTTCTGAGCCATTCTTCTCTCTCGTGGGTCTGGGCTTGTTTTTGGAATTCCTGGATGGTCTTGACTCCTGGATTATCCATTTTCTCCCTGCTCTTCTTCTTTCCTTTTACCCCTCCCCGTCATTACGTACACACCAGATTCCTTTCGAGGTCCTGTGGCTGCTTGCTTGCCTCTTGATCCGCAAACTAATTTCCTTGGGCCTCTGCCGTATGGGTTTTCCCATGTGCTTTAACTTTGATTACTGCCACTTGCAGGGGGAGCTGGAGGGCCTCCAGTAAATTCTCCACCGCCTTTGCATTCTTGATAGGAGATCCGGTGGCTGTCTTGTAGCCCCTCATGGCCCATATCTGACCAAAATGATGCGCCACCCCGAATGCATATCTAGAGTCAGTATAGATATTGACGATTCGTCCTTCTGCATGTCTGCAGGCTTCAGCTAGGGCTATCAGCTCCGCCTCTTGCGCTGATATGTGCGGCGGAAGAGATCCGGTTGTAATGACAGTTGTAGGGGACACCACAGCATATCCAGTGTGGAAAGACCCCCATTCATCCGCATATCTGGATCCATCAGTGAAGGGGGTAAGGTCAGCATTGACTATCATCTGTTCAGTCAATATGGGCAAATGCGATGTTTCATGGTGCATCGCCTGGAGGCAGTCGTGTTTGTGGGCATCTGGATTATCATAATCCGTCATTAGCGGGGATTAGGAGTGTGAGAAGAAAACCCATCTGTATAATCACCCCGAGAGAGAGAGAGAGAGAGAGGAAGCAGTGTGGTGGGATTCAGGATGTGCATCGCTGTAGGGTCACATTTTCTGGGAGAAGAAGAGAACATTGGAGTCTCATATGCCGCTGTGAAGAGAGATGCTTTTGTTGGCTTTGATCAAGGATGGCTTTGAGATCATGTGGAGCCAATATCGTAACTGAATGTCCTAGAAGAATGTCAGACGTTTTATCCAGCAATTCCTTGGCGGCCAACACAGCTTTAAGACATACAGGGGCCGCTTGTGAGACAGAGTCCAGTTTACAAGAGTAATATCCAATGGGACGGTGTTTCCCTCCATGGTGTTGGGTTAACACTCCGGATGCATGGCCATGGTATTCTGACACGAAGAGGAAAAACGGTCGTTGATAGTCGGGGATGCCAAGGGCTGGCGCGGAGACAATCAGTTCTTTGAGTCTTTGTACCGCATCCACGGCTTCCACAGGTAGATGTGGATTCCAGACTACATCCTTCAAGGCATCATACAGTGGTTGCATAAGGGAGGAAGCATTGGGAATCCACTGTCTACAATAGGTGACCATACCCAGCAACGCTTGGAGTTGTTTCACTCCCTTTGGAGGGGAATATCTCGAATAGCAAACTTCCAGTCTTCAGTAAGGTGTTTCACCCCCTGAGAAATGCAGTGTCCTAGGAAAACAACTTTGGTGGTACACCACTGGAGCTTCTTCAGAGAGACCTTACAATTAATTTTCGCAAGAAACTGGACCAGGCGTAGAGAGAAATGATGACTTGTCTGTTTGTCCGGACAACAAAGGAGTAGGTCATCCATGTATTGGAGGAGTGTGGCTACAGGGTGAGTTTGTATCCAAGGATCCAGGCACATAGAGAGGGCCTGAGAAAAGTGATTGGGTGAGTTCTATTCTCCTTGTGGTAAAACTGTCCAAGTGTACTGAGCTCCCCTGTAGGTGAACGAAAAAAGATACTGACAATCAGGATGTAGAGGGACACTGAAGAAAGCATTGGCAAAATCAATAACCGTGAAGTATGTAGAGTCGGGCAAAATGTTTCCTTAGCAGAGTATGCGGGTTGGGGGCCACTGGAGTTTCTAGTACCGTGGCAGCGTTAACTGCTCTCAGATCCTGGACTATGCAAAATTTATCGGGCTCTCCTTTCGGAGTTTTCTTCTTCACAGGGAAGAGGGAGTATTGGCTGGTGATATGCAGTGGATAAGGGCGCCTTTCCGTAGTAGTCCCTGAATCTGGACTCCCAAGGAAGCTTCTTGTGTAGCCTTCAAAGGATATTGTGGGAGCCGTGGTATGTGCACACCTTCTTTGAGGAACACTTGAGCAGGTGGAACGGGTAATTTCCCTATATCTTCCGGGCCTGCGGACCACAAAGAATCGGGGATCTGATTGTAGAAATATTCCGGAATGGGGGTAGGAGGGGGTTGGTGTAGAAGCAAGGGAATAGCCCTGATCTGACAGGTCTCTTCCTGGGACAGAGGAGTGTCCAAATCAAGGTACATTCCAGAGTCTTCGTATCGGATAATCGCGTGAAGTTTTTGTAACAAGTCCGCTCCCAACAGGTTGAGAGGACAGGTATTGGAAACCACAAATCTGGAGAGAATCTTTTGTTGGGCCCCAACAGGTACGGGGTAGGTGAGCCTAGAAGAAGATGGCTTGCTGTCTACACCAACGCAGGAGATATAATCTTCAGAAATCAAACCAACAGCAGGTAGATCCTTAGTTCTTATAACTGACCTGGCTTTACCCGTGTCCACTAGAAAAGGCAAAGAATGGCCTCCCACCAGGATCCTAACAGAAGAAATAGGTCCAGACTGTGCAGTAACAGAGGCCATGGTGGGCACGGGCTTGCCAGTTCCCTATGGTCGGTAGGGACGCTCTGGAGAGCGATTACGGTAATCGCCCTGAGGTCGTGGGTCGGGTCGATTGTCCAGACGAGTCTTGCAGTTTTGCTTGAAGTGTCCTGTTTCCCCACATCTATAACAGACGAGGACTTCACTGGCCCATCCGGGACCCTGGGTGTCAGGATATTCCCTTGTAAATCTCGCTTGTATGGGTCTGGGCCCGTAAGACCGTTGAGGAGGACGGTAAGCCTGTTGCGGGTAGAGAGGGGGACGTCGCTCTGCTGGTCCTGCATACATAATTGTATTGATATCCTGGCACACGGCTACCTTTGTAGACTCCTGTGGGATGGGGGCAGGTTGTTTTTCAATAGCTTTAGCTATGAGGAGGACCTTCCTGGGATCCATGTCAACATATTCTGGCCTTCCCTCCACCAACTTCTTCTTGATATGCTCCTTGAGACCATTAACAAAGGAGGTCACTAATAACACCTGTTGCATTTTGACTTTAACATCAAACCCCTGGTATTGGAAAAGGGATTGTATCCGGGCATAGAACTTCTCCACTGATTCCGTGGTGTCTTGGGTGCAGTCTGAAATACTCGTGGAAGATTCCGTTAACCTATCCCTGGCCCACCCTTGCATTTGGCGGCAAAACACATCTCCTGACTCATAAGTTTCCTGATTTGGTACTTGTGTATCATCTAAGGCAGACTGGATTATGGGCCAGAAACCGTCCCCTGCCTTGATGCTAGTGATCCTTCCATGCTGCTGAGTATGTCTGTTGAATTTGTCTGAGTCTCCTGTAGAATGGCATAGGATTCTTGTCCGGGTCTGGGAGTTGGCTCACAATCTGGTTCACTTGCGTCAGGTTGAAGGCCACATATTTGTTGGGTGCGTCACCTTGGGACGTGGTTGTGGTCGTAGGTGGGTCAGGGACTGGAAGAGAGCCGAGGATGGCGGAGGAAGCGGCTGTGGTGACCCCAATCTCCCAAGGCAGTGCCGCATCGGGAGTACCACGGTGGATGTAGATATGGGAACTAGAGGTAAGGCTGTAGGAGGGGGTGGGTAGACCGGTGGGCGGGGTAGGCCAGGTAGCAGTTCATCCGGGTCTTCAGGGAACGTCTCCTTAAGTAAAGGTGAGCGGATAACTTGCTTGGATATGTTCTGCACGGCCTGCTTCAGTGCTTGGACAGTAACATCATCATTGCTAATTAATCTGATTTCCTCCAGAGACGGCACTACTGGGTGATGCCGTATGGCCTGAACGATTGCCTGTGCGCATGCTTGAGGTGGGAAACTGAAAATGCCTGCACTAATAGCTGGGAATGCTATGGTTGTGAGGCCTTTATGATTGACGAGATCCAGAATCCTGTGGACAGTTGTCTGAAGCTGCTGTACACATTGCTCGTGATTCTCAGCCTCATACACAGGGCCTACTGCATGTACTATTAGGGTGCAGGGGAGATTTCCGGGGCCTTTGGTTGAAAGATCTGTCACTCTAAGTGGGCCCTGTTCCTGAACTATGAGATCGCTGTCATGTTGGATTCCGACACCCCCGGCGTGTACTATTGCTCTGGCCACCCCTCGCTTATGGCGGAGCTTACTATTAGCTGGGTTGACAATTGCATCCACGTGCTGGGTGACAATATCGCCCATTCCTGCTGTCAACAAAGTGTCAGTAGGCCACACCATTCTTTCCGCTAACGGTTCCCAATACGGTTCCCAGTCCCGCATCAGAGAAAGTATCCCTCTCCTCCACTGGTGGGGACTCCGGTATGTTAAATGTGACACGGCCTGGGAACTGACTGACCGGGACGGGGAGTGTACGTTCCTCTTTCACAGCATGTAACTCATGCTGGGATTCAGTGTCTTCATCCGGTTCAAGCGGACTCCTTCTCTTTTCCATTTTGCGTTTAAAGGCCGGGCTATTAAGAAAGTCATCTATGGACGGGAAGCGCCCAGTCATGGTTGGGACAATAGGGAAAAGGGGCACAAAATTTTTCGGGACATAATAGGCACTTTCCGGTGTAAGAACTGGGTATAGTGGTAATGGTGGCTCTATGGTAGTTTCCTGTGGCGTAGTAAGATGGCCGCCGGGGGTGGGGACTTCCTGTGACGTACTGATGTCAGTTCCGGGTGTACTGGGCGTGTCCGTGGGTGCGGAAAGGGGTTGGGGATGGGCTTGGGAAGGCTGATTTGGTTGAGCCGGACTTGACCTCATCAGGGGGTGGGGGGCGGCCTCTCCCACAGGAAACACATTGCTCAATTGTGAGGGGGTTTTGCTGGCCACAATAAGGATACACCCAGCATGAGGGACTGCTGCCATTATAGGGCGGTGGCTGGTCCTGTGGTTTATAATACATATAACATAATACAATGCCTTTCTTATTCCTAACTTCTTCTTCTGCAAATCCCTCTTTGCTGACAGCTATGGCTGTTCACTGCCATGCTAAAGCACTTTCCATCAACTTACTATCTTCCAACTTCCCTTTGTTCTCCCGAATACCTTTTGCCCAGTCTCCAGCTTGTAGCCGCCCTCCCCTATGCATTCCGCACACTTCCATCAATTTCTTCGTTTTACTCACATACTGTTTCCCTTCCCTTTGCTTCACCAAATCATACGAATAGGATCGTCCGGGTAATGGGTGATCCTGATGATTTGAATGTGGACCGTAAACCATCCATTCTAACGTCTATATCCTTCACGTAATTTATATAACAATTTTCGGTCTGCAACTCTCTAGGTCTGGCCGGAATATTAACATTTCTCAGTCTGCAACTCACTAGGTCTGGCTGGAATATTAAAATTACTTAGTTAACAAGCTCAGGGCAAGGACCTCAGATATAGTATTTTCAGAAATATGGCCTGTACCACGTGCCACAACAGAGAGACAGCGGGAGATTAGGGAGGTGAACAAGTGGCTAATGAATTGGTATAGAAAGGAGTGGTTTCGATACTTGGAGAACTGGGCCGACTTCTCTGTTGGCTACAGTCTCTACGGTAGGGATGGGCTGCACCTAAATGGGGAGGGTGCAGCCGTGTTGGGGATAAAGATGGCTAGAAGGTTGGAGGAGTGTTTAATCTAGGGAATGGGGAGGGCAATAACTGTATAGGAGGGGAAGACAGCATAGCTAGTGAGCTGAGAAATGAACATGGGGTGGAATAGAGAAATGGGTTAGAAAAGTTAATAGGAATAAGAAGAAAAGTGGTACGGATAAACATATAAAGTACATGTATATTAATGCCAGAAGCCCCAATAACAAGATTGAGGAATTAGGGCGGGTTCACACATAGCGGAATTTCACTTAAATTCCGCTGCGGACACTCCGCAGCGTTAATCCGCAGCGGAGCCGTTTCTCCATTGACTTTCACTTTAATTTAGCAGTGTTCGTTTACACGATGCGTACAATTCCGCTGCGGAGCATAGGCTGCGGAGCGGAATTTGGTGTCCGCAGCATGCTCTGTCTGTTGCGGAGCAGTGGCGGACTGGTTGCGGACTCATGGCGGAATTTCTCCATTGACTTCAATGGAGAGTCAAAATTCCGCAATGAAGTCCGCAGATCTTATGTGTGCTGCGGAGCGTATTGTTTTTACTACCATGACATTTCTTCATTCTGGCTGGACCTATGTATTTCTAGGTCTACAGCCAGACTGAGGAAGTCAATGGGGCTCCCGTAATGACGGGAGCGTTGCTAGGAGACGTCTGTAAATAGTCACTGTCCAGGGTGCTGAAAGAGTTACGCGATCAGCAGTAACTGTTTCTGCACCCGGGACAGTGACTACCGATCTCAATATACATGTATCTGTAAAAAAAAATATAAGTTCATACTTACCGAGAACTCCCTGCGTCTGTCTCCAGTCCGGCCTCCCAGGATGACGTTTCAGTGTAAGTGACGGCTGCAGCAAATCACAGGCCAAGCACAGGCTGCAGCGGTCACATGGACTGGAGCGTCATCCAGGGAGGTCGGGCCGGATGCCGAAAGAGGGACGCGTCACCAAGACAACGGGCGGTAAGTATGAAATTCTTTGACTTTCACTAGGGAAAGTGCTGTCCCTTCTCTCTATCCTGCACTGAATAGGGAGAAGAGAAGCACTTTTCCTGCAGTCCGCAGCGGCCAGTCCGCATCAATTTTCTGCACATTTTGTGCAGATCCGCTGCAGAATCTGCAACGCAGATTCTGTGCGGCATTGATGCGGACAGTTGCGGAGGAATTCCGCCATGTGTGGTCATGCCCTTATAGTTGATAATTCTGGAGGAGAATTGTGACATAGTGGGGATAAGTGAGACATGGCTGGATGATAGCTATGACTCGGATGTTAATATGCAGGGTTACAGTCTTTTTAGAGATAATCGTACTAATAATAAAGGTGGAGCGGTTTGCTTATACGTAAAATCCTGCCTGAAGCCCATTCTGCGTGATGATGTCTATGAGGGAAATGATCATGTGGAGTGCCTATGGGTGGAAATAAGGGGAGGGAGAAAGAATAATAAAATACAAATAGGGCTTTGTTATAAGTCTCCAAGTATAATTGAAGAAGCAGAGAATCAACTAATAAAGCAAATAGATGAGGCAGCAAATCATAATGAAGTCATTATTATGGGGGACTTTAACTACCCTGATATAAACATGAAGAAACTTGCAATTCCAACAAAGGAAACAGGTTTTTGACAATAATTAAGGATAATTACCTTTCACAACTGGTGCAAGACCCAACAAGAAGGGGGGGCACTTCTAGACCTAATATTAACCAATAGGCCAGACCGGATATCAAAAGTACAGGTTGGGGGTCACCTAGGTGATAGTGACCACGACATAATACGTTTTCATGTATCCTTTAATAAGATGTTTGGTGAAATACCTACAGAGACTCTAAACTTCAGAAAGGCCAATTTTCATGGGCTATGGGATGAACTTAAAGGGAACCTGTCACCAGCATTTCATCTATTAAACCAGCAAAACTTGGTAGTAGTGAGTGATAATTCATTTTTATGTAACCTGTAATTATCTTCAAAGTAGGCTCTGTACCTTTAGTATTCCATTTTGTTAGTGTTCCTGCACCGTATGCTAATGAGCATAAAAGAGTCAGAGTCATATATTAATTCCTCAAGCCGTTCCGAGTTTACCCCACCTCCTTACTTTTAATTGACAGCTCCTCGCCTCCTGCCAGCACACACGAAATCCTGCGCTTGTGCATCGACGTCCTGTTCTGGTGCATGGGCACAACGGGACGCCTTAGCGGTGCATGCGCAGTAACTAGATTTGAGGCCCGGACAAAACAGGGACGGGTATTGGACCATACATGATGGGCACATGCACGCTATCTCAGGAAAGATTTTGGCATTCAGGGTGGGCCAGTTTTCGGTGGTGGGCGGGCATAAGAAGAGGAATGAATGAGCTGCCAGATTATTACCACAAAAGGCAAAAAATGTTTGCAGACCGTTATTTACAGTCAGAGGAGAAGTTTAGGAGCGGGGATAACGGCAATTAACTTTTGACGACAACACCCAGCGAGAGTTGAGTAGAGTTCAATAGGTGAAATGCTGGTGAAAGGTTCCCTTTAAGGGCATAAATTGGGACAATGTCCTAAAAAAAAGGAAAATACAAATATGGGAAATGTTTAAAAGCCTCTTAAATAGGTCCTGTGAAAAATATACAGTATTCCTTATGGGAATAAACAAGCTAGAAACAGGATGAAATCGATGTGGTTAAATAAAACAGTAAGGGGGCAATAAATGATAAAAAGAAAGCATTCAAACTACTAAAGCAAGATGGTAGCGACGAGGAATTAAATATTTATAAAGAAAAAAATATATTGTGTAAAAGACCAATAAAGCCAGCAGACCAATAAAGCCAGCAAAGATTGAAATGGCCCTCTCAAAACTAATCTGGGTATAATGGAGGATGAGGAAAATTCCAATCTCTCAAACGCCTTTTTATTCTACTGTATTTACACATGAAAATCCAATGTCAGATGTCATCTAATGAATAATTTACTTTATGAAAAACAAAAAGATTCCTGGATCTGTTCAGCACTCTTTGAGGTAAAAAAAAAATAATAATTTATCAGTTGATAATTCAAATATATTCCCAAATAGGAATAAATGTATATATATTTTTGTGATGATAAGTAAAAAGTTAGGGTACCATTTCCCGGACTGGAACTAGCCATACAATATATAAACAAGTGAATAAATTATGCACCACCTGGCCAGGTATCAAAAGTTAAACGCACATAAAGTTTTGTGTAGATCACACATAAGGTACAGATAGATGTTCAATAAGTAGGTATACATTCTATGTATTAATAACAAAGATAGCACAATATTTATCTAAGAAGAAAAGTATCGATATATAACAGTAAAAAAGGAAACTCCCACATTCAACTGCAGCAGGTATCTATATGGGGAAAACCGTGTCCAATATAGAACAACTAGTATAGAAAACCCGTTACACTGGTTTGCTAGCAAAAGGAATGCAGTGGTCTGTTAATATATATAAATGCTCCCCATAGCTGCCCCCACACCGTATAATGCCGCCCATAGCTGCCCCCACACAGTATAATGCTTCCCATATCTGCCCCACACAGTATAATGCCCCCCATAGATGCCCCCACACAGTATAATGCCCCCCATAGCTGACCCCACACAATATAATGCCCCCATATCACCTCCTTCCACAGTATAATGCCCCTCATAGCTGCCCCCACAGTATAATGCCACCTATAGCTGCCCCACACAGTATAATGCCCCCATAGATTCCCCCACACAGTATAATGCCCCACAGTATATCGCCCCCCATAGCTGCCCCCACAAAGTATAATACCCCCCATAACTGCCCCCACACAGCATAATGCTCCCCATAGCTGCCCCCACATAGCATAATGCTCCCCATAGCTGCCCCCACAGTATAATGCCCCCTCCCTCCCATACACAGTATAATGCCCCCCTCCCTCCAATACACAGTATAATGCCCCCCTCCCTCCCATACACAATATAATTCCCCCTCCCTCCCATACACAGTATAATTCCCCCTCCCTCCCATACACAGTATAATGCCCCCTCACTCCCATACACAGTATAATGCCCCCTCCCTCCCTTACACAGTATAATGCCTCCTCCCTCCCATACACAGTATAATACCCCCCTCCCTCCCATACACAGTATAATGCCCCCTCCCTCCCATACACAGTATAATGCCCCCTCCCTCCCATACACAGTATAATGCCTCCTCCCTCCCATACACAGTATAATGCCCCCCTCCCATACACAGTATAATGCCCCCCTCCCTCCCATACACAGTATAATGCCCCCCTGCCTCCCATACACAGTATAATGCCCCATCCCTCCCATACACAGTATAATGCCCCCTCCCATACGCAGTATAATGCCCCCCCTCCCTCCCATACGCAGTATAATGCCCCCCCTCCCTCCCATACGCAGTATAATGCCCCCCCTCCCTCCCATACGCAGTATAATGCCCCCCTCCCTCCCATACGCAGTATAATGCCCCCCCTCCCACCCATACACAGTATAATGCCCCCCCTCCCACCCATACACAGTATAATGCCCCCCCTCCCACCCATACACAGTATAATGCCCCCTCCCATACACAGTATAATGCCCCCCCTCCCTCCCATACACAGTATAATGCCCCCCCTCCCTCCCATACACAGTATAATGCCCCCCCTCCCTCCCATACACAGTATAATGCCCCCCCCTCCCTCCCATACACAGTATAATGCCCCCCCCCCCTCCCTCCCATACACAGTATAATGCCCCCTCCCTCCCATACACAGTATAATGCCCCCTCCCTCCCATACTCTGTATAATGCCCCCATATGTACGGACAAAATAGAAAAATAATAACATACATACTTACCTATCCCCGTTCCCACGACGGGTGGAGGATCCTTTGCCTCCTCTGCACTGTGCTCAGTGTGCTGTGAGCGGCTCGGCGAAGGCAAGCGTGATGTAGTGACGTCATCGCGCCTGTCTGCACCGTGTCACTCACATCGCACAGACCGGAGGAGGAGAAGGCTCCTCCAAACGGCGGGGGAACGGGGATAGGCAAGTATGTATGTTATTATTTTTTATTAGGTCCGTACATATGGGGGCATTATACTGTGTATGGGAGGAAGATGGGGGCATTATAGTGTGTATGGGAGGGGGGCATTATAGCTACACCACTAATCACTAACATCTCCTTCCTCAGTCTTCTGGCTGTGGGCGGAGCTAACTGGTGGTTGGGCTGTGGGTGGAGCTCTATGTGAGCTTCGGACATCATGTCCTTCTCGGTTATATAATAGATTAATTCATTTCCACTTTTGTAGTATTACTTTGTCCGGAAAATGAATTCTCCACCTATTCCCAGTTATTTTTTAAGGAAAATGAAAAATTGGGCAGCAAGCATGTGCACTAATGAATAATCCAGCTAACTAGATTTCTTCCTCTATAGAAGTATCCACGATCTCAAATGGCCATGATATAATTTATAAGGTGTATATATATACCGATAGCCTGACCATCTAATATATTAATTTCCTCGATAGTATGCATGGAGAAGGGGAATAGTCATGCTCAACAATTTCTTTGGTTGGAGCAGATATCCTGTACCCGCTTAAATGGATCTGTAACACACTGACCCGGTGGCTATTTTTAGGTATCCTGTAAACTGCATTCCGTTCGGCATAATTAGCCCAGATCATTTTTAGCGGCGGCAGAGCATATTCGGTCAAGGCTGGCAGTCCAGTCTAGGCAAAAGTCCTGAATATCAATGGGACATAATAGCGTTAATAACTTCAGGAATACTGAGAATCAAGCATCGGTTCAAACTGCGCTAGGTATGCATGGCATGGTGACGTCAGTTCCGGCCATGCATGTATCAGTGGCTGATGCGTTTCATCTCGCTACGGGATTTCATCAGAGCCGTCGCTCTAATGCTGGTATCCAGGAACCTTATAGTCCAAGATTTAAAGGGAAAGTACCCCAATCAAGCATACAAATCCGCTTGTCTTCCAAGCCACAATCTCAATGCAAACCAACAAACAGCAATATAAATAATATAGTGATACAGATTGAAAATTATTCTATATATGAGATGTCAATATATTAATTTAATAAAGAAGAAGTGCTATATTAACGTTATTAGTATAATACACAGACAATCCGGCCCTTAAATAAGAATGGGACTTTTACGTATGGTAATAGAGGTGTCCCTCTGATAAATAATGTGAGAAAGGGGAGGAGGGGTAGGAGTATATGTATAGGGAACTGGGTTCTAGGTAGCAGGGAACCAGTCAGAAGCCCAAGAGGGCATACGGACTGAGTGCCCACCAGCCAGAAATCAAGGAAAAATGACTATATCGACAATGTATATGTTAGGGATCTGCCAGGTACTTCATCTAGCTATACTCCTGGGATTAATCAATCCACACCTGAGGCCAGACCTGTTCGACTGACACCATCTCCCACCAACCAGGGTGGCAGGCTCAGGAGTGGGAGAGCCTATCGCGGCCTGGTCTGTCGGAGTTAGCTCCGCCCCCTGCCCTTTATTACCTGCCCTGTGCTCTCCCTCAGTGCTTGTAATTCTTTTGGATTCCTGGCCCCACTGCTGCTTGCTCCAGCCTGCTTCTGCCGTGCTTCTGCCTTGCTGCAGTTCTGCTCGACCTGCTTTGCTTTGCCCCTGGCTTGCTTCTGTCTCCGTGCCCGCTCGGGTGTACTCACTTCGTCCTGGTCCTGACTGTTCGTTCGCCGCCCCGTTTCCTCGTGGCGTTCCATGGCTACTGCCCCTTCCCTTGCGTGTTCCCTGTTTGTCTTCCCGTGCACTTAGCCAGCGTAGGGACCGCCGCCCAGTTGTACCTCGTCGCCTAGGGCGGGTCGTTGCAAGTAGGCAGGGACAGGGCGGTGGGTAGATTAGGGCTCACTTCCCCTTCACCTCCTTCCTGCCATTACAGTATATCAATAGTAGACTAAGGAAATTGACCAATCAAAAAGTATATCATTCAACCATGCCAAAAGAGGGAGAAGAGTGACCTTTGATCTAAACAAGTGAACAGACTTTGATCTCTGTCAGTCTGAATGCCACCCTTCATAAAGGAAGGGAAAATATATATGGAAGGAGAGGAAGTGGACCGCTGGAGTTTGTGAGGAGTCAGTCAGGGACACTCAAAATAAAATATAGATTATTTTTTTTCAGTAATCCACTGACTAGGTCCCGGTCATCCCAAGTGGGTCCAAGCCCTCATATTCCAAGGTTGTACAGAAAGAAGAAGGAAACCAGAAAAAAGGGAAAATCTCCATTGGATAAATTCAGTAAATAATAAGTGACTACGGGAGGGTGGAGATCAAATGAGGCGCTGGCAAACAGCCACACAGTGGTAATCAACACCACCCCCCCCCCCCCAAGACAGTCAGCACCGGCTTAAAGAAACATATTGAATTCAATTTAGTTATTGAGGCCCCAGGATATATTGTGTCTAAAGTATAGATCCACATCGTCTCCTTTTGTAACAATAGCCGATTCTTATCTTCACCTCGTCTGTCTGTACATTTTAAACCTGTCGGTGATTGATTATGGAATGCTTTAAAATGTGCCGCTAGTGGGCTTTTCATCTCACGCTTTTTAATATCTGAAACATGTTTGTTTATGCGGATATGTAGATCCCGTTTGTTTTTTCCGATGTACATCTTCCCACAGGGGCAAATAATTGAGTAGATTACCATTCTTGAATGACAATTTATAAAAGAGAATACTTTATATTCTTTTTTTGGGGGGCATCAAAAAATTTATGAGATTTAAAAACATATCTGCAGCAATTATAAGAACTGCATTTGTACATACCCTTGGGGCAATTATTTAACCAGATTTGATTATCCTTAGTTTTTCTCCTGAACTCCGAGTGGACTAGTAGATCTTTTAAATTTGCTGCCTTTTTCGGAACCATACTTGGTGTATTACCAACTATTTTACTTATTCTTTTATCCAGTGTCAAATGTGGCCACATTTTTATCATTATGTTACATAAGAGGTTCCATATCTGGAAATGAAACGCACCCTATCGTCTTTCTTAGTTTTTTCCTTTCTCTTGAGTATTTCTTCACTATCTCATAGCTTTATTATACCCTTGTCTGATTATGCTTTTAGAATATCCTTTCCTTTCGAAGCGTGTTGACAATGACTGTGCCTCTAAGTTGAAGTGCTCAAAGTTTGAGCAGTTTTGGCAAATCTGCCTGAACTGTCCTATGGGAATCCCTTTAATCAAAGAGGGTGGTGATGGCTGCTTTGCTTGACTGTGGGCTTTCCGTAGGTTGTTGTAGACGATTTACAAGGACTCCACATCTAGCCCCACAATCAAAAAGTCCCCTTCCAGTATTAGATAGTCAATTTTGTTGAGGAGGTCACCTGTATCTAAGACAAAGGAGGGCAGAGTACGGACAAAGGGTTTTAGTTTTTCATCAACATATTTACCTAAATGGTCTGTGGTGCTGTCGCAGCTAGAGATGATAGGTGTACCAGGTGGAATCTCTCTGTTTTTATATACCTTAGGTAGTATAAAAATTCAGACTGAATGCTATAGCTTGCATTGGATTATTTGTTAATGCAGTATAACATTTACTGTCTAGTTGTCTCCTGATCTCGCCGACATAGTATTCCCCCAGTGTCTACTGCTTAACCAAGCAAGAAGTGCAGCACCGCCCTAAAAACACTAAAATAGACGAATCACCGGGTCTGGATGGTATATTTCCCCGCGTTCCGCAGAAATTAAGCACTATTATAGACAGAATCCTTAATCATCATAAATAAGGGTATATCATGACTGGGACTGTCCACAGGAGTAGCGCATAGCAAATGTGGTGCCAATATTCCAAAAGGGGTAAGAAAGTGAGCCCGGAAACTATAGACCTGTAAGTTTAACCTCCATTGTGGGTAAAATATTTGAGGGTTTTCTAAGAGATGCTGTTCTCGAGTATCTCAATGCAAATAAACTGTTAACGCAGCATCATCACGGGTTTATGAGGGATCGGTCCTGTCAAAGCAATCTGATTAGCTTCTATGGGAGGTATGGATGTAGGCCATCTTTATCTTGAAATTATAACTTGAAGCAGCATGATATCACTGAACAAAAGCCATTGAAAAGCCGTTGAAAAAGTTAGGTTAAAGTTGTTTGACACTGTGTATTTAATGCGATAAAAGTCAAGATGGCTACTTCTGTTAGTTCCAGACTGGGCCTGAGTAAAGCTGTGGATGTTGTGTATCTAGACTTTTCAAAAGCGGTTGATACTGTGCCGCATAAAAGGTTGGTATATAAAATAAAAATGTTGGGAATGGGGGAAAACATGTGTAATTGGGTCAACAACTGGCACAATGATAGAAAACAGAGGGTGGTTATTAATGGTACATTCTCAAAGTGGGTCACAGTTACCAGTGAGTTTCCACAGGGGTAAGTATTGGGCCCTCTTCTTTTTAATTTGTTTATAAAATGACCTTGTAGAGGGTTTAGAGTATAATTTCAGTATTTACAGATGATACTAAACTCTGTAAAGTAATCAACACTGAAGAGGATAATGTAATACTACAGAGGGATTTGGGGAAGCTGGCGGTTTGGACAGAGAAATGGCAAATGAAGTTCAATGTGGATAAATGTAAGGTTATGCACTTGGGCCGAGGAAACAAATTTTACAATTATGCATTAAATGGTAAAACTACTATTGAAAAAGATTTGGGAATATTGGTGGACAGTACATTTACTTTTAGCAACCTGTGCCAGGCAGCTGCTGCCAAGCCAAATAAAATCATAGGATGCAAAAGAGGCAATAGATGCTCATGACAAGAACATAGTTTTGCCTCTATATAAATCACTAGTCAGACCACATATGGAATATTGTGTCCAATTTTGAGCACCTGTGAATAAGAAGGACATGGCTGAACTAGAATGGGTGCAAACAAGTGCAACCAAGGTAATTAAGGGAATTGGCAGATTACAGTAGCAAGAAAAGTTATTAAACTTGGGTCAATTCAGTTTAGAAAAAAGACGGCTTAGGGGCGATTACAATATAACAATATATAATTGGACAGTACAGAAATCTTTGTAATTATCTTTTTACACCTAGGCCTGTAACAAGGAGAAGGGGATTTCCTCTCCATCTAGAGAAGAAAAGGTTTCACGACCGTCACAGACAGGGATTCTTTATTGTTAGAGCAGTAAGACTATGGAACTCATGATGCCTTTCTTGAAAAATATAATATTACAGGTTATGAGTACTAGATTCTGGAGATGGGGCGTTGATCCAGGGATTTATTCTGATTGCCATATTTGGAGTCAGGGAGGAATTTTTCCCCCAATGAGGCAATTGGCATCATCCTCCATGGGGTTTTGCCTTCCTCTGGATTAAGGCCTCATGCACACGACAGTAAGGGTTTTTACTGTCCGCAAATACGAATGCACGTCCGTAGGCATCTAAAATTGCCAAAGAGCCTATAGACTTCTATGGGCGAGTCCGTGCCACAATTGCAGACAAGAATAGGACATGTTCTATATTTTGCAGATCATTTCTGCAGCCCGGACACACATCCGCAAATATACGGAAAGTTGTCCATGGCCTGTAGAAATTAATGGGTCCGCAATTTTATCTGTAATTTCCTGATCCGTAATTACAGATGAAAACTACGGTCATGTGCATGAGGTAGGATTATAGGTTGGACTTGATGGACCTGTGTCTTTTTTCAACCTTATCAACTATGTATCTATGCAAGATGCAACAAAATTATCATACAGCATGCACCACTATGATAAATATGGCTAATTTTATGCCTGCCTGGTTTAAGTTTTAACTATTTGACAATATAAGCAAATGTGTGCCATTGTATTTTTGTGGGAAAATTTATTTCAAAATTTGTAAAAATGTTACAATTTTTCTAAATTTGAGTTTATCTGCATATAGTCATACCACAAAAAATTGTTACACAAAATAATTAACATTTACCATGTGTCTAGTTTATGTTGGCATCATATTTTAAATGTCCTTTTATTTTTTTTTTAGGATGTTAGAAGGCTTACAATTTTAGCAGCATTTTTTTTTAATTTGCAATATCATTTCCAAAATAGAATTTTTAAGGGACTAATTTAGTGCTGAAGTCGCTCTGAAGGCCTATATTTTAGAAATCCCTCTAAAACACCCAATTTGTAAAACTGTAGCCTCAACGTATCAAAATAGTATTTGGTAAGTTTGTTAACTCACAGGAATTGAAGCAAAGTTGAGGCAAAATAAAAAAAAATTACTTTTTTTGTAGCTATTCAACTTTTACCATTTTTTTCTGTGACACTTAAGGTGTTAACAGAGAAATGCAATGTAATATTTATTACCTTGTTTCTGCAGTTTTTAGTTATAGGCTATATGTGGTCCTAGTGTGCTACTTGACTCAAACACAGGTCTTGATGGCACACCTTGTGAATTTTGGGGCCTCCTTTTTGTTAGGTTGTTTACCAAAACATAAGAAACACCCCACAAAAAGACATCATTTTGGAAACTACACACTTCAAGGAATTAATCTATGTATTGAGCATTTAGACGCCACAGGTGTTTTTATAGATTTTATTCGAATTGTGTCATGCAATTGAACAATTTTTTTTCCAAGATATTGTCTTAACCTAATTTTTCCTAATCACAACAAGGAACTTATGTGTTTGTAAGCTGTGTATGGACACATCTCAGGGCTCAGAGGGGAAGGAGCGCTATTTGCCTTTTGGAGTTCAGATTTTTATGGAACGTTTTCTGCACCATGTTGCACTTGCAGAGTTTCTGAGTTTTCAGTACAGTGTGACCCCATTTTGGAATGTACACCTCTCAGAGAATTAATCTAGTGGTATAGTGTTCATTTTGACCCCACAGGTGTTTTGTAGAATTTATTTGAATTGGGCCGTGACACTGAAAAACGTTTGTTTTTCCAAGATGTTATTTATAGCTTAAATTATTTCATTTTCACAGGGAACGCTGGAGAAAAAAACAACCCTTAATTGGTCACGCTTTTTTCATTAGTACGATAATACCACATAAGGTAGTCGTAAAAACTGCTGTTTGGGCACACAGCAGGGCTCAGAATAAAGAATTATTTGTTGCACAAATTTTGCTAGATTAGATTTGGGCGCCATGTTACATTTGCAAAGCCCCTGATGTACCAGTACAGTGTAAACCACCCAGAAGTGACCCCATTAGGGAAACTACAGCCGTCAAAGCATTTATCAAGGGGTGTAGTGAGCTTTTTGACCCCACAGGTGTTTTCCAGAATTGAGTGTGCAGCAGATAATTTTTCCACAGATATTCCATTTAAGTGCCTAATATGTCGTGCCAAACTTGTACCACTGTGAAAAGGCAGCTCTCTAAATATGAACCCCTTTGCGCAAAATCACAGTTTTTCCAATTTCAGCTCGCAAATATATTTTTTTCAGTTTCTTAGTACATTAAATGGTACTTTAAATGCTTCCAATATAAACTACAACTCCTCCCGCAAAAGATAAGCCCTCACACCACTCTATTGAAAATAAAATAAAAATAAAAGAGTTATCGCTCTTGGAAAGGCGGGGAGTGAAAAACAAAAACGAAAAATCAAATAATGGCTTTGTCCTGAAAGGGTTAATCTGTGTTTTCTGGTTTCAGAAACACCCTACATATGGCCCTTATCTTATATTTGCCTATACACAGGAGGGTAAGTAGGAAAGACTGGGTCCCATACCAAACTTATTAACCATTTTTTCCAGGGTTTTTTTCTATTTTTTATCACTTTATTATGTTATTTCATAGTCATAATAGTTCATTAAAAAGTGTACCTGAAACTCAAAGCCTTGGAACAGGAACAACTTCTTTGCATCTGTTCTTGCTAACTTTTAAAGTGTAAAGGAGAGGAGTGTGTTAAGTCTGTTGTGTTATGATACAGCTTTTCTTGCATGCATCCCCCTCCAGAACACCCCTCCTCCCTATTTTATGAGATCCCATTAATATAGATCTATGGTAATCTATATTAATGGGATCCTATAAAATAAGGTGGATCCTGGGGGGTTAGATCATCTGTCCCACACAGTGCCCACTGTAGATAGTGCCACACACAGTACCCTGTAGATCGTGCCACACACAGCCCCTTGCAGATAGTGGCACACCCTCTTTGTAGATAGTGACCCCCTAACAAAGAAAAAAAAACGTATAATCACCTAGCCCCATTCCCGCGATGAACGGAGCTCCACAGCCTCCTCAGTCCTGCAGCCTATGAGACGCCGAGACGGAATCTTTGCGTAGGCTGGCATCCAGTGACATCGTGCCGGCCTGTGCAGGGATCCTGTCCCAGCGTTTTATAAGCTGCAGGCCTAACGTGGCCTGGCTAAGTAAATGGCAGAGCAGGGAGATGCTCCCTGCTCCGCCATAGTATTCAATTGTATTTACATCCTGAGAATGCAGGGACAATTGTATGTGGCAGTCACCAGGGCACCAGGCCAAATACCGGGGCTTGGGCCTCGGATGCTTGGTGCTAGTGGCACCACTGAGGTTGCCTCTGCGACCCGGCACATAAATGTTCTTTAAAAGAACATTTATGTGTCGGGTCGGGCAGCACGGACCCACTCAAGCCGAGGGCCCCGTACCAACTACATGGTCTACCTCCAATTCTCAGGAATTAAAAAGCCCAATGCACATTTGAGGCCTTCTTTGGTGATTGAGGCCTTCTTTGGCCCACAATTGCAGAGGCCCTAAAGTCAGATAGTAAAAGAAACCCCCAAGAAATGGGGATTAAATTCAACAAGTAATTCATCTAGACAGGTAGTGAGCATTTTGACTCCCAGAAATGATTGCACAGCAGATGGTTCAAAATAAAAATTGCAATTTTTCTACAGTGCGCCTTATGGATCCCAGAGGTGGGACCCGTATTAATCGGACATTTATACCATTTCATGTGGATATGCCATGAATGTCCAAGATGGGAAAACTTCTTTAACAGTTTATGAGGTATTTGTCTTCAGTGGCACAAGCTGGGCACAACATATTGCGCACTAAAATTGCATACCAGTGAAACATTTCCGTTTTTACTTTGCACAATCCGCTGCGCATTAATTTCTGGTAAAAAATATGTGTGGGATCAAAATGCTCACTACAGCCTTTGATAAATGCCTTGAGGGGTGTAGTTTCCACAATGGGGTCACTTCTTGTGGGTGTGTTTTATTATTTTACCTCAGAGACCTGCAATTGTGGGCTAATGCTGTGTAATTTGACAAAATAGGCCACAAATGTGCATGGAGCTTTTTCACTCCTGTGCCCTGTCGTAGGTCCAGGAAAAAGATTAGGGTCACATGTAGGGTTTTTCTAAAGTCAGGACACATAGCATAATAATTACAGGGTGTTCTTTTTATAGTGGCACAAGCTGGGCACCACATATTGGGCACTAAATTACATATCTGTGGAAAAATGGCAATTTTCACTTTCACCATCTGCTGCACATTAATTTCTGGTAAAAAATACCCTTGGGATCAAAATGCTCACTACACCCTTTGATAAATGCCTTGAGGGGTGTTGTTTTCCAAAATGGGGTCACTACTTGGGGGTTTGTTTTACTATTTGACCTCAGAACCCTGCAATTTTGGGCCAGTGCTATGAAAATCACTAAAATAGCCCTCAAATGCGCATGGTGCTCTTCATTCCTGAGCCATGTCATAAGGACAGGCAAATGATTAATGCCTTGAAGGGTATAGTTCCCAAAATAGGTGTCACTTTTATGGGGTTTCCACTGTACTCTGGTACCTCAGGGGCTTTAAAAATGCGACATAGCGCCCACACAGCAATCCAGCAAAATCTCCATTCCAAAAGCCAAATGGCGCTCCTTCCATTCTGAGCCATGCCATTTGCCCAAACTGCAGTTGAGGGCCACATATTCGGGAGAAATTTCTTTACAAATGTTGGGGTGCTTTTTCTCCTTTATTCCTTGTGAAAATTAAAAAAATCTAAGCTAAAACAATATTTTATGGAAAAAAAAGGTTGATTTTCGTTTGCACAACCTAATTTCAATAAATTTATCATAAAAACTGTTTGGGCAAAATGACCACTATACCGCTTAGATGATTTCCTTAAAGTGGGTAGTTTTCAAAATCGTGTTTTTTAGGGGGTGCCCACTATGCTTTGGCACTAAAAGACCTCTTCAAACCTGAAAATGAGGCCCCAAAATCTACTAGATGCTCCTTCATTCCTGAGGCCTGAGTTTGAGTCCAGAATCTGGGCAATAAATATTCTGTGTTACAGGATCAAAATGGATTCAATTTTAATTTCTGCAAAAAAAAACCCATTCCTACATTTTAAATCCACTTTGCTTTAAATCCTGTTAAATACTTAAAGGGTTAAGGAACTTTTTAAATACAGTTTTAATTACTTTAAAGGGCCTATATATTAGAAACCTCCATGATCACCCCATTTTTTAAAAAAACGACACCACCTTAAAGCCACTTTAGTACTGAACTGGTCCCTAAAAAGTAAGTTTTGAAGTGTTCTTGAAAATGTAAGAAATTGTTGCTAAAGTTCTAAGCCTTCTAACGTCCTTGAATTATAAAACGGTGTTAAAAAAATTATGCCAGTATAAAGTAGCCATATGGTAAATGTTAACTAGTAATTATTTTGAGTGGTATTACTATCTGTCTTACAAGCAGATACATTTAAAGGCTATGTACACCTTTGAAAATGTTTTTTTTATTTCATAACTTACATGTGATCAATAACAGGTGACGCATTACCCGCTGTCACTGAACCCGTGAGTGACGATGACCTGACAGATTCAGGTCTCAGCGCAAGATAAATCTGCTCTGTATACAGCATACAAAGCAGTTGTATCTCAAAAAGTTAAAATTATTTTTAATAAAATGTAATTACAAAGTTGCACCAATCACACTGATACACATTTTTATTTTTCAAAGGTGTTCATAGCATTTAAATCTAGAAAAATGATATTTTTCAAAATTTTCACAAAATTTTAGTTTTTTTCACAAATAAACACTGAATGTATCAGCCAAATTTTACAACTTACATAAAGTAGAAAGTGTCACGAGAAATCAGTCTCAAAATCGCTTGGATAAGGAAAAGCATTCCAAAGTTTTTATCACATAAAGTAAGACATCTCAGATTTGAAAAAAGGCGCTTTGTCCACAAAGCCAAAACTGTCTGCGTCTCTAAGGCCTCATGCACACGACTGTAGCCATGTGCACCGCCGTGATTTTCGAGTCGGCGGGCAGTGGAATATCTCCCACAAGCCGCCCGCAAATCGCGGGCCGTGCACATTATTTCTTATGAGCCTGGACCGCAGAACACGGCCGTAATAAGACATGCCCATTCTTTCTGCGGTCCGGGCTCCTGTGCCATGCACGGACCGTGAAAACCACGGTCGTGTGCATGGCCCCATAGGAATGAATTGGGCCGCAATTCTCCTGTGGATTTTCGGGGGAATTGCGGCCGCAAAAACAAGTTCATGTGCATGGGGCCTAAGGGGTTAAACAAGGTCATGTGATACAAACATGGTGATTTTAAAACTTTTGTAGAGGTTTCGAAGGTAGCCCATCCATATCGTATATAAAATAAAGTTATCTAAACAAGAGGGCCTCATATTTGGTGGTAAAGTGGGGGAGAAGTGGCACAGATTTAAAGGCATACACTACCGTTCAAAAGTTTGGGGTCACCCAGACAATTTTGTGTTTTCCATGAAAATTCACACTTATATTTATCAAATGAGTTGCAAAATGACTAGAAAATATAGTCAAGACATTGACAAGGTTAGAAATAATGATTTTTATTTGAAATAATAATTTTCTCCTTCAAACTTTGCTTTCGTCAAAGAATGCTCCATTTGCAGCAATTACAGCATTGCAGATCTTTGGCATTCTAGCTGTTAATTTGCTGAGGTAATCGGGAGAAATTTCACCCCATGCTTCCAGAATCCCCTCCCACAAGTTGGATTGGCTTGATGGGCACTTCTTGCGTACCATACGGTCAAGCTGCTCCCACAACAGCTCTATGGGGTTGAGATCTGGTGACTGCGCTGGCCACTCCATTACAGATAGAATACCAGCTGCCTGCTTCTTCCCTAAATAGTTCTTGCATAATTTGGAGGTCATTGTCCTGTTGTAGGATGAAATTGGCTCCAATCAAGAGCTGTCACCAGGGTGTATGGCATGGCGTTGCAAAATGGTGTGATAGCCTTCCTTACTCAAAATCCCTTTTACCTTGTACAAATCTCCCACTTTACCAGCACCAAAGCAAAGCAACCCCAGCATCACATTACCTCCACCATGCTTGACAGATGGTGTCAGGCACTTTTCCAGCATCTTTTCAGTTGTTCTGCGTCTCACAAATGTTCTTCTGTGTGATCCAAACACCTCAAACTTCGATTAGTCTGTCCATAACACTTTTTTCCAATCTTCCTCTGTCCAATGTCTGTGTGCTTTTGCCCATATTAATCTTTTCCTTTTATTAGCCAGTCTCAGATATGGCTTTTTCTTTGCCACTCTGCCATGAAGGCCAGCATCCCGGAGTCGCCTCTTCACTGTAGATGTTGACACTGGAGTTTTGCGGGTACTATTTAATGAAGCTGCCAGTTGAGGACCTGTGAGGCGTCTATTTCTCAAACTAGAGACTCTAATGTACTTGTCTTGTTGCTCAGTTGTGCAGCGGGGCCTCCCACTTCTCTTTCTACTCTGGTTAGAGCCTGTTTGAGCTGTCCTCTGAAGGGAGTAGTACACACCGTTGTAGGAAATCTGCAGTTTCTTGGCAATTTCTCGCATGGAATAGCCTTCATTTCTAAGAACAAGAATAGACTGTTGAGTTTCACATGAAAGCTCTCTTTTTCTAGCCATTTTGAGAGTTTAATCGAGCCCACAAATGTAATGCTCCAGATTCTCAACTAGCTCAAAGGAAGGTCAGTTTTTAGCTCCTCTATACAGCAAAACTGTTTACAGCGGTGCTAACATAATTACACAAGGGGTTTCAAGTGTTTTCTAATCAACCATTAGCCTTCTAACACAGTTAGCAAACACAATGTACCATTAGAACACTGGAGTGATGGTTTCTGGAAATGGGTCTCTATACACCTATGTAGATATTGCATTAAAAGCCAGACGTTTGCAGCTAGAATAGTCATTTAGCACATTAACAATGTATAGAGTGTATTTCTGATTAATTTTATGTTATCTTCATTGAAAAAAACGGTGCTTTTCTTTCAAAAATAAGGAAATTTCTAAGTGACCCTAAACTTTTGAACGGTAGTGTACCTCCCGATAGAAATGGTGGAAAGAAATGTCTTGCATGGCTGGGCACAGGTGCAGAGGACTATCTCGGAGTTATTGCAAGAAATTATTTCATAAAGGGCTTTTAATACTTCACTGAATAATCATATAACATATTTTCAAATGGGAATACCCGAAATGTGGGGAATATAAAGCAGATTTAATACACTTTTTATGGAGATGCCCAACTATCAAAACACTATGGAAAGGAGTCGAGAGGTACTTTCAATATGCTACAAGTAAATTGCCCAAGATGTATGGCATTTATTTTTCTGTTCAATCATTTTTATTGGTTTTTACACAAAAAGAATGGATGCAAACTATACATGTAGCATATTTTTGAATACATATATCAAAAACTACTGCATCTTATTCATCGAAACATCTTTGTTTCGGTCCAACATAATAACATTTCAACAAGACAACAGAATAACATCACTAGCAGCATGTATATCGTCAAAAGATTTTGTTATGAGTATGAATCTAATTAAGATGTCAGTTGTTTATCTAAGAGCTATATTTGATGGCATAAAGGGCTGGCTGACCAGCTTTCCCAAATGTTGGAGAATTTAGGGAAACTAAGATTACCAAGTGCTATTATTCTTTCATATGCATAAGAGGAGTTAATTAGCAACAATAGTTCGGCCTGGGTGGGTATGTCGGCACTCTTCCAATGTCTAGTCACCACTAGCTTTGCCATAGCTAATATTTTACATGACAGTATTCTGAATTTTGGAGGAATGTCTTCCATGTGTAAAAACAGTAGAGCTAAATGAGGGGATACAGGAATCCGTAAGTCAAACATAGTTTCTAATAATGCAAATACCTCTCTCCAATAGCTTAGTATTACTGGACACTCCCAAAGTACATGTAATAAAGTGCCTCTGTTACCACATCCCCTCCAACATGTTACTGAGACATCTGGGAACATTATATGAAGTTTGTCCGGGGTGTAATACCAGTGTAGATGGGTTTTTAGAGCCGCTTCTAACTGGGAGCTACATTGCAGCGAACTATGAATCTGATTATATGCTTTCCTCCATGTTTCTTCCCCGAATGACATTCCTAGCATCCGCTCCCATAATAAAATATTGTGAGTTTTACAAAAATCTGTGTGACTTGACAATGTATCATATACTCCTTTCAATATCTTAGTAGATTTGGCCAGCAAGCTAAAAAGTTTTGTATTATAGATAGGGTGACGATCCTTTAAAGTGGATAAAAAGTGTCTGACCTGTAAGTATTTATAAAAGTCACTCCTTGGAAGGGAGTATGTGAGCTTCAAATATTCAAAGGAGTGTAGTTGTTCCTTACAATATAACTGAGAAATTTGGGATATTCCTCCAGACTTCCAGTTGTTTAAGTTTAAATGAGGGATGGCCAGTTCCAGCACTTCCAGAGGGACCTGCGATTTGGTAAGAGGCACACGATTGGAGGAGTGTTGCTGTATGTAGGACCAACACCTTAAGGGTATGTTCACACGGCCTATTTACGGACGTAATTCGGGCGTTTTTGCCCCGAATTACGTCCGAAAATAGCGCCTCAATAGCGCTGACAAACATCTGCCCATTGAAAGCAATGGGCAGACGTTTGTCTGTTCACACGAGGCGTATATTTACGCGCCGCTGTCAAATGACGGCGCGTAAATAGACGCCCGCGTCAAAGAAGTGACCTGTCACTTCTTTGGCCGTAATTGGAGCCGTTATTCATTGACTCCAATGAATAGCAGCGCTAATTACGCCCGTAATTGACGCGACGTTCAAGCGCCTGCACATGCCGGTACGGCTGAAATTACGGGGATGTTTTCAGGCTGAAACATCCCCGTAATTTCAGCCGTAACGGACGCCCTCGTGTGAACATACCCTTAGGCTGCTTTAGTAATTGGGGAGATGTGTGCAGGGATGGCTATGTTCCAAAGTTCAAGAAACATGAGCGCTTTCAAGCTAGACGGATAAACATAAGATGTTTCTATTTGAACCCAATGTGTTGAGAGATTAGTCGTCCACCCTGGACTTAGGAGTGCCACCAAAGTGGAGGAGTAGTATGCATAAATATCTGGTATTCCCAATCCCCCTAGTCTTCTATCCCTAGTCAAAATATGTGCTGCTACACGTGGTTTGCGATAAGACCAAATAAATTTCATGATAGCCATTTGGATACATTTGAAGAAAGATTTTGGTACGGCTATTGGGACCGTTCTGAACAAATACAGCAGTTTAGGTAGTAATAACATTTTGAATGCGGCAATCCTGCCTATCCAAGACACTTCAACTTTATGTAGTCTAGCCATTTCTACTTGGATTGTTTGCAAAAGGGGTTCATAGTTAGATCTGTATAAAGATTTGTGAGATTGTGTCAGAGTTATACCCAGGTATGTGATACCTTTATCTTTCCAGTCAAAAGGATATCTATACTTAAGGAGATGAAGTAGAGAGGGCGAAATGTTCAGTGGTAATATTTGGGATTTCTGGGTATTTAATTTGTATAACGAGACTTGTCCAAATTTTTGAATACAGTCTAGAGTAGCTTCGAGTGAATCTTCTGGGGAGGATAAGGAGAGTATTATGTCATCTGCATATAATGAAACTGTATGTACTCGATTGTCGATGCATATACCGTGAATGTTTGCATGTGTTCGTAAAATTTGGGCTAGAGGTTCCATAGATAGTATAAACACAAGGGGGGATAAAGGGCATCCTTGTCTAGTTCCGTTTGTAATTTGGAAAGAGTCAGACAACACCCCATTAGTATATACTTGAGCTGACGGGCATGAATACAGAGCTTTAATAGCTTCAATTATACATCCTCTGAACCCCATCTTTCCTAACGCCGAAAAAGCGTATTCCCAATGGATACGATCAAACGCTTTTTCAGCATCTAGGGCTAGCATTACCGAAGGCATCTCTGATTGTTCTATCGTATGTAGAATACCCAATACTCTACGAGTGTTGTCTGAGGCTTGTCTACCCTTTACGAATCCTACCTGATCTTCTTTTATCAGCGTGGGCAGCAAGTGGGAAATTCTCATAGCTAGTATTTTTGCGTATATTTTAACATCTACATTTAATAATGAGATAGGACGAAAGTTTTGAGGGGCATCTATAGTTTTCCCTGGTTTCGGGATGGTGACAATTAAGGCAGATTGATTTTCGGCTGGTAGAACCCCTGAGTCCATTGCTTTCTGGAAAAATCTACACATAAACGGTAATAATATACCTTGTAGTGATTTATAATACATGTTGGTAAGTCCATCTGGGCCAGGAGACTTGCCGTTGGGTAGTAACTTAAGAGCGTCAGATATTTCCTTTTCTAGAAACGGGGCGTTTAAATTCGACAGTTGGATCTCGGAGAGGTGAGGTAGATTTATTTTTCGCAGAAAAGCCTGAATATCTGCATCCGACGGATGTGGGGAAAATGGGTCTTTCCCTAAATTGTATAAAGAGGAATAAAAAGTTCTAAATTGGTTAGCAATGTCTGTGGGGTGTGTTATTTTCGTTTGGGTGTGGGGATCTATCAGAAATGGAATCTTGGATTTTTGGTGTTGCGTCTTCAATCTAGCTGCCAACAACTTGCTGGCCTTATTGTTCTGCGAATAATACCTTGCTTTGGTTTTTTTGAGATTTTTCTCATAGTCAGAAAGCAAGCTACATCTTAAGCGTTGTCGTAGAATAAAAAGTTTTTCGGCGTTTTGTGGCGTCTGCTTAGTTTTATTTTGGGTTTCCATGGAGCGAATTTCTTCTATAAGGGAAGAAATTAAGGCCATCCTTTGTTTTTTAACTATATGTCCCAAACGAATGAGAGTGCCTCTAACAAAGGCTTTGTGGGCATTCCATAAGGTGAAATCATTGATTTGGGAATTGTCGTTTTGTTGGAAATATTCTCTGAGGTCATTTGCAATGGTTTGTTTATGTTCCGGATGTGACAATAAAAAAGGGTTGCATCTCCAGAGGTAAGTGGGTTTGGACCTATTACTTTCCTCAATTGTCAGGGTTATTACCGCATGATCCGACCATTTAATGGTCTCTATTGATGAGTTTTTAGTGGCAAAGAGCGATTCTTTGTCCACGAGAAACATATCTATGCGGGAATAACTATTATGGGTTGAGGAGTAGAAGGAATAATCTTTCTCTGTACTGTGCTGTGCCCGCCAGACATCATATAGTTCTTGTTTCCCTACCAAGGGTCCGAGTTGGGCTTGTGATTGACGTGTGGGGTTTGTGGTATCCAAAGAGGCATCGACTATAGTGTTGAAGTCCCCACATATTATCACCCTACCTTGACGTAATTTGTTCATTAGTCGGAATATTTTGTGGAGAAAACGAATTTGGTGACGGTTGGGAGCATAAACGTTTACAATTGTATATGTTATGTTGTTAATTATGCAGATTAATATGATATATCTACCATTTGGGTCAATATGGGCCTGAATTTTCTGGAACGCTACCGAGTTTTTTACAGCAATTAGAATACCTCTGGACTTAGCCGTGTGGTGTGATTGGAAAATGTGAGGAAATAAATGGTGATTTATGCGATTCGCATCTGTTTGTAATAGGTGCGTTTCTTGGGCACACAAGATGTCACATACTATGGATTTAGATTCTTGCCACATATGCGCTCTTTTATGTGGACTATTAAGCCCGTTCACATTAAGTGAGGCTATTTTAATAACCATTGTATCTGTAAAGAAATGCGATGTAGTATCCTATCTGAGGAGATAAAAGTTTGTTTTCCCCTGTACCTGTACACAATGTGATCAGCTCATTCAGTTTCCATCGACCATATTCACCATGGGTGTCTCTGCTGCTAGCACAAAAATATAACAAAGAAATAAACACAAAACAGTAGATTCTACATAAATCTAGTACGAACCATGGACAAATGAAACTGTCCATCATTTATTTTTCACTCTTTAGGGAAAGGAGGCGATAAACTTTTAAATGATTGTATCCATAATGACCTCCAAGTTATCCTGACAGAATGGATCATAATGCACCTTCACTCCATTGCGTAAGTTATATATAAATTAAAATAAATATGTTGTCTATGCAATGAGTTGACAGAAATAGAATCTTGAAGGACAGAATTAAGGTGGAGAAAAACCTTGTACCTAACATTAAGTAAATATTCTCAGAGGTAGCCAACATTAAGTAAATATAGTCAGATTCGATTATTTACCCAAAAATTCCTCTCAACTATGCATTAAGTGGGGTTGGTCGGAGACTAGGGTGGGAGGGTGACTGCGTAGTAGAGAAATTAATTTCATAAATATGAATCTTTGTTGTATTCATTGCACATCATCATGAGGTCCTAAGTATATGGGCGTATTGATTAATATTTTATGTAGAGTTAAAAAAGGAAATAACGTTTTTAAAAGAAAAAATATATTTTTTCCTTTAAAGTCAAGATGCTAGATAAGGCAAGCTGCAATGTTAAAAAAACTGCAGCAAATTCTAAAAAAATATGTTTTTGCAAATGCAAAATGTAAATGTAAATCTCATTCACATTTAGTTGACACTTGGCTACTTCCTTTTTCTACTGCGATGGAACACAGTGTAAAAGCTGCAAAGACGTTTGAACTAGACCAAATCGTTAAAATCTTTAGCTTTAAATACACTTCCACATACATATCTGCATGTTCTGTAGACAACCTGTTTGTGTGTGTGTGCGTGTGTGTGTGTGTATAATATATATGTATATATATATATATATATATATATATATATATATTCTACATGATAAATGACACTGCTTCACTTATTTTGTATTTGTAAAGATCTACACTCTCATTCGCATTTATGATGCTTGTCATTAGAAGTAGTCGATAAGTTAGTTTTCTGACACACCCCTAGGGCTAGGTTCGCATCATGTCTGTGGATTACGTTTTGCGCCACGATTTGAAACTTGACTGCGTTTTTAATGCAGTTAAGGCAACTATAACATTATATGTACAAATAGATAGACTCCAAACGCATAATCATTATAGGCTAGGTGAAGTTTAGGACACCAACTTCCCCCCATATTTTACCATATAGACTGCTCCATAACTATTAGAACCATACCAAAAGAATAGAGCTCATAGTCAAAGTATATATAAGAATATAGAAACTTTATTACAGAAAATATATAACATACATTTAAAAACATCTAGAATTAAGACTCTAGTACAAACACTGCGGTATTATAGAGCTCAACAAGGAAAATGCTATGTGAAAAGTATAATGGGTAAATGTACAGACTGCACTGGCTACCCACAGAGACAATTTGAAATTTCTCAAACACTATGGGTTCCAATCTAATGCACCCCAGTGTCCTCACATATCCCTATACGTTCAAGACTAGTTAAGGTGGGGGGAGGCAGAGGGAACATTCAATATCTGTAGTAAGTAGTCACACATGCAGTCTTACCCATTATAACCAAGGAAGGTAACATTATATGGGCCAAATGTGTTCCAAAAGGACACTCTTATTGCATATGTTTGTATAAAGATAGTCTATGAGCAGGTTAGACGTAAAAGGCTCTGTTCACATCTGTGTCGAAGGCTCCGTTTGGGAAAAATGCTCCAACGGAAAGAATGCAGGCTAGTCTTCCTGTCTAAATGACAGAAACCACAACACAACCCATAATGAGTCAATGGGCCCTATCGGGCATCGGTGGTATCAGGATGAGAACAGATGGGAACAAAACCCATGTCAGCGAATTTTCCTGGTTTATACACCGAATGTGCACCACATGTGAACCTGGCCTAACTGTTTAGCTGAGCTCGTAGAATGTAGTTAAAGAGGCTGTCACCAGTTTATAACTTCCCTATCTCCTACCTAATCTAATCGGCACTTTGATTTAGATAACTACTGTTTTTTGTTTTGTTTTTTTTAAACGTTCATTATTGAGCAAGTAATGAACATATTTCGATTTATGCTAATTTTTTCGAAGTGCCCAACTGGGTTTTTTTTTTCTATTCACCAAGTGGGCGTTGTATAGAAAAGTGTATGACGCTGACCAATCAGCGTCATACACTTCTCTTCATTCCAGCCCAGCTTCATTCACAGCCCAGCGTGATCTCGCAAGATCCGGCTGTGACATGACTTCCTCCCACAGGTCCTTCACCGGAGCAACTGAAGACTGAACAGACATGCCAGGACATTTATCCGAATCTGCAGCGGCTGGAGGCGATGTCTGTTCAATCTTCCGTCGCTCCGGTGAAGGACCTGCGGAGGAAGTCACGTCACATCATAAACTCGCAAGAAATTGACATGGTGAGGATTTTTAGTTTTAATCACTGTGCTTGGGGAGAAAATTCTAGCTGGGGTGGCGGAGTATTTAAACTAGGGCTGAGCAGTGAGGCCAGTGTAGAAAATAAAGGGGTAGTTATGTTAGAGAGGGTTCAGACTATATTTGTGGAGGGAGAAATAGACTGTGGGGAGAGGACTAGACAACAGGATAAGGAGATCCTTTTGTTACAAAACAGCAATGAAAAAAAAAATGCCCAAATAATGTCAAACAATCACATTTCTGATACCAAACGTGGCAATTTGAAATGCAAGTTAAAGTGTATGTTCAGAAATGCCAGAAGTCTAGCAAGCAAAATGGGGAAGCTAGAGGCCTTAGTACTGGAGGAACATATAGATATAGTTGGTGTTGTTGAAACATGGCTAGACTCTTCACACGACTGGGCTGTAAATCTACAGGGTTCTACACTGTTTCGGAAAGACAGGGCAAATAGGGAAGGCGGTGGAGAATGTCTGCATGTGAGAAGAGATATAAAGTTGAGTGTGAAAGTGACAATAGTGGGTGAAGATTGTGAGGAGGTGGAAACCTTGTGGGTGGAATTACAAAGGAAGGTAAACACTGAAAAAATTACTTTTTGTGTAATCTATAGACCCCCCAATATAACTGAGGAGATGGAAGGTCAGCTATATAAACAGATGGAGCAAGCAGCACAGGGGAGTACTGTAGTGATAATGGGAGATTTTAATTACAGGAATATTAATATTTATACATTTCCTCAACCCGTTTCAGGAAAATTTTATGGGCCAGTGTCACGTTGGGTACGTGGACCCACTGGACCGTACCGCCTTGACGGTATGGCAGCTGGCCAACAGGACGCAGGTCAGAGTCTATAGTTCGCATAGTGTACCTGTGGAAGCTTGGACAGTTGCAAGACAGGCTCGGCTGGGAATAAGCAGCAGGCAGGCGCTAGGCGTGGTGTAGCAGGATAGGCGTGGTATACAGCACAGCATGACTTCAGCTCAACACGGTACTTGACTAGGATAGCGCGGGATACAGGTTACAGGTAGCAGGAACAGGAAACAATAGGAACTGGAAAACACTTAGGAGACCATTTGCTTAGACAGACTAGGATAACGACAACAAGGCTCAGGCAAGGTAGGAAGGGGCTGGACCCCTCTTATAGTCCAGGGGCTATAGTCCCGGACCCGGCCGGGAGAAGCGGAAGTGAGCGCTGGCATCTCCTGAGGAGGAGATGGAGACCAGCGCTCACTGTTCTATGACTGGCGGCCATGGGCATGACAGTATCCCCCCTCTTACGCCCCCTCCTCTTAGGGCCAGAACGAGAAAGAAACTTCTTCAGGAGGGTAGGGGCATTGAGGTTCTCTTCTCGCTCCCAGTACCTCTCTTCAGGACCAAACCCCCTCCAATCCACTAAATAAAAGGTTCCAAGATCTCCTTAACCTCAAAAGTCTCTGATGAACCGCTGGGAGCCTCTGCAGGAGTGGAAGTCTTGGAGCAGCGTTTCAAGATCACCGGCTACAGCAGGGAGACATGGAAGGAGTTGGAGATCTTAAGGGTAGGAGGCAGCCGAAGCTTGTAGGAAACAGGGGTTATTTGTTGCAAAATCTCAAAGGGTCCAAGGAACCTGGGAGCAAACATGTACGATGGCACACTCAGCTGGATATTCCTAGAGGACAGCCAGACCTTAGTGCCTGGAAGGAACTGGGGAGGCTCTCGTCTTCTTGTGTCTGCCTTTCTCTTCATGCGGTCGACTGCCAGCAGAATAGAAGATCGGGTCTGCTGCCAGATCTGTAGAAAGTCCCTGAATGCAGAGTCAGCTGCAGGCACCTGGGTCGTAGTGTAAACAGGAAGAGGTATTCGAGGATGTTGGCCATAGACAATGAAGAATGGACTCTTAGCGGTGGACTCAGTGGTGTGGTTGTTGTAGGAGAACTCAGCCCAAGGAAGCAGCTGCACCCAGTCATCATGCTGCCTGGAGATAAATTGTCGTAGATAGTTCTCCATAATCTGGTTTGTTCTCTCGACTTGACCATTTGACTGGGGATGGTAGGCAGAAGAAAAGTCCAACTTCACACTGAGGAGTATGCAGAAAGCTCTCCAGAACTTTGAGGTGAACTGAACCACCCGATCCGACACAATATGTAGAGGCAAGCCGTGCAGACGGAATATGTGTTGGATGAAGAGATTGGCCAGTCGGGAAGCAGATGGTATGCCGGTCAGTAGAACCAAATGAGCCATCTTAGAGAATCCACCACCACCCAGATCTGCAACCAGCAGAGAGAGGCAGGTCTGTGACAAAGTCCATAGCAATATGTTGCCAGGGGCATCGGGCACAGGAAGCGGCTGGAGCAGGCCCGCTGGTTTGGAGTGGACAACTTTATTTGCTGCGCACACCGTGCAGGAGGAGACAAAGTCAGTGATGTCTTTGGGCAGCGTGGGTCACCAGAACTGACGAGCAATCAGGTCTCGGGTCTTACGGACACCCGCGTGCCTTGCCAATTTGGAACTGTGACCCCAGTGGAGGGTTCTTCTTCGGTCAGCCAGATGCACAAATGTCCTCCAAGGTGGAATGTCTCTAACTTGCAGAGGTTTGACAGGGATGATACAGGACGGGTTAGTCATACTCTGTGGAGACTCCTGTAAAGGATCTGCCAGGCACAGCTTCGGGGTTAACGCCCATAGATAATCAGTCTGCACCTGCTTCTATGTCTGTGAGACTGACTCCATCTTCCACCACTCAGGGTGGCAGGCTTAGGAGTGGGAGAACCTATCACAGCCTGGCCAGACGGAGCTAGCTCCCGCCCTCTGTCTATTTATACCTGCCTTTCCTGTTCCTCCTTTGCTTGTGATTCTTCTCGTTTGGTTTCCTGGCCCCGCTGCAGCTCCTTGTACCGTTGTCCTTGCTTCGTATTGGCCCCGGCTTGCTGACTGCTCTCCTGCTCTGCGTTTGGCGCCTCGTGCTCTCCTGGTTTGACTCGGCTTGTTCGCTTCTCTTGTTGCTCGCGGTGTTGCCGTGGGCAACTGTCCCTTTCTCCCCCTGGCTCTGTGTGCCCTTGTCTGTTTGTCTGTCGTGCACTTGTTGAGCGTGGGGGCCGTCGCCCGGTTGTGCCCCGTCGCCAGGCGCGGGTTGTTGTGGGTGGGCGGGGACTGGGTGGCGGGTAGATTGGGGCTCACTTGTCTGTCTCCCCGCCCCCGTCATTACATAATCACAAGCCCATACCTAGTCTACCCTGGTCCCTGACACCACTATGGACCCCCTTGAGACCCTGGCTTAGCAAATCCAGGGTCTCTCCCTACAGGTCCAGGCCCTGGCTCAGAGGGTCAACCAGCATGATGCTACCATGGTAGTCCCCCTCACCTTACCTCTTGAACCCCACCTCAAGTTGCCCGACCGGTTCTCAGGGGACCGGAAGACTTTTCTCTCCTTTCGGGAGAGTTGTAGGCTCTATTTTCGTTTAAAGCCCCACTCCTCAGGTTCTGAGAGCCAGCGGGTGGGTATAATTATGTCCCGGCTCCAGGAAGGGCCCCAAGAATGGGCCTTTTCCTTGGCTCCTGACGCCCCTGAACTTTCCTCCGTTGATCTTTTCTTTTCTGCTCTTGGACTCATCTATGACGAGACTGACAAGACTGCTTTTGCCGAGAGTCAGCTGGTGACCTTACGTCAGGGTAAGGGACCTGTTGAGGAGTATTGCTCTGACTTTAGGAAGTGGTGCGTAGCTTCTCGGTGGAATGACCCTGCCTTAAGGTGCCAGTTTAGGTTGGGTCTGTTGAACGCCCTGAAAGATCTGCTAGTTAGTTATCCCTCTTCTGACTCCCTAGACCAGGTTATGGCTTTAGCGGTACGACTTGACCGACGTCTCAGGGAACAACGACTTGAACGTCTTGATGTTTTCTCCTCTGACTCCCCCATGATGCCTCCCGAGGTTCCGTTGCTTCGTTCTTCCCCGGAAGACTCGGAGGTACCTATGCAACTCGGGGCCTCCGTGTCCCCCCAACAACGTAGAGATTTCCGCAGGAAGAATGGTCTCTGCTTCTACTGTGGGGATGACAAGCATCAAGTGAACATCTGTCCTAAGCGTAAGAATGCAGCCGGAGAACTTCCGCGCCTAAGTGATCATCGGGGAGGTCACTTGGGCGCACATGTATTTCCCATAAATATGAAACGTAATAAAATCTTGCTTCCCTTTCAGGTCTCTTTTGGTGGTAGGTCTGCTACCGGCAGTGCCTTCGTGGATTCAGGGTCTTCTGCTAATATCATGTCTGTGGAATTTTCTATGTCTCTAGCTATGCCTTTGATTGATTTGCCTAAACCTGTCCCGGTAGTGGGTATCGACTCCACTCCTCTTGCTAATGGTTATTTTACACAGCATACCCCTGTTTTTGAACTCCTTGTTGGCTCCATGCATTTGGAGCAGTGCTCTGTGCTGTTAATGCAGGGATTATCGTCTGATTTGGTTTTAGGCCTTCCCTGGTTGCAGTTGCATAATCCCGCGTTTGACTGGAATTCTGGGGACCTTACCAAGTGGGGTAATGAATGCTTGACGTCATGTTTTCCTGTTAATTCTATTTCTCCCCCTAAGGAGGTGAACACGCTACCTGAGTTTGTTCAGGACTTTGCCGATGTTTTCTCTAAGGAGGCCTCCGAAGTGTTACCTCCTCATAGAGAATATGATTGCGCAATAAATTTGGTACCAGGAGCTAAGCTCCCTAAGGGTAGGATATTTAATCTCTCTTGTCCCGACCGTGAAGCCATGAGAGAGTATATCCAGGAATGCCTGGCCAAGGGTTACATTCGCCCCTCTACTTCTCCGGTAGGTGCTGGCTTCTTCTTCGTAGGGAAGAAGGATGGTGGTCTTAGGCCATGCATTGACTACCGAAGCTTGAATAAGGTCACTGTAAGGAACCAGTATCCCCTTCCTCTGATTCCTGATCTCTTTAATCAGGTTCAGGGGGCCCAATGGTTCTCTAAGTTTGATCTACGGAGGGCATATAACCTTATCCGCATCAAAGAGGGGGATGAGTGGAAGACTGCGTTTAACATGCCCGAAGGTCATTTAGAATACCTCGTCATGCCCTTTGGGTTGTGTAATGCTCCCGCGGTCTTCCAGAATTTCATAAATGAGATTTTAAGAGACTACCTGGGGGTATTTCTTGTAGTGTACCTTGATGACATACTTGTGTTTTCCAAGGACTGGTCCTCCCACATTGAGCATGTCCGGAAGGTGCTCCAGGTCCTTCGAGAAAACAAACTGTTTGCGAAGACCGAAAAATGTGTGTTTGGGGTGCAGGAGATACCATTTTTGGGCCAAATCCTCACTCCACATGAATTCCGCATGGACCCTGCCAAGGTCCAGGCTGTGGCGGAATGGGTCCAACCTGCCTCCCTGAAGGCGTTACAGTGCTTCCTGGGGTTCGCTAATTATTACAGTTGGTTTATTGCTAACTTCTCGGTCATCGCTAAGCCTCTTACGGATCTCACTCGCAAAGGTGCTGATCTCCTCCACTGGCCTCCTGAGGCTGTCCAGGCTTTTGAGGTCCTTAAGAAGTGCTTTATCTCGGCCCCGGTGCTGGTTTAGCCCAACCAAATGGAGCCATTTATCATGGAGGTTGACGCGTCCGAGGTGGGAGTGGGGGCTGTCTTGTCCCAGGGTACCAGGTCCCTCACCCATCTCCGTCCCTGTGCCTACTTCTCCAGGAAGTTTTCACCCACTGAGAGTAACTATGATATTGGCAACCGCGAACTCTTAGCCATTAAATGGGCATTTGAAGAGTGGCGCCACTTCCTGGAGGGGGCTAGACACCAGGTAACGGTCCTTGCCGACCACAAGATCTCGTTTTCCTAGAATCTGCCCGGAGGCTAAACCCGAGACAAGCTCGTTGGGCGTTATTTTTTACCAGATTCAACTTTGTGGTTACCTATAGGGCTGGGTCTAAAAATGTTAAGGCTGATGCACTGTCACGTAGCTTCATGGCCAGCCCTCCTTCGGAGGAAGATCCTGCTTGTATTTTGCCTCCAGGTATAATCATTTCCGCTATTGATTCTGATTTAGTCTCTGAAATTGCGGCTGATCAAGGTTCAGCTCCCGGGAGCCTTCCTGAGAACAAGCTGTTTGTTCCCCTGCAATTCCGGCTAAGGGTACTTAGGGAAAATCATGACTCTGCACTATTTGGCCATCCAGGCATCCTGGGTACCAAGCACCTCATTGCCAGAAACGATTGGTGGCCTGGGTTGCCTAAAGACGTTAACGCCTACGTCGCCGCTTGTGAAGTTTGTGCTAGGTCCAAGACTCCCAGGTCCCGACCAGCGGGCTTACTATGTTCTTTGCCCATTCCCCAGAGACCTTGGACCCATATCTCCATGGATTTTATCACCGATTTGCCTCCATCTCAAGGCAAGTCGGTGGTGTGGGTTGTAGTAGACCGCTTCAGTAAAATGTGCCATTTTGTGCCCCTCAAGAAACTACCCAATGCTAAGACGTTAGCTACCTTGTTTGTCAAACACATCCTGCGTCTCCATGGGGTCCCTGTCAATATTGTTTCTGATAGAGGGGTACAATTTGTTTCATTGTTTTGGAGAGCCTTCTGTAAAAAGTTGGAGATTGATCTATCCTTCTCCTCTGCCTTCCATCCTGAAACTAATGGCCAAACTCAGAGGACTAATCAGTCTCTAGAACAATATTTAAGGTGTTTTATCTCTGACTGTCAATATGATTGGGTCTCATTCATACCCCTCGCCGAATTTTCCCTTAATATCCGGGTCAGTATCTCGTCAGGGGTCTCCCCCTTTTTCTGTAATTTTGGGTTTAATCCACGGTTCTCTTCCGTTTCACCTGGTAGTTCCAACAATCCCGAGGTAGAGGTCGTTCATCGAGAACTGTGCACAGTCTGGGCTCAGGTTCAGAAGAACCTAGAGGCGTCCCAGAGCATACAAAAAACTCAGGCAGATAGAAAACGTTCTGCTAACCCCTTGTTTATGGTCGGGGATGTGGTGTGGCTATCGTCTAAAAATTTGCGCCTTAAGGTCCCGTCCAAGAAGTTTGCTCCCCGGTTTATAGGGCCGTACAAGGTCATTGAAGTCCTCAATACTGTCTCCTTCCGACTGGAGTTGCCCCCATCTTTTCGAGTACACGACGTGTTCCATGCCTCCCTCCTTAAACGCTGCTCCCCGTCCTTGGCTCCCTCGAGGAAACCTCCGGTCTCTGTTCTCACCCCTGAGGGGGCAGAATTCGAGGTGGCCAAGATTGTGGAGAGCAGGATGGTCCAAGGCTCCCTCCAGTACCTGGTCCATTGGAGAGGATACGGGCCGGAGGAGAGGACTTGGGTACCCACTCGGGATGTTCACGCTGGGATATTGGTCAGGAGGTTTCACCTTCGTTTCCCTAGTAAACCAGGTCCACTTAGAAAGGGTCCGGTGGCCCCTCATAAAAGGGGGGGTACTGTAAAGGATCTGCCAGGCACAGCTTCGGGGTTAACGCCCATAGATAATCAGTCTGCACCTGCTTCTATGTCTGTGAGACTGACTCCATCTTCCACCACTCAGGGTGGCAGGCTTAGGAGTGGGAGAACCTATCACAGCCTGGCCAGACGGAGTTAGCTCCCGCCCTCTGTCTATTTATACCTGCCTTTCCTGTTCCTTCTTTGCTTGTGATTCTTCTCGTTTGGTTTCCTGGCCCTGCTGCAGCTCCTTGTACCGTTGTCCTTGCTTCGTATTGGCCCCGGCTTGCTGACTGCTCTCCTGCTCTGCGTTTGGCGCCTCGTGCTCTCCTGGTTTGACTCGGCTTGTTCGCTTCTCTTGTTGCTCACGGTGTTGCCGTGGGCAACTGCCCCTTTCTCCCCCTGGCTCTGTGTGCCCTTGTCTGTTTGTCTGTCGTGCACTTGTTGAGCGTGGGGGCCGTCGCCCGGTTGTGCCCCGTCGCCTGGGGCGGGTTGTTGCGGTTGGGCGGGGACTGGGTGGCGGGTAGATTGGGGCTCACTTGTCTGTCTCCCCGCCCCCGTCATTACAACTCCATAGTGTCCTCTGTTTCGAATGACCTGGACAAGTCATTGGCCCTCACATTCTTGTCGGCCGGACGGTAGTGGAGCTCAAACTGGAACCGGGCAAAGAACAGCGATTACCTGGCCTGACGAGGATTCAGTCGTTTGGCCATCTGGAGATACGTGAGGTTCTTCTGGTTCATAAATATCAAGATGGGATGAACAGCTTCCTCTAATAGATGTCTCCACTCCTCCAGAGCCAATGGCCAGTAACTCCCGATCCCCAATCGAGTTTTTGCGTTCTGCGGAAGAGAAGAGCTTAGAATAATAGCCACATACCATTGACTTGCCCTTGGAACCTCTCTGGAATAGGAGTGCACCAGCACCGACAGAGGAGACGATTACCTCCAACGAGAACTTTCGAGAAACATCTGGATGATGGAGGATAGAGGCTGACGTGAAGGCACTCTTCAGGCTATTAAATGCGTCCTCTGCTTCTGGAGTCCACACCTTGGCGTTCATGCCTTTCTTTGTGAGGGTAGCGATAGGAGATGTCGGTGAGGAGAAGTTCGGAATGAACTGTCTGTAGAAATTGGCAAATCCCAGGAAGCGCTGTATGGCCCTCAAGCCTTGAGGGCGTGACCATTCCAGGACGGACTTTACCTTTTCAGGATCCATCTTGAGGCCTTGATTCGAGATTATTTAGCCCAGGAAGGGTAGAGCATCTTTCTCAAACACGCACTTCTCCAACTTGGCGTACAGGCGATTCTCCCTTAACCACAGCAAAACTTGATGGACATGTCTCCGATGAGTCACTGGATCTGGAGAAAAAAAATCAAGATGTCATCAAGATAGACCACAACACAAACATAGAGGAGGTTACGGAAGATGTCATTAACAAACTCTTGGAAGACCGCGGGAGCATTACACAGGTCGAAGGGCATTACTAGATATTCATAGTGTCCGTCAAGGGTTTTTAATGCCGTCTTCCATTCGTCACCCCGGCGAATCTGGATTAGGTTGTAAGCCCCACGCAGGTCTAGCTTAGAAAAAATCTTGGGTCCTCGTATACGATCCAACAGTTCAGAAATCAATGGCAACGGATATCTATTTTTTTACCGTGATCTGGTTGAGACCACAGTAATCGATGCAAGGATGCAGAGAACCATCCTTTTTATTGACAAAGAAGAACCTGGCTCCTGCTGGGGAAGAAGACTTCTGTGTGAAGGGAGAGAGGATATACCCTACCACGGGGAAGAGATGCACCAGGAACTAGGTTGATAGGACAGTCATACGTCCGGTGTGGGGGCAGCGTCTCTGCCTCTTTCTTGCTGAAGACATCCGAAAATGCAGAATAATAACCGGGCAATCCTGCCAAGGACCGAGGCAGAGGAGGCTGAGCCAAACGAATCTGTACCAGGCAACGGTTGTGACACTCGGAACCCCACTGGAGAACCTCTCCAGAATTCCAGTCCAGGACTGAGGCATGTAGTCGGAGCCAGGGCAGGCCCAGCAGCACAGGATTGACGGCTTTAGCCAGGACAAAGAACGAGAGGAGCTCGGAGTGGAGGGCCCCCACTTGGAGCCTCAGCGAATTGGGTCTGGCAGCTGTACTCCATTCACAGACGCAACCATCAAAGGCCTCTCCAGAGGGGTAGTGGGCAATTGGAGAATATCCACCAGGTCTCTACGAATGAAATTAGCAGCAGATCCAGAGTCCAGATACGCAGAGACCTGATGCGTTTTCTTGCCGGACACTATGGTGACGGGAATGGATAATTTAGACGAAAGTCCTTCTTTACCCAAGGTTGTCTCTCCCACCAACCCTAGGCTCTGGGGCTTTTGGGGAGTCCCAAGGTGCGTCTGTGTTGTCTCTCCTGGGTAGACAGTTTAAATTGGTCCGTCCTCACAGACTCCTTAGGAGGATCAGCATCAGAGGACAGCAGGGTTTGCTGCAAAGTAGGAACCGGACTAAGGAGTCCATCTCCTGACGAACTTCTTTGAACCGTTCTCGGATCGTTATATTAATCCGGGCGGCTAGAAGGATGGGGTGATCCAGCGTAGATGGTAGATCCCGGGCGGCAAGCTCGTACTTAATCCTAGGAGACAGTCCCTGCCAGAATGTAGCCACCAGGGCCTCATTGCTCCACAATAGTTCTCCCGCCAGGGTGCGGAAGTCGATGGCGTACTCGCCCACCGAGGTGTCTCCCTGGCATAGGTTTAGCAAGGAGTCGGCTGTAGACGAGACTCATCCAGGCTCCTCAAACACCATGCGAAATGTCCGTAGGAACCCCTGTAAGTCACGGGTCTCTTGTCCTTGTCTCTCCCAGATAGGGTTCGCCCATGCAAGGGCCCTGCCAGCGAGGAGAGAGACGATGAAAGCGACCCTTGCGCCATCAGACAAAAATGCTCTTGCATACAGGCTAAAGTGGATCTGGCACTGGTTTTAAAATCCACGGCAAGTCCTTGCGTTTCTATCATAACGATCAGGAAGTGGAAAAGAAAATCTTTGGATCAGCACTGCCAGGCGGTGTAGTCGGAGGATCAGTACTACCAGGAGGTGTAGTAGGAGGAGCGGCAGCTTGCACCTCCAGCCGACATGCAATAATGTTCAAGATCTGGAGGAGTTGGTCCTGTTGAGACCGGAGGGTTAGCATATCCGCCCGCATCTCTTGTGACGTCATCATGGTCTTGGATTGACCATCGGGGTCCATGGCCTGAGCCTACTGTCACGTTGGGTAGGTGGACCCACTGGTCCATACCGCCTTGACGGTATGGCAGCTGGCCAACTGGTCACAGTCTATAGTTCGTATAGTGTACCTGTGGTAGCTCGGATAGTAGCAAGACAGTCTCGGCTGGGACTGGGCAGCAGGCAGGCACCAGGAGTGGTGTAGCAGGACAGGCTTGGTATACAGCACAGCACGACTTCAGCTCAAAAGTACTTGACCAGGATAGCGCGGGATACAGGTTACAGGTAGCAGGAACGGGAAACACTGGGAACTGGAAAAGATTTAGGAGACCATTTGCATAGACAGACTAGGGTAAAGACAACAATGCTCAGGCAAGGGGGGAAGGGGCTGGGCCCCTCTTACAGTCCAGGGGCTAATGGGCTAATTTTGACTTAATTTCAGGTGCGCACGCTGGCCCTTTAAGAGCGGGCACGAGCGTGCGTGCGCACCCTTCGGGAACCGGCCGGGAGAAGCAGAAGTGAGCGCTGGCATCTCCTGAGGAGGAGATGGGGACCAGCGCTCACAGTTCAATGGCTGCAGGCGTCAGGAGGTGAGTGAGCCTGATGGCCCGTGGCCATGGGCATAACAGCCAGTTTGTGGAAGACCCAACTAGAGGTGAAGCTCTGTTGGATCTGGTCATTTCTAATAAAGCAGAGATTGTTGGGAATGTCAATGTTCGTGAAAATCTCGGTAACAGTGAGAACAATATAGTTATATTTTACCTTTACTTAAAAAAACAAACACAGGCTGAGAGGGCAAAAACACTTAATTTTAAGAAGGCCAATTTCCCCAAGATGGGGGCTGCAATTCAGGACATAGACTGGGAAGAACTAATGGTAAATAATGGTACAAATGATAAATGGGAGATCTTAAAATCTACTTTGTATAATTATAGTGCAAAATCTGAGGGTACATCTGTAACCTTTTTAAATTATAAAGATTATAAAGAGCTTAATAAAATTTGTACAACAGTAATAAAATCAGCCAAGGATAGTAAAACAAATCCCCAAAAAATCTTCAAGTTTGTAAATGTAAAAAATCCAAGGTCTGAACATGTAGGACCCCTAAATAGTGATAATGGGGAGTTGGTCACAGGGGATTAATAGAAGGCAGAGTTACTAAATGTATATATAACAGAAGAAAGAGCAGGTGATGTAGCCGGTGCCAGTGCGGTTAATACATCAACTAATATACTGAATTGGCTGAATGTAGATATGGTCCAAGCTAAGTTAAATAAAATAAATGTGCACAAGGCCCGGGACCAGATGGGTTAAACCCTAGAGTTCTAAAAGAGCTTAGTTCAGTTATTTCTGTCCCCCTCTTCATAATATTTAGAGATTCTGTAGTGACTGGTATAGTGCCAAGGGACTGGTGCGGGGCAAATGTGGTGCCTATTTTCAAAAAGGGCTCTAGGTCTTCCCTAGGTAAATATAGACCAGTTAGCTTAACATCAATTGTGGGAAAAAATGTTTGAGGGGCTATTGAGGGACTATATACAGGATTATGTGACAAAAAAAATAGTATTATAAGTGACAGCCAGCATGGTTTTACTAAGGACAGAAGTAGTCAAACCAACCTGATTTGTTTTTATGAAGAGGTGAGCAGAAGCCTAGACAGAGGGGCCGCTGTGGATATAGTGTTTTTGGACTTTGCAAAGGCATTTGACACTGTCCATCATAGACGTCTATTCAACTTATTTATTAATGATATAGAGGATTGGATTAATAGCACTATTTCTACTTTTGCAGATGACGCTAAGCTATGTAGTATTGTTCAGTCTATAGAAGATGTTCGTAAATTGCAAGCTGATTAGGACACACTGGGTATTTGGGCATCCACTGGCAAATGAGGTTTAATGTAGATAAATGTAAAATCATGAATCTGGGTACTAACAATATGCATGCATCATATGTCCTAGGGGGAGCTTTACTGGGAGAGTCACTTGTTGAGAAGGATCTGGGTGTACTTGTAGATCATAAACGAAATAACAGCATGCAATGTCAATCAGCTGCTTCAAAGGCCAGCAAGATATTGTTGTGTATTAAAAGAGGCATGGACTCGCGGTACACTGATATATTACCACTTTACAATTCATTAGTGCGGCCTGGTCTAGAATATGCAGTTCAGTTCTGGGCTCGAATTCAAAGAAAGGATGCCCTGGAGTTGGAAAAAATACAAAGAAGAGCAACAAAGCTAATAAGGGGCATGGAGAATCTAAGTTATGAGGAAAGATCAAAAGAATTAAACCTAGTTAGCCTTGCAAAGAGACGACTAAGGGGGGGACATGATTAACTTATATAAATATATGAATGGCAATACAAGAAATATGATGAAATACTGTTCCATGTAAAACCCCCTCAAAAGACAAGGGGGCACTCCCTCGACCTGGAGAAAAAAAGGTTCAATCTGCAGACGTGACAAGCCTTCTTTACTGTGAGAACTGTGAATATAATTGAATAGTCTACCGAAGGAGCTGGTCACAGCAGGGACAGTAGATGGCTTTAAAAAAGGCTTAGATAATTTCCTAGAGTGAAAAAATATCAGCCCCTACGTCAATGTGTAGAAATGTTTCCCTTCCCTTTTCCCATCCCTTGGTTGAACTTGATGGACATGTGTCTTTTTCCAACTCTACAATCTATGTTACTATGTAACTATAATCTGCACCACAGGTCAAATTCTGTGTGAAAAACTTTGTTCAAATACATGGCTGTTACTGTATTCCGCCCTAAATTTTCCGATGTGCAAATCTGGACAGAAAAAATTAAGCATTTCCGCTACATGGGCATTCAGCTTTAGTGAGACTGTGTTAGTCAGCTCCCTACCATAGATTCACTGGTAAATGTGATGTATGCATTTGTTTTGTGGAAATCCACCATCTTTAGCTTGATTTAAATTTTCCCCTTTGTAATGGTTTATAGAAAATGGTTATTGAATGCAAGAACAGCTTTTTCGCTGTTGTGGTAAGCTTTGCACACAGTTTGGGAAAGATGTTTTTTTTTCTTGTTCAATCATTCTTGTTTCCTTTGGCTTTCTTTTAACCCCTTAACAAACGCCGTATAATCTTTTTACGGCATTCGCTCAGGGTAGTTTTTCCGAAGCGTCTCCTTTTCACGGCGGCACTTCAGATGTTGTTTCCCCCCCAAATCAGACGCTCTGCTCCCTAAGCCCATAATGCTGCTAACAGCCTCGAGCTTTGAAGACCAATAGCAGTGGTTTCTGGTCATGTGATCCCGCCCATTAACCCCCTCAGATGTGGCGATCAATAGTGGTTTTAGAGGGAGGGGCTTCCTGTCTCACCCCATCGGCACTCCGCGATGCGATCACGGAGTGCCGATGGTTTTTATGTCAGTCGGGGGCCTAACAAAGTCCCAGTTCTGCCTTTAGTGAATACCTGTAAGGCCATGGTTTTACACTGACAGGCAATAATACAGTGCAATACAGAAGTATTCCAGTGTATTATAAAAGGGATCAAATCATCACATAGTAAAGTCCCCTAGTGGGGCTAAAAAAAAGTCTAAAATAAATAAATAAATATCCCAAGTAAAAAATGAAAAACACACTTTTTCCCTTAGAAAACGCTTTATTATGAAAAAAGAAAAGTAAAAAAGTTACACATAACGTCCATAACGACCCCAACTATAAAACAATGACATTATTTAACCTACACAGTGAACACGGTAAAAAATTTTAATAAAAACAATGCCAGTTTTCTTTTCATCCTGCCTTCAAAAAAATGTGATAAAAAGTGATCAAAGAGTCACATGTACTCCAAAATTGTATCAATGAAAATTACAAGTCGCACAAAAAAGCCCTCATACAGCTATGTCAGCAGAAAAATAAAAAAGTGATGGCTCTTAAAATATGGCAACACAAAAACAAATAGTTTATTTAAAAAAAGTGTCTTTACTGTGTAAAAATAGTAAAACTAAAAAAAAACTATATAAATTTGGTATCGCCACAATAATAAGCCACTAAAAAAAGTTATGTTATTTATACCACACAGTAAACGGCGTAAATTTAAGACGCAAAAAAGAATGGCGGAATTTTAGTTTTGATTTTTTCAATTACCCCACCAAAAAAACGTAATAAAAGTTTATCAATAAATTCTATGTACCCCAAAATTGTGCAATTAAAAAATACAACTTGTCCCGCAAAAAAAAAAGCACTTTTACAGCTATAAGTGCTTGTTTTTTGCTTGACAAGTTGTATTTTTTAAAAATAAAAAAACGGAAAAATAAAAAAGTTATAGCTATTTGAATGTGACGATGGAAAAACTTAAAAAATTGCTCATTAAGGTTAAAAATACCTTAGGTATTATGGGGTTAAGACCCTCTTTACCGTGTTTCTATTCTGCATTTTCTGTATATTTTCTGGAGAAGTCCCTGATATAAGTTAAACTGAGGCTGTGACAAATGCCTAACAGTGGCCTCCGTCACCCATAGACTATTATGGGATCTGTTAAATGGATGAACTCTCATGACCTTGACCTTTTCATGGCGTATCTGTTAAACGGAAGCCATATTAGCTCATGGATTATGGATGTCACTATAAGGGTATGTGCACACGACAACGCCAAATACGTCTGAAATTACAGGGCTGTTTTCAGGAGAAAACAGCTCCAGAATTTCAGACGTTTTTACAAGTGCACGCGTTTTTCGCTGCGTCTTTTACGGACGTAATTGGAGCTGGTTTTCATTGGAGTCAATGAAAAACGGCTCCAATTACGTTCCAAGAAGTGTCCTGCAATTCTTTGACGCGGCCGTAATTTTACGCGGCGTCTTTTGACAGCGACGCGTAAAATGACAGCTCGTCTGCACAGAACATCGTAAGACCCATTGCAAGCAATGGGCAGATGTTTGCCGATGTATTGGAGCCGTCTTTTCAGGCGTAATTTGAGGCGTAAGACGCCTCCATTACGTCTGAAAAGAGGTCGTGTGCACATTCCCTTATGCTTCCATTACATGCATTCGTCACCCATAGGCCTTTATGGCATCCGTTAAATGTATAAGTAATGAAAAGCTATTAACCCCTTAGTGACCACCAATACGCCTTTTTACGTTGGTCACTAAGGGGCCTTAGGCTAGGCTGACGCCTTTTCACTTTCGCCAAGTCTAAGTCCTGCATGGGTCTCCCGTGCAGACTGGAGGAGGGGCTCAGCTGTCTGATGACAGCTGAGCTCCTGCTCCAACGCCCACGATCAAAGTTTACTTAGATCGCGGCCGTTTAACCCGTTAAATGCCGCCGTCAATAGCGACCGCAGCATCTAACTTTGTTTACAGAGGGAGTGAGCTCCCTCTGTCACCCATCGGCGGTCCGCGAATGCAATCGCGGGTTTCCGATGGGGTGTCATGGCAGCCGGGGGCTTGATAAAAGCCCCCAGATCTGCCCTGGACATATGCCTGTTAGGACGCGCCGGAGGCACGTCCTAACAGATTGCCTGTCAGATTTACACTGACAGGCAATAATGCTCTGGTATACGAAGTATACCAAAGCATTATAGCAGCGATCTGAAGATCGCACAGTAAAGTCCCCTAGTGGGACTAGTGAAATAAATAATAAATTTGAAATAAGGATTAATAATAAAAGTTACAGTAAAAAAATAAATAAAACCATTTTTTTCCATAAAAAGTGGTTTTATTTAGTAAAAGTGTAAAAAATAAATAAAAGTACACATATATGGTATCGCCGCGACCGTAATGACTCCATTAATAAAGTTAATATGTAATTTAAACCGCAAGGTGAACACCGTAAAAAAAAAAAAACGCAAAAAACAATGGCGAAATTGCTATTTTTTTCCATTGCCCCCCAAAAAAGTCATAATAAAAATGAATCAATAAGTCCCATGCACCCCAAAACAGTACCAATCAAAACTACGTCTCGTCCCGCAGAAAACAAGCCCAAAAAATCACTACATTGATGAAAAAATCAAAAAGTTACGGCTCTTGGAAAGCAACGATGCAAAAACAAATAATTTTAGTTCAAGGGTTTTTTTATTGTGCAAAAGTCGTAAAACATAAAAAAACCTCTACATATGTGGTATCGCCGTAATCGTACCGACCCATAGAATAAAGTTAACATGTTATTTACATCGCACAGTGAACGGCGTCAATTTAAAAACGCATAGAATAATGGCAGAATTTCAGGTTTTTTTTATAATCCCCCCAAAAAAAGTTAATAAAAGTTAATAAAAAAATTATATGTACCCAAAAATGGTACTAGTAAAAAGTACATCTAATCCCGCAAAAAACAAGTCCTCATACAGCTATGTAGACGAAACAATTAAAAAGTTATAGCTCTTTGAATGCGACTATAGAAAAACGAATAAAATAGCTTGGTCAGTAGGGCCTAAAATGGGCTGGTCACTAAGGGGTTTAAAAGCTCATGACGTATACGTTAAATAGATGCCTTTGACAGATGCCACACACTGGAATCCGTCAACCATATGCTTATATGTTAAAAAAAGTGTACCATGTGTTAGAAGTTTTTTTGCGGGTTGCCTCTGGAAAGAATAGTGTAGTTGACTATGGTTTTCTATCCAGCATAAAAATGGTATCCCTGATGCATATCACCTGATGGATGCAAAAAGGACACTTATGACCTCCGTTAGTTTAATGGGAGCCTGCGGGTGCATTTGACGTACGCGCCGGGAGCTTGGAAATTGTAGGTCTCGGAATGTGGCGGCACAAAAATGCTTATATTTAGCAAAGGTACCAAAACATAAAAAAACTATATAAATCATACCAAACCATAGATTAAAGTTAACTAGCATTTATAACGCTTGGCTTAAGAAAAAAACCTACACGGTTGAATTGCAGTTTTACTTCCAGCACCCCCCAAAATAAATGTATAAAATGTAATCAATAAATGATATATATCCTGGCGCCAATAGAAAATAGAACTCGTCCTGCAAAAAACAAGCCATCATAAACATTTATTACCGGAAAAATAAAAAAGTTTAGGTTTTGGAATGAGTCGATAAAAAAAAAAATTAATGACATGACGTTACCTTTAATTTATATTTAACTGTATTTAGTGGTTTATGCTGACAGACAGGCAGGGCCGGACTGGCTATCTGGCAGTTCTGTCAAATTCCAGATGGGCCAATGAAAAGTGGGCCGCCTGCTGGCCGACCCAAACAATCAATGTCGGACAGTCAGGGCCGCACCGTCCATGAGGCGAGATGGGCTTCTCGCCCCAGGCGGCGGCTCACTGCCTCTCTGAGGGGGCGGCGGCGCCACTGAAATCAGCCGCTGCCGCCCCCTCCTGCACTAATTGTACCTGCGTCTATATGGCCGGGCAAGTTCCATGCCCGACCTTTCAGCGCCTTACAATGTCGCTGATTGGCGGGGCAAGTCATCATCGCGCCGCTTCCGTTGTTGAAAGGAGCTGATTGGTGGGGCTAGTCATTCTACCCTGCCAATCAGCTCCATCGTTCAGCCCTAGCAGACCTGCTCAGAAGAGAGCAGGCCTGCATTGACACGGGATGGTGAGGGAACGGGATCAAGGTGAGTATGTAAAGTTGTTTTTTTCCACCTAAAAGTGTGAGTGGCATTATCTACAGGGGGGAGCTATATGTGGGGCACAGTCTACAGGGGAGGCTATATGTGGGACACTAAGGGGATGCTATATGTGGGGCACTATATACAGGGGGAGCTATATGTGGTCTCACAATCTACAGGGGGGGCTATATGTGGGGCACTATCTACAGGGGAGTCTATATGTGGGACACTATCTACAGGGGGAGGCTATATGTGGGGCACAATCTACAGAGGGGGCTATATGTGGGACACGATCTACTGGGGGGTATATGTGGGGCACTATACACAGGGGGCGCTATATCTACAGGGGGGGCTATATGTGGGACACCATATACAGGGGGACTATATGTGGGGCACCATCTATAGGGGGCTATATGTGGGGCACTATATACAGGTGCGCTATATGTGGGGAGCTATCTACAGTGGGGCTATATGTGGGGCACTATCTATTAGGGATGCACGATGCATCGAAACTTCGATAATGCTTTAATACTGTGCATCCCCAAATGGTTCGATACCATTGTTTCATGTATTTCGATACTAAGCTGTGCGTGCGCACATCTAAGTATAGTAATACATGAATGTATCAGAGCGGGGCTGCGGCTGTGTAATAAGTCATTGCGCCGCAGACAAGTGCGCGCCGTCAGGATGATGTGATGCGGCCTGCGCTGCACAAATCAGTGGCGATACTGAAGACCGAACATGGTGGGCGCACTGCAACACACTCCCATGTTCTGTGCCTGCGCCGCCGCTCATTAGTGCAGCGCTGGCCGCATCTCGTCATGCTGACCGCGCGCGCACTTGTTGTCAGGAGCGGGGGAATGGCTGTATTACACAGCCGCAACTCCGCTCTATAACGGCGGAGATCAGAGAAACCTCTCATCTCCGCCGCTATTCCCCTGAATGCTACGATCAAAGCTGACTGCAGAATTCAGGAAAAAATGAGAAGGGGAGATGCCCCTGGATCGCGTCACATGGAATTTCTGTGACACGATCGAGGGCCATACCATATATGGCCAGACAGCCCAGGGTCTATTGTCTTACCATATTTCCTGTTAGGGCATACTTAGGTATGTCCTAACAACTGCCTGTGTACTATACGTACACAGGCTAATGTACTGGCATATATCTGATATATGCCAGTACATTAAAGTTTAAAAATAAAGTAAAAACATAAAGTAATATTAAAGTAAATAAAATACACATACACCTTTTTTTACAATAAACATTAAAATAAGTCTCAATACATAAAACATACACATATTCGGTATTGGCGCGGCCGTAATAACCTGCATAACAATTTTTTTGCATCGTTTATGATGTGTACGCTGTAAAAAATAAAAACTTCTTTCACTTATTAATGTAAGGCACGAGGTGTGATGAATTTAACCTCTATGTGCCTCACATTAATAGTAATTAGCCCCATCATGTACCTCACACATTAACCCATTATGACTGAGAAACATGATGGGGTTAATTACTATTAATGTGAGGCACATGGAGGTTAAATTCATCATCACACCATGTGCCTCACATCAGAAAATGGAAGAACTTTTGTTTTTTATTACTGTTGGCAAATTATCATTTTGGTATCGAAATCGCAATACTACACAAAGTATCGGTATCGAAGTCCAAATTCTGGTATCGTAACATCCCTACTATCTATGGGGGGCACTATCTACAAGGGCTCTATGAGTGCACTGTGGGGAGCACTGTGTGTCTGTGGGACGCAGTGTATGGTGCTATTATAATTAGGGACACAGTGTATGGTGCTATTATAATCAGGGACAAAGTGTATGGTGCTATTATAATCATAAACACAGTGTATGGTGCTATTATAATCAGGGACCCAGTGTATGGTGCTATTATAATCAGGGACACAGTATATATTTAACTATTATATTTAGGGGTACAGTTTGTGGCACCATCAGAATTTAATCTTCGTTTATAGGTGCAGAAATGTTTGAATAGTGAGTAGCTGAAGACATCTGAGTTGCAAACGTTAGAAATGGGCTGTGGCCGGGAGAAGTCGTCATAGAGGTCTGGACCGGATGGAGAAGAAAAGAGAAAAAGAACAACTAGAATCTGAGATCGTCACCGGTCAGTCACTTAATATAAATGTTTATTCGGCCTCTAATCAGTACTCTAGTCTTTGTGCGGTCTGCAGCGAGATGACGGTGGTATGAGTTGTTTTTTTTCTTTGTTTTTTTTAAACAACAGCTCCCAGCATATCTTTACCATTGTTCGGTCATGCTGGCAGCTTTAGTTTTACGCGGTACAAACCTACACGACAGGGGTTGCACTAAATTTTGCTGTTTTTGTTTTTGCACTGTATTTATGTACTGAGCTTGGTTCTGGTGTTGTATATATGTACTGAGCTTGGTTCTGGAGCTGTATATATGTACTGAGCTTGGTTTTGGTGCTGTATATATGTACTGAGCTTGGTTCTGGTGTTGTATTTATGTGCTGAGCTTGGTTCTGGTGTTGTATTTATGTGCTAAGCTTGGTTTTGGTGTTGTATATATGCACTGAGCTTGGTTCTGATGTTGTATTTATGTGCTGAGCTTGGTTCTGGTGTTGTATTTATGTACTGAGCTTTGTTTTGGTGCTGTATATATGTACTGAGCTTGTTCTGGTGCTGTATATATGTACTGAGCTTTGTTCTGGTGCTGTATATATGTACTGAACTTAGTTCTGGTGCTGTATATATGTATTGAGCTTGGTTCTGGAGCCGTATATGTCAGAGCTTGTTTCTGGAGCTGTAATTATATAGAATATATTTATAATAACAAAATTGAAGGGCAGATGGAATTGTTTTCAATTCATTTTAAATTTAATTGAACCTGTCAGGTAGTTTTATCCCCTTGAACCGCCACCATGCAGTAATACATGACCTGACAATATTTTCAAACATTCCCCTGTATGATGTTTTCAGATGCAGAAAAATCTATAAAGTCAACTTTTAAACCGGCTCACACTATAGGCTAGTTACTCATTAAAGGGTCATGGGGCAGTGCAGCTATCCTGAAGAGTCGCGTAGTCCTGCCTCCAAAACCACCTTTCCCATGCTTGATTGACATCCCTTTAGCTGTTATACATCACTACCAGTCTCCCCCAACTTTCTCAGATGCGCCATTGCCTTGTACTACTTGGGCACACACCGTGCAGCGAGGTTTACTCTTCCCGGCATCACTGCGCATGCCAGTACAAGGCAACGGCGCATCCGCAAGAGTTGGAGGAGGCTGCTAGTGATGTAGAACAGCCAGGGGGATGTCAATCAAAATCTGGGGGGCGCCATGTAAATTTTCGCCTCAGGCAGCAGAAAAGCTAGAATCGGCCCTGCGGACAGTGGTGCACCAACATTACAATAACGGCTGCCTCGTAGTGTTTAAACACATCTTTCCGAGATTTATTGCTGTGTACTCTGCAATGATGGGAAGGAGCACTGCAGAAATGAAGTATAGTGCTTGTTGGCCGAGCCACAGCTAATCAGCTCTAGACTTGTTTTCTGCACTGATGCCTAGCTCATTATCGCACATCTCTGGTGCCACAGAGGAAGAGGAGACTCCTTACCTGCCCAGTCTGTATTTATAAATCAAACCTAACGCTGGTTGGCTGAGCATCATCCAATCAGTGATGGGCTTGCTCTTTCTACTGCCCCTGAACACAGTTTCAGTTTGGCTGCCGAGGAGAAGCAGACTCGAACCCCCTACCAGGTATGTTGCTAAAGGCTGTAGCGCCAGCAGGTTTATTTCTTTATCTGCTTCAGCTTTGTGTAAGCTGCAAGCAGCCTTCTGCAATGAGCGGGTAGGTGGGCATAAGTGAGTGTAAAGGACATGGGTGATGTACACAGTATCTGTAAGCAACCTGCTTGCGGGAGTGGAGGGTATCCAGATACTGTAGATAGGAGGAGCTATAAGGTTAAAAGGGTGAGCATCATGTTATGGTTAATTTGAGCCACAGACGGGGAGAGCTTTGTAAAATTGGTGTGGCTTCATTGGCACATGGACGGGGCTTAGTGGTGGAGGGGGCAACTCAGGTATAAATGCCTATGTACTGCCAGCATCCTGCATGCCAATGCCCAAGAATCAGCAGTCTACCAATGAAAGCAGATAAATATAGCAATGTGAGTGAAGTGTTGGATTGATTTTTGTAGTGTGACTGGTTGATGTAGTGCTAACAGTGTATGTCAATTATATGAGTGAAATATGCAATTTGCGTGAGTTTTGTGTCTACCTCTAATGTATTAGTGGCATTTGTGTGTGTGTTGTTTTCAATGTGAGTGGTATAGGTCTACTGTTTAAGTTTTATGTGAGGTATGTGTTTAGCATTTGTGTGGTGTATGCGGCATGTGTCTAGTGTAAGTAGTGTGTGCGGTATGTGTCTAGTGTGTAGTATATGTCTAGTGTGTGTGTGCAGCATCTATGCCAGTTGTGAGTAGTGCATGTTCAACATGTGTCCTTGGTGTGGGTAGACAACATGCAGCATATGTCTTAAGTGTGTGTGGCGAGATTGGAGGATATATCCTAGGTATGAGTAGTGTGCATGCGCCACATTTCCTAGGCATGAGTGGTGCATGTGCGGCATATGTTCTAAGTGTGAGTGTCGGACGTATTCTAAGTGTAAATGGTGTGCGTGCGCATGTGTACTTAGGGGTGCTTGCTCAAGTCATAAGTGTGAGTGGTGTGCATGAGTCATAAGTGGGAGTGGTGTGCATGCGCATGTGTCCTAGGTGTGACTGATGTGCATGCGCATGTGTCCTAGGTGAGTGGTGTGCGTTCGCATGTGTCCTAGGTGTGAGTGGTGTTCGTGCGCATGTATCCGAGGTGTGAGTTGTGTAGGTACGCATGTGTCCTAGGTGTGAGTGGCACAATGCAGCATGTGTCCAGCTTGTGGGTTGCATCTGTGCGTCATGTGTCCAGCATGTGAGTGTGTGTGTATATGGCTGAATATAAAATTTAAATCATACTATTTAGTTACAGTATGGTGATATTTTAGCTTGTATAATGGTATAATTTGCAATCTTTATATGTCAGTATTAGGCCACACAATCAGGATTTGATTAGGACTAAGTCCCTGATTCCACACCTAAATCCCTTTCAAATCCACTAAAATTCTGCATCCATTACAAGTGAATGGACTATTTTATACCCCATTCAATATCTCCAAGAAAAAAGACAGCACTCCAGAAATGTAGAAAAATATACTTATTTAATCACCCAAGTACAAGCAACGTTTCACTTTTCCCAATGAAGGCATTATAAAGCAATGAATGTGTGTGCACTACACATATATATAGTGTGCAAAAATACAAAATATCACATTAAGATAATCAGACATGATTAATGTCAAATGTGCAAAAACAAAGTGGAAATATCATGATTACAGGCACTGTAATAAATATCAGCTAAAAACAGATAAATGTAATAGATCAATGTAAATCAGCGTACCTTATTTCGGACTATAAGACGCAGTTTTTAGCAAGAATAAATCTTGCTAAAAAGTCCCTGTGTCTTGTAGTCCACAGTCAAGGGAGCCAGCAACACCGGGCGCCATGACCGCTTCATTACTTAACCTCTTCCCGACCCATGACGTGCCGGCACATCATGGAACTGGAGGGGGATGATGTATGGAGCGGGCTCACGCACTGAGCTTGCTCCATACACTGCAGGTGTCCGCTTCTGACACGCTGCTATAACGGCCAGGAACAGCAATTCCGCTGTTCCTGGTAGTTTAAAGGGCTTGTGCCTTAAAACACATGTATCCCCTAGCCACAGGACATAAGTGATCGATAAGTAGAACGGGGACCGAATGTTACCAGGAGCGCTGCATGAGAAGATGTGACTTCCGTGTTCTGTGTCCGGCAGCTTCATAGAGATCAACGGGATTCTTCTGCGCACGGCACGAGTGGCTCTCCATTGATCTCTATGGAGCTGTGGAACAGATAAGCCGGACACAGAACCCGGAAGTTCAGGCTTCTCATGTAGCGCTTTGGATGACTTTCGGTCCACTGTTCTACTTATCGCTGGGGGTTCCAGCAGTGGGACCTCAACGATCTCACATGTAGCCCCTATCCTGTGGTTAGGGGATAAATGTGTTTTATCGCAAACCCATTTAACTAGTTAAATTCCGTGGTCAATATCGACCGCAGCATTTACAGGGGTTTTTCTATGAAGGATATTTATGACATATTCATAGGATATGTCATAAATGTCAGATAGATGCAGGTCCCACCTCTGGGACACGCACCTATCTCTAGAACGGGGCCCCCTAAACCCCGTTCTAGCTTTCTGTACTCTCCCGGCCACTTGATTATGTGGAGTTACTGAAACAGCATAACTCGCGGAGCTACGCTGTTTGCGTAACTCCCATAGAACTAAACAGTAGTTACGGAAACAGCGTAGCTCGCATGCTATGCTGCTTCCGTAACTGCCATTCACTACTATGGGAGTTGGGGAAACAGCGTAGTTACGCTGTTCCAGTGACTCCACATGTAACCAAGTAGCCGCTGGTTCAAGTCCCCTAGGGGAACTAATAAAATGTGTTGAAAAAAAAGAGAAATGTTAGATAAATTTTCAGGAGTGTAAAAAAAATAAATATTAAAAGTAAAAAAAAAAACCTTTTCCCATTTTTCCCTAAGCACAATGTCAAAAATAAAATAATTTGGTATCGCTGCGTCTGATCTATTACACTATACCATTATTTAACTCGCACGGTGAGTTTAAAAATGTAAAACGTCAAAATAGTTTTTTGGTCACCTTAGTGCTTAAAATATGAAATAAAGAAAAAAGTGATCCAAAAAATCGTATGTACCAAAACACGGTGCCAATAAAACTACAGCTCTTCCCGCAAAAAAATAAGCCCTCACACCGCTCAATCGATGAAAAAAATATTAAAAAAATGTTGGCTCTCAGAATGTGGTGAAACAGAATAAATAATTTTTTAACAAATAATTGTTTTCTTATTTTCTGTTGTCTAAAACCTGGGTGCATCTTATGGTCTTATAGTCCGAAAAATACGGTACATGTGAAATAACAAATCTTTCATAAAATACAATAAAGTGCTTTAAAGAGGCTCTGTCACCAGATTTTGCAACCCCTATCTGCTATTGCAGCAGATAGGCGCTGCAATGTAGATTACAGTAACGTTTTTATTTAAAAAAACCGAGCATTTTTGGCCAAGTTATGACCATTTTTGTAGTTATGCAAATGAGGCTTGCAAAAGTCCAAGTGGGTGTGTTTAAAAGTAAAAGTCCAAGTGGGTGTGTATTATGTGCGTACATCGGGGCGTTTTTAATACTTTCACTAGCTGGGCGCTCTGATGAGAAGTAACATCCTCTTCTCTTCAGAACGCCCAGCTTGTGACAGTGCAGATCTGTGACGTCACTCACAGGTCCTGCATCGTGACGGCCACATCGGCACCAGAGGCTACAGTTGATTCTGCAGCAGCATCAGCGTTTGCAGGTAAGTCGATCTTACCTGCAAACGCTGATGCTGCTGCAGAATCAACTGTAGCCTCTGCTGCCGATGTGGCCGTCACGATGCAGGACCTGTGAGTGACGTCACAGGTCTGCACTGTCAGAAGCTGGGCGTTGTGAAGAGAAGAGGATGTTACTTCTCTTCAGAGCGCCCAGCTAGTAAAAGTATTAAACACGCCCCGATGTACGCACATAATACACGCCCACTTGGACTTTTACTTTTAAACACCCACTTGGACTTTTGCAAGCCTCATTTGCATAATTACAAAAATGGTCATAACTTGGCCAAAAATGCTCGTTTTTTAAAAATAAAAACGTTACTGTAATCTACATTGCAGCGCCTATCTGCTGCAATAGCAGATAGGGGTTGCAAAATCTGGTGACAGAGCCTCTTTAAGTGTCAATTATTAATTCATATATAACATGTGGCTCTCACCCCTGAGAAGTCACTGACACCACACCTGTACTATACCTCATGATTATTAAGCTAACATGACTTGGCCGTGATTCCGGCGTTCTGGGAAAACCACTACGCATGCTCCCGAATGCATCCACAGATGCAAGTGACCACCAGTCACATGACAGAGAGTATAGAGATTACATGATTGCTCCCGTCACGCACATCACTAGCGCATGCGCATTACGGCCAAAGTATCACGGCTCTCTATCTTACTTAAGGGAAAACTACAGTGTATTGCCAGCTGTCACCTGACTCACGTAGAATACATAAAGCAATGTGTGCTGAGATATCAAGTATCCTACTAGCATATAATCGTGTTGGTTTTATAGTAGCTAAGCACTACACTCAAGGTTCTAGATAGTCCCACCAAAAGGAATCAAGCCCCTGTAACCAGGAGCACACGATTTGCCCCAGTATCACCATAACAAACCTAGGGATGTATATGTAATTCGCCCCCCCCCCCCCCCCGTTAGGATGGGATCAACCTGGGCTCACATGACCAATGTGCGTGAAAATTTAACATAATAATATTAGTAATGTATAACACCAAATACACAATGTAGATTGAATTGCTGGGAAACCTGCCTCTGTGCTATCTTTGATCACTTTTAAAAAAAAACATAAAACTAAATTTATTCAAAGACGTCATGAAAATAATAAATTTAGAGAATGTGGGGTATCTGACATATTCAACTCAGTCAGTGAGTGCTCAGCTGTCTTCAGTTGTGTATCGGTGAAAAAATTTGTAAATAACCCAATATGACAAGATACAAATGTTTGACATTCTACTTATAAGGCTGATTTAGAACGGTAAGAATCCAAGGGGGCACTCATGGGCAAGTGCCTAACGAGATATACCGCTAGTCCTCAATCCATGGGATTATTTCCTACAAATATTTAGAGGATAGTCTATGTTTAGACCATGTGGACTCAGTGTATTTAGACGATGAATCCATCTGGCTTCACGCTGTTTGAGGACAAGCTCTCTATCGCTTCCCCGTTTTAAAGGGGGGACATGGTCGATGATCATAAATCTGAGGCTGCTTACCGCGTAACCAGCCCAGGAAATTTCTTGGAACAGGGAGTTCACTCTTTTCTGTCCTAATACTTGACTTGTGATTGTTAAGTCTCAACCAACATAGTGTACCCAGAACATTATACCACATTCACATGAATTGGAAATAAGTCTGCTTGAATTTTTTTCCACTCCGCAAAAAAAAATACTCTAGAATAATGAGCATGTCCATTATTCTAGTTGAAAATCAGTGGATTCGTTGGAGCTATCAGGAACTATTCCTCTTTCATTTATACCTGTTTTAAGAAATCTTTAATAAGTCTTGTATAGCTGAAAGGTGGTCCCATGTACTCCAGCTCAACACTGGTGGCTGTGTATGGCCTGCGTTGGGCTTAAAAATGCAAGGGCTGATTTTAAGTCCCAGTACGGCCCTGCAGACAGGGCTCACAGAATGCCGTCTAGTTATCTAGTATGCAGAAAAAAGTACAGAAAACAGCCTCTTCTTTGGGGGTTATATGGTGGTCTCAAATATACTAGAAGCCAACATTTAAATTGCACTTGTTAATACAACTCTTCTGATCACGTCCCAGGTAGAGACATATTTTTTTATCTTTTACTGAGGTTGTTGCGGTTTTTTTGCTATGCAGTGGAAAACCGCACCAAAAAAACACATGCTTACGATATTTTTTTTTTACCGCTATCTTTCGGTGCGATTTCCTGACATGCAGCAAAAGCGCACTGCGTGAATACATCCTATGAAGTGGACTGCAAGTTACAAGAATGTGTTTCTCAGTTGAGTAATATTTAAAAAAAATATTACTTTATGAATATTAAGCCATACAGTAAAATATGGCCGCTACAGCAGGCGGTACCTGGCTAGCTTATTTGAATAACCGTAGTGAGGGAAGGGTAAAGAAAGGTAAACTGACATGTGTAGAGGGATTTCCTTCATTTACACTCACCACCATCTTATGCAAAACTATATGTCAAAGTAGGACGGTATTGGCAGCAAAATCAACTGAAAGGAAAAGTTAAAAATATGTTGTGTTTTGTAATATATATATATATATATATATATATATAAACTCCCACTCACCCACTGACCCCTCAATATGCGTTCTTAGTATAAGACATATAGCAAAAAATATTGCATCAGACCAGCATATCCTTGTCCTGAACCATGAGGGGATTGTAAGCCACACGCGTATCGCCACAATCTGGCTTCCTCAGGGCTTAATTTATGTGTGGGAATATGATCATATTATATAGTATTTTCAAGAAATTTTAATAATTAGTGCAATAGAATGCACCCTAGGGTGCACTTACCCCTCTCGATGCACCAATGGACAGTCTGAGTGGCACAAGTCGGCATCCGCTCACGTGCAGTGCGCCATAGCCAGCACCATGTGCAGCATGCGCAGACCATGACTGGTGAGAGAAGGGAAACGGCTATTGCCGACAACTGATGCGCATGCGTCCGGAAGACGGCGCATGCGCAAGAGGATATATATCTTATCTTAATTAAATATTATTTTATATTACCATAATATTTTAATGTTTAACATCGTGGGGTCCACGACCCCTAGACTTGTCTAGGGTTCCAGACAGCATTATAATGATAAGGTTTAGTCACTCCTGCCCCAAAGAAGCATTCTTCATAACTTCTGCTCCTCAGTAGGACTGGAAGCGCAATCCAGAGGGAAAAAGCAGAATATAATATTCTGCTTTATTCCACCGGCTTCACATGAGTACAAGGATGGCAGACCTGGTGGCCTTCAATGGGAGAAAAGGCTGCAATACCTGTGAATCGCCGCTAAATGCGTATCGAACATTCACAGTGAGCAAGAAGAAATGAAGGGGAAGCAGCGCTCGTACGAGTGCTGCGGCCCCTTTAAAACAACTGATCTTTGGGAGTCAGACCCCGACCCATCAGCTGTTGTTGGCCTATCCTGAGGATAGGCCATCAATTTTTATTGGCTGGAATACCCCTTTAAAGAGAACCTTTCACCTGCCCATACATGTGCAACATGTAATGGGCAGGGTTTCACAAACACTGTCTCACGTAAAATAATTTTTCTAACTTCCTCCGTTATTTACATATCGGTGCTATTATATTTGGTGCCCGATATGTAAATAAGCCCCTGAATAGGGGGCGTGATGTCTTCGCTCTGACACTATGCAATCAGCTACAGACAATGTCAGGGTGGCTTGCGCTGTGTTCTCGCTGGAGGGAACAAGCCGCCCTGACACTGTCCGTAGCTGTCCGTAGCTGATTGGTCAGTGTCAGAGCGAAGACATCACGTCCCATTAACAGTTCAGGGGCTTATTTACATATCGGGCGCCAAATATAACGGCACCAATATGTAATTAATGGAGGAAGATAGGAAAATGTTTTAAAGTGAGGCAGTGTTTGTGAAGCCCTGCCCATTACATGCTGCACTTAGCTGCACATGTATGGGCAGGTGAAAGGTTCTCTTTAAATAGTAAATCACTGGGTAAAACTGCCGGTGAAAAAGACTTTCTGATATTGATGGACAGTAAACTTAACTTTAGCAACCAGTGCCAGGCAGCTGCTGCCAAGGCAAATAAAATCAGAGGATGCTTCAAAAGAGGCATAGATGCACATTGCAAGAATATATAGTGTTGCCTCTAAAAAAATCACTGTTCAGATCACACATTAAATATTGTGTACAGTTTTGGGCACCTGTGTATAAGAAGAACATAACAGAACTAGAACGGGTGCAAAGAAGGGTGACCAAGGTAGTTCAGGGAATGGGTGGATTGCAGTATCAAGAAAGGATATCAAACTTGGGGTTATTCCGTTTAGCAGAAAAATTACTGTGGGGCGATCTAATTTCAATGTACAAATATATGAATAGGCAGTACAGAAATCTTTTGAATGATTTTTTTTACACCTAGGCCTGTAACAAGGACAAGGGGCATCCTCTGCATCTAGAGGAAAGAAGGTTTCACCGACGTCATCACAGACGGGGATTCTTTACTGTAGAAGCAGTGAGACTTTAGAACTCTGCCACAGGATGTTGTGATGGTTCTTTCATTGAGCAAGTTCAAGGAGGCCCTTGATGCCTTTCTTGAAAAATATAATATTACAAATTATCGGTAGTAGATTCTGAATATGGGATTTAATCTGATTGGCATATTTTGAGTAGGGGAGGAATTTTTCCCCTAATTAGGCCATTGGCATCCACCTCATGGGGTTTTTGCCTTCCTCCTGATCAAAATGGTAGGATTAAAAGTTGGACTTGATCGACCTGTGTCTTTTGTTAAAATAACTTATCAACTATGTAAACACTGGCTTCCTGCTCCTATATCAATCTCTGCTAACAGAGTTTGATTCCTAAGCAGCACACAGTCTCAGCCAGGTAACATACACCTGGATGCTGTCCGTGACAACGCAGTATTCGATTCGCATGGTTGGTTACCAGTTTTTTTCCGTTTTATCCCAATTTAGCTGCAAGCCGTCTATAAGTTTACTATGATATCATGCAGCATGTGATTTGTTTGACTTTTTTAACAGTCTTACTTTTTTTTTTTTCAGGATATCAATGAATGTATTCTGGAAAATTATGCTGAGTGTTCCAATCCAAGATTATTTTACATTATACCATATTTTTGTGGACAACATCCAAAATGCAGGTAAATATAGTCCAACAAATGTCAAAAGAAACTATTTGTAGCCTGCAAAGTCAGTGGAACCGAGGGTGATTTACAAAAGTCACATGGTCTACTTTTTCATTGGTTTCTATAGAGATAAGTAATTTGTGCATGGGGGTAGTTTGTAATGCAATATTAACCCCTTAACGCTCAGTGACGTACTATTCCGTCATGGAAACCACCCCGTTCGCGCCCCATGACGGAATAGTACGTCACGGGAGTAACGGCCATTTCGGCCGTCCTCCCGACACATACAGGAGCTGTGACAGCTGCTGTCTCGTACAGCAGCTGTCACAGCTCCTACAGCGGGGACCGATCGCTGTGTCCCCGCTGATTAACCCCTTAAAAGCCGCGTTCAATAGAGATCGCAGCTTTTTAGGGGTTAAGCTGCCATCGCCGGCCTGCTACACGATAGCGGCCGGCGATGGTGACTATGGCAACCGGACACCAAACAATGGCGTCCGGCTATGCCATCGACGGAAGCCTAGACTATGCTTGCTGTCAGTGAGTAGCTGACAGCTCTGATACACTGCACTACGCAGGTAGTTCAGTGTATTAGAATAGCGATCAGGGCCTCCTGCCCTCAAGTCCCCTAGTGGGACAAAGTAATAAAATTTAAAAAAAGTTAAAAAAAGATGTGTAAAAATAAGAAAATAAAAGATTTAAAAGTAATAAAAGTAAAAATCCCCCCTTTTTTCTCATCAGTCCTTTATCATTAATAAAAATATATAAACAAACTATACATAATTGGTATTGCCACATCCGTAACGGCCTGAACTACAAAATTATTTCGTTATTTATCCCGCGCAGTGAACGCCGTAAAAGAAAATAATAATAAACCGTACCAGAATCACAATTGTTTGATCACTTCACCTCCCAAAAAATGGAATAAAAAGAGATCAAAAAGTCGCATGTACCTAAAAATGTTACTGATCGAAACTACAGTTCGTTACGCAAAAAATAAGTCCTCGCACGGCTTTATTGATGGAAAAATAAAAAAGTTATGGCTCTTAGAATAAGGTAACACAAGAAGTGAATTATTTTTTACAAAACGTATTTTATTGTGCAAACGCCATAAGACATAAAACTATAAACATATGGTATCGCCATAATCGTATCGCCCCGCAGAATAAAGTAAATATGTCATTTATAGTGCACGGTGAACGCTTTAAAAAAATCAAATAAAAAAACAATAGTAGAATTGCTGTTTTTTTAGTCACCACGCCAATTAAAAATAGAATAAAAATGGATCGAAAAGTCGCATGCACCCCATGAAAAGTACAATGAATTCCTCAAGGTGTCTAGTTTCCAAAAAGGGGTCACTTTTGGGGGGTTTCCACTGTTTTGGCACCACAAGACCTCTTCAAACCGGACATGGTGCCTAATAAAAAGGAGGTCTCATAATCCGCTAGGTGCTCCTTTGCTTCGGAGGTCGGTGCTTCAGTGCGTTACCGCACTAGGGCCACATGTGCGATATTTCTCAAAACTGCAGAATCTGGGCAATAAGTATTGAGTTGCGTTTCTCTGGTAAAACCTTTTGTGTTATAGAAAAAAATGGTATAAATAGGATTTTCTGACAACAAAAATAAATGTAAATTTCACCTCTACTTTGCTCTAAATTCCTGTGAAACACCTAAAGGGTTCATAAACTTTCTAAATGCTGTTGCAAAAACTTTGAGGGGTCTAGTTTCTAAAATGGGGTGTTTCATAGCGGTGTCTAATATAAAGGCCCCTCAAAGCAACTTCAGAACTGAACTGGAACCTAAAAAAATAAATAAATGAGGCAATACTTGGCTTCTTACATTATACTGATAATGAGCCGTGCCCACCCCGAGATGACCCCAGTTTTGACCGTTTGTGTAAATGGAGAGCCCTATTAGACCGTTTCAGTGCCCGAGCACACACCCCAAGAAGTGTATTTCTACTGATGAGTCCTTGGTAGATTATTTTTTTTAAAACATATTTTTATTGATTTTCTGAAGATTTTTCACATAACATAATATGCAATAAACTGTTACAGGAATATATTCACCTATTGCTGATGGTATGAAAATCACATTCCCACAATGACACTAAGCTCATAGTTGTTTACATCATTATGTGACAGTTATTGAAGGTCATTACAAGAATTTCCATAACATTTGGTGAACAGCGTTAACAATGAATATCCCTGAGGAACAATGCATACAAAACTTTTTTAATATAAGTATAAACATGAATAACCTAAACTGGAGCCACATGAAGCTACATTCCTAACCGAGTTGGCCTAAATATCATTTCAAAGTTACAGATATTATGTTCTACGCGTTCTCAACACTCCCAAGGTGCCCTTGAGATCCTCTATCAGGTACCAAGGTGATCCCGTGAATGGATCGATCATTTTGCATACCTCCTCCCCCGAGAAATGCTCTGTTATGAATAGTTTCCATTTCCCAAAAAATTTCCCCCCTTGTGCATCCTTGTGTTTTAGAACATCCATTCTATCTAAATAGAATAGGTTTTTCATCCCTTGTACAACCTCACTTGATTGCGGGATATCTGGTACCAACCATTTCTGGAGTATGCATCGTTTTGCCACCATCAATGCCGCATGTGTAATGGGGGGCAAGTGGGTTACTCCTGTGTCGTCTGACCCTCCATCATGCTGGACATGTAAAAAAACTTCCATTGGCCCCAGGAGCCCCTTAAATCTGCTTATTTGTTGCATTAAAGATGCCATTTCTTTCCAAAATGGCTGTATTTTGGTGCATGCCCAAAACCCATGGTACATGTCTGTGCGAGGTGATCCACACCTCGGACATGAAGTCTTTCTATCTGGTTTGGTTATTATGGAAGGGGGCAGGGTGAACGCATATATGGCATGATGGAGGATTTTTAAGTGGGTTTCTCTCCATTTCTCGTTTGTTATATGTTTTCTGAAATCTACCAACCCCATTTCCACATGTTTGGCAATATTAGGCAAGCCAAATAGCTTTTCCCATTTCATAAATGCCTGAGCTGTTGTCACCTTTAATAGTACTGGCTTTAGGGTGTTATACAGTTGCGATATGGACCTGTGGTGTGTGCCTAGGAACCATGAGTCAAACAGGTTGGGGTGGATCTCGTCGGAAATGTCCGCCAGTTTCGCTTTGCATGAAGATAATATTTGATAATATTGTAGATGTTGGGGATGTTCGAAATTGTACTTTGTCTGTATTTCCTGTAGGGTCAGCCATCTCCCTTCCTGTTCCTGGAACATGTCTCCCAGAGTCGCTATCCCTCTCTCTCTCCATCTCTGGAGTAGCTGACTATGCCTTCCCGCCAACAAATCTGGATGCTTCCATATAGGCATGTGTTTTGAAATGCGATATGGAAGACCATAATGCTTACGCAATACTTTCCATGTGATAATGGTGTCCCGTAGTAGGGCCGATCTCTTAATGTTAGTGGGAAGGGACGCAAAGGCTGTATGCGCTAGAGCCATAAGATCCCATGGTTTTGCTAGCTGCCTTTCTAGGTTAATGTTGGAGTGGCATCCGGTACCCTGTTGCCAGTCCAGCAAGTGCCTGCTCAAGCATGCCAGGTTGTATCCCCGTATGTTAGGGAAGTTAATGCCCCCCTCTTCTTTTCGTAGCATAAGTTTTGCCAGTGCTATTCTCGGTTTTCTTCCCCCCCATATGAATTTAGTGAAGGACGAATTTAGTGTGTTGATATCCCCGTGTTTGATAAGTAATGGAATGGTTTGTAAGGGGTATAGTAGTTTTGCAAATCCCGACATTTTGACCAAGGCACACCTTCCCAGGAGTGAAAGGGGCAGTCCGTGCCACCTCAGAAGATCCGCCTGTATGTCCCGTATCAAAGGGGGATAGTTTAGATCATATAGGGAGCTAGGTGCCCGCCCCACCTTGATGCCCAGATACGTGATCTGTGACCGCACTATCTCCACATCTAGAGCATCCAATAGTCGTCCATGTCTACCCTCCTTCGGTCCCAGATCTAGCAGTTTGCACTTCGAATAGTTAATTTTATATCCTGAATATTCCCCAAAGTCACGTAGCGTCTGAAATACCCGTGGAACGTCCCGTGAGGGGTTTGCTAGGAATAAGAGTATGTCATCTGCGAACAGTGTTTCCTTGACCTCCATCTCCCCCACCGAGATGCCTCTGAACACCTCTGAAGATTTCAAATGTCTTGCCAATGGCTCCAATGCCAGATTAAACAGCAATGGAGACAGCGGGCAGCCTTGTCTTGTGCCTTTATATAAGCGGAACGGCTGAGATAAAAACCCTGTGGTGCAGATCCTAGCATTAGGGGACTTATAGATGTGTCGCAGTAGGTTTCGAAAAGCCCCGGTAATCCCTACTCTATCCAAAACCGCATCCAGCCACTTTCATCTAACGTTGTCGAATGCTTTTTCAGCATCCAGCAAAAGCAGTGCTGAGCGTTCCCCATGTCCTGGACTGTGCTGCACCCTGTCTAGCACCGCCAATACCGTTCTAATATTGGTGACCGCCGATCTCCCCTTAATGAACCCCACCTGCTCGGGAGCTATGAGGTATGGCATTATATCCGCCAGTCTATTTGCTATGATTTTAGAGAGCAGTTTCGCATCGACATTTATTAGGGATATAGGTCGGTAAGACCCTGGTAGCAGGGGATCTTTTCCTGGTTTCAACAGAAGTTTGATATAGGACGTGTTTGCCGATGGTGGCAAACCTTCACTACCCAGGGCATTATTAAAGAGCGAAACCAGGGTTTCGGTCACCTGTTCTTTCATGGCTTTGTAAAATTCTCCTGAGAAGCCATCTGGGCCTGGGGCTTTGGAGTTTTTCAGGTTTCTGATAGCCCTATCTACCTCCTCCCTAGTAACCTGCGCATTCAGTATTTGCAGTTGATCTTCCGAGATGACAGGAAGGGTGGTGCTGTCCAGGAGTGTAGCCTCTAACGGTGAGACAGATTCATCGGAGTACAGCTCCTCGTAGAATCTGGCCAGTATGGAATTTATATGTGAAGGATCGCCCGTGATTTGTCCCGTGTGGTCCCTAAGTTTGGCTATGTGTTGTGCCGGGCGTTGTCCCCTGGCTACATTTGCTAGCAATCTTCCCGCCTTATTTCCAAATCTGTGTATTGTTGCATCAAACTCGTGATTGCGGATCATTTCTTTCTGAGAGGTCCACTCATCAAAGTTGTGTTTGGCCTGTATCCAGGCTTGTCTATTGCCCTCCGTTGGTTGGGAGAGGTATGTTGTGTATGCTGACCTCAGCGCACTGCTTGCTGCTTTAAATTGTCTTGCTATTTCCCTTTTTTTGCTTACAGAGTAAGCGAGAATCCTACCCCTCAATACTGCCTTCGCTGTGTCCCAGAAGAGGGAGGGATTATCTTTGTGCCCGTCGTTCTCGGATGCGTATTCCAACCACCACCCCTGCAACTGCCTTTTGAATGTATCATCTAACGCTAGATGAGCCGGAAAGCGCCAAATAAAATCTGTCCCTCTCGGGTAAAACTCTTGAAGGGATATCATTATAGGTGCATGATCCGAGATCACCAAGTCCCCTACAGTAGAAACTCCTATTCGTTGCCTCAAGGGTGCCGATACGAAAATGTAATCTATCCTTGACCATGACTGTTGAGAATGCGAATAGTGCGTGAATTCCCTTGCGTCCGGGTTGCCCTCCCGCCATGCGTCTATTAGATGAGTGCTCTCTAATAAAGGTCCCAAGACCCTATCGTGTTTTCTGGGGGTCCCTGCAGAGATGGATCCCAACTCTTGAATTTTGTGTGACCTCCTATCCTCTCTGTGGTCTAGGACAGAATTGAAATCACCCCCTACCAATTTGTGTGGGATATCATCTGTTAGTAACGCCCTTTCCAAATCATTATAAAATTTAACGTTATCATCATTGGGTCCGTAAATGTTGTATATGCTTAGGACCCCACACGGAGTGTCAAGAACAACATGGAGCAAACGGCCTGCCGAGTCGGAATCTGTGTGTAGTACCTCGTGTACCATATTTCTATTGATCAAAATGAGTACACCTGCTTTACGACCACAAGCTGAAGAGCCGTAAACTGCACCCACCCACATTTTTTTCATGCGGTGGAAGTCGCTCTCCTCCAAATGGGTCTCCTGTAGGAGAGCGATGTCAGTGTGTAATTTTTTTAGGTGACGAAGAACCATCATCCGTTTATTGGGGGAACGGAGCCCCTTAACATTCCATGAGGTCACTTGCATATTCTAAATTTCTCTATAAGGATCAAATTTGAGTTGTTTTGAATATCTATTTCCGGGCATGTGCGCCCCGGTCCTATGGTGGCTGCTCGGAGGTCTCCGCTCCATGTTGCCCCTAAACCTATAACATTCTCATGTGCAAACAGTAAAAAAACAGTAGTATAACCAGTATCAACATAATACCCGACCAGCGATATCCACACTCTCTCTTGTGTGTCTCGCGTCATATTGGTATGCCTGACTTCACTTTTTTCTGGGTGAAGGCCCTTCCCCCTCCCCCCCCTCTTTGTTTTTGTGATTTTAATGACCCTTGGGTGTTTCTGGACCATTCCCTTTGCCAGGGTGTCGTTAATGTACAATATCCTGCCATTTAGATATAATTATATAGCGTCTCTAATATGCCTAGCCTTCGCGCCCCACAGTAAAACCACATTTGTGTGTGACATGGGATATGCATACACACTCCATATTGCAAGTTATACTCATCAGTCCGGTAACGCCTCCATCATCCTATCCATGCGGGATCTTTGCAAGGTGTTGGAGGACTCTGTGCGTTGTTGCTTGGGTGATGGAACCCGAGCAATTGAAGACCAAGAACTGTCCCGTGCTAATGCTGGGTCCGGCGAGGTCTTTTTCTTTGTCGTTGAACTCTGCCGGGTGTTCGCTATTGTTGCGTCAGAGTTCTCATGTCTCATCATCTTGTCCACGAAGAGCGTCGCCTCCTCCGGAGTGTGAAAAACCTTGACAGAACCATCTGGTCTTGTAATCCTCAATGTTGCCGGGTATTGCAGCTGGAATTTAACTTTGCTCTTGTATAATGTAGTGCATACTCCTCCAAATGATCTTCGTCTCCGCGTGACATCTGCGGAGTAGTCGGCAAATAAAATTATTTTAGCTCCTCGAAGCTGTAATGGTGTATTTCGATTCCTGAAGGTGCGCAAGAGTTCCTCTTTGTCATTGTAGTCCAGGTATCGCATAATCACTTGACTTGGCCTGGTGTGCGGTCCTCCTGTGGTGGCCTTTACTGCGCCCGGTGGGCCGACCCGATGCGCCCTCTCCACTCTGCAAGACCTGTTCAGGCCCAGGGCTTCTGGAAGCTCCGTTTCGCATATCCCCTGTAGGTGTTGGGGTTTAATGTGCTCAGGTAGGCCGACAATTCTGAGGTTGTTCCTCCTGGAGCGATTCTCCAAGTCCTCCAGGCGATCTCTGAGCCTGGAGTTGTCTTGCAATAAGCCTTGAATGTGTGTGTGTGCCCCCGCTGATTCATCTTCCATAAGGCCGACTCGTTGCTCCAATTCGTCTAGCCGTGTACCATGTGACGTAACCTCATTTTGCAGTTTCTGCAATGTCGTTGTTACCGTGGCCACCAGCGAATCTTTGATGTCGGGGGCTAGATGGGAGGCAACTTCTATCGCCAGTCTCCTATAATCCAGTGGCAATTCTGCCACCTCCGGCTGTGATATTCTCTCTACAGGAGGCTCTGGACTCTGTGGCCTGCTGCCCGGCGGGGAGGCATGCTGCAACGTCGCCATCTTGGATATCTCTTCTCCCAGCCTCGTGTGTCCGGACGGACGGGTGTTCTCGCGGCTGCCGCTCCTGAGGAAGTACCGCTCCATGCACTATCTGTGCCCTCTCGCCGTGCCTCCAGCTAACTGCCGAGGTAGGTTTAGGTTTGCGGGTGTGTGTGGCGGCGGAGGTTCGGGGGATCGGGTCTCAGGAGCTCACCTCACGCCGTCCTCACATCCCAGCGCCGGAACCGGAAGTCCTTGGTAGATTTTAAAGGGAGGCTTCAATTCCGCCAGTACCTGCCGAGTAAGAGGGCAAGGTATGGCGTTAAGTTGTATAAGCTGTGCGAGTGCATCAGGGTATACCTACAAATTTAGGATATATGAAGGGAAGGACAGCAGTATTCAGCCCCCAGAATGCCCCCCCCCCTTACTGGGAGTTAATGCAAAAATTGTGTGGGATTTGGTGCACCCACTGCTGGACCAGGGTCACCACCTCTACGTGGATAATTTTTATACCAACGTCCCACTCTTCAACTGCCTCGCTTCCAGTCATGCGGCACGGCTAGAAGAAATCTGAGAGGCCTCCCTAAGACACTGCTTGGGCAAACAAGAAGGGGGGAGAGCAGGGCACAATCTAGCAGCAACATATTGTGTGTCAAGTACAAGACAAGAGAGATGTCCTTGTATTGACAACAATACATGGCCACACCAGTACCCATGTACCTGTACGAGGTACCAGTACAGAGACCCCCAAACCAGACTGCATCCTGGACTACGCTAGGTACATGGGAGGGGTGGACTTGTCAGATCAAGTCCTGAAGCCCTACAGCGCCATGCGGTGTGGTATTGTCAGGTCCGCATTTCACACCGAATAACCACCTCTGTAAATTGGAAGCTGAAGGCATGCCTGGAAAGAAGTACACCACACAGACAAATGTCGGTAGACATCTCTTCCTCTGTCAGCCAGGAGGAAGACTGAAAATTTTTTTATTCAGAACAAAGAAACACAGAAGGAGACACATGCCTCCTCCCCAGGGATGTGGGAGTGCCCAAGCCCCCACCGTTTCTGAGCTGCAAATTCTTCTGTACACTCTTCTTGCATTCCAGGGGGCGGTGTCTTCCATAGGTGTGTCCGACATGAACAAAGAACTTGTTATATATATATCAGTATATTACACAAAGAACTGAAATGTATATACATATGTGTGAGAATAATATTTTTCAAACAATATACATGGTAATGATCCCTGACAGTCCCCCCTTAAAATATTATTACTCTATCCCTGAGTCTTGCCTATCAACCTATTACTGACAACTCGAACCAGGCGGGTAGGGGTTTTGGATTTCTTCACCAGCTTGAGACGAGCTACTCCTTATAAGTAACCCCCCTTTGTACCTGGACTTCCAAGGTTTCGGAGTGGTCCTAACTGTCCCTATTCTCCTCTGGATACAGGATGGTTGTCTTGATATAATCTACAAACCGCTGCTGGTTGTAATATATATATAATTAATCCGGTCTACATTTTTATTAACAGTAATAATTGTCGCACTGTCACTTACTGTCCTAATGGGACTTTACCCCTGCAGATATGACAGGTCATGGGCAGCACAGTGACCTTCACCTCACACCTTCACATAAAACTCCTCAGATTGTAATTTGCAGCACCGTGGCATATTTACACACATTATAATTATAAACCTCAGACATTATAAACAATAGGGCCTCAACTAATAACATAATGCTATCACCCATCTCATGCTATCACCCTCAGGTTTCGGGTCCCATCAGTTCATTGCCAGTCCTGTACACCATCGTCCCCTTCTTCTCCTGTCTTCTGCTCTTCACTGACTGTCACCCTCAGGGTAACCCACACAATTGTGGAGTCAGACTACGTTGGTGTCCAGTGGGGGAGTTATTATTACCCCCTCCTAGCCACTTACTTATCAAAACACTTGATCCTGCTGACGGATTCACTCAGGTCTTTGGTCTTTACTTTGATCTTTGCTGATGTCATCAGGACTTGGTTTGGTCCTTCTCATCTGTCCGACACCGTCTCCTTTAGTTTACGTCACCGGGCTGTACATAGCATCTCATGCTGTGAGCCTGGAGTGAGATCCCACGTAGGCGGATTAGTGGAGTTGTATTGTGACTATCACAAACCCTCCGCATCTGTACTCTTCCTCTGGCAAGTTACTTGTCTGGGCGGCTGCTTAGAATTGTGACACTGCCGTCAGTTCATGATAAACGCGTTGTACTGGCTCAGGCTGTGCCTGCCGCATCTCAGTGATGGAGTTCATCGTGTTAAAAGTCTTTTAGTTCATATTTACTGGCACTTGCTGGGGACCCCCAACCCTTGTGAATTGTTAAAATAAATACTAATCTGGTGATAACATCATCCGCATACATTATAAACGTTGTTCTAAGTACATACAATAATGTCAGGCCCTTAAATGACATAAAACACCTTTATATATATATATATATATATATATATATATATATATATATATATATATATATATATATATATATATATAAAAGGAAAAACTTCTCTGTTACAATGGACAGTGCACCTAGAATATGTGTGATCATTACTGGGTACATTTCATTTGCACTTGGTGATACTCTTTCAGCAGGATTTGTACCTTGATCTCAGCTGATTGCCTAGAACATCTCCACCTCACAGAAATATACACAGATTCCACATGTTTATCTGACAAGTGTCTTAAACCAATTTTTCTTACTCTAATCTGGTTCGTTCTACCTGGGAAGGCCTCTCAAGGTCGGTTCTCTTCGTGGGAGGCGGGTATGATAAGGTTGGCACCGGTCTGCCAGGACTGTTCTGTAGGCAAATCAAACAGCTCTAACAGAATTTAGCAGCAACAGCTGTAAAGCCTGGGAAATACCAATTAGATCTTACCACGTCGATCCTTGCAGTCTTGGGGCATATGTGAGGTCATACACCATCAATACAAGTGCTATCAAGAATGCATTGGGCACTACCGGTTTACCTTCCTTTATCCGTCCACATTCTGTCAGAATCTGGTTCTCACGCCTTCCGCTCCCAGTTGGACTCTTCCTGTGAAGAACAAGCTTTTCATAGCCTAATCAGTAATTGATCTTAATCAGATAATTAACTTGAAGAAAAACATAAACAATGACAGATTTATGTTAAACGTTCACACTGGTCAGTAACTAAAACTGATGCCTACAAACTGATTCCTCTTTTCTTTATATATATCTATACATACTCATATACACTGCACAGAATTCTCTGCTCTAAAATTTCCCTTTCACAATAATAACAACAAAAATAAACAAATAAAAATGTTTTCGAATGGGAATATTCCGCTTCTGTACCTTTTATCTGACACATCCAACAGTCCAATGCTGAGACTAGTCTAGAACTTTACATAAAACTTAACCTCAGTATTTAATATTCCCACAACCCTTCTTAAATACAGTTATTAAACAAACTAACCTTGGGACAACGTCTAGAGAACTGCTGACATCTTATCATTGTACAAACACCAGCTCAATACTTGGGATAAGCACTGTTCCCCTGTCACTTACACACAACGTCTGCAGTGGGGAAGATACCGGCCGGGCTTCAGGCCCCCCCGAGAACAGATCTACACACACGAGCACATTGTCATACACTTCTACCTCGGGTAGTTGTATGTTCTGCAGTCGCTGGGACGGGTAATCTGGCCGGGCTGCACTTTTCACAGGTACCTTTGCTGTTTTACCTATGTCATGCAGTGAGCACATCATGCCGGCTGCTACAAACCTAGTGGTGGCATTATTGTATTCAGGGACAAGCCAATTTACTGACACCTGGCCGCACATACTCTTGTTGTCAGGTCTGTCTTCTCTCGCTCTCTCAATTGGCTTACCCGATGATCCAATAAAGTTCCTACTACCAATGGGCCCATAATTGTGGGCGATGCCAAAAGCGTACCTAGAGTCAGTGTAAATGTCGGCCGTCTTACCTTTCGCCAGGTTACAAGTCTCAGCGAGCACCTCCAGCTCCGCTCCTTGAGATGAACAAGAAGGTGAGAGTGGTTTCTGGGTAATTTACCTGGTGCCTCGTATCCTGTCTTGTACATACTGTATAATAAAATCTCTTTATTACAAATTTACATTAAAAACCCATGTCACATATAGATAGAACATCTCAAAGGGGTGGCGTCTTCATTCTCTAAAATGAAACCAAATGTTATACACTTCTCCACACTCATCTGATAATCCAGAACACTTTGAGAATCTCACTTTTATCAGGTTCTGTAAATACTTGATTAATACAAAAACAAATAAAAAAATAAAAAATTCCTAAAAACTTTACATCAAATTAACAATGTCCAGACAATTTTTGTTTTGCCTACTCCCCCATCTAAATCCATAAAGACTCGTGTGGGTGACGTCACCTCTGCCTCATGTGTAAATTTGCAGGAGGGGGATGGTCTCTTACGCAATACCTCATATTGGGTGGAGACTACAGCACAGCTTACCCAGTGCCATATTTACTGTTCTGGAAAGATCTGGAACCATCTACACAGAAAAAACTCAAAATGTAGGTTACTCTCATACACATTTAATCTGGATTACTCATTGGGGTCTCTTACACATTTTTAGATCTTCTGAAACCAAATTAATTAACTCAAAACAAACCAAAATTGTACCTGATCAGTTCCTTCACCATTCCCTCCTTTGTGGACTCTGCGAAAGTAATGTAGCAGAGTTCAAAACTACATCTCAACATAACGAAGTTGGGCACTAGTTTAACCCCCTGTAATGTACAACAGCCTGAAACAAAAATGACTTTTTCCTGACGAAAATACATTTTATCTTTACAATGACATAACTCATGTGTGAAAACAAAAACAAAACAATTGTAGTTAGTTATTCAATAAAACAGAAAATATTATATCTGATAACATTAATTACTGCAAACCAATAAACTGTATATAAAAATAGGGAACGGTGGGGGGCACATACATTTTCAAAACCCCGTGTCTCACAGTATCTATAGTTTAATACATCTGAATTAACATCAAAACACATGAAATCTGATCACATCATAACACATAAATATCGTAACTTTTAGAAACAACAGCGCATGCGCAAAGAGAAGAAATTTATTTAGGTTTGTAGACATTACTGATATATATATATATATATCTCAAAGCAGTGCATATTGAAATCCCTTTGTCTCATCAGCCCTGCAGACTGCACCCAGTCAGCCCCCCTCCTCCTCCCAAACACAGCATACTACAGGGGGGAGGGGGGGTCACACACTCACTTCTCACAGCATCTAGTCTCACAATCTTAACACTTTCAATGCCGGCAAAACAACATACGTATCTGCAATCATTCATCACACCATTGTATAGGAATTATCTATTTCAAAACATCGAACACATAATCTGTAACAGTCCAATCTGTCGGCCACCATCCCTATATAATGATGACGTGTTGTTTCATCAGTGAACAGCGTCCAGCACACTACAATGGAACCTAAAAATAGAAAAGACACTACAAATGACAAAATTAACAAGGCGATTATTTCCTACTGATTTGGTTGAGCCGGGCGTGGCCACATCAGGGGCAGGGGGGGGCAGCCTCTCCTATTGGAAACACAGTGCGCAGCTGTGAGGGGGGGGGGGTTTACCACCCACAATGAGGACACACTCAACATGAGGTACGGACGCCATTACCGGGCGTCGGCTGGTGCTGTGTTTTCTAATACATACAATACTTTTCTTATTCCTAACTTCCTCTTCTGCAAATCCCTCTAAAGCACTTTCCATCAACTTACTACCTTCCAACTTCCCTTTGTTCTCCAGAATACCTTTTGCCCAATCTCCGGCTTGCAGCCGCCCTCCTCTATGGATACCACACACTTCCATCAATTTCTTCATTTTACTCACATACTGCTTCCCTTCTCTTCACTAAATCATACGAATAGGACTGTCCAGAAACGGACGATCCTGGAGATTTTAATATGGACCGCAAACTATCCATTCTAACAGTCTATATTATACACGTTTTATACACGTAATTTATATAACAATTTTCGATCTGCAACTCTTGGTCTGGCTGGAAATATTACACTTTCACAGTCTGCAACACTAAGTCTCGCCGAAATAGTATAATCTCTAGTCTGCAATGTATTTATTACATCTCGCTAGGATATAAAAATCTTTATTTAGACTCTCTGGCCTCGCTGGAAATATTAAAATTTGCAGTCTGCAGCTCTCCGGTCTGTTATATAATCTTTAGCTAGTCCCTAATTATATCACCTCTGTCGCCTGAGATAATCCAGGAAATCAACAAAAGGGTTCTACAGATCGCCACAAGACTGTCCACTAACACAGATAAGACGAAGATTTATAAAATCAATTAGCTTACCGTGTTATTGCGGAGGTGATCAAATTCCTTCAGTGGGCAACTTTGAGTCCTCTGTTTCACCCTGTGATTGTCGATTGTCTGGATTTTGATATTTCCTTGAGTGAGGCCCCACGTTCGGGCGTCAAATGTCAGGTCCGCATTTCACACTGAATAACCACCTCTGTTAATTGGAAGCTGAAGGCATGCCTGGAAAGAAGTACACCACACAGACAAATGTCGGTAGACATCTCTCCCTCTGTCAGCCAGGAGGAAGACTGAAAAAACTTTTATTCAGAACAAAGAAACACAGAAGGAGACACATGCCTCCTCCCCAGAGATGTGCCCAAGCCCCCACCGTTTCTCAGCTGCAAATTCCTCTGTACACTCTTCTTGCATTCCAGGGGGCGGTGTCTTCCATAGGTGTGTCCGACATGAACAAAGAACTTTTTATATATATATCAGTATATTACACAAAGAACTGAAATGTATATACATATGTGTGAGGATAATATTGTTCAAACAATATACATGGTAATGATCCCTGACAGTATAAGAAGCTGGCCGTGCACATCATTATCAAGAACCTAATCTTTAGGGACCAAGAAGGGGGCACCCAGTACTTCTGGAAGCGAGGCCACAGGCATCGTACCAGGGCAACACTTTCCAGAAGAAGTTCCCCAAACTGGCAAGAAGGTAAAAAGTCAAAAGAGGTGCAAAGTCTGCTATAAGAGGGGGATAAGGGAGGACACAATGTGACACGTGTCCCGAAAAACCAGGGCTCTGTATGAAAGAGTGTTTTAAAATGTATCATACATCCCTTAGATTTTTCATCCACCCTGATGCACTCCGCACAGCTTATCCCCCTCATCTTTCCCTGCTGTGTGCCCAGGCAGCTGATAACAGCCACATGTAGGGGATTGCCGTACCTGGCAGAACACACATTACAGTTTATGGGATGTATATCTCCAGTGGCACATGCTGGGCACACTATATCGGACACTGAAATGGCATAGATATATAGAAAATTGCAAATCTTACACTGCCCCATCTGCTGCGCATTATCTTTTACACAATACCTGTGGGGTCAAAATGCTCACTATACCTCTAGATGAATGTCTTAAGGGGTGTAGTTTTTAAAATGGGGTCACTTCTCGGGGGTTTCAACTGTACTGGTACCTCAGGGGTTTCTGCATACATGACTTAGCAGCAGAAAAGCTCCAGTAGGCCAAATGATGGTGTTATCCTTCTGAGCCCTCCCATGGGCCCAAACTGCAGTTTATCACCACAAATGGGGTATTGCTGCACTCAGGAGAAATTGGGCAATAAAATGGGGTATTTTGTTCCCTGTGAAAATAAGAAATTTTGATAAAAAATGACATCTTATTGGAAAAAATTACATTTCTTTCATTTCACAGCCCAATTCAAATACGTGCTGTGAAAAAACTGTGCGGTCAAAATGGTCACAGCAACCATAAATCAATTCCTTGAGGGGTGTAGTTTCCAAAATGGGGTCACTTCTGGTGGGTTTCCATTGCTTTGATACCTCTGGGGCTCTGCAAATACGACATGGCACCCGAAAACCAATCCAGCAAAATCTGGACTCCAACAAACACATAGCGCTCCTTTCCTTCTGAGCCCTCCCATGCTCCCAAACAGCAGTTTATCACCATAAAAGGGGTATTGCCGCACTCAGGACAAATTCGGCAACAAAATGGGCTATTTTGTTCCCTGTGAAAATAAGAAATTTTGATCAAAAATGACATCTTATTGGAAAAAATTCAATTTTTTTAATCTCACAGCCCAATCCAAATACGTGCTGTGAAAAAACTGTGCGGTCAAAATGGTAACAACAACCATACATGAATTCCTTGAGGGGTGTCGTTTCCAAAATGGGGTCACTTTTGGGGGATTCCTACTGTTTTGGCACCTCAACACCTCTTCAAACCTGGCATGCTGCCTAAAATATATTCTAATATAAAAGAGGCCCCAAAATGTACTAGGTGCTTCTTTGCTTCTAGGGCTTGTGTTTTAGTCCACGAGCGCAGTAGAGGCACATGTGGGACATTTCTAAAAACTGCAGAATCTGGACAATACAAATACATATTTAGTAGTGTTTCTCTGGTAAAACCTTCTGTGTTACAGAAAAAAAATGGAATAAAATTGAAATTCAGCAAGAAAAATGAAATTTGCAAATTTCACCTCCACTTTGCTTTAATTCCTGTGAAATTCCTAAAGGGTTAAAAAACTTTCTAAATGCTGTTTTGAATACTTTGAGGGGTCTAGTTTTTAAAATGGGGTATTTTATGGGGATTTCTAATACATAGGCCCCTCAAAGCCCCTTCAGAACTGAACAGGTTCCTTAAAAAAAAGGCTTTTGAAATTTTCTTAAAAATATGAGAAATTGCTGTTTATGTTCTAAGTCTTGTAACGTCCAAGAAAAATAAAAAATGTTCAAAAAAACGATGCCAATCTAAAGTAGACATATGGGAAATGTGAACTAGTAACTATTTTGGGGGGTATGAACATCTGTTTTACAAGCAGATGCATTTAAATTCAGAAAAATGCTATTTTTTCAAAATTTTGCAATTTTTCACAAATATACACTGAATATATCGACCACATTTTACCACTAACATGAAGCCCAATGTCTCACGAGAAAACAGTCTCAGAATCGCTTGGATAGGTTTAAGCATTCCGACGTTATTACCATATAAAGTGAAATATGTCAGTTTTGAAAAATGGGCTCTGAGCCTTAAGGCCCAAACAGGGCTGCGTCCTTAAGGGGTTAAAAAATATGTAGCTTTTACAGTCTGGGGCAGCGGTCCCCAACCTTTTTTTAACCAAGGACCAGTTTCATGCAAGACAATTTTTCCATGCACCGGGAGGGCTGGTTGGATCTGTGGGATGTGTGTTTGTTTCGGGGTTTAGGGTCAGTTCACACGTTACATAAATACTGCAGATTTTCCGTAATGGAACTTGTTGCAGAAAATCCGGAGCATAATAGAGTAGCAGTAAAGTGAATGAGATGGAACAAATCTCATTCACAGGCTGCGTAAATAATGAGCGGATAAATCGCTCAGAAATTGACATGCGGTGCAGAGTTTTATTCCGCAGCATGTCAATTGTATTTGTGTAAGCACTGCTTATTTGTTGCGGGTTTTCCCCATTGTATTCAATGGGAGGTAAAACCCACAACATATAGCAGTTGGTGCGTTTATTGCGGCGGAATCGCATAGATTCCGCCGCAAAAAACGCATCTCAGAAAAAAGATCTGCTACTAAGGGTATATTCACACGGCAGCGTCCGTAACGGCCGAAATTACTGGGCTGTTTCCAGGAGAAAACAGCCCCGTCATTTCAGCCGTAACGGCATGTGCAGGCGCTTGAACGCCCCGTCCATTACGGACGTAACTGGAGCTGGTTTTCCATGGAGTCCATGGAAAACGGCTCCATTTACGTCTGAAGAAGTGACATGACACTTCTTTGGCGCGGGCGTCTATTTACGCGCCGTCTTTTGACAGCGATGTGTAAATATACGCCTCGTGTGAACAGACAAACGTCAGCCCATTGCTTTCAATGGGCAAATGTTTGTCAACACTTTCAAGCCGTAATTTCGGACGTAATTCGGGGGTTAAAACGCCCGAATTACATCCGTAAATAGGCTGTGTGAACATACCCTAAGAAGTCTGTTTCTTCCTCCAGGCCAGCCTCCTGGGATGACGATTCATCCCATGTGACCGCTGCAGCCAACCACAGGCTGTAGCGGTGGTCACATGGGATGAATCGTCATCCCAGGAGGCCGGCCAGGATGACCTCAGAGGGCCGGTCTCCTGGGAAGACGCTTCATCCAATGTGACCACCACTGCAGCTAATCACAGGCTGCAGTGGTTTGCTGGGATAAAACGTCATCCCAGGAGGTCCGGCCTGCTATCAGGCCGGCTGAATGCTCAGCAGTTTTCCGCAGCCGACATTCCGGGCGAAAAACTGCACCACAATTTGGTGCGGTTTTTCGCCCAGAATACCCAGCGGCCACCGGAGCAGCCTGCGGCCTGGTAGTTGGGAATCACTGTTGTAGGGGGTCTTCAATCAGGACCCACGTGTGTAGGTCAGAGCTGGAATCCACATTAAATACAGGTAATTTCTCTAGCACTTGTTGAATTTTCTCTAAAGCGCAATTACATTGTATTTCTCCTGGTTATAGTTGCTGGTTGTGCCGGGTTCTACTGACAGTCTCAGTTTAACCCCTTAAGGACACAGCCTGTTTTCGCCTAATGGGCCAGGCCATTTTTTTCAAATCTGAGTGTCAATTTATGTGGTAATAACTTTGGAATGCTTTTATTTTTTCAAGCGATTCTGAGATTCTTTTCTCATGACACATTGTACTTTAAGTTAGTGGTAGATACATTCAGTGTTTATTTGTGAAAAACCCCAAATTTAGAGAACATTTGCAAAAATTAGCAGTTTTCTAAATTTAAATGTATCTGCTTGTAAAACAGTTAGTAATACCACACAAAATAGTTACTAGTTCACATATCTCATATGTCTACTTTATGTTGGCATTGTTTTTTTTAACATTCTTTCATTTTTCCAGAACATTACAAGACTTAGAACTTTAGCAGCAATTTCTCACATTTTCAAGAACATTTCAAAACCCTTCTTGTTTTTTATGGACCAGTTCAGTTCTGAAGTGGCTTTAAGGGGCTTATATATTAGAAACCCCCTATAAATCATCCCATTTTAAAAACTGTACCCTTCAAAGTATTTAAAACAGCATTTAGAAAGTTTTTTTTAACCCTTTAGGTGTTTCACAGGAATTAAAGCAATGTGGAGGTAAAATGTAAAAAATTTTTGGCAGAAAATCTGTATTAATTAATTTTTTGGGTAATACAGAAGGTTTTAGAAAGATACGCAACTCAATATTTATTGTCCAGATTCTGCCGTTTTTAGAAATATCACAGATGTGGCCCTAGTGTGCTATTTGACTGAAACCCATGTCTCAAAAGCAAAGGAGCACCTTGTCGATTTTGGGGGCTCCTTTTTATTAGAATATATTTTAGGCACCATGTCAGGTTTGAAGAGGTCTTGTGGTGCCAAGACCCACAAAAATTACACCCCTCAAGAAATTTATCAAGAGGTATAGTGAGCATTTTAACCCCACAGGTTTTTTTGATGAATTTAGTAGAATTAGGACGTGGAAATAAAAATCTAAATTTTTCCCAATAAAATGTAGAAATTTTTACAAGACATAAAGGAGAAAAAGCACCCCAACATTTGAAAAGCAATTTCCAGATAACGGCAATACCCCATATGTTGTGATAAACTGCTGTTTGGACACACGGCAGGGCTCAGAAGGGAAGGAGCACGATTTGGCATTTGGAGCTCAAGTTTTGCTGGATTGGTTTTTGATTGCCATGTCGGATTTGCTAAGCCCCTGAGGAACAAAAATAGTGGAAACCCTGCAAAAGTGACCCCATTTGAAAAACTATACCCCACGATAAATTCCTTCAGGGGTGTAGTGAGCATTTAGACCCCACAGTTTTTTTTGCTGAATTTAGTGGAATTAGGCCATGAAAATGAATATCAACATTTTCACAAGGGATAAAGGAGAAAAGGCACGCCAACATTTGTAAAGCAATCTCTCCCGAGTACGGCAATACCTCACATGTGGTCATATACTGCTGTTTGGATAAACGGCAGGGCTCAGAAAGGCAGGAGTGCTATTTGGCATGCAGATTTTGCTGGATTGGTTTTTGGCTGAAATGTTGCATCTGCAAATCCCTGAGGCACCAAATCAGTGGAAGCCCCGAAAAAGTGACCCCATTTTTGGAACTACACCCCTGAAGGCATTTATCATTTGCCTGGACACATGACAGGGCTCAGAAGTGAAGAGCACCATCTGCATAGGAGGCGTATTTTGGTGATTTTCACAGCATTGGCCCACAATTGCACGACTCCGAGGTCAAATAGTAAAACAAACCCCCAAGTAGTGACCCTATTTTGGAAACTACAACCCTTAAAGCATTTTAAGGGTGAGTAGTGAGCATTTTGACCGCACAGGTGTTTTTTCATTAGAAATTAATGAACAGCAGATGGTACGAATTGAAAATTTCAATTTTCCATTGATATGCCGTTTTAGTGCACAATATGTTGTGCCCAGTTTGTGTCACTGAAGACAAATACCTCATAAACTGCTAAGCGGGTTCTCCCGGGTATGTTGATCCCATATATGTGGACGTAAACTGCTGTTTGGGCACGCTGTATTGTTCAGAAGGGAGGGAGCACCATTTGTCTTTTGGAGCACAGATTTAGCTTGGCTGTGTGGAGCACATCAGGGCATAATAAGAGGGTATAATAATAATCTGCAGATGTGTGGCTAGTGTCGCACAGATAAATGGTGCCCAATCTTATCCGCTTTTGGAAAACTTTCCACATTTTGTGTCGCCATATTCTGAGAGCCATAACTTTTTTTTTTCTCCAACGGAGCTGTGTTATTTGTTGCAGGACAATCTGTCGTTTTTATTGGTATAGTTTTGGGGTACACGCGACTTTTTGATCACTTTTTTTTCAATTTTTTTGGCACGCAAGGTGATCAATTCTGACGTTTTTTATTCTTTTTTTTTTACAGTGTTTACTGTGTGCTATAAAGGACATTTTTACTTTATTCTGCTGGTCGATACGATAACAGCGATACCATATGTATATCGTTTTTTTATGTTTTGCAGCGTTTACACAATAAAATCACATTTTTTAAAAATTTTATATTTTTGGTGTCACCATAATCTGAGAGCCATAACTTTTTTATTTTTCAGTCAAAAAAAGCTGTGTGGGGCCTTATGCACACGTCCGTGCATTATGGTACGCAAACTTTCTGGACTGTATTGTGGATAGTATAGGACACATACTATTTTATGGGCCAATGCACACGACAGGGGTGAAGTAATTTTACGGGCCTAATTTGTCCGGGCTACTTAAAGTCAGTGCCTATCTTTTATGTGCTACGGCCGTGTGCATGAGGCCTACGAGTTTGTTTATTGCGGGACGGGTTGTAGTTTTTATTGATACAATTTTGGGCTACATGTGACTTTTTGATCACTTTTATTCCATGTTTTGGGAGGGGTGGTGACCAAAAATTAGCGATTCTGGCATTGTTTTGTTTTTTTTGCGATATTCACCGTGCGGGAAAAATAACATTATAGTTTGGGTCATTACAGATGCGGTGATATCAAATATGTGTACTTTTTTAACGTTTTTATTTATTCCCTATAATAAAATAACTATTATAGGAACAAAGGCAGTTTTTGTTTTTATTAACTTGAAACTTTTATTTTTACACTTTTATACAACATCACTAGGGGGCTTGAAGGCATGCACCTCTGATCTTTACTCTAATACATTGCAGTAACAACGTAGTGCGATGCATTAGAACTGTCAGTAATTCACTGACATCAAGCCTATTAGGTCCCGCCTCTGTGCAGGGCCTAATGGGCTTCCATACGTAGCAGACCAGGAGGCCATTGTTAGGCCACCGGTTGCCATAGCAACGATCGGCATCCACACGATCACATCGCGTCAATGCCGATCGCTACAAACCACTAAGATGACGCAATCACTTTTGACAGGGCTCCGTTACAGCAGGGTGTCATCTGTAACATACAGCTGACACCCGTGCCATCTTATTTTTGCGGCTGCAAGCCTCTTAGACCCTGCCTCCGGGCAGAACATAACAGGCTTCCGTACTTGGCAGACAAGAGGCCATTGTTAGGCCTCTGGTCTACCAGAGCAGCCATCGGAACTCCGCGATTGCATTGTGGGGTTCCAATCTGCTACTAAACCCCATAGATGCAGCGCTCGCTTTTGAGTGCTGCATCTAAGGGATTAATCGGCGAGATAGATAGCTAGCTCCGGTCCTGGCCTTGTAGCAGGGTGTCAGCTGTAATATACAGCTGACACCCGCTGGCGATGGTGCAGGCTCGGCTTCTGAGCCCGCACCAGCAACACAACGCACCTATTCCCTTGTGTTACGTTAAGTACATAACTACAACTTACTAGTAAGTTGGATGTCGTTAAGGGGTTAAGGTATTTGCAGAAAGTAATGAACTTGGCTCTATATTTGATATATGTGAGAGCAAGTAAGCACAATGTCCAGATGCCTAACTGATATATAAAATGTATCAATACATCACACCACTAATTCAAATGATCCTGTCAGATCATAATCACGCCAGTTATCCTCTCTTATAAATAGAACCTGGTTAGGAGGCATAAAGCTAATAAAAGTACAGACTGATGCTTCAAAGTGAGAGGTGGCCAAAACAGTGTTTTATCATGCTCACATAAACCCATAACCAGAACATATACAAGTCTCTGAACGCGAGTTTACGAATTTTAACAAAACCATTACGTGTGAATAAGCACTATCAAACCAATAGGTCAATAGTTATTGTTTTAAACATTGAAATATCTTTTTTAAATTTAGATTTATTTTTTTAGAGTACATAAAGAGACATCCGAAATGCCACATTTTTAGAAATATTGGGACGGCACCGACCAGTGGTTGCCTGTGTCCGGAAAACATCTTAAAAGGCAGTTTATTTGACGTGGGACCAGAATGACACCAAGCAGATGTCTGCTCCCAAGCTAATCAAGCCATGCTCCCAAACAGTTAAATATTTAATGAATACCCCTACAAGATCTATATGTCGTTTCAAAAATAGGCAAGCGTTCATTTACATACAATGCAAAGTTATAATCAAACTTGTTGAATTATACATTATGTTGTGACTTGTCAGAAAATGTATTTATATTTTTGGCGGCATGTGAATATTTCCCAAGCCACCAATATGGCTCAGAGATAACGTAAACTGATCATCAAATGTCAATTGCTTACACAGGACAAAGTGTAGAGCCATTTTAAAAAGATTTAGATAGATAATATACCGGGACCAGACATGCACACCATTTTCTGCTAGACTGAATGTTTGATAGAATGACTTCTATTTTCTGGCATTTTTATTTTCCTCTATTAAATGGGTTTTTCCCATCTTGGATATTTATGGCATATCCTGACCCGATTCCTACCTTCTCTTTCTCTCGTTGCTGTTCGGTCACTCAGTGACTAGGTGACCGGGTGAACGGGAACAACCGAGCTTAGCTATGCTGTTGTAGTAACTGCCATAGAAGTGAATGGGAGTTACGAAAACAGCGTTTGTGGCTGTTCTATTCCAATAAGGGCTGGGTATGCAACATACATCGAGATCTACTGGCAGTTCTCTGACAAGTCCTGAATAAATTATCGGTTCCCTAGTTCAACAGCGAAGCTCCAGCGAAACACGCGTCGGGTCTGGCAGCGGTCTCCCCTCCCGGTCCTGATCTCCTGCTCATTTTCCACTACGTAGGTGTAGGTATACTGCTCTTTAGTTTGCCTATGACTGCACTTTGCATGTATTCTATTAGGTATCTATCTGTGCAAATGTACTATGCTTAGCACCTGCCTAAAAATATTGATTTATGCTTTTTGTGGGATCTTTTGACCATTTTAACATCTGGGGGACCAGGCTGCTTTCATGTTCGGATTCCATCTCTTTATGAGGGTTCATTCTTTTTACTGTGTATAGTTGTAATGTGTTTTTTCTGTGTATTTTTGACTGAAATAAAGATTGTTTGTAATTTTGCAAATACTTGGTCGTGACTTTTCTTCTTTTTCTGGTTTATTATATTAGTCACTGTGACCATCGGCACAATTTGGGGCATTGCTCGGTTTGCTATGTTCATCCACTCATTTAAATGGGTGCTGTATAATACTACATTTAATTTGTAGGGGAAATAAGCAGCCACACACAGCTTTCCCAGCTGAGTTTCAATAATATGTATATGAATATCAAAGTATAGAGATTGAGTAAGGCTGAAACTAACAGGTATGGGACTGACAAAAAATGTTCTAGGTATATTAGAGAACTCGGACAATAAAGAAGGGATGAATGTGATATGGAAAGGAGAGATACGGGGAAATGCCCCACATCACTTTCTAAAATTTGCCTAGTGGGGATATTCCATTTTAGTGACTCACCTCCAACATAATAGACTGTGGCTGTGGAGGGCCATTGTAAAGGATCTGCCAGGCACTACGTCTGTGGATACTCCCAGGATTAATCAGTCGACACCTGAGGCCAGACCTCTTAGACTGACACCGGCTCCCACCAATCAGGGTGGCAGGCTCAGGAGTGGGAGAGCCTATCGCGGCCTGGTCAGTCGGAGTTAGCTCCGCCCCCTGTCCATTTATACCTGCCGTTTTCTCTTCCTCATTGCTTGTTATTCTTCTTGGATTCCTGGCCCCACTGCTGCCTTGCTCCAGCCTGCTTCTGCCGTGCTTCTGCCTTGCTTCAGTTCCCGCTTATCCTGCTTCGCTCTGCCCCTGGCTTGCTTCCTGCTCCGTGCTCTGCGTTGGTATACTCCACTACATCCTGATCCTGACTGGCTCGTTCACCCCTCCGTTTCCATCCGGTGTTCCGTGGGCTACTGCCCCTTCCCTTGCTTGTCCCCTGTTGGTATACCTTTGCACTTAGTCAGCGTAGGGACCGCCGCCAAGTTGTACCCCGTCGCCTAGGGCGGGTCGTTGCAAGTAGGCAGGGACAGGGCGGTGGGTAGATTAGGGCTCACTTGTTCCCTTCACCTCCTTCCTGCCATAACATAATAACAAGCCCATACCTAGTCTACCATTTCTCCTACGCTGACGCTATCATGGACCTCCTTGAGACCCTGACCCAGCAGATGCAGGGCCTCTCCCTACAGGTCCAGGCCCTGGCTCAGAGGGTCAACCAGTCTGACGCTGCCATAGTGGTACCCCTCACCTCACCTCTAGAACCCGACCTCAAGTTACCTGACCGGTTCTCAGGGGACCGTAAGACTTTTCTCTCCTTCCGGGAGAGTTGCAGACTTTACTTCCGTCTAAAACCTCACTCCTCAGGTTCCGAGAACCAGCGGGTGGGTATCATTATATCCCGACTCCAGGAAGGGCCCCAAGAGTGGGTCTTCTCCTTGGCTCCTGACGCCCCTGAACTTTCCTCCGTCGATCGTTTTCTCTCTGCCCTCGGACTCATTTACGACGAGACTGACAGGACTGCCTTAGCCGAGAGTCAGCTGGTGACCTTACGTCAGGGTAGGAGACCTGTTGAGGAATACTGTTCTGATTTTAGAAAGTGGTGCGCAGCTTCTCGGTGGAACGACCCGGCCCTAAGGTGCCAGTTTAGGTTAGGATTATCTGACGCCCTGAAGGATCTGCTTGTTAGCTACCCCTCTTCTGACTCCCTAGACCAGGTTATGGCCCTAGCAGTACGACTTGACCGACGTCTCAGGGAACGTCAGCTTGAACGTTTCAATGTTTTCCCCTCTGACTTCCCTGCGATTCCCCCCGAGGTCCCGTCTCCTCGCTCTTCCACGGAAGACTCGGAGGTACCTATGCAACTCGGGGCCTCCATGTCCCCTCGACAACGTAGAGAGTTCCGCAGGAAGAATGGTCTCTGCTTCTATTGTGGGGGTGACAAGCATCTACTGAACACCTGTCCCAGGCGCAAGAATAAGCAGCCGGAAAACTTCCGCGCCTAAGTGATCATCGGGGAGGTCACTTGGGCGCACAGGTATTTCCCGTTAATATGAAACGCAATAAAATTTTGCTTCCCTTTCAGGTCTCGTTTGCTGGCCGGTCTGCCACTGGCAGTGCCTTCGTGGATTCTGGCTCATCTGCTAATATCATGTCTGTGGAATTTGCTATGTCTCTAAAAATGCCTTTTATTGATTTGCCTTATCCTGTCCCGGTAGTGGGTATCGACTCCACTCCTCTTGCTAATGGTTATTTTACTCAGCATACTCCTGTTTTTGAACTCCTTGTTGGCTCCATGCATTTGGAGCAGTGCTCTTTACTGGTGATGCAGGGATTATCGTCCGATCTGGTATTAGGTCTTCCCTGGTTGCAGCTGCATAATCCCACGTTTGATTGGAATACTGGGGATCTCACCAAATGGGGTAGTGAATGCCTGATGTCATGTCTTTCGGTTAACTCTATTTCTCCCCGTGAGGAGGTAAACACGCTACCTGAGTTTGTTCAGGACTTCGCTGATGTGTTTTCTAAGGAGGCCTCCGAGGTGTTGCCCCCTCATAGAGATTACGATTGCGCCATCGATTTGGTACCTGGTGCTAAGCTTCCTAAGGGTAGGATATTTAATCTTTCATGTCCTGAATGTGAAGCTATGAGGGAGTATATCCAAGAATGCCTGGCCAAGGGTTTCATTCGCCCCTCGACTTCTCCTGTAGGTGCTGGCTTCTTCTTCGTGGGTAAGAAGGATGGTGGTCTTAGGCCGTGCATTGACTATCGGAACTTGAATAAGGTCACAGTAAGGAACCAGTATCCCCTTCCTTTGATTCCGGATCTTTTTAATCAGGTTCAGGGGGCCTAATGGTTCTCTAAGTTCGATCTACGGGGGGCATATAACCTTATCCGCATCAAAGAGGGGGATGAGTGGAAGACTGCGTTCAACACGCCCGAAGGTCATTTCGAATACCTGGTCATGCCCTTTGGGTTGTGTAATGCCCCTGCCGTCTTCCAGAATTTTATTAATGAAATTCTGAGAGATTACCTGGGAAATTTTCTTGTAGTGTACCTTGATGACATACTGGTGTTTTCCAAGGACTGGTCCTCCCACGTGGAGCATGTCAGGAAGGTCCTCCAGGTCCTCCGGGAAAATAATCTGTTTGCGAAAACCGAAAAATGTGTGTTTGGGGTACAGGAGATACCATTTTTGGGTCAAATCCTCACTCCTCATGAATTCCGCATGGACCCTGCCAAGGTTCAGGCTGTGGCGGAATGGGTCCAACCTGCCTCCCTGAAGGCGCTACAGTGTTTTTTGGGGTTCGCTAACTATTACAGGAGATTTATTGCCAACTTCTCGGTCGTCGCTAAGCCTCTTACGGACCTCACTCGCAAGGGTGCTGATGTCCTCCACTGGCCTCCTGAGGCCGTCCAGGCTTTTGAGACCCTCAAGAAGTGCTTTATCTCGGCCCCCGTGCTGGTTCAGCCCAACCAAAGGGAGCCATTTATTGTGGAGGTTGACGCGTCCGAGGTGGGAGTGGGGGCCGTCTTGTCCCAGGGTACCAGCTCCCTCACCCATCTCCGCCCCTGTGCTTACTTCTCTAGGAAGTTTTCGCCCACGGAGAGTAACTATGATATTGGCAACCGCAAACTTTTAGCCATTAAATGGGCTTTTGAAGAGTGGCGTCACTTCCTGGAGGGGGCCAGACACCAGGTAACGGTCCTTACTGACCACAAGAATCTGGTTTTCCTAGAATCTGCCCGGATGCTTAATCCTAGACAAGCTCGATGGGCGCTATTCTTTACCAGATTTAACTTCTTAGTTACCTATAGGGCTGGGTCCAAAAATATTAAGGCTGATGCACTGTCACGTAGTTTCATGGCCAATCCTCCTTCTGAGGAGGATCCTGCTTGTATTTTACCCCCTGGTATAATCGTTTCTGCCACTGATTCTGATTTAGCCTCTGACATTGCGGCTGATCAAGGTTCAGCTCCCGGGAACCTCCCTGGGGACAAGCTGTTTGTCCCCCTGCAATACCGGCTAAGGGTACTCAGGGAAAACCATGACTCCGCACTGTCTGGTCATCCTGGCATCTTGGGTACCAAACACCTCATTACCAGAAACTATTGGTGGCCTGGGTTGCCTAAAGACGTTAGGGCTTACGTCGCCGCTTGTGAGGTTTGTGCTAGGTCCAAGACCCCTAGGTCCCGACCTGCGGGCTTACTACGTTCTTTGCCCATTCCCCAGAGACCTTGGACCCATATCCCCATGGAGTTTATCACCGATTTGCCTCCATCTCAGGGCAAGTCGGTGGTGTGGGTGGTAGTAGACCGCTTCAGCAAGATGTGCCACTTTGTGCCCCTTAAGAAACTACCTAACGCCAAGACGTTAGCTTCTTTGTTTGTTAAACACATTTTGCGTCTCCATGGGGCCCCAGTCAATATCGTTTCTGACAGAGGGGTACAATTTGTTTCCTTATTTTGGAGAGCTTTTTGTAAAAAGTTGGAGATTGATCTGTCCTTCTCCTCCGCCTTCCATCCCGAAACTAATGGCCAAACGGAAAGGACTAATCAATCCCTGGAACAATATTTAAGGTGTTTCATCTCTGACTGTCAATTTGATTGGGTCTCATTCCTTCCCCTCGCCGAATTTTCCCTGAATAACCGGGTCAGTAACTCGTCAGGGGTCTCCCCGTTTTTCTGTAATTTCGGGTTTAACCCAAGGTTCTCCTCCGTTTCTCCTGGTTGTTCCAATAATCCCGAGGTAGAGGACGTTCATCGGGAACTGTGCACAGTCTGGGCCCAGGTTCAGAAGAACCTAGAGGCGTCCCAGAGCGTACAAAAGATTCAGGCTGATAGAAGACATTCTGCTAACCCCCGGTTTGTCATCGGGGATCTGGTGTGGTTGTCGTCTAGGAACTTGCGCCTTAAGGTCCCGTCCAGGAAGTTTGCTCCCCGATTTATTGGGCCTTATAAGGTCATTGAAGTCCTCAACCCTGTATCCTTCCGTCTGGAGCTGCCCCCATCCTTTCGCATACACGACGTCTTTCATGCCTCCCTCCTTAAACGCTGCTCCCCGTCCTGGTCCCCCTCGAGGAAACCTCCTGTTCCCGTTCTCACCCCTGAGGGGGTGGAATTCGAGGTGGCCAAGATTGTGGACAGTAGGATGATCCAGGGCTCCCTCCAGTACCTGGTCCATTGGAGAGGATACGGGCCGGAGGAGAGGACTTGGGTACCTGCTCGAGATGTTCACGCTGGGGTATTGGTCAGGAGGTTCCACCTTCTCTTCCCCACTAAACCGGTTCCTCTTAGTAAGGGTCCGGTGGCCCCTCATAAAAGGGGGAGTACTGTAAAGGATCTGCCAGGCACTACGTCTGTGGATACTCCCAGGATTAATCAGTCGACACCTGAGGCCAGACCTCTTAGACTGACACCGGCTCCCACCAATCAGGGTGGCAGGCTCAGGAGTGGGAGAGCCTATCGCGGCCTGGTCAGTCGGAGTTAGCTCCGCCCCCTGTCCATTTATACCTGCCGTTTTCTCTTCCTCATTGCTTGTTATTCTTCTTGGATTCCTGGCCCCACTGCTGCCTTGCTCCAGCCTGCTTCTGCCGTGCTTCTGCCTTGCTTCAGTTCCCGCTTATCCTGCTTCGCTCTGCCCCTGGCTTGCTTCCTGCTCCGTGCTCTGCGTTGGTATACTCCACTACATCCTGATCCTGACTGGCTCGTTCACCCCTCCGTTTCCTCACGGTGTTCCATGGGCTACTGCCCCTTCCCTTGCTTGTCCCCTGTTGGTATCCCTTTGCACTTAGTCAGCGTAGGGACCGCCGCCAAGTTGTACCCCGTTGCCTAGGGCGGGTCGTTGCAAGTAGGCAGGGACAGGGCGGTGGGTAGATTAGGGCTCACTTGTTCCCTTCACCTCCTTCCTGCCATAACAGCCATACCATCTTAAAATGATCTTTAACCCCACCTCTTTAAATGGAAGATGTTTTTCATGGAGTATAAGCATTCTTGTGGGATAGGGAGAGTGGTCTGTTCAGTTACAACCCATTGTTTTACATCCAAATGGCAACACATATCAAGTGCCCGAAGTAAATGCGCTACATGTAATAAAAGAAAAGAAATGATGAAGGACAGTTCTCTTGCTCCTGTATAGAATGGTGCATTTCATGTAAGCTTGGTTTCCAGCAGAAACAAATTTCGTTAACATGAAGAAAATAGTGGCGAAGAACAAACAAAGGCGGGCGGCCTGGAAAAAATATAGCATTCTCAGTATAGCATCCACAGCACAAACCACATAAATTACCTTCACCCACCTTCCCTGGTTTTTAATGATGAATAGTTTAAGGGGTACAATTGAGAAAGATCACCGGGAAGGAGGATCCTAGATATTTCATGTAAGTGTAGGACAAGCAGAAGATAAAGATATTAAGATATACTAAGATATTTCTGAGCTCAATTGTAATGCACCATAGTGCTTTGGAATTTGGTTAATTTATCTTCAAATTTGAGTGGCTGGTGTACGAATGCAATTTTAGGAGGAGTTGGAAAGTAATGAAGGGGAAGGTGATACAGATTGGTTATCCAACTAATAAGTATATAATGGCCCAGGTTAATTTTTCCAATGCATCTGTAGAAGGTAGAAAAAAGGAAGTCATGATACTGGTAACATAATGGATAAGATGGCACCCATAATGGCCTATTTTGTTGTCATAGGCTTCCTGTGTGTGCATAATGCCCAACTGGAGTTGAAAAGAAAGATAGGTGTCAATATGGTTGCCATGATTTTGGCAAACAGCATGACGTCTATATTAAGGAGAGAAATTGGTCTGCACTTAGAGTAGGAAAAAACATCTTTCCCCTCTGTCGTTGTCACTGTATTGATGCAATATGTGCTCTATCACCCAAAGTGAGGATCACAGTGTGCAGGGTAGTAGCTGTCAAATTGCTTGGGGCTTTCCATCCCTGCAGTGAAATCTGAACTTGCTTGCAGCGCCAAAATGTAGAGGTGATATACAAAAGTGTCTCTCTGGCTCTTATACTGCTGGGTTGTTTTGCAGTAAAACGAGGGGAAGAGTTTACACCCAAGATGCAGGGACATCCACATAGGATAATGCAACAGTCACTAGTCACAGTTTGCTCGTTGTCTGAAGACATAAGGGCACATGCAAGAACAAAGCTTACATCTACAAACTCTTTATATTCTTGGTGTCTTTGTGACTCTCTTATTAATGCCCTCTTTCCCTGGTTTGTGAGTTTTGGTGGGTGGCCTTCTCTTGTCAGGTTTGTAGTTGTGATATATTTTTTTAATTTAGTAATAGTGGATTTAATGGTGTTTTGTGGGATTTAGATTTTTTTTATAACCCAAACCCTGATCTATACTTCTCCATGGTTTGGAGACCTCCTTGGTCTTCATGCTTTGATTTCACACAGGAGGATCATATTTAACTAATTATGGGACATCTGAAGTTAATTGGTTTGACCAGACCATATTTAGCTTCTCCTGATCTGTAGCAGAACGGTTATGCTCAATGTCTCTTCCCCACTGTCCATTTTTTTTAAGCTCAAGTAGCCACTCCGTTGTAAATTGTGAATTTCAACAAACAAATAAAGCTATTTTATAGGACACCCTAACAGTTATTGTTCTCTGGAAATACGTAATATAATATCTAATTGCTCATACATGTATTTTCCCTAGGGATCCTGGTGACTGGGCCTTGGAACGTGCAAAGGAGAATGTTAAAGAAAACTTTCTTCTTGTTGGGATACTGGAGGAGCTTGAAGATGTGCTGCTTTTGTTGGAAAGATTTTTACCTCACTACTTCAAGGATGTCATGAGCATTTATAAAAATCCAGGTCTGTGAAACAGTTTATTTTCATTACCTATAGAACACTTTTTAAATTATTTTCTGTTAACATTATAAAGGGAAAATTATGCAACTACTGCTTATTGAGACTCAAATGTAGAGCAACCTCTTTAGTATGAGAATCCTTCAAGGCACAAACATAGTAATGGATTATTCTTTTTTTAGGACAAGTGGAGGTTTACAATCTATGTCATCAAAGATCTTCTCCAAACCATTCATATTTTTGATACAACCTGATGACCTAGCACTCACCTCTGTACTTCTAAACTTTATCTCAAAATGCTAAACCGTTCGATGATTTCCTACAAAAACACACATTTATGTACCTAGGAGCATAACTTGAAGCTCATAAGCCCCTTATTCAAAATCTGTAATAGGTTGCCCTCCATTCAGCTTTCACACTCCTGGCCTTCTTATATGTGTCATAGGGACCTTTTGGGCTCCAGGGCCTGGGTGTGAATTCAACCTCTGTACCGCCTATAGATACGACCCTGCATGTAACATATATTTAAGTCCTATATTGGTGATTTTCACAGCATTGGCCCACAATTACAGGGCTCTGAGGTCAAATAGTAAAACAAACCCCCAAGTAGTGACCCCTATTTTGGAAACTACGCCCCATAGGGCATATTAAGGGGTGTAGTGAGCATTTTGACCCCACGTGGTTTTTCAATAGAAATGAATGCATAGCGGATGGTGCAAAGTAAAAATTGCAATTTTCCAATGATATGCCATTTTAGTGCACAATATATTGTGCCCAGGTTTGTGCCACTGAAGACAAATACCTTATAATGGCGATGCCATATATGTGAACAGTTAATTTTTATCCAACTCACCAACCAAGTAGATGCGCGGAGGGTGCAGCACTGCACCAAATTGTAGCAGAAAAGGCAAGAAGGTTCCAGCATCAATATCTTGAACAAAATGCGGCTTTTATTGAGGTTCCATAAAATCAGGGACAACACCGGTTTCAGGCCCAAGTGGCCCTTAGTCATAGCAATGCTCAATAGAAGCCGCATTTTGTTCAAGATATTGATGCTGGAACTTTCTCGCCTTTTATGCCATATTTGTGGACGTAAACTGCTGTTTGGGCACACTGTAGGGCATAGAAGGGAGGGAGCGCCAATTGGCTTTTGGAGCGCAGATTTTGCTTGATAGTAGCTCTGTTTAGAATTTTGCTGCTATTTCAGTTTATCATGTGGGGGCATATGTAAGCTGGGCAGAGTACATCAGGACATAATAAGGTGGTATAATAATACGGTAAATAAATAATAATTCATAGATGTCTGGCCAGTGTCGCACTGATAAATGGTGCCCAATCTTATCCACTTTTGGAACACTCTTCACATTTTGCGTCGCCATATTCTGACCTGAATTTCTTTATTTTTTTCTCCACAGAAACTTTGGAAGTGCTTATTTGTTGCGGGACAATCTGTAGTTTTCATTGGTACCATTTTGGGGTACATGCAATTTTTTTTATCACTTTTTATTGCATTTTTTTGGCAAGCAAGGTGACCAAAAACAAGCAAATCTAACAATGTTTTTTATTCTCTTTTTTTACCGTTTTCACCGTAGGCTATAAATAACATTCTTCTTTATACTGTGGGTCGATACGATTACAGGGATACCAAATGTATATAATTTTTTTTATGTTTTGCAGCGTTTGCACAATAAAATCACTTTTATTTTTTGTGTCACCATATTCTGAGAGCTATGCGGGAAAAAAATAATTCCACTGTGCGGGAAAAATACGATTATAGTTTTACAGTTTGGGTCATTGTGGACACAGTGATACCAAATGTGTACTTTTTTTTAACATTTTAATTTTTTTCCAATAATAAAAGAGTTATTAGGGTATGTGCACACACAAAATAAAAGACGTCTGAAAATACGGAGCTGTTTTTGAGGGAAAACAGCTCCTGATTCAGATGTTTTTTAATCAAAGTCGCGTTTTTTGCTGCGTTTGTAATGGCCGATGTTGGAGCTGTTTTTCTATAGAGTTTATGAAAAACGGGTCCAAAAACGGCTGAAGTGACATGCACTTCTCTTTCGCGGCCGTTTTTTTACATGGCCGTTTTGAAAAACGGCCGCATAAAAAACGCCCAGTCGGAACGGAACGCCATTTTTCCCATTGAAATCAATAGGCAGATGTTTGGGGGCGTTCTGCTTCCGATTTTTCAGCTGTTTTTCGGGTCGTTTATGGCCTGAAAAACAGCTGAAAACACTCCGTGTGAACATACCCTCATAGGAAAAAGGGCAGTATTTGGATTTTTTAACTTGAAACTTTCATTTTTCCACTTTTATTCAACGTTTTTATTAAAAAAATTTTGGCCCACTATGGGACTTACAGGCCGGCACTTCTGATCTTTACTCTAATACATTGCCCTATCCACTGACAGCAAGCTTATTAGGCCCCCCGCCTCCATTGCAGTCCAGGAGGCCATTGTTAGGCCTTCCGGTTGCCATAGAAATGATCAGCAACCCTGCGATCACATCACAGTGATGCCGTTCGGCTTCAAACCGCACGGCATATAACGGGCTAATGGCTGGGATCGGTACAGCAGGGTGTTCACTGTAACATACAGCTAACACCCGCGGCTGATGTCGCAGGCTCAGCTTCTGAGCCTTCGTCATCTTGTTTCTGGGGACAGAAGTCTTTTAGGCTCCGTCTCTAAGCGGGACCTAAAAGGCTTCCGTACTTGGCAGACAGGAGGCCATGGTTAGGCCTCCGGTCTGCCAAAGCAGCTATGGGAACCCCGCGATTACATCAAACAAGATGTGAAACAAGATGGCGTAGGCTCAGAAGCTGAGCTTGCGACATCATCCGCAGGTGTTAGCTGTATGTTACAGCTGACACTTGCTGTAATGGCAGGGAATGGAGCTAGCTCGGATTCCTGCCATTAACCCTTTATATGCCGTGATCAGAAGCAATCGCTGCATTTTAGTGGTTTGAAGCTGATCGGCATCGCTATGATTTGATCGCTGGGTTACTGATCATTGCTATGGCAACCAGAGGCCTAACAATGGCCTCCTGGTCTACCACGGAGGCGGGGGCCTAAAAGGCTTGCTGTCAGTGAATAACTGATAACTCTAATGCATTGCACTATGAGTAAAGATCAGAAGTGCAGCCCTTCAAGTCCCCTAGTGGGATAAAACAAAAAGTTAATAAAAATGTTGAATAAAAGTTTCAAGTTAAAAAAAAACAAATACTGCCCTTTTTCCAATAATAAGTATTTTATTATTGGAAAAAAATGAAAACATTACAAAAAAGTACACATATTTGGTATCACTGTGTCCATAATGACCCAAACTGTAAAACTGTAATCTTATTTTTCCCACACAGTGAAATAAATGTTTTCATGCATGGCTCTCACAATAAATAAATTATTTTTATAAAAAGTGATTTTATTGTGCAAACACTTCAAAACATGAAAAAAACGATATACATATGGTATCGCCGTAATCGTATCGAAACACAGAATAAAGTATAATGTCATTTAAAAAAAAAAAAAAGAATAAAGAACTGCTTGTTTTTGGTCACCTTGCTTGCCAAAAAAATGCAATAAAAAGTGATAAAAAAAATTGCATGTACCCCAAAATTACCATACCCGGGAGAACCTGCTTAGCAGTTTATGAGGTATTTGTTTTCAGTGGCACAAACTGGACATAACATATTGTGAACTAAAATGGCATATCAGCGGAAAATTGCAATTTTTACTTTGCACCATCCACTACGCATTAATTTCTAATGAAAAAACACGTGGGGTCAAAATGGTCACTACACCCCTTAATATGCCCTACGAGGTGTAGTTTCCAAAATAGGGGTCACTACTTGGGGGTTTATTTTACTATTTGACCTCAGAGCCCTGCAATTGTGGGCCAATGCAGGGGTCACTTCTTGGGGGCTCTGGTATCTCAGGGTTTTGCAAATGCGACATGGTACCCAAAAATCAAATCAGCAAGATCTGCATGCGAAATAGCGCTCCTTCCATTCTAAGCTCTGCCGTGTGTCCAAACAGCAGTTTATGACCACATGTGGGGTATTGACGTAATTAGGAGAAATTGCTTTACAAATATTGGGGTGCTTTTTCTAATTGGGGTGCTTTTTTTAATGTATCAAATGTTGATATTCATTTTCACGGCCTAATTCCACTAATTTCAGCAAAACACCTGTGGGGTCTAAATGCTTACTCTACCCCTCGATAAATTCCTTGGGGGCTTTAGTTTCCAAAAATGGGTCACTTTTGGGGGTTTCAACTGTTTTGGTACCTCAGGGGCTTTGCAAATGCGACATAACACCCAAAAAAACTATTCCAGCAAAACTTGAGCTTCAAAAGCCAAATGGCGCTCCTTCTCTTCTGAGCCCCGATGTGTGTCTGAACAGCAGTTATTACCACATATGGGGTATTGCCGTAATCTGAAGAAATTGCTTTTCAAATGTTGGGGTGCATTTTCTCCTTTCCTTGTAAAATTGAAAATGTCCACGTTTTATCAGAAAAAAATTTATTTTCAATTTCACTGCATATTTACACTAATTTCTGGAAAAAAATTGTGGGTCAAAATGCTCACTATACCCCTCAATAAATTCATTCAGGGGTGTAGTTTCCAAAATGGGGTCACTTTTGGGGGGTTTCCACCGATTTGGTCCCGCATGGGCTTTGCAAATGTGACACGACGCAGCAAACCATTCCAGCAAAATTTGAGCTCCAAAAGCCAAATAACGTTCCTTCCCTTCTAAGCCCTGCCGTGGGTATGAACAACAATTTATGTCCACATATGGGGAATTACCGTGCTCAGGAGAAATTGCTTTACAAATATTGGGGTGCTTTTTCTTCTTTAGCCCTTGTGAAAATGAAAAAATCTAAGCTAAAACTACATTTTATGGGATTTTCACTTTCACTGACTACTTCCAATTAATTCTGCAAAAAATCTATGCGTCAAAATGTTCACTATACCGCTAGATAAATTCTATAAGGGGTGTAGTTTTCAAACTGGGGTCACTTTTGGGGTGTTTCCACTGTTTTTGTCCCTCAGGGGCTTTCCAAATTCAACATGGCACCGAAAACCGTTCCAGCAAAATTTGAGCTCCAAAAGGCGCTCCTTTCCTTCTGAGGGCTGCCGTGTGTTCAAACATAAGTTTATGATCACATATAAGGTATTTCTGTAATCGCGAGAAATTGTTTTACAAATGTTGGGGTGTTTTTTTTACCTTTATTCCGTGTAAAAATGAAAATATTGTATGTTGTATTGGAAAAAATATAGATTTTCATTTTTATGTCTTAATTCAAAGAGATTTAGCAAAAAACGGTGGGATTAAAATGCTCACTGTACCCCTAGATTAATTCCTTGGGGGGGGGTGTAGTTTCCAAAATTGTGTCTTTTTGAGGGTTTTCCTTATATTTTGACACCACAAGACCTTTTCCAACCTGACATGGTGCCTAAAATATTTTCTAATAGGAAGGAGGCCTGAAAATCCACTAGGCGCTCCTTTGCTTCAGAGGCCTGTGTTTCAGTCCATTAGCACACTAGGGCCACATGTGGGATATTTCTACAAATTGCAGAATCTGGGCAATAAATATTGAGTTGTGTTTCTCTGGTAAAACCTTCTGCATTACAGGAAAAAAAATTATTACAAATTAATTTCAGCTTGCTTTAAGTCCTGTGAAATGCCTAAAGGGTTAAGACACTTTCTGAATGCTGTTTTTAATACTTTGAGGGGTGCAGTTTTTAAAATGGGGTGATTTAGGGGACTTTGTAATTTATAAGGTACTCAAACCCTTTTGAAATTTTCTTGAAAATGTGAGAAATTGCTGCTAAAGTTCTAAGCCTTGTAACGTCCTAGAACAATAAAACGATGTTCAAAAAACGATGCAAACGTAAAGTAGACATATGGCAAATGTAAACTAGGAACTATTTTGTGTGGTATTACTATCTGTCTTGAATCGCTGACACACTTGTAGCAGTGAATAACAGTATTACAGCCTTCTCTTATTTACATCAATGGGAGAAGGCTGTAATACTGTGAACCGCTGCTTCAAGTGTGTCAGCAATTCCCAGTACAAGTAGTTAAGTAATAAAGGGGAAACAGCGCTCGTACGAGGCGCCATGGCCACTTCAAAAAAGTTGATCGTTGGAGGTGCCGGTAGTCGGACCCCAAGTGATCAGATATTGATGGCCTATCCTGAGGAGAGGCCATCAATTTCTTATGACTGCACAACCCAATGCGACCAGATACAATAAAGTAGGTTTACATTGAAGGCAGGTTACTGTCCAACTCTTCATGTGACCGCTAGTAACCCAGGTCACATAGGATGAGCGTGTGGTGTCACGTACAACGGCGTCGCCCCAGCATGCAAGATTGAGTGTCTGCAGGGAACGTGGAGGTCATGTTCTTTGTGGTGGAGGATTGATCTGTGCTGGGTGTAAATCAGTGTCACGTAGCCGGTTAGTGGACCCACTAGGCCGCACCGCCGTAGCAGGGAGGCAGCTGGCCAAACAACAGGAACCCCAGAATACAAAGTCTCGCACAAGGGTACCTGGATAGTCAAGACAGTGGCCGCAGCTCTGGCACTGATGGAGATGGGTGCAGCAGGTATCGCCAAACGTGGCGGATGTCACAGGTGCCGCAGGTTGCCCCAGTCGTGGCGAATTCCTCCGGACGTGGCAGAAGACACAGGGCGTGGCTGGTTGACACAGATGCCACAGGTTGCGCCAGATGTGGCGAATTCCTCAGGACGTGGCAGATGACACAGGACGTGACACGACTCCGATACCATAGGCACAGGGACAAGAACAGCACGGGATACAGGAACAGGTAACAGAGCAAGGGTAACAACTGGAACAGGAAACACTAAGGGACCATTTGCAAGACAGACTGGTAAAACTAACAACGCTTAGGCAAGGATCAGAAAGCCTGGGGCCTTCTTATAGACCAGGAAATCATGGCAGTTGATGATGATGATGACGATTTCCTCTGGCCCTTTAAGGCCGGGCACGAGCGTGCGCACGCACCCTACGGGACAGAGTAAACCGGAGCGGAAGTGAGCGCTGGCGTCTCCTAGGAAGGAGATGGGGACCAGCGCTCCCGGATCCATGGCTGCGGGCGTTGGGAGGTGAGTATACTCGACGGCCTGTGGCCATGGACGCTACAATCAGCCTCTGTGATCCTTGTGCTCCTGCGGCTTCAGATATTTTAATGCTTCGTCCTGTCTCCCGTCGCCTCCTCCTCATGTTTGCTCGTCTATGCTAGAAGATACAGAGATACACTCTCAAGGCTGGCCAGCTCTATGTGTGCAGCTGGTAACACTGCAGGACGAATGATCATGTTAACTATGAGCTATGATCCCTGACATGTGTTGAATGCTGGCAAGTAAATCCTTTAATTTCTCTGCACAACCACAACTTGAGGATGGATTTATGCTTTATGTGTCAAGGTTGAAAGTTCCTGAAAATAATAAATCCTCCGTTCATGATACTGTGAATACAAGTGGCATATGGAATTTATGAGAAAGAAATCACTGTTTTCTTCCTTAAACACTTTAAGGTACTTTATCCTTCATGCGAAAATCAGTGGATTTTTTATACCTAGTACACAAAATAATTCTATAATTGGTGTAGTGTAGTTTGTTTACCATAGGATTTGGAAAAAATAATCATATTCAGCTGTGGCTAGCACATGCTCTGAGCTTATGCTGTATATATATGGAAGGCTGTGCTGACCACTTAGGCTTCGTTCACACAACCTATTTTCAGACGTAATGGTGGCGTTTTACGCCTCGAATTATGTCTGAAAAAACGTCTCCAATACGTCGGCAAACACCTGCTCATTACTTTCAATGGGCTTTACGATGTACTGTGCCGACGACCTGTCATTTTACGCGTCGCTGTCAAAAGACGGCGCATAAAATTACAGCCTCGTCAAAAGAAGTGCAGGACACTTCTTGGGACGTAATAAAGAACAGCTCCAAATTACGTCTGTAAAAGACGCCCCGCAAAACGCGAGTACATGCAATTACGTCTGAAATTCAGGAGCTGTTTTCTCCTGAAAACAGCTCCGTAATTTCAGACGTAATTGCAGTTATCGTATGCACATACCCTAAGGATTCAAGTTTATCCTGCTAACTACACCTCTGGTTAAGTTATGTTACTTTGACGGCCCGTATCTTATTTTGGAGGACTATAGTAAAGTAGCAAAACTTTCAAGCCTGGTGTATAATACAATTGTATGTTTGGAGCTGTCTCTTTATTATAGGACTTGGATAAAATAATTATATTGGACTGTGCTTCGTTCATGGACTGGTCGCATGTTATATCTATGTGAAAGTCTGTGCTGAAGAAGAAAAATAGGAAAGAAGGAAACTTATTTTGTTCCTGTATTTTGTTTCAAGCTTAAATTGATAAATCGCTAAGGGGATTATATTCTGGCAAAGTCACATACAAAAATGCTGTACAAGATTTGAATACACTAACATAAAAAAAAATATATTTCCACTTGGTTAAAACTTGGTATATGTTTCATTTGTCAGGTTTATAGGGGGGGAGTATTCTCTTGTTTAAAGAAGATTCTCGTGAATGCTATATGTATAAATCATAAATATTCTCTTGATAATATGGCTAATAGAAAAACGAAACAGAATATGAGGGGTAGATTGTGAGATGTTTCATTGTCTCCATCAGAAAAACTAGAGTAGAGCAAACAGACAGAGGGAAAATAGAAAAATACCTGAGTAGATCAGGGGCTGTACGGAAGAAATCCCCAGAGGGGGATGGTGCTGAGGGGAGACGTGGGGCAGCGAGGGGGAGAAGGTTGAAGAGGAGAAGCTACAGAATGAAAATCTATCTCTAAAGGATATATCAGGGCAGATAATGCAATGTTTTGAGGCTGTGAACGGTATATTGTCACAATTGAGGGAAATCAAGAGTGATTTGGCTCTAATAAGAACAGATATTAATGGGTTTAGAATAAGGCTTGATGAGATAGAAACTAGAACTAATACCATAGAAGAAACCTCACAGGAACTCTTCAAAGATTTAAAAGAGGCCCAGCTTTTGAATAAAAAATAAAGTACTTGATCTGGAAAACAGATCAAGGAGGAGTAATCTGAGGATGGTAGGCTTGCCTTAAAAAGTGGAGGGGGGGGGATACTGCGAGGTTTGGTACAGAATGGTTTAAAGAGGTGGTGGGGGAAGAACACCTGACAGATATTTTGCAGGTGAAATGAGCCCATCGAGTCCCCATTAATCCTAGGCAACCAGGGCTCCCCCCACGGACATTACTGGTAAAACTCCTGTCTCCTAAGGATAAAGAGATTATAATTCAAAAATTATAAAGAAGGATAATATAATATATAATGGGGCTAAGGTGATGATATTCCCAGACTAAGCTGCTGACATACAAAAACAGAGGCCAGGTTTTATAGAGATGAAAAAAAGATTGAGAGCTGAAGGCATAAGTTATTCTTTGTTTTATCCTGCTAAATGACGTGTTACTTATGAAGGTTCCTCATTTTTCTTTGAAAACCCAAGGGATGCCTCAAAATGGATGGAAAATAAATGTAATGACTGATCCCTCCCTGGAAATTTTGAGTCATAATGACGTGTATGTATGAGTTGAAAATCTTCTCCTGGAATGTTAGGGGATTAGCTGGTAAAATTAAAAGTCTGACGGTATTCAGGCTGATTCAAAATTATCTGCCAGCAGTGGTCTGCCTCTAAGAGACCCACTTAACACCGGAAACAATACATTCTATAGCGAAAGGATGGGTGGGGTTGAATTATTATCATTCATGCTATAGTAGATATGCTAGAGTTGTTTCTGTACTTATTCATAAAAAAAAATTCCCTTTGAGGTTATATCAGCGTTGGTTGGCAGGGAATGTAGGTATGCTTTTCTGTACAGTTCACTAGAAAATATAAAATGGGTGATAGTGGCGGTTTATATACCAGCTCCCTTTAATCCAGAGGTGTTATACAAACTTCTAGATTTCCTGGAAGAAGCAATATTACTGATTATTGGTGACTTCAATAATAATATAGAGGCGAGATTGGATGGAAATGTAGGGAAGATCTCTGTAGGCAATAGGAAGTTTTAGGCTCTTTTGGAAGAATTTGGGTGGTGGGATATTTGGAAGGAGAGACATCCACGGTGATGGAATATTCATATTATTCTAAAACACGTAGTATTTTCACGAATAGTATATTGTTTTGGAAAAAGCAGTGCACTGGAAATTATTAAAAAGATTGCGTATGAAACGAAGGGATCTTAGATCATGCACCTTTAGTAGTAGAATGTGTAATGGGTAATACCACAGCGGGGAAATATTTAGATTCAATCCATTTTGGATTCAAGCAATTGATTCACTGGGTACTATTGAAACTGGGTTAGCTGAGTTTCTAACATTTAATAGGCACACAGCATCACAGTTGAATGTATGGGATGCTATGAAGGCATATTTGAGGGGGGCACTGATCAGAGAAATTAGTCACTATAAGAAGAAAAATAAAGAAGAGGAACTAGTTCTGAAGGAGAAAGTTAGTCAAGGTGAATATGAAGCTGTGTCCTCTTCATCCAGGGAAAAATTGGAGTGCTGGCAAAGAGCAATAGAAAACGATGAAAATTATTTGCTTTTTAAATTTCAGCAGGATCAACTCTTTATGAACTATGGGGTTGCTATAGAAATGGGAACTCCAGGAATAAGGTTGTCTGGGATTATTAAATGCCAAAGAAAAAGTATATGTATTTCAGCTATAAAGAATGACAAGGAGGAAATTGTGGGGGGAACAGAACGGGTGGGATTGACCTTTCTCTCTTTTTTTAAGAAAATCTATCTCTCAAGGGGGAAGAGGTCTAAAGAAGAGAAAGTGGGGGATCTAATTCACAGTGATCAGGCTGGTTTTATGATGGGTAGATCTACAATGGATAATTTATCCAGATTATACCGAAATATTCAGCTGATGCCGGGCCATCCAGGGGAAAGAGTAATATTATTGCTGGATGCAGGGATGGCCTTTGAATCTATATATTGATATTGAGTGGGATTTTATGGGGGATGTGTTGAGGTATATGGGAATAGGTCCAAAATTCCTAAAGTGGATAAAATTGTTATATAAATTAGACAATATCGGATCCAATTAAGGTTGATAGAGGAACTAGGGCTGTCCCCTATCCCCCTTGCTCTTTGACCTAGTAATTGAGCCATTGGCAAGTTATATAAGAAAAAGCCCAGAAATAGTGTGTTATATGGAAGGGGGGGAGATAAAATAGCATTGTTCGCTAATGATATTTTATTGTTTTTGGGTACACACGATTCTATTGGGATTATCTTTAACCTATTTGATAGATTTGATAGAATTTCATGTGTGGGTATTAACTTGGGAAAATCTTCTATTTTACCGATTGATGAAAAGGAACATATTCCGGGAGTGCAGTTAAAAAGAACAGCAAAAAAAGATTACTTTAAATATCTGGGGATTAACGTCTCTAGTGATATACAAAAAGTTAAACGTAGCCCCACTCTTGAAATACATAAGTGAAAAGGTTCAGATATGGGAAAAAAAACTGGATATAGGGTTGGCTGCAAGGGTGGCGCTGATTAAAATGATCTTATTACCAAAAATTTGGTATGTTTTGATGAATAGTCCAATTTGGTTGGCAGAAGCGATATTTAAAACTTTTGTAGTTTGTTCTCAGAGTTGATTTGGAGGGGGAAACATTCTAGAATAAAACTTGAGCAGCTGTGGAAACCGGTTGGTAGGGGTGGTTTGGCAATTCCAGCAATGAGAGACTATTTTTTGGCTGCACATGTTAATAAGATTATTAATACAAAAACTGATAATGTTTGGGTTAGGGCCCTAGGATATAGATTCCCATTCTGACAGAATTATAACATGCTTAAAATTCTGGAATCTGGAATGGGGAGAAGATACAGGATTGAGTTTCCCTCTTTGTATATGTACACTATGGTATGGAATAGTAGCTAAGAGAATGGAAGCGGATGGTTACTATAGTGGCATGCCTATATGGGGGAATACAAATACGGGAAATGATTATTTTACTAATGAGTATACATTTTGGAAGCAGAAGGGGATATATAAATTAGGACAGTTCCTTAAAGAAGGAGGACTACAACTGTTCCATGAGCTAACTAGGGAATATGGACTAGAGGAGAAAGATAAATTAAAGAGGCTAAGTCACCACATTATAAGTGTCCTATCTCCTACATAAGGAGATGGGCGCTATAATGTAGATGACAGTAATGCTTTTTATTTTAAAAAAAAGATCTATTTTCACAACGTTAGGAGCGATTTTGGTTTATGCTAATGAGTTTCTTAATGCCCAAGTTGGCGTATTTTTACTTTCGACCAAGTGGGCGTTGTACAGAGGAGTGTATGACGCTAACCAATCGGCGTCATGCACTCCTCTCCATTCATTTACACAGCAGAATCGCGTTCTTACTAGAACATGATCTGCAGCCACATACACAACGATTCTGCTTGATTAAGGTTAATCCAGTGTCCTGATAATGAATACACATGACCATCCAGCCTGGACGTCATGTGTATTCAGAATCCTGACACTTCTGAATCTTTTCTGTGAGATTTACAGCAAGGGAAACAAAATCTCGTTTACCTCCATAATCTCGCGAGATTTCGTTTCCGTTGGAAATATTCCTAAACTATCTCATGGACCTCAGTTTAGGGTCATACAACTCTTCATTGTTAATAGGCCGCATTATTCACTATATACACTACCGTTCAAAAGTTTAGGATCACTTCGAGATTTCCTTATTTTTGAAAGAAAAGCACAGTTTTTTTCAATGAAGATAACATTAAATTAATCAAAAATACACTCTATACATTGTTAATGTGCTAAATCACTATTCTAGCTGCAAACGTCTGGTTTTTAATGCAATATCTACAGAGGTGTATAGAGGCCCATTTCCAGCAAACCATCACTCCAGTGTTCTAATGGTACATTATGTTTGCTAACTGTGTTAGAAGGCTAATGGATGATTAGAAAACACTTGAAAACCCTTGTGCAATTATGTTAGCACCGCTGTAAACAGTTTTGCTGTTTAGAGCAGCTATAAAACTGACCTTCCTTTGAGCTAGTTGAGAATCTGGAGCATTACATTTGTGGGTTCGATTAAACTCTCAAAATGGCTAGAAAAAGAGAGCTTTCATGTGAAACTCGACAGTCTATTCTTGTTCTTAGAAATTAAGGCTATTCCATGCGAGAAATTGCCAAGAAACTGAAGATTTCCTACAACGGTGTGTACTACTCCCATTTGACAGAGGAAGATTGGAAAAAAGTGTTATGGACAGACGAATCTAAGTTTGAGGTGTTTGGATCACACAGAAGAACATTTGTGAGACGCAGAACAACTGAAAAGATGCTGGAAGAGTGCCTGACTCCATCTGTCAAGCATGGTGGAGGTAATGTGATGGTCTGGGGTTGCTTTGGTGCTGGTAAAGTGGGAGATTTGTACAAGGTAAAAGGGATTTTGAATAAGGAAGGCTATCACTCCATTTTGCAACGCCATGCCATACCCTGTGGACAGCGCTTGATTGGAGCCAATTTCATACTACAACAGGACAATGACCCAAAGCACACCTCCAAATTATGCAAGAACTATTTAGGGGAGAAGCAGGCAGCTGGTATTCTATCTGTAATGGAGTGTCCAGCGCAGTTACCAGATCTCAACCCCATAGAGCTGTTGTGGGAGCAGCTTGATCGTATGGTACGAAAGAAGTGCCCATCAAGCCAATCCAACTTGTGGGAGGGGCTTCTGGAAGCATGGGGTGAAATTTCTCCCGATTACCTCAGCAAATTAGCAGCTAGAATGCCAAAGGTCTGCAATGCTGTAATTGCTGCAAATGGAGCATTCTTTGACGAAAGCAAAGTTTGAAGGAGAAAATCATTATTTAAAATAAAAATCATTATTTCTAACCTTGTTAATGTCTTGACTATATTTTCTAGTCATTCTGCAACTCATTTGATAAAAATAAGTGTGAGTTTTCATGGAAAACACAAAATTGTCTGGGTGACCCCAAACTTTTGAACGGTAGTGTAAGTTGGCTAAAATGTTTAAAGATCAGAAAGCAAACTGTCCTAAGTGTGCAGGGGAAGAGGCAGACCTAATCCATATGTTGTGGTAATGTCCATAAATAAAGATATTCTGGGAGGATATCCTTAAAGAAATTGTATAAAGATATGGAGTTAAAATCTGTGATCTGGGATCGGGTAATTTGCGTATTGGGTTATGATTGACTTAAGGGTAAAGGGATACTAAGAAAGAGGTCTTATTGAAACTGTTATATTGGGCGCGTAAGACCATTTTATTTAAATGGATCAAGCAGGATCCACCTACGGGAAATTTCTGGAGTAAATATGCGAGGAGGATGTTACAATACGAAAAAATCTACTACCTAGCAAACAGTAGGAAGGTAAAGTTTGAGGAGTTGTGGGGAAGTTGGTTACAATAGGAGGTTGGATGTATTAATTTGTGGAGGGGAGGAGAGAGAGATGGATATGTGTTTTTTTATTTTGGTGTTGTTTTGTTTAGGGATGGGATAAAAAAAACTGTTGCAAAATGGTAGGATAGACAAGGACGCTTCATATGAGTGTACCTGTAGTGGGCTCTTTATTAGGGGTATGTATATTTAATGTTTGTTTCCTGCTGTATGTTACTGTGAGGGGGATATCCTAATAACACTCACTAGAATTAAAATATAAAGGGGATGATGATAATATATATAGAAAAGAAAAAGTCTATATAAATGGGTGGACAATTGTTTAAGAGTGGGTTTAGAGATCTGATTGGATCCTTATTATGGGCAAAGGGTGTACTTTGATAGTTTAAAAGGTATTGGTTTGGTTCTGTGACAAGAGTCCCATTCCCATATCCCATTTATAGATTAAAAATGTCTAGGAAGGAAATTGATGTTAAAGATTCCTTAAGTAAATGGATATATTATATGTTGTCTTGCAATGTATGCTTACCGATTTTGTATTTTTATTAATATCATTATAATAAAGAACTTATTAAAAAAAAAAACACAGGTCACATAGCTAATGCAGGGACTCTTATGTCACTTAAATAAATAATTGAAAAAAAATGACTTGACGTGGGGTCCCCCCTCATTTTTCATAACCAGCCAGATACATTGCCAGAGTGGGAAGGGCAACTTTTTTGTCTGTTTTCTGTCTCATAATTCCAGCCTGTGGCTGCCCCAGTACCTGACTATCGCTTCAGATGGTTAGGTACTAGATCGTATCCAACTCTTCCTGGTACCACTAAAGGCTGTTTGTACAAGGGTAATAATGGGGGGTTAGTGCTAGCCTTTTAACTAGCTAATACTAAGCCCCGCCTTAGTAATGGATGCTGTCAAACAGACATAAGAAAGAAAAATGTTTTATTGATCTCCCCCACACTAACCTCTTTAAATAAAACAAAAAAAAAAAACATAGATCATCGAAGTAGTTGTATGAATTTACTAAATGGTCCAGCAGAACCTTCAAAACGAAAAAAAATTAATCGTAATATACCTTAGCTGCTGAATAATACATACCACATAATACATCTCATCTGTTGCAAAACCTTGTAAGGGTGTGTTAACATGGTTTTGCAGCATTTATTGTCACGCGGCCGAAAACCTCACCAAAAACGCATCCGCCCTGGAGTGCTGGCTGCAAAACCACTACAAATCACTGTAAGGGTATGTTCACACGCTAGCTGTCATTTACGTGTGAAAAGGCAGACTGTTTTCAAGAGAAAACAGCTGCCTCGTTTCACACGTAAATGCTCCTCCTCGCATTTTGCGAGCCGTCTGAGACGCTCGTAAATCTTGAGCTGTGCTTCATTGAGTTCAATGAAGAACAGCTCAAATTACGTGGCAAAGAAGTGCCCTGCACTTCTTTGCCGAGGCAGTCCATTTACGCGTCGTCGTTTGACAGCTGTCAAACGACGACGCGTAAATTACAGGTTGTCTGCACAGTACGTCGGCAAACCCATTCAAATGAATGGGCAGATGTTTGCCGACGTATTGCAGCCCTATTTTCAGGCGTAAAACGAGGCATAATACGCCTCAATTACATCTGAAAATAGGTTGTGTGAACCCAGCCTAAAAGTGCATGTGTATTTTCGGTGCGATTTTCAGTCGTATGGCAAAACCGTGTGTGAATGCACCATTATACACATCGAATCTGCTGCTGCTTAAAGAGGCACTGTTACCAGATTATAAGTGCCCTATCTCCTACATAATCTTATCGGTGCTGTAATGTAGATAACAGCAGTGGTTTTTATTTTGAAAAACGATCATTTTTGAGCAAGTTATGAACAATTTTAGATTTATTCTAGTTCATTTCTTATTAGACAACTGGGCGTTTTTGTAACTTTTTACCAACTGGGCGTTGTAAAGAGAAGTGTATGACGCTGACCAATCAGCTTCATATACTTTTCATCGTTCCAGCCCAGCTTCCTTCACTGCACACACAGCGTGATCTCTCTGTGAATGACAGCACAGCGTGATCTCGCGCGATCACGCTGTGCTGTCACTAACACATTAACTTTACCGAAGTGTCTTGAGAGTGAATAGACATTGCCTCCAGGCAGGATGCGATGACTATTCACACTACCGACACTTGGGTAAAGTTTCTGTGGGACTTACTCACACAGCACAGCGTGATCTCGCTGTGAATGACAGCAGAGCGTGATCTCGCAAGATCAGGCTGTGTGTGCAGTGAAAGAAGCTGGGCTGGAACGATGAGAAGTCTATAACGATGATTGGTCAGTGTCATACACTTCTCTTTACAGCGCCTCAGTTGGTAAAAAGTAAAAAAACGCCCAGTTGTCTATTAAGAAACTAATTAGCATAAATCTAAAATTGTACATAATTTGCTCAAAATTGATCGTTTTTCAAAATAAAAACCACAGTTATCTACATTGCAGCGCCGATCAGATTATGTAGGAGATAAGGCACATAATCTGGTGACAGAGCCTCTTTAACCTCATAATGCACACATTGGGTGATGCAGAGCCGCATAATAAACACTGCAGCTGATGCGTAACATCAATATACATAACTTTGAAAATGAGAAACAAAAGAAAGCACAAGCCATAGCCTTTAACCCCTTAGCCTTTTTATGGCGGCCGTTTGGATTAGTTCACGGCGGCACTTCAGAAGGTGATATGTGCACATCGAGGGATCTGCCTTTGAAGCCAAGGCTGTAAGCAACAGCCTAAGGCTTCAGAGCGATGATTGGAGACCAATAGCAGTGGTCTCCGATCATGTGATTACTGTGAGAACCATTCACAGTGATCACAAGAGTTAAATAAAAGTCTGTCCCTCCCTGTCTCTCCTCACACTTGCTACTTTGTGTGAGAAGAGACGGAGAGATAATTGTAATGTGAAAAAAAACGCCACTGTTAAAAAATATATATATATACCTATAATATATACATTTTATATAAATTATATACTTATGCTAGGCTAGGGTTATCCTTAGGGTCATTCTATTTTTAGTCTAGGATTAGCTTAGGGTTAAGCAGTTTTTTTTGTGTAGCGTACGTGTGTGAAGTCTTTATTTTTTGTGTAAGAAAGTTAAAAAAAAAAAAATATATATATAATATAAAATATAAAAAAATGTTTTAGAGTTAGGGTATCTTCACACGCTTAACAAAAAACGGCTGAAAATATGGAGCCGTTTTCAAGGGAAAACAACCTCTGATTTTCAGCTATTTTTTAAGCAACTAGCGTTTTTTGCTGCGTTTTTTTACAGCCGTTTTTGGAGCTGTTTTTCTATTGAGTCAATCAAAAACGGTTCCAAAAACGGCTCAAGAAGTGACATGCACTTTTTACAGGGCATCTTTTTACACGCCGTTATTTGAAAATGAGGCATAAAAAAACGCCCCGTCGGCACAGAACAGCGTATTTCCTATTGAAATCAATGGGCAGATGTTTGTAGGCATTCTGCTTCCGATTTTTCAGCCGTTTTTAGGGACGTTTACAGCCCAAAAGATGGCTGAAAATAGCCCGTGTGAACATACCCAAGGTCTTGTGTGTGCGAAATCCGTTTTTTGTGAAGTTTGCTTGTGTGACGTCTGTGTTTTTGTCTGTAAAAAAAAAAAAAAAAAAATCTGTCGTACATGTGTGTGCGTCTAGTTACCGTCTTTGTCGTACGTGTGTATTTGTAATTAGGATGGCCAGTAGGAGGTTCACGGTGGATGAGGCAAACGCCGTGTTTTGTTCTGAATCTGATGAAAGCGATACAGAAACCGCGTCCGAGGTAGAAATGTTATCTACCAGTGATGGCGATGATAGTGATACGCTTTCCGCAAATGCAAGTATCACTGCTGAGTCCACAAGCACAGGCCATGTAGCTGAAGTACCACAAAACACGGCCCACTCTATTGCGCCAGAATATATTGAGTGATAAGCGACAGAATAATTTTCCCCAATATCCCAGAATTTATTGCCATCCTAGGGATAAATATTAATGTGGAAAATTTTACAGCCCTTGATTTTTTAAACCCCTTCCCGCTTTTTTACGTAAAAGTCCGTCACAGGAGTTGTCGTGTTAACGCAAACTGACGGACTATTACGTCACGTCAGCAGACACAGTTTTAAAGCATTGATAGCTTAACGCTATCACTGCTTCAAGGCCAGGACCGGAGCTAGCCTCCGATCCGGCCGATTAGATGCAGACCTCAAAACCGAGAGCTGCATCTATGGTGTTTACAACCAGATCGGAACCCTGCAATGAAATTGCGGGGTTCCGATGACTGCTCCGGCAGACCAGAAGCCTAACAATGGCCTCCTGTCTGCCTAGAACGGAAGCCTGCTAGGCCCCGCCCAGAGGTGGGGCCTAAAAGGCGCCCGGCCGCAGTTTCAAGATGGCGCAGACTTAGCTGCCAAGCCTGCGACATCAGCCGTTGGTGTCAGCTGTATGTTACGCAGCATCTTAGTGGTTTGTAGTTATCGGCTTCTACATGAAAGTATCGTGACAAATCCTATCGCTGCTATGTTGGTAGTGCAATGCATTAGAGTAAACATCAGAGGTACAGGACCTCAAGTCCCCTAGTGGGACAAAAAAAAAATGTTGATAGGTTAATAAAAACAAACACTTAATTTTTTCCTATAATGAGGCTTTTATTATTGGAAAAAAATAAAAATGTAAAAAAAAAAAGTACACATATTTGGTATTTGGTATTGCCGCGTCCGTAACGACCCAAACTATAAAAGTATAATATTATTTTTCCCGCACGGTGAACACCGCAAAAAATAAATAAAAAATAAATGCCAGAATCACAATTTTTTTTTTATCACCACCCCTCACAAAACATGAAATAAAAAGTGATCATAAAGTCGCATGTACCCCCAAAAACTACAACCAGTCCCGCAAAAAACAAGCCCTGACACAGCTTTTTTTTACTCAAAAATAAAAAAGTTCTGGCTCTCAGAATATAGCGACACAGAATGTGCAGTGTCCAAAAGCGTATAAGATCGGGCACCATTTATCAGTGCGACACCGGCCACATATCTTTGAAATATTATTTATTTACCGCATTATTATACCCTCTTATTATGCCCTGATGTACTCCGCACAGCTTACATATGCCCCCACATTATACACTGAAGTACCAGTAAAACTTCCAAACAGAACAACTGCCAAGCAAAATCTGCGCTCCAAAAGCCAAATGGCGCTCCCTTCCTTCTGAGCCCTACAGTGTGCCCAAACAGCAGTTTACGTCCACATATATGGCATCACCATACCCGGGGGAACCAGCTTAGCAGTTTACGAGATGTGTGTCTTTGGTGGCACAAACAGGGCACAACATATTTCACACTATAATGGCATATCAGTGGAAAATTGCTATTTTCACTTTGCACCATCAGCTGCGCATTAATTACTAATGGAAAAACACCTGTGGAGGCAAAATGCTCACTGCACCCCTGAAAATGCCTTAAGGGGTGTCATTTCCAAAATTGGGGTTACTACTTGGGGGTTTGTTTTGCTATTTGACCTCGGAGCCCTGCAACTGTGGGCCAATGCTGTGAAAATCACCAAAATAGACCTCAAATGTGCATGTTGCTCATCACTTCTGAGCTTTGTCATATGTGAGGACAAATATTAAATGACTTGAGGGGTGTAACTTCCAAAATGGGGTCACTTCTTGGGGGCTTCCACTGTACTCTGGTACCTCGGAGTTTTGCAAATGCGACATAGCACCCAAAAACGAATGCAGCAAAATCTGCATGCCAAATAGCGCTCCTGCCTTTCTGAGCCCTGCCGTGTGTTCAAACAGCAGTTTACGACCACATGTGGGGTATTTCCGCACTCTGGAGAAATTGTTATAAATTTTGGGGTGCTTTTTCTCCTTTATCCCTTGTGAAAATGAAAAAATTCAACTTTTTAGTGGAAAAAAATGCTGATATTCATTTTTACGGCCTAATTCCAATACATTTTTCAAAAGACCAGTTTGGTCTAAATGCTCACTATACCACTAGATAGATTCCTTAAGGCCCCATGCACACAAACGTAATTACGGCATATTTTTACGGGCCCATGGACTTCTATTGGCCACGGGTACCTCCTCATATGCTTACGGGAAGGTGCCCGTGCCGTTGAAAAATATAGAACATGTCCTATTTCAGAAGTCTATGGGGCTCCCGTAATTACGGGTGAATACGTGTGTGCACCCGTAATTACAGGAGCGTTGCTAGGCGACGTCAGTAAATAGTCACTGTCCAGGGTGCTGAAAGAGTTAAACGATCGGCAGTAACTGTTTCAGCACCCTGGACAGTGACTTCCGATCACATTTTACATCAACCTGTAAAAAAAAAAAAGACGTTCATACTTACCCAGAACTCCCTGCTTTTTCCTCCAGTCCGGCCTCCTGGGATGACGTTTCAGGTCAATCACAGGCTGCAGTGGTCACATGGACTGCCGCGTCATCCAGGGAGGTCGGACTGGATGTCAGGAGAGGGACGCGTCACCAAGACAACGGCCGAGTAAGTATGAATTTCTTTTACTTTTTCTGCAGAAACGGCTGTCCCTTCTCTCTATCCTGCACTGATAGAGAGAAGGGCTGCCGAATACTGCAGTGTGATTTTGCAGCGAAAACGTGCCCGTAAATACGGGTGGAATACGGGTGACACCGGACCCGTATTTACGGGCATGGGTCCGTAAATACTGGTGCAATACGGGTCGAATACGTGTGACCAAGGACCCGTATTTACGCCAGTATTTACGGAAGGACAAAAATACGTTCGTGTGCATGAGGCCTAAGAGGTATAGTTTCCAAAATGTGGTCACTTTTGGGGGTTTCCTACTATTTTGGTCCCGCAGGCACTTTGCAAACGTGACATGGCACCCGAAAACCATTCCAGCTAAATTTGAGCTCCAAATGGTGACCCTTCACTTTTGACCCCTGCCGTGTGTCCAAGCAGCAATTTATGACCACTTATGGGGTATTGCCGTAATCGGGAGAAATTGTTTTTCAAATGTTGGGGTGCTTTTTCTCCTTTATGCTTTGTAAAAATTAAAAATGTAAACATTTTAATATAAAAAATTTAGATTTTCATTTTCACGGCCTAATTCCACTAAAGTCAGCAAAAAACCTGTGAAGTCAAAATGCTCACTATACCCCTCAATAAATTCCTTGAGGGGTGTAGTTTCCCAAATGGGGTCACTTTTGGGGGGTTTCCACTGATTTGGTCCTTCAGGGGCTTTGCTAATGCGACATGGCACCCGAACATCATTGCCGCAAAACTCGAGCTCAAAAAGCCAAATGGTTCTCCTTCCTTTCTGAGCTCTGCCGTGTGTCCGAACAGCAGTTAATTACCACATATGGGGTATTGCCGTAATTGGGAGAAATTGCTTTCCAAATGTTGGGGTGCTTTTTCTCCTTTATGCCTTGTAAAAATTAAAAGTTTCAACATTTTATTAGAAAAAATCTAGATTTTCATTTTCAAGACCTAATTCCACTAAAGTCAGCAAAAAAACCTGTGGGGTCAAAATGCTCACTATACCCCTCGATAAATTCCTTGAGGGTTGTATTTTCCAAAATGGGGTCACTTTTGGGGGGTTTCCACTGATTTGGTCCCTCAGGATTCTCATTTTCACGGCTTCCACTAAATTCAGCAAAAAAAAAGTGGGGTCAAAATGCCCACTATAAACCTTGATAAATTCCTTCAGGGGTGTAGTTTGCCAAATTGTGTCTTTTTGGGGGTGTTTCCACTGTTTTGGCATCACAAGACCTCTTCAGACCTAACATGGTGCCTAAAATATATTCTAATAAAAAGGAGGCCCCAAAATCCTCTGGGTGCTCCTTTGTTCGGAGGTCTGTGTTTCAGTGAATTAGCACACTAGGGCCACATATGAGATATTTATAAAAACTACAGAATCTGGGCAAGAAATATTGATTTGCTTTTCTCTGGTAAAAACTTCTGTGTTACAAAAAAAAAAAAGGCTTAAAATAGAATTTCTGCAAAAAAAATGAAAATTGCTAATTTTCATCCCTACTTTGCTGTAGTTCTTGTGAATAGGGTTAATAACCTTTCTAAATTCTGTTTTGAATACTTTGAGGGATTCAGTTTTTAAAATGGGGTGATTTATGTGGGTTTGCATTGTATGGGCCCCTCAAAACTACTTCACAACTGAACTGGTCCCTGTAAAAATAGCCTTTTGAAATTTTCTTGAAAATGTGAAGTACAGTAAAAAATTGTGTAGTACCGTGTTAGCCAGAGACAATATGAAATGTTAAATACTTTTGTGTCAAAAAAGACAAAAGTATAATAGGTATGATACCTTTATTGGCTAACCCTAAAAGTTCTATATGCAAGCTTTCAGAGCACAGAGGCCCCTTCTTCAGGCAGTTTACAAATGAATGACTTAGAAAAAAGCACAACATTTAGATGTTACACAACGACAATTAGTACATGAGGTGATACATCATTAAGATAAGCCGGGGCAATAAAACTGAGGTTATAGGGGTGATGACTTAGGAGTTAAGGCATCTGGAATGTGAGAATGAAAATGTGAGAAATTTCTGCTAAAGTTCTAAGCCTTGTAACGTCCTAGAAAAATAAAAGGATGTACAAAAAACGAGGCCAATCTAAAGTAGACATGTGGGAAATGGTAATTAGCATTTATTTTGTGTGGTATTACTAACTGTCTTACAAGCAGATACATTTAAATTTAGAAAAATGCTAATTTTTTCAGTTTTTCGCTAAATTTTGGTGTTTTTCACAATAAAAAACTGAATGTATCGACAAAATTTTACCACTAACTTAAAGTATAATGTGTCGTGGAAGTCAATGGCTCAAAATATATTAGACTGAAATTTAGAAGAGTCCAACAGACTCTCAGGCCAGGCACTTTATCTAGCATCCTAATCAGGATATTTCATACCGATATATATCGAGAGAGGAGAAGAAAACACACAGACGCTGCTGATATGCTCAAAATACTCCTCTGGAGGTTTATTTCTAAACTCAAACTATAATACTATCATTCAGAAGGGGTGTAGGCTTGAGGTTAACCAATCAGAGACAATGTGATAATATTTGTTATTCAGCCAATAGCAGACCATAAAATACATCCCAGATACATCATTATAATTCTTCACACATCAGGTTTGCAGGTGGCCTTATCTCTCTTGGGCAGAATGTTCCCGTAAGATGGGGGAGGCATTCCCACAAGCATATTTGCCACCCTCCCATCTCATTCCCCGTGCCTTCACTGCAAGCTTCGTATGGGAGCCAAGGTCAAAGATAAAACATACGAAATCAACATAACTTGTGTTAAAGGAACAATGTCTTTCTTATTCACTACAAAAGAACCAAGATGGGAACTCCAGACAAGATGGCTGCTGCACGAAACGAAATAATTTAAACATTATTATAATCACTTTCACATAATACATATCTTAGTAATTCGGCATCCTGCTTGATAATTCATAATGTAATTTCATACAGAGAATATAAACAAATAAACCATCCTTCACAAACCCCCCTTTTTCTCATATTAAATTACAGAAATTATATATTATGATTATAAAACTCAAACAATATATCAATAGGGCCACAACTAATATGATGCCATCACCAATGTCCAATTTGGGTATGGGGTCCCACCAGTGTATTGACAAGTCCTGTACATCATCATCATCATCCTCTTCTATCTTCTGCTCTTCACTGACTGTCACCCTCAGGGTAACCCACACAATTATGGTGTCAGACTGGTGGTGTCTAGTGGGGGATTTATTATTACCCCCCTCCTGGTCACTTACTTATTAAAACACTTGGACGGCTGCTTAGAATTGTGACACTGCCGTCAGTTCATGACAAACGCGTTGTACTGGCTCCGGCTGCGCCTGCCGCATCTCAGTTATGGAGTTCATCATATTAAAAGTCTTTCAGTTCATATTTACTGCCACTTGCTAGGGACCCCCAACCCTTGTCAATTGTTAAAATAAATACTACTCTGGTGATATCATCTACATAATATAAAAGTTGTTCTAAGTACATACAATAATGTCAGGCCCTTAAACTAAATCAAACACTTTTTATATAAGAAAAACTTCTCTGTTACAATGGACATGGCACCCAGAAGATGTGTAGTTTCTGGGTACATTGTCCTGGAACAGCTCCAACTCACAGAAATATACACAGATTCCACATGTTTATCTGACAAATGTCACAAACCAATTTTTCTTACTCTGATTTGTATTGCATGGGAAGGCCTCTCAAAGTCTGTTCTCTTCGTGGGAGGCGGGTATGATAAGGTTGGCACCGGTCTGCCAGGACTGTTCTGTATGCAAATCAAACAGCTCTAACAGAATTTAGCAGCAACAGCTGTAAAGCCTGGGACATACCAATTAGATCTTATCAAATCGATCCTTGCAGTCTTGGGGCATATGTGAGGTCAAACAACTTCAATACAAGTGCCATCAAGAGAGCCTTGGGTGCTACCGGTTTACCTTCCTTTATCCGTCCACATTCTGTTAGAATCTGGTTCTCACGCCTTCTGCTCCCAGTTGGAGACTTCCTGTGGAGAACAACCTTTTTCATTGTATAATCATTAATTGATCTTAATCAAATAACAACTAACATCTTTACATTAAACGTTCACATTGAGCAATAACTAGAAGTGATACATGCAAACTCATTTTTCTTCTTTTTATATATATACTGCACAGAATTCTCTGCTCTAACATTTTCCTTTCACAACAACAACAACAATAATAAATAAATAAATAAATAAAAATGTTTTCAAATGGGAATATTCCGCTTCTGTACCTTTTATCTGACGCCTCCAATAGTCCAATACTGAGGCTGGCCTAGAACTTTACATAAAACTTAACCTCAGTATTTAATATTCCCACAACACTTTTTAAATATCGTTATTAAACAAACTAACTTTGGGATAACATCTGGAGAACTGCTGATATCTTATTGTACAAACACCAGTTCAATACTTTTGAAAAAAATGATTCCCCTGTCACTACACACAACGTCTGCAGTGGGGAAGATACTGGCCAGGCCTCAGGCCACCCTGAGAACAGGTCTACACACACAAGCACGTTGTCATACACTTCTACCTCGGGTAGTTGTACGTTCCGCAGTCGCTGGGACAGGTAATCCGGCCAGCTTGCACTTTTCACAGGTACCTTTGCAGTTTTACCTATGTCATGCCGTGCGCACATCATGCAGGCTGCTACAAACCTAGTGGTGGCATTATTGTATCCAGGGACAAGCCAATTTACTGACACCTGGCTGCACATACCCTTGTTGTCAGTTCTGTCTTCTCTTGCTCTCTCAATTGGCTTACCCGATGATCCAACAAAGTTCCTACTACCAATGGGCCCATAATTGTGGGCGATGCCAAAAGCGTACCTAGAGTCAGTGTAAATGTCGGCCGTCTTACCTTCTGCCAGGTTACAAGCCTCAGCAAGCACCCCCAGCTCCGCTCCTTGAGATGAACAAGAAGGTGAGAGTGGTTTCTGGATAATTTACCTGGTGCCTCGTATCCTGTCTTGCACATACTGTATATGATCAAGTATCTCTACATTACAAATTTACATTGGAAACCCATATCACATATAGATAGAACATTTCAAAAGGATGGAGTTTTATTTTTCCACATTCATCTGATGATCCAGGACACTTGTAAATCCCACCCAACCAGGTCCTGTAAATACCTGATTAATACAAAAACAAACAAATTATGTTACTGAAATCTGTCATAAAATGAACAATGTTCAGACAATTTTTTGTTTTTTTGTTTTGCCTTCTCCCCCATCTAAATCTGTAAAGACTCATCTATGGATGACGTCACCTCGGCCTCCTGTGCAAATTTTCTGGAGGGGGATGGTCTCTTACACAATACCTCATATTGGGTGGAGACTACAGCACAGCATACCCAGTGCCATATTTACCGTTCTGGAAGGATCTGGAACTATCTATACAGAAATACCTCAAAATGTAGGTTACTGTCATACACATTTAATTTGAATTACTCATTGGGGTCTCCTACACATTTTGTAGACCTCCTAGAACCAAATTCATTAATTCAAAACAAAAATAAAACACAAAACAAAACTACCTGATCAGTCTCTTCAGCATTCCCTCCTATTTGGACTCTGCGAAAGTAATGTAGCAGAGTTCAAAACTACATATCTCAACATAATAAAGTCGGGCACTCTATCTGTGGGGCACTAGTTTAACACCCTGTAATACACAACAGCCTGGAACAAAAAAATGACTTTCCCCTGACAAAAATACATTTTATCTTTAAAATGACTTGCAACCATTTACCTGTAAAACATCTCACATTTTCCAAAATAACATTTAGGCCGCACTATAGCACGTGCCTCATGTGTGAAAACAAAAACAAAACAAATGTAATCAGTTATTCAATAAAACAGGAAATAATATATCTGGTAATATTAATTACTGCAAAGGAATAAATTATATATAAGAATAGGGAACAGTGGGGGTACATACATTTTCAAGACCCCGTGTCTCACATTATCTGTATTTTAATTCATTTGAATTAACATCAAAACATTCCAACATGAAATCTTATCACATCATAACAGATAAATATGCAGCGTAACTTTTATCTTTTTGCAGACAAATCCATCCGGCTGTAATATTTTTACAGAGTGAAACTGATTTTAACCCCATACACAAAACACTAAGAATTTTATTTTTTTTAGACATTACTGCTGTTAAAAATAAGAACATACAATATAGATCTGCTTTATTGTGGCCACTAGTTTCACACATATTACATTACACACGTCTCACACATCACACAGATGTCACATCACACCGGTTCACATTACACTCCCCCAGTTCTGACCCACGTTAGTCACTGCAATGTACCCGGCTGCTCCATTTTCTTCACTCTTCCTATCAAAATTTACACCTGTATTCAAATTGTTCTTTCTCACATCAACTTACTTGTAACCACCTGTAATCACTTACTTTGTCCTTTTAACTTTCTCAACTTTCCACAAACCATTCTATTTATCACATGCAAACATCCATCTTATGGCTGCCAGCTTCTTCAACAATTTTTTTACAGTGTGTTATTTTGCCTTCATATACTTTACAATTAAAGCCCCAGCTCCTTTTGCTCATTCTACTATAATGATGGCCGGGACCCGTGCCCCAAAGCATTTTTGTCTGATTTACTCCTGACCCCATGGTCGGAGAGCAGTAGGGTGATCTCCGGTAAATCCCCCACCTCCAGGCAAACTGGCCACGTTTGCCGACAGATATCTCAGACCAGTCTATCTCCTAGACTGTCTTACCAATACGATATCAAAAGTTGTTCCTCCAGACATTCTAGCAGTAGGATCTCCTTTCCTCTCATCCCTCACTGTATTGAACATCAAGAACAGACAAAATTCTGCCAATCAACAATTGCAAGAGCAAATTCTTCAACACAATCGACATTCATGAACCTCCATTGAATCAAACAGGAGTTGGTCACATTCATTTTAAACATCTACAAACCTCTCACTGCCGGGATATAGCTTTTGGTTCATACAGAAGGACCCTTACACAGTATTACAAGATGGCAGTGTGTGCTAAAAGTGTATCAATGATTATTCAAAACTACATTCAAAGTTTTCCCTGTTGCACTGGATTCTCCATTATCAGGACTTAACTGTCACGGACACAGGGTATGTGGACCCACTAGGCCGGTCTGCCGTAGCGGGGAGGCAGCTGACCAGGTCACAGTCTATACGGAAGTCAATGGCAGACAGTAATACTTGAGTACCTAAAATAGTCCGGGCGGTGGCTGTGGCTCCAGCACGGATGGAGGCTGGTGCGGCAGGTGGCGCCAGACGTGACGGGCAGTATCCGATGAAGCAGAAGACACTTGACGTGTCAGAAGACACTTGACGTGGCAGACGACACTTGACGTGGCAGACGACACTGGACGTGGCGGAAGACACTTGACGTGGCGGACGACACTTGACGTGGCGGACGACACTTGACGTGGCGGACGACACTTGACGTGGCAGAAGACACTATACCAACGCTGGTAGGCACAGGAACTGGAACAATACGGAATACAGGAATGGTAACAGGGCACAGGTAACAGCTGGAACGGGAGACACTAAGGGACCATTGCGAGACAGACTGGGAAAGACTAACAACGCTCAGACATTGAACTAGGGGGCTGGACCCCTCTTATAGGCCAGGGTACTCACGGGTTAAAGGTCGTTGAAGATGTCCGGTGCGCGCGCTGCCCCTTTAACAGCGAGGACGAGCGTGCGCGCACACCCTGCGGGCTCCGGCGGAGGTGAGTGGATGCAAGCGCTGGCGTTTCCTGAGGAGGAGGCTGGGGCCAGCGCTTGCCAACTCGTGGCTGCGGCTGTCAGCGGGAGGCTGGAGCTGACAGCCCGCAGCTACGGACATTACAGAATCTCCCCTCTTACGCCCCCTCTTCTTGGGACCGGAGCGAGAGAGAAACTTCTTTAGAAGGGTAGGGGCATTGATGTTCTCCTCTGGCTCCCAGGACCTCTCTTCGGGACCAAACCCCCTCCAATCTACCAAATAAAAGGTCTTTCCTCTCACTCTCTTGGTGTCCAAAATCTCCTTGACCTCAAAGATGTCCGAGGAGCCGCTGGGAGCAACTGCAGGGCTGGGAGTCTTGGAATAGCGGTTTAGGATCACAGGCTTCAGGAGGGAGACGTGTAAGGAGTTGGGAATCCTGAGGGTAGGAGGCAGCCGAAGCTTGTAGGCGACAGGGTCGATCTGCTGCAGGACCTCGAATGGTCCAAGGAACCTGGGAGCGAACTTGTATGAGGGCACCTTCAAGCGAATGTTCCGAGAGGACAGCCAGACTTTAGTCCCCGGAAAATACTGAGGCGGCTCTCTTCTCTTAGTATCTGCCTTTCGCTTCATGCGATCTACTGCCAGCAAAATAGAGGACCGGGTCTGTTGCCAGATTTGCAGGAAGTCCCCATATGCAGAGTCAGCAGCGGGAACCTGTCGACACAGGAAGAGGGACTCTGGGATGTTGACTGTACACGATGTGAAACGGAGTGGAGGTGGTGGACTCACTTGTGTGGTTGTTATATGAAAACTCGGCCCAAGGAAGAAGCTGTACCCAGTTATCGTGCTGAGAAGAGATGAAGTGGCGGAGATAATTTTCCATGATCTGGTTGATCCTCTCAACTTGCCCATTGGATTGGGGGTGATAGGCAGAGGAAAAGTCCAAACTCACATCCAGGAGTTTACAGAGTGCTCTCCAGAATTTAGAGGTAAACTGAACCCCCCGGTCGGACACAATCTGAAGAGGCAAGCCATGCAAGCGAAAGATGTGCTGAATGAAGAGACTCGCCAGTCGGGGAGCAGAAGGTAGGCCGGTCAGTGGGATAAAATGTGCCATCTTAGAGAACCGGTCCACCACCACCCAGATGGTGTTGCATCCTGCTGAGAGAGGAAGGTCTGTGACGGAGTCCATTGCGATGTGCTGCCAGGGGGCACTGGGTACAGGCAGAGGTTGAAGCAGGCCGGCAGGCTTGGAGTGAGTCACTTTATTAGAGGCACACACCGTGCAAGCAGAGACAAAGTCCAGAACATCCCTAGGTAGCGTGGGCCACCAAAAGTGACGAGCAATCATGTCTTGGGTTTTACGGACACCAGCGTGCCCAGCTAGTTTAGAACTGTGTCCCCATCGGAGAAGTCTTTTTCTGTCTGCCAACCGAACAAAAGTTCTCCCTGGAGGGATATTTCTAAGCTGCAGAGGATTGGCGGTGACAACGCAGGATGGGTCTATGATCGTCTGAAGGGACTCCACCGTGTCTTCCGTCTCAAATGATCTGGACAGGGCATCGGCCCTCACATTCTTGTCAGCGGGACGGTAGTGGAGCAGAAATTGGAAACGGGTGAAGAACAGTGACCACCTGGCTTGACGAGGATTCAGTCTTTGAGTGGACTGAAGGTAGGTGAGGTTCTTGTGGTCGGTGAAGATCAGGATGGGGTGAGCTGCGCCTTCTAAAAGATGTCTCCACTCCTCCAGGGCCAATTTGATAGCCAGTAGCTCCCGATCTCCAATGGAGTAATTGCGCTCAGCAGATGAAAACTGTCTTGAGTAGTAGCCACATACAACTGCCTTTCCTTTGGAGCTCCTCTGGAACAGAAGTGCGCCTGCACCAACAGAGGAAGCGTCCACCTCTAGTGAGAACTGCCGAGATACGTCAGGGTGATGGAGGATTGAAGCAGAAGTGAAGGCTTTCTTGAGGCTAATGAATGCGGACTCTGCCTCTGGAGTCCACACCTTGGCGTTCACACCCTTCTTGATAAGGGTAGAGATGGGAGCCGTCAGAGAAGAAAAGTTCGGAATAAACTGCCGGTAGAAATTGGCAAAACCCAGGAACCGCTGTATGGCACTTAGGCATTGAGGACGTGGCCATTCCAGGACAGACTTTAGTTTCTCAGGGTCCATCTTAAGGCCTTGATCCGAGATGACAAAGCCCAGGAAGGGCAAAGACCTCTTTTCAAAGGTGCATTTTTCTAACTTGGCATACAAGCGATTCTCTCTTAGTCGCAGGAGAACTTGTCGAACATGCCTCCGATGGGTCATCAGATCTGGGGAGAAAATTAGAATATCATCGAGATAAACTACAACACACATATAGAGATGCCAATGTCAACGTCTACAGTGAAGAGGCGACTCCGGGATGCTGCCCTTCAGGGCAGAGTGACAAAGAAAAAGCCATATCTGAGACTGGCTAATAAAAGGAAAAGATTAATATGGGCAAAAGCACACAGACATTGGACAGAGGAAGATTGGAAAAAAGTGTTATGGACAGACGAATCGAAGTTTGAGGTGTTTGGATCACACAGAAGAACATTTGTGAGACGCAGAACAACTGAAAAGATGCTGGAAGAGTGCCTGACGCCATCTGTCAAGCATGGTGGAGGTAATGTGATGGTCTGGGGTTGCTTTGGTGCTGGTAAAGTGGGAGATTTGTACAAGGAAAAAGGGATTTTGAATAAGGAAGGAAATCACTCCATTTTGCAACGCCATGCCATACCTTGTTTACAGCGCTTGATTGGAGCCAATTTCATCCTACAACAGGACAAAGCACACCTCCAAATTATGCAAGAACTATTTAGGGAAGAAGCAGGCAGCTGGTATTCTATCTGTAATGGAGTGGCCAGCGCAGTCACCAGATCTCAACCCCATACAGCTGTTGTGGGAGCAGCTTGACTGTATGGTACGCAAGAAGTGCCCATCAAGCCAATCCAACTTGTGGGAGGGGCTTCTGGATGCATGGAGTGAAATTTCTCCCGATTACCTCAGCAAATTAACAGCTAGAATGCCAAAGGTCTGCAATTCTGTAATTGCTGCAAATGGAGCATTCTTTGACGAAAGCAAAGTTTGAAGGAGAAAATTATTATTTCTAACCATGTCAATGTCTTGACTATATTTTCTAGTCATTTTGTAACTCATTTGATAAATATAAGTGTGAGTTTTCATGTAAAACACAAAGTAGTGTATATATATATATTTTTCTTTACAGCTTTTAAAAATACTCACTATACCCCTAGATGAATATTAGCTGGACATTTATACTTATCAAAATGACCTGTAGTACCATGGCAAATGTAGCATGGTTCCCTAAAATCAGTTCTGGCTTAAATATAACTCCTTCTATGATATGCCCTGTAACGGGTCCATATAATAGATTAGAAACACATATTTGGTATCGCCGTACACGGGAGAAATAGCAGAATGTGGAAAGGTGTCACTTTTACCAGTATGTCATATGGTGTTCCAAAACGGCTAATGAAAAGTGACATATTTGTGAAAAAATGCTATTTAAATTTTTTGGGGCGTAGATTGAGGAAATTCTGGAAAAAAATGTGGAGGGTTAAAAGATTCAGTGAACCCCAGGAATAGACTTTAGAGTGTCTAGTTTTTATAACGCAATGTTTTTTTCGCATTATTTATTGGACTTCAGGTCCATTACCCATACCATACCATGGTGTAAAAAAATTAATTAGACATTTTAATGCGCAATTGAAAAAAAGGGCACTTGTGTTTTATACTATATTTCTGGCCCAAAAACATAAACTACACCTCCAAGTCACGTGTCCTTATTATCAGGATAAATAAAAATAAAAATAAATATTTCAATACATGTGTATGATGCAAATATGTTTATTTTCAAACTATTACATTTTAAATGCTGAAAATCATAATTTTTCATTTTTTTTTCCATCTTTCCATGGCTATAAAAAAAAACTATCAAAAATGTTACCTATATAGATATACCACAAAAAGAAAGCACTACATGTCCCAAGAAAACAGTGCAAAATTCACATTATGTTATCAGTTATACTGCGTTACAGCTTTGCATGTTTTGGTCACTAAGATTTAAAATACCTTCGGTATTAAGGACACTGCCCGCCCTTGTTTTCCTTCCTACCTCTAACCGCTTATTTTGTGTACCGTTTACTAACTCTCCCTCCTCACCTCTTCCCCTTGCTAGGTTCCTCAGGGTTCAGTTCTAGGTCCTCTCCTCTTTTCTCAATAAACAGCCCTTATTGAACAAACTACGCTGATGACACCCAATTATATATGTTTTTTTTAGTGACACCACCCCTGCTCTAATACAAAACACCACAGATTGTCAGATCTCTCTAACAACATGTCTTTGTTCTGTCTGAAACGAAAACATTTTTTAAAACCTGAGCTCCTTGTGTTTCCATCGTCTACCATCTCAGTGTGTGGCACTACCATATTTCCTAGGCAGCTGTTTTGGAGTTATATTTGACTTTAGATTTTTCCTACACTTCTTATACTCAATGACCAGCATTCTCATGCCACTTGCGCCACAAAAACATCTCAAGAATCCCCCCTCCCTTTTCTTGTTGTGAGAACCGGGGTTGCTGAAGGTTTTGCATGTATTTTTTAAGCCAAAACCAGGAATGGAACCTAAACAGGAGAAATTTATAAAGAAAGGCCTTTTAAGTCTGCTCTACTGGATCCAATTCCGGTTTTGGCTTACAAAATGCATGCAAAATCTGCAGAAAATCTGCAATGTGTGAACAAGGCCTTAGTGTGCAATAAAAACACTTCTTTTCAGGCAGGCCCACAACATTTCCTAATTTGACACCTTTCCTGTACCCCCTCCTACTACATTATTTATCAATACCTGATCCTTTCATTCAACAGTATCCCCCACACACCTTGCACAATAATGCACTTCATATATGTCATACACAGATACTGGCTAGGTGACTGGCTCTTGCAGCTTTGTTTACTACCCCATTTGAGTATAAGTTGTTGTTTTTTTTTGCTTGGCGGTGCTACTATCGACAATGGGGTGCACTCTCTACAAGTGCAATGTGCGGCGCTATCTACAATTGGGCTATGTGGCACAATCTATAGGGGGCTGTGTGGCACTATCTACATTGGGCTGTGTGACAGGGGGCTGTGTGTGGCGCTATCTACAAGAGGGCTGTGTGTGGCATTATCTACAGGGGCTGTGTGTGGCATTATCTACAGGGGGTGTGTGTAGCATTATCTACAGGGGGAGTGTGTGGCACTATATACAAGGGGGGCTGTGTGGCACTATCTACAGGGGGCTGGGTGTGGCACTATCTACTTGGGGGATGTGTGGCTCTACAGGAAGCTGTGTGGCTCTATCTACAGGGGGCTGTGTGTGACACTATCTACATGGGGGACTCTAAGTGGCACTATCTGTAGGGGCACTGTGTGTGACACCATATAAGGGGTGTGACACTATATACAGTGAAGGAAATAAGTATTTGATACCTTGCTGATTTTGTAAGTTTGCCCACTGTCAAAGACATGACCAGTCTAGAATTTTTAGGCTAGGTTAATTTTACCAGTGAGAGATAGATTATATTTTAAAAAAAAACTGAAAATCACATAGTCAAAATTATATATATTTATTTGCATTGTGCACAGAGAAATAAGTATTTGATCCCCTACCAACCATTAAGAGTTCAGCCTCCTCCAGACCAGTTACACGCTCCAAATCAATTTGGTGCCTGCATTAAAGACAGCTATCTTAAATGGTCACCTGTATAAAAGACTCCTGTCCACAGACTCAATTAATCAGTCTGACTCTAACCTCTACAACATGGGCAAGACCAAAGAGCTTTCTAAGGATGTCAGGGACAAGATCATAGACCTGCACAAGGCTGGAATGGGCTACAAAACCATAAGTAAGACGCTGGGTGAGAAGGAGACAACTGTTGGTGCAATAGTAAGAAAATGGAAGACATACAAAATGACTGTCAATTGACATCGATCTGGGGCTCCATGCAAAATTTCACCTCGTGGGGTATCCTTGATCCTGAGGAAGGTGAGAGCTCAGCCGAAAACTACACGGGGGGAACTTGTTAATGATCTCAAGGCAGCTGGGACCACAGTCACCAAGAAAACCATTGGTAACACATTACGCCGTAATGGATTAAAATCCTGCAGTGCCCGCAAGGTCCCCCTGCTCAAGAAGGCACATGTACAGGCCGGTCTGAAGTTTGCAAATGAACATCTGGATGATTCTGAGAGTGATTGGGAGAAGGTGCTGTGGTCAGATGAGACTAAAATTGAGCTCTTTGGCATTAACTCAACTCGCCGTGTTTGGAGGAAGAGAAATGCTGCCTATGACCCAAAGAACACTGTCCCCACTGTCAAGCATGGAGGTGGAAACATTATGTTTTGGGGGTGTTTCTCTGCTAAGGGCACAGGACTACTTCACCGCATCAATGGGAGAATGGATGGAGCCATGTACCGTCAAATCCTGTGTGACAACCTCCTTCCCTCCACCAGGACATTAAAAATGGCTCGTGGCTGCGTCTTCCAGCATGACAATGACCCGAAACATACAGCCAAGGCAACAAAGGAGTGGCTCAAAAAGAAGCACATTAAGGTCATGGAGTGGCCTAGCCAGTCTCCAGACCTTAATCCCATCGAAAACTTATGCAGGGAGCTGAAGATCCGAGTTGCCAAGCGACAGCCTCGAAATCTTAATGATTTACAGATGATCTGCAAAGAGGAGTGGGCCAAAATTCCATCTAACATGTGTGCAAACCTCATCATCAACTACAAAAAACGTCTGACTGCTGTGCTTGCCAACAAGGGTTTTGCCGCCAAGTATTAAGTCTTGTTTGCCAAAGGGATCAAATTTCTCTGTGCACAATGCAAATAAATATATATAATTTTGACAATGTGATTTTCTTTTTTTTCTATCTCTCACTGGTAAAATTAACCTATCCTAAAAATTCTAGACTGTTCATGTCTTTGACAGTGGGCTCAAATACTTATTTCCTTCACTGTACAGGGGGCACTGTGTTTGACACTATTTACAAGGGGGACTCTATGTGGCACTATCTGTACGGGGACTGTGTGTGACACCATATAAGGGATGAGACACTATATACATGGGCACTGTGTGGGGAACTCTACAGGGGTGGGAAAAATAGATGAACTACCCCCCCAGCCACCCCCAATTTTATGAGATCTCATTCATATATATCTACCATAAATCTATGTTAATGGGATCTCATAAAATAGGCAGGGAGGGGTGCTCTGGGGGGTGCATACAGAGATAGTTGTAACATAACAAAAAAGTCTATATTCACCCCTCCCCTTTACACTTTAAAAGTTAGAAAGAACAGCAGTAAACAAGTCCTTCCTGTACCGGTGCTTTGAGATTCGGGTCATTTTTTTAAATTAACTTTTATGACTATGAAATAACTTAATTAAGGAATAAAAAATAAAAAAATATCAGTACTTAACTGTTTGTTACATTATTCATAACCCTGTAACTAAAGGTTAATAAGAGTACACTTGTCGGCCTAGCTATATTTTTACTTGCGCACAAAATTGATAAATGTTCATTGTCCAGGGGATGGGGGCACTGCTGTGTGGGAGGGGGCAGTCAAAATTTGATGATTTGCTCATAGATTGTAAGCTCTTGCAAGCAGGGCCCTTATTACTCGATTGAATTGTAAATTAGTTTGTCACTATGAAATGTCTTATATTGTCTGTACTTGTTCCCCCTGAAGCATATGTTGGCACTATATAAAGATTATTATATTTTAGATTTACTTTGCATGATAACAAACAAATGTGAGATATTACGTGAAAAAGTATAATATTGTTTCACTATTTTTCACACGCTGAAAGCCTAATAATTTTTAAAAAAACTAAGGTTTCAGTGCATTGCTCATAGTACTTACAATCCGGAGGTACACGTTAAACTTTCTCTTGGTCTGATATTTTCCATCAAATGTATAATTTTATTTATCTATGCTTTGCTCCTCAGAACACAGAAAACTTGGAAATTTAACAGTGACGGTGAAGAAAGCTTTCCCATCTCCTAACGCACTTCAAGTTCTGTACCAACGCATGAAATATGAATATGAGTTCTATTACTACGTCAAAGAACAATTCCATTTGCTGAAGCGGAAATTTGGGCTTAAATCACATCTTAAAACGACATCCCGTCAAGAAATCTCTATCCCAATACCCATCCCTATGGAAACAGAGGAACCCATAGAAGATGAGGAGGAGCAAGATGATGAGAAGTGGTTAGAGGACATTTATAAAAGATGATACCGCAGTTGTAGCCTCACAACTATGATTCTAGATCTATTTCTTAAGCTTTTTTTATTGTTAAAAAGAATTCTTAAGGAACATGGTTAATGCTGAACTGCATTAACACTTTCCCACATGTTGGGTATTAGGGAATACTTGTGCCCGATTTTGCGGGTCGTGTTTACTTTGAGTTTTATATTCATTAAGATAGATAAGAGAAATAAGAGTTACAGCACATGGACTTAAGTTTTTGCCAGTATTTGCAGGAACATTTTAGTAGTTTTATCAGCATTTGCAAATGATGAATGTGTAGGAGAGATACATTGTGACATGCTCAGCCTTTGTCCATATGTTTTTTTTGCACTCAAGTTGCGTTACACCACAGTTGTAGCTAATGCAATGCAGGAGCTTCAAACACCCCTCTACATATATATAGGAGAGCTATGTCATGCTTTTATATATCCCCTTCTCCATGGCAGAGAAACACCTGTGCACGGCATTGTACATATTCATGAATGCTTGTCATGTTATAACTTAATAAGGCTCCAAGAGAAATCCAGTGCTTTCCTTTTATTTGCTAAACCTACTGGAAGTATTTGTTTTTCCCATTGAGCACACAGCTTTCTTAAGTTGACCTAGACAATTTTAGGTTCTGTCCTGTTTTCACCTTTTAAACTCTACATTCACAGTGAAATTACTTTTAATTTACCCCATCCTGAATCCTTTATGGCCGGGTACCCTGTCCCATTTTATTTTTAAGCACTTAATTATTTTCCCCCTTCGTCCCTATGTGAAACTTAACTGGATTTACTTTGAGGCATTGAAGTGGAAGACCTCACCTTTGGATATGTATCATGACCCAGTCAAATGCTTATACATACTGAACTATCATGATATTCAGAAGCCACTTGTATATTGCCTTATATTGGAGAACCCATCCCATATCCAAAGCTGTATAATTTTTCATCCATTGCCACAAAACAATTTAAAAGTACAGGACCACAGATTTTTTTTATTTACCATTAAGGTACTAGTTATAATTTGGTTCTGATAAAGGTGTAAAACAAAACACATTTGTTATTTGGGGAATTCCATATCCCACTATCTTACCTACCCTGACAGCTTAGGGTATTCATTATAGATGACTTCCAAAAGTAGTCATGTTACTGTAATGTAACATGTTGTAGGCATTCCATTAACATTTTTTTTTACTAATGTAGCTTATCGAAAGATACTGGTATTTTTAAAAAAAATAATAGTAATAATACTGTTTTGGGTAAGCCTGCTTCCTCTTTTGCACTACACCAACCAATTTTTTAGGAGGGAACCTATGTCAAGAAATCTTGAGGAAAAAATAACAGAGAAATATTTTAAGGTAAAAATGTGCCATGTTCACAGAAATTGTACGTTCGTTTCACTCAAGTACTATATATTAACATAAACCTGCCAGAAATCATTAGTTGGGTTATAGGACATAAAGTATTCCAAAAAAAATAGTAGTAACCTGCAACGTTATCAAATAAACATTACAAGTGTGACAGCTATGGTTCATATATCATTCAAACAAAGGGATCAATATACACCTTGAATACATACTTGGGGGAATGGTCGCAAAATAAATTATATGAAATAATTACAATTGTGCACCATTTCAAACCTAAGGTAACGGTTGTACAATTTACAACTTCTTTTTTTTTTTCAGCCATTCCCATAACAAAATGTTGGACAAGTTTGATAGGAGACGTAATCATTTTTTTAACCAGTTTTACTCCACAATATTGGCTAAAACTGTTTTTTTCTATTTAAATGAATCCCTTAGATCTATCCTTTGATGCTATAACAGACCTGGATTAGAAAGAGCACCGTTTTAGTAAACTCAAAATTCGACAGAGCTTAAAGGGTTTGTCCGATTTCAGTAAATTGATTTTCATTTTTGTATAATGAAAAGTTATAAAAAAAAATCAATATACTTTCTGTATAAATTCCTCACGGTTTTCAAGATCTCTGCTTGTTGTTATTCAGTAGGAAAATGCATTGTTTATCTAATGAATACAATTCTGCCCATGGTCATGTGAAGGATACACAGGTGCTGGGATCGTTAAACACATCTCTGATACACATATTGTAATGAGCCTGTGTGTTTATCACATGACCGTGGACAGAATTTATTCACTAGATAAACAATGAATTTTCCTACTAAATAACAACAAACAGATCTTGAAAACCATGAGGAATTAAAACAGAAAGTATATTGGCAATTGTGTAGTTTTTAATTATACAAAATATAACATTCAAATTGCTGAAACCGGACAACTCCGTTAATCTTTCTTTATTTCTCTGCCAGATACTGTCCTGGACTATAATAATAGCATAGCCTTGTAGATCTCATGACCACATAACTGAGCTTCAAATTTATAGCACATTAAAGCTGCTCGCACATAGTGCAGAATTTGGTGCAGAAAATCTGTATCAAAACCGCAGGTAAACGCAGACAATTCCACAGTAAAATCTGCACGTAAGGGGAGATTCACACGAGCGTTGCGTTTTTGCGCGCGCAAACAACGCGGCGTTTTGCGAGCGCAAAAACCATTTGACAGCTGCGTGTGTCATGCGTGTCTGATGCGCGGCTGCGTGATTTTCGCGCAGCCGGCATCATAGAGATGAGGCTTGTCGACGCCCGTCACTGTCCAAGGTGCTGAAAGAGCTAACTCTTTCAGCACCCTCGACAGTGAATGCCGAACACAACAGCGAAAAACCTGTAAAAAAAAAAGAGAAAGTTCCTACTTACCGAGAACTTCCCGGCCGTTGCCTTGGTGACGCGTCCTTGGTGACGCGTCCTTGGTGACGCGCCTCTCTTGACATCGGGCCCCACCTCCCTGGATGACGCGGCAGTCCAAGTGACCGCTGCAGCCTGTGATTGGCTGCAGCCTGTGCTTGGCCTGTGATTGGCTGGAGCTGTCACTTGAACTGAAGTGTCATCCCGGGAGGTCGGACTGCAGGAAGGAGACAGGAGTAATCGGTAAGTTAGAACTTCGTTTTTTTACAGGTTCATGTATTTTGGGATCGCAAGTCACTGTCCATGGTGCTGAAACAGTTTAACTCTTTCAGCACCATGCACAGTGAATCTCTCCCGACGTCGCGGACCGGAAATTTTTTTGCCGGGTTCGGCCAAAACGAGTTTGGCCGAACCCGGTGAAGTTTGCCTCGGTTGTCGGGGTTCGCTCCTCGCAAAGACACTCCGTTTGGATGCTTGGAAACAGAAAAGCACGTGGTGCTTTTCTGTTTTCATTCATCCTTTTCACTGCTGTTGCGCGAATCACGCTCGTCCCACGGAAGTGCTTCCGTGTGGTGCGCGTGATTTTCACGCACCCATTGACTTCAATGGGTGCGTGATGCGCGAAATACGCAGAGTTATTGAACCTGTCGCGCTTTTTGCGCAGCAGACAAACGCTGCGCAAAAAGCACGGACTGTCTGTACTGCCCCATAGACTTGTATTGGTCCATGCGTGCCGCGTGAAAACCACGCAGCCCGCACGGACCGAATACACGCTCGTGTGAATCCCCCCTAATAGTGCGTTTTTAGGCTAAAGCCCCACGTAGCGGAATTGCACTTGAATTCCGCTGCGGACACTCCGCAGCATTAATCCGCAGCGGAGCCGTTTCTCCATTGACTTCCACTTCTATTTAGCAGTGTTCATTTAGACGATGCGTAAAATTCCGCTGCGGAGCATAGGCTGCGGAGCGGAATTTGGTGTCCGCAGCATGCTCTGTCTGTTGCGGACCAGTGGCGGACTGGTTGCGGACTCATGGCGGAATTTCTCCATTGACTTCAATGGAGATTCTAAATTCCGCAATGAAGTCCGCAGCTGTCATGCACATGTTATGTGTGGTGCGGATGCGTCTTGCTTTTTTGACATGACATTTCTTCATTCTGGCTGGACCTATGTATTTCTAGGTCTACAGCCAGACTGAGGAAGTCAATGGGGCTCCCGTAATTATGGGAGCGTTGCTAGGAGACGTCAGTAAATAGTCACTGTCCAGGGTGCTGAAAGAGTTAAGCGATCGGCAGTAACTGTTTCTGCCCCCTGGACAGTGACTACCGATCCCAATATACAGCAACCTGTAAAAAAATAGAAGTTCATACTTACCGAGAACTCCCTGCTTCTGTCTCCAGTCCGGCTTCCCAGGATGACGTTTCAGTCTAAGTGACGGCTGCAGCCAATCACAGGCTGCAGCGGTCACATGGACTGCCGCGTCATCCAGGGAGGTCGGGCTGGATGCCGAAAGAGGGACGCGTCACCAAGACAACGGCCGGTAAGTATGAAATTCGTTTACTTTCACTAGGGAAAGTGCTGTCCCTTCTCTCTATCCTGCACTGATACAGAGAAGGGAAGCACTTTTCCCGCAGTCCGCAGCAGCTAGTCCGCATCAATTTACTGCACATTTTGGGCAGATTCTGTGCAGCATTGATGCGGACAGTTGCGGAGGAAATCCGCCACGTGGGGGCATGCCCTTAAAGTGTTTTTAGGTGCGTTTTTTACATTTTGATGCAAAAATAGTTGTTGTTTTTTAAAACTAGTCGAATACAATTCACAAGCGGAAACGGATTTTAAAATACGCACCGCAGGTCAATTTACGTGCAGAAAAAATCTGCAACGTGTAGATGAGATTTTCTTGAAATCTCATTTGGTTTGCTGGTACTGTATTACACTGCAGATTTGCCGCTTGAAAATATGCGTGGCAAATCTGTACGTAATACGCATCATGTGCATTTGGCCTAAGTTCGACCACCCTTGAAAACTTTACACTGTATGCCTATAAGAAAATTATCCCACAGTGCAAGAACTGGAGAAATCTGTATTGAGTTCTGGAATATTTTTCCCATAGGCATACATTGTAGTTATACGTTGTGGAAATTCAAGACAAATACGCCTAGTGTGAATGTACCCTAAGGCCTCATTGACATGGCTACATTTTGGGCGTATTTTGCGTTAGTATTTTAAGACAAAACCAGGAGTGGGTCCACAACATTGAAGAACTGAAAATCTTTCCACTATACATTTTCTCTGTGTAGGTTCCACTGCCGGCTTTCAAATACTGATCAAAATACTGCCGTGACTTTCTTGAAATAGTAAACAGACTGGTGACTAGTGTTACACGCCTGTCGACAAACCACTACTTGAAGGCCACAGGAAAGGAGGACAACAATACACCTATTTCAATGGCAAGCAACATTTTAGTGTCGCGAAACATATCCAGGTGTCAGGGGCTTATTTTTAAAACTAAGTAAAATGTATATTTACAACCAGTTTTTTCCCCTAAATTGCGTTACTGTTTTTACAAACAGTAAGCAAATGTATATTAACCAAGATTTTTTTCTTATGTTAAATATTGATAGAAAATTTTTGATTTATTTTTCTGTTGTATTAGGTGTCACTCAACTTTAAAATCAAAACATTGGTTCACAGAGTTACAGGGAGGCCTCATGTACAGGTATTGTGATTGTATACAACCTATAAGTTGTATGGAGTTGTGATACAGCATCATAGAAGTTCATATTGTGGTTTTTCCTGTCTTTTAATTATTAATTCGTATCATCAAGTCCAATTTATAATCCTACCGTGTTAATCCAGAGAATGCAAAACCCCGATGAGGTTGATGCCAATTGCTTCATTAGGGGAGAAATTCCTCCCTGACTCCAAATACGACAATCAGAAAAAATCCCTGGATCAACGTCCCATTTCCAGATTCTAGGACTCATAACTTGTAATAATATATTTTTCAAGAAAGGCTTTAAGACCCTTCTTGAACTTGTTTAAAGAGACTCTGTCACCACATTATAAGTGTCCTATCTCCTACATAAGGAGATGGGCGCTGTAATGTAGGTGACAGTAATGCTTTTTATTTAAAAAAACGATCTTTTTTCAAAAAGTTAGGAGCGATTTAAGTTTATGCTAATGAGCTTTCTTAATGCCCAAGTGGGCGTACTTTTACTTTCGACCAAGTGGGCGTTGTACAGAGGAGTGCATGACGCTGACCAATCAGCATCATGCACTCCTCTCCATTCATTTACACTGCACTAGCGATATAGATATATCGCTATGTGCAGCCTCATACACAAGCCCTAACATTACTAGTGTCCTGATAATGAATACACATGAAATCCAGCCTGGACGTCATGTGTACTCAGAATCCTGACACTTCTGAATCTTTTTTTGTGAGATTCTGGCAAGTAAAACCAAATCTCGTTTAGCTCCGAGATCTCGCAAGATTTCGTATCCGTTGCTGGAATCTCACAAAAAAGAGTCAGAAGTGTCAGGATTCTGAGTACACATGACGTCCAGGCTGGATTTCATGTGTATTCATTATCAGGACACTGTAGTAATGTTAGGGTTTGTGTATGAGGCTGCACATAGCGATATATCTATATCGCTAGTGCAGTGTAAATGAATGGAGAGGAGAGCATGATGCCGATTGGTCAGTGTCATGCACTCCTCTGTACAACGCCCACTTGATCGAAAGTAAAAGTACGCCCACTTGGGCATTAAGAAAGCTCATTAGCATAAACTTAAATCGCTCCTAACTTTTTGAAAAAAGATCGTTTTTTTAAATAAAAAGCATTACTGTCACCTACATTACAGCGCCCATCTCCTTATGTAGGAGATAGGGCACTTATAATGTGGTGACAGAGTCTCTTTAAATAATCAACCATCACCACATCCTGTGGCAGAGAGTTCACTAGTCTCACTGCTCTCACAGTAAAGAATCCTCATCTGTCATTATGGTGAAACGTTTTTTTCCTCTAGACGTAGAGGATGCCCCCTTTTCCTTGTTACAGGCCTAGGTGTAAAAAGATCATTAGAAAGATCTCTATACTGTTCAATTATATATTTGTACCTTGTAATTAGATCGTCCCTAAGCCGTCTTTTTAGTAAACTGTATAGCCCCAAGTTTGATAACCTTTCTTGTTACTGCAATCCACCCATTCTCTTAATTACCTTGATCGCCCTTCTTTGCACCCATTCTTCTTCAGCCATGTCCTTCTTATACACAGGTGCCCAAAATTGTACACAATATTCCATATGTGGTCTGACTAGTGATTTGTATAGAGGCAAAACTATGTTCTTATCATGCGCATCTATGCCTCTTTTGATGCATCCCATGATTTATTTGCCTTGGCAGTATTTGCCTGGCACTGGTTGCTAAAGATAAATGTACTGTCCACCAATATTCCTAAATCTTTTTCAGTTGTAGTTTTACCCAGTGTTTTACCATTTAATGCGTAATTAAATGGTAAACATTGTAACATTTTTTCCTTGGCCCAAGTGCATAAACTTACATTTATCAACATTAACCTTTTTTCTGCCCAAACCTCCAGGTCTCCAAATCCCTCTGTATTATTACATTATCCTCCTCTGTGTTGATTACTTTACAGAGCTTAGTATCCTCTGCAAATACTGAAATTATACACTGTCATTTATAAACATATTAACAAGAAGAGGTCCCAATACTGACCCCTGTAGAACCCCACTGGTAACTGCGACCCACTCTGAGGATGTACCATTAATAACCACCCTCTGTTTTCTATCACTTAGCCGGTTGTTGACTGACTTACACATATATTCCCCCAGTCCGTACCAACCTGTTATGTGGCACACTATCAAAAGCCCAGTAAAAAGTCTAGATACACCACATCCAAAGCCTTACCCAGGTCCAGTCTAGAACTTACCTCCTCATAAAAACTAATCAGATTAGTTTTACATGACAGATCCCTCATAAACCCATGCTGATGCTGCGTTATCAGTTTATTTGCATTGAGATACTCGAGAATAGCATCTCTTGGACAACCCTCAAATATTTTACACACAATGAAGGCTAAACTTACGGGTCTATTGTTTCCGGACTCACTTTTTGACCCCTTTTTGAATATTGGCACCACATTTGCTATGCGCCAGTTCTATGGAACAAACCCAGTCATGATAGAATCCTTAGATATCAGAAATAAGGGTCTGTCTATCACGGTACTTAAAGAGGCTCTGTCACCAGATTTTCAAACCCCTATCTCGTATTGCAGCAGATCGGCGCTGCAATGTAGATTAGAGTAAAGTTTGCTTTTTTTAAAAACGAGCATTTTTGGCCAAGTTATGAGCATTTTTATATTTATGCAAATGAGCCTTTCTTAAGTACAACTGGGCGTGTTTAAAGTTAAGTCCAAGTGAGCGTTTATTGTGTGTGTAACATCTGGGCGTTTTTAATTGTTTTACTAGCTGGGCGTTGTGAATAGAAGTGTATGATGCTGACGAATCAGCATCATCCACTTCTCTTCGTTAACACCCAGCTTCTGGTAGTGCACAGACACACAGCGTGTTCTCGAGAGATCACGCTGTGACGTCACTTCCTGCCCCAGGTCCTGCATCGTGTCGGACGAGCGAGGACACATCGGCACCAGGCGACAGAGGCTACAGTTGATTCTGCAGCAGCATCGGCGTTTGCAGGTAAGTCGATGTAGCCTCTGTCGCATGGTGCCGATGTGTCCTCGCTCGTCCGACACGATGCAGGACCTGGGGCAGGAAGTGACGTCACAGAGTGATCTCTCGAGAACACGCTGTGTGTCTGTGCACTGCCAGAAGCTGGGTGTTAACGAAGAGAAGTGGATGATGCTGATTCGTCAGCATCATACACTTCTATTCACAACGCCCAGCTAGTAAAACAAGTAAAAACGCCCAGATGTTCACACACAATACACACCCACTTGGACTTAACTTTAAACAAGTCCAGTTGTACTTAAGAAAGGCTCATTTGCATAAATATAAAAATGCTCATAACTTGGCCAACAATGCTCGTTTTTGAAAAAAACAAAACGTTACTGTAATCTACATTGCAGCGCCGATCTGCTGCAATACGAGATAGGGGTTTGAAAATCTGGTGACAGAGCCTCTTTAATTCGTACAGAACGTGGGGGTTTATTTACTTTATCCCTAAAAATGTTTGAGGGGCTATTGAGGGGCTATATACAGGTTTATGTGACAAAAAAATACTATTATATGTGACAGCCAGCACGGTTTTACTAAGGACAGAAGTTGTCAAACCAACCTGATCTGTTTTTATGAAGAGGTGAGCAGAAGCCTAGACAGAGGGGCCGCTGTGGATATAGTGTTTTTGGATTTTGCAAAGGCATTTGACACTGTCCCTCATAGACGTCTAATGGGTAAATTAAGGACTATAGGTTTAGAAAATATCGTTTGTAATTGGATTAAGAATTGGCTCAAGGACCGTATCCAGAGAGTTGTGGTCAATGATTCTTACTCTGAATGGTCCCCGGTTATAAGTGGTGTACCCCAGGGTTCAGTCTCTGGGACCACTATTATTCAACTTATTTATTAATGATATAGAGGATGGGATTAATAGCACTATTTCTATTTTTGCAGATGACACCAAGCTATGTAATATAGTTCAGTCTATGGAAGGTGTTCGTGAATTGGAAGCGGATTTAAATAAACTAAGTGTTTGGGCATCCAGTGGGCAAATTAAGTTTAATGTAGATAAATGTAAAGTTATGCATCTGGGTACCAACAACCTGCATGCATCATATGTCCTAAGGGAGCTACACTGGGGGAGTCACTTGTTGAGAAGGATCTGGGTGTACTTGTAAATCATAAACTAAATAACAGCATGCAGTGTCAATCAACTGCTTCAAAGGCCAGCAGTATATTGTCGTGTATTAAAAGAGGCATGAACTCGCGGGACAGTGATGTAATATTGCCACTTTACAAAGCATTAGTGAGGCCTCATCTAGAATATGCAGTTCAGTTCTGGGCTCCAGTTCATAGAAAGGATGCCCTGGAGTTGGAAAAAATACAAAGAAGAGCAACAAAGCTAATAAGGGGCATGGAGAATCTAAGTTATGAGGAAAGATTAAAATAATTAAACCTATTTAGCCTAGAAAAAAGATGACTAAGGGGGGACATGATTAATTTATATAAATATAATAATGGCACATACAGAACATATGGTGAAATCCTGTTCCATGTAAAACCCCCTCAAAAAACAAGGGGGCACTCTGTCACCACATTATAAGTGCCCTATCTCCTATATAAGGGGATCGGCGCTGTAATGTAGGTGACAGTAATGCTTTTTATTTCGAAAAACGATCTATTTTAAACCACTTTATGAGTGATTTTTAGCTTTATGCTAAGGAGTTTCTTAATGCCCAAGTGGGCGTGTTTTTATTTTAGACCAAGTGGGCGTTGTACAGAAGACTGTATGACACAGACCAATCAGCGTCATACACTTCTCTCCATTAATTTACACTGAACTAGCGATATAGTTATATCGTTATGTGCAGCTACATACACAAACACTAACATTACTGCAGTGTCCTGATAATGAATATACATCACTACCAGCTTGGACGTGATGTTTATTCAGAATCCTGACATGTCTGTAGCGTCTCTGTGAGATTTACAACAAGGCAAACGTAATCTCGCGAGATTACGATGTAACCTGTCATTTCAAACGAGATTACGCTTGCCTTGCTGGAATTTCACAGAAAAGATTCAGAAGTGTCAGGATTCTGAATAAACATCACGTCCAGGCTGGAGGTAATGTATATTCATTATCAGGACACTGCAGTAATGTTAGTGTTTGTGTATGTAGCTGCACATAACGATATAACTATATCGCTAGTGCAGTGTAAATGACTGGAGAGAAGTGTATGACGCTCATTGGTCAGCGTCATACACTCCTCTGTACAACGCCCACTTGGTCTAAAGTAAAACACGCCCACTTGGGCATTAGGAAACTCATTAGCATAAAGCTAAAAATCGCTCATAAAGTGGTTTAAAATAGATTGTTTTTCTAAATAAAAAGCATTACTGTCACCTACATTATAGCGCAAGTCTCCTTATATAGGAGATAGGGCACTTATAATGTGGTGACAGAGCCTCTTTAAAAAATGCTTAGATAATTTCCTAGAACAAAAAAATATTAGTTCCTATGTGTAGAAATTTTTCCCTTCCCTTTTCCCGTCCCTTGATTGAACTTGATGGACATGTGTCTTTACTAACTATGTAACTATGTCGTGTAACATTGGATTTTCCTGTGTAATTACAGTAGAGAAAAAGGCGTTTGGACTTTTCCTCATCCTATTGCACCATTATACCGAGATTATTTTTGAGAGGGCAAACACTTTCAGTTTACTATTTATAATTTTTGTATTTGAAAAATATTTTTGGGTTATTTGTACTTTCTTTGGCAAAAAGTCTCTCTGTTTCAATCTTTGCTGCCTTTATTTGTCTTTTACACAGCTTATATCTCTCTTTGTAATTATTTAATGCTTCGTCAATACCGTCCTGCTGTAGTAGTTTGAACGCTTTCTATCATTTATTGCCCCCCCCCCTTACTGCTTTGTTTAACCACATCGGTTTCGTCCTGTTTCTAGCTTATTTATTCCCATAAGGTATATATTTTTCACAGGATGTTTTTTAAAATCCTCATAAATAGGTCCTGTTTAGTTTGTGTGATTTTATTTTTGAGGACATTGTCCCAGTTTATGCCACTAAGGTTCATCCCTTAGCCCATGAAAATTGGCCTTTCCAAAGTTTTGTGTTTTTGTAGGTACTTTACCAAACATCTTATTAAAGGATACATAAAAACGAATTATATTGTGGTCACTATTACCTATGTCAAATTAACATAAAAAGCGCTCCATAGTGCAGTAAAAAAGAGAAGGGTAAGAAAATCAACTGGGTGGACCGAGCCGCACTCACTAGACAGAGTTGTGCAAAACAGGCAGAACTCTGGGTATATCAGCTCAAAAGAATGATTTAATGAACATACAATGCGTTTCAAGGTCGGTCTGACCTCTTCCTCAGTTACATACAGCTCAAAACAATGAACGTACGTTGTATGTTCATTAAATGATTCTTTTAAGCTATTACTCCAGTTCTCCTCATTTTGGTAGCCCCGGTGGATCCTGCATTTCTTTTTGCTTGGTACTATTACCTAGGTGACCCCCAACCTGTACTTTTTATATCCAGTCCAGCCTAATGATTCAAAATGAGGTCTAGAAGTCGTCGCCCCTTGCATCAGTTGTGAAAGGAAATTGTCCTTAAAGAGGCTCTGTCACCAGATTTTGCAACCCCTATCTGCTATTGCAGCAGATCGGCGCTGCAATGTAGATTACAGTAACGTTTTTATTTTTAAAAAACGAGCATTTTTGGCCAAGTTATGACCATTTTCGTATTTATGCAAATGAGGCTTGCAAAAGTACAACTGGGCGTGTTGAAAAGTAAAAGTACAACTGGGCGTGTATTATGTGCGTACATCGGGGCGTGTTTACTACTTTTACTAGCTGGGCGTTCTGATGAGAAGTATCATCCACTTCTCTTCAGAACGCCCAGCTTCTGGCAGTGCAGATCTGTGACGTCACTCACAGGTCCTGCATCGTGTCGGCACCAGAGGCTACAGTTGATTCTGCAGCAGCATCAGCATTTGCAGGTAAGTAGCTACATCGACTTACCTGCAAACGCCGATGCTGCTGCAGAATCATCTGTAGCCTCTGGTGCCGATGTGTCCTCGCTCGTCTGACACGATGCAGGACCTGTGAGTGACGACACAGCGTGATCTCTTGAGAACACGGCTGTGTCTGCACTGCCAGAAGCTGGGCGTTGTGAAGAGAAGTGGATGATACTTCTATACACAACGCCCAGCTAGTAAAAGTAGTAAACACGCCCCGATGTACGTACATAATACACGCCCAGTTGTACTTTTACTTTTCAACACGCCCAGTTGTACTTTTGCAAGCCTCATTTGCATAAATACGAAAATGGTCATAACTTGGCCAAAAATGCTTGTTTTTTAAAAATAAAAACGTTACTGTAATCTACATTGCAGCCCCTATCTGCTGCAATAGCAGATAGGGGTTGCAAAATCTGGTGACAGAGCCTCTTTAATTATTGTCAAAAACCTGTTTCCTTCATGGGACCTGCAGGTTTCTGCCTCCCAGTTTATATCAGGGTAGTTAAAGTTACCCCATAATAATGACTTCATTATGATTTGCTGCCTCATCTATTTGCTTTATTAGTTGATTTTCTGCTTCTTCCATTATAGTTGGAGACTTATAACAAAGCCCTATCTGTATTTTATTATTCTTTCTCCCTCCCCTTATTTCCACCCATAGGGACTCCACATGATCATTTCCCTCATAGACATCATCACGCAGAATGGGCTTCAGGCAGCATTTTACATATAAGTAAACCCCTTCCTCCTTTCTTATTAGTACGATTATTTCTAAACAGACTGTAACCCTGCATATTATCATCCGAGTCATAGCTATCATCCAGCCATGTCTCACTTATCCCCACTATGTCACAATTCTCCTCCAGAATTATCAAGTATCATTCCTCATCTTGTTATTTCGGCTACTGGCATTAATATATATGTACTTTATATGTTTATCTGTACCACTTTTCTGCTTATTCCTATTAACTGTTCTAACCCATTTCTCTATTCCACCCCATGTTCATTTCTCAGCTCACTAGCTATGCTGTTCTCCCCTCCTTTACAGTTATTGCCCTCCCCATTCCCTAGATTAAACACTCCACCAACCTTCTAGCCATCTTTTCCCCCAACACAACTGCACCCTCCCCATTTAGGTAGAGCCCATCCCTACCGTAGAGTCTATAGCCAACAGAGAAGTCGGCCCAGTTGTCCAAGAACCCAAATCTTTCCTTCCTACACCAATTCTTTAGCCACTTGTTCAGCCCCCTAATCTCCCGCTGTCTCTCTGATGTGGCACGTGGTATAGGCAGTATGTCTGAAAATACTACATTTCAGGTCCTTGCCCTAAACTTGCCTTCCATCTACCTCTAACTTTGTCATTAGTGCCAATGTGCACAAAACCGCTTAGTCTTCACCAGCCCCTCCCAATAATCTGTCAACCCGATCCGCGATATGCCAAACCCGAGCACACGGCTAGACACAAACTGTAAGGTATTCCCGGTCTTTGAGACAGATTGCCCTATCTTCTGTTCCCCTAATAACAGTCTCCCACTACCAGGACCTTTTTAGCCTTTCTTATGCTCCCATTCCCCTCCTTACTGGAGCTGACATTCCCCTGGTTGCTAGAGGATGTCAAATTATGGAGCTATTCACCCCAGCTTCGTAGTATGGAGCCTGCATGTACAGTCTTTGTTTATATGACGCCTAAGGCTGTACTGTAGAATGACAAATTCATGCACATAATCGTGTGACTATCCCTGCTTTCTCATGAAAACTTTTGTGTGATAGGAAATGACTATCACAGGTTTGACAAGAGTTCCAGTACGACTTTAAACTTCACAGAACGAAATGCAACTACTTTTTGCAAGTTTGGGCACACTGAGCTAAGCATTTGAGCTTTCTACTCATACAAGTGCTCAGAATAGATTTATCTGTTGTACAGTACTTGTGTGTTGGCTGAATTCAGTATTACTTTGCCTTTTGTTACAGTTCATAGGTGATTTCAGAGTGCTTATGCTGTATACTTGCATGAACAACATGTATTCTTAGATGTGGACAATTTAAAAAGGATCTGTCATCTCTCCTGACATGTCTATTTTAGTAAATACTTGTATGACCCATGAAATAATTCTGGAGCATCAATTCTTAGAACTCTGCATTGTCACCAGTTGAGGGTGTGTCCCTACCCAGACTGACACTGTCCAATCAGTGCTGAATGAGATGTGTGGGGACACTCCCCTTTGACAAGGGAAATGGTAACACCCAGTTGTCCATTAATTCATACATTTCTGGGAGGAAAATCAGAGAAGCGGCACAACGTAGAGTTCTCAGAAAAGATGTTCCAGAATTGTTATTTCATGGGCAATATAAGTATTTACTAAAATAGACATGTCAGGATATATGACAGGTTTTCTTTAAAAAAAGCACATAATGGGGTGTAATTTATTAAGACTGAAGTTTCATACGCCAGTCTTAATATAAAGAAAGCTGAAGTAAAGTGCACCCAATTTATTAAGAGGCCCATACGTCTTATTAAATTAGGCGCATTTCTGTCCATCCACACGCCAGAAAGTGGAATCTACCCGATCAATTAGCTAGAGTAGATTTGCACCATCATTTACGCTACTTTCTGCTGTAAATTATGGTCAATTTGTCGGGCCTCGGTGGACCTGCCCCCTTTAGCTAAACTCTGCTTACTTTTTTCAGAGAAGTGCAGTGAGCGTCGAAAATGGCCGAATTTTTACCACAAAGAAAAGTTAATAAATTCCCCCAAATGCGTATCAAGTAAACAACAGCTGCCCATAGTAAGCAGTCCAGTGCCCCTGTGAGATCACCCAAGCAGGAAAAGTATTACAATCTCATTCAGATTATCTGGGCTGTTTGTGTTGCCGTTCAGAATGGATGCCTATTGCTCAATGCACTTTTTGGATTTTGGATGTGTGAATTTATGTAACTAGCGTGTGAATCTGTTATTATGTGCGCATAGTCCGTGAATAAGCCTATATTCATATTCACTCACATATAACATTTAGCTAAAAAAAAAAAAAGACTAAAATAAATTTACTGTATTATTTAACGTATTACTTTGCTGTGGAGATACTTTGGCAAAAAAATTAGGGAATTGCATTGTAAGTTGCAAGTGAGAGGGCAATTATGGCTAGCTTATACCAGGTTTATATGGCACAAGCCTAGAGCAGTTTGCCATGAGCCCCCGAATCCAAGAGGGCCCTGGCATCTGCCTAGGTTTGTCTGTTTTAGAGAGCTATGCAAACATTGAGCGTTACAGCTTGCGGGAATTTATATTCCCCAACGCTGCCAGTCTTACGCTTAGGCCTTATTCACACAAACGTGTCCGTTTTGCGTGCGTAAAAAACGCAACGTTTTTCTTGCCTTGCAGTTCCGTGTGACATCCGTGTATGGTGCGTGTCTGCATTTTTTACGTGCCTATGTCATCCGTATGTCACGCATTTTTTACATCAGCAAAATAAACTAAAGGAGGTGTTTATTTTTTCCTCATCATTTCTTTAGCAACTGTTGCGTGAATCACGCACAGCACACGTATGACATCCCCCATAGACTTCAATGGCTGCGCAAAAAATGCACAAGAATAGGACATGCAGTGAGTTTCACGCAGCGGACACACGCTGCATGAAAAACACTGAATGTCTGAATGGCCCCATTGAATTGCATAGGTCCGTGTGACGTCCGTTGATTTAACGCTCGGAAAACGGACGTGAAATACATTTGTGTGAATAAGCCCTTAGGCTTATCCGTGTGCTGTCTGTGTTTTTCACGCACCAGTTGCTAAAGAAATGATGAGGAAAAAAGAAAACACCTCCTTCAGTTTTATTTGCTGACGTAAAAAACGTGTGACATACGGATGCCACATGGAACTGCAACGCAGGAAAAATGTTGCATTTTTTACGCAAAACGGACACGCTCATGTGAATTAGGCCTTATTCTTACACCTAATTTTCTAATGTTTTAACCCAACTGCCTCCAAATAAGGGTGCAGCCACAGGTGGCAGATTTTATTGCAGAAATTTTCTGAATGTAAGGCCTCATTTACACGAGCGTGTGCGTTTTGCGCACGCAAAAAAACGCAGCATTTTGCATGCGCAAAAGGCACTTGACAGCTCCGTGTGTCATCAGTGTATGATGCGCGGCTGCGTGATTTTCGCGCAGCCGCCATCATAGAGATGAGGCTAGTCGACGTCAGTCACTGTCCAGGGTGCTGAAAGAGTTAACTGATCAGCAGTAACTCTTTCAGCACCCTCGACAGTGAATTCCGATCACAATATACAGCAACCTGTGAATAAAAAAAAGACGTTCATACTTACCAAGAACTTCCTGCTTCCTCCAGTCCGGTCTCCCGGCCGTTGCCTTGGTGACGCGTCCCTCTCTTGACATCCGGCCCCACCTCCCTGGATGACGCGGCAGTTCGGTCAAAACGATGCCGGGTTCGGTCAAAACGAGTTCGGCCGAACCCGGTGAAGTTCGGTTCGCTCATCTCTAAGACACTCCGTTTGGATGTTTGTAAACAGAAAAGCACGTGGTGCTTTCTGTTTACATTCAGAGTTTGACAGCTCCTGCCCGAATCACGCAGTTCGCACGGAAGTGCTTCCGTGCGACCTTCGTGGTTTTCACCACCCATTGACTTCAATGGGTGCGTGATGCTCGAAAAACGCAGAAATTTAGAACATGTCGTGAGTTTTTTTCAGCGCACTCACGCTGAGCAAAACTCACGGACTGTCTGCATGCCCCCATAGACTTGTATAGGTCCGTGCGACCCGCGTGAAAAGCACGCGCGTCACACGCACGTATATCACGTTCGTGTAAATGAGGCCTAATTGTTTCTGAAACAGGTGCATGGATTTCTGCAAGTTCCATTCAGATGAATGAAACGGATTTTCAGTTGCAGACATTTTCTCAACAAAATCTGTGTGTCTGCACACTAAGGCTATGTTCACACTGAGTTTTTTGCAGGCGGAATTTCTGCCTCAAAATTGCCTCAGATTTTCCTCTCCCTGCACGCCGATTTTCGCTGCGTTTTTCGCCCGCGGCCATTGAGCGCAGCGGGCATAAAATGCTGCACAATACGCTTTTTCTGCCTCCCACTGATGTCAATGGGAAGTCAGAGGGGTAAACGCCCGAAGATAGGGCATGTCGCTTCTTTTTCCCGCGAGGCGGTTTTATCACTCGCGGGAAAAAGACGCCTCCGCCTTCCATTGAAATCAATGGGAGGCATTTTAGGGCCGTTTTTGACGATTTTTGCGGCGCGGTTTCCACTTCAAAAAACTTGTCAAAAACTCTGTGTGAACATAGCTTAAGGGTCCAGTCACACGTAGCGATTGAGCTGCGGTTAGAACTGCATTAAAAACCTGCATCTGAAAACAGTTCGTGATTTGGTGCATTTTTTGATGTGGACACTTTGCAACATACGTGTTAACGTAGGAGCTTGTAATGTCCGCGCAAATGGTGCTGTTAAATATTACAGAAGATTACGGAAATTGATGTATTCAGAATTATCATTTCAACCCAATGGTGGCTGCAGTTTTCCTTTTCTACACCGATATGTGCGTGATGCCTTAAATGGGTTGTCTACCGGACAACTGATGACCTATCCACCGGATAGGTCATCAGTATATGATCTGTGGGGGTCCGATCAGCTGCTTCGGTGGCCTGCGGGAACCAGATGTCATTGCACAGTATGCAATGTATGGAGCCGGATGCAGTTGGCTCCGTACATTGCATAGTGGCCATGCTGCCAAACTGTAGCTCTGCTTCCATTCACTTGAATAGGAGAAGAGCTGCAATTCGGCTGTTATTCCGTGGCCGGAGCAAACTGTTTCCGGCATGGACGTCTGGTGCCCGGAGGCATCGGACTAGCTGATCGGTGCCGGGTCCGGCTGTTGGACCCCCACAGATCATATACTGATGACCTATCCGATGGATAGGTCATCAGTTGTCCGGTTGTGGACAACCCCTTTAAGGGGCTCAAACACACACTTCTGCTTTAGGGTTTATTCACACAGTGCAGTCAAAGTAAGTTTTTTGCAGGGGGGTGCTGCTTGCTGACTATTCACATGGATACTAGGACAAACATTAATTAAAATATAGTGCACAATAAAGCCTTTGAAAAGTGTTGAAAATATTATGGAGAGGTCTGATTTAACATATTGAGGTAATGTTTTCTCAGACATTCAGAATCCATTAAAATCCATGGAGAAATTAATGTTAATGGTTACATTATGACATTTTATTTATAATAAGTACAAGCTGAGCACCTGTAATACCATTATACATGTCTATGTAAAAATCTATCAAATGTATAATATTTTATCAATATTGTTTCCGGTTAAATAAGCACAGCTGGTAGATGCTCATGTGCTTCTAGGAAAACATTGAAAAGAACATAAATGTACATAGAAAAGACAGTGGGTAATATAATGAAATAATTTTATTTGGAGAATATTTTTGTTTCTGTAAATAATATGTAAATGTGCTCTAATACTGCTTGTTCCGTTGTCGTAAGGAGTAAAAAAAACAACAACATTTCTCACTTACCTACATTTACACTGTCATTTAATAGTATAAACAGGTACATTTATAAAGATATGTTAAGCTACACATTAACAGTCTGTGGCATCAACAAGGTACTTATTTTTCTTATACATGGCACATATTCATTTTACATCCTGTTGCCCTTTAAAGTTGTTTAACTTGATATATATTTTCAGTTCAATATAATTTAAAAATAAATGTAATAAATAAAGTTTGATGTAGTGCATGTTTATTACCCTTTAAGTAGATGCAAACACACCACTGGACTTATGTCTGACAGATTATTATCGTGTGTTAAAAGGAATGTGTCGCAAATTACATTGTTTTTTTAATAAGTAACTATTTTTATTATATATTTTTTATTTATTTTTTCTTCCACAAGGTATTAGTATTAAAAACCGGGGCCCTTCCCACCTTTGTAATGCTAGGCTGCGGCTGCTTTATCGAATCTGGCTGGTTATGAAAAATGGGGGGACCCCACGTAGTTTTTGACAATTATTTATACATTTTTCCCCTTCACTTTAAGTGGAGATTTGTGCAAAACACTATGGCTTGGTTCTAATTCTAAAAAAACTTAGCAAATAGTCTTGATTAAAAATATTCTTTACTTTTGTGCATACAGATCCTCTACAAACATGTTGATGCAGCTTGCTGCATGGTTAGGGTATGTTCACGCGCAGTGGTTTCAAACGTAATTCGGGCGTTTTACGCCTCGAATTACGCCTGAAAAAACGCCCCTAATACGCCTACAAACATCTGCCCATTGCTTTCAATGGGAATTACGATGTTCTGTTCCCACGAGCCTTTATTTTACGCGTCGCTGTTAAAATACGGCGCGTAAAATTATGGCTGGTCAAAAGAAGTGCAGGACAACTCTTGGGGCATTTTTGGAGGCGTTTTTCATTGACTCCATTGAAAAACAGCTCCAAAAACGGACGTAAAAAACGCAATTTGTTAAAAAAACATCTGAAAATCAGGAGTTGTTTTCGCCTGAAAACAGCTCCGTAGTTTCAGAAGTTTTTGCCAACTGCGTGTGAACATACCTTTACAGTCTACAGATGAACGCTGTGGTCATGTATTCCTCACCTTTTTTTTTGTTAACCTCCTCCAAAGCATTGTAGAGGCATCTATTTCAGGGTAGGTTAGTATTATCCACACACAGCATGTTGTATATACCTGAGGAGACAGCTTGTACAGCCATGTAAGGGCACATTCAGACGTAGCGTAATTGCTGTGGAATTCCGCTGCGGACATGCCGCAGTGGAAATCCTTAGCAGACAGTTTGTCCATTGGTTTCCACACCTTTTTAGTTATCTTCGTGCAGACGTTGCGGAAAACTCAGCTGCGGACCATAGGCTGTTCGCAGCATGCACTGTCTGTTGCGGAGAAGAAGCGGAATGCAAAAACTGAAATCTGGGGCAAGTCCGCTGTGTTTTCTGCCACGTCTGAATTACCTGTCAAATATTCAAATGTTGGTGCAGATTCGTTGCGCAATTGCCCCAAATCTGCACCAACATTTGCAGCAGAAAAATTCCGCCACGTCTGAACGTGCCCTTAGTATGAGAGGGGGAAGGTGGAGGAGTCATATGCTAAAGCATTTAGAGAAGGTGGGGTGGGGAGACATGCTTCATTCGAAAGCCGCTGAACTTGATTCTCTGAAGACCTTTAATGCTATTTATTTTAAATGTAATGTATGTACTTTTCCATACTAAGCATTTTACTAATATAGTTTTATTAAAAATGTTCTACCGTTTTAGCGCTGCAGCTTCTATGTATCCACTTTACATATAAGATGCGTAATGCCACTGTCGTCTATATCCAACTGTGAGCTGTACTGACGTGTGGCTGTCAATGGCTCCTGTGTGCCTCTGGCACCACATCAAACCCTAAGGCTGGGTTCACACGAGCATGTTACGTCCGTAATAGACGGAACGTATTTCGGCCGCAAGTCCCGGACCGAACACACTACAGGGAGCCGGGCTTCTAGCATCATAGTTATGTACGATGCTAGGAGTCCCTGCATCTCCGTGGAACTACTGTCCCGTACTGAAAACATGATTACAGTACGGGACAGTTGTCCTGCAGCAAGGCAGGGACTCCTAGCATCATAGATAACTATGATGCTAGAAGCCCGGCTCCCTGCAGTGTGTTCGGTCCGTCCATTACGGACATAACATGCTCGTGTGAACCCAGCCTAATACTGATCAAATCGAAGTTCGGTTACACGTAGTGACAGAGGCAGACAGGAGCTGCTGTCACTTGAGCCCTCAGTCCAAATGAAAGACAGATTTGGCTTACAGCGGCGTTATGAAATTTCTATGTAAAGTGGATTAGGGATATCACGATACCAGAAGTTGTACCCCAATTTTCATTGGGGTACAAACTGTATTCTGCAGATGATTTGCACCTAAATGGAAGGGGGTCCGCTGTGCTGGGGGAGAGAATTCTAGCTGCGGTGGCGGAGTATTTAAACTAGGGCTGAGGAGGGAGGTCAATGTAGAAAAAAAGGGGTAGCCAGGTTAGAGAGGGGTCAGACTATATTGGTGGGGGGAGAAACAGAATGTGGGGAGAGGACTAGACAACAAGATAAGGAGATCCTTTCGTTACAAAACATCAGTGTAAATAAAAAGGACCGATTAATGTCAAATCACATTTCTGATAATAAAAGTGAAAAACTGACAGGCAAGTTAAAGTGTATGTTCACAAATGCCAGAAGTCTAGCAAGCAAAATGGGGGAGCTGGAGGCCTTGATACTGGAAGAAAATATAGATATAGTTGGTGTTGCTGAAACATGGCTGGACTCTTCACATGACTGGGCTGTAAATCTACAGGGTTTTACACTTTTTCGTAAAGACAGGACAAATAGGAAAGGTGGTGGTGTATGTCTGTATGTGAGAAGTGATATGAAGGCGAGTGTGAAAGAGACAATAGTGGGTGAAGACTGTGAGGAGGTTGAAACCTTGTGGGTGGAACTAGAAAGGGAGGTAAACACTGAAAAAATTACTTTTGGTGTAATCTATAGACCCCCCAATATAACTGAGGAGATGGAAGTTAAGCTATATAAACAGATGGAGCAGGCTGCACAGGCGGGTACTGTAGTGATAATGGGAGATTTTAATTTCCGGGATATTAATTGGTGTCATGGTTCGGCTTCAACTGCAAAGGGGAGACATTTCCTCAACCTGTTGCAGGAAAATTTTATGGGCCAGTTTGTGGAAGACCCGACTAGAGGTGAAGCTCTGTTGGATCTGGTCATTTCTAATAATGCAGATCTTGTTGGGAATGTCAATGTTCGTGAAAACCTCGGTAACAGTGATCACAATATAGTTACATTTTACCTATACTGTAAAAAACAAACGCAGGCTGGGAGGGCAAAAACATTTAATTTTAAGAAAGCCAATTTCCCCAGGATGAGGGCTGCAATTCAGGATATAGACTGGGAAGAACTAATGTCAAATAATGGAACAAATGATAAATGGGAGATTTTCAAATCTACTTTGAGTTATTATAGTGCAAAATTTATTCCTACAGGTAATAAGTATAAACGACTCAAATTAAACCCCACATGGCTTACACCTTCTGTGAAAGGGGCAATACATGACAAAAAAAGGGCATTTAAAAAATACAAATCTGAGGGTACAGCTGTAGCCTTTGTAAAATATAAAGAGCTTAATAAAATCTGTAAAAATGTAATAAAATTAGCAAAAATACAAAATGAAAGGCAGGTGGCCAGGGATAGTAAAACAAATCCCAAAAAATTCTTCAAGCATATAAATGCAAAAAAGCCAAGGTCTGAACATGTAGGACCCCTAGATAATGGTAATGGGGAGTTGATCACAGGGGATCAAGAGAAGGCAGAGTTACTAAATGGGTTCTTTAGCTCTGTGAAAGAAAGAAAGAGCAGCTGATGTAGCCGGTGCCAGTGCTGTTAATATATCAGTTGATATACTGAATTGGATGAATGTAGAGATGGTCCAAGCTAAATTAAATAAAATAAATGTGCACAAGGCCCCGGGACCAGATGGGTTACACCCTAGAATTCTTAAAGAGCTTAGTTCAGTTATTTCTGTCCCCCTTTTCATAATAATCAGAGAATCTCTAGTGACTGGTATAGTGCCAAGGGACTGGCGCAGGGCAAATGTGGTGCCTATTTTCAAAAAGGGCTCTAGGTCTTCCCCGGGTAATTATAGACCAGTAAGCTTAACATCCATCGTGGGGAAAATGTTTGAGGGGCTATTGAGGGACTATATACAGGATTATGTGACAATAAATAGCATTATAAGTGACAGCCAGCACGGTTTTACTAAGGACAGAAGTTGTCAAACTAACCTAATCTGTTTTTATGAAGAGGTGAGCAGAAGTCTAGACAGAGGGGCCGCTGTGGATTTAGTGTTTTTGGACTTTGCAAAGGCATTTGACACTGTCCCCCATAGACGCCTAATGGGTAAATTAAGGACTATAGGTTTAGAAAATATAGTTTGTAATTGGATTGAGAATTGGCTCAAGGACCGTATCCAGAGAGTTGTGGTCAATGATTCCTTCTCTGAATGGTCACCGGTTATAAGTGGTGTACCCCAGGGTTCAGTGCTGGGACCACTATTATTCAACTTATTTATTAATGATATAGAGGAAGGGATTAATAGCACTATTTCTATTTTTGCAGATGACACCAAGCTATGTAATATAGTTCAGACTATGGAAGATGTTCATGAATTACAGGCAGATTTAAACAAACTAAGTGTTTGGGCGTCCACTTGGCAGATGAAGTTTAATGTAGATAAATGTAAAGTTATGCATCTGGGTACCAACAACCTGCATGCATCATATGTCCTAGGGGGCGCTACACTGGCGGATTCACTTGTTGAGAAGGATCTGGGTGTACTTGTAAATCATAAACTCAATAACAGCATGCAGTGTCAATCAGCTGCTTCAAAGGCCAGCAGGATATTGTCGTGTATTAAAAGAGGCATGGACTCGCGGGACAGGGATGTAATATTACCACTTTACAAAGCATTAGTGAGGCCTCATCTAGAATATGCAGTCCAGTTCTGGGCTCCAGTTCATAGAAAGGATGCCCTGGAGTTGGAAAAAATACAAAGAAGAGCAACAAAGCTAATAAGGGGCATGGAGAATTTAAGTTATGAGGAAAGATTGAAAGAATTAAACCTATTTAGCCTTGAAAAAAGACGACTAAGGGGGGACATGATTAACTTATATAAATATATTAATGGCACATACAAAAAATATGGTGAAATCCTGTTCCTTGTAAAACCCCCTCAAAAAACAAGGGGGCACTCCCTCCGTCTGGAGAAAAAAAGGTTCAAGCTGCAGAGGCGACAAGGCTTCTTTACAGTAAGAACGGTGAATTTATGGAATAGCCTACCGCAGGAGCTGGTCACAGCAGGGACAGTAGATGGCTTTAAAAAAGGGTTAGATAATTTCCTAGAACAAAAAAATATTAGCTCCTATGTGTAGAAATTTTTCCTTCCCTTTTCCCTTCCCTTGGTTGAACTTGATGGACATGTGTCTTTTTTCAGCCGTACTAACTATGTAACTATGTAACTATAACTATGATACCGAGACTTTGTGTAGTATTGCGATTTCGATACCAAAACGATACTCTGCCAACAGTAAAAAAAAACAAGTTCTTCCATTTTCTGATGTGAGGCACGATGAATTTTGAATGTGCCTCACATTAATAGTAATTAACCCCATCATGTTTCTCAGTCATAATGGATTAATGTGTAAGGTACATGATGGGGTTAATTACTATTAATGTGAGGCACATGGAGGTTAAATTCATTACACCTCATGCCTTACATTAATAAGTGAAAGAAAGAAGTGTTTATTTAATTTTTTTACAGTGTGCACATCATAAATGCAGCAAAAAAAATGTTGTGCAGGTTATTACGGCCGCGCCAATACCGAATATGTGTATATTTTATGTATTGAGACTTATTTTAACGTTTATTGTAAAAAAAGGAGTTTGTGTATTTTTTTAAATTGAATATTACTTTGTTTTTACTTTATTTTTAAACTTTAATGTACTGGCATATATCTATATGCCAGTACATTAGACTGTGTACTGATAGCACACAGGCAGTTGTTAGGATATACCTAAGTATGCCCTAACAACAGGAAATATGGTAGGACAGCCCTGGGGTCCTTCTGTAACGTCCGTGGTCGCTGACCACAAACTACTTCCATCCAGTCGACGCCCTTCTCTCAAGAGATGTTTGCACATACGGCCGTCCTGCTCCACAGTGACCACAAGGGTGCGCTCACATGCTCAGTCCAGACTTGAGAAGCCAGAGCGCAAGCATGTTTGTGATTGAGCTAATTGGTCCAGAGTACCCTGGGCTATAAGAAGGTCCCAGCCCCATCCTCCCACGCCTGAGCTTTGTTGTTGTATTCGTAGTCTGTCTTCCAAATGGTCCCCTAGTGTTTCCTGCTCCCAGTGTTTCCTGTTCCTGTATCCTGATCTACTGCCGTGCTTAAATGTAGCCGTGCTGTATACCACGCCTGTCCTGCTTCTCCACGCCTGACGTCTACCTGCTGCCTAGTTCCTGCCAAGCCTGCCTTGCTACTGTCCAAGCTGCCACAGGTACCCTATATAAACTATAGACTCTGACCTGCGCCCTGTTGGCCAGCTGCCATACCGCCAAGGTGGTACGGCACAGTGGGTCCACGAACCCTACGTGACACCTTCAATGGACCATGGGCTGTCTGCCCATATATGGTATGTCCCTCAATCGCGTCACAGGGATTCCTGTGATGCGATCCAAGGGGCATCCCCCCTTCTCATTTTCCCCTGAATGTTGAAGTCAGCTTTGATCGCAGCATTCAGGGGAATAACGGCGGAGATAAGAGGTTTCTCTGATCCCCGCCGTTATGGAGCGGGGCTGCGGCTGTGTAATACAGCCATTGCCTCGCTCCTGACATTAAGTGCGCGCATGGTCAGCATGAGGTGATGGGGCCGGCACTGCTCTAATGAGCGGCGGTTCAGGCACTGAAGACAGTACATGGGGGTGTTTTGCAGTGCGGGAACCATGTTCTGTCTCCAGTGCCGCCGCTCAATAGTGCAGCGCTGGCCGCATCACATCATCCTGACGGCGTGCACTTGTCAGAACTCAGGAGCGGGGCTATGGCTGTATTAAACAGCCGCAGCACCTCTCTCATACATTCATGTGTTACTATACTTAGCTGTGCGGCAGCACAGCTTAGTATCGAAATACATGAAATAGCGGTACCGAACCGTTTGGGGGTGCACGGTATCAAAAGAGTATCGAAGTTTCGATGCATCGTGCATCCCTAAAGTGAATACATAGAAGCTGCAGCACTAAATCATAGAAGATTTTTCCTAAAAATTATATTAGAAAAATGCTGAGTATTCAAAAATACATACATTACATAAAAAAAATTTACATCAAAGGTTTTCATAGCCTTTCAGCTTAACTTAATTGAAAAAAAAAATAATAAAAAAATAGCAATACAACAAATGTTCAACATAGATCTTGAATTTTCCCACATAAACAAATAGATGCATATCTAAAATACAATTATTTTTCATTACAAACCATTTAGGCCATCTTCACACACAAATTTAAACGAAATGAAAAATGCTTCTTAAAACGCCAGCGTTATTAAAATGTAACATGCGTTTTTTTATGCCATTTCTTGTGGCTTTTTTATTTAGTGTCATTTTGTACTTTTTTTTTCCTGTTTTTTTTTTTAAGTCCAACATAGAAGCCTATTGGAAAAACACCATACCCAGAGCATGCTGCGTTTAAAAAAAATGACCACAAAATTACCTAAAAAATACACAAAAACGCAGTTGTATATAACGCATTTTATATTGTACTATAAACTTTAGTGTAACATCTGGCCGCCAAGAAAACCGCACAAAACCGCAGCAAAACGCTGTGTGTTTAAATCCAACCTTAAGAAGGTAGAGAATTAAGATTAGCTCAAAAGGTTTTCATAGGCAGCCAAAGATTTGTCAATGAACACTTAAGCCATATTAAAGCGTACGTTCAGAAACAGATTTGTTGCATACCATTTAACATTCTTCCAGTTTTTCTATTACAGTGAATGTAGACTCAGTTTGTAGTCTAAGGCTGGATTCACACGACCATGTTACGTCCGTAATGAACGGAACATATTTCGGCCGGAAGTCCCGGACCGAACACAGTGCAGGGAGCCGGGCTCCTAGCATCATAGGATGCTACTGTCCCGTACTGTCCCGTACTGAAAACATGATTACAGTACAGGACAGTTGTCTGGCAGCGAGGCGGGGACTCCTAGCATCGTACATAACTATGATGCTAGGAGCCCGGCTCCCTGCACTGTGTTCGGTCCGGTATTAGCGGCCGAAATACGTTCCGTCCATTACGGACGTAACATGGTCGTGTGAATCTAGCCTAATGCTACCACGTACCTCAAAAGTTGTGAGATCTGGAGCACAATGGCAAAGTAGTGACTCCTAGCAAGATCTTACTTGCATATTTAATAGGAGTAGACAGAAGATGTGTGAGTAGAACATTAGGCCAGGAGTCGCTGAAAGACTTGTGGCCGGAGGTAGAAAGCAGTGACCGTCAAGTCGTGCTCATTGTCTGGTGAGACATATAAGCTGGAGCCTAAAGACAGCTGGATTAGAGGTCAAGGTCAACCAGAAATAGGGGAACGGTGAAAATGCCACCATCAATTTTAAATCACATACACTGGAACTTAAGGAGGCTGATCCTACACTTTTAAACAAATATATTTTTTTAAACACTTCATAAATCATATGTATGAAATATAATAAGAACAAACTTATAAGGAGCATTTATACCATTTATCCATAAATTAAAACGACCTGCCTTATATTGTGTAGGTCCCCCTTGTGCCACCGAAAACCGCTCTGACCTATTGAGGCATGGACTTCACAAGACCTCTTGTCACGATTTAGGGGTTTGTGGACCCACTAGGCCGCGCAGCCGTAGCGGAGAGGCAGCTGACCAACTCACAGTCTATGCACAAAATCTATGGTAGGAGTGTAGCACAAGGGTACCTGGGATAGTCCCGACGGTGGCAAGGCCTCTGGCACAGATGGGGTTGGAGGGGGTGGGTTGCGCGAGACGTGGCCGATGGTATCTGGGATGACAGGCGACAGCAGACGTGGAGCATTCCAGCAGGCAAGGCACGGCTCAGGTACGATACAAGCTTGGGAGCAAGGCACAGCACGGGATACATGAAAAAAAGAGGCGGAACACGGGAACACTGGGAGCAGGAAAACACTAAAGTGGCATTTGCAAGACAGACATGGGGAAACTAAAAGAACGCTCAGGCAGGGAGTGCCAGGATGGACCGGGGTTAATTAGGGAACCTTTAACATGTGCGCGTGCTGGCCTTTTAAGGTCAGGGCCGAGCACCAGGAAGAGCAGGGACGGCCATCCGCGAGTGCTGGCATCTCCTAGGACTGAGAAGCCAGCAGGAAGTCAATGGACTGTGGTCGCGAGCGTCGCCAAGTAAGGAACGGCGGTGGTCCGCCACCACGGGTGTGACAGTACCCCCCCCTTATGCCCCCTCTTCTTAGGTCTGGAGCGTAAGTTTATAGGATACAGGGTTAATCCATTGCAGAACTTCGAAAGGACCGAGGAACCTGGGAGCGAATTTGTGGGAGGTCATATTGAGATGAATGTTTCTCGAGGCTAGCCAGACCTTGACTCCAGTAGAGAACTGAAGAGAAACTTTTCTCCTTTTATCGGCGTGCTTTTTCATGCGGTCCGCTGCTTGGAGAATCGTAGACTTAGGCCTCCCACATACAAGCTTGTTTGGTCCGTGATATACGGTCCGTACGTCGGCCGCATTTCCCGGACCGAACACATTGCAGGGAGCCGGACTCCTAGCATCATAGTTATCTATGATGCTAGGTGTCACTGACTCTCCGCGGAACTACTGTCCCGTACTGAAAACATGATTACAGTACGGGACAGTTTTCCTGCAGCGAGGCAGTGACACCTAGCGTCATACATAATTATGATGCTAGGAGCCCGGCTCCCTGCAGTGTGTTTGGTCCGGAAAATGCTGTCGACATACGGACCGTATATCACAGACCAAACACGCTCGTGTGTGGGAGGCCTAAGTCTCCAGCCAGATGTGAATTAACGTTCAAAAAGAAGACTTGGCTGCTGGTACCTGAGTCATGGCAGGCCAGGGAGAGGAACTTGAGGATGCTGGCTGTACACGATGTAGAAGGGAGACGAGGCAGTAGACTCACTTGTGTGATTATTGCATGAGAATTCCGCCCAAGGCAGAAGCTGTACTCAATTGTCGTGTTGAGCAGAAACAAAATGGCGGAGATAGTTCTCCAAAATTTGATTGGTCCTCTCCACAGGACCATTGGACTATGGGTGGTAAGCAGAAGAGAAGTCCAGTTTTACATCTAACAGGTTGCACAGAGATCTACAGAACTTGGATGTAAACTGTACTCCCCGGTCCGAGACAATATGCAGAGGGAGGCCGTGCAGACGGAAGATGTGTAGAATAAACAAATTTGCCAGGCGAGGGGCAGAGGGAAAGCCAGTCAGTGGAACAAAATGTGCCATTTTTGAGAAACGATCCGCCACTAGCCAGATTGTAGTAAATCCAGCAGAAGAAGGAAGGTCAGTGATGAAGTCCATTGCAATAGGCTGCCGTGGGGCATCAGGAACAGGCAGGGTAGTAGCAGGCCAGCAGGTTTGGAGCGGGTAGATTTGTTCGAGGCACAGTTCGTACATGAAGAGACATTGTCTGCAACATCACCTGGCAGAGTGGGCCACCAATAGTGACGAGCTATCAAATTCTTTGTCTTACAGACACCAGAGTGCCCAGCTAGTTTAGAGTTGTGGCCCCAGCGGAGAATTCTCTTCTTGTCAGCAAGACGGACAAAAGTCTTTCCAGGCGGATTGTTTCAAATTTGCAAGGCATTAGCAGCAATAATCCTAGAAGGATCTATGCATCTATGATGTATTGAGGGGTCTCCTCAGAGTTATTGTTTTCGAAGGAGCGGGACAGGGCATCTGCCTTCCACATTCTGCAGGACGGAAGTGAAGCAAAAACTGAAATCTGGCAAAGAACAATGACTATCTGGCCTGGCATGGATTTAAACCGTTGGGCCGACTGTAGGTATGTGAGGTTCTTGTGGTCTGTAAAGATGATAATAGGATAGCACGCTCTAGCAAGTGTCTCCACTTGACGGTCAGCAATTCCCGATCCCAGATGGAATAGTTGCATTCTGCTGGGGAGAATCATTTTGAGAAGAAGCCACAAGCCACCATCTTGCCTTTGGAATTCTTTTGGCACAGTAGTGCTCCCGCACCTACGGAAGAGGCGTCTACCTCCAGAAGAAATAGTCGAGAAGCATCAGGGTGATGGAGAACAGATGCTGAGGTGAACGCTCTTGAGATCAGAAAACGCAGATTCTGCCCCCGGATGCCAGACCTTGCCGTTCACCCCCTCTTTGGTGAGGGCCGAGATTGGAGCAGTCAGAGATAAGAAGTTCGGGATGAACTGCCGATAGAAGTTTGCAAATCCCCGAAATTGTATGGAACGAAGACCCTGAGGTCGTGGCCATTCCAAGACGGATCTCACCTCCTCAGAATCCATCTTGAGACCACGGCCAGACACGATGTAGCCCAGGAAGGGCAAAGAGTTCCTCTCGAACACAAATTTCTCGAATTTAGCATTTAGACGGTTCCCCCTTAACCGCAAGAGAACTTGGCGAGCGTGCTTCCGATGTGTCAACAAGTCAGGTGAGTAAATCAGGATGTCGTCCAGATAGACTACCACACAGACATGCAGTAGGTCTCGGAAAATGTCATTCACAAATTCCTGGTACACAGCTGGGGCGTTACATAGTCCAAAAGGCACTATGAGGTATTCATAATGGCCGTCTCGGGTGTTAAATGCGTTTTTCCACTCGTCACCCTTGCGGATAAGGATCAAGTTATAAGCTCCATGTAGATCCAGCATTGTAAACACCTTGGCCACACAAATTCTATCAAAAAGTTCGGGGATGAGTGGTGGGGGGTACTTATTGTTGACCATAATTTGGTTCTGACCCCGGTAGTCGATGCATGGACGAAGAGATCCGTCCTTTTTCTTCATGAAGAAGAATCCGGCTCCTGCCGGAGAGGATGACTTGTGGATCAACCCACTCTCGAGGTTCTCCTTAACGTAGGCAGGCATGGCTAGGGTCTCTGGCAGTGAGAGAGGGTAAACTCAAAATCGAGACGAGGCATCAGGAAGTAATTCAACAGGGCAATCGTAGATATGATGGGGGGGGGAAGCGTCTCTGCCTCCTTCTTAAGATGTCTGCAAAACTGGCATATTGTGACGGTAGATCGGAGAGTGGCTGAGGCAGTGGATGCAAAACAGGACAAACCTGTGGCAGGCAGCGGGCAAGGCATTTGGTACCCCATTGGAGGACCTCTCCGTAACTCCAGTCCAGAAACAGAGCATGTAGGCGGACCCAAGGCAGGCCCAGCAGGACAGGATTGATGGCTTTAGGCAGGAAGAGGAAGGTGATCTGTTCCGAGTGAAGAACCCCGATTTGTAAGGTCAACAGTTTAGTGATAGACATAATAGAATCCTGCAATGGTAGTCCATTTACAGAGACAACAGCCAGGGGTCTCTAGAAGAACTGTGGGTAGATGTAGACGATCCACTAAATCCTGCTGGATGAAATTTTCAGCTGCTGTGGAATCAAGATAGGCAGAGGAGGAATGTGATGTCTCTCCAGAGATGATGGTCACAGGAATAGATAATTTGGAAGAGGTTTTGACATTTGGAGTCGTCCCCCCTAGAGTTGCCTCTCCAATCAACCATAGGTGCTGGAGTTTCCCGTCTTCTGTGGACATTGGCGCACAAAATGACCCTTAAGGCCGCAATATAGACATAAACCAGAAGAGCATCTGTACTGTTTCTCCTGCTTGGACAACTGGACTCTGTCTACCTGGATCGGTTCTTCAGGTAGCTGGGGAAGGCAATAGTGGTCTCTGGACCGAGGGTGCTAGTCTGTGAAACCAGCTCTCCTGTTGAACCTCCTGGGTGCATTCCTGGATCCTCATGTCGACCCGGGTGGACAACAGGATGAGGGCATCCATGGTAGAAGGAAGGTCGCGGGCTGCTAGCTCGTCCTTGATGTGTGAGGACAGTCCCTGCCAAAATTACGCCACCAACCCCTCATTGTTCCATGCCAACTCTGCTGTCAGGGTACGAAAGGAGATGGCATACTCTCCTACTGTGGAGCCTCCTTGTTTGAGGGTTAGCAGAGTGGCTGCGGCAGAAGATGTTCGGCTCGGCTCCTCGAACACGGCACGGAAAGACTGCAGGAACAAGGCTAGGTCCGAAAATTCAGGTCCCTGTTGTTCCAAGATGGGGTTCGCCCATGCGAGGGCCTTGCCAGTGAGGAGGGAGATAATAAATGCTACTTTGGCCTCCTCAGAGGGGAAGAGATGAACTCGTAATCTAAAATGAATGGTGCATTGAGTGAGGAACCCTCTACAGACTCTAGTGTCACCGTCATAGTGAGGAGGAAGAGGCAGTGAAACTGTGGATCTGGAACAAACAGGAGGAGTAACGGGCAGTGGAACGGCAGCAGTCTCTGGAGGGGGAACAGGGAGTTGATCCAGTTGGGCCATGATGGAGTTTACAGCCTCAACGAGTTAATCCTTACCTGCTCGTAGGTCATGCACATCTGTCTGTAGCCTCTGAACTGCAGTCTTAGGCTGGCCAGCGGGTTCCATGACCTGAGCGTACTGTCATGATCTTGGGGTATGTGGACCCACTAGGCCGCTAGCGGAGAGGCAGCTGACTAACTCACAGTCTCTGCACAAAGTCTATGGTAGGAGTGTATAAAGAAAATATTGGGCTTCACTCCTGGGTAGAATATGTTGGTGCTATTAAGGTTCTGGTTTGGACACCCAGACTATAGATCTATAGAGAAAACCTTTCATGACTCAAAAGAAGAGATGTTTTTTGTTTTTTCAAAATGCATTATTCCAAGTGATAGATTTTCAGGGGAAGCGATTTTAACCCCTTCCCCCTGCTGGCATTCTGGGCCCTAATGTCCAAGCCATTTTTTAGATTTTTCCATTGTCAGATTCGAAGAGCTGTAACTTTTTTATTTTTGCGTCGGCATAGCTGTATAAGGTCTTGTTTTTTGCGGGACGACTTGCAGTTTTTATTGGTACCATTTGAGAGTAGATGCGACTTTTTGATCACCTTTTATCACATTTTTTTTAAGTCAGGATTAACAGAAAACAGCAATTTTTCCATTGTTTTTAATTTTATTTTTTACGGCGTTCACCGTGCGGGTTAAATAACGTAACAGCTTTATAGTCGGGGTCGTTACGGATGCGGCGATACCAAATATGTGTAACTTTTTTGCTTTATTGTATTTTTTTTTAATAGTAAAGCATTTTGTAAGGGGAAAAGCTGGGTTTTTCATTTTTTTTTTTCACTTTTTTTTTTTATTAACTTTATTAAACTTTTTTTACTTTTTTACTAGTCCCACTAGGGGACTTCACTATCCTCCGATCGCTATTATAATACACTGCAATACTTTTGTATTGCAGTGTATTACTGCCTGTCCGTTTAAAACGGACAGGCATCTGCTAGGTCATGCCTGCGGCATGATCTAGCAGGCATTCGCTCCAGGCAGACCTGGGGGTCTTTATTAGACCCCCGGCTGCCATAGAAGACACAGACACTCGGCGATTTTATCGCCGGGTGTCAGTGAGATGAGAGGGAGCTCCCTCCCTCTCTCCAAAACCATTCAGATGCGGTGCTCGCTATTGTGCACCGCATCTGAAGGGTTAAACAGGTGAGATCGATACTAATATCGATCTCACCCGGCAGAGCAGGGACGCCCCCAGCCCTCAGCTGCTTCTGGCAGCTGAGAGCAGGGAGATTTCACGGCTCCCTGCTCTGTTTACTTTATTCTACAGCAGCGACGTAGTTTGGCGGCGCTCTAGAATAAAGCCCACTAATGACCGCCGTAAAAAGACGTATCGGCGGTCATTAAGGGGTTAAAGAAGGCCTTTGTCATAATTGCTGTGGTGTAGTGCAATATAGGGTATAGTGGCGTCTACCAGACACTCCAGAGAGAATTTGTCATATGTTTTCTCTATAGATCTATGGTAGGAGTGCAGCACAAGGGTACCTGGGATAGGCTGGAGGGAGACAAGGGCTCTGGCACAGATGGGGCTGGAGGTGGTGGGCTGCGCCAGATGTGGCGGATGGTATCCGGGATGACAGACGACAGCAGATGTGGAGTATTCCAGCAGGCAAAGCATGGCTCAGGTATGATACAGGCTCGGGAGCAAGGCACAGCACGGGATACAGGAAATAGGAGGCAGGACACGGGAACACTGGGAGCATACACTAAGGGACCATTTGCAAGACAGACATGGGAAAACTACAAGAACGCTCAAGCAGGGAGGGGAAGGGCAGAGCCCTTCTTATAGTTCAGGACGGACAGGGGTTAATTAGGGAACTTTTAACATGTCCGCGCGCTGGCCCTTTAAGGCCAGGCCTGAGTGCGCACACCTTAACAGGAAGAGCAGGGCCGGCTGGCTGCGAGTACTGGTGTCTCCTAGGAGGGAGACGCCAGCAGGAAGTCAACGGACTGTGGTCATGGGCGTCACCAAGTAAGGAGTGGCGGTGGTCCACGACCATAGACGTGACACCTCTGATGGTGTCCTGTGGTATCTGGCCCCAAGATGTTAGCAGCAGATTCTTTAAGTCCTGCAAGTTGAAAGGTGTAGCCTCCATGTATTGGACTTTTTTTTCCAACACATAGATGCATGATCGGATTGAGATCTGAGGAGTTTGGAGACCAAGTCAACATTTTGAACACCTTAATAGCTATTTCCTCAAACTATCCTTGAACAATTTTTGCAGTGTGGCAGGGAGCACTATCCTTCTGAAAGAAGCCACTGCCATTAGGAAATAACGTTGCCATGAAGGTGTAACAATATTTAGCTAGGTGGTATGTGTCAAAGTAACATCCACATGAATGCCTGGACCCAAGGTTTCCCAGCAGAATATTGCCCTGAGCATCCCATGACCTCCGCCGGCTTGCCTTCTTCCCATAGTGCATTCTGGTGCCATCTCTTCCCCAGGTAAGTGAATGTAAAAGAAAACGTGATTCATCAGAGTAGGCCACTTTCTTCCATTGCTCCGGGGTCCAGTTCTGATTCTCACATGCCAAATGTATGCAATTTTGGCAGTGGAGAGCTGTCAGAATAGGTACTGATCAAGGGTTAGGACAAGGAGTATGCGAAGTAAGCACCCGTCTAGGGCTCTATCCAACTTTAAACTTTATATTGTAACACCTTTTTAGTAAAAACATGTTTTATTGATATTTTGATAATTTTTTTTTCTTATATGGCAGGGTAGTCAGACTGAGGCTGCTTATTTTCTTAATGTGTGCATGTGGCGTTAATTTTCTGCCACACACTTCCCTCTATAATGCCACACAGTCCCTGCAGATAATGCCACACACTGCCCTCTGTAGATACTGCACAGCCCCCCTGGCAGATAATGCCACACACTGCCTTCTGTAGATATTGCCACACACTGCCCTCTGTAGATAATGCCACACACTGCCCTCTGGATAATGCCACACACTGCCCTCTGTAGATACTGCACAGCCCCCCTGGCAGATAATGCCACACACTGCCTTCTGTAGATATTGCCACACACTGCCCTCTGTAGATAATGCCACACACTGCCCTCTAGATAATGCCACACACTGCCCTCTGTAGATACTGCCACAAAGCCCCCTGTAGGTAATGCCACATAGCCCCCTTGTAGGTAGTGCCACACAGACCCCCCCTGTAGGTAATGCCACACAGCTCCCCTGCAGGTAGTGCTACACAGCACCCTTGTACCCACACAAATGGCACAAACCCCCATAGATGGTACCCTCCTACCTTCCTCTATGGGACCGCTCCAGGAGAAGTCCCTGGCTTCACTGTCAATATATGGACAGTGAAGTCAGGGACTTCTCCTGGATCGGAATCACCGGCTACAGCGCCGGAGATTCCGCTTAAGAAGTCCCTGACGTCATTGTCCATATATGGACAGTGAAGTCAAGGACTTTTCATGGAGCGGAATCACCGGCCACAGCACCAGGGATGCCACTTCAAAAGTCCCATGACGTCACTGTCCATATATGGACAGTGAAGTCAGGGACTTCTCCTGGAGCAAAATTACCAGCCACAGTGCCGGGGATTCCTCTTCAGAAGTCCCTGACGTCACTGTCCATATATGGACAGTGAAGTCAGGGACTTCTCCTGGAGCGAAATCACCAGCCACAGCGCCGAGGATTCCGCTCAGGGTTGCCAATATCCACTTCAGAAATTTCTGGACAACTGAGCTAAAATTCATGGACAGACCAAAATGTTTTTGGACACATTACAAAATCTTGCCTGTGCAGTGTGCTAGGAGTGACTCACCAATCACCGCTCCGCTTGTAGCTTTCCCCCGCTAACTTAGGTGATGTTTTCTCTGATTAGAGTCGTTCACTTTCCCTTATTTTCTCCATCCGGCCCAGACCACTGTGATGACTTATTCCAGCCACGACTCATCTCTGCAGAATTTGACACACAGACATGTTGGATTCTCGCTTTTCCAGCATCCTCCTCACGTATATCCCATCCTCTAATGAGACTCGTAATCCACAGTGCCCCAGATGGTAATAATGATCCCTCATTGCTCGACATAATAAAAGTGCCCCCTCAGTAACAGTGCCCACTGCAGAAAACACCACACACAGCCCCCTTGTAGATAGCCACACAGGTCCCCCTTTTAGATAGCTGTACAGCCCCCATTGTAGGTAGTGCCATATAGCCCCCCTTGTATATAGTACCACACACAGCCCCCTCTTATATAGCGCCACACACAGCTCCCCCTTTTAGATAGCCACACAGCTCCCCCATGTAGATAGCGCCACACAGCTCTCCCTTGTAGATAGGCACACAGCTCCCCCTTATAGATAGCGCCACACACAGCTCTCCCTTGTAGGTAGTCACACACAGTCCCCTGTAGATAGCACCGCACAGCTCCCCCTTGTAGATATCGCCACAACAGCTCCCCCTTGTAGGTAGTCACACACGGCCCCCTGTAGATAACCACACACAGCTCCCCCTTGCAGATACCGCCACACAGCTCCCCCTTGTAGAAAGAGCCACACACAGCCCTCCCCTTGTGGATAGCCACACACAGCCCCCCTTTAGATAGCCACACACAGCCCCCCGTAGATAGCCACACACAGCCCCACTGTAGATAGCCACACAGTTTCCCCTTGTAGATAGCACCACACAGCTTCCCCTTGTAGATAGCGCCACACACAGCCCCCCTTATAGGTAGTCACACACGGCCCCCTGTAGATAGCCACACACAGCTTCCCCTTGCAGATACTGCCAAACAGCTCCCCCTTGCAGATACCACCACACAGCTCCCCCTTGTAGATAGAGCCACACACAGCCCTCCCCTTGTGGATAGACACACACAGCCCCCCTTTAGATAGCCACACACAGCCCCCCGTAGATAGCCACACCGCTCCCTCTTGTAGATAGCACCACACCGCTCTCCCTTGTAGATAGCCACACACAGCCCCCCTTGTAGATAGCTACACACAGCCCCCTTGTAGATTGCCACACACAGCCCCCCTTGTAGATAGCCACACACAGCCCCCCTTGTAGATAGCCACACACAGCTCTCCCTTGTAGATAGGCACACAGCTCCCCCTTATAGATAGCGCCACACACAGCTCTCCCTTGTAGGTAGTCACACACAGTCCCCTGTAGATAGCACCGCACAGCTCCCCCTTGTAGATATCGCCACAACAGCTCCCCCTTGTAGGTAGTCACACACGGCCCCCTGTAGATAACCACACACAGCTCCCCCTTGCAGATACCGCCACACAGCTCCCCCTTGTAGAAAGAGCCACACACAGCCCTCCCCTTGTGGATAGCCACACACAGCCCCCCTTTAGATAGCCACACACAGCCCCCCGTAGATAGCCACACACAGCCCCACTGTAGATAGCCACACAGTTTCCCCTTGTAGATAGCACCACACAGCTTCCCCTTGTAGATAGCGCCACACACAGCCCCCCTTATAGGTAGTCACACACGGCCCCCTGTAGATAGCCACACACAGCTTCCCCTTGCAGATACTGCCAAACAGCTCCCCCTTGCAGATACCACCACACAGCTCCCCCTTGTAGATAGAGCCACACACAGCCCTCCCCTTGTGGATAGACACACACAGCCCCCCTTTAGATAGCCACACACAGCCCCCCGTAGATAGCCACACCGCTCCCTCTTGTAGATAGCACCACACCGCTCTCCCTTGTAGATAGCCACACACAGCCCCCCTTGTAGATAGCTACACACAGCCCCCTTGTAGATTGCCACACACAGCCCCCCTTGTAGATAGCCACACACAGCCCCCCTTGTAGATAGCCACACACAGCCCCACTATAGATAGCCACACAGTTTCCCCTTGTAGATAGCGCCACACAGCTTCCCCTTGTAGATAGCGCCACACAGCTCCTTGTAGGTAGCCACACACAGCCCCCCTTGTAGATAGCCACACACAGCCCGCCTTGTAGATAACCACACACAGCTGCTTTATAGATAGCCACACACAGCCCCCCGTAGATAGCCACACTGCTCCCTCTTGTAGATAGCACCACACCGCTCTCCCTTGTAGATAGCCACACACAGCCCCCCTTGTAGATAGCCACACACAGCCCCCTTGAAGATAGCCACACACAGCCCCCCTTGTAGATAGCCACACACAGCCCCCCTTGTAGATAGCCACACACAGCCCCCCTTGTAGATAGCCACACACAGCCCCCATTGTAGATAGCCACACACCCCAACTGTAGATAGCCACACAGTTTCCCCTTGTAGATAGCGCCACACAGCTTCTCCTTGTAGATAGCGCCACACACAGCCCCCCCTTATAGATAGTCACACACGGCCCCCTGTAGATAGCCACACACAGCTTCCCCTTGCAGATACCGCCACACAGCTCCCCCTTGCAGATACCACCACACAGCTCCCCCTTGTAGATAGAGCCACACACAGCCCTCCCCTTGTGGATAGACACACACAGCCCCCCTTTAGATAGCCACACACAGCCCCCCGTAGATAGCCACACCGCTCCCTCTTCTAGATAGCACCACACCGCTCTCCCTTGTAGATAGCCACACACAGCCCCCTTGTAGATAGCTACACACAGCCCCCTTGTAGATAGCCACACACAGCCCCCTTGTAGATAGCCACACACAGCCCCCCTTGTAGATAGCCACACACAGCCCCCCTTGTAGATAGCCACACACAGCCCCCCTTGTAGATAGCCACACACAACCCCACTGTAGATAGCCACACAGTTTCCCCTTGTAGATAGTGCCACACAGCCTCCCCTTGTAGATAGCACCACACAGCTCCTTCTTGTAGATAGCCATACACAGCCCCCTTGTAGATAGCCACACACAGCTCCCCTTGTAGATAGCCACAAACAGCCCGCCTTGTAGATAACCACACATAGCCCCACTGTAGATAGCCACACAGTTTCCCCTTGCAGATAGCGCCACACAGCTTCCCCTTGTAGATAGCACCACACAGCTCCACCTTGTAGAAAGCGAGACACAGCTCCCTTGTAGATAGCCACACACAGCCCCCCTTGTAGATAGCCACACACAGCCCCCTTGTAGATAGCCACACACAGCCCACCTTATAGATAGCCACACACAGCTGCCTTATAGATAGCAACACACAGCCCCCTGTAGATAGCCACACAACGCTCCCCTTGTAGATAGCGCCACACAGCCCCCCCTTGTAGATAGCGCCACACAGCTCCCCTTGTAGACCGCTCCACACACAGCTCCTCATGGTGGAGAGCCACACACAGCCCACCCTTGTAGATAGTGCCACAAGGCTCCCCCTTGTAGATAGCCCCACTTGTAGATAGCCACACACAGTCCCCCTTACAGATAGCCACACACAGCCCCCCTTGTAGATAAATACACACCGCCCCCCCTTGTAGATAGCCACACACAGCCCCCCTTGTAGATAGCCACACACAGCCCCCTTGTAGATAGCCACACACAGCCCCCCTTGTAGATAGCCACACACAGCCCCACTGTAGATAGCCACACAGTTTCCCCTTGTAGATAGTGCCACACAGCCTCCCCTTGTAGATAGCACCACACAGCTCCTTCTTGTAGATAGCCATACACAGCCCCCTTGTAGATAGCCACACACAGCTCCCCTTGTAGATAGCCACAAACAGCCCGCCTTGTAGATAACCACACATAGCCCCACTGTAGATAGCCACACAGTTTCCCCTTGCAGATAGCGCCACACAGCTTCCCCTTGTAGATAGCACCACACAGCTCCACCTTGTAGAAAGCGAGACACAGCTCCCTTGTAGATAGCCACACACAGCCCCCCTTGTAGATAGCCACACACAGCCCCCCTTGTAGATAGCCACACACAGCCCCCCTTGTAGATAGCCACACACAGCCCCACTATAGATAGCCACACAGTTTCCCCTTGTAGATAGCGCCACACAGCTTCCCCTTGTAGATAGCGCCACACAGCTCCTTGTAGGTAGCCACACACAGCCCCCCTTGTAGATAGCCACACACAGCCCGCCTTGTAGATAACCACACACAGCTGCTTTATAGATAGCCACACACAGCCCCCTGTAGATAGCCACACTGCTCCCTCTTGTAGATAGCACCACACCGCTCTCCCTTGTAGATAGCCACACACAGCCCCCCTTGTAGATAGCCACACACAGCCCCCTTGAAGATAGCCACACACAGCCCCCCTTGTAGATAGCCACACACAGCCCCCCTTGTAGATAGCCACACACAGCCCCCCTTGTAGATAGCCACACACAGCCCCCATTGTAGATAGCCACACACCCCAACTGTAGATAGCCACACAGTTTCCCCTTGTAGATAGCGCCACACAGCTTCTCCTTGTAGATAGCGCCACACACAGCCCCCCCTTATAGATAGTCACACACGGCCCCCTGTAGATAGCCACACACAGCTTCCCCTTGCAGATACCGCCACACAGCTCCCCCTTGCAGATACCACCACACAGCTCCCCCTTGTAGATAGAGCCACACACAGCCCTCCCCTTGTGGATAGACACACACAGCCCCCCTTTAGATAGCCACACACAGCCCCCCGTAGATAGCCACACCGCTCCCTCTTCTAGATAGCACCACACCGCTCTCCCTTGTAGATAGCCACACACAGCCCCCTTGTAGATAGCTACACACAGCCCCCTTGTAGATAGCCACACACAGCCCCCTTGTAGATAGCCACACACAGCCCCCCTTGTAGATAGCCACACACAGCCCCCCTTGTAGATAGCCACACACAGCCCCCCTTGTAGATAGCCACACACAACCCCACTGTAGATAGCCACACAGTTTCCCCTTGTAGATAGTGCCACACAGCCTCCCCTTGTAGATAGCACCACACAGCTCCTTCTTGTAGATAGCCATACACAGCCCCCTTGTAGATAGCCACACACAGCTCCCCTTGTAGATAGCCACAAACAGCCCGCCTTGTAGATAACCACACATAGCCCCACTGTAGATAGCCACACAGTTTCCCCTTGCAGATAGCGCCACACAGCTTCCCCTTGTAGATAGCACCACACAGCTCCACCTTGTAGAAAGCGAGACACAGCTCCCTTGTAGATAGCCACACACAGCCCCCCTTGTAGATAGCCACACACAGCCCCCTTGTAGATAGCCACACACAGCCCACCTTATAGATAGCCACACACAGCTGCCTTATAGATAGCAACACACAGCCCCCTGTAGATAGCCACACAACGCTCCCCTTGTAGATAGCGCCACACAGCCCCCCCTTGTAGATAGCGCCACACAGCTCCCCTTGTAGACCGCTCCACACACAGCTCCTCATGGTGGAGAGCCACACACAGCCCACCCTTGTAGATAGTGCCACAAGGCTCCCCCTTGTAGATAGCCCCACTTGTAGATAGCCACACACAGTCCCCCTTGTAGATAGCCACACACAGCCCCCCTTGTAGATAGCCACACACAGCCCCACTGTAGATAGCCACACAGTTTCCCCTTGTAGATAGTGCCACACAGCCTCCCCTTGTAGATAGCACCACACAGCTCCTTCTTGTAGATAGCCATACACAGCCCCCTTGTAGATAGCCACACACAGCTCCCCTTGTACATAGCCACAAACAGCCCGCCTTGTAGATAACCACACATAGCCCCACTGTAGATAGCCACACAGTTTCCCCTTGCAGATAGCGCCACACAGCTTCCCCTTGTAGATAGCACCACACAGCTCCACCTTGTAGAAAGCGAGACACAGCTCCCTTGTAGATAGCCACACACAGCCCCCCTTGTAGATAGCCACACACAGCCCCCCTTGTAGATAGCCACACACAGCCCCCTTGTAGATAGCCACACACAGCCCACCTTATAGATAGCCACACACAGCTGCCTTATAGATAGCAACACACAGCCCCCTGTAGATAGCCACACACAGCTCCCCTTGTAGATAGCGCCACACAGCCCCCCCTTGTAGATAGCGCCACACAGCTCCCCTTGTAGACCGCTCCACACACAGCTCCTCATGGTGGAGAGCCACACACAGCCCACCCTTGTAGATAGTGCCACAAGGCTCCCCCTTGTAGATAGCCCCACTTGTAGATAGCCACACACAGTCCCCCTTACAGATAGCCACACACAGCCCCCCTTGTAGATAAATACACACGGCCCCCCCTTGTAGATAGACACACACAGCCCCTCTTGTTGATAGCCACACACCTCCCCCTTGTACATAGCCACAGACAGCCCCACTTATAGATAGCCACATCTCCCCCTTGTAGATAGCACCACACAGCTCCCCCTTGTAGTTAGCGCCACACAGCTCCCCTTTGTAGACAGTGCCACGCAGCTCTCCCTTGTAGATAGCGACATACAGCCCCTGTAACGGTTCTCACCGGTTTGTTTGTGGATCCTCTGTGTCGTCTGGGAGATGGTGCTTGGAACCCAGGGCAACGCTTGGAACAGCGGGTTAGAGGCGGTCGGATGGTACGCAGAAGTCAGGACAGGCAGCAGACGTCGTACCGGGTATGGGCAGCAATAGGTCAAGGCAGGTGGCAGGCGTCGTAACTGGTATGGATAGCAATAGGTCAAGGCAGGTGGCAGGCAAGGATAGTCAAGTTCAGGCAGAGGTCAGGAACGGGAAATCCAGACAAAGGTAAAAGGGAAGGAAACGGAGAACCAGGGTACAGGGAAACTCACGGGGAACTTGGTTGAACAAGCATGGATTAGAGGAAGGAGGATCCTTAAATCGGAAGTCTTTTGAATTAAGGTGCGTGCTGGCCCTTTAAGAAAGAACGAGTCAGCGGAGGGAGGTAAGGGATGCACTTACCTGACGCCGCCCAGGGCCAGCAGAGCATCCGGATCTGGTAAGTGGAGCTCGGGATGAGCATGAGGTGATGGAGGGCGCAGGAACCGGAGCAGAGGCCGTGGGGAAGACGGGGAACGGCGCGGCAGCCGTTACAGGACCCCCTCTTTTTTGGCTTGCTTGGAAACCTTCGTTCAAAGTCCTTGATGAGAGCTGGGGCGTTGACATTCTCCACTGGCTCCCATGATTTCTCCTCAGGACCATAATCTTTCCAGTCCACTAGGTACCATAATCTCCCCCATGTTCGTTTGACATCCAGGATCTCTTTAATCTCAAATTCGGCATCAGCTGCAGGAGCAGGATTGACAGGAATTTTTATTTGGAAATCGGTTGAGTATAGTGGGTTTCAGCAGTGATATGTGGCAGGAATTAGAGATTTTCAGAGGCTGAGGAAGGCGAAGTCTGAAAGTTACTGGATTGATTTGTTTTGTTATCTCATATGGACCCAAAAACCGAGGAGCTAGCTTATAACAAGGGGTCTTCATACGTATGTACCGGGTGGACTGCCATGCTTTATCCCCAGGAAGGAGCTGCGGCGATATCCTGCGTCTTTTATCCGCGTCTCTCTTAAACCTGGCTACGGCTTTGTGGATAGAGTCCTTGGCCTTCTGCCATATCCGTACAAAGTCACGGTGGACTGTGTTAGCAGCTGGAACCTCAGAAGGCACAGACACTGGTAGGGGAATTCCTGGGTGCTGGCCATACACCAAGAAGAAAGGAGTAGAGCGGGTAGATTCCCCATATGGTTGTTGTAGGCAAATTCGGCCCATGGAAGTAGACTTGCCTAGTCATCTAGTCGTGGAGACACGAAATTCCTGAGGAAACGTTCAATTATTTGGTTTATCCGCTCTACTTGATCCTTGGATTGAGGATGGTAAGCGGAAGAGAAGTCTAGTTTGACCTCCAGCAGTTTGCACAAGGCTCTCCAGAACTTGAATGTGAACTGTACTCCGCTGTCAGAAACAATATGCTTAGGAAGACCATGAAGGCGAAAGATGTGCTTGTTAAACAGTGTTGCCAGTCGGGAAGATGACGGAATGCCTGAGAGGGGTACAAAATGCGCCATATTGGAAAAGCGATCCACTACAACCCAGATCACTGTACACCCAGCAGAACTAGGCAGATCGGTGATGAAGTCCATGGCAATGTGCGACCAGGGAGAGTCAGGCACGGGTAGAGGATGCAAAAGGCCAGCAGGTCTTAAATGGGAGACTTTATTCTGAGAGCAGGTGGAGCAGGCTGAAACAAATTCTTTAGTGTCTTGGGACATGGAAGGCCACCAGTACTGACCGCCAATCAAATTGAGAGTCTTTTTGATGCCAGGGTGCCCAGAAACCCTGGAGTCATGACCCCAGCAAATAACACAATCCCTTGGTTTAGGGGGTACGTAGGTCTTTCCTCGGGGAATGTGTACCACGTCAGCTGGAGCAGCGATCATAATACGTTTAGGATCTATAATAAACTGAGGGCTGGGTACTTAGTCTGTGGGGTCAAAACAGCGAGATAAGGCGTCAGCCTTGGTATTTTTTCCAGCTGGTCTGTAGTGAAGCTGAAAATCAAATCTGGCGAAGAATAATGCCCACCGAGCTTGGCGAGAATTTAGGCGTTGAGCAGTCTGCAAGTATAGGAGGTTCTTATGATCTGTGTAAATGATGATAGGATGCCGTGCACCCTCAAGCAAATGTCCCCATTCCTCCAGGGCCAATTTAATAGCCAAATGTTCTTTATCTCCATTACCATAATTTTTTGCAGCGGATGTGAATGATTTGGAGGAAAAACCACAGGCCACCAGTCTCCCTCTACAAGTCTTTTGTGAAAGAATAGCTCCAACTCCCACAGATGAAGCATCGACCTCCAGAACAAATGGTTTGGTGGAATCTGGTCTATGTAGGACTGAATCAGAAGAGAAGGCAATATTAAGGGCTTGGAATGCGGCTTCAGCCTCCGTGGTCCAGTCTTTGGCATTAACCCCCTTTTTGGTCGGTGCAGAAATAGGAGATGTCATAGAGGAGAAGTGAGGAATAAACTGGCGGTAATAATTTGCGAATCCCAGCAGTTGCGAGGCCAGTTGAGAATTGAAGGTAGCTTGGATGGATCCATTTGAAGTCCCTGGTCGGAAATTACATACCCCAAGAAAGGCAGGCTGATTTTCTCGAAGAGGCATTTCTCTAGTTTGGCAAACAGAGAGTTCTCTCACAGATGCTGTAACAATTGGCGCACATGCACACGATGAGTTTGAATATTGGGAGAAAAGAATAAATGTCATCTAGGTATACCACTACACTCCCAAAAAATGTCATTAACAAAAGCCTGGAAAACCGCAGGAGCATTACAAAGTCCAAAGGGCATGACGAGGTATTCAAAATGCCCATCATGAGTGTTGAATGCGGTTTTCCATTCGTCTCCCTCGCAGATACGGATGAGGTTATAAGCTCCATGAAGGTCTAGTTTGGTGAAAATTCTCACCCCCTGTAGGCGGTCAAAGAGTTCTGAGATCAATGGTAATGGGTACTTGTACTTTAGCATGATATTATTCAATCCACGGTAATCAATATACAGTGAAGGAAATAAGTATTTGATCCCTTGCTGATTTTGTAAGTTTGCCCACTGTCAAAGACATGAACAGTCTAGAATTTTTAGTCTAGGTTAATTTTACCAGTGAGAGATAGATTATATTTAAAAAAAAACAGAAAATCACATTGTCAAAATTATATATATATATTTGCATTGTGCACAGAGAAATAAGTATTTGATCCCTTTGGCAAACAAGACTTAATACTTGGTGGCAAAACCCTTGTTGGCAAGCACAGCAGTCAGACGTTTTTTGTAGTTGATGATGAGGTTTGCACACATGTTAGATGGAATTTTGGCCCATTCCTCTTTGCAGATCATCTGTAAATCATTAAGATTTCGAGGCTGTCACTTGGCAACTCGGATCTTCAGCTCCCTCCATACATTTTCGATGGGATTAAGGTCTGGAGACTGGCTAGGCCACTCCATGACCTTAATGCGCTTCTTTTTGAGCCACTCCTTTGTTGCCTTGGCTGTATGTTTCGGGTCATTGTCGTGCTGGAAGACCCAGCCACGAGCCATTTTTAATGTCCTGGTGGAGGGAAGGAGGTTGTCACTCAGGATTTGACGGTACATGGCTCCATCCATTCTCCCATTGATGCGGTGAAGTAGTCCTGTGCCCTTAGCAGAGAAACACCCCCAAAACATAATGTTTCCACCTCCATGCTGTGGGGACGGTGTTCTTTGGGTCATAGGCAGCATTTCTCTTCCTCCAAACACGGCGAGTTGAGTTAATGCCAAAAAGCTCAATTTTAGTCTCATCTGACCACAGCACCTTCTCTCAATCATTCTCAGAATCATCCAGATGTTCATTTGCAAACTTCAGACGGGCCTGTACATGTGCCTTCTTGAGCAGGGGGACCTTGCGGGCACTGCAGGATTTTAATCCATTACGGCGTAATGTGTTACCAATGGTTTTCTTGGTGACTGTGGTCCCAGCTGCCTTGAGATCATTAACAATTTCTCCCCGTGTAGTTTTCGGCTGAGTTCTCACCTTCCTCAGGATCAAGGATACCCCACGAGGTGAGATTTTGCATGGAGCCCCAGATCGATGTCGATTGACTGTCATTTTGTATGTCTTCCATTTTCTTACTATTGCACCAACAGTTGTCTCCTTCTCACCCAGCGTCTTACTTATGGTTTTGTAGCCCATTCCAGCCTTGTGCAGGTCTATGATCTTGTCCCTGACATCCTAAGGTCTCATTCACACGGCAGGGTTTCCCGGCCGGGTGCCGGCCGTTCATAAATCGGCCGGCACCCGGCTGCATTAGGAATGATAGACCCCTAATGGGGCTATTCACACGACCGATTTTTTGACGGCCGGAAAATCCGGCCGTCAAAAAATAGGACATGCTCTATCTTTGCCCGGGCACCCGGCCGCCCGGCTCCCATAGAAGTCTATGGGGCCGGGTATTACACGACCATCACCGGAATGTGTTCCAAGTGATGGCCGGGTTTCCCGGTGCTTGCGCTCTATCTCCTCCTCCTCACAGCGCAGAGTGCATGTGAGGAGGAGGAGTTGATGCCATTCTGACGAATGGCATCGCTGTACACTGTTGCAGGGCCGGGGTGTACAGCAGGTGGAAGGGAGCGCTGCGCTGGCTCCCTTCCCCTGCTTGTTAAAAGCACCCTGGCTCGGCGACACCTTCGATGGCGCCGCTAGTAGTAGTAGCAGCAGCTGCTGCTGCTGCGGCTGCTACTACTGTAGCGACGCCACTATAGCAGAGCAGGGAGGTATCTCCCCGCTCTGCTATGTGCTAGCCGCACTTTAGCTCCTTGAAGGAGCGGAATCCCCGTGTTTTCGGGGATTCCGCTCCTGGACAGAGCGCTTGATGTCTCTGTCCATATCTGGGCAGTGACATCAGGGGAAACTCCTGAAGCGGAATCCCCGAACACATGGGGATTCCCCTTCAGGAGCTGCCGCTGATGTCACTGTCCGGATCTGCCCGGCCCGGCACGGATGCATAACTTTATGCAAACCGGCCGGGCAAAATGGCCGATTTTACCAGCCGACACTCGGGCTCGGGAACGACCCGGTCGTGTGAATCCCGCCTTAGAAAGCTCTTTGGTCTTGCCCATGTTGTAGAGGTTAGAGTCAGACTGATTAATTGAGTCTGTGGACAGGAGTCTTTTATACAGGTGACCATTTAAGACAGCTGTCTTTAATGCAGGCACCAAGTTGATTTGCAGCGTGTAACTGGTCTGGAGGAGCCTGAACTCTTAATGGTTGGTAGGGGATCAAATACTTATTTCTCTGTGCACAATGCAAATAAATATATATAATTTTAACTATGTGATTTTCTGTTTTTTTATTTATATAATCTATCTCTCACTGGTAAAATTAACCTAGCCTAAAAATTCTAGACAGTTCATGTCTTTCACAGTGGGCAAACTTACAAAATCAGCAAGGGATCAAATACTTATTTCCTTCACTGTAAGGACGCATGGAGCCGTGTTTTTTCCCCACAAAGAAAAACCCTGTGCTAGCAGGAGACGAGGACTTACGGATGAATACTCTCTCCAGATTTTCTTGGATATACCGAGACATGGCCTCAGTCTCGGGCAAGGACAAAGGGTAGACTCTACCACTGGGAGGCGTTGCATTGGGGACCAGGTTTATGGCACAGTCTTATGGCCTGTGAGGAGGCAGCGATTCAGCTTGTTGTTTACAGAAGACATCAGAGAAGCTTTTGTATGGAGTAGGAAGTCCTGCTGAGTTAGGTTCTGTAGACTGAGGCATGGGTGGGCTAATAGACTGTAGACAATGGTGGTGACAGAAGTTACTCCAGCGGTTAATTTGTCCTCCAGTCCAGTCAATAACAGGAGAGTGCTTCTGCAACCACGGTAGACCCAGTAGCAAAGGGTTCAGAGAGTTTTTTAAAACATAGAAGGAGATACGTTCCTGGTGCAGCGCCCCTGTTAACAAGAGAATGGGCTCGGTGACGAGAGAGATAGTCTCCTGTAGAAGCCTCCCATCTACAGAAGCAATGGACAAAGGTTTGGTTAGTTTTTGCACTGGGAATTGGTAGCAATTTACCAAGGACTGGCACAGAAAATTCCCAGCGGATCCGGAATCTAGGAGGCTTGAACGCAGAAAGTGGTTCCTGCAAAGTACAGTTTTGCTGGTATGGTCATCTTTTGAGAGGAAAGTATTCCACCTAGGGTAGCCTCTCCTACTTGCCCTAGGCGTTGGAGTTTTCCCGGCCTCAGTGGACAGTCTTTGAGGAAGTGCGTTTTTCCACCACAATATAAACATAAGTTCAACTTGCGTCTATTCTGGCGCTCCTCAGGCGTGAGTCTTGTTCTCTCCACCTGTATGGGTTCGTCCGACCGAGAGGAAGATGAGGCAAGAAGAGGCCTTTGGAAGGTTGGTGCCAACCGTGATGTCCAATTGCCTCAAGCAGATTCTTGTTGTCTCTCACGGAAACGTATATCAATCCGATTAGCAAGAGTAATCAAGTCATCCAAGGACGGTGGAAGGTCTCAGCCAGCAAGTTCATCCTTGATTCGGCCCGCCAGATCCTCCCAGAAGGTAGATACCAAAGCCTCATTATTCCACTGGAGTTCTGTAGCCAGGGTGTGAAATTGAATGGCATATTGGCCTACAGTGGAGGTTCCTTGCCGGAGCTTGAGAAGAGAGGAAGCTGCAGAAGAGGCTCGACACGGTTCTTCAAACACCCTTTTAAAAGTGGAGAGAAAGTTCTGAATATTATATATGATGGGGTTACTTCTCTCCCACGAGGGCGATGCCCAAGCCAGCGCTTCACCAGACAGCAGGGACAGGATGTAGGCCCCCTTAGCCCGGTCTGAGGAAAAATGATGTGCCATGACTTCAAAATGGATGGTGCATTGATTACCAAATCCCCTGCAGGTCTTGGGGTCTCCCTCATAGCGGGCAGGCGTAGGTAAATGTAGTCCTGGACTGTAGACAGGAGCTTGCTGTGGTGGAGGTATCGGAGGCGCTAGTTCGTTCAAACGAGTGGACACATTTTCCAGCAGCTGAAAAAGCTGACCTTGGCGGACTCGTTGTCTAGAAAGCTCCTGAGCCATATCAGCCGTGTCACTCAGGGCTGTGTCAAGGGAATCCATGGCTTGTTCAAACTGTAACGGTTCTCACCGGTTTGTTTGTGGACCCTTGCTTGGAACCCAGGGCAACCCTTGGTACAGCGGTTTAGAGGCGGTCGGATGGTAGGCAGAAGTCAGGACAGGCAGCAGACTTCGTATCGGGTATGGATAGCAATAGGTCAAGGCAGGCGGCAGGCAAGGATAGTCAAGTTCAGGCAGAGGTCAACAACGGGAAATCCAGACAAAGGCAGAAGGGAAGGAAACAGAGAACCAGGATACAGGGAAACTCATGGGGAACTTGGTTGAACAAGCATGGATTAGAGGAAGGAGGATACTTAAATAGGAAGTCTTTTGAATTAAGGCACGCACTGGCCCTTTAAGAAAGAACAAGTCAGCGCGCGCCCTCTAGTGACAGCAGCCGCACATCGAGGATGACGGCCGCGCAGGGAGGTAAGGGATGCACTTACCGGATGCCGCCCAGGGCCAGCAGAGCGTCCGAATCTGGTAAGTGGAGCTTGGTATGAGCATGAGGTAATGTAGGGTGCAGGAACCGGATCAGAGTCCGTGGGGTAGACGGGGAACTGCGCGGCAGCCGTTACAGCCCCCTTGCAGATAGCCACACACAGCCCCCCTTGTAGATAGCCACACACAGCTCCACTTGTAGATAGCCACACACACAGCTCCCGCTTGTAGATAGCCACACACAGCCCCCCTTGTAGATAGCCACTCACAACTCCCCCTTGTAGATATATACGCAAAAATCCCCTTGTAGATAGCCAAACACAGCTTACCCACACAGCCCCCCAATGTAGATAGCATTGCACAACTCCCCCTTGTAGATAGCCACACAGAGCCCTCCCTTGTAGATAGCATTGCACAACTCCCCCTTTGTAGATAGCCACACATATCCCCCCTTGTAAATAGCCACACACATCCCCCTTGTAGATAGCCACACACAGCCCCCACTTGTAGATAGTCACACACAGCCCCCCTTGTAGATAGCCACACAGCCCCCTTTGTAGATAGCGCCACAAAGCCCCCCTTGTAGATAGCGCCACACAGCCCCCCTTGTAGATAGCCACACACAGCCCGCCTTATAGATAGCCACACACAATTCCCCTTGTAGATAGACACACACAGCCCCCTTTGTATATAGCGCCACACAGCTCCCCCTTGTAGATAGCGACACACAGCCCCCTTGTAGATAGCTACACACAGCAACCACTTGTAGATAGCCACTCCCAGCCCCCCCTTATAGATAGCCACACACAGCCCCCCTTGTAGATAGCCACACACAGCCCCCCTTGTAAATAGCGCCACACAGCTCCTCCTTGTAGATAGTGCCATACAGCTCCAACTTGTAGATAGCGCCACACTGCTCCCCCTTGTAGTTAGTGCTACACAGCTCCCCCTTGTAGATAGCCACACACAGCCCCCCTTGTAGATAGCCACAAACAGCTTGCCCTAGTAGATAGTGACACTCAGCCCCCTCCATTGTAGATAGCACCACACAGCTCCCCCTTGTAGATAGCGACACACAGCCCCCCTTGTAGATAGCGACACACAGCTCCCCCTAGTAGATAGCGCCACTTAGCCCCCTCCATTGTAGATAGCGCCACATAGCTCCCCCATGTATATAGCGACACACAGCCCCTTTATAGATAGCCATACACAGCCCCCCTTTGTAGATAGCCACACACAGCCCACTTTGTACATAGCCACACACAGCCCCCCTTGTAGATAGCGCCACACAGCTCCTCCTTGTAGATAGTGCCACACAGCTCCCCCTTGTAGTTAGCGCCACTCAGCTCCCCCTTGGAGATAGCGCCACACAGCTGTCCCTTGTATATAGCGACATACACAGCCCCCCTTGAAGTTAGCCACACACAGCTCCCTTTGTACATAGCCACACACAGTTCCCCATTGCAGATAGCCGCGCAAAGCCCCCTTGTAGATAGCGCCACACAGCTCCCCCTTGTAGATAGCGCCACACAGCTCCCTTGTAGATAGCGCCACACAGCCCCCCTTGTAGATAGCCACACACAGCCCGCCTTATAGATAGCCACACACAATTCCCCTTGTAGATTGACACACACAGCCCCCTTTGTATATAGCGCCACACAGCTCCCCCTTGTAGATAGCGACACACAGCAACCACTTGTAGATAGCCACTCCCAGCCCCCCTTATAGATAGCCACACACAGCCCCCCTTGTAGATAGCCACACACAGCCCCCCTTGTAGATAGCGCCACACAGCTCCTCCTTGTAGATAGTGCCACACAGCTCCCTCTTGTAGATAGCGCCACACAGCTCCCCCTTGTAGTTAGCGCTACTCAGCTCCCCCTTGGAGATAGCGCCACACAGCTGTACCTTGTATATAGTGACACACACCCCCCTTGAAGTTAGCCATACACAGCCCCCCTTGTAGATAGCCACACACAGCTCCCCCTTGTAGATAGCCACCCACAGCCCCCCCCTTTTAGATAGCCACACACAGCTCTCCCTTGTAGATTGTGACACACAGCCCCCATTGTATATAGCCACACACAGCCACCTCTTGTAGATAGCCACACACAGCCCTCATTGTAGATAGCCACACAGCCCCCCTTGTAGATTGCGCCACACAGCCCCCCCCCCGGATAGATAGCCACACATAGCCCCCATTGTAGAAAGCCACAAACAGCCCCCCTTGTAGATAGCTGCAAACAGCTAGCCCTAGTAGATAGTGACACTCAGCCCCCTCCATTGTAGATAGCACGACACAGCTCCCCCTTGTAGATAGCGACACACAGCTCCCCCTAGTAGATAGCGCCACTTAGCCCCCTCCATTGTAGATAGCGCCACACAACTCCCCCATGTATATAGCGACACACAGCCCCTTTGTAGATAGCCACACACAGCCCCCCTTTGTAGATAGCCACACACAGCCCACTTTGTACATAGCCACACACAGCTCCCCCTTGTAGATAGCACCACACAGCTCTCCTTGTAGATAGAGCCACATAGCTCCCCTTGTAGATAGCGCCACATAGCTCCCCTTGTAGATAGCGCCACACAGCTCCCCTTATAGATAGCGACACACAGACCCCTTTGTAGATTGCCACACTTCCCTTCTTGTAGATAGCCACACACAGCCCCCTTTATAGATAGCCACACTGCTCCCCCTTGTAGATAGTCACACACAGCCCCCTTGTAGATAGCCACACACAACTCCCCCTGTAAATAGCCACACACAGTTCTTCTTGTAGATAGCCACACAGCTCTCCTTGTATATAGTGCCACATAGCTCCCCCTTGTCGTCAGCTCCACTAAGCTCCCCCTTGTAGATGGTGCCACACAGCTACCCCTTGTAGATAGCGACACACAGCCCCCCTTGTAGATAACCCCACACAGCCCCCCTTGTATACACCCACACAGAGCCCCCCTTGTAGATAGCCACAAAGCTCCCACTTGTAGATAAGGCCACACAGCTTCCCCTTGTAGATAGTGACCTACAGCCCCCATGTAGATAGCCACACACAGCCCCCCTTATAGATAGCCACACACGGCCCCCCTTGTAGATAGCCACACACAGCTCCCCTGTACATAACCACACAGCTCCCCCTTATAGATAGCCACCCACAGCCTACCTTGTAGATAGCCACACCCAGCCCCCCTTATAGATAGCCACACATGGCCTGCCTTGTAGATAGCACCACACTGCTCCCCCTATTAGATAGCGACACTCAGGTCCCCCTTGTAGATAGCGCCACACCGCTCTTTGTTGTAGATAGCCAGACACATCCCCCCTTGTAGATAGCCACACACAGCCCCCTTTGTTGATAGCCAAACTGCTCCCACCTGTAGATAGCCACACTGCTCCTCCTTGTAGATAGCCACGCACAGCCCCCCTTGTAGATAGCCACACACAAGCTTCCCCTTGTAGATAGCCCCACACACAGCCCCCCCTGTAAATAGCCACACACAGTTCTTCTTGTAGATAGCTACACAGCTCTCCTTGCAGATAGTGCCACACAGCTCCCCCTTGTCGTTAGCTCCACTCAGCTCCCCCTTGTAGATGGTGTCACACAGCTACCCCTTGTAGATTGCGACACACAGCCCCCCTTGTAGATAACCCCACACAGCCCCCCTTGTAGACACCCACACAGAGCCCCCCTTGTAGATAGCCACACAGCTTCCCCTTATAGATAGTGACCTACAGCCCCCATGTAGATAGCCACACATGGCCCCACTTATAGATAGCCACACACGGCCCCCCTTGTAGATAGCCACACACAGCCCCCTGTACATAACCACACAGCTCCCCCTTATAGATAGCCACACACAGCCTACCTTGTAGATAGCCACACCCAGCCCCCCTTATAGATAGCCACACCCAGAACCCCTTATAGATAGCCACACACGGCCTACCTTGTAGATAGCACCACACTGCTCCCCCTTCTAGATAGCGACACTCAGGTCCCCCATGTAGATTGCGCCACACCGCTCTTCGTTGTAGATAGCCACACACATCCCCCTTTTAGACAGCCACACACAGCCCCCTTTATAGATAGCCAAACTGCTCTCACCTGTAGATAGCCACACTGCTCCCCCTTGTAGATAGCCACACACACAGCCCCCTGTAAATAGCCACACACAGTTCTTCTTGTAGATAGCTACACAGCTCTCCTTGTAGATAGTGCCACACAGCTCCCCCTTGTCGTTAGCTCCACTCAGCTCCCCCTTGTAGATGGTGTCACACAGGTACCCCTTGTAGATAGCGACACACAGCCCCCCTTGTAGATAACCCCACACAGCCCCCCTTGTAGACACCCACACAGAGCCCCCCTTGTAGATAGCCACACAGCTCCCACTTGTAGATAGTGACACACAGCCCCCATGTAGATAGCCACACACAGCCCCCCTTATAGATAGCCACACACGGCCCCCCTTGTAGATAGCCACACACAGCCCCCTGTACATAACCACACAGCTCCCCCTTGTAGATAGCGCCACACAGCTCCCGCTTGTAGATAGCGCCACACAGCACCCTTGTAGATAGCTTCACACAGCCACCCCTGTAGATAGCCACACGCAGCCCCCCTTGTAGATAGCGCCACACAGCTCCCCCTTGTAGAAAGCCATACAGATACTCCCCTTGTAGATAGCCACACACATATCCCCTTGAAGATAGCTACACACAGCTCTCCCTTGTAGATATCGCCATACAGCTCTCCCTTGTAGATATCGCCACATAGCTTCCCCTTGTAGATAGCGACACACAGCTCCCTTGTAGGTAGCCACACAGAGACCCCCATTGTAGATAGCCACACACAGACCCCCCTTGCAGATAGCCACACATAACAAAATTGCAGGGCAGATGGAATTGTTTTCAATTCAACGTATATTTATTGGGAACCTGTCTGGTAGTTTTAACCCTACCATGCGGTAGGTAATACAATACCTAACAATATTTCCAAATGTATGTTTTTTCAGATGTCGCAAAATCTATTAAATCATCTTTCAAAACGGCGCACACAATATGCTAATTACTCATTAAAGGGTCATGGGGCGGTGCCGCTCTCCTGAAGAGTCACATAGTCCTGCCTTCAAACCCACCTTTCCATGTCTGATTGACATCCCCCAGGCTGATACAAATTTCTCGGATGCGCCATTGCCTTGTACTACTTGGGGGGCTGTGTGGCAGTATATACAAGGGGGAGCTGTGTGGCATCATACACATGGGGAGCTTTGTGGCACTATATACAAGGAGCTGTGTGGCTACTAAGGGGGCGCTGTGTAGCACTATCTACTAGGGGGGCTGTATGGCACTATTTACAAGAGGGAGGGCTGTGGCTCTCTCTAAACGGGGCTGTGTGTGGCGCAATCTACAGGGGTCTTTGTGTGGCACTATCTACTAACGGGGGGCTGTGTGGCACTATTTACTAAGCGGCGGGCTGCGTGGCACTATATACAGGTGGAGCTGTATGGCACTATCTACAAGGGGGAGGTGGGGGGCGCTATCTACAAGTGGGGTGTGACACTATCTATAGGCGGGGCTGTATAGCACTGTCTAGGGGGGCTGTATTGCATAATCTAAAGGGGGCACTATCTACAAGGGGGGCTGCATGTGGCACCTGGGGGCCACAGTCAAGAGTTTGCTATGGGGCCCAGTCTTTCCTAGTTACTCCCCTGCCCCTAAGGTACCAGTTCAGTGAAATCTACCCAAAAGTGACTCTGTGTGCAAAACTACACCACTTGAGGAATTAATCTAGGGGTTTAGTGAGCACAGGTGTTTCATAGATTTTATTAGAATCGGGCAGTAAAAATAAAAAAAATAAAAGTTTCTTCAATAGGACATAGCATTAGCTCAAATTCTTTCATTTTCTCAAAAACAAAAAGGAAAAAAAGAACCCCAACATTTGTAAAGGAGTTTCTCCCGAGTACGGCAATACCCCATATGTGGTAACAAACTGCTGTTTGGGCACACAGTAGCGAACAGAAGAGAAGGAGCGCCATTTGGCTTTTGGAGCACAGAATATGCTGGATTGGTTTCTTGACACCATGTCGCTTTTGCAAAGCCCCTAAGGTATCAGTACAGTGGATGATGCATGGAAACAACCTGACCGGTCTACGCACGTGTCCAAGAGTGCGAACTATATGTTTAATTTCTCTGATGATTGTTTTGCCAAATGGTCAGCTCACCCCAAAGTAGATGCTCCCAAGGCTTTATGGAAATACTGCCTTCCCAGTTGCAGATGCTTCCGCCTTAACGGATACTGTTGTTGCCAAAGTCGAGTCTATAGCAAAAGCAACTTTCAGCGCGGCCACAGCTTCAGTCAGACCCTCTTTTGGGTTAGCTTAGCTAATATTAAACTAGATACTCAACTACAGGACGCAATTAATTCAGGGGAGTCTCCGGTGGATACTTATATATATATATATGTGATGTCTCTGTCCAAGCTGAACAAAGGTCGGCTGAGGCCTTGTCTAGTGCGGTAGCTGTCCACAGGGCCATTTGGACTAGGAACTGGGATAATCATAGTGCCTCTAGGAGGAAGGTTTTCGCCCTTCCATTTGTCCAGGATCTCCTTTATGGACCTGACCTGGTCCAACTAATTTCTGAGGCTACAGGAGGAAGGAGCACTTTTCTTCCACAACGTCGTCTAAGATGATGCCCAGTTCCCTCATTCAGAAGGCAAAGATGGTTTCGTTCATTTTGGTACACAGTTCCAGGTCAGAGACAGAACTCATGTGACTCCCGTCCCTACCGAGCGCAGAGACCTTCTGTTAGGAAACGCCTATTCCTTTAATGATCTCCATGACAACTGTTCTGGCTTCTGGGCGGTTCTGGCTTTTCCTTGAGCCTATATCTTTTCTCTATCTTTTTGCCTATCAGATTTGGTTATTATTTGTTATTTTTAGTATTTATACCTGTCCTCACTCAGTCTTTGCTTGTGATTTTCCTTACCTTCAGGTGTCTTGACCAAGCTTCTGACTTAACCCCATACCTGTAATGGATTTGCCTGACACAGCTTCTTTGTCGACGCCCATGGTTAATCAGCCTGCATCTGTGCCTAGATCTGTTAGAGTGACTCGATCTGCTACCACTCAGGCTGGGAGGCTGAGGAGTGGGAGAACCTATCACAGCCGGGCCAGACGGAGCTAGCTCCCGCCCTCTCTCTTTTTATACCCTCATTTACTGCTCCTCCTTTGCCTGTGATTCTTCAGTTTCCTGGCTCTGCTGCTCCTTCTTGTACTATTGTCCTCTGCTTCAAATTGACCCTGGCTTTACTGACTACTCTCCTGCTCTGCGTTTGGTACCTCGTACACTCCTGGTTTGACTCGGCTCGTTCACTACTCTTGTTGCTCACGGTGTTGCCGTGGGCAACTGCCCCATTTCCCCAAGCTTCTGTGTACCCTTGTCTGTTGGTCTGTCTTGCACTTATTGAGCGTAGGGACCGTCGCCCAGTTGTACGCCATCGCCTAGGACGGGCCGTGCAAGTAGGCAGGGAATGAGTGGCGGGTAGATTAGGGCTCACCTGTCTGTCTCCCTACCCCGTCATTACATAATCACAGGCCCAAATACCTTTTCTACCCTGGTCCCTGACACACTATGGACCCCCTTGAGGCCCAGGCTCAGCAAATGCAAGGTCTTTCCCTACAGGTCCAAGACCTGGCTCAGAGGTGCAACCAGCGTGATGCTACCCTGGTAGTGCCCCCCACCTCACCTCTAGAACCCCACTTCAAGTTGCCTGACCGGTTCTCAGGGGACCGGAAGACTTTTTTCTCCTTCCGGGAGAGTTGTAGGCTCTATTTCCGTTTAACCCCTTCCCTCTTTAGCCACTTTTGACCTTCCTGACAGAGCCTCATTTTTCAAATCTGACATGTGTCACTTTATGTGGTAATAACTCCGGAATGCTTTCACCTATCCAAGCGATTCTGAGATTGTTTTCTCGTGACACATTGGACTTTATGTTACTGGCAAAATTTGCTCGATATGTTCAGTATTTAATTGTGAAAAACACCAAAATTTAGCGAAAAATTGCAAAAATTAGCATTTTTCTCAATTTAAATGTATCTGCTTGTAAGACAGGCAGTTATAATACACAAAATTGTTGCTAATTAACATCCCCCATATGTCTACTTTAGATTGGCATCGTTTTTTGAACATCCTTTTATTTTTCTATGACCTCACAAGGCTTAGAACTTTAGCAGCAATTTCTCACATTTTCAAGAAAATTTCAAAAGGCTATTTTTACAGGGGCCAGTTCAGTTGTGAAGTGGTTTTGAGGGCCTTATATATTAGAAACCCCAAAAAAGTCACCCCATTTTAAAAACTTCACCCCTCAAAGTATTCAAAACAGCATTTAGAAAATGTCTTAACCCTTTAAACATTTCACAGGAATTAAAGCAAAGTAGAGGTGAAATTTACAAATTTCATATTTTTCTGCAGAAATACATTTTTAATACAATTTTTTTTATAACACAGAAGGTTTTACCACAGAAATGCAACTCAATATTTGTTGCCCAGTTTTTGCAGTTTTAGGAAATATCCCACATGTGGCCGTAGCGTGCTACTGGACTGAAACACCGGCCTCAGAAGCAAAGGAGCACCTAGTGGATTTTGGGGCCTTATTTTTGTTAGAATATATTTTAGGCACCATGTCAGGTTTGAAGGGCTCTTGCGGTGCCAAAACAGTCAAAATCCCCCAAAAGTGACCCCATCTGGGAAACTAGACACCTCAAGGAAATTATCTAGGGGTGTAGTGAGCATTTTCACCGCACAGGTTTTTTACAGAAATTATTGGAAGTAGGCCGTGAAAATTAAAATCAACATTTCTTCAAAGAAAATGTAGGTTTAGCGATTTTTTTTCTCATTTCCACAAGGACTAAAGGAGAAAAAGCACCGCAAAATTTGTAAAGCAATTTCTCCCGAGTAAAACAATACCTCACATGTGGTAATAAACGGTTGTTTGTAGACACGGCGTGGCTGAGAAGGGAAAGAGCGCCATTTGGCTTTTGGAGTTCACATTTAGCAGGAATGGTTTGCGGAGGTCATGTCACATTTACAAAGCCCCTGAGGGGACAAAACAGTGAAAACCCCAAACAAGTGACCCCATTTTGGAAACTATACCCCTTGAGGAAATTATCTAGGGGTATAGTGAGCATTTTGACCCCACAGGTTTTTTGCAGAAATTTTTGCAAGTAGGCTGTGAAAATGAAAATCTACATTTTTTCAAATAAAATGTAGGTTTAGCTAATTTTTTTTCATTTCCACAAGGACTAAAGGAGAAAAATCACCATAAAATTTGTAAAGAAATTTCTCCCGAGTAAAACAGTACCCCACATGTGGTAATAAACGGCTGTTTGGACACACGGCGAGGCTGAGAAGGGAAAGAGCGCCATTTGGCTTTTGGAACTCAAATTTAGCAGGAATGGTTTGCGGAGGCCATGTTACATTTACAAAGCCCCTGAGGGGACAAAACAGTGGAAACCCCCCACAAGTGACCCCATTTTGGAAACAACACCCATTGAGGAAATTATCTAGGGGTATAGTGAGCGATTTGACACCACAGTTTTTTTGCAGAAATTATTGGAAGTAGGCCCTGAAAATAATAATCTACATTTTTTCAAAGAAAATGTAGGTTTAGCTAATTTTTTCTCATTTCCAGAAGGACTAAAGGAGAAAAAGCACCACAAAATTTGTAAAGCAATTTCTCCCGAGTAAAACAATACCCCACATGTGGTAATAAACGGCTGTTTGGACACACGGCAGGGCTTAGAAGGGAAAGAGCACTATTTGACTTTTTGAGATCACATTTAGCAGGAATGATTTGCGGAGGCCAGGTCACATTTGCAAAGCCCCTGAGGGGACAAAACAATGAAAACGCCCAAAAAGGGACTCCATTTAGGAAACTACACCTCTTGAAGAATGCATCTAGGGGTGTAGTGAGCATTTTGACCCCACAGATGTTTCATAGAATTTATTAGAATTAGGCAGTGAAAATAAAAACAGTCCTTTTTCTTCAATAAGACGTAGCTTTAGCGCAAATTTTTTCATTTTCTCAACAAATAAAGGAAAAAAAGAACCCAACATTTGTAAAGCTATTTCTCCCGAGTACGGCAATACCCCATATGTGGTCATAAACTGCTGTTTGGGCAAACGGCAGGGCTCAGAAGGGAAGGACCGCCATTTGGAGTGCAGATGTTGCTGGATTGGTTTCTGGGCACCTGTGGGCCCAAAACAGTGGAAACCCCCCAGAAGTGACCCCATTTTGTAAACTACACCCCTCAATGCATTTACCAAGGGGTGTAGTAAGCATTTTAACCCTGCAGGTGTTTTGTAGAAATTAGTGTGCGCTCAATGTTGCAGAGTGAAAATGGGATTTTTTTCCATAGATATGCCAATATGTGGTGCCCGGCTTGTGCCACCATAACAAGACAGCTCTCTAATTATTATGCGGTGTTTCCCGGTTTTAGAAACACCCTACATGTGGCCCTAATCTTTTGTCTGGACATATGACAGGGCTCAGAAGTGAAGAGTACCATGCGGAGTGGAGGCCTAATTTGGCGATTTACAAAGTATTGGTTCACAACTGCAGAGGCTCAGATGTGAAATAATAAAAAGAAACCCCTGATAAGTGACCCCATTATGGAACTGCACCCCTCAAGGCATTTATTAAGGGGTGTAGTGAGCATTTTCACCCCACAGGTCTTTTCCATAAATGAATGCGCTGCGGATGGTGCAAATTAAAAATTTATATTTTTCCCTAGATATGCCATTCAGTGGCAAATATGTCATGCCCAGCTTATGACGCTGGAGACACACACCACAAAAATTGTTAAAAGGGTTCTCACGGGTATGACGGTGCCATATATGTTGAAGGAAACTGCTGTTTGGGCACGCTGTAGGGTTCAGGGCCGAGGGAGCACCATTTGGCTTTTGGAGAGCGGATTTTGCTTGGTACTATATTTGTTTGAGTATTGCTGGTGTTTTATAATGTGGGGGTACATGTAAGCGGGGCGGAGTATATAAGGGGCATAGTCAGGTGGTATAAAAAAATAAAAATAATCCATAGATGTGTGTTACGCTGTGAAGCAATCCTTTCTGCACAGGCCGGTGTCGCACTGATAAATGGTGTCATTTCTTATCCCCCTTTTGGTCCACACTCCGCGCCTTTGTAGTTTGGGGAATTTTGCTGGGAAAGTATTATCCTGGTATAATACGGGCACCGTCGCTTCCATCGGATATGATTGGGCCCTCCCTTCCTGGTTCCCTAATTTTAGGTCCTTGATAAATCGCCTCTTGAAACAGAAGAAATGTTCCCCTCGGGCACAACTGCATATTTTTTTATTTCCTGACTTATTGGAGCCATAACTAATTTTATTTTTCATAGACGTAGCGGTATGAGGGCTGGTTTGTTGCGGGACGAGCTGTAGTTATTATTGGTACCATTTTGGGGTACATGTGACTTTTTGATCACCTTTTATCCTATTTTTTGGGATGCCAGGTAAACCAAAAAACGCAATTCTGGCACAGCTTTTTTTTGTTTTTTTTTATACAGAGTTCACCACGCATTATAAACTACATGTTCCCTTTATTCTGCGGGTCAGTACGATTCCGGCGATACCTAATTTATAGAACTTTTTTATGTTTTACAACTTTTTGCACAATAAAATTACTTTTGTAAAAAGAATGTATTTTTTCTGTCGCCAAGTTGTGAGAACCATAACGTTTTAATTTTTTTGTCGACGGAGTTGTATGAGGGCTTGTTTTTTGCGGGACGAGCTATAGTTTTTATAGGTACCATTTTTGGATACGTGCGACTTTTTGATCACTTTTTATTGTAATATTTGTAGGGCAAAGTGACTAAAAAACAGAAACTCTGGTAACGTTTTTTACGGGTTTTTTTTACGCTGTTCACCGCGTGCAATAAATAATATAATATTTTGATACCTCCGGTCGTTACGGTCGTGGCGATACCAAATACATATGGTTTATTATTATTTTTCAATAATAAAGGACTTGATAAGAGTAAAAGGGGGATTGTGTGTTATTTGATTACTTGAAACTTTTATTATTTTCAAACTTTTATTTTTTGCACTTTTTTTTACACTTTTTTATACTTTTTTTACACTTTTTCTCAAGTCCCACTAGGGGACTTGAAGGTCCAACGGTCAGATTTTTTTTTTTCTAATACATTGCACTACCTATGTAGTGCAATGTATTAGATCTGTCAGTCATTCACTGACAGCAAGCCGTTTAGGCTTCGCCTCCCGGCGGGGCCTAAATCGGCTTCCGTAATGGCAGAGCAGGAGACCATTGTGTCTCCTGTTGCCATAACAGCAGTCGCCAGTCCCGATTGCCTGTCAGGGCTGGCGATCTGCTTGTAACCGCTACGATGCAGCAATCGCTTTCGATTGCTGCATCGAAGGGGTTAATGGCAGGGATCGGAGCTAGCTCCGGTTCCTGCCGTTACAGGTGGATGTCAGCTGTACAGTACAGCTGACTTCCACCGCTGATGACGCCGGATCAGCTCCTGACCCGGCGCCATCTTGCCGGCAGCTACGGAAGCCGATCAGGCTCCGCCGCCGGGCGGATCTTGACCGGCTTCGGTGCTAGGCAGACCGGGAGGCCAGTATTAGGCCTCCGGTTGCCATTGCAGCCACCGGAACCCCGGCAATTTCATTACTGGGGTTCCGATGAGCTGCAAACACCTTAAGTGCAGCGATCGCGTTTGAGCGCTGCACTTAAGGGGTTAATGGCGGGGATCGAAGCTAATTTCGGTCCCCGCCGTTACAGTCGGATGTCAGCTGTAAGATACAGCTGAGATCCGGTGATGATGGGACCGGCTCAGCTTCTGAGCCGGTGCCAAACGTTTGACGTACATGTACGGCAAGATGCGGGAAGTCAGTACTTTCCATGACGTACATGTACGTCAAATGTCGGGAAGGGGTTAAGGCCCCACTCCTCAGGTTCTGAGAACCAGCGAGTGGGTATAATTATGTCCCGGATCCAGGACGGCCCCCAGGAATGGGCTTTTCTCCTTGGCTCCTGACGCCCCTGAACTTTCGTCTGTTGATTTTTTTTTTCCGCTCTCGGGCTCATCTATGACGAGACTGACAAGACTGCCTTTGCCGAGAGTCAGCTGGTGACCTTACGTCAGGGTATGAGACCCGTTGAGGAGTACTGTTCTGACTTTAGGAAGTGGTGTGTAGCTTATCTGTGGAATGACCCTGCCCTGAGGTGCTAGTTTAGATTGGGTCTGTCGAACGCCCTGAAAGACCTGTTAGTTAGTTATCCCTCTTCGGACTCTCTAGATCAGGTTATGGCTTTAGCGGTACGTCTTGACCGATGTCTCAGGGAACGACGACTCGAACGTTTTTGTGCTTTTTCCTCTGACTCCCCTATGATGGCTCCAGAGGTTCTGTTGCTTCGTTCTTCCATGGAAAACTCAGATGAACCTATGCAACTCGGGGCCTCTGTGTCTCCCCAACAACGTAGAGAGTTTCGCAGGAAGAATGGTCTCTGCTTCTTCTGTGGGGATGACAAGCATCAAGTGAACGACTGTCCTAGGCGTAAGAATAAGCTGCCAGAAAACTTCCGCGCTTAAGTGACCATCGGGGAGGTCGCTTGGGTGCACAGGTATTTCCCGTAAATATGAAGCCTAATAAAATCTTGCTTCCCTTTCAGGTCTCTTTTGGTGGTAGGTCTGCCTCCGGCAGTGCCTTCGTGGACTCAGGGTCTTCTGCTAATATTATGTCTGTGGAATTTGCTATGTCTCTAGCTATGCCTTTAATTGATTTGCCTAAACCTGTCCCGGTAGTGGGTATCGACTCCAATCCACTTGCTAATGGTTATTTTACACAGAATACCCCTGTATTTGAACTCATGGTTGGCTCCATGCATTTGGAGCAGTGTTCTGTGTTGGTGATGCAGGGATTATTGTCCGATTTGGTTTTAGGCCTTCCCTGGTTACAGATGCATAATCCCACGTTTAACTGGAATACTTGGGATCTTACTAAATGGGGTAATGAATGCATGACTTCCTGTTTTTCTATTAATTTGGTTTCTCTCGCTGAGGAGGTGAACACTCTACCTGAGTTTATTCAGGACTTCGCTGATGTTTTTTCTAAAAAAGCCTCTGAAGAGTTACCTCCTCATAGAGAGTACGATTGCGCAATCGATTTGGTACCAGGAGCTAAGCTCCCTAAAGGTAGGATATTTAATCTCTCTTGTCCTGAAAGTGAAGCCATTAGAGAATATATCCAGGAAAGCCTGGCCAAGTGTTACATCCGCCCCTCTACTTCTCCGTTAGGTGCTGGCTTCTTCTTCGTAGGGAAGAAGGATGGTGGTCTTAGGACATGCATCGATTACCGGAACTTGAATAAGGTCACTGTAAGGAACCAATATCCCCTTCCTTTGATTCCTGATCTCTTCAATTAGGTTCAGGGGGCCCAATGGTTCTCTAAGTTTGATCTTCGGGGGGTTTATAACCTTATCCGAATCAGGGAAGGGGATGAGTGGAAGACTGAGTTTAACACGCCCGAAGGTCATTTCGAATAACTCGTCATGCCCTTTGGGTTGTGTAATGCTCCCGCGGTCTTCCAGAATTTCATAAATGAGATTTTAAGAGACTACCTGGGGGTATTTCTTGTAGTGTACCTTGATGATATACTTGTGTTTTCCAAGGACTAGTCCTCCCACATTGAGCATGTCAGGAAGGTGCTCCAGGCCCTTCGGGAAAACAAACTCTTTGCTAAAACTGAAAAATGTGTGTTTGGGGTGAAGGAGATACAATTTTTGGGTCAAATCCTCACTCCTAACGAATTCCGTATGGACCCTGCCAAGGTTCAGGCTGTAGCGGAATGGGTCCAACCTGCCTCCCTGAAGGCTTTACAGTGCTTCCTGGGGTTCGCTAATGATTACAGGAGATTTATTGCTAACTTCTTGGTCATCGCTAAGCCTCTTACGGACTTTACTCGCAAGGGTGCTGATCTCCTCCACTGGCCTCCGGAGGCGGTTCAGGCTTTTGAGGTCCTTAAGAGGTGCTTTGTCTCTGCCCCAGTGCTGATTCAGCCTAACCAGATGGAGCCATTCATCGTGGAGGTTGACTCCTCTGAGGTGGGAGTGGGTGCTGTCTTGTCCCAGGGTACCAGGTCCCTCATCCATCTACGTCCCTGTGCCTACTCCTCCAGGAAGTTCTCTCCCACTGAGAGTAACTATGACGTTGGCAACCGCGAACTTTTAGCCATTAAATGGGCATTTGAAGAGTGGCGCCACTTCCTGGAGGGGGCTAGGCACCAGGTAACGGTCCTTACCGACCACAAGAATCTGGTTTTCCTAGAATCTGTCCGGAGGCTAAACCCGAGACAAGCTCGATGGGCGTTGTTTTTTACTAGATTCAACTTTGTGGTCACCTATAGGTCTGGGTCTAAAAATATTAAAGCTGATGCACTGTCGCGTAGATTCATGGCCAGCCCTCCTCCTGAGGAGGATCCTGCTTGTGTTTTGTCCCCCAGGTATAATCATATCCTCTGTTGATTCTGACTTAGCCTCCGAAATTGCGGCTGATCAAGGTTCAGCTCCCGAGAACCTTCCTGGGAATAAGCTGTTTGTTCCCCTGCAATTCCGGCTAAGGGTACTCAGGGAGAATCATGACTGCACTATCTAGCCATCCTGGCATCCTGGGTACCAAACACCTAATTTCTAGAACCTATTGGTGGCCTGTGTTGCTTAAAGACGTTAAGGCCTACGTCGACGATTGTGAAACTTGTGCTAGGTCCAAGACTCCCAGGTCCCGACCAGCGGGCTTACTATGTTCTTTGCCCATTCCCCAGAGACCTTGGACCCATATCTCCATGGATTTTATCACCGATCTGCCTCCATCCCAAGGCAAGTCGGTGGTGTGGGTTGTAGTACACCGCTTCAGCAAGATGTCATACTTTGTACCCCTCAAGAAACTACCCAATGCCAAGACGTTAGCTACCTTGTTTGTCAAACACATCCTGCGTCTCCATGGGGTTCCTGTCAATATTGTTTCTGACAGAGGGGTACAATTTGTTTCATTGTTTCGGAGAGCCTTCTGTAAGAAGTTGGAGATTGATCTGTCCTTCTCCTCGGCCTTCCATCCTGAAACTAATGGCCAAACTGAGAGGACTAATCAGTCTCTAGAACAATATTTAAGGTGTTTTATCTCTGACTGTCATGATGATTGGGTCTCCTTCATTCCACTCGCCGAATTTTCCCTTAATAACGGGTCAGTAACTCGTCGGGGGTCTCCCCCTTTTTCTGTAATTTTGGGTTTAATCCACGGTTCTCCTCCGTTTCACCTGGTGGTTCCAACAATCCCGAGGTAGATGTAGTTCATCGGGAACTGTGCACAGTCTGGGCCCAGGTTCAGAAGAACCTTGAGGCATCCCAGAGCATCCAAAAGAATCAGGCAGATAAGAGACGTTCCACTAACCCCTTGTTTGTGGTCGGGGATATGGTGTGGCTGTCCTCAAAAAATTTGCGCCTTAAAGTCCCGTCCAAAAAAATGTGCTCCCCGGTATATAGGGCCGTACAAGAATATTGAGGTCCTTAACCCTGTCTCCTTCCGGCTGGAGTTACCCCCGACCTTTTAGATACACAACGTGTTCCATGCCTTCCTCCTGAAAAGATGCTCCCCGTCGTTGGCTACCTCGAGGAAACCTCCGGTCCCTGTTCTCACTCCTGAAGGGGTAGAATTCGAGGTGGCCAAGATTGTGGACAGCAGTATGGTCCAGAACTCCCTCCAGTACCTGGTCCATTGGGGAGGTTACGGGCCTGAGGAGAGGACTTGTGTACCTGCCCGGGATGTTCACGCCGGGTTATTTCTCAGGAAGTTCCATCTTCGGTTCCCCAACAAGCCATGTCCACCTAGGAAGGGTTCAGTGGCCCCTCATAAAAGGGGGGGGTACTGTAATGGATTTGCCTGACACAGCTTCTTTGTCAACGCCCATGGTTAATCAGCCTGCATCTGTGCCTAGATCTGGAAGGAAGACAAAGAAATGGATCAAGCGCTGTGTCCTTGAAGTCTTTTAAAAGGAAACTATTTCCAAGTTTTATTGATATAGTAAGAAAAAATTAAAAACAATCGCATTGTAGGTAGATATTCTCAAGTGAAATAATGGATTTATGGCAGTGTGAGCGGTGCCTACGCGTTTCTGACGCTTGCAGCGTCCTTAATCATGGCTTCTGTTAAATCGCTTAGTCAGTCTGGGATTTTATAGCCAGTCTATTTTTAGCAATGGTTAATTGCGGGTCAAAACAGGGAACTCCCTGGTATACCTTTGAACGCAAATCACTTCCTGATAGACAGGAATAAAATAACGATGTACATATAAATTTGATCTCTCTAAGCTAATTTTCAATGATTTCCATATTTTTGCACAGTTATAATATGAATTTATGGAAGATTGGCTATTTATATGACATAACTATATATAATAGTTGCGGTGTTTATAGAAAAATGTGATGTGCTTTTTTGCGGAGTTTTCCCTACGGGTGTAAAGGATCTGCCAGGCACAGCTTCGGGGTTAACTCCCAGAACTAATCAGTCAGCACCTGAGAATACATCCCTGAGACTGACTCCTGCTTCCACCATTCAGGCTGGCAGGCTTAGGAGTGGGAGAGCCTATCGTAACCTGGCCAGACTAAGCTAGCTCCCGCCCTCGGTCTATTTAAGCCTGCACTTCCTGTCCCTCGGTGCTTGTGATTCTTTCCTTGTGGTTTCCTGGTCCAGCTACAGCTCCTGCTATTTTTGATCCTGCTCCATACAGACCCTGGCTTACCGACTACTCTTCTGCTTTTCGTTTTGTACCTCGCACACTCCTGGCTTGACTCGGCTCGTTCACCACTCTGGTTGCTCACGGTGTTGCCGTGGGCAACGGCCCCTTTTCCTTGCTTGTGTTCCTTTGTATGTTTGTCGTGTTTGTCGTGCACTTACTGAGCGCAGGGACCGCCGCCCAGTTGTACCCCGTCGCCTAGGGCGGGTCGTTGCAAGTAGGCAGGGACAGAGTGGCGGGTAGATTAGGGCTCACTTGTCCGTCTCCCTACCCCCTGCCATTACAATGGGATTTATTAAAAGACAAACTGGCTGAGAATATGTGGTATGTAAAAGTAAAAATAGTTAAAAAAATTTTTTAATCGAAACGGAAAGAGAAATTTGAAAAAGTAAAAGATGTTATTCCAATGAATTAGTGTAAAAAACATAATTAATGTTAGTTACTATATGAAAATTCTGTATAATGTGAATTCGTTATGTCCCAAGAAGTTAGTAATAGGTAAAATTTTGCTGGAAATATTATTTATATGAAAAAATTCGTTATGTTCTATAATTATGTCGGCTATCTCTTTGTCCGGAGTGTTGCGATGCTCCGCTATGACTGATACTAGCAGGAGTACCTAAAACATGAATCTGTATTTTTATATTGGTAGTTATAATTTATCAAGATATTCCTTTCAGCAGTCCCAAAGAGCTAGGCACTTAATATGAGTAATATACTTATTTACGATATGGAGAATTTCGTGGAAATGAGAACGTGAGAAGTCACCATTAATGTTGGATTATTGTATATGTGAATAGAATCTCAAATTGATATTATCTGTAGATACTATGTGTATCGATGTATATTTGTCCATGGTAGAACAATGAGTGAATCGTTGGTCTATTTTCTATATTACATTGATAAGGGGGTGGCTGCGAATTGTCGACAACTCGAAAAAGTGTCCCCCTTCCCGAGAGAAGCCGAAGCAACTCTCTATGCATGTACCTGATATCTGGCTAACTAGAAATCTATCACCATCCATTAAATCAATTGGTCTGCAATTGTGTCTTGCGGAAAAATCCCAAGCAACGACTCCTAGGGACCCTTCTTGCAATGTAAGTGTAAATTTTTTATTTTATTTTGAACAGAGAAAGATATGTTGTACTTGTTATTTATTATTTTAATGAACTTGAGATTGGGAAATATTTATGCTTCGTTGGAAGTATAAACTAAAAATATAAATATGAAATTTGGAGTTTTTTGAAGTTCCAATTCGTTACTACATATTTGTTTATTAATTTGTGAATATGTATCTATCCATCTATAGTTAGGGGTAGCAAAAAATACAAAACCTAATATCTATTAATTGAAAATGAGAATTGCTGGCTTACTTTATTTTGGGTCAGAAAAGTTATTTTATATGTAACTTCCTTGAAGAATGTATTAAAAGTTGGGTGATGTTACATGGTTGGTCGATCTCTGTAAGGGAGACCAATAAATGAAATTCAAATATATTACAGAAAAGTGAAATTATTGAATAGAATCCGGACCTATTATTCAAAGAGAATTAGAAAAAATGCTTATATGATATACTATTATGAAAAAATATATAATTGGTCAATAGTGGAACATCAGATCTCTCCTTAGATTGAGACCATTGGGTGTTCGCGTTCGTAGCCTATATATCCAGAAGGCCTCTCTGGTATGTGTCTTATGTTTAATGTCCCCTCCTCTTTTGGGTGTGTGAATTTTCTCAATGGCATAGCATATGAAGTTGTTAATTGATCTGTTATGGTGTTGAACAAAATGCTTCGCTGCATTTGATATGTTTAATATGTTTGGGTTGCGAATATAGCCTAAATGTTCGAGTATTCTAGTTTTTAGTTTCCGATTGGTGCATCCAATATATTTGAGATTGCATTGTGTGCATTCTATAATATAAATGACTGACTCTGAGTTACAGTTTATATAATTTTTGATGGTAAAAGTATCAGTGTTTGTAGAGTTCAGAAATACTTTGGTCGGAGATGCATACTGGCAGACTTTGCAAGTTTTTTGACCACATTTGTAGAACCCTTTGTGTTCAAGCCATGTGGATTTGGATGAATTGGAACTAAAAAATGAAGGGGATAGAGAACTGCTAAGTGAGGGGGCTTTGCGTGCCGCAACACTGTACCCCTCCTTCAGAATGTCTGCCAGAATATCATCCTCCATTAGCATTGGAAGACGTTTGGTAACTATCTTCTTGATGTCATTAAATTGATTGCTTTGGCCCAGAACTAAGGTGGGTTTGTTTGGTTCTGGAGTGGACTGTGCTTGTTTTTGTGATAAAGGGACTTTTCTGGTTTTTTCGGAGGTGATGTTGGTTGCTCTCTTGAGTGACCAATGTGGATATCCTCTTCTATGTAATCTACTGGTGATTTGTTGCTGTTCCAGTTTAAATTGGGTATCAGAACTGCAGTTACGTTTTGCTCTATGAAGTTCTCCTACTGGAATGGAAATAATGGTTGATTTTGCGTGATTGCTGTGAGCGTGTAAAATTGTATTGTCAGCTGTGGGTTTCTTAAAGGTTTTGGATTGTATTGGTAGATTGTTTATGCCTGTTAGTTCTAAATCTAGGAAGGTAATGGTATTTCTATTATGAGAAAATGTGAACCTTAAGTTGGATGTATTGGAATTCAGATATCCAACAAAATCCGGTATGGCAGATACAGCCCCCCTCCAAATGAAGAGGAGATCGTCTATGTATCTGCCATACCAGTGAATACTGTCTCCGAATGGATTTGACGTAGAGAAAATTGTGGTCTCCTCCCACCATGCCATCACAAGGTTGGCTAGTGATGGGGAGAATCTGGCACCCATGGAAACCCCTCTTAACGGCAGGTAAAAAGTGCCGTCAAAATGAAAATAATTGTGGGTCATCAGAAATGTTAGTACTTGCAAAATGAATGTCTGGAGCTGGTCACTATAATCACTATGCATGTTCAAATGATGTTTGACTGATATGTAAGCTATGTGATGGGGGATGCTAGTGTATAGTGATGTCACGTCACATGTTACCCATGTATAATTTTCAGACCATATTTCAGTATGGAAGGCACGAAGTACGTCCGCTGTGTCCTTAAGATAACCAGGTGTATGTTGTGCTATAGGCTGCAACAGGGAATCAAGCCACTCAGATGTTTTTTCCAAAAGGGAGCCTATACCTGACACAATAGGTCTCATTGGTGGAGGGAAAATATTTTTGTGAGTTTTGGGGAGTGCATGCATAATCGGTGTAATTGGATGGTTAACATACATGTACTCAGATTGTTTTAGTGTTAATGAACCATTTTGGAGCCCTGTGTCTAATAAGTGTTTAATTTCTTTTTGGAATTTAGATGTGGGATTGTCCTTCAAAACTTCATAGGTGTCGTGATCGGCCAATAGTTCTTTGATTTGAGTTTTGTAATCATCCTTATTCATGATGGTGATGCTCCCACCTTTGTCGGACATTTTAATAACAATGTCCTTGTTGTCTTTAAGAGTTTTGATTGCCTTTTTGAGGTTGTTGGATAAATTCTTTGGTTCTTTTGACTTGTTTTGGGTGTCCAGTAGATGTTGTAAGTCCTTTTCTACAATTGCTTGGAAGCGGTCCATGTTGTCAGTCCTTGAGGTAATGGGATAGAATTTGGCATTTGACGTCTTGAAATTGTTTGAAATGTGAGTGTCCCTTGGCTGTGATTCTGTGTTCATGTTTTCCAAATATATGAGAGTCCTGGATTCTTCAAATGAGAGGGTATGGTGATTAGGTATGTCATTTGTCCTTTTGTTATTTTGTACCTTGGTGGATGACTTGTCTGTTGTGGTGGTCACTTCCTTTTGTTCAATTTCATGTGTCTTTGAATCCTCCAAGTGAAAATGCCTTTTGACAGTTAAGTTTCTGATAAATTTGTTGATGTCCATTAAGGTTCCAAAGAGGTCAAAACTTTGGCTGGGGGCAAAGTTTAAACCAAGGGATAGTACCTCCGCTTGCTCCTTGGTAAGTACAGTACTGGAAAGATTGATGATGCTTAGATCGGATAAAGGTTCTTGCGTGAGCGGAGGCGACGGCTCTGTTCTTGGTCCGTATTTGTGTTTATGGCCGCCCCTCCTCCCCCGCTTTTTGGCGTATATTTGTCTTTATCGAAGATATGCCTGGGTTTGTATCCTCTCGTATTTTCGGTGTCAGATCCATCATTGTCGCCCTCCGCTGAGTCAAATTCGGTGGAACTAAAGCTCACTCTATGTTGCTAATTCCCATAATTTTTACGGCGTTGTCGTTGTTTAAGAATAGGGTTTGTTTTGTTATATATTTTCGTTCGGTTTTTCCACTCGTACACCTGATTATTAGCATAATCGTGTAGGTCCCGCTGAAATTTGGTTCTTTTAATTTCAGCTATAGACTTGTCCACCTTGTCTATATTTTGCGTTGTACGTGTTTCCAATGCGATGAATTCAGGTGAGCTGGGGAATGAATCCAGCTTTGTTTTGGATCTGGAAATTTCCTCCTTTAATTCCACAAGCTTGTGCTCTTCCTGTTGTATAATGAGTTCCATCAGTTTTAGGGAACAACTTGTGAGGGTCTGATTCCACTCTTTGCAAAAATCATCAGAATAATTAAAAGATGGAATCTTTTTCAGACGAAGGCCTCTGGGTATCATTTCTTTTATACAATAATTTTTAAGAGTTGTTAGGTCCCACCAGATTTTCGCCTCTTGTATCATCAATTTCTCTAATGAGTGAAACAAATCCTTTATTTCAAAATCTGTTTCACCACTGTTAGTCATATTGCCGAACACTCTGGCAGCCATTTCAGATCGAATCTGATATGTATCAGATGCCATTGTTTAGCAAAATTATTTGTTACTTGTTGGGAGGTAATTTGTTATACACAGTTTCTCAATAGTCTCCACTTCCGAATAGGGAGTGCCGCAGCACTATGGATTAAAAACAAAGAAAATCGGCCACTGGACTTAGTATATTCTGGCAGTATATTTAGAATGAAAAAACTTTACTTTTCTTCTTTATTCTCTTGTTGTGTATGTAAGACTGCCGTCATAAATCCCATGAAGATTACCAACATTTAACATCACAATGTGTGGGAATATCTGTAAATTCCTATTCGATAGGAGCACGTAAGGAAAAACCGAAGTGTATAGAAAAAATGTTTGGGAGGATTCCTCCAGCTCACCTTATCGCATGTGTGGACTTGCGCACGGGTCCTCGTGTCAGCACACGTATGAAATGGAAGGAAGACAAAGAAATGGATCCAGCGCTGTGTCCTTGAAGTCTTTTAAAAGGAAACTATTTCCAAGTTTTATTGATATAGTAAGAAAAAATTAAAAACAATCGCATTGTAGGTAGATATTCTCAAGTGAAATAATGGATTTATGGCAGTGTGAGCGGTGCCTACGCGTTTCTGACGCTTGCAGCGTCCTTAATCATGGCTTCTGTTAAATCGCTTAGTCAGTCTGGGATTTTATAGCCAGTCTATTTTTAGCAATGGTTGATTGCGGGTCAAAACAGGGAACTCCCTGGTATACCTTGGAACGCAAATCACTTCCTGATAGACAGGAATAAAATAATGATGTACATATAAATTTGATCTCTCTAAGCTAATTTTCAATGATTTCCATATTTTTGCACAGTTATAATATGAATTTATGGAAGATTGGCTATTTATATGACATAACTATATATAATAGTTGCGGTGTTTATAGAAAAATGTGATGTGCTTTTTTGCGGAGTTTTCCCTACGGGATTTATTAAAAGAAAAACTGGCTGAGAATATGTGCTATGTAAAAGTAAAAATAGTTAAAAAATTTTTTTAATCGAAACGGAAGGAGAAATTTGAAAAAGTAAAAGATGTTATTCCAATGAATTCGTGTAAAAAACATAATTAATGTTAGTTAATATATGAAAATTCTGTATAATGTGAATTCGTTATGTCCCAAGAAGTTAGTAATAGGTAAAATTTTGCTGGAAATATTATTTATATGAAAAAATTCGTTATGTTCTATAATTATGTCGGCTATCTCTTTGTCCGGAGGGTTGCGATGCTCCGCTATGACTGATACTAGCAGGAGTACCTAAAACATGAATCTGTATTTTTATATTGGTAGTTATAATTTATCAAGATATTCCTTTCAGCAGTCCCAAAGAGCTAGGCACTTAATATGAGTAATATACTTATTTACGATATGGAGAATTTCGTGGAAATGAGAACGTGAGAAGTCACCATTAATGTTGGATTATTGTATATGTGAATAGAATCTCAAATTGATATTATCTGTAGATACTATGTGTATCGATGTATATTTGTCCATGGTAGAACAATGAGTGAATCGTTGGTCCATTTTCTATATTACATTGATAAGGGGGTGGCTGCGAATTGTCGACAAATCGAAAAAGTGTCCCCCTTCCCGAGAGAAGCCGAAGCAACTCTCTATGAATGTACCTGATATCTGGCTAACTAGAAATCTATCACCATCCATTAAATCAATTGGTCTGCAATTATGTCTTGCGGAAAAATCCCAAGCAACGACTCCTAGGGACCCTTCTTGCAATGTAAGTGTAAATTTTTTATTTTATTTTGAACAGAGAAAGATATGTTGTACTTGTTATTTATTATTTTAATGAACTTGAGATTGGGAAATATTTATGCTTCGTTGGAAGTATAAACTAAAAATATAATCTTCCATAAATCTTCCATAAATTCATATTATAACTGTGCAAAAATATGGAAATCATTGAAAATTAGCTTAGAGAGATCAAATTTATATGTACATCGTTATTTTATTCCTGTCTATCAGGAAGTGATTTGCGTTCCAAGGTATACCAGGGAGTTCCCTGTTTTGACCCGCAATCAACCATTGCTAAAAATAGACTGGCTATAAAATCCCAGACTGACTAAGCGATTTAACAGAAGCCATGATTAAGGACGCTGCAAGCGTCAGAAACGCGTAGGCACCGCTCACACTGCCATAAATCCATTATTTCACTTGAGAATATCTACCTACAATGCGATTGTTTTTAATTTTTTCTTACTATATCAATAAAACTTGGAAATAGTTTCCTTTTAAAAGACTTCAAGGACACAGCGCTGGATCCATTTCTTTGTCTTCCTTCCATTTCATACGTGTGCCGACACGAGGACCCGCGCGCAAGTCCACACATGCGATAAGGTGAGCTGGAGGAATCCTCCCAAACATTTTTTCTGTGCCTAGATCTGTTAGAGTGACTCGATCTGCTACCACTCAGGCTGGGAGGCTGAGGAGTGGGAGAACCTATCACAGCCTGGCCAGACGGAGCTAGCTCCCGCCCTCTGTCTATTTATACCCTCATTTCCTCCTCCTCCTTAGCCTGTGATTCTTCTGTTTCCTGGCTCTGCTGCTCCTGCTTGTACTATTGTCCTCTGCTTCAAATTGACCCTGGCTTTACTGACTACTCTCCTGCTCTGCGTTTAGTACCTCGTACACTCCTGGTTAGACTCGGCTCGTTCACTACTCTTGTTGCTCCCGTTGTTGCCGTGGGCAACTGCCCCATTTCCCTTAGCTTCTGTGTACCCATGTCTGTTGTTCTGTCGTGCACTTATTGAGCGTCGGGACCGTCGCCCAGTTGTACGCCATCGCCTAGGACGGGCCGTGCAAGTAGGCAGAGACTGAGTGGCGGGTAGATTAGGGCTCACCTGTCTGTCTCCCTACCCCGTCATTACAATACCTCTGACTTTTGGACATTTTGGAATACTGACCTTGGGTTGTCTCTCGTTTACCCCTGATTTGAATTATCTGCTCCCAGCTGGCTCTGACCTATGCTTTATCTGGTATACACTTGCTTATTGATTTGGACTTTCTCCTTAACCTCTGGCTGTCTGGTTATCCTGTTTAGGTTAGCCTGCATTGCACCTCTTCTCCAACATTGAATTCTGTTAAAACAACCTGGGTTCTATGTAGAGATGAGCGAACTTATGAAAAGTTCAGTTCGGCTAGTTCGCCGAATTTCACGAAAAAGTTCGATTCGGACCGAACCTGTAATTTCCGTGCGCCGAGCATGGTACTGTCCAGGGTGCTGATAGAGTTAATGGGCTGCACTAACTCTTTCAGCAACTTTGACAGTACATGCTCGGCGCGCGGAAAATAAAATTTTAATGTAATAAAAAAATAAAAAAAATACGTTCATACTTACATTCCTCCTGTCCGGCCTCCAGCGATGACGTTTCATCCATGTCGCCGCTGCAGCCAATCACAGGCTGTAGTGGCGGTCACGCACGTCAGGATGACGTCAGAAGGCCGGCCTCCAGGGATGACGCTTCATCCCACGTGACCGCCTCTGCAGCCAATCACAGGCTGCACCGGCCTCTGCAGCCAATCACACGCTCCTCTCCTGAAATACTCTGTGCTGCGCTGCCTTAAACTCTGTGGACAGGTCAGGATCCTGTTTCTTTTAAATGCTGCTGGGGAACCCGCTCGATCCACTATATAAGGCTGTGCTACAGTGCAGCATTTAAAAGAAACAGGATCCTGACCTGTCCACAGAGTTTAAGGCAGCACAGAGTATTTCAGGAGATGAGCGTGCAGATTCAGTGCTGCTGTGAACTCTGCTCTTACCATTACATAGCTCTCAGTCTGTTACCTCTCCTCCACTCCTGTCCTCAATAACACCTTCACATGATTGGCAAGTCACCACGTAATGGTAAGAGCAGAGTTCACAGCAGCACAGAGTATTTCAGGAGATAAGCGTGCGGATCTTGTGCGGGGTGGTGACTTGCCAATCATGTGAAGGTGTTATTGAGGACAGGAGTGGAGGAGAGGTAACAGACTGAGCTACGTAATGGTAAGAGCAGAGTTCACAGCAGCACAGAGTATTTCAGGAGAGGAGCGTGCAGATTCTGTGCTCCTGTGAACTCTGCTCTTACCATTACGTAGCTCTCAGTCCGTTACCTCTCCTCCACTCCTGTCCTCAATAACACCTTCACATGATTGGCAAGTCACCACCCCGCACAAGATCCAAACGCTGATCTCCTGAAATACTCTGTGCTGCTGTGAACTCTGCTCTTACCATTACGTGGTGACTTGCCAATCATGAAGGTGTTATTGAGGACAGTAGTGGAGGAGAGGTAACAGACTGAGAGCTACGTAATGGTAAGAGCAGAGTTCACAGCAGCATTGAATCTGCACGCTCATCTCCTGAAATACTCTGTGCTGCCTTAAACTCTGTGGACAGGTCAACTCAGGATCCTGTTTCTTTTAAATGCTGCACTGTAGCGCAGCCTTATATAGTGGATCGAGCGGGTTCCCTAGCAGCATTTAAAAGAAACAGGATCCTGACCTGTCCACAGAGTTTAAGGCAGCACAGAGTATTTCAGGAGATGAGCACGGCCGGCAACGGGCAGCCGGTAGTTTTTCCGATCCGTGCTCCCATTATAAAGTATAGGAGCACGGCCCGTAAAATAAAAAAATAGAACATGTTCTATCTTTTTAACGGCACGGGCACCTTCCCGTGAGAAAACGGGAAGGTACCCGTGGCTAACAGAAGTCTATGGGCCCGCTATTTCGGGTCGTAATTACGACCCGTAATAACGGGTGTTTTTACGGTCGTGTGCATGAGGCCCCGTAATGACGGGTGGCTACATGTGTGCACCCGTCATTACGGCATCGTTGCTAGGCGACGTCAGTAAATAGTCACTGTCCAGGGTGCTGAAAGGGTTAACTGATCGGCAGTAACTGTTTCAACACCCTGGACAGTGACTACCGATCACAATATAGAGTAACCTGTAAAAAAAAAAGACGTTCATACTTACCGAGAACTTTCTGCTTCCTCCAGTCCGGTCTCCTGGCCGTTGCCTTGGTGACGCGTCCCTCTCGACATCCGGCCCGACCTTCCTGGATGACGATACAGCCCATGTGACCGCTGCAGCCAATCACAGGCTGCAGAGGCCTCTGCAGCCAATCACAGGCTGCCGCGTCAGAAAAGAAGGTCGGACTGGAGGAAGAAGAGGGACTCGTCACCAAGATAATGACCGGGTACGTATGAAATGCTTTTTATTTTATTTTTAATCAGCAGCCTCTTTTCTCTATCAGTGATTGATAGAGATAAGTGGCTGCCGATTTGTATAATATTTTTGACCGGGTTCGGTCAAAACGGGTTGTCCCAGTTCGCTCATCTCTACTCCTGAGCCTGCACTATCACCAAGACGCAATAGTACTGCGGTTTGCAGGAACTCCTGCCCGACAGCGCCGTATATATACGGCGGATGTCGGGAAGGGGACAAAGCAACATTAAATTATTTATATTAAAAGGATAATATTTATGTTAGAAAGGCACAAAGGTCGTTCTGATCATTTAGACCGAGCGGTCCTAGTGCTTCTGTCTTTAAAATAATCTCGGCCTCTTTCTATAGCAATATCTTATGTGTATCTCCCCCAAAGGGTATTTGCTTTATCTGGACAATTTCTGCAAATCACATGCATCGTTCATCATTTGCAGGTTTTTCTTGCATATTTTGGATCAAACTAGGGCAACCTTCATCCATACTCAGAGAACGAACATGTTCACCAAATCTTTAGGACATAAAATCTGCCACATGAACAAAACATTACATATAATACCTACTTCGTTGTACAGGTTATCATTTCATTTATTTGAAAAGCACAGCCCCCTATATTTAGGTTCCTAGTGAGTATAAGAGAATTACAAAATAAATCGCAAAATTTTAAAAAAGTTGTTCAAAAAAAATTAAGATTAGTTAGATTCATATTTGGTAGTGTCTGCTGAGTCATTGTCTTTAAAAAATTGGCGTACACTTTAAACAATATATAAAAAATCCTATCATGTGTGATACTCTTGGCTGAGCTGGTGTATCTAATCCTATCATGTGTGAAACAGTCTGTCATGGACCTGTTTATAAACCTACTATGTGTGATAGTCTGTAGCACCGGCGGCCGTGGTTCTCACTCAGCCTTGCGGTCGCCAGCCTGCTTATCTTCATCGTTGACGTCTCCCTGCTTATCCTCATCACGCTCTGCTCTCTCCTCTCTGGACTCTTAGGGTATGTGCACACACAAAGTCAAAAACGTCTGAAAATACTGAGCTGTTTTGAAGGGAAAACAGCTCCTGATTTTCAGAAGTTTTTTAAGCAAACTTGCGTTTTTTATTGCCGTTTTTGGAGCTGATTTTACATAGAGTCAATGAAAAACGGCTCCAAAAACGTCCCAAGAAGTGACATGCACTTCCTTTTCATGGGTGTCTTTTTTCGTGCCATTTTTTGAAAACAAGGCGTAAAAAATGCCCCGTCGGAACAGAATGCCATATTTCCCATTGAAATCAATGGGCAGATGTTTGTAGGCGTTCTGCTTCCATTTTTTCAGGCGTTTTTCTAAGCATAAACGCCCCAGAAATACGCCTGAAAACACTACGAGCGAACATACCATTACTCTGCATCTGCCCCCAGTGGATCTTCAGATATCTTCGACGTAAAAGAGATTCTGGACTACAAGAAAGTAGAAGAGAACACCTTTTATTTTGTGAACCCTTAGAGAACATTGATGCTCCCGCCCTCATCAAAAAATTTCTCTTACGCTCTGGACCGAAGAAGAGGGGGCATAAGGGGTGGTACTGTAGCATCGGCAGTCGCTGGTCTCACTCACCCCAGCCGACATCAGCCTGCTTATCCTCATTGCCAGCGTCTCCCTGCCCAGGGACGCCGGCACTCTCTGCTCTCTCCACCTCCCCCGGCGCTTGCCCAAAGAATGCACGCACGCTCGTCCCAGCTCTTAAAGGCCCAGTGCGCACCCCAGCACACCCTGAACTATTTAAGGAACACTGCCCACTTCTTCAGTGACTGACCAACGTTATTTCTAACCCAGAGTTAGTCTGCGAAGGTTCCGGATCCTGTTCCCTGAAACCTGCGTCTGTGACCAGTGCTGTATCCATGTCCAGTCCTGTATCCTACTCCGGAAGCTTCACAAGTTGTAGCACCATCTACTCCTCGGCCAGCCACATTTCCAGCCAGCTCCGGAGCCAAAATTCAATTGTCACTTTCACCTTGCTATGATGGGGACTCCAAAACCTGTAGAGGCTTCCTCAATCAATGTAAAATCCACTTTAAATTGCATTCCCATCTGTTTTCAGTAGACCAGATGAAATTAGTTCTGTTGTCTGGCAAGGCCTTATCATGGACCCCTAAGTCCACTAATGTGCAGCTCTTCCTGGACACCTTCCGTATCGCCTTTGAGGAACCAGGCCATACCTCTACAGTCACTGATTCACTTCTGACACTCCGCCAAGGGGAATCGACAGAGAGTACACCATATGGTTCCGTATATTGGCAGCAGAGCTCTTTTGGCGCAATGAGGTCTTGGTGGTAACCTCTGGCAGGGATTAGCCAGTAGAGTCAAAGATTAACTGACAGGTCATGATCTCCCTTCTACCCTGGGTGCTCTGATTCTTCTGGCTACACGCATTGACAAGAGGTTCTGAGAGCGCTCCCAGGAAGTTCTTCGAGAGAGAAAAGGTCCTACAGACTGGCACCTAATTTTCAGAGACCCCTGCTACGTTTTTCTGCTGTCTCTGAAGAGCTTATGCAGGTGGACAAAGTCAGACTTTCTGACCAGGAGCGGCAGCACAGACATTCTGCTAACATATGTATGTACTGTGGCTTCAAGGGTCATTTTGTGCACCAATGTCCATAGAAGCCGGGAAACTCCAGTACCTAGGGTTGATAGGAGAGACTACCCTAGGTGGACCGATGCCTTTTGAAAAATTCTCCTCTAAACTCTCTATTGCTGTAACAATCACCTCTGGTGAAGAATTGCATTCTGTTTCTGCTTATCTGGACTCTGGAGCGGCAGCGAACTTCCTTCATCAGGCCTTAGTAAACCGTCTCCACTCGCCCATGACTCCTCTGGAGAAACCTCATGTGGAGGCTTCCGTGAATGATCAACCATTGCCAGATCCTATTCTCTTCATCACAGAACCTTTGAGGTTACAAGTGGATTTCTACACTCAAAACAAATAGCCTTCTATGTGGTACCTAAGGCAAATAATCCAATCCTGCTGGGGCTACCATGGCTTTGCCAGCACACTCCTGTCCTCGACTAGAATACCGGAGAAATTCTCCAGTGGGGATCCCGATGTCTACACCGCTGTCTGCCACAGGCTCGTCCTCTCCAATCTCCGGTGCCTCAGTCACTCCCTGGTCTACCTCCGCAATATGCCTGCTATACAGGCGTGTTCAGCAAGAAGGAGGCTGAGACCTTGCCTCCGCATTGCCCATACAACTGTCTAATAGAGTAGCTTCCTGGGACTTCAACTCCTCGTGGACGGGTATATCCCCTCTCTCTGCCCGAGACCCAAGCCATGTCGGCATATGTCAAAGAAAACCTCGAGAGGGGGTTTATTAGGAAGTCAATGTCTCCAACCGGAGCCAAAAAAAGATCGATCCCTCCGGCCCTGCATTGACTATCGTGGTCTAAATAAGATCACTGTCAAAAACAAGTAACCCTTGCCGCTTATCTCGGAGCTCTGCGACCGTATTCGTGGATCCAAGATTTTCACTAAGCTGGATCTCCGTGGGGCTTATAACTTGATCCATATCCGCAAGGGTGACGAGAGAAAAACCACATTCAACACTCGAGACGGCCACTATAAATATCCCATGATGCCCTTGTGTAATGCTCCAGCTGTGTTTCAGGAATTTGTGATTATATTCTGGGATCTGTTGTATGTCTGCATGGTGGTTTATCTGGACGACATCTTGATCTACTCACCTGGATCTGACGACGCACCAGGAAGCATATTCGCCAAGTCCTGTCGCGGTTAAGGGGGAAACACTTCTCTCTAAACCAGGGGTCTCAAACTCAACTGGGTAAGTGGGCCACATATAGAAAAAATGGGAAGTTGACGTGCCGCATTACTTTCAAATTTGATACAATACAAAATTATTGTTAATCAATTAGTTATTTGAACTACTATAACACTATATTAGAAAACTTGAAGAAAAAGAAGCCATTGCGCCACAAGTATAATGAGAAATTACAAATTTTATTAGGACATACAACATAAAATGACATGTATATAAAATTCAAAGGGATCTAAAAACGGAACAGTGTGGTTGCTTCACATGAATTAAATCTAGGGTGTCCTGCGACAGAGAATTCCTTGGCACTGATATGTGCCTCACAAAGACCAAAAAATCAGATGTCTAAATAGTATATTATAGACATGTTAACAGCCTATCGGTAATAATACAGGTACAGTTTAAGGGAAACATAGGGTACATCACGTAAGTATATGTTCATGAGTGCCCAGAATCAGAAAGTTGCATAACCAATACTGCCATAGTAGAAGATGGATGAAAGGAAAGAGGTCAAAGTCAGGCCAACAGGCCAAAAAGGAAAGTGTCAGGTGTCCAAAGCGTATATAGAGTATATGATAGTATACGATCCCCTGAGGAAGCCAGATTGGCGAAACGCGCGTCGGGGCGCTACCATTTCGGGCCGCAGTGTGGGGCCACCTATACATTCATCTCGATGGGTAAGCTTGCTACAACACCCATTGTGTTTAAAGCAGATCCTTTGGATCTATATACGCTTTGGACACCTGACACTTTCCTTTTTGGCCTGTTGGCCTGACTTTGACCTCTTTCCTTTCATCCATCTTCTACTATGGCAGTATTGGTTATGCAACTTTCTGATTCTGGGCACTCATGAACATATACTTACGTGATGTACCCTATGTTTCCCTTAAACTGTACTTGCATTATTACCGATAGGCTGTTAACATGTCTATAATATACTATTTAGACATCTGATTTTTTTGGTCTTTGTGAGGCACATATCAGTGCCAAGGAATTCGCAGGACACCTTAGATTTAATTCATGTGAAGCAACCACACTGTTCCGTTTTTAGATCCCTTTGAATTTTATATACATGTCATTTTATGTTGTATGTCCTAATAAAATTTGTAATTTCTCATTATACTTGTGGCGCAATGGCTTCTTTTTCTTCAAGTTTTCAAGTATTAATGAAGCTTGCTACGATATAAATACATAGTAGAGGTGCTCAGACACTTGCTAGTGGCACCTAACTTGTAACTAGAGATGAGCGAACTTTTCAAAAGTTCGGTTCGGCTAGTTCGCCGAATTTCACAAAAAAGTTCGATTCGGAATGAACTAGTTCGGACCGAACCTTTCACTTCCGTGCGCCGAGCATGCTACTGTCCAGGGTGCTGATAGAGTTAATGGGCTGCACTAACTCTTTCAGCAACCTTGACAGTACATGCTCGGCGCGCGGAAAATAAAATTTTAATGTAATATAAAAATAAAAATAATACGTTCGTACTTACTTTCCTGCTGTCTGGCCTCCAGCGATGACGTTTCATCCCTTTCGCCGCTGCAGCCAATCACAGGCTGTAGTGGCTGTCACGCACGTCAGGATGACGCTTCATCCCACGTGACCGCCTCTGCAGCCAATCACAGGCTGCAGCGGCGACATGGATGAAACGTCATCGCTGGAGGCCGGACAGGAGGAAAGTAAGTATGAACGTATTGTTTATTTTTTTTGGCATGTATGTATGTTGGCATGTATGTATGTTGTCATGTATGTATGTATGTATGTTGTCATGTATGTATGTATATATGTATATATGTGCATGTTTGTTTGCATGTATGTTGGCATGTATGTATATATGTGCATGTTTGTATGTATATTTGCATGTATATATTTGCATGTATGTATGTTTGCATGTATGTATGTTTGCATGTATGTATGTATGTATGTTGTCATGTATGTATGTATGTATGTATGTATATATGTGCATGTATGTTTGCATGTATGTTGGCATGTATGTATTTATGTGCATGTGTGTATGTATATTTGCATGTATATATTTGCATGTATGTATGTTTGCATGTATGTATGTTTGCATGAATGTATGTATGTTTGTATGTATGTATGTTTGCATGAATGTATGTATGTTGTCATGTATGTATGTATGTATGTATGTATGTATGTTGTCATGTATGCATGTATATATGTGCATGTTTGTATGTATATTTGCATGTATATGTATGTTTGAATGTGTGTATGTTTGCATGTATGTATGTATGTTTGCATGTATGTATGTTTGCATGTATGTATGTATGTATGTATGTATGTTGTCATGTATGTATGTATGTATGTATGTATGTTGTCATGTATGTATGTATGTATGTATATATGTGCATGTATGTATGTTTGCATGTATGTTGGCATGTATGTATATATGTGCATGTGTGTATGTATATTTGCATGTATATATTTGCATGTATGTATGTATGTTTCCATGTATGTATGTTTGCATGAATGTATGTTTATATGTATGTTTGCATGTATGTATGTTTGCATGTATGTATGTATGTATGTATATATGTTCATGTATGTTGGCATGTATGTATATATGTGCATGTTTGTATGTATATTTGCATGTATATATTTGCATGTATGTGTGTATGTTTTATGAGACAGTGACAGGTAAAGTCATTGAGGGAAGGTATATTTCCCCTAGAATCCTGTCATATGTATCCTAGGCTCAGGGAATGAGTAGTTCTTGCAATAGAAAGCTCTAGTTTTCCAATCTCGGCTTAAGGAAAAGCCGGAAAAAAGGGCCTGGAGTTGGATTGGAGAAGAGCAGGGCGGGTTCCCCAATCCCTAGTCCATCTCTGTTTGTAGGACAAGGCTGCTGCTCAATTAGCTGCACCTGTAGCCTGTGTATAAAAAGGTGCAGACACAGTGTGTGGGAGTCTCACCCCTGACTCAGACTGGAGACTACTAAGGCTGGAGTAGCCTGTATGCTATGTGAGTAAAGACCTGTGTTAGGCCTCATTTACACGAGCGTGTGCGTTTTGCGCACGCAAAAAAACGCTGCGTTTTGCGTGCGCAAAAGGCAATTGACAGCTCCGTGTGTCATCCGTGTATGATGCGCGGCTGCGTGATTTTCGCGCAGCCGCCATCATAGAGATGAGGTAGTCGACGCCCGTCACTGTCCAAGGTGCTGAAAGAGCTAACTGATCGGCAGTAACTCTTTCAGCACCCTCGACAGTGAATGCCGATCACAATCTACACCAACCTGTGAATAAAAAAAGACGTTCACACTTACCATGAACTGCCTGCTTCCTCCAGTCCGGTCTCCCGGCCGTTGCCTTGGTGACGCGTCCCTCTCTTGTCATCCGGCCCCACCTCCCAGGATGACGCGGCAGGCCATGAGACCGCTGCAGCCTGTGATTGGCTGCAGCCTGTGCTTGGCCTGTGATTGGCTGCAGCTGTCACTTGGCCTGAATTGTCATCCCGGGAGGTCGGACTGGAGGAAGAAGCCGGGAGTTATCGGTAAGTCAGAACTTCTTTTTTTTTTTTACACGTATATGTATATTGTGATCGAAAGTCACTGTCCATGGTGCTGAAACAGTTTAAGTCTTTCAGCACCGTGGGCAGTGACTGTCTCCTGACGTCGCGTACCCGAACATTTTTTGCCGGGTTCGGTTAAAACGAGTTCGGCCGAACCCGGTGAAGTTCGGTGCGCTCATCTCTAATTTGACACTCCGTTTGGATGTTTGTAACCAGAAAAGCACGTGGTGCTTTTCTGTTTACATTCAGGAGTTTGACAGCTCTTGCGTGATTTTCGCGCATGCAACGCAGGACCGTCAGTGTGGCATGCGTTGTTTTCACGCACCCATTGAAGTCAATGGGTGCGTGTTGCGTGAAAAACGCAAGAATATAGAACATGTCGTGAGTTTTACGCAACGCACTCACGCTGCGCAAAATTCACGCATCGTCTAAACAGCCCCATAGACTATTATAGGTGCGTACGACACGCGTGAAAAGCACGCGCGTCGCACGCGCGTATAATACGCTCGTGTAAATGAGGCCTTACTTTGTGTCCAGTGCCTGGTAGGAAGGCACTTGGTATAGTTAGATAATATCTTGTTTAGTTAGTGCTCAGACGAGCAGGATTTATTTTGTATTTTGCCTTGTTGTACAAGAGGCTGTTTCTTTGACAAGAATAAAAACACAGGCAAAGCCCTGTTATGACTTTTAATGCACGGTGTCCCTGTCTCTGGCTACAAAGAAACCGCTGTACCAACCTCTCCTGAAGCTAAACCCTCACAGTTTGCATGTATGTATGTTTGCATGTATGTATGTTTGTATGTATGTTTGCATGTTTGCATGTTTTTATTTTTGCATGTATGTTTGCATGTATGTTTATATATATATATGTGTGTGTATGTATGTAATTATGTTTGCATGTATTTATGTTTGCATGTATATTTGTGCATGCTTGTATGTATGTATCTTTGCATGTTTGTTTGTTTGTATGTATGATAGTTTGCATGTATGTATGTATATATGTTTGCATGTATGTATGTATGTTTGTTTGTATATATGTCTGTATGGCCATGTATGATACTGTCTGCTGGCGCCCTGTATCTAAGTCAACTTCACGGCAGGCTTCTATACATGGTATAACAGTCAGTATCACACATTAAACTGAATCTAAGCCTACGACATGTTTTATTTCATTTTTTTTTTTTTTTTTTACAGGTTTGGTGTTTGGACTACGTCGGTTTCGAGGACTACATCGATGACGGTTTTTTTTTCTACAATAAAATGGTTAAAGGAACAGTGTCATCACAAATTATTTTTTTATATGTTAAAGATGTTAGTGCTTTATTAAAAACGTTTATATTCATTTGTGTGTTTGTGTTTTACTTTTTCTTATTTTTACACTTTTTCTTCCCTATGGGGGCTGCCATTTTTTGTTCCATTTCTGTGTGTGTCGATTAACGACACATACAGACATGGAATACGGCAGCCACAGTCCCATAGGGACTGCGAACGGCTCCCGTCCCATTGACTGCAGTGTACGGCGTCTGTGTGGGAACTGCGCATGCGCCGCTCCCACACAGTCCTATTCGAAATTGGCGCCGTCCGGCGCCATTTTCCTGTGGACCGGAAGTCGCGGCCGGACAGTAATATTACTACTTCCGGTCGCGGCTTCCGGATTTGTGCACTTGCACCAGCGGCAGCAAACGGAGCGGACGGGCCGGAGGGAGCCGCGGCGGCAGGAGCAGGTAAGAGATTTCAATGTATGTTCGTGTTTGTGTGTGTTTACTACTGTATGTAAACCTACTACACTGTGGGTTAGCTCAAAAAATGGCGACACACAGTGTAGGAGGTTACATCGTTCAAACCCCTCGTTTATCCCGGCACTAGCCAGGATAAAGGAGGGGGGGATGCTGAGAGCTCACTAGAGCGAGGGCTTTTAACACAATGTTGCAATGCTGCAATTTTGGGAACAGCTCCATCTAGTGACCAAAAATGGGTAGTATTATAAATTAGAAATAATTTATAATATTACCTGGACTCGTGCAAAAAAATAAAAAAAATTTGAACAGTGTTTAATCACCCACACACTAAATGTTTAATTTTTACAAAAAAAACATGTTTTTCTGGCAACACATTCCCTTTAATGAGGGTTGTGTTGGGGGTGCTTTATTTCAATAAAATATTTTATCTATATCTTTGTCTTTTCAAATTTCATTACTACCACTTTAGTAATGGCCGCTGTCTGAGTGACAATATCCATTACTAAAGCGAGGCTTAGTGTTAGCCGGTGCAGAGGCTAACACTAACCACCATTATTACCCCAGTACCCACCACCACCAGGGGTGCCGGGTAGAGACAGGTACGATCCAGTACCCGACCATCTGTAGTGATGGTCGGGCTATGGGGCGGCCGCAGGCTGGTATTATGAGGCTGGGAAGGGCCAAACAGTGGACCTTCCCACCCTTGTAATGCTAGGCTGCTGCTGCTATGTTGTATCTTGCTGGTTATAAAAGTGGGGGGGACCCACGTCATTTTTTTAAATTATTATTTTTTTTTTAAAAAAGACATGGGTTTCCACCCAATTTATCATAACCAGCCACATACAACACAGTGTTATTAGCCTGGGAATGGACAAAACCAGTGGCCCTTCCCACCCATGTAATGCCAGACTGCTGCGGCCTTGTATATGACTGGTTATTAAAAATGTGGGGGACCCGTCTATTGTTAAATTTGTTAAATTTTAAAAAAAAACAACGTGGGGGTCCCCCCCATTTTTATAACCAGCCCGATACAACACAGCAGCAGCAGCAGCCTAGCATTACAAGGGTGGGAAGGTCCACTGTTTTTGGCCCTTCCCAGCCTCATAATACCAGCCTACGGCCGCCCCAGTACCCGACCATCACAACAGATGGTCGGGTACTGGATCGTACCAAGCTCTTCCCGGCACCCCTGGTGGTGGTGGTGGGTACCGGGGTAATAATGGGTGGTTAGTGCTAGCCTCTGCATCGGCTAACACTAAGTACCGCCTTAATAATGGATGCTGTCAATCAGCCAACTGCCTTTATCAAGGCACTAATAAAGTTTAAAAAAAACCACAAAGACAATTCTTTTTCATTGAAATAAGAAATCCCCAACAAAACCCTCGTTAACCATTTTATTAAAATTTGAAAAAACGTAGATCTACGCAATAGTCCAACGAATCGAAGATGTAGTCCAATCGGTACATCAAAATCTGCAACAACATAAAAAAACAGTTATCAATGTGAACAATAACAATACTTCTACTCACCTACACACACATATATACACGCACACACAAACAAACAAACAACCATACACAAACACACACATATATACACAAACACAACAAGATATACACACACACATAGACAAACACACACACACACACACACACATATACACGAACTCACACATATACAAACAAAAACACACACATATCCAAACACACACATATACACAAACACATATACACAGTTATACACAAACACAACAAGATACACACACACACACACACACACACACGAACTAACACATATACAAACAAAAACACACACACCCATATATACAAACACACACACATAAACACACACCCATATACACAAACACACACACATATACAAAAACACACACACACACACAAACATATACACAAATACACCCATATATACACACACACATACACAAACACACCCATATATACACAAACACACACATATACACAAACACACATATAAAAACAGAAAAGACACATACCCAAACACACACACTGTTTCTTTTAAATGCTGCTGGGGAACCCACTCGATCCACTATATAAGGCTGCGCTATAGAGCAGCATTTAAAAGAAACAGGATCCTGACCTGTCCATAGAGTTTAAGGCAGCACAGAGTATTTCAGGAGATGAGCGTGCAGATTCAGTGCTGCTGTGAACTCTGCTCTTACCATTACGTAGCTCTCAGTCTGTTACTTCTTCTCCACTCCTGTCCTCAAGAACACCTTCACATGATTGGCAAGTCACCACGTAATGGTAAGAGCAGAGTTCACAGCAGCACAGAGTATTTCAGGAGAGGAGCGTGCGGATCTTGTGCGGGGTGGTGACTTGCCAATCATGTGAAGGTGTTATTGAGGACAGGAGTGGAGGAGAGGTAACAGACTGAGCTATGTAATGGTAAGAGCAGAGTTCACAGCAGCACAGAATCTGCACGCTCCTCTCCTGAAATATTCTGTGCTGCTGTGAACTCTGCTCTTACCATTACGTAGCTCTCAGTCTGTTACCTCTCCTCCACTCAAGAACACCTTCACATGATTGGCAAGTCACCACGTAATGGTAAGAGCAGAGTTCACAGCAGCACTGAATCTGCACGCTCATCTCCTGAAATACTCTGTGCTGCCTTAAACTCTGTGGACAGGTCAGGATCCTGTTTCTTTTAAATGCTGCACTGTAGCGCAGCCTTATATAGTGGATCGAGCGGGTTCCCTAGCAGCATTTAAAAGAAACAGGATCCTGACCTGTCCACAGAGTTTAAGGCAGCACAGAGTATTTCAGGAGATGAGCACGGACGGCGACAGGCAGCCGGTCGTTTTTCCGAGCCGTGCTCCCATTATGCACACGACCGTAAAAACACCCGTTATTGCGGGTCGTAATTACGACCCGCAATAACGGGCTTATAGACTTCTGTTACCCACGGGTACCTTCCCGTTTTCTCACGGGAAGGTGCCCGTGCCGTTAAAAAAATAGAACATGTTCTATTTTTCTATTTTACGGGCCGTGCTGCTATAATTAGGATATGTTCACACGACAGCGTCCGTAACAGCTGAAATTACGGGGATGTTTCCGCCTGAAAACATCCCCGTAATTTCAGCCGTAACGGCATGTGCAGGCGCTTGAACGCCGCGTCCATTACGGACGTAATTAGCGCTGCTATTCATTGGAGTCAATGAATAACGGCTCCAATTACGGCCAAAGAAGTGACTGGTCACTTCTTTGACGCGGGCGTCTATTTACGCGCCGTCATTTGACAGCGGCGCGTAAATATACGCCTCGTGTGAACAGACAAACGTCTGCCCATTGCTTTCAATGTGCAGATGTTTGTCAACGCTATTTTCGGCGCTATTTTCGGGCGTAATTCGGGGCAAAAACGCCCGAATTCCGTCCATAATTCGTGCGTGTGAACACACCCTTATAATGACAGCACGGCTCGCAAAAGCGGCCGGCTGCCCATGGCCGGCCGTGCTCGTAATTACGAGCACGGCCCGTAAAATAAAAAAATAGAACATGTTCTATCTTTTTAACGGCACGGGCACCTTCCAGCGAGATAACGGGAAGGTACCCGTGGCTAACAGAAGTCTATGGGCCCGCTATTTCGGGTCGTAATTACGACCCGTAATAACGGGTGTTTTTACGGTCGTGTGCATGAGGCCCCGTAATGACGGGTGGCTACATGTGTGCACCCGTCATTACGGCAGCGTTGCTAGGCGACGTCAGTAAATAGTCACTCTCCAGGGTGCTGAAAGAGTTAACTGATCGGCAGTAACTGTTTCAGCACCCTGGACAGTGACTACCGATCACAATATAGAGTAACCTGTAAAAAAAAAAAGACGTTCATACTTAACGGGCACTCCCTGCTTCCTCCAGTCCGGTCTCCTGGCCGTTGCCTTGGTGACGCGTCCCTCGCGACATCCGGCCCGACATTCCTTGATGACGATGCAGCCCATGTGAGCGCCGCAGCCAATCACGGGCTGCAGAGGCCTCTGCAGCCAATCACAGGCTGCCGCGTCAGAAAAGAAGGTCGGACTGGAGGAAGAAGAGGGACTCGTCACCAAGACAACGACCAAGTACGTATGAAATGCTTTTTATTTTATTTTTAATCAGCAGTCTCTTTTCTCTATCAGTGATTGATGGAGATAAGTGGCTGCCGATTTGTATAATATTTTTGACCGGGTTCGGTCAAAACGGGTTCGGCCGAACCCGGTGAAGTTCGGATTCGCTGCGAACCGAACTTTTCCGGAAGTTCGGACCGAAACCGGGTTCGGTTGTCCCGGTACGCTCATCTCTACTTGTAACTTAACCTGCTGAGTCTTTATATTTAAATTTTATAACACTATATTACTATAATACAAATACTACATTACTATAATAATACCGCTAGTACCGCAGCACTAGTAGGCTCTTCCTGGGACTCCAGCTGTGCTCCTGACATCACTGGGACTCCTGCTCTGGGGAAGCCCCTGACATCCCTGTAGACAGAGCCCCCTGTGGAATTCACTCTAGTGTTCCCTGTATAGTGCCCCCTGTAACATTCCCTGTATAGTGTCCGCTGTAGATAGGGCCCCTGTGGCACTCCCTGTAGATAGAGCCCCCTGTGGCATTCACTGTAGCATTCCCTGTATAGTGCCCCCTGTAGATAGGGCCCCCAGTGGCATTCCCTGTAGATAGGGACCCCTCTGGAGTTCAATGTAGATAAGTGCACCATGAGGCATTCCCTGTAGATAACTACATAGTCCCTGTAGTTAGTGTTCCCTATATAATCCCATGTAGTTAATGTTCCCTAAATAGTCCCCTGTAGTTAGTTCCCTATATAGTCCCCTGTAGTTCCCTATATAGTCCCGTCATTACTGTTCCCTATATAGTCCCCTGTAGTTACTGTTCCCTATATAGTCCCCTGTAGTTACTGTTCCCTATTAAGTCCCCTGTAGTTACTGTTCCCTATATAGTCCCCTGTAGTTACTGTTCCCTATATAGTCCCCTGTAGTTCCTGTTCCCTATATAGTCCCCTATAGTTACTGTCCCCTATATAGTCCTCTGTAGTTACTCTTCCCTTTATAGTCACCTGTAGTTAGTGTTCCCTATATAGTCCCCTGTAGTTACTGTTCCCTATATAGTCCCCTGTAGTTACTGTTCCCTATATAGTCCCCTGTAGTCACTGTTCCCTCTTTAGTCCCCTATAGATAAGGCCCCCAATGCTGCCCACAGTAAAATGAAAAAAAAAAACACATTATATTCTTACCTGTACCTTTGTCGCGCCATCCTCCTGCAACGTCAGTCCTGCTCCATGATGTAGCAGCGCCTGCATCATCACAGCGACTGCATCATCACTAAAGTGCCGAATGGCGAGGCATCATGTGCCTCGCCAGGGCAGCGCTAGGCTACTCAAGTGTATCCGTGTCCTAAGGACACAGATACAATTGAGTGCAGGGGGCCGGTTCCGGCTTCCCGCTTCACCCAGTTCTGCGAACCGGCTGTCATTTTAACAACCGGTTCGGGAGAACCGGGGCAAACCGGCCGGATTCCACCCCTGTCCAGATGGATCCGGAGAAAGTAAAGTCCATTATAGATTGGCCTCGCCCTCTAGGCCTTCGTGCTATACAGAGGTTTCTGGGTTTTGCGAACTTCTACAGATAATTTAATCCTAGCTTTTCCTCGCTTACCACTCCTATCTCTGCCCTCACCAAAAAGGGAGCAAATGCAAAGGAGTAGCCCTCTGAAGAAGAATCTGCATTCTCAGAGCTTAAAAGGTCCTTCACTTCTGCCTCAGTTCTACACCAACCAGATGTTTCCTGTCAGTTCTCGTTGGAGGTTGACGCCTCTTTCATTGGTGCTGGAGCACTCCTCTTCCAAAGAAACTCTAAGGGGAAAGCTGTCTCCTGTGGCTTTTTCTCAGAACTCTACTCAACAGCGGAGAATAACTATTTTATTGGAGATCATAAGCTTCTAGCCATCAAGTTGGCCCTAAGAGAGTGGAGACATCTGTTGGAAGGTTCGGCACACCCAGTTGTCATTTACACAGATCTCAGGAACCTTACCTACTTACAGTCGGCACAACCATTAGATCCACGTCAAGCCAGGTGGTCGCTTTTCTTAAATTCTTTAAATTTTCAACTTCATTTTCGACCAGCAGACAAAAACATCAACTCAGATGCTCTATCCTGCTCATTTAAAACAACCGACTATGAAGAGATCTACAGAACACCGTTGACCCCTCACACATAATACATAGCTGTGACTCCTCTGCAGATCAAAGACATTCCTCCAGAGAATAATAATCTTAATAATAATAATAATAATAATAATCTTTATTTATATAGCGCCAACATATTACGCAGCACTTTACAATTTAGAAGGAACATGAAACAAACAATATCAGACATTACATAGTGACAAAGTTAATTTACAATTCCAACCAGAGGAGTGAGGACCCTGCTCGCAAGAGTTTACAATCTATGAGGAAATAAGGGAGACACAAAGTGTAATAGTGTTTGTTCTGTACCATGGTCCAGCCATTTTTTTTATACACATGGGGTGGTTCACATAAAGCTGCATGAGCCAGTCACCAGCCAGTATCCGTGTATGACGTACATGAAGAGAAAGAGTGTGAGGGAATCTCATTCTGATGACTAATCTAAAAGGGGGGCCATGGAAAGGAGTCAGATTAGGGAATGTTATGGGCCGGTCTAAATAGATGTGTTTTCAGGGCACGTTTAAAACTGTGGATATTGGGAATTAATCTGATTGTCTGGGGTAGCACATTCCAGAGGACTGGTGCAGCACAAAAAAAATCTTGGAGACGGGAGTGGGAGGTTCGGATTATGGAGGATTTTAATCTAAGGTCGTTGGCAGAACTAGAGCGCGAGTAGGGTGGTAGACAGAGATGAGGGAGGTGATGTAAGGAGGTGCAGCACTGTGGAGAGCTTTGTGGGTAAGAGTAATAAGTTTGAATTTTATTCTGAAGGGGATGGGCAACCAGTGCAGTGACTGGCAAAGATTAGATTAGAGGCATCGGTGTAGCGGTTGGTCATAAATATGAGCCTGGCTGCTGCATTAAGGATAGATTGGAGAGGGGAGACTTTAGTGAGGGGAAGACCGACTAGTAATGAGTTACAGTAGTCAAGACGAGAGTGAATCAAAGCAACAATGAGAGTTTTGGCTGTTTCTGCCGTAAGAAAAGGGCGGATTCTGGAGATGTTTTTGAGGTGAAAATGACAGGAGCGTGAAAGTGATTGAATGTGAGGAGTAAAGGAAAGGTCTGAGTCAAAAATAACCAGAGACAGCGGGCGTGCTGTTTAGGAGTTATGATAGTCCCACACACAGAGATGGAGACATCAGGTTTAGGGAGGTTAGTAGATGGTGGGAACACAAGGAGCTCAGTTTTAGAAAAATTCCGATGTTAGAGACAGCGGACAGACAATCACTGGTGTTTTGTATTGGAGCAGGGGTGATGTCATGGGAAGAGGCATATAATTGGGTGTCATCAGCGTAGAGATGGTACTGGAAGCCAAATCTGCTGATGGTTTGTCCAATAGGCGCTGTGTAGAGAGAAAAGAGGAGCGGACCTAGGACTGATCCCTGAGGAAACCCGATAGCAAGTGGAAGAGGAGAAGAAGTAGAACCAGCAAAGGACACACTGAATGAGCGGTCAGAGAGATAGCAGGAAAACCAAGAAAGAGCAGCGTCCTTGAGGCCAATAGAGTGGAGCATGTTAAGTAGGAGTTTGTGGTCTACAGTGTCAAAGGCTGCAGAGAGATCCAGAAGAATCAGGAGAGAGTATTTACCGTCCGATTTAGCCACCAAGAGATCATTTGAGACTTTAGTAAGGGCAGTTTCTGTGGAGTGTAGAGTGCGGAAAACAGATTGTAAGGGGTCTAGAATGGAGTTAGCAGAGAGATAGCAGATAAGGCGAGAGTAGACCAAGCATTCCAGGCCTTTGGAGATGAAGAGCAGATTAGAGACTGGTCGGTAGTTAGCAGCGCTGGATGGGTCAAGAGTTGTTTTTTTCAGTAATGGGTTTATAATGGCATGTTTAAAAGAGGAGGGAAAGATACCAGTGGAAAGAGAGAGGTTAAATATTTTAGTCAGGTGACTAGTGCCATCTGGGGAGAGGGACTGGACGAGGTGTGAGGGGATAGGATCACTAGGGCAGGTTGTAGGACGAGAAGAAGAGAGGAGCCTAGAGACTTCTTCTCTTATTGGGTCAAATGCTGAAAGTGAAGAAGAGGGAGTGCGGGAGGGAAGGGGATCGATGTTACTAGGGGACTGGGAGATAATATCATGCCGGATGTTGTCAATTTTAACTTTAAAATAAGTGGCTAGGTCTTCAGCACTGAGATCTGTGATTGGCGTCTGCACTTTAGGACTAAGGAGGGAGTGAAAAGTATCAAAGAGGCGTTTTGGATTATTAGATTGTGTGGAGAAGTGAAATAGACTTGTTTGGCGTGGTGAAGGGCAGAGTTGTAAGTTTTGAGCATAAATTTGTAATGGAGGAAGTCTGCAGCCAAATGCGATTTTCTCCACAGTCGTTCGGCACATCTCAAGCACCGCTGAAGAAAGCGGGATTGAGGCGTGTGCCAGGGTTTTAGTTGTCTTTGTCGGGTGGTTCGGAGTGTAGGGGGGGCTGCTTCGTCCAATACATTTTTGAGAGTGTTATTGTAAAGTTTGGCAGCCAGATTGGGACAGGAGAGGGAAGAGATAGGGGACAATGGGGACTGTAGACTGTCTATGAGTTTCTGAGTGTTAATGGCATGTAGATTTCTGTATGTCTGATACGTAGTCATGACATGAGGAGGCAGAGAATATTTGATAGTAAAGGAGAGAAGGTTGTGGTCAGAGAGCAGGAGAGGAGAGTTAATAAAGTCATAAACTGAGCAGAGAAGGAAGAAGACCAGGTCAAGTGAATGTCCGTCTTTATGTGTAGGAGAGTTAGTAAGTTGTGACAGACCTAGGGATGAGGTTAAAGATAGAAAATGGGAGGCAGATGGGGAGATTGGGTTATCAATGGGGATGTTGAAGTCAACAATGATGAAAGTGGGTGTTTCAGATGATATGAATTGTGGAAGCCAGGCAGCAAAATGATCCAGGAATTGGCAGGGTAAGCCAGGGGGGCAGTAGACAACTGCCACTCGGAGGGAAAAAGGGTGAAAGAGTCTAAGGGTGTGGACTTCAAAAGAGGGAAATGTGAGTGAGGGGACCGGGGGAATGACCTGAAAAGTGCAGTGTGGGGAAAGAAGTATACCTACTCCTCCACCCTGCCTGTTCTCAGGTCTGGGGGCATGAGAGAACTGGATACCACCATAAGATAGAGCAGCAGGGGAAGCAGTGTCAGACAGGTGTAGCCATGTTTCTGTAAGAGCCAGAAGGTTGAGAGAGTTAGAAAGGAATAGTTTGTTTCACACGGACTGAGAATTCCAGAGAGTACAGTTAAAAGACAGGAGAAGATGTACAAGGAATGGTAAGAAGATTTGCAGTGTTTCTATGTGTGGCAGGTAAGTGGTTGAGCTTGGCAGAAGAAGAGGGAGGACCAGGGTTGGGAGAGATGTCCCCTGCAGCTAGTAGCAGGAGAATGGAGATAGACAGCAGATGGTTATGGGATTTATGAGAGTTATTTTTATGTTGAGAAGTGGGATGAGATGGGTTAAGGTGACGGAGGAAAGTGAATAGTGCATGGGAGCTGTACATGGGCGAGGCAAGGATAGAGGGACTGATGTGGACTGTTTTTTGCCAAGGCCTAAATAGGTGGTAGGATTGTAAACCAATAGCAGCTATAATGATGATTGTGGTAGTGAACATATTTGTTTGTATTTTGTTTGTAAACAGACAGAATATGAAATCTAATAATTCGAGTGTGTGCTAGTTTGTTTGGTTTTGCAGCTTACCTGTCACTTTCCCTGTCCAACTGCCATGTATAACTGCCAGGACACTTTGACAATATGACAGTTAGACAGAGATGACTTCTGACGTCGTGCCCCTATGTCCCTCTGCAGACAGGAAGAAAATTCTCTCCTGGGGTTGCAACTCCAATTTGGCAGGTCATTCTGGCTTTCAAAAAAACAGGATTTCATCACCCGCCACTATTGGTAGCCCATGCTACCCAAGGATGTCCAGAACTTTGTCTCCACCTGTACCAAGTGTGCCCAAAACAAAGTTGCTCATTCCAAGCCTGCAGGTCTACTCCAACCTCTGCCGGTTCCTGATAGTTCCTGGCAGCATATTGTCATGGATTTTATTAAAAAACTTCCTCCCTCTGCTGGATGCACCACTGTCTGAGTCATTGTAGATTGTTTCTCCAAGATGGCACAATTCATCCCTCTGTCTAATCTTCGATCAGCTCCTCGGCTGTCAAATCTCTTCATTCAGCATGTCTTTCATCTGCACGGATATCCTTTCCACATTGTATCTTATCGTGGCATCCAGTTCACATCCAAATTCTAGAGAGCGCTGTGTAAACTTCTGGACGTAAAACTGGACTTCTCTTCTGCGTACCACCCACAATCCAATGTCCAAGTCGAACAAATTAATCAAGTGCTCTAAAACTATCTCCGCCATTTAGTTTCAGCTCAACATGACAACTGGGTACAACTCCTTCCTTGGGCCAAATTCGCATATAATAATCATACAAGTAAATCCACTTCTCAGTTTTTCATAGTTTACAGCCAACATCCGGTGTGCCTCTCCCTGTGCCTGCTACCTCCGAAGTTCCTGCAGCCAATATTTAATACGGAAGCTTTCTCCGTATCTGGCAAAAAACCAAGTCAGCGATCTTGCAGGTGGTGGAGAGGATGAAGAAATACGCTGATTGGAAGAGAAGGCCACCTCCTAAATTTTCCCCTGGAACGAAGGTCTCGTTTTCCTCTAAGAATATCCACTTAATGGGACCTTCCTACAAATTTGCTCCTAGATTTCTTGGTCCTTTTGAAGTCTTACAACAGATTAATCCTGTGTCCTACCAACTACTGCCTGCTACCTTCAAAAATCCCAAATCCTTCTACGTATCTCTCCTGAGACCTGTCATTCACAAACCGGTACAGCAAATCCTCTAACTTTGCATCTGCTCCCAGGGGTTCTTTAGATATCTTCGAAGTCAAGGAGGTTCTGGACTAAAAGAAAGTAGGAGGGAAGACTTTTATCTTGTGGACTGAAAAGGTTTTGGTTCTGAGGGGAGATCCTGGGAATCTAAAGAGAACATTGATGCTCCCGTTCTCTCAAAAAATTCCTCTTACGCTCTGGACCTAAAAAGAGGGGGCTACTGTAAGGGGGAGTTACTATAGTGCTGGCGAACGCAGGTCTCACTCACCCCAGTGACCACCAGCCTGCTCATCCTCATCGCCGGGGTCTCCCTGCCAGGGACTTTGGTGTGCTCTGCTCTCTCCTCCCCCAGCCTATGCCTGTAGGCTGCACGCGTGCTCTTCCAAGTTCTTAAAGGGCCAGTGTGCGAACCAGGAATATTGCCCCCAGCCTATCCCAGCACACCCTGCCCACTTCCTCAGTGCCTGAGTAACGTTATTTCTGACCCAGAGTTAGTCTGCGAAGGTTCCGTATTCTGTTCCCTGAAACATGTGTCCGTGACTAGTCCTGTATCCGTGTCCAATGTCTGTGACGAGTCCTGTATCCATGTCCAGTGTCCGTGACGAGTCCTGTATCCGTGCCTAGTGTCCGTGATGAGTCCTGTATCAGTGTCCAGTATCCGTGGCGAGTCCTGTATTCGTGTCCAGTGTCCGTGACGAGTCCTAATTCCGTGTCCAGTGTCTGTGACGAGTCCTGTATCCTTGTCCAGAGTCCTGTATCCATCTCCAGTGTCCATGGTGAGCCCTGTATCCGTGTCCAGTGTCCATGACTAGTCCTGTATCCATGTCCAGTATCCGTGGCGAGTCCTGTATTCGTGTCCAGTGTCCGTGACGAGTCCTAATTCCGTGTTCAGTGTCTGTGACGAGTCCTGTATCCTTGTCCAGAGTCCTGTATCCATCTCCAGTGTCCATGGTGAGCCCTGTATCCGTGTCCAGTGTCCATGACTAGTCCTGTATCCATGTCCCGTGTCCGTGACAAGTGCTGTATCCGTGTCCAGTGTCCGTGGCGAATCCTGTATTTGTGTCGTGTCCGTGATGAGTCCAAATTCCGTGTCCAGTTTCTGTGACGAGTCCTGTATCCGTGTACTGTGTCCATGATGAGCCCTGTATCCGTGTCCAGTGTCCATGACTAGTCCTGCATCCGTGTCCAGTGTCAAGTGCTATATCCTTGTCCAGTGTCCGTGACGAGTCCTGTATCTGTGACGAGTCCTGAATCTGGGTCCAGTGTCCGTGACTATTCCTGTATCCGGGTCCAGTGTCCGTGATGAGTCCTGTATCCGTGACCCAGATGCGTAGCTAGGTTCTCCTGCACCCGGGGCAAAGATTCAGTTTGGCGCCCCCCCCCCATCTTATTTCCCGACATCTCCTTCCCCCTCGCCATGTTTTCTTTCCCTACCAATGAGGTGTAATTTTTTTTTCACTATTTTTTTAATGTAACGCGAGTATAAAAGCATTTCTACATTTTACAAGCGATATAGTTCTATAATGTCATTAACATAAAAATAAATTAAAAGAAAATAAATTAAAGAGGCCACACACAGCACCCCTTGTAGATAGCGCCACACACAGCCCGCTTCCCCCCTAGTAGATAGCGCCACACTCCCACCCCTTGTACTTAGCGCCACACTGTGAACAGACCAGTGAGCGGTAGCCTACCGCTACCACTCTCCGCTCTGCCTGGTGTGACTTACCGGAGAAGCCGAGGAGGTCATGCGGCGCAGGCAGCGCCGGAGTTCCTTCTGACTAGGGTTGGTGACAGCCAGGGCCGGCTTTCGCTTGGATGGCGCCCTGTGCGGGACTCTCTATTGCCGCCCCCTACACAAACCAAAAATTAACCACATCTATGGACACGCTGGAACATATATACTGTACATACATAAAGACAGATATTTAGACATACAGGCAAATATACATACACACATCAGGAATATATACAAACAGGTAAATATATAGACGTACAAACACATATACACACACACACACACACACAGGAACATATACAAATACATAAAAGGCACAAATATACAAGCACAAAGACACATTCACAAACAGACCCATATATACCCACACAGGCACATATGTACACAGCACAAATAATGTAGTAGATGTTACCTGCAGTCCTATGTAACACCACAGATAACACAGTGATAACTCTCTGAGTACTGATAATGTAGTTGTGTCCCCTGCAGTCCTATGTAACACCACAGATAACACATTGTGCTAAATTACAATCTCAGCTCTGCTACACAGTACAGATAATGTAATAGATGTTACCTGCGGTCCTATGTAACACTACAGATAGCACCAGGGGCGTAACTAGGAAAGACTGGGCCCCATAGCAAACTTTTGACTGGGGCCCCCCCTCCCCTGGGTGTCACACAACCCACCCCCTTGTAGATAGTGCCTTTTTTACAGCCCCCCCTGTAGATATCTACAAAGGGGGCTGTATGGCGTTATCTACAGAGGGGGCTGTATGGCGTTATCTACAGAGGGGGCTGTATGGCATTATCTACAGGGGGGGGCTGTATGGCGTTATCTACAGGGGGGGCTGTATGGCGTTATCTACAGGGGGGGGCTGTATGGCGTTATTTACAGGGGGGGCTGTATGGCGTTATCTACAGGGGGGGCTGTATGGCGTTCCCTACAGGGGGGGCTGTATGGCGTTCTCTACAGGGGGGGCTGTATGGCGTTCCCTGCAGGGGGAGGCTGTATGGCGTTCCCTGCAGGGGGGGGCAGTATGGCGTTCCCTGCAGGGGGGGCTGTATGGCGTTCCCTACAAGGGGGGGCAGTATGGCGTTCTCTACAAGGGGGGGCAGTATGGCGTTCCCTGCAGGGGGGGCTGTATGGCGCTCCCTGCAGGGGGGGCTGTATGGCGTTCCCTACAGAGGGGGCTGTATGGCGTTCTCTACAGGGGGGCTGTATGGTGTTCTCTACAGGGGGGCTGTATGGCGTTCTCTACAGGGGGGCTGTATGGCGTTCCCTGCAGGGGGGCTGTATGGTGTTCCCTGCAGGGGGGGCTGTATGGCGTTATCTACAGGGGGCTGTATGGCGTTATCTACAGAGGGGGCTGTATGGCGCTAACGCCATACAGCCCCCCTTGTAGAGAACGCCATACAGCCCCCCCTGTAGGTAACGCTATACACCCCCCTGTAGGTAACGCTATACAGCCCCCCCTGTAGGGAACGCCATACAGCCCCCCCCCCTGTAGGGAACGCCATACAGCGTCCCCCCTCCCAAAAAAATCCGACCTATAGTGTGTCCTACAAAAGACATCTATCCCCTCTCCACAGGACAGGGGATACATGTGTGATCGCTGGCAGCGATAGGGAGAACGGGGGACTGAAAGTCCCCTGAAGTTCTCCATAACTAACCTCTGACTTCCGGTGTCTGTGTCGGCAGCTCAATAAAAATGAAAGGAGCGCTGGTCAAGCCGACACAGACCCCGGAAGTCCGAGGTTTGTGATGGAGAACTTCAGGGGACTTTCAGTCCCCCGTTCTCCCTATCGCTGCCAGCGATCACACATGTATCCCCTGTCCTGTGGATATCCTGTGGATAGGGGATACATGTCTTTTGTTTAATGGCAGAGCCGGGAGATACCTCCCTGCTCTGCCGTAGTGTTCAGTTGCGTCGCGCTGTAGCAGCCATAGCGGCAGCTAGCGGAGCCTCCGGCCATGGGGGGGGCCGTGCCGGCGGGCGACACGGGCCCCCTCATGCCGCGGGCCCCGTAGCAGTCGCTACGGCTGCTACGGCTGTCCTGTCCCCACTTCACGCACCCCCGGGGTCTATGTGGAGCTCGACAGGCAGCTAAACACCTTCCTACTAGCCAATAAATGAGACTGGTTGAAAGTCTGTAGCTTTATTAACTGGTCATAGGATTAGGGTAAAACTGAGGAACAAACAAGAATATACATGCCATTAGATTACAGCAATACATAAGAACAAGGCACATTGAATAAATGTACTACATATACAGGTAACAGGCTGACATATATTAAGCCTATATACAAATAAACAGTAGAGATAACAGTTATAGTACAGTATGAACAGTGTATGGCAGTACAAATACAGTATAGTACTATACATGGCCAACCATGAGGCTAGGCCGAGCTTCACAACTACACCAACTGATATATTACAGTCCCATGTAACAGAGTGAATACTGTCCTAACAGTATTCCTGTGGCTGCTGACAGCCAGTAATATAAACCATCTATCTGCTTACCGACTATACTTGGACGAGAAGGATGGAATGAATCAAAATGGTCTTCTCTCAAAGCAGATATAGAAGAGACTGCCTTTCTTCCCAGAATGCTTTTCACCTTCTCATGGGTGGGGAAAACAAGAAATTACACAAAGGAGGAAATTAGATGGCACCTGGAGCACTAATTACTTGCATAGAAAATAACGTCACAAATCTCAGTCTATAACATTACGCCTATGAGCAGCACAACGGCGGTAGTTACGCCACTGGATAGCACACTGATAACTCTCTGAGTACTGATAATGTAGTTGTGTCCCCTGCAGTCCTATGTAAAATCACAGATAACACATTGTGCTAAATTACAATCTCAGCTCTGCTACATAGTACAGATAATGTAGTAGATAAGAGACGAACACATGCAGAGACACAGACACAGACAGACACACACACACACACACACAGACACACACAGACACAGACACTCACCATGTCTCCTTGCTGACAGGTGAGGGCGGGCTGTGGGCGGAGCTTCCTCTCTGCTTCTCGGCAGAACACAGATCACAGAGTGGAGGCAGATGCAGGGAGGCTGCAGCACGGGAGTGGACCTGTCCCCTGACCTGAGTTCATCTGACCTCATGTCACTGATGTGAGGTCAGGTGACAGGTCAGGTGACTGGACTGGTCCACTCCATGGCTGTCACAGACCCCAGTCAGAACGCCCTAGATTTCCTGGCTCTTCCTAAGCTGCTGCAGGTGTCCGACATACGGGGCGCCTGTCAGCAGCGATCAGCTGCTCTTCGGCGCCCCCCTTCCCTTGCGCCCCAGGCAAATGCCCCGCCTGCCCCCCCTAGCTACGCCCCTGCCGTGACCAGTGTCCGTGGCGATTCCTGTATCCTTGTCAATGACATGTCCAGTGTATGTGTCCGTGATGAGTCCTATATCCGTGTCCGTTACGAGTCCTGTATCCATGTCCGTGACGAATCCTGTATTCGTGACGAGTCCTGTATCCGTGTCGAGTACTGTATTCGTGCCTGTGACGAGTCCTGCATCCGTGTTGAGTACTGTATCCATGTCTGTGACAAGTCCAGTGTCCGTGACCAGTCTTGCATCCATGACCAGTCCTGTATCCGTGTCCAATGTCTATGACCAGTCGAGTATCCGAGTCCAGTGTCGGTGACTAGTACTGGTTCGAGATATCCAGCCCAAGCCAGCTTCCGATAATCCAGCACATACCAGCTTCTGATAATCTAGCACAAACCATTTTTTTATAATCCAGCTTCCAATAATCCAGAACAAGGCAGCTTCCGATAATCCAGCACAAGCCTTCTCCCAGCTATCCAGCACAAACCTACCTCCAGTAATCCGGCACCAGCCTGCCATCAAGGTACCATCTGCCAGTGACTGTCTTTTAGTTGTCTGGCCAGCAGGTACATCGTTACGGCGGAGTAGCCCAGTGGGTACACATTCCAAGTGGACGTTACATACTCTTGACTGATGTAGTGTATCTAATCCTATCATGTGTGATACAGTCGGCTGTGGACCTGTATATAAACTGTTGTATCTAATCCTATAATTTGTGATACTGTCTGCAAAACCGCTGTATCTAAGTTAATCATTTGTAATATTGTCAGCTGGGGACTTGTATCTGAGCCGATCATGTGTAAAACTCTTGGCTGAGCTGGTGTATCTAACCCTATCATATGTGATACTGTCTGTTGTGGACCTGTATCTTAGCCTACCATGTGTCATACTGTCTTCTGTGGACGTTTATATAAACCTACCATGTGTGATACTCTTGGCTGAGTTGTTGTATCTTATCCTATCATGTGTGATGCTGTCTTCTGTGGACTTGTATATAAGCCTACCCTGTGATACTCTTGGCTAAACTGGTGTATCTAAACCTATCATGCGTGATACTGTCTGCTGGGTTCCTGTATCTAAGCCTACCATACTATCAAGTGTGATACTCTTGGCTGAGCTGGTGTATATAATGCTATGATGTGTAAAACTTTAAATTGAGCAAGTTTATCTAAAAATATTGTGACACGCTATCTACTAAGTAATATATGGAATTATAGTTTATGATGGACAGCTGCATCTACAAATATCATGGTTTCAAATTTGTGGTGAGTCATATCTGCAAAGTGGAATGGTCGGCACTCCGTTATCAATAGTGTAGTGCACGTGGATAGGGAAAATCCCCACTTGAATAATAAAGCAAAATCTCGGCACTTCCAAGGTTGCTATGTGTAGAGAATAAAAAAAGACACAGATGAAAAGCAGAATTTCCAGCAGGGCAGAGGTAGGGTGAATAGGAAGAAATGTGTTCAGATTTAATACAGAATGTATATTAGGAATTTTATTAACTATTTACATAGAATATTAGTTCGAAAATTGCCCTGGAAAACCCCTTTAAACTACTTAAACACATGATATATTCCCTTCAAAGAGATCTCCCAAATTTCAAATGATTTGGAGATATGCCTCCAGCACAAACAGGATTGAAGTGTAATAGAGAATTTCAGATTCCTTCCGCATGGGCTTTCCTTTATTTTAATCCACAAACTTATTTTCTGCCTTTTATTCTTATCTTTTAATTTCAATTTTTTTTCCCACAGGCAGATATAGATGCATATTAGGAATATATATGCTGAATCAACCTTGTTATAGGATTTTACATAGCTGGTTGTGGAGGATCCAACTTTCAACTATCTCCCCTACCGTGTTCAGCCATAATCGCTGGGGCAAGGCGATGGCTAATCCCCATTTCCCCTTCAGCAATGCTGAAGGACAAATGAAGGACTGCACAGCACCAATTGAAATTAATGGGCCACAGGATGAGCTGGATTCTCCAGAGGTAAAGCTGCCCTTCGGCTCTCTGCTCGGCTTGTTAAGAAAGAGTATGACCAATAGATGGTGCCAAAACCCTACACTCCAAAGAAGAACTAACAGAACAAAAGGAACCCATGAATGCATTATCTATTATATATAACAAAAATATTATGTATATTTTCTAAAAATATATTTCACCTTTTTTGGGGGGCGGTGGAGGGGTGGCTAACAAATACTTTGGTCAGAAAGATTGACAGATAAAAAAAGTATAAAATTACATTTGTGTATATGTATAGACTATTGTAAAGACCAGCAAGTTTGTTGACCCACTGCGCTACTCCCAGCCTCCTCTGTCTTTACCCTTTAACCACTATACAGGGATTTAATCTTCGCTGTGGGGAGATTGCCAGGTCACTACCTCGAGAGGTACGGACCCAGGACACCGACTGGGAATGGACTCAGGACACCGACAGGGAACGGACTCAGGAGATAGACAGGTAATGGACTCAGGACACAGACAGGTAATGGACACAGGATACAGACAGGTAATAGACACAGGATACAGACAGGTAATGGACACAGGAACCTTCGCAGGATAACACAAGGTTTGTCCAACTTTGCTCAGGCACAGGGACAGTGGGCAGGCTCAATTATGCAGCCTAGGGACATTATTACTGGTGTGCGCTGGCTCTTTAAGACACAGCAGGAAAGCACGTGCGCACCCTACGGGAAGATAGAGAAGGAGTGAGGACAGGACGCAGTACATGCTGGCGTCCATCGGAAGGATGGCACCAGGGGCTGGGAACTGACTGGTCGCCACCGATGTGAGAGAGATGCCGGCGGTCAGCGGCCGCCAGCGCTACATACATACATACATATATATATATGTAGAAAAAAAAACATAGGACAGCTAACCGCACCAGGACTTCCAGATTTGATGAAAAACGGTTGGTTTAATTACCACCAAGTAAGCAACGTTTCGGTTCACACCTGAACCGTTCTCAAGCAAATACAAAGTACATTGTGCCAAGTATATATAGGAAGTGCATACAGTGATTAATAAATGAATAAACATACATTATATAATAAATATAATTCATCCTGTAAAAGAACATATATTAAGCAGATGTATCTCACAATATATTAATATAAAAAAACAAATCCAGCGTGATTAAAAAATACAATGTGCAAAGATGCATTAAGTGTAAATATAGTGATTGGACTAATTAAAAGTGTACAGAGGTCATTAGAATATATGTATATAATATTACCATATTAGTATAACATCACCCGCTGGAGAGGCATTTAGGTGGCGGCGTCCTTGCACAGCAACTGCGCATATCTAAGAAGGAGCCCAGACTGGAAATACAGTAATGGAAAGCATAGACTAGTGGAAACACTACTGCGCATGGCAAATAGCTGTTGTCAGAACACAGTAGCGATCCGTTATATACAATATAGCTGCCAGCTCCTTCAGAGAGAACTACTTTATAGTAGAAAAAGGGATCTAAAAAACACTGTGCATGTAGGGGCATAGCTAAGGGGGGGCAGGGTGGGCATGTGCCCCGGGCGCAACTTAGAGGGGGCACCAGGGCCGCACCGTCCAAGATGGCATCCTGCTGCCCCTTTGATGGGTCGGCAGCACCACTAAAACCAACCGCCGCCACCTCCTCCTGCACTATAATTGTACCTGCGTCTATAGGACACAGGTACATTTTAGAAGCAATGAATGGACAAGTACGTTCCGTGCCCGGCCATTCAACGCCATTCTACGTGTAAAGCGGTGCAATACTTTGCGCCACTTGCGTCGTTGAAAGACGCGGATTGACAGGGAAAGTCATTCTGCCCTGCCAATCAGCACCTTTCATAGACGCAAGCGGCGCGATCACGTCATCGCACTGCTTGCGTCATTCAACCCCAGGACACTTGCGCAGAAGAGAACAGGTCTCCATTGCCGCCGGACTGCACGGGACTAAGGTGAGTTTGTATTTTTTTTTTTTTTTATTCCAATAAAAAAGTGTGTGCCATTATCTACAGGGGGTGGATTTATCTACGGGGGGTGGCTTTATCTACGACGGGGCTCTATCTACAGGGGGTCTATATACAGGGGTGGGCTATCTGTGGAGCACTATATACAGGGGTGGGCTATATGTGGAGCACTATAAATGGGGGTGGGCTATATCTACAGGGGGGCTATATACAAGGGTGGGCTATCTGTGGAGCACTATAGGGGGACACTATATACAGGGGTGGGCTATATGGGGTGCACTATCTACAGGGGGCTCTGTGGCAGGACTTATCTACAGGGGGCACGGTGTGTGTGTGGGACACAGTGTATGGTGCTATTATAATTAGAAGTGCAGTGTATGGCACTATTATATTTAGGTGCTTAGTGTGTGGTATAATGAGAACTTTATCTTTGTTTATAGGTGTAGAAATGTTTGAAAAGTGAGAAGCTGAAGACATCTGAGCGGCAAACTGCAGAATTGGCTGTGACCGGGAGAAGTCATCATAGAGGTCTGGACCGGATGGAGAAAAAGAACTAGAATCTGAGACGTCACCGGTGAGTCACTTAAAGTAAATGTTTATTCTGCCTCTAATCAGTACTGTAGTCACTGTATGATCCGCAGCGAGATGATGGGGGGTATGATTACGATATGGTTTTATTTTGTGAAACAGCAACTCCCAGCATATCCTTACCATTGTTCGGGCCATGCTGGGAGCTGGAAACAATTTAGTGCAAACATATACGGCAGGAGTTGCACTAAATTGAGCTGTATTTGTGCTGGTGTTGTATATATGTACTGAGCTTGGTACTAGTACTATATATATGTACTGAGCTTGGTTCTGGGGCTATATTTATGTACTGAGCTTGGTTCTGGAGCTGTATTTATGTACTAAGCTTTGTTCTGGTGCTGTATATATATATATATATATATATATATATAAAATGATCTTGGTTCTGGAGCTGTATTTATGTACTGAGCTGGGTTCTGGTGCTGTATATATGTAATGAGCTTTGTTCTGGTGCTGTATATATGTACAGAGCTTGGTACTGGAGTTGTATTTATGTACTGAGCTTGGTTCTGATGCTGTATTTATGTACTGAGCTTGGTTCTGGTGCTGTATATATTTAATGAGCTTTGTTCTGGTGATGTATATATGTAATGAGCTTGTTTCTGGTGTTGTGTATAGAACTATATTGCTTGTAAAATTGACAAATGGTTTTATGCTCGAGTTACATAAAAAAAAAAGTGGAAAAGAAATGACACGTCATTGATTGGTAGAGAAAACAAACATGGCGAGGGAGAAGGAGATGTCGGGAAAGAGGTTGGAGGGGGGGGGGGGGGTGCCAAACTGAATCTTTGCCCCAGGTGATGGAGAACCTAGCTACGCCTCTGTGTGCATGTATATATCTCAGACACAGTATACAAGATGTGTCTGGCTGAATGCTTATGTCTCCCAGAGAGAAGAGAAACCACCTTAGAGGTAAATGAATCACAACAAATGTGTCCCCACTGTAGGGTGCCTACAGTACATCCTACCCCGGAATATATTAGAACAGGGTTGTGATGACCACTGGGGTCCATATCCTCCCCGTCACCGGAGAATCTAGTGGAGCCCAACACCGCACGGAATACAGGGTAATCACATAGTGGCTAGCATAAAAAACGCACTATAACCTCGGTGGATCAAGTAAGGGAAAGAACACTTTAATGTGAAGTAGACATATTACATACACAGGGTATTAGTAGTGTTTTATAGTCATCATCTTGGATATTACAACAAAAAAGCCCCTCCACCATGGTTAATTCCAATAGCAGCCTCTGTTAATTTGCAATCACCGTGCATTCACTTTACATTAAGTGGAATTCTGTAAAAAAAAAAGAGAGAAGAAAAATAAACAATAAGTCCAACAAAAATGGACCATTTAAATTTCATACATGGGACTAGAATATATATACAGTATATATATATATATATATATATATATATATATATATATATATATACATTTTTTATTTACTTTTTCAATACTTTTTCTTCTGAATATACATTATCAATCTATACCTAATAAAGTCCATCAAAAATGGACCATTTAAATATCATACATGAGACTAGAATATATATGTATGTATATATATATATATATATATATATATATATATATATATATACACACAAACATCCAATGATAGGCAGCACTCCAATGTCAAGGTGAAAAAATAGCTTAAATAGCCCTCGTGCGACGTTTCGGCTCTGTGCAATGAGCCTTTCTCATTGCACAGAGCCGAAACGTCGCACGAGGGCTATTACAGCTATTTTTCACCTTGACATTGGAGTGCTGCCTATCATTGGATGTTTATTGGATATGGAACTGTGATCGGGTTCCCAAGGGATGCACCCATCTTTACTTTTAAAGCTGGTACTGCTGGACGGTGGACTTCATATACGGGCCGCTCTACTGTACAGTATGTAGGTACTGAACAAGGAGAGGGCTGCGCATGGGGGCAGTGAGGCCTGTAAAATGTATTAAAAAAAACCTTCAGGACTGAGCCTGTTTTGGCCTTGAGGACGAAGCCGATTTTCTCAAATCTGACATGTGTTAACTTATGTAGTAATAACTTGGGAATGCTTTTACCTATCCAAGTGATTCTGAAATTGTTTTCTCGTGACATATTGTATTTTGTTAGTAAAAAAATTTGGTCGATAAATGTAATATGTAAAAACACCAAAATGTTGAGAAAATGTGCAAAAATATGCATTTTTCCAAAATTAAATGTATCTGCTTGTAAGACAGACAATAATACCACACAAAATAGTTACTATTGCATATATTCCATATGTCTACTTTATATTTGCATCGTTTTTTGAACATCATTTTATTTTTCTAGGACGTTACAAGGCTTAGAACTTTAGCAGCAATTTCTCATATTTTCAAGAAAATTTCAAAAGCCTATTTTTTCAGGGACCAGTTCAGTTCTGAAGCGGCTGTGAGAGCCTTATATATTAGAAAGACTCCATAACTCACCCCATTTTAAAAACTGCACCCCTCAAAGTATCCAAAACAGCATTCAGAAAGTGTTTTTAACCCCATAGGCGTTTCTCAGGAAATAAAGCAAAGTAGAGGTGAAATTTACAAATTTAATTTCTTTTTGCCAAAATTCATTTGTAATACAGTTTTTTCTGTAACACAGAAGGTTTTACACGAGAAATGCAACTCAATATGTATTTCCCAGATTGTGCAGTTTTTAGAAGTATCCCACATGTGGCCCCAGTGTGCTTATGGACTGAATAACAGGCCTCAGAAGCAATGGAGCACCTAGAGGATTTTGAGGCCTCCTTTTTAAAAAAAAATATATTTTAGACACCATGTTTTCGCTTCCCGCATTCCAAGAGCCATAACGTTTTTATTTTTCCGTCAATAAAGTGGTGTGAGGACTCATTTCTTGCAGGATCTACTGTAGTTTTTATTGGTACCATTTTTTGTTACGTACAACTTTTTGAGCACTTTTTATTAACATTATTTTTATACCTGAGGTGACCAAAAAACAGCAATTTTGGCGTTTTAAATTCTTTATGATTTACTGCGTTCACCGTGTGAGTTAACTAATAGTATATTGTAATGGTTCGGACTTTTACGGATTCAGCGATACCAATTTTGTGTATTTTTTTTATTTTTTACATTGCTTTAGTGAAAAAAATTGCGAAAAGGGTTTTGTTTTGGACTTTAAATATTTATTTAATTGTTTTTCACAAATAAATGTATTTACTTTTTTTTTTTTTACACATTTTATTAGTCCCCCTAGGGGACTTGAACCAGTGATCATTAGATCACTGGTACAATACATTGCAATACTAATGTATTGCAGTATATTGTCATTTTTACAAGCTAATGTAACAGCTCGATCGCTGTTCCTGTCCATTAGTCCTGGGTGTCAGCTGTAATAATATGCATGTGAATCCGCTCCATACATCCCCCCCCCACACACCACGACATGCTATTAAGTCGTGGCACACAAAGGGTTAATGTGCAACGGGTGGTGCGGAGTGAAAATTAAAATTTTCCACTGATATGCCATTTGAGTGCACAATATGTTGTGCCCAGTTTGTGTCACTGAAGACAAATACCTCAATATTAAATCGGGTTCTACCGAGTGTGGCGATGCCAGATCTGTGGGTGTAAACTGCTGTTTGGGCACGCTGTAGGGCTCAGAAGGGAGGGGCCGGCATTTGGCTTTTGGAGCGCAGATTTCGCTTGGTAGTAGTTCTGTTTGGCGTTTTGCTGGTATTTTACTTTATAATGTGGGGGCATGTGTAAGCTGGGCAGAGTACATCAGGGGTATAATAAGAGGGTATAATAATGGGGTAAATAAATAATAATCCGCAGATATGTGCCCGGTGTCGCACTGATAAATGGTGCCCAATCTTATCCACTTTTGGAACACTCTGCGCATTTTGCATCGCCATATTCTGAGAGCCAGAACTTCTTTATTTCTTCTTCACCGGAGCTGCGTGAGGGCTTATTTGCTGCGGGATAATCTGTAGTTTTCATTGGTACCATTTTGAGGTACATGCGTTTTTTTTATCACTTTTTAGTCCATTTTTTGGCAAGCAAGGTGACCAAAAACCAGCAATTCTGACAATGGTTTTTATTCTTTTTTTTTATGGCGTTCACCCTGCGCTATAAATAATAATTTTACTTTATGTTGCAGGTCGATACGATTACGGCGATACCAAATCTATATAGTTTTTTTTACGTTTTGCAGCGTTTGCGCGATAAAATCTCTTTTTTATAAAATAATTTATTTTCTGTGTCACCATATTCTGAGAGCCATAACTTTTTTGTTTTTAATCAAAAAAAAAAAAACTGTGTAAGGGCATTTTTTTTGCAGGACGGGTTACGAACGCGGTGATACCAAATATGTGTACTTTTAACGTGTTCATTTTTTTCCCTATAATGAAAGACTTATAGGGAATAGAAAAAAGCATTTTTTTGTTGATGTAACGTATAACTTTTATTTTTAAACTTTTATAAAACATTTTTTTTTCTTGTCCCATTAGGGGACATTTAGACTTGCAGCACTGATCGCTGCTGGAATACATTACACTACCTACGTAGTAGATACAATATATGTTTTTCGATATTACTACTAGACACTCACCATCTGAAATAAGGAACATTAGACATATATGGTCTGCTTATCTGTCCTTAAGATTATTATTTAATAAAATCATTATTTATATATTTTTCCGTGAGCTCTATGGGATGCTGGGTTAACGCTGTACAACTTTGTTGCATTTTTGCACTGTAATAAATGTTTAACAAAAGATGGGATGATTTATGATCCCTTTTTTCTCTGACTGATTGATATATTGTATAAGGCTGGGTTCACACGAGCACATTAACATCCGTAATGGACGGACGTATTTCGGCCGGAAGTCCTGGACCAAACTCAGTGCAGGGAGTCGGGCTCCTAGCATCATAGTTATGTACGACGCTAGGAGTCCCTGCCTCTCTGCAGGACAACTGTCCCGTACTGTAATCATGTTTTCAGTACGGGACAGTAGTTCCACGGAGAGGCAGGGACTCCTAGCATCGTACATAACTATGATGCTAGGAGCCCGGCTCCCTGCACTGAGTTCGGTCCGGGACTTCCGGCCGAAATACGTCCGTCCATTACGGACGTTAATGTGCTCGTGTGAACCCAGCCTAAAGGAGTTTTGGTTGGAATACTATAGGGCTTGTTTCTCTTAGCCATAGATCCCAGATTGGTCTTCCTCATATACCTCTGTGTTGATTATAGATCCAGACATTAGTGTAGTGGATACCGGAGACTCGTAGTTCTCGCATACAAAGACGTGGGGAACATCTTGTCTCTAGGGACGTAAGGCATTAAACATATTCAAGCCTGTGTTTGAGTTGTGTAACATACAACCATTATACACTCCGTTACTAATGCAGGATATACTATCCATGACTTGGTCATAATACTGATATAATTAATGTAATGTATACTTGCTTAGGTCATATTGTATTGGTAGTTTACCCTAGTCAAAGATGGTGCTATAGAGCACACATAACTTAAGAGCGCCTGCGCGGCGAGAACACTTCCTTATTCTAATATAGTGATGTCTGTTGTCACACTGTTGTACCATAGAACATGTGTATTGCTTTACCCAAAGGGCAGCTAGTGTTTGGGCATGCACAACTCGGTGCTTGAGACGCCGAGAATTTTTTACTCGACACATATGGAGTCCGTTCAGGAGAAAAATATATGTTTAGATTGGTGAGTGTCAGCTTTTTCAGATTTTAATAATGTTCACTGTTTAAACTCAATTAGTGTATTACACTTATTTAAATGCACATGCTTGATATAATATGATCCAACAGTTTGTTATATTATATGTCATGACTTAACTCTTAACACGTTTTAATTTCATTTTGATACACTGTTACGTACTGTGAATTTCTTTGTATTATTTGTATAATTGCCAATATTTCTAGCACTTGTTAATTGAACTATACTCTCTCTATATATACTTGTGTGCGGTTATCACAATTTGCTTGAAAATGCTTCCATTGAGGAAGTGTAACGTTGCTGGGTGATTAAACCCCTCACTTTGTTTTGAGTGCTGCTTCCGTGCTCTTTATTTTGTGGCTATATATATATATATATATATATATATATATATATAAAAGAACCAGCATAGAGTATAGTAACGGCACCAGGACTTCAAGGCAGATGAAAAACAGGGTGGATTTATTCACCTCAAACACAGCAACGTTTCGGTTCAACAGGAACCTTTCTCAAGCCATCACAAACTAACAATGGTGTCAGGTATAAATAGAGGGAACATACATCAATTAGCAATCAAGTCATTAAATGTACAATACCCATTATAAATGTGCACTATACAAAAATATTATAAATTTTGGTATAAAAGTGAATATATTTGAATTTAAAACAAGCCAATAATACATAGTGGTATATATATATATATATATATATATATATAAGTCATGTGTAAATATCATAGACAGTGATAATGAGAGTAATTAGAGTGGTATGGAATGAGGCAGGGGCCAATTAAATCCAGGTGAAAGTTAATAAACTTAATAGACTTACAGTTAGCAATCTGTATGTAATGTCCACATAGCCGGCGTGTAGATTCCGCGCGCATCAAGTGCGCATGCTCAAAGATGGCGTCCAAACCGGATATACAATCCGGTGGAACGCATCAGAAAGAGTAGTTGCTACTGCGCACGCGTGAACACGGAACTTGCGTTCCAGTGTCAATGCGCAAGCGCCAGTGTCAACGGGAATACTTGATGTTGCATTCCTAAGTGTACCCACTGTTGAAAATGTGAGGAGGAAATGGGAGGCAGATTCCAAGAGATTAATCTCCCTCGAATTACATCTTTCCACGCTTGGTGAATATTACGGATGTCTCCGAATACCACGTGGTATGCGTTCACATTTGAGACCTAATCTCTTCCCTACAAATACAGCTTTTAAGGAGAGATTTGAAGCAATTTCCAATAAATACTCTCAGGATCTTCTGCTATTGAATCTTGAGTTTTTACAAAGAGAGATCGATGTGGTTAAAACACGCCTGAGTGAAAGGGATGCTCAGTTGAAGGAGATGGTATCCTCACAGGATCTTTTAACCATGAAAGATAAAGCTACCCTATATCTGCAGAAATTCAGAGGGGATATCGAGAAAACAAAGCGCCAGAAATGGCAGCGCGATCTCGATGATTATGCCACGGGCAAAATCTATTGTTGGCAAGGAGAAGATTCTGACCCAAGGGGTCCCAGGAGGACCGAAAGAGGACCAAGAAGACGACAGAGGGGAGCTGAGCCATACATCACAGATTCAGAACTCTCTGACGATCAATATGCCATACCTTTTTTAGGCGACAACCTGGATACCCCTATGGGGGGAGAAAGCGAACCCGCAGGGGCGGAAGGAAACATAGGAGGAAGAATGAATTACAACAAATCCAGGGGACGGATGACCTCAACACGGGGGACACGGCAATATCAGACCAGGAAGAGAAATCTTCAGACCTAGTGGTGAATATATCGTCATGTGTGTTATCTGTTCCACAGGTCAAAGTTCTCATTATCACTGTCTATGATATTTACACATGACTTATATATATATACCACTATGTATTATTGGCTTGTTTTAAATTCAAATATATTCACTTTTATACCAAAATTTATAAAATTTTTGCATATTGCACATTTATAATGGGTATTGTACATTTAATGACTTGATTGCTAATTGATGTATGTTCTCTCTATTTATACCTGACACCATTGTTAGTTTGTGATGGCTTGAGAAAGGTTCCTGTTGAACCGAAACGTTGCTGTGTTTGAGGTGAATAAATCCACCCTTTTTTTCATCTGCCTTGAAGTCCTGGTGCCGTTACTATATTCTATGCTGGTTTCTGTCTAAAAAGAAGGGGAATTCATTCATCCCCTGGTGACGAGCACATGGCCTGATTTTTTGGAGTCGTGGAGTGCTGTGTTTACTTGCTCTTTCTGTATATATATATATATATATATATATATATATATATATATATATATATAGGCAAAAAAGCGGCACCGTTTTTCAAATCTGTGAAATCAGGGTGCAATATTCCCGTTTGGACATGTGACCAGTGTCCCTAGATACTAAGTCAAATCCTCCAAAATACAAGACAGCACTCCTCAGTTAGTGAAAAAAGTGGATTTATCTAGAGAGAAAGTGTGAGTGTAAGTTATAAATAATGGGGGGGAAAAAAAGAAAGTGTAAAGCAGCACAGCAACAGCAGGTGCAGGCCTCCTGGGTTGAGGCTAGGAACCCTTGTCAGTATAAAAATTCAAAAATGAAGAGACCGCACTCCAGGGAAACCGGTGAAAAAGGTGATGTGTTTATTCACCCCATAGGTAGGCAACGTTTCGATCCGTCTCAATGGGATCTTTGTCAAAGATCTTGACAAAGATCCCATTGAGACGGATCGAAACGTTGCCTATGGGGTGAATAAACAATCACCTTTTTCACCGGTTCCCTGGCGTGCTGTCTCTTCATTTTTGAATATATATATATATATATATATATATATATATATATATATATATATAGGATTGTGTGTGTGTATGTATGCTTCCGTTACTGCCTTTCACTATTATGGGGGTTACGGAAACAGAGTAGCTCAGCAAGCTACGCTGTTTTTGTAACTCCCGACCATATAGTCAGGAAGTGGCCGGGAGGCAGCAGAGGCAGAAAAAAGTAGAACGGGGTTTCGGGGGGGCCCATTCTAGAGATAGGTGCGTGTCCCAGAAGTAGGATCTGCATCTATCAGACATTTATGACATATCCTGTGTATATCAGAAAAAAGGAGATTTTTGAAGCAGCACTAGTCCCGAGTATGGTGCGGTGCACGCTGTCAAGCCAGGCAAACCAACTCCAGCACGATGTATATCCAAAGAAGTAGTAGGACAACAGCACACGTCTTCAAATCATCAAAGTGGTTTTTATTGTCAAGACATCCACAAACGACAAGCAACGTTTCGACCCATAGTGAGTGAAGGGTCTTTGTCAAGCCTTGACAAAGACCCTTCACTCACTATGGGTCGAAACGTTGCTTGTCGTTTGTGGATGTCTTGACAATAAAAACCACTTTGATGATTTGAAGACGTGTGCTGTTGTCCTACTACTTCTTTGGATATCCTGTGTATATGTCATAAATGTCCCTTATGGGAAAACCTTTAAGGCTCTATTCACACAACCGTTGTTAACGGCCGTGTGACTGCTGTTTTTTTTTTAACGGCCATCACACGGCTACATTAAAATCTGTTGACGCCAATGGGGTATTCACGTGGCCTGAAGTCCCCGAGCAGAGCATTAGCTAGTGCGTTGCCCGGGGACTCCAGCACTGCTCATGACATCACTGTCCATATATGGACAGAGATGTCAGGAGTTTTCCCAGGGCTGTGGTATTTATTCCAGTTTAGATATGTTATATGTCCTCATGTAAATTTATAGGTATTCATTTTTGTCTTTGATATGTGCAGGCGCCTAATTTTTGACGTTTGTATAGGGTCTATATCTGTATAGGTATTCATTATATTAGCGCTCTGCCTGGGGACTGACTTTGGGAAAGCCCCTGACATGACTGTCTATACATAAACAGTGACGTCAGGAGCTTTCCCTGGACCCTAGTCCCGGGTCAGAGCCTGTACTAGCACTCTGCTCAGGGACTCCAGCACTGCTCCTGACGTCACTATCCATATATGGGCAGTGACGTCAGGAGTTTCCCATCGCTGCAGCGCTGGACCCAGGAAAGGGAAGTATAATCATTGTTTTGCTTTTTTATGTGGTAGGGTATGTTCACACGGGCTATTTTCAGACGTTTTTCGGGCTGTAAACGCCCAGAAAAATGGCTGAAAAATCAGAAGCAGAATGCCCACAAACATCTGCCCATTGATTTCAATGGAAAATATGACATTTTGTTCCGACTGGGCGTTATTTTACGCCTCATTTTCAAATAACGGCGTGTAAAAAGTCGCCCTGTAAAAAGAAGTGCATATTACTTCTTGAGCCGTTTTTGGAGCAGTTTATCATTGACTCAATAGAAAAACAGCTCCAAAGTCGGCCGTAAAAAACGCAGCAAAAAACGCTAGTTGATTAAAAAACGGCTGAAATTCAGAGGCTGTTTTCCGTTTAAAATATACCCTTACTGATTATTTATTATTTGTGCTTTTTGACAGGTTGAGTTGTTTGACTACTTTGGACTACTTCAAAGACGGCGTTTTTTTTATTCTCAATAAAATGGTTACCGAGGGCTGTGTGGGTGTTTTTTATTTCAATAAAATATTTTTTTAATATCTCAGTTTTTTTTTTAAACTATATTACTACCGCCTTAGTAATGGGAGCTGTGTGATTGACAGCGTCCATTACTAAGGAGGGGCTTAGTGTTAGCTGGTGAAAAGGCTAACACTAACCCCCATTATTACCCCGGTACCCACCGCCACCAGGGGTAACGGTAAGAGTCGGGTACGATCCAGTACCTGACCATCTGTAGTGATGGATGCGTAATGGGGCGGCCGCAAGCTGGTGTTATTAGGCTGGGAAAGCCCAAAAACCATTGCATTTCCCACCCTGGTAATGCTAGCCTGCTGCTACTATGTTGTATCTGGCTGGTTTTGAAAAAAGGGGGAGACGGGACTCCACGTAATTTTTAAAGGAAAAAAAAGAAAAGTATAAGAAAAAAATGGGGCCCCCCCCATTTTTCATAACCAGCCAGATACAACATAGCAGCAGCAGCAGCAGCAGCAGGCTAGCATTACCAGGGTGGGAAGGGTTTTTGGGCTTTCCCAGCATAACAATACCAGCCTGCGGCTGCCCCAGTGCCCGACCGTAGCTACAAATGGTCGGACACTGGATCGTACCCGGCTCTCCCCGGTACCCCTGGTGGTGGTGGATAAACGGGGTAATAATGGGGGTTAGTGCTAGCCTTTTTACAGGCCAACACTAAGCCCCAGCCTTAGTAATGGATGCGGTCAATCAGACAGCGGCCATTACTAAGGCAGTAGTGATAATGTTAAAAAAAAACAGACCTTAAAAATAATATTTTATTGAAATAAAAAACAGACACAACCCTTGTTAACCATTTTATTAAGATTTAAAAAAACACCGTAATTTAAGTAGTCCTCGAATCCGGAGTAGTTTAACAACCCAACCTGTAAAAAAAACACAAACAAAATAATAATTTGTAACACATAAAAAAGCAAAGTTATTATGCTTCCGTTTTCTGGGTCCAGCGCTGGAGCCGCAATGTCACCGAGCTGCGCGGTTTCTGTAACTTCAGGGTGTATAGGGGGCGTTAACACTAAGGCTGGGTTCACACAACCTATTTTCAGACGTAATGGAGGCGTTTTACGCCTCGAATTACGCGTGAAAAAACACCCCTAATACGCCTACAAACATCTGCCCATTGCATTTAATGGGAATTACGATGTTCTGTTCCCACGATTTATTTTACGCTTCGCTGTCAAAACGGAGAGTAAAAAGATGCTCTGTAAGGCCCTGTTCACACTGAGTTTTTTTTGACAATTTTTTTGGCGTGGAAACCGCTCCGCAAAACTCATCAAAAAACGCCCGAAAATGCCTCCCATTGATTTCAATGGGAGTTGGACGAGTTTTTTTACTGCGAGTAAAAAAACCACGTCGCGGTAAAAAGAAGTGACATGACCCATCTTGAGGTGGTTTCCGCCTCCAAAACCCCATTTCAATCAGTTAGAAAGGGTAAAAAAACACCTTGACGAGTGTTTTGACGAGTTTTTGTCAAACCACTGTGCAAAAAACGTCTGGAGCAGTTTTTGCAGGAGGCATTTTCCTCCTGCAAAAAACTCACTTCTTGAAGCGTTTTTTGGAGCTGATTTTCCATTGAACACTATGAAAAACGCCTCAAAAAAACACCTGAAAAGAAGCCTCAAAAGAAGCTCCAAATTTCATTCTCAGCTTCATAAACGCCTGAAAATCAGAGGCTGTTTTCTCTGAAATCAGCGCCGTATTTTTCCAGATGTTTTTTGTTAAGCGTGAACATAACATAAAAGTGCCTAGTGCAGCATCAACTAAATATGGCCAAGGTTTAACCAACACTCTCCCCTGCCTAATATGCCCCTCTCCCCTCCTCCCACAGAGCCTCTGCCACCATCTGTGCCCCCCACCACAAATAAAGGTTCAAAATCCTCTTCAGTGTCCCCTGCTCATGAGACCCCCTGTCACGTTTTGTTCCCCATAGTACCCCTACCACTTGCTGCCTGGCATTTTACCGGACAATATAGAGCAGCATGCTACACTATTTTGGTCACAATTTTTTTTCCTTGCAGTAGAAGCTTCTAAGGCTTCTTTCACACTGTGGTATTTCTATCAGTTTACTGTATGTGGCGGGAAAGCGTCTGACGCTTATGATAAACGGATCCATAGACCCCCATACACCCGACGCTTTTTTCTTGCTGCGTGGAATAGCTTTAAAGGCTGCGCTATTCCATGCATATGTAAGCGTTTTATTTTTAACATGGGCCTCTATGGAGGACGGATAGCAGAGACATTCGTGTTTTAAACTGTTTAATGATCTCCTGGGAGCTTTATCAGCACATACATTATATTGATAGAAATACTGTGGTGTGAAAGCCGCCTAAGAGCGTCCAATGCAGATGTGAACAAAGCCCAATGCTGACAATGATAATAAGTCTGCATCAGTAGTCTAGCTAGCGGGGGGACTGTGGCCCGGGGCCCACTGAGATGGTGGAGCCCTCCACTCCCGCCGCCCCCATTATGACCGCGCGCTAGGCGAGAGAGCAGATGCGCAGCACGCTAGGCGAGAGCATGCTGCTGCTGCTGCTGCCGCTGCCCACCAGGAGATCCAGTTAAGATAATATACAAGGATAATGGCTGATATATACAGGGATGATGGGGGTTAATACAGGACTACGCATCAACCATCATCCCTGTATATACCAGCCATCATTCCTGTATGTAACCCCCATCATCCCTGTATATACCAGCTAGGCTGGTATATACAGGGATGATGGTGTCACGATGCTTGACATTGTGCTTAGTTATGTAATGCTTGTATTCAGCTGCTCGGCCATGGAAACAAATAAACAAATGGCATTAAGCTTCCGGAATGCCGGTTTTGTGCTGATGTTAATGCCAGAGGGGGTTTGGAACTGCAGTTATTGAGTCAGCAGAGTGTTGGCAAATTTTACGCACTATGCGCCTCAACACTCACCGAACCCGCTCTGTAAATTTACATGGCCTGCCACTTTGTACCTATCTTGCTGTAGTTCGTAAACGTTCCTACTTTGTAATAATACCTCTCACAGTTGATCGTGGAATATCTAGGAGGGAAGAGATGTCATATCTAGGAGGGAAGAGATGTCACAAACTAAATATCTAGGAGGGAAGAGATGTCACAAACTAACTTGTTGCAAAGGTGACATCCTATACCAAGCTGGAATTCAGTGAGCTCTTTAGAAGCAGACTGCATGGGTAGGTGCATGACTATATACCTGTGGCAATGCGACTGAATGAAACACCTGAATAAAATGATTAAGTAGTGTGTTCCTAATACTTTTGTCCATATATTTTCATGTATTTATACATGTCATGGAAATATGAGGATTTCTAAAGAGGATTTCCACTCAAAACAAATATTTTTTGTTTTACAGAGAGATATTGAAATGTTACATTTTAAGTTGAAATCTTCCTTAATAGTTTTAAGTATGGAGTCTATTCTTTATATTACAAATTTCAGTTACTGAAAAAGATTGATTACTTACCGATAATCGGTTTTAAATGAACCTATGACAGCACCCCTGGAGAGACATCCCATTCGCTGGACAGGAAGCTTGATGATATAAAAAAAGAACATCTTTCCACACACACAGTCTTAGGAAAAACTCAGGATGAGAATTAGTTTAGTTCATTATATATATATATATATATATATATATATATATATATATATATATATATATATATATATATATATATATATATGAGATAAGCAGCATTCTGTGTCAAATTCCACCACAGTGATCGGTGCAAGCAGGTAATCCAGATCCGTGGATTATGAGAGATAAGTAGAAGAAATCCCACAGCACTCCAATCAGGGGCGTAGCTAAAGGCTCATGGGCCCCGATGCAAAAATTCTTACTGCCCCCCCCCCCCCAAACTTCTCATGGCCGACGGTCCGCAGCTTTCAGCTGCATCGCTGGGTCTCCTAAGTGACCCAACAATGCAGCACTAGCAGCCTGGGGCGTCACTAAGGCTGGGTTACGGACGTAATTCGGGCGTTTTAGCATTGAATTGCGTCCGAAAATGCGGCTCAAAAGCGTTGGCAAACATCTGCCCATTCATATGAATGGGTCTTACGATGTTCTGTGCCGACGGTCATTTTTTTTTACGCGCCGCTGTCAAAAGGCCCGCGTCAAAGAAGTGCCTGTCACTTCTTCAGACGTAAATGGAGCCATTTTCCATGGACTCCATAGAAAAACAGTTCCAATTACGTCCGTAATGGACGCAGCGAAAGACGCCTGCACATGCCATTACGGCTGAAATTACGGTGCTGTTTTCTCCTGAAAACAGCACCGTAATTTCAGCCGTAACAGACGCTGCCGTGTGAACATATCCTCAGGGCTTAAAATGTCAGGGGCAATAGCCCCAACACATATGTGTCCGCCCAAAAAAAAAGTGTGTATATGAGACAGAATAGAATATCTATAGCACTACGACCCTATAAACTATGGATAGGATTAGATACAATGGCTCAGCAAACAGTATCACACATGATAGGATTAGATACAGTGGCTCAGAAGGCAGTATCACACATGATAGGATTAGATACAGTGGCCCAGCAGACAGTATCACACGATAGGATTAGATACAGTGGCTCAGCAGACAGTACCACACATGATAGGATTAGATACAGTGGCTCAGCAGACAGTATCACACAAGATACGATTAGATACAGGGCCCAGCAGACAGTATCACACATGATTGGATTAGATACAGGGCCCAGCTCGCTGACATTGCGGCTCCAGCACTGGATCCAGGATAGGTAAGAATAATAATTTTGCTTCTTTATGTGTTACTGATTATTTTTGTGTGTTTGTGGTTTTTTTACAGGTTCGGTTGTTGGACTTCGGATTCCAGGACTTCAATGACGGCGTTTTTTTTATTCTCAATAAAATGGTTAATGAGGGTTGTGTTTTTTTATTTCAATAAAATATTTTTTCTTTGTATCTTTTTAAACTTTATTATCACCGCCTTAGTAATGGTCGCTGGATGATTGACAACCTCCATTACTAAGGCAGGGCTTAATGTTAGCAGGTGCAGAGGCTAACACTAACCCCCATTATTACCCCGGTACCCACCGCCACCAGGGGTGCTGGGAAGAGCCGGGTACAAACCAGTACCCGACCATCTGTAGTGACGGGCAGGCACCGTGGCGCCCGCAGGCTGGTAGCATTAGGCTGGGGAAGGCCAAAAACAGTGGCCCTCCCCACCCTGGTAATGCTGCCTGCTGCTGCTGCTGCTGTGTTGTATCTGGCTGGTTATGAAAATTGGGGGGGACCCCACATCGTTCTTTCCAATTATTTTTTATTTTTTTTTAAATGACGTGGGGTCCCCCCATTTTTCATAACCGGCCAGATACAATAAAGCAGCAGCAGCCTAGCATTACCAGGGTGGGAAGGGCCACAGTTTTTGGCCTTTCCCCTCCTGATAATACCAGCCTGCGGCCACCCCAGTGGCCGACCATCACTACAGATGGTCAGGTACTGGATCGTACCCGGCTCTTCCCAGCACCCCTGGTGGCGGTGGGTACCGGGGTAATAAAGGGGGTCAGTGTTCGCCTCTGCACCGGCTAACACTAAGCCCCGCCTTAGCAATGGACGTCGTCAATCAGCCGGCGGCCATTACTAAGGCGGTAGTAATATAGTTTAAAAAAAAACAAAGACATAGAAAAAATATTTTATTGAAATAAAAAAAAAACCCACACAGCCCTCATTAACCATTTTATTGATGATAAAAAAAAAAAACTGTCATCGAAGTAGTCCTGGAATCCGCCGTAGTCCAACGACCAAACCTGTAAGAAAACACACAAAAAATGATTAGTAACACATGTGTTAGGCTTAGATACAGGGCCCATGTGTGATACTGTCTGTGGGACCCTGTATCTAAGCCTACCACAAGGTAGGCTTAGATACAGGGTCCAGCAGACCGTAATCTTATACAGTATAAGATTACTGTGTGCTGGGGCCCTGTATCTAAACCTACAGTGTGGTAGGCTTAGATACAGGGCCCAGCAGACAGGATCACGCATGGGCCATGTATCTAAGCCTACCATGTGATTGGCTTAGATACAGGGCCCAGCAGACAGGATCACGCATGGGCCATGTATCTAAGCCTACCATGTGATTGGCTTAGATACAGGGCCCAGCAGACAGGATCACACAATCTATGATCCTGTCTCATGGGCCCCCTAAGCCTGCTACATCTTAGGCTTAGGGGTTGTGCAGTCCCTAAACATTGATGGCCTATCCACAGGATAGGCCATCAATAGCTGATGTGTCTCCCGGGACCCGCAAATCAGCTGTTTTGAAGGGGCCGCAGCACTCATACGAGAACTGCTTCCCCTTCATTTCACTACTCGCTCACACTGTGAATCGCCGACACGGATTCACAGTGTGACCGGAATGTAGTGACAGGAATGAAGGGGAGCAGCTCTCGTACGAGTGCTGCGGCCCCTTCAAAACAGCCGATTGGCGGGTCCCGGGAGTCGGACCCCGCCAGTCAGGGCTAACCTTACCTTCCTCTTCGGCCACTGCGGGAGTTCTGTCGTCTCGATGCTGTGCGCGGCGCATAGCGCTGTGACGTCATGCGCTGCGCACAGCGCTTGACGTCAGGACCTCCGCTGCGATCCGGAACCAGGAAGGTAAGTAAAGTATGTTACTATAGTAACAGGGGCCCGCGGCCCGAGTTACTATAGTAACTTTTTATTGATGTGGTGCGGGAGGCCGTGGGCCCCCATGGCTTTGGGGCCCGGTCGCAATTGCGACCGCTGCGACCCCTATAGCTACGCCAGTGACTCCAATGGTTCAAAGAAGCGTGTAGCTTTATTCAGTCAACAGCTGCAACGTTTCCATCCTGCTATAGGACCTTTTTCAAGCATAGTCATACAACAATACATGCAGCATATAAAGCGTGTGCCTCATTACAATAATGAGGAATCATTAACAAAGTGAACAGTCGAGTATTGTACAAAATACAAATAATTGTATAAAGGCATATGCTACAATCATGAAATATACGTGAAGTGATAAAAAAATCAGGTGTTAAATATAAACATACATATAAAACCAAGCATATGAGAGCTTGTTTAGCATTTAATCAAATATGCAACGTGTATAGGGGTTGAGGTTACCAAGTCATTCACCAATCGTAGACCGTATATCTCGTCCACTGTTTTGACATCTATGCAATTGCTAGTCTTATCTAAAGGACTGTCCTTTTTTCCCAGCCAAACCATGGATTGGTTTGGTCTGGAGTTAGATCTGTATAACTTTATTAGGAGTTTAAAACGTAAGGTGTGGTTCAGTACATGGGATGTGGATACTGACTCCAAAAATGTTGATAGCGGTTTTTGTCTGAGTAGTTTTGGACAGGATTAGAACATCCCATTGAGGCATATATGGATCTGGTTAAAAAATATATTGATATTCTGCATATTGGGAGTCAAGATGTGGGTTTGAGACATCCTAATGTTACAACTTTGGAAATGTTGGCTATTGAGGAATTGGTCCATAACCACGATCTGACCATAAAACCCGCAGACAAGGGCGGTGCGATCATGGTTATGGACACAGTTATGTATATGAGGGAGGCATACAAACAGTTGCAAGATGGGAATGTCTACAGATTACTTACTAGTGACCCAAGAATCGATATAGAGAAAAGAGGGGTGCAGTCATAGGTTCATGAAAAACAGATTACCTGTAAGTAATCAATCTTTTTACCCTTTCACCTATGACAGCATCCCTTGAGGTGTACAATGGAAGTCAAATTTTTAGGGTGGGACCACAGCTTGTAGTACCTTTCTTCCAAAGGCCAAGTCAGAGGCTGTATGCAGTTGTAATCGGTAATGCTTAAAGAGGCTCTGTCACCAGATTTTGCAACCCCTATCTGCTATTGCAGCAGATAGGCGCTGCAATGTAGATTACAGTAACGTTTTTATCTTTAAAAAACGAGCATTTTTGGCCAAGTTATGACCATTTTTGTATTTATGCAAATGAGGCTTGCAAAAGTACAACTGGGTGTGTATCATGTGTGTACATCGGGGCGTTTTTACCTTTTACTAGCTGGGCGTTAGGAATGGGAGTGTATGATGCTGACGAATCAGCATCATCCACTTCTGTTCGTTAACACCCAGCTTCTGGCAGTGCAGACATACAGCGTGTTCTCGAGAGATCACGCTGTGACGTCACTCACTTCCTGCCCCAGGTCCTGCATCGTGTCGGCCACATCGGCACCAGAGGCTACAGTTGATTCTGCAGCAGCATCAGCGTTTGCAGGTAAGTAGCTACATCGACTTACCTGCAAACGCCGATGCTGCTGCAGAATCAACTGTAGCCTCTGGTGCCGATGTGTCCTCGTTCGTCCGACACGATGCAGGACCTGGGGCAGGAAGTGAGTGACGACACAGGGTGATCTCTCGAGAACACGCCGTGTCTGCACTGCCAGAAGCTGGGCGTTCTGAAGAGAAGTGGATGATACTTCTCGTCAGAACGCCCAGCTAGTAAAAGAAGTAAACACGACCAGATGTAACACACATAATACACGCCCAGTAGGACTTTAGCAAGCCTCATTTGCATAAATACAAAAATGGTCATAACTTGGCCAAAAATGCTCGTTTTTTAAAAATAAAAACGTTACTCTTATCTACATTGCAGCGCCGATCTGCTGCAATAGCAGATAAGGGTTGCAAAATCTGGTGACAGAGCCTCTAAGGAAGGTGTGAGGAGAGCTCCATGTAGCAGCCCTGCATATCTGGTCTAGGGATGCCTCTGCTATCTCAGCCCAGGAAGTGGACACAGCCCTTGTGGAGTCAACCCCGATGAACTCTGGAGGCAGGAGATTCTGATTTACATAAGCTAAATGTATGGCCTGTTTGATCCATTTAGCTATAGTCGATCTACAGGTTGCCGAACCTTTGTTAGGACCCTGGAACTGAATAAACAAGTTTTCTGAGGTTCTTAAAGGAACAGTGTCATTACAAATTATTTTTTTATATGTTAAAGATGTTAGTGCTTTATTAAAAACGTTTATATTCATTTGTGTGTTTGTGTTTTACTTTTTCTTATTTTTACACTTTTTCTTCCCTATGGGGGCTGCCATTTTTTGTTCCATTTCTGTATGTGTCGATTAACGACACATACAGACATGGAATACGGCAGCCACAGTCCCATAGGGACTGCGAACGGCTCCCGTCCCATTGACTTCAGTGTACGGCGTCTGTGTGGGAACTGCGCATGCGCCGCTCCCACACAGTCCAATTCTAAATTGGCGCCGTCCGGCGCCATTTTCCTGTGGACCGGAAGTCGCGGCCGGACAGTAATATTACTACTTCCGGTCGCGGCTTCCGGATTTGTGCACTTGGACCAGCGGCAGCAAACGGAGCGGACGGGCCGGAGGGAGCCGCGGCGGCAGGAGCAGGTAAGAGATTTCAATGTATGTTCGTGTTTGTGTGTGTTTACTACTGTATGTAAACCTACTACACTGTGTGTTAGCTCAAAAAATGGCGACACACAGTGTAGGAGGTTACACCGTTCAAACCCCTCGTTTATCCCGGCACTAGCCAGGATAAAGGAGGGGGGGATGCTGAGAGCTCACTAGAGCGAGGGCTTTTTACCCAATTTTGCAATGCTGCAATTTTGGGAATAGCTCCATCTAGTGACCAAAAATGGGTAATATTATAAATTAGAATTAATTTATAATATTTCCTGACTCGTGAAAAAAATAAAAAAAATTTGAACAATGTTTAATCACCCACACACTAAATGTTTAATTTAAAAAAACAAAACATGTTTTTCTGGCAACACATTCCCTTTAAATCCTTAGTAATATTTAGATACAGGACCATGCATCTTCTTACGTCCAGGCAGTTAAAGTGCTGCTCCCTTGGAATTTTAGGGGAATCACAAAAGGAGGGGAGAAGAATTTCTTGGTCTAAATTAAATGAAGACAATACTTTAGGAAGGAACCCTGGTAAAGTTTTCAAGATGGCTCTATCTTCTAATAGTAGGGTATATGGAGGAGAGGCAGAGAGTGCCTGTATCTCACTTACTCTACGTGCTGGCTAACAATAATGTCATTTTGAGTGTCAACATCTTTAGGGTTATGGAGTCCAGTGGTTCGAACTGTGAATTTGGCATAGCCTGGAGAACAATATTTAAGTCCCTTGGAGGAACCGAGGACCTAATCTGGGGTTAATCTAGGGAGAGACTGCTCTTGTCCCACTGATCTAGAATGTCCCCTTGTAGAGCCCTGGACCTTAAATGAGCCCACAATACTGCTGGAATGCATGAGGTTATGAGGCCCAGAACAGACAGTTTTCCTGAAAGATGTCGTACGGTTTAAATATAGCTCTGAGACCCTGTCTACCGGGGGATTGATCTTCCCTTCTGGAAGGAAGCATATCTGCCTGGAGGAGTCTAGAAGAATCCCTAAAAAGACATCTGTTTGAGGGGATCAAGTTTGATTTTTTTAGATTTACGTTCCATCCCGGGTCCAACGGGATAGAATGAATTACCTTTATCTGCTGAATCAGGGTCTGAGTTGTTTCCGCCACTATTAGGAAATAGTCTAGGTAGGGAATTAGGAGGATGTCTCACCTCCTGATGTATGACATCATTTCTGCTGGTAGTAAAAACCCTTGGGGCTTGTGAAATGCCAAAGGGGAGGACTCTGTACTGGAAGTGAAACAAGGATCTGTTGAGGGTCACTGCTACCCTTAGATATTTCTGGTGAGGACTGCATACTGGTACATGATAATATGCATTCTCCAGATCTAGTGATGCCTTCACACAGTCCTTAGAGAGGAGATTTGAGGTTGAGGAAATGCTCACCATGCAAAAATTTTTGTAGGTCAAGTATGAATTTAGCTTTTTCAAATTTATTATGACCCTGTATTTCTCCTTCTGGTTTCTTCACAAGAAAAAGAGGGGAATAAAAGCATTTGCCTGTTTCTGTACTTGGGACCTGAATCAACACCACTTTTTTTTTTTTTTAATAAGTGATAGAATTTCTGACTGTAGGGCATTTTGTTTTTCTAAAATCTTTGGGGTCTTTGTAGGAAAGAATCTGTCTGGAGGATCTGAACTCTAGAACATACCCTCTTTTTACAATTCCTATTATCCATTGGTGAGATTTTTCCCCAATTTTTGTAAAGTAGGGATAGACAACACCCCACCATGGATCTTCTGGCGTCATTGTTGGTGGTCTCTGTTCTTTGGGTCGTTTTGAGTCCAGAGAAGGAAGCCCTTGTTCTTCTTAGGGAACTTTCGAGACCCTGAATTCCTGTCCCCTGGGGTTAGTTTTTTTTAATTAAACCTTTTGGGACGAAAGGAATCCATTGGCTTTCCTTGTGTAGGGAACCACTTTTTTCTATCAGACACTTTCTCTAATAGGTCATCTAGAGGGGGCCCATATAGAAAATCTCCAGAGCAGGAAATTACACATAATTTCCCATTTGAACCAGTGTCCCCCTTCCAGGATTTTAGCCAGATAGCCCTTCTAGCGGAGTTTGGGAGGGCAGCTGATCTGGCAGAGAGGCACACAGAATCTACCGAGGTGTCGGCCAGAAAATCTGCTGCCTTAGACGATACTGGAAGGGAGAAGAGTATTTGATCCCTAGGAGTCTTGCCTCTAATGTGAAGCTCCAATTGTGCTAGCCATATTTTTAGAGACCTAGCTACACAAGTGGCTGAAATGCCTGGCTTAAAAGCCCTTGCAGAAGCTTCCTATCCATGGGATGGGATAAGGAACCTAGATTCTCAAAGGGAAGAGCACTCTTACTAGATATTTGTGCCACTGGGGCATCAAGTCTAGTGGAATTATCCCAATCTTTGCAGACCTCTTCATGAACTGGATATTTCCTTTTAATGAACTTAGGAATACTAATCTTTCTATCTGGGTTTTTCCATTCCCTATTGATGAGACTTGTTATATTCTTATGGAGGGGAAAGGTTCTCTGCTTTTTGGGCCCTAAGCCTTCAAAAATAATGTCCTGTACTGAATGGGTAGTTTTGGGTCCTCAATATTCATCGTTGCTCTTAGTTTTAAGGAGCTGGTCGATATCTTCTGCTAAGAACAATTTTTTTCCTCCCCCATCCTCATCAGAGGTACTATCTGAAGAGCTCAGCTCTCCTAACTGAAAATCCTCTTTAGCGGAAGAATCAGATAAATTCATCAGACTAGAAGTGGATGGTTGATCCGTCTTTTTTCTTAGGGACTTAAGGGAATTTTTTACTTCTGCCCTTACAAGGTCCTTAATGCCAGACTTGTAGACTCTTCAATGATTACTTTGTCTAAACAAATCTGGCAGTCTTTTATTATAGGTAGGTGATTTTTTTTTATTACAAACTGCACACTTTTTGTTAGGGTTTTATTTCCAATTTCTTTCTAGGAGTTTCCCTGACCTGAAACATATGCACAAGAAAAGGGAACAGTGTTAGCAGAAAAAAAGTTTTGCAAGCCTCCAATGCTGGGGCATGCGTACCAGCTCTCAAGGGAGCCAAGAATGGCCCAGGGGAAACCGCTCTCCCTCCAGTGGAAGGGCACACACAGTGGGACCTGAACCATCTCCAAGGAGGGAAGTCATGGACCGGGAGAGGAGGGAGTACCTACCCCAGGCTTAAGGTTGCTCCCTCCAGAGGAGAAGTACCATTCAGAACACCTCTAGGGAGAGAAGGTAAAAATGAACTAGGGGGTCTGCAATCCAGGGAGATGTGCTTTTCCAACAGGACAATTCCAACCGGAGGACAGGAAACCTGACTGGGTGTGTGGAGAGGTGTGTCTTTTTTTATATCATGAGGCTTCCTGTCCAGCAAACGGGATGTCTCTCTAGGGGTGCTGTCATAGGTGAAGGAAAAACCTAATTTTGAACACTCAGGCTGAGTTCACACGGGGTGGATATGCTGCGTAAAAGCTATGGTGCAGTTTTTCACCAGGAATGTCCGCTGCCGAAAGCGCAGTACTTAGCCGTCCTGCTTGCAGGCCAGCCTCCTGGGATGACGTTTCATTCCAGGAGACCGCTGCAGCGGCAGTCAGATACGATGAAACGTCATACCAGGAGGCTGGCCCTCTGACGTTAGAGTTGGTCTCATAGGTAGATCAATTTCCAAGTATACATATATGCATTCCAATATACGGCCGGAGAATAATCCAGACACACACAATGTTTGGTGGATCATGCAGATTTCAGAAAAAACATGTTTTAGGTTTATTTATAACTTCCTGCTTTCAATTAACAACCATCAACCAATCAGATAATAACTGCAGTAGGATATATACGTCACTTTTACATAAAAGTAAACTACTTCACTATGTCTAGACTATTGCATGGTATTATCTATGTTCTGTCTTAATCAGCACTACATTTTATGACATACATAACAAGCTCATTAGTAACAACAATGTTTTCTTATCTGTAGTAATTTAGGATGCTATGTGCATCCTGTTCTGCCTGGTCTTCTGCATGGTGACCAGAATTATTTTCCTGTTTCACACAGCTTATTTCAAAACTGCTTATGAGACAATTGTATACAATGAATACTCTTTAATTGATAGTTATTTTGATAATTAATGAGAAAGCTATAATCTTAAACCCTCCCTGACATTTGACGTATCCATACGCCAAAGTCGGGTAGGGGAAGTATGGAACTGGCTCACGGAGTGAACCCGCTCCATACGATGCCAGTGTCGGCTGTTTGTTACAGCGGACACTTCACATTAACGAGCGGCATCACGCTCGAGCACGATCCCGCTCGTTTAACTCGTTACATGCTGCGGTCAATAGCATTTCTAACAGCTCATCGCACCCCCCGCAAAGCAATCGTGGGGGGGGGGGCGATGGTTGTTATGGCTGCCTGGGGGCCTAATGAAGGCCCCCAGGTCCGCCATATTTGTGCACCTATTAAGCCCTGCCTCCATCATGCTGACTGGAGATAAAGTGTCGTAGATCGTTTACCATAATCTGATTTATTCTCTCGACTTGACCATTGGACTGGGGATGGTAGGCTGAGGAAAAATCCAACTTCACACCGAGGAGTCCGCAGAGGGCTCTCCAGAACTTTGAGGTGAACTGAACCACCTGATCCGGCACAATGTGCAGAGGCAAGCTGTGCAGACGGAAGATGTGTTGGATGAAGAGATTGGCCAGAAGCAGAAGGTAGGCCGGTCAGTGGAGCAAAATGAGCCATCTTGGAGAATCGGTCCACCACCCAGACTGTACTGCAACCAGCAGTGGGAGGCAGGTCCGTGACAAAGTCCAAAGCAATATGTTGCCAGGGTGCATCGGGCACAGGCAGCGGCTGGAGCAGGCCAGCTGGTTTGGGCAACTTTATTTGCTGCGCACACCGCCCAGGAGGAGACTAAGTCCGTGATGTCTTTGAGCAGTGTGGGCCACCAGAACTGACGAGCAATCAGGTCTTGGGTCTTACGGGCACCCGCGTGACCTGCCAGTTTGGAACGGTGTCCCCAGCGGAGGATTCTTCTTCTGTCTGCCAGATGCACAAAAGTCCTCCCCGGGGGAATATCTCTAACTTGCAGAGGGTTGATGATGCAGGATGGATCAATGATATTCGGTGGAGACTCCATAGTATCCTCTGTCTCGAACGACCTGGACAAGGCATCGGCCCTCACATTCTTGTCGGCCGGACGGCAGTGGAGTCATTGTGCCGTTTGGAGATAGGTGAAGTTCTTGTGGTCTGTGAATATCAAGATGGGATGAACTGCGCCCTCTAGTAGATGCCTCGACTCCTCCAGAGCCAATTTGATGTCCAGTAACTCCTGATCCCCAATCGAGTAGTTGCGTTCCCCGGAAGAGAAGAGTTTAGAATAATAGCCACATATCATAGTCTTGCCCTTGGAACCTCTTTGGAACAGGAGTGCACCAGCACCGACAGAGGAGGTGTTCACCTCCAACGAGAACTGTCGAGATACATCTGGATGATGGAGGATAGTGGCTAACGTGAAGGCACTCTTCAGGCCATTAAATGCGGCTTCCGCCTCATATTCATTATTTGGGTTGGAGAAATTTCATTACCACAGGAATTGATTGGATACATTAATCAGAACAAATAAAATCTTGTCTTCACTGAGGAACACCATAAAACGAAGGTTCACTTTTTGAACTTCGACATTTTTCTTGATGAAGAACAATTGGCTACATGTAACTATTTTAAGCCTACAGATTGTAATAGTTATAGGCTTAGGAAGCTGCTATCACAGGTCGTGGATTGCGAATTTTCCTAAGGGTCAATTTAAACACAAAGAGAAATTGCACTAATGTTACAGATTTCACTACAGTGTCAAATTTAGTTATACCTTTTTTGCACGTAATCAGAAAAAAAAATTGTAGACTAAGCTCTCCTGAAAGTAGCTAATGAGTGATCGTAATAAATCAGTACCTAGTAACACCGATATATACCAGGATAATGCGCAATCTCTCGAAGACAGCAGGGACCGCGCATGCGCGTTACTGGCTGTATAGCAGAACAGCCCATACACAGCACGCCACTAGTGACGTGTCGTATACCCAGATGAAAATTGATGATAAACACAGTGGCCAGAGCGTGACATCACCTGTCATGTACCCCACGGCAGCATCTGGAAATGGGGTCAATTTGAAAACTAAGTTCATTACAAATGTATCTACATTCAGAAGTTAAAAAGAATTAACACGTACACGTTTTAACTCTGAAAACCCCTTTAATTTATAAAAAAAAAAAATTAATAGATTTGTCAATATTGACCAATGTTCGAATCTCACTACCTTGGCTGTGTCCTATATGTCAAATCTCTTTTAAAAAATTGTGTGGGATTTCTTCCCAAATTAATTCAATTCGTGAAAGTTCTATACATTTTTAAGTTTAGAACTAGATTAGTATCGAATATTATAGTTCTGGTGGCGAGTCTATATCATTACTTATTATCTATCACGTCTTTGCGCCTGAGATTCCATGGGAGCATAAATTTAATTAAAAATAAGATAAAAATAGAGAAGTAAAAATCTAAAAAAAAAACAAGAAACAAATGTACATCTATTATCTACCGATTAGGCATAAAACTTGCCCGTATTGTCACTACTTCAGGCTTTTGCTCTTAAAATATGCTGCTGTTAATATAGTCTTTGTTGGGTCTCAAATCTTCTGAAGGAGTCCCAACAATATTCATGTTAAATTTTGCATCTAATGCTCCTAGGGAATATTAAACATTAAAAATTTTATATATTTGTCACCATTGACCTATGTACAAACTCCACTATCCTGGCCGTGTTCTGACCTCTATATGTCAAATCTTTCTATTGAAAACCATGTGGGATTACTTCCCAAATTAATTTAATTCTTGATAGTTCTATACTTTCATTTTAGTACTACACTGGTATCGAAGATTAAAGTTCTTCTTGTTGGCAAGCCTAGATCATTACTGATTTATCACGGTCACACTGTAAAAAATGTTTTGCTTCTGAAAATCCATGGAAGCGTCAATTTAAATCAATTGACAATAAGTTATAAATGGATAAATAAAAATTAAAAAATTTAATTTAAATCTAGTATCTATTGATTAGGCATAATACTTTAAATATCTTGGCCATACGGTCCCTACTTTAGGCTTTTGGACGTACGGTCCCTACTTTAGGCTTTTGTTCTTATAATACGATGGAGTGTTCTCCAAAAGGATATAATCTGTGATAAGCTCATTATTCAAGATCTAGAGCCATATATATTCAGTGTCTAACAGAACACTGCTTGCTGGTGTGTATGTAGCTTTATTTATCTTTTTATTCCCTTTTGGTTAATAGTTATTTATTTGTATATTTTTCTTTTAACATTAACATATTCCTGTATGTGGTCCAAGATGAGTAACATGTCTGTGTCCCTTCACTATGTTATAGCCCTTTAGCGATAGTCCGGGAAGGTATAATTTGTGTGACTGAGTACACAATTTATTGTTGATTGGTTTGGGCCAATTCGAGCTCAAAATGAATAATCACACTATGTTCTTTTTCTTTTGTATGTTTAATGTAGTGTGCGATCCCCAAGGGACTGATTTTCTCTTTAGGGTGAGATTTGCTATCCATACTGATACATACAAACTATCGTTATTGCATTCTGATATTTAAGACTTTCTACCTATTTTATGACATATACAAATATTGTTCTGTGTCTTGGGTATTTTGCAGACATTGCTACATTTAGTTTCCATATACTACAGTTAGTACGTTTGAAAAAAAGACATGGTGAAAAAGGGAAGGCATACTAGAGGTGGTTAAAAGTTCAGCCCAACCACTCTTCATTCAACAAAATGGAATATTATCAACATCGTTTAGACAATCGTAACAAATTGATCTTATTACTTACTAATACCATTCCAACTGAGAAAAGAAGCCCTACAAGGAGGATCGCAACAAAAATATATACTACTGAAGAAACGAAATACATGACTGACTTATTTTTAGAATTTGAAGATTTTAGTAAAGCGGAACTGATGCATAATCTAGATGCCACTTTTTTAAAAATGTATATCACAGAGAATCTCACCCCTAGAGGTTTAAGATTACCCTTTTTATCAGCATTCCCTGATGATACACTCTTTTCCTTAGAATGGAAAGAATACATGTCCACATGCTCTAGAGGTATGATGGAGCGACTATATAATAAAAGAACATCGCTATCTGACCATTTTTCCAAACTTCTCAATATCACGTGGGTCAAGTTAGAATTATACAAAAAACACCAAGATTTCCAAAAAATAGAATTATCTATTAAGAATAGATTGTTGAAATTGGAGAGAGATGTAATCGAAAAAAAAGCAACTAAATTTAAACGTGATAGACAGGATTTTGCATGTCAATCAATTGACAAACCCACAACAGAATCCCTAGACAAAGAACAAAACAAACAGTCAACTCTATATCATCATAATCGACCATATGGAAATCCTAGGATTAATAAAAACATAAGTACAAATACAAAAAGATATAGTAGGTACACCTACAGAAGAAATACTAATACACCTCAACAGGAAAATGTAGAGACCAATAGAATCTATAAAAAATATAATGAAAACAAAATGAAGGATTATAGTCATCAGAACATAGTAAGGCAAACAGATCATCACCAAACAATAAAGAATACGGAACCATGGATTCCACCCAATATTAATTTACCCCCACTATTTCCTAAAGCTACTATGGAAACAGCGCATATAGATATGTCACATCATTCTAATTCAATAGATAACACATTTTTTACCACACATGACTCACCTGACGGTATAAATACCACTTTCCGTTGGATAGGCACTCCGGTCCACACAGGTAGTCGCCCAGAACCGACTTTTTCATCACCTTTGATACTATATCTCAATGACATGGATAGACCCACCGCAGATCCTATCACTCCTGAAATAGAGACATCGAACTCTACAATAAATAGCACACTAACCAATATATCTTTTTTAGAGTTCCCCCCAAGTTCGAACATCAGTCCTCAAACACAAAAATCCAAGACATCACCCCCTATAGGGAATCATGTAATCACAAAATATTTTCAAGCCCTCCCAAATCAAATGCATCTATCCAGATCTACGAAAAGAAAAGAAAGATCAGAGGATGCAGAGGGGGGAAAAAAAGAAACCCACAAAAAAAGCAGGGAGGATTAGAAACCGACTTGCAAGAATCTATTGAAATTGAGAATATACATGAAAAATCCAGTAATGTGTTTAATTTATCACAATATATACTCAAAAAAGGAGAAATAGAGTTACTATCTAAAGGCTTGTCGTTTTGTCCCACACAATCAGCTGATGAATTTCAACTTTTTTTAGATTTAAATAATTTTATTAGAAAACTCACATTGCAACGTCATTTTTCTATAGAAACAGGGAAATCCAAACAAACGGAAAAAGATAATAGTGTAGAAGACCCATATACACATCTTGAAGTCAATGGAAAATCGAGCTTCTACCCACTGCATCATAAGGGCAATTTTTTAGAAACTTTTTATATATTAGTGTCAAATGAATTGAAAATAATCAATAAGAAAAAAAGCGTACCTAGCCAATGTAATCTTAATAAAAGAGAGAAAAAATCACTCAAAGACCTTCAAAATAATAAAAATATTGTAATAAGATCAGCGGATAAAGGAGGAGGAATTATAATACAAGATAGAGAAACTTATATCCAAGAAGCTGAGAGAATACTTTCTGATAAAAAATATTACGAAACAATAACCTCTGATCCATCAGATCAATATGAAAAAGAATTTTCAGATTTTATAAAAATTAACTTCGAAGAGGGCATTATAAATAAAAAAGAAAAATCATTTTTAATGACAGCAAATCCGGAAACCCCTTTTTTTTACCATCTACCTAAAATTCATAAAAATCAAACGAATCCTCCAGGTAGACCAATAATATCTGGTATCAATTCCCTGACAAGTCAGCTTTCACATTATATAGATTTACATTTGCAAAATCTAGTGAAAAAATTACCATCGTATCTGAAAGACTCTACGAGTCTGATCAGAGAATTACAAGGATACAGCTGGAATGAAAATTACGTATTGATAGCATTGGATGTGACTTCCTTATATTCGAATATCGATCATACTCTTGGATTAAAGGCCATACATTTTTTTTTAGAACATGGAGGTATACTCCCGAAAAAACAAAATGATTTTCTATTAGAAGGATTACATTTTATTCTCACCCACAATATTTTTAAACATAATTCTAAATTATATAAACAGATAAGGGGCACAGCTATGGGGACACGAGTTGCCCCTAGCTATGCCAACCTATTCATGGGGCATTTTGAATCAATACATATAGAGAATGCTCATATATATCGGAATAAAATTGTCTATTATAAAAGGTATATTGACGATCTTTTTTTAATCTGGTCTGGTACTAGGGAGGAAGCGAACAGCTTCATAAATATTTTAAATAAGAATACGTGGGGAATACAATTTACACAAAATATATCAAAAGAAAAAATAATATTTTTAGATTTAGAAATCAGTCATTCTGATAATAAATTTTTAACAAAAACACATTTTAAAGACACAGATAAAAATAGTTTTTTAAATTTCAAAAGAGCACACTATAAAAAATGGATAACAAATATCCCACACAGTCAGTATAGGAGAATAAGAAAAAATTGCTCCTCAGTGAATGGATACAAAGAACAATCCAAAATCCTCAAAGCAAAGTTTGAGGAGAAAAAATATCCTCAAGATCTCCTTAAACATGCGTATCAAAAAAATTTAGATACATCTCAAGAAGCATGCCTTGTAGAAAAAGTACATATAGCACATAACAAAGATATTTTAAAGAAAAGACATTCAAACAATTTTATTACAACATTTAATAAAGATCATAATGTTATTAGAAGTGCATTGCAAAAACACTGGAATGTACTTTTAAACGATCCGATTTTAAATAAAATTATCCCTATAAAACCAGGGATAACATTCCGTCGGGGGAGAACTATTAAAAATATATTAGCACCTAGTAGGTTGAAAACGAATATCCCCACCTCTACCCAAGATCATTATTATAAACCGGCAGGGATCCATAAATGTGGAAAAAGAAACTGTTTGTGTTGTTTTAATATTAACAAAGGAAAAACTCAAGTTACATCAAACGTAACACAAGAAATATTTGAAATTGATACTTATATGAACTGTGAAACTGATTATGTAATTTATATGATTGAATGTGAGTGCGGATTGCAATATATTGGAAGAACAACCCAGACACTAAGAAAGAGATTAAATGGTCACCGCTTTAATGCAAAAAACGGTTTTCTCAAACATAGCTTATCAAGGCATTTACTATATAACCATTCATCTGATTTTTCTAAAATAAAAATTTCCCCAATCGAACAAGTAAATGTTAAAACACACAACAGAATCTCTACCCTGAATAAAAGGGAGTCCTTCTGGATATTTAAATTTGGGACCTTGAGCCCAAACGGACTCAATGAAAAAATTGATCAAGTGTAGTTTGAACGATCTATTAAAATACAATGACATCTGTATTAAAAATGATAGGATAAGATTGAGTGTGATACACCTACAAAGAATAAATAATAATGGGAATATTTCTCTTCTTAAAATTAAATATATATATATATACATAAAAAACAGGAGCGCCTGGCTCCCGACAATTAGATTCAAACGAACAGCAATGAAACTAGAAGCATTTTTTACCAGTAATACAATTATCTTAGTTAGAATAAAGGATAGCATCAAAACTATCAAAAAGAATAAACACAATTATCAAAGAAACTAAGAGTACTCACACTGTCAGCGGCGAGAATACGCGGACGATGATGATTTCTTTGAAATATACGGTCACCTGCATGTGGACATGTGTATATATATATATATATATATATATGTGTGTGTATATATATATATATATATATATATATATATGTATACAAAAAATCAATCCTCTTTTACACTAAAGCTAAGAATATCTACCATTTGGCAGAAAATAGTTGGTTAAAAGGTAGAAAAGAGGAGAAATAGCAATTAAGAGAAAATCAGTCTGAGGAAAAAACATACACACACCTGTGCTGAAACACCCATGATGAACCTTCACCTTGCCAGTTTAACCTGGAAGTGAAGCATATGATACAAGTATATAAGATGATGTATTGTAACCAAATTTATATGCCTGATGAAGACCACAGTGCGTGGTTGAAACGCGTTGCAGCAATCAAATTTTATATTGTTCTTTTTTAATAATAAAATCGTTGAAAATACACCCTGACGATTTTGTGAAGATATCAGTACAATCCACACCTGAGCGCCCGTTCAGAGGAGCAGCTTTTTCTTCCTAATCTGCATTACTTCAAAACCGCAAGGAGAGGAGTTCCTGACACGAATTCACCCCATGCGGTTATGGCTCCAGAGGCAAGCACAGTGTGATCAAGCGTGTACAAGCTACAAAGTTAAGTTGTGCTGGCGACATTGCACAACTCACCAAGGTGAGCTCCATTCATTAAGTTACTCAATATCTTACAAATACCAGAACGATATCACCTTAGAGGAGCGCCGTTTTTTTTTTTTTTTTTTTTTTCTCTTTTTTTTTTCTCTTTTTTATCCCCCCTTTTTATCTTAAGAATTTTTGAATGATGTGAACATGTATTGTTTATTATACATATAACGGACTATGGTTTTCTAAAAACTTGTTTTTAATCCCTTAGTGACCAGCCTATTTTAGGCCTTAACCCCTCAATGACTGCTGATACGCCTTTTCACTGCGGTCATTAAGGAGCTTTACAATAGGCCTTTTCATGGCAGCCTAATCAACGACCTGCACGGGTGTCCCGTGCAGGCTGGAGCCGGGGCTCGACTGTCTGAGCTACCGTGGAGCAGCCGAGCTCCTACTCCAACCGTAGCAATTGAAGTTTACTTCGATCGCGGCCGTTTAACCCCTCAAATGCCGCGGCCATTAGCGACCGCTTCATTTGAGTTGTTTACAGAGGGAGGGAGCTCCCTCTGTCACCCATCGGCGGCCCGCAAATGCAATTCTGGGCATCCGATGGGGTGTTATGGCAGCCGGGGGCCTAATAAAGGTCCCCAGGCCTGCCCTAGCTATATACCTACTAGGCCGTGCCAGAGGCATGTCCTAATAGATGCCTGTCAGTTTTACACTGACAGGCAATAATGTTCTGGTATACAAAGTATACCAAAGCATTATAGCTGCGATCTAACGATCGCATAGTGAAGTCCCTTAGTGTGACTGAAAAAATAATTAATGTAAATTAAAAAAAGGTACACATTAAAATATAAAATTGTTTTTTTCCATGCGACATAGTAAACGGCGTAAATGTAAAGTGCATAGAGCAATGGCTTTTTTTATATCCCCCCTCCCGCCAGAAAAAAAGTAAATAAAAATATTCTATATACCTCAAAACGGTGCCATTGAAAAATACAACTCACCACGGGTGCGATAAACAAGTCCTCATACAGCCACGTCCACAAGCAAATTTCAAAAAAGTTATAGCTCTTTGAATGGGACGATGGAAAAACGAAAAAAAAATAAAAATAAATGCTTGCCCAGAATACATGCAGGGGGAAGGGATTAATGACCAAGCTATTTGTTACGTTTTTTTAGTTTCATTCAAAGAGCTATAAATTTTTTATTTTTGCATATACATAGCTGTATAAAGGTCTTGTTTTTTGCTGGACAAGTTGTATTTTTTGATCGCACCATTTTGGGCCACATATAATTTATTGATTAACTTATTTTTTTTTGGGGCGGGGGGGGGAATAGAAAAAAAACCCAACAATTTCGCCACTTTTTTTGCGTCCTAAATTTACACAGTTTACCGTGTGGTATAAACCACACAATAACTTTATTCAGTGGGTCATTCCGATTGCGGCGATACCAAATTTATATAGATTCTCTCAGTGTTTTTACTGTGTAAAAGTAGTAAAACATTTTTTTTTTCCAAAATTATTAGTTTTGTGTCTCCATATTTGAAGAGCCATAACTATTTTTCCACCAATGCAGCTGTAGGAGTTTTTTTTTTTTTCTAGGTTTTATTGGAACCATTTTGGAGTACATGCGACTTTTTGATCACATTTTTTTTTAAGTCAGGATGCACAGAAAACAGCAATTCTGGCATTGTTTATTTTTTGACAGCATTCGCTGAGCGGGTTAAATAATGTAATAGCTTTATAGTTGTGGTCGTTACGGACGGGGCGATAAAAAAAATGTGTAGCTATTTTTTGTTTTTTTCATAATAAAGCATTTTGTAAGGGGAAATTTTTTTTTTTTACTTTGGATTTTTAAACATTTCTTATAAACTTTTTTACTTTTGTATTAGTCCCAATAGGGGACTTCACTATGCGATCATCCGATCGCCTTTATAATACACTGCAATACCTCTGTATTGCAGTGTATTACTGCCTGTCCATGCAAAACACACAGGCATTAACTAGAGGCAGACCTGGGGGCCTTTATTAGGCCCCCAGCTGCCACCGGAACCTTGCACAGGGTGCCTGTGGGGTTAGAGAGCAAGCCCCCTCCCTCCAAAACCACTCAGATGCGGCGCTCGCATCTGAGGGGTTAAGCGAGCGGGATCGATACAGATATCGATCTTACCCATTGAAGCTGGTCTGCTCCAGCACTCAGCTACCTCCGGTAGCTGAGAGCAGGGGGATTTAACAGCTCACTGCTTTGTTTACTTATTCCGATGCAGCAGTCGTAAAAACACTAATGGGCGGTAACTAATGGGTTAAACTGTCTTCAGGGCGGTCGGTTTTAATGATTTTTAAAAGGCACCTGTGTATCATGCCTTGGATGCCCCGGAAGACGCGGATACTGTGAAGCCCTGGTTCAGGATAACTTGGCATGTCTGTATTTTTACATGCGGTTTTTAAACGTTGTGTTTGTGGGTAGCAATAAGCCTGTTTTTTACCACAATTTCCTGGCGGTGCTACTTTGTGTGTCATCTCTCTCGTAGTATGCTCATTCTAACATCAGAATTAGCCCAGGACAGCCATGGAACTATTGAGAAAGCTATCACTGACATCTATTGCACCGGTTTTATTGTACTGTAAGTTCCCCTCAAGGTGGATTCAAGGAAGATATCGCCAGGATCATTGGACTGAATTTGTGGAATCATTCAGGTCGTCTGAGCAGCTAAGTATCCAATAATTTTTGTATGTTTGCAAATTTTACCCCCCTATGATTTTTTTTATTTTTATTATTTGTTGGTGATCAAGTCCTTGACTGAATTGTCCAGCGGTCTAATCTCTGAGCTAGACAGTTTATTGTACAAAAGCCTGCATCTACCAATTACATGGAAACCCAATGTGTCCCTGAAAAATTTGGAGTTACATTATTAATTGGGTTGCTAAAAAAAAAATAATCTGTCCACTCCTCCTGGACTACTATTGCGGCCTACGCTCTCCTGCAGCAGTGAGGACCAGTTATGAAGATCTTATAAGTTTCATGCATTTCAGCGATAACTCGCAAGTCCCCCCAAGAAGTGACCGAGGCTACGATCACCTTAAGAAATTGAGGCCAATAATCACCTTCCATTAGAAATCATTTTTATATTCATAAACCACTGACCAAAATTTATCGGTAGATTAATCCAACAAGCACGGCCTACGCAATCATGTAGAAGTCATGTGGTTTGAATTTACAAATCTCCCACAAAAAAACCCAGGTTATGATTGCCAGAATAAATGGAGGCCATTGATCACCCTACTGATTGAATAATTCTTACACAACTCATGAGTTTACATGTGGACGAATCCTTGATAAACTTTTTTTTTAAACTCATTTTATTGAAAGTACACAGTGCACAAGGTATGATAAACATAACATTTTGGGTGACATGCAAGAAACCCATTATTCCAATGTAACATAACCATACAAACAACAACATCGATCTCTGTTACACAATGAGAAAAAGAAATGGTACAACCTTTTCCGGTCTGTTATTGAGAATAACCAATACATTTATAGGAACAAAAGCAATGCAAATATATACCACTCTGTTATAAATACTTGTACAATCCAGGACTGATCTCGTCCAAACTACTATTGAACCTTCCCCCCCCCCAGTTGGGGCCCGCTACCCCGTCCCTACTTACTCACTTAAACCCCAAGGCTGCTTAGGGAAGACCTGAGGTCACCTACATTAAATGATGCAAGAGGCGATGAGCACCAACTACCCCACACTTCCAGAAATTTATACGGACATCCCCTATGTTTGTATACTAAATTAGCGTAGGGTATTACTGAGTTGAGCAGTGATTTCCATTGTGAAACCGTTGGGAAAAGATCTCCCATCCAACGAAGTGCAATAGCCTTTCTGGCCATGAACAGGGTCTCCCGTAAAAATATACCTTCATAGTGTGACCAGGAATTTGGTGGGAGCAGACCCAACAAACATAGTCCAGGCTCACAGGGGACTCGTTTACCTGTTACTGATGAGAGAAAAAGTCTGTGACCTCTCTCCAGAATTTAGATATTACCGGACAGTGCCATACCATATGGTCAAAGTCTGCCCGATCATGCTGGCACCTTTTACAGCTAGCCGAGGAAGATCTGCCCATATGCAATAGCCTGGTAGGAGTTATATAACATCTATGGATGATGTAAAGCTGCGTCATTTTATTATTAGCCGCTGGTGAAACCGCGAGGTGTGAAGACATTGCATCAAGCCAATCCCCCTCAGTCAGGTTCGGAATCAGCCCCTTCCATCTGCGTTCCACCGCACATCCCGCATGTGCTAACCTTTGAGACAGCAGGAACGTGTAAACTACTGATATCAGGCCCCGCGGGCCTTGTGTTCGAAGCACCCCTATAAGGGGTAGGGAAGAAATCAAAGTCTGAGCGTGTCTGAATTGGGCCCTAAGAGCGTGATGCAGCTGTACACATCTAAATGTATCCCTCTCTGGCACCTGGAATGTGTCTTGTATCTCCCTGGCTGATAACGCGTGTCCATCTCCAGTACTCAAATGCTTCAATTGTGTCACCTCTAAACCCTCCCAGAATGCATGATCCTGAAATCCCAAAAAGTGAGGTAATCCATGGTTGGACCACAACGGCAACTCTGCTACCGTATCTTTAAATTTCAACAGTGATTTTGCATGAGCCCATACCTGCTTCGCCAGTTTAATCAACGGTAACGTATGCTTAGGGCTAAAATCATGTGGTTCTAGAACGGGCCATAAGTTAGATACTCTGAGAAAATGTGCTAAATGATGTTCGGCATTGGGCAATGGATCATCCAACATCCACAGCCTAATATATCTAAGTTGACCTGCCAAGTAGTATAAAAACACATCCGGTAGGGCCGCTCCCCCCCTCTGTTTGGGCCTCTGCAGAGTGTCTATTCTGAGCTTGTGTCTATTCTTTCCCCAGATAAATGGAGTAAATAAAGAGTTGACAAAATTAAAGAACTTTTTAGGAACCATTGTGTCCGCGTGCTCCAAGACATATAGCAGTTTAGGTAGCACTACCAGTTTAATTAGGTTAATTCTGCCTGCCACTGATAAGGGGAGTGACTTCCAGACTGCAAATTTATCTTTCAAATAAGAAAGTAGAGGGTACACATTAATATCGTATGAGTGTGAACTATCCCTAGATATCCAAACTCCCAGATATTTAAAACTATGCACCACTTGTAGACCCTGAAAATGTGAGCCCCACCCACAATTGTTAGAATGGAGAGGCATGAGAAAGGACTTACTCCAGTTAACAAGCAGGCCCGAAAAACTGCTAAACACCTCCATCAATCTCATAGCCCTGGGTAGTGAGGCATTCGGGTTGGCCAGGAACAGCAGCATATCGTCAGCATACAATCCTATGCGGTCTTCCCGTGGTCCAATACGGATTCCCTGAAGGGCCCTATCTTTTCGAATCCCTATAGCCAGGGGCTCTATGGCAAGTGCGAACAATAATGGGGACAATGGGCACCCCTGTCTCGTACCCCTATGAAGCAAAAAGGATGGGGACAAAATCCCATTAACCACTACCGAGGCTCGAGGCTCTTTATATATGGTCGTAATCCATTTGATAAAGTTGGTTCCAAACCCAAATTTCCTTAGGACCTCACAGAGGTATGTCCACTCAACAGAGTCAAATGCCTTGGCAGCATCCAAGGATGCCAGCGCCCAATCCTGCTGCTCCCACCACCCCATCTGAGTAACCACCTGAGCTCTGCGAATACTATCCGAAGTGGATTTCCCTGGTATAAAACCGGTCTGATCAGAGTGTATGACATCATTGATGACCCGCGCTAGTCTATTGGCCAATAATTTAGTCAGTATCTTATAGTCTATGTTAAGCAGTGATATGGGACGGTAAGAACCACAATCCCTTGATAAACTTTTAAAGATACATTTTAAAGGAAATGTGTCGCTAGAAATTATTCTTTTTTTTTTGTTAAACCGTTAGTATATAAATGATTACACATTGTTCTAATTGTTTTAATTTTTTCACAAGTCAGGAAATATTATAAATTAGATTCTAATTTATAACATTTCCATGTGCTGGTCACTAGAGGGAGCAATTCCCAAAATTCCATCATTGGCATGTGGTAAAGCAACCTCATTGCTTTATGCTGCAAAATTGAAGAAGAGACACTCGCTCTAGCGGCCTCACACAATCCCCCCTCCTTTATCCTGGCTAGTGCCAGTAGAAAGGAGGGGGTTGAATGTCCTACACTGTGTGCCGCCATTTTTTTTAGCAAATGCACAGTGAAGGAGGATTAGATACAGTGGTAATCACACAGTATAACACGAACATACACACACATCACATACACAAACATAGCTTACCTGCTCCTGCCGCTGCCTCCGCTCCCTGTCCTTGCTTCTGAATATATGGACAGAAGCCGCGACCGGAAATAGTTATCTTACTGTCCGGCCGCGGCTTCCGGTCCACATGAAAATGGCGCCGGATGTCGCTCGGCCGAAGACCTTCCTTTTGGACTGTGTGGGTGCGGCGCATGCGTCGTTCCCACACAGACGGCGTACACTATAGTGAATGGAACGGCTCCCGTTCGCATTCACTATGGGGATGTATGTGCCGTATTCCATCTCTGTATGTGTCGTTAATCGACACATACAGAGATGAAAAAAAAAAATTACAGCCCCCATAGAGAAGTAAAAGAAAGAAAAAAAGAAAAAAGTACCAACACAAAAACACAAATAAAATTTATTTTAATTACATAAAAGCAATAAGATATAAAAAAATTATTTTTCGTGAAACCTTCCCTTTAAATGAACTGAAGCTGTGCTTTTTTTTTTTTTTTTTTTTTTTATATATAAAACAATAGAATCTAAAATATATTATTGTTTCTTTTGACAGCTCTTATGACTAAGTCCTCCACACACAATATGGTTATATCCATTTATATTAAGTTATGGTTATGATTTTTGGTTTGGTGCTGGAAAACAAAATAAAGTAAAAAGGTTTTCCAATAATATGTAGTTTTAGCTAAAAAAAATTAAATTATTTTCACAAAGACTATTGGAAAAAAAAAAGCACCCCACAGTTTACGGCCCCATGCATACGACAGTATTTTTCATCAGTAATTACTGACAGTATTTACGGGCCCATTCATTTTTGTTGGCCCACACTTGAATGTAAACCGCTGTTTAGCACAGGGCTTAACTCCGAAGGGAAGGAGTGCCATTTGATGCGCAGATTTTGCTGGTATGGTTTCTGGGAGCCAGAAATCCATTTTTTGATCACATCTTTTATGCATACTATAAATCATCATGGGCAGCAACCACATCTTCCCATGTAAACAGGGGATGTGCTACCGACAATGATACAACCTGATGGGGACCGAATGATCGTTCGCTGCCATACAGAAAATAGGGCTGTGTAAAATGGGTCTGTTAACGAGCGCCGATCGATTACCGTATTTTTCGGACTATAAGACGCGCCTGACTATAAGACGCACCCAGGTTTTAGACAACAGAAAATAGACAGACACAGAAAAACCTATTGGTTAAAAAAAAAAAATATTTGTTCAGTTTCACCACATTCTGAGAGCCATAACTTATATTTTTCCATCATTTGAACGTTGTGAGGGCTTAGTTTTTGCGTGACAAGCTGTAGTTTTAATTAGCACCATTTTTTTTGGTACATACGATTTATCACTTTTTATTTAATTCTTTTTAGCGCTATAGTGACCAAAAGCCAACGATTCTGGGGTTTTAAATGTATTTTTTTTTTTACGCCATTCACTGTGTGAGTCAAATAATGCTATATTGTAATAGTTTCAGACTTTTACGGACGTAGCAATGCCAATTTTTTTATTTTTACATTATGCTTGGGGAAAAAATGTTTTTTTTTTTTAAACTTTTAAAAACAATTTACACTCCTGAAACATTTTTTTTTTTTTTAAAACATTTGTTTTTTATTGATTTATCAACGAAACCACAGGTTACAAATAATAAACAGCTTCCTTATCAGGAAGTTCCAATGCAGTGTAAACAGTCAGTCAATACGCAATCTGAGGGGGGGGGGGGGGGGGGAAGGAAAGACAGAAGGAAAAACGGGGGAGGGGGGGGAAAACCGGGATACATACCAAGTATAAATTGGTTAATACAACGTCATAGTACCTTCAGTAATTCCACTTCTTTGAGTTATCATATCCTAAGAACCTTGACTCCTCAACATGGGAATTTGTCTGCCCACGGCTGCCATTGGGAATTAAAGCGCACCAATCCGTTGTGTCGAAGTGCAAAGAGCCTTTCGTACCCACAATGAGATGATACACTATCGATCACCTCCCTCAGAGAGGGGACTATGTTAGATTTCCATTTCTTGGCCAATAAGTGTTTAACTGTCAGGCATACGTGAGATACAATAACTCTCCGGGACGTCTCAACCGAGTCTATGTCCAAGGACAGGAGAGCCAACGCTGCACTGGGCTCCAGATGGGCGCCTACTAACGTGGATAACAAATCAAATACATCTTTCCACAGTGGAGCAATAGCTGGGCACTCCCAAAAAATATGTAATAATGATCCCACTTTCCCACAGCCTCTCCAACACAAGGGACTAGAAGACGGGTATATCTTGGACAATTTGAGAGGAGTGTAGTACCATCTCAATAGTAGTTTGTGAAAGACCTCTAGAAGATTCGAGTTCATAGTGGCTCGCAGTGTCCACTTAATTGCTTTACTCCATACCTCAACCCCGTAGGAATCCCCTAGCTCTTTTTCCCATTTTGCCATCTGTGGGGTCTTGGATGTTTCCGTATCCCCCAGAAGTATATCGTATAAAGCTCGCGTTAGCGTAGATTCCCTCATTATGGTCTTGAAGACCAAATCATACAGCCCGGATGGCACCTGAACCTGTGTATTAGAGCCAGATGGAAGAAGATGACGAACCTGTCGGTACTTAAAGAGATCTGTCTGTGGGATTGCAAATTCTGCCCTTAACTCTGAGAAAGATCTTATAGAATCATTTTCAAATAAATCAGGTAATGTAGTAACCCCCAAGGCGGCCCAATTCCCCAATCTTAGGTCAGGAACCAGAAGCTCCAACGTATCCACTGGTAGAGGGATCGTGCGGATGGGAGCGGAGGAAGGCATTGCTTTTAAAGCCGCTTTCCATGCCTGTATTGATGCCGTCACCGTAGGGAATCGCGGGGTAATACTCTTAGGAAATCTTGTCTGGGATAACAGTAGCGAGGAAAGAGGGATATCCCCGATCAAGTGGCGCTCAATCGTAGGCCAACTAGAGCCCGTAAACGGAAGGCACCAGTGTCTCAATTGCCTCACCCCTATAGCTATATGGTACGCTTCCAAGTTCGGTACTCCCATGCCTCCCCTCCGTTTATGGACATAAAGACGCTGGCGGGCTACCCGGGGCTTCCCCTTATTCCATATAAATTTCATCAGCTGTTCTTGCAACTTACGAAGTAGGGCCCTAGGCATCGGGACCATAACTGTCCTAAAAATATATAGTATCTTAGGCAAAATTAACATTTTATATAGGACCATACGGCCCATCCAGGAAGGCTCCGTATCTGATAGACGTTGCAGTTCCCCCTGCAATTTATCGTGTAAAGGAAGAATATTGATATGCGCCAGTCTAGAGGTTTTAGAACATAAGTTAATACCTAGATAAGGGATCGACTCCTCCTCCCACCCATACGAGAATTCTTTTTGGATGTCTTGGCGCAATCTCGTGGGTATTGACAAGCCCAATATCTGAGACTTGGACACGTTAAGTTTATAGTACGAGACCCTACTGAACCCATCCAAAATCTCCGTTACTCTTCTAAGAGAAGTCAATGGGTCTGTAAGGGTTAAAATAACATCATCTGCAAACAAGCCAATTTTATGTTGTCTATGACCCACCGAAATCCCCCGAACCTCCAGATCCATTCGAATCATCTCCGCTACAGGTTCCATAACCATCGTGAATAGTAAGGGCGAGAGGGGGCACCCCTGTCTGGTACCGTTAGTAATACCAAATGGTTTGGACATCATTCCATTAGCCAATACTCTAGCCGAGGGTGAGGAGTAGAGAGCTCCTATCGCTTTCAATATGGGGCCAGAGAAACCAAACCTCCGCATTGTTGCAAAAGCAAAGTCCCAATGAATCCTATCGAACGCCTTCTCCGCATCCAGTGTGAGGAGAAGAGATGGCGTCCGGCTAATCTCTGCCTTGGAGATCAGGTTGATTATGCGTCTGGTACCATCTGGGGCCTGCCGGCCTTGAGTAAAGCCCACCTGGTCATTGTGAATTATAGAAGGGAGGATAGTCAGCAAGCGCTGGGCCAAAATTTTTGCATAAAGTTTGGTGTCGCAGTTCAGTAGTGAGATGGGCCTAAAGTTTGCCGGCAGGGTAGGAGGCTTCCCCTGCTTGGGAATGGTCACTATTGTCGCCTGTAACATCTCCTCGGGAAGATTACCTCTATCCATTGCTGCGGTAAATACTCGCGCTAAATACGGGGCTAAGGTTCTTTCATTTATTTTATAATATTCGGATGAGAACCCATCCGGACCCGGGGCTTTATGTTGTTTACCCAACCTAATAACTTTGATCACCTCCTCTGTCAGAATAGGGGCATTCAATTGCTCTAGCTGAGGGGGGGTTATCTTAGGCAGATGTATCTGGTCCAAGAATCTGTCTATGGTTTCCAAAGTAGGGTGAGGAGTGGCAGGGTCATCCCCTAAGTTATAAAGCTTAGAATAGAATAAGCTAAATCTGTCAGCAATGTCTTGAGGATTGGAAATCTTAGGATCCTTGTTTTCTGCTTCCAGGAATGGAATTCTGCTCTTCTGTTGTTTCAATTTAACCCTTGTCGCCATATATTTGCCCGCCTTATTATGGGAGGTGTAATATGTCATACGAAGCGAGGTTAAATGTTTATCAAAGTCCGCTATAAGCAGCCTTCTCAGTTCCTGCCTAAGTTTGGTCAGGGCCTCGTTTAGTGTGACCGAAGGGGAGGCTTTTTGCTGTGTCTCTAGAACTCTAATCTGGTCTAGGACCCTATCCGTATTGACCCGCTTTTGTTTATAATAATGCGAACTCTGTTGAATCAGGATTCCCCGCATCACTGCTTTATGAGCGTTCCACAGGGTAAAGGGGTCTACGTCTGGGGAGTCATTGAAATCAAAATACTCCTGTATCTGAGAGGAGATATGAGCTTTATATTTGGGAAGGGCCATCAGGAAGGTGTTGTTGCGCCAATTTCTGAAGGGACGAGACCAGGGAGCCAGCGCTATCTGCATGGAAATAGGGGCATGATCTGACCATGTGATCTCCCCTACCTCTGCCTTAATTACAGCCTGTAGCAACCATTTATCTACCATAAACATGTCGATCCGAGAAAAAGTGTGGTGGCAAGAAGAGTAGTAAGTAAATTCCCGGGACAACACATTATGGCATCTAAACACATCATAAAGGTCCTCTTTCTGAGCCCACGGTGAGAGTGTGGGGAGAGACCTCCTGCTCCTGCTAGTAGTGTCCATGACTCTGTCTGGAACCACATTAAAATCTCCACAAAGAATGAGCTGGCCCTTTTGAATCTTACGTATTTTCCGCATGGTTTTGTTCAGAAATCGGATCTGTGAAGTATTAGGGGCATATATATTGACTAATGTTATTAAAGAGTCATTGATAACACATACCAGAGCAAGAAATCTCCCTCCCACATCAATCAAGGAATCCACAAGCTTAAAATCCAGAGCGTCCCTGAATGCCACCAAAACCCCTGCTTTCTTCTTATCAGAATTAGCCATAAAAACATGAGGGAAATTGGTGTTAGAAAAAGGAGGGTGATGTGTCTTCTGGAAATGAGTTTCCTGTAAACACAGGATATCTGCTCTCGAGTTTCGAGCCTCTTTCCATGCGGAGGACCTCTTAAATGGGCTATTCAAGCCTTTTACATTCATCGAGACTATTTTAACCGCCATTATCACATTTCCAATTGAGCATTATACAATATGCAAAATACATTAATCTCTTCGTATCAACATCTGAAGGAGCACTGAAGAAAATATACCTGGTGAAAAAGGTGTGGAAGAAAAACAGGGGACAATTGAACCACAATAATAACCACATACGTCCGGGACGAAACAGTCCCTGTAGAAATGTAAAGACAACAGGATCTAGAAGACCTCAACGATCCTGTAAGGATTACTGGGGACGAGAGTTCGACTTGAAGAGCCTCAACCTCATGAACTCAAATCTAAGTATCTTCAGCGAGAATCAGCCTGACCCCGCCACTCCGGAGAAATTCTAGACGGGCCCCTGGGTGGGAGTTTCACAGGCAGGTCGGTCATCGGGACTCCCCATTCCTTCAGCCACTTAACTCCTTCTGCCGGTTTATGAAAAACATGTGTACGATCCTCCTTCCGAACCAAAAGCTTTGTAGGAAATCCCCATTTATACGGGATTTTGTTGTTTCGTAGCGACAGAGTAACCGGTAGGAAATTTCTTCTGGCTTGCAACGTGACTTGTGAAAGATCCGCATAGAGATGTACTCCTCCATATGGGTCTGGTAGCTTCTGGGCCCTTCGCGCCGCAAACATTAGGGCTTCCTTGACATGGAAAAAATGAATGCGGGAAAGTACGTCTCTTGGGACATCTGATGGCAGAGCTTTAGGCTTAGGTAAACGATGCGCACGATCTATGATCAGGTCCTGAAGCGTAGATTGTGGTAGGAGAGATTTAATCAGCTTTTGCAAGAACAGTGGGAGGTCAGATGGAGACACAGATTCCGGGATGCCCCGAAATTTAACGTTGTTCCTCCTATTCCTATCCTCCATATCCGCCATCTTAGATTTCATGACCTCTATCTCCTCTTCCAAAGCCTCGTGTGCGTCCACTAGGTCGTTGTGTGCCTGGGTAAAATCCCCCATTTTTGTTTCTACATGATCTACTCTGGAGCCTAGATCCTCTATATTAGAGTGTAGTGTAGCTGTGATCTTTGCCAAGTCCTTTTGCAGGGACCCTCTGAGGGCCATCACCAGTCCCTTAATAAAAGATTCCGATGCCACCTGATCTGTAGAAGGGAGGCTAGATATCGGATCACTATCAGCCAGCAAAATGTCTTCCGATATTACATTGCAGGAGGAAAGCTGGGCTCTCTGTAAATCCTGACTATCAGGGGGCAAGGTGTCCTCCTCTAGCTGACGTCTCACTGCCGCCCCCTTGTACATGTCCCCCTCCCTGTGACACCGGGGAGCTAGGGGAAAGTAGCAGTTGGTTGTCTCTGCACCTCGGGCCGGCCAACGTCTGACATTCAGGGGAGTTTGCGGGCTCACCGTTTGAAGCTGTCGGCGAATCCATTCCCGCCTCTGTGTCTCGCTCAGCCCCAGGGGAGCTGCAGCCGGCGCCATCTTGTGATTCGTCTTTCCTCATGCTGCGGGATGAGAAGAAGTCCGTCAGCCGCTTCGGGCCGGACTTATTCCCCCTCTTCCTCGTCATCATCCTGTACACCGGATCAGGAGCAGGAGACCAGACCAATTCCCAGCTTCAGGTATGCTTTAATGTCTCGTCGCTTGAGGTTGTTGGACGGAGCTCACCAAAAAGCGTCCGTCTCGGTCTGCATCCAAGCCACGCCCCCACTCCTGAAACATTTTATTAGTTCCCCTAGTGGACTTGAATCATTGGTCATTAGATCGCTGGTACAATACACTGCGAAACATGGATGAGTTACGGAAACAGCGTAACTCTCTGAGCTACGCTGTTTCTGTAACTCCCATAGTCGTGAATGGCATGCTACGCTGTTTCCGTAACTACTATTCAGTTCTATGGGCGTTACGGAAACTGCATAGCTCAGCGAGTTACGCGGTTTCCATAACTCAACCATGTAACCAGGAAGTGGTGGGAAGACAGTGGAGCCGGGTAAGCTAGAACAGGGTTTAGGGGTCCCCGTTCTAGAGATAGATGCGGGTCCCAGAGGTGGGACCCGCATCTATCTGACGTTTATGACATATCCCGTGGATCCGTAATTGCAGATAAAAATTATTGTTGCGTGCATGGGGCCTAACATATCTGATAAGGTTGAAAAAATAAATAAATAAATATATATATATAAAAAAGGAATAAAGACACAGGTCCCTCAAGTCCAACCTAAAATCCTACCGTGTTGATCCAGAGGAAGGCAAACACCCCCATGAGGCAGATGCCAATTGCCTCATTAGGGGAAAAACATTCCTCCCGGACTCCACACATTAAGCCGAGAGTACACTGTGAATGCGCAGTGAAGCAAAGCGTACTGTCCACTGCTACTTGTGCAATACGCACATGCCTGATACGGCCGTACCCCTCCTGAACTCCTCTCAGTAACTTGTAAATTTTTTATTTTGACTAACTATAGCCTAAATGGGCGGTTTCAATGTGGACAGATACTATAAATAGGCTCTGTCACCAGATTTTGCAACCCCTATCTGCTATTGCAGCAGATCGGCGCTGCAATGTAGATAAGAGTAACGTTTTTATTTTTTTTTAAACGAGCATTTTTGGCCAAGTTATGACCATTTTTGTATTTATGCAAATGAGGCTTGCTAAAGTTCAACTGGGCGTGTTTAAAGTAAAAGTCCAACTGGGCGTGTATTAGGTGTGTTACATCGGGGCGTTTTTACTTCTTTTACTAGCTGGGCGTTGTGACGAGATGTATCATCCACTTCTCTTCAGAACGCCCAGCTTCTGGCAGTGCACAGACACAGCGTGTTCTCGAGAGATCACGCTGTGTCGTCACTCACTTCCTGCCCCAGGTCCCGCATCGTGTCGGACGAGCGAGGACACATCGGCACCAGAGGCTACAGTTGATTCTGCAGCAGCATCGGCGTTTGTAGGTAAGTCGATGTAGCTACTTACCTGCAAACGCTGATGCAGAATCAACTGTAGCCTCTGGTGCCGATGTGGCCGACACGATGCAGGACCTGGGGCAGGAAGTGAGTGACGTCACAGCGTGATCTCTCGAGAACACGCTGTGTGTCTGCACTGCCAGAAGCTGGGTGTTAATGAACAGAAGTGGATGATGCTGATTCGTCAGCATCATACACTCCCATTCCTAACGCCCAGCTAGTAAAAGAAGTAAAAACGCCCCGATGTACATACACAATACACGCCCAGTTGTACTTTTGCAAGCCTTATTTGCATAAATACAAAAATGGTCATAACTTGGCCAAAAATGCTAGTTTTTAAAAAATAAAAACGTTACTGTAATCTACATTGCAGCGCCTATCTGCTGCAATAGCAGATAGGGGTTGCAAAATCTGGTGACAGAGCCTCTAACATATGGGCCTGGGGTTGAGGAGGTGGGGCCTGGACATGTGAGATGTCAGTCACTACACCAACATAGCCAGAGAATAAAATGTCAGTCACAATGATATTCCCTGTGCTTTGACAGTTTATGGGGGGGTAAGTCCGCAGACATTACTGTAAAGCCTGGTTTACACGAGCGTGTGCATTTTGCGCACACGCAAAAAACGCTGCGTTTTGCGTGCGCAAAAGGCACTTAACAGCTCCGTGTGTCATCAGCGTTTGATGCGCGGCTGCGAGATTTTCGCGCAGCCGCCATCATTATGACACTGCGTTTGGATGTTTGTAAACAGAAAAGCACGTGGTGCTTTTCTGTTTACATTCAGAGCTTGACAGCTGTTGCGCGAATCACGCTGTTCGCACAGAAGTGCTTCCGTGTGACCTGCGTGATTTTCACGCACCCATTGACGTCAATGGGTGCGTGATGCGCGAACAGCGCACAAATATAGGACATGTCGTGAGTTTTTTTCAGCGGACTCACGCTGAGCAAAACTCACGGACAGTCTGCATGCCCCTATAGACTTACATAGGTCCGTACACGCGTCGCACGGACGTATATCACGCTCGTGTAAACGAGGCCTAAGGCAAAGGAGCTTATTGAGCCAGCAGTTCAACCCAGCATTCTATCTGTATGGCTACCTTTAGGGCCAGTTTACACGTTTTTTGACACGTTTTTTTGACACGGAAAATGAGCCAAAAAACAGCTGAAAATGCCTCCCATTGATTTCAATGCGAGGCTGAGGCGTTTTTTTGCCGCGGGAAAAATAAGTGACATGCCCGATCTATGGGCGTTTACGTCTCGGACTTGCCATTGACATCAATGTGAGGCAGAGAAAGCGTATTTCGCGGCGTTTTTTGCCTACGGCGTGCAGGCAGATAAAAAATAAATAAAAAAATTCACCGCCTGAAGGACAACCCTACAAAATATTAAAAAAAAAAAAAGATCCTTACCTTTAACTAATTAGATCATCGATATGGCAGCAGGACCCATTTTACGATCAGAAGAATACCGTTACACAAATTGTGTCTTAACATTTAACTGGGAAGGACAGGGATGCCTCTTTTTTTTACGCGCTTCACAAAAATACAAAATCTACGGAATATGCAGTTTCCCAATTGGGTATTGCCTACTGGACAAGAGGCGCAGTACTAGAAGATACCCTTTCCGCTCAACAAGTTTGAGCAAAACACCTTTACTCTGCCATGTATTGGGAGATTGCGTATAAACTAAATCATTGGGCATACATCGCCCCACATAGGGGTTTTCTTACAAGAAACACCTCAGATCATACATGCTCAAAATGGCAAATTGCTCATGCCAACCTTTTTCACAGTCTATGGCAGTGGTTCCCAACCGGGGTGCCGCGGCACTCCGCTCATCCACTGCAAAAAAAAAAAAAATGTAAAAAGAAACTTATTTTATGTTTTTCGCTACAAGCTTTGCCCCCGTAGCAGACGTGACGCGCGGACGTCTGTTAGGAGTACCGCCCACCGCTTCCCACTAGAAGCCTGATGGAGGGAGAGGAGCCATTAACGCTGGGCAGGGTGTTTTTTTTTTCTTTACTGTTAGCAGTTGTGTGAGAAATGGAGCCAGGGGAATGCTGGTAGTTGTAGTTCTCTCCTCTTATATCTCCTCCCTGTAATGTCCTCTGATATCCCATAACAGCCTGGACATGCTGGTAGTTGTAGTCCTCTCCTCTTCTACCTCCTCCCTGTAATGTCCTCTGATATCACATAATAGCCTGGACATGCTGGGAGTGGTTGTTCTTATACCTCCTTATTTATTTCTTCCCCAGGAGTAAGTACACTTTCGCTCTGTGATGGTCACTTTGCTAGAGGTGCAGATGTTCATTTTATCGGGTTGGAGGGGCGGTGCACTGAGGCTGATGGTGGCTTTAATGGAGGGGGCTGATGGTCATTTTACTGTGGGGGGCTGAGGCTGATGGTGACTTTGCTGGGGGGGGGGGGCTGAGGCTGATGGTGACTTTACTGGGGGGGGGGGCGGGGGCTGAGGGTCACTTTACTGGGGGGGCCGAGGCTGATGGTCACTTTACTGGGGGGGCCGAGGCTGATGGTCACTTTACTGGGGGGGCCGAGGCTGATGGTCACTTTACTGGGGGGGCCGAGGCTGATGGTCACTTTACTGGGGGGCCGAGGCTGATGGTCACTTTACTGGGGGGGCCCGAGGCTGATGGTCACTTTACTGGGGGGGCCCGAGGCTGATGGTCACTTTACTGGGGGGGGCCCGAGGCTGATGGTCACTTTACTGGGGGGGGCCCGAGGCTGATGGTCACTTTACTGGGGGGGGGGGGGCCGAGGCTGATGGTCACTTTACTGGGGGGGGCCGAGGCTGATGGTCACTTTACTGGGGGGGGGGCTGAGGCTGATGGTCACTTTACTGGGGGGGGCTGATGGTCACTTTACTGGGGGGGGCCCGAGGCTGATGGTCACTTTACTGGGGGGGGGGGCCGAGGCTGATGGTCACTTTACTGGGGGGGGGCTGAGGGTCACTTTACTGGGGGGGCTGAGGCTGTGGGTCACTTTACTGGAGGGGCTGAGGGTCACTTTACTGGAGGGGCTGAGGCTGTGGGTCACTTTACTGGAGGGGCTGAGGCTGTGGGTCACTTTACTGGAGGGGCTGAGGCTGTGGGTCACTTTACTGGAGGGGCTGAGGCTGTGGGTCACTTTACTGGAGGGGCTGAGGCTGTGGGTCACTTTACTGGAGGGGCTGAGGCTGTGGGTCACTTTACTGGAGGGGCTGAGGCTGTGGGTCACTTTACTGGAGGGGCTGAGGCTGTGGGTCACTTTACTGGAGGGGCTGAGGCTGTGGGTCACTTTACTGGAGGGGCTGAGGCTGTGGGTCACTTTACTGGAGGGGCTGAGGCTGTGGGTCACTTTACTGGAGGGGCTGAGGCTGTGGGTCACTTTACTGGAGGGGCTGAGGCTGTGGGTCACTTTACTGGAGGGGCTGAGGCTGTGGGTCACTTTACTGGAGGGGCTGAGGGTCACTTTACTGGAGGGGCTGAGGCTGTGGGTCACTTTACTGGAGGGGCTGAGGCTGTGGGTCACTTTACTGGAGGGGCTGAGGCTGTGGGTCACTTTACTGAAGGGGACTTATGGTCTCTTTACTGAGGGGTCATTATACCGTGTGAGTGGGGGGGCTGATGGTCATTACTGTGAGTGTGGGGGGGGGGGGGCTGATGGTCATTACTGTGAGTGGTTTCCGCCTCTGACCTCCCATTGAAATTAATAGGAGGCAGAAAAAAACCTGCGGCGCTCGTTTGGTGCTTTTTTTTTGTCTGCGGTTTTTGCATTCGCTTCGACGGCTTAAAAAAAAATGTGGGCAAAAAAAAAAAGTCAAACAACGCTGTCAATTCAAAATCTGCCTCAAAATTCCTAAATGAATTTGGAGGCAGATTTTTAGTTTCTGCCTTACAAAAAAAAACCTTGTGTGAACATACCCTATGAGTGTAGTGCTTGGTTTTAACCATTTTTTGTCGTTTTGTGAACAATTTTTGGTATGGGTGCCCTGAGAATTTTTATTTTTTTCCTGGGGTGCCTTGAGCCTGAAAAGGTTGGGAAACTCTGGTCTATGGTCTTGAAAGGTCATCAAGAACTTTTGGAGCAAGTCATACGTTTCAACAACTTACTAAATGATTGTCCCCATTACACCATCTTGGTGACTTTTTGGACGCCTACAGAATTACATCCCAATCGGACATTCTTGGATCCCCCCCCCCCCCCACAATTAGCTTTTTTCTTGAGGAATTATATTTAAACAGAATGGCAAAGAACAAAAAGTAAAATATTTTTCAAAATTATGGGGTAAACTTATGCGTTCTACCTGCTCACATTAAGGGCTATACGTATAATACGTCCGTGCTACGCGCGCGATTTTCACGAGCGCCGCATGGACCTATGTTAGTCAATGGGGCCATTCAGACTGTCAGTGATTTCCACGCAGCGTATGTCCGCTGCGTAAAACTCACGACATGTCGTAAATTTGCCCGTTTTTTGCGCATCACGCACCCAGTCAATGGGTGCGTGAAAACCGCGCACGGCACACTTCGCGCTACGGTAGTCAAAACTATGAATGAAAACAGAAAAGCACCATGTGCTTTTCTGTTTACAGACATAAAAACAGAGTGTCATAATGATGCCGGCTGTGCGAAAATCACGCAGCCACGCATCATATGCTGGAACACGGACCTTTTGCGCTCGCAAAACGCCGTTTTTCAAGCGCGCAAAACGCACACGCTCGTGTGAATCCGGCCTAAGACTAAACTAAAATAGTGCTTTAGCTCAACCACTTGGTGTCTCGAACAACTTATTTTTTTGGTACTCTAATTTTGTGGAGCTTTTTGCTTTCTTTACTGGGATACTGGTATTACTTCTTAGACTATGTCCAGAAATTTCTTTCCCTCACCATCCTGACCAGATGGATGTTAGAAATGGCACTAGCTCATACAATTTTTACATTGTAAATGCATTACTTTTTTTCCCATAATCCTTCCCCTATGTTTTTCTTATATTGGAGAAATTCAATAAAAACAGTTAAAAATTCTTAAATACAGTACCAGTCAAAAGTTTGGACACCTTTTCATTGAATGTTTTTTCTTTTAAACCAGAATGTTATATCTTAGATTCTTTAACCCCTTTGAGACCAAGCCATTTTTTGATTTTTCATTTTAGTTTTTCCCTCCCCGCCTTGCAAGAGCCATAACTCTTATTTTTCCATCAATAGAGAGTGGTGTGAAGGCTCATTTTTTTTTGCGGGAGGAGTTGTAGTTCCTATTCGTAGGATTTAAAGTACCATGTAATGTGCTGGGAAACGGAAAAATATTTGCGGCCTGAAATTTTAAAAAACTGCGATTCACCGTGCTGTAAAAACGACAACTTTATTACAGTGATACCAAGCTTTTGTAGGTGTTTTTATATTTTACTACTTTAAAAAAAAAAAAAAGTGTATTGTGTCACCGCTTTCGAGAGCCATAAAGTTCTTATTGTTCTGGGGATTTAGCAGTGAGAGGGCTAATTTTTTGCTGGACGAGTTGTAGTTTTTATCGGTACCACATTTTGGTACATCCAAATTTTTTTGATTACAGTTAAGAAAAAATAAATAAATAAAAAAAAAAAATTTGAGCCAAGTTGTCCAAAAAACTGCCATTTTGCCGTTTTAAATGTTCTATTTTTGCGGTGTTACCGTGTGTGTTAAGTAGCGCTACATTGCAATAGTTCATACTTTTACGGAAGCAGCGGTACCAATTTTGTTTACTTTTTACATTACTTTAGAGGAAAAACGGATGTTAATATTGATTATTAATATTTATGGAACATTAAAAAAATATAATTTTTTTTTAACCTTTATTATTTTATTTTATTAGTCCTCCAAAGGGGCCTGAACAAGCGATCGTTGGCACACTTGCATGATATACTGATACTGCAGAGCTTCAAAGATGGCAGACCTAGGAGCCTTCATCAGGTCCCCCGCGATAGTGTCCGGGGGGGGGTGATGACGTGTTGGCACCCCCTGATTCTAGCAATTTAAATGCTGTAGCCGCGATGGTGTTTAAGGTGTTAAACTGGCGGAATCAAAGTGATCTTTGAATCCACCCGTTGCAGTGAGGTGTGAACTGTATTACACAGCAGTCACCCGATGAGTATGCAACACGCCCCATACTTCACCATAACCATAAAAACAAAGATGGTCTACTAAGAGCAAAACAGATTGGGTGGCATGTCATCGCAGAATGCTGTGGTAGCCATGCCAGTTAAGTGTTCCTTGAATTTTGAATAAATCACCTACCGTGTTACCAGCAAAGCACCCCCACACCACTTCCATTGTGCTCCACAGTGGAAACTGTAGAAATCATCCACTCACTTTTTCGGCATTTCAAAGACATGGCGGTGAGAACAAATCTAAAATTTTGACTCAGACCAAAGTATAGATTTCCATTGGTCTAATGTCCATTACTTGTGTTCCTTGGCCCAAACAATTTCTCTTGATGGTGTGGTTCCTCAGTAGTAACTTCTTTGCAGCAATTCGACCAGGTTCCACTGAACAGTTGATGTTAAGATGTGTCTAGCACTTGATCTCTGTGAAGCATTTATGTGGGCTGTAATCTGAGGTGCTGTTAATTTGCGATTTCTGAGGAATTTAACTCTATTGAACTCATACTCTCCAGCAGATGTAACTGTTGGTCTTAGTTTCCTGGGGCGGTCCTCAGGAGAGACAGTTTCATTGCCTTTGATGGTTTTCATGACTGCACTTGAGGATGTCTTCAAAACTTCTTGAAATTTTTCGGATTTACTGACATTCATGACTTTAAAGAGGCTCTGTCACCAGATTCTCAAATCCCTATCTCCTATTGCATGTGATCGGCGCTGCAATGTAGACAACTAACATTTTTTTAAAAAACTTTCATTTTTGGCCAAGTTATGAGCTATATATATATATATATATATATATATATATATATATGCAAATGTGCTTTGAAATGTACAATTGGACGTATTTTTTTCGCTGCTGTGTAAATAAATGGAGATGAGTGTATGATGCTGACTGGTCACTGATTGGTCAGCATCATACACGTAAACACGCCCAGTTGGACATAACGAAAAAAAAAACGCCCAGTTGTCCATTTCAAACCTCATTTGCACATATATATATATATATATATATATATATATAAATATAATAGCTCATAACTTGGCCAAAAATGAACGTTATTAAAAAAACAAAACGTTACTGTTCTCTACATTGCAGCGCCGATCACATGCAATAGGAGATAGGGGTTTGAGAATCTGGTGACAGAGCCTCTTTAAGTAAAGCGAAACGACAGTCTATTACTTTGTTGACTGGTTCTTTCCATAATGTGGATTAGAATACCAGGATACGGCTAAACACTGGATGAAGGCGTGTACCAATCCGCTCTCTGCAAAACACAAGTGATGGTCTCAAAGACATTATGAAGGCAAGAAATTCAATAAATTAAATCTTGACAAGGCATACCTGTTAAATTAAAACCATTCCAGCTTACTACCTCATGAAGCTGATTGAGAGAATAACAAAGATTGTGCAAAGCTGTCAAAGCAAAAAAAATGGGGCGACTTTGAAGTACCTAAAATAAACAAATCAGAATTTGTTTTTATTTTTTAACACTTTTGTTTACCACTTAATTCCATTCGTTCCTTCAAAGTTTTCAGGTCTTTAACCTCTTCACGGGCTGCGCCGCAACTGTACCTCCTGCAGAGGGCTTACTTCCCGCACCAGGACGTACAGTTGCGGAGCAGTTCCCAGTGCACACCGTACTAACGGACAGTGTCCGGAAACCGGGAGGTCAGCTGACACTCCAGTCATGCAGGTCAGCGGAACATCGCCGCCGATTTCGGCAATTAACCCCATAAATGCGGCGAACTATTGCGATCGTCGCATTTAAGGGGTTTGAAGCACATCGGCAAGGGATTGTGGGGGCTGCCGATGTTTGTCGTGGCGATCGGAGGCCAGACAATTACCTTCGGGTTGCCATGTACGAAAGCCTCGGAGGAGCAGCCTCCGGCCGGTCCTCCGAGGCTTCCTGTCTTTGTGACTATCACGTTACAATGACAGTTAGAATACATTACACAACGTAGGTAAAGTAATGTACTCTAGCAGCGATCAGAGCTGCAAGTCTAAATGTCCCCTAGTGGGAAAAATAAAAAATAAATAAGTAAAAGAAAGTAGTAAAAATGCTTTAAAAAGGAATGTGTCGCTAGAATTTTTTTTTTTTTTAGTTAAACAGTTAGTACATAAGTGATTACACATTGTTCTAATTTTTTCACAAGTCAGGAAATATTAGAATCTAATTTATAATTTATAACATTTCCATGTGCTGGTCACTAGAGGGAGCAATTCACAAATTTGCAGCATTGGCATGTGGTAAAGCAACCGCATTGCTTTATGCTGCAAATTTGGAGAATACACACTCGCTCTAGTGTGCTCAAAGAATCCCCCCTCCTTTAACCTGGCTAGTGCCAGGAGAAAGGAGTGGGTTGAATGTTCAAACCTCCTACACTGTGTGCCGCCATTTTTTCTGCGAATGCACAGTGTAGGAGGATTAGATACAGTATACACGAACATAATTACCTGCTCCTGCCGCCGCCGCTCCTAGTCCTTACTTCTCAACATATGGACGGAAGACGTGACCGGAAGTACTCATCTTACTGTCTGGCCGCGTCTTCCGGTCCACATGAAAATGGCGCCGGATGTCGCTCGGCCAAAGACCTTCCTTTTGGACTGTGTGGGAGCGGCGCATGCACCGTTACCACACAGACGGCGTACGCTATAGTGAATGGAACGGCTCCCGTTCGCATTCACTATGGGGATGTATGTGCCGTATTCCATCTCTGTATGTGTCGTTAATCGACACATACAGAGATGAAAAAAAAAATGGCAGCCCCCATAGAGAAGTAAAAAAGTTAGAAAAAATAAAAAAGTACAACAACACAAAAACACAAAAACAATTTTAATAACATACTAAATTCAAAAACAAAAAATCATTTTCGTGACACCTTCCCTTTAAAAAAAAAAAAAAAGCGTAAAAATAAGTTAAGTTATAGGAAATAATGATTTTTTTTTATATAAGACGACTTTCATTATAGAAAAATAATGAACACGTTCAAAAAAGCTCACATATTTGGTATCGCCGCATTCGTAACGACCCAAACTATGTTATTCCCTCCCCCCCCCAAAAAAAATTAAAAATACACCAGAATCGCTATTTCTTGGTCACCACCCCTCCCAAAATAGAGAATAAAAAGTGATCAAAAAGTCGCATGTACCCGAAAATACTACCGATAAAAACCTCTGTGTTACAAAAAAAAAAAAAAAAAGTGTATTACAAATTAATTTCGGCAAAAAAAACATTTGTACATTTCACCTCTACTTTGCATTAATTCCGGTGAAACGCCTAAAGGGTTAAAACACTTTGTGAATGCGGATTCGAATACCTTGAGGGGTGCAGTTTTCAAAATGGGTGACTTCTGGAGAGTTTCTAATATATAAGGCCCTCAAAGCCACTTCAGAACTGGTACCTGAAAAAAATGGCCTTTTGAAATTCTTTAAAAAATGAGAAATTGCTGCTAAAGTTCTAACCCTTGTAACGTCCTATAAGAATAAAAGGACGTTCAAAAAAATATAAATGAAAAAAAAATATCGATGCAAACAAAGTAGACATACGGGAAATATTAACTAGTAACTATTTTGCATGTTAATTACTATCTGTTTTACAAGCAGATACGTTTAAATTTAGAAAAATGCTAATTTTTGCAAATGTTTTCTAAAATTGGCGGTTTTCAGAAATAAATACCGAAATGATCGATCAAATTTTTTCACGAACGTAAAGTATAACATGTCATGAGAAAACATCTCAGAATCGCTTGGATAGGTAACAGCATTCCCAAGTTATTACCACATAAAGTAACGTGTCCGATTTGAAGAAATCGGCTGTCCTGAAGGCCAAAACCGGCTGGGTCCTGAAGGGGTTAACTTTAATCTACAATGAAGAAAATTAAAAAACGAGAAAAGCTATGGAATGAAAAGGTGTGTCCAAACTTTTGACTGGTACTATACGTTAAACAGAAAAACTTAATTGAAGCCATATGTTATTTTCTAATGAGATGACCCATTCCCTTTAACTCCTTAACACCGAAGGACGGATATATCCGTCCTCAGCAGCCGCTAGTTCGCGCAGGAGGACGGATATATCCGTCCTGTAATCGTGCGGGTACTGAGACTGTACCCACACGATCAGCGGCAGGAGCACGGCTGTTATACACAGCCTGGCTCCTGCTGCAACTGCCGGAATCGAAGCGCGCGCCGATTCCGGCAGTTTAACCCATTAAATGCCGCTGTCAATAGTGACAGCGGCATTTAATGTGTTTGACAGAGGGGGGAGCTCCCTCTGTCACCCGATCGGCGCCCCCGCAAACAAATCGCGGGTCGCCGTCGGGTTTCCATGACAGCCGGGGGTCTAACAAAGACCCCCAGGTCTGCCTTCAGCATCTGCCTGTTAGGCGATGCCGGAGGCATGACCTAACAGGTTGCCTGTCAGTTTTACACTGACAGGCAATAATGCTTTGGTATACGAAGTATACCAAAGCATTATATATGCGATCGGCACATCGCATAGTGAAGTCCCCTGGTGGGACTAAAAAAAAAAAAATGTAAAACAGTTAAATAAAGTTTGTGAAAAAAAATAAAAAATAATTACAGTCAAAGTCAAATAAAACTACTTTTTTGGCCCAAAAAGTGGTTTTATTTAGTAAAACGGTCAAAACAAATCACACATACACATATATGGTATCCCCGCGATCGTAACAACTTGACCAATAAAATGAACATATTAATTAAACCGCCGGATGAACGGCGTCCAAAGAAAACGCAAAAAACAACGTCAAAATTCTCTCTTTTCTCCCATTCCCCCCATAAAAAATAAAATAAAAGTTAATCTATAAGTCCTATGTACCACAAAAGTACTAATAAAAACTACACATTGTCCCGCAAAAATCAAGCCCACATACGGCCACATCGACGGAAAAATAAAAACGTTACGGCTCTTGGAACTCGGCGATGCAAAAACAAGTAATTTTTTTCTAAAAGGGTTTTTATTGTGCAAACGTAGAAAAAACATATAAAACCTTTACATATTTGGTATCCCTGTAATCGTGCCGACCCACAGAATAAAGTTAACATGTTATTTACGCTGCATAGTAAACGGCGTAAACTTATAACGTGAAAATCAATGCTGGAATAGCTGCTTATTTTCAATTCTCTCCTAAAATAAAGTTAATAAAAGTTAATCAATATGTTATAAGCATCTAAAAATGGTACAATTACAAAATACAACTCGTCCCGCAAAAAACAAGCCCTTATACGGCTATGTCGATGGAATAAAAAAAGAGTTACGACTCTTGGAATGCGACCGTGAAAAAACAAAAAATAATCCTTGGTCATTAACGTGCAAAATGGCCCGGTCATTAAGGGGTTAAGCAGTCAGCATCTGTCTGAAATTTCATTCATGCCATCTTATATGCTAAATGAACAAATCCACAAAATTATTTTAGAATATATTTTTTTATTTTTATAAATAACTTATCTGTTACAAAGACTGTTTACCCAGCTAAAATCACAAAACCATCAGCTCAAGATTTCCAAATTAGGTTTTATTATTAAAAGTAAAAATTTGTCAATCTTCACAGAAAACTGTAGATGAAGCTGAAAAATGGTCTTTTTAACAAAAAGCATTGCTTGTAAGTGCTTTGGTTCTGCGGTTTAGCCCAATTACAGTGCTGGAAGGCCCAAAACATAACAAGCCTTTGCAACACTTCGGTTACCTAGAAATGTATTCTGCAACACAATGAATAGCCTTAAGAAAGAAGGCCCATCACATTTTAGTTTCTGGTACAAAAACCTTAAACAACAATGTATGATGTTCAGTTATTTACAGTGGATGACTTTACTAAACCAATGGCTACTTAAATATCAAAGCCTGAAAAAGGTGAGCCACTGACCATGGCTAATTTTATTTCTGAATACTTGTTAAATAAAAGCAGCAATAACGCACATTTCTTTGAGATGCCAAGCAGTGTATCGGTTAATTTCCTTGAGTGATTTGCTTATGAAACGCGTGGTACTTCTTCCTTAAGCATTACAATCTATAACAGATCATTGCTTCAAGCCAGTGATTATCAAAATGACCAAGATCCACAGCTCAATATTTTTCTTGGGAATGAAGGAATGAGAATTACCAAGATCTATGTTGATATAGGAGCATCTGTTTTAAGATACAACCGTCTCAAACAGGAAAATCACAGATTTGAAGCCATTGTAATAAAGAACATGGACCCATGTGCATACAAAAAAACAAACAGTGCTTCATATGCAACTTCTGAGCATTAACAAATCTTCTGTCATCCTTAACAATACTAGTTACATAGACAATACAGTACTTAGAAGTATTACTGAACACATGCAGCATGGGCAAGTTAAAACCTGTATTTGAAGATCTTGGTATTACCAGGACTGCCTACCATACACTGGTGAGGAAATTGGGCTTTTCGACATAAATATACCACTTGTTCTAAGACTTATAACAGGCATGAGATACTGGCACATTCTGGAATAAAACATGCAAAAAAGGTAAAATTTTAGGAAATGTCAATATGAAAGTCACCCACTGTAAAAGTCCAATGTGTACAGAAAAAGATGGTAGAACATTGTGCCTTTTCACGTTTTTCACAGGACATCAGGATATACAAGAGAAATAAGTTCTGTGGCGGAGAGATGACCAACAATATCAAACTATGCACAATGCTTTACTCCCTCCCACCACCCAGTTAAAAAGGCACCACATTTTTGATAAAGATTCTAAAAGGACATTGACTGTGCCAAAAAAAATAAAAAATTTGAAAGAGGGAAAATACAAAAAAAAAAAAAAAATCAAAAAAAAAAATCTATTACTCTATACATACAGAAGAACATGAAATTAATAAAAGGTGAGAAGGAAAAAAAAAAAAACAAAGTCACTTGGAGCAGGCTTCAGAGCTATGTACAGCTGGAAAAAAGCTTTAGGTAATTTCACTGTATCGTACAGAGACAACGCATGCAGTTTTTCATCTTTGTTGCATTTGATTGTACTGATGCTGGTTTCACAAGTCATGGGAGGTTCCCGAGAGGCACTTAAAACACATGAACTGCACAGTCCTTCCTCTGCTCATGTCACAGCAACAGCTTGCAGCAAGTTGCAAATCCTGTGTGTCATTAGTGTTTGTTTTTGGGGTTGCCGTTTTTTGCAAATGGAGAATTTAAAAGCCAATAAAATTTCTTGCTTCGCTTCTCCTCTAAATATCCAAAAATGATCCAGTAACTTTTACTGAAAAAAGTAATAAGGAGCCAAATCACTGGGCGCAGTGAGAAATCTTCTTGTAGGGCTATTAATACTGTACATGGTACAGGCGGTCAGCTGGGAACCAGGCGCATCAGTCTTACACTGATTAGAGAATTTAAGAAAAGGGCGAAAACCCAACTGCGCTCAATACAACACTGAGGTATTATTCTGTGGGCTCATGTTTACTATTAGTAAACAACCACAAGGCCATACTTTCTCCGATCATTTAAAAATGTTGTGTTTGATGTTTTTCTATTTGTTTCCATCGACAAATTGACCTACTGGCTCAGTAATTCCTGGGCATATCGCACTGTTCACATCGGTTTAAAGCAGGGTGGTTCAGAAAAGTACATGCAGTGCAATTCCACTGAGCTCCCTCATCTTCCTCGGTGTCAGGAACATTCTTTGGTGTTTTGACAGTGGACCTTTGATCTAAATGGGAACACAAACATGAATACAATAAAATAAATCTGACAATCTGACAAGCACAAACAATAGAAACATTGATAGCTCAAATTTAGTCCAAATTTTGTTTTCCTTTTTTGGCACAATTTACCCTTTCAGTTTTACTAATAGTTCTCAACATGAGAACTGATCAGGAGACTAGTTCTACAGACTTAGGGTATGTTCACACGTAGTCAACCAAAACGTCTGAAAATCCAGAGCTGTTTTCAAGGGAAAACAGACCCTGCTTTTCAGACGTTTTTTACCAACTCGCATTTTTACCAACTCGTTTTTGGAGCTGTTTTCATTGGAGTCTATGAGAAAACCGCTCCAAAAACGTCTGAAAGAAGTGTCCTGCACTTCTTTTGACGAGGCTGTATTTTTACGAGTCGTCGTTTGACAGCTGTCAAACGACGACGCGTAAATAACAGGTCGTCTGCACAGTACGTCGGCAAACCCATTCAAATGAAAGGGCAGATGTTTGCCGACGTATTGTAGCCCTATTTTCAGACGTAAAACGAGGCATAATACGCCTCGTATACGTCTGAAATTTGGCCGTGTGAACATACCCTTAGGCCTCATGCACACGACCGTATTTTTTCCCACCCGTAAATACTGGCGTAAATACCGGTCCGGTGTCACACGTATTCTACCCGTTTTGCACCAGTATTTACGAACCCGTGCATATGGGTCCGGTGTCACCCGTATTCCACCCGTATTTAAGGGCACGTTTTTGGCGGCAAAATAGCACTGCACTAATCGGCAGCCCCTTCTCTCTATCAGTGCAGGATAGAGAGAAGGGACAGCCTTTTCTGTAATAAAAGTTAAAGAAATTCATACTTACCCGGCCGTTGTCTTGGTGACGCGTCCCTCTCTTCACATCCAGCCCGACATCCCTGGATGACGCGGCAGTCCATGTGACCGCTGCAGCCTGTGATTGACCTGTGATTGGCTGCAGCGGTCACATGGCCTGAAACGTCATCCAGGACGTCGGGAGGGACGCGTCACCAAGGCAACGGGCGGGAGGCCGGACTGGAGGAAGCAGGAAGTTGTCGGTAAGTATGAAAGTCTTTTATTGTTATTTTTTACAGGTTTATACTGATCGGTAGTCACTGTCCAGGGTGCTGAAAGAGTTACTGCCGATCAGTTAACTCTTTCAGCTCCCTGGACAGTGACTATTTACTGACGTCGCTTAGCAACGCTGCCGTAATGACGGGTGCACACATGTAGCCACCCGTCATTACGAGAGCTCCATAGACTTCTATGGACTGTCCGTGCCGTTATTACGGCCTGAAATAGGACATGTTCTATCTTTCTCAACGGCACGGGCACCTTCCCGTGAGAAAACGGGAAGGCACCCGTCGCCAATAGAAGTCTATGAGCCCGTTATTACGGGTCGTAATTACGACCCGTAATAACGGGAGTTTTTACGGTCGTGTGCATGAGGCCTTAGGAGAGGGAAAAAAAAAAAACAAAAAAAAAAAACCACACAACCCAAAACGGAACAAACTGATTAAAGAGTAAAGCAGCAAACGTTGTATTTTATTTTTTTTTAACGATTAGTTAAAACATTTTTTTACGCTTTTAAATTGAAGTAATATAAAAGTCAGTTTAGCATACAGCACTGCGATTTTACGAAAGCTTTGCATGAACTTACCAACAGACTGTGTACCTTTTGGCTTTGGTGGGACAGGGCCTAAAAATCCAATGTTATCATAGAAATTATGAATGGCACTAGGATCAAAATGCGGCCCTAAACAAAATAAAACAAGCAAATCAATTTTCCAACCATTAAATTGTTGGTATCTTGGCAAAAAATGTAATGTTACATCATTTTAATAAAAATAACAAACAAGATCTTTTAAAAGCTAGCAATGAAAGTGGTACACTTGCTAAATGACTAAACATTTCATCTCTATAAAATCAGCTATTTTAAGAATTGTACACAAAACAGTAAAGTATGACATACGAATATTCATTATGATGCAGTATAAATTCCTCAGAGAGAATGCCACACATGACTAGGTACAGAGGTAAAAGTGTAAAAAAAAAAAAAAAAAAGGAAAGGTTACACCTCAAAAATTGTGACTATACCATGAACTCACCTCTTGCCTGAAAAAGATCTATTTCTTTTGTGAGACAGTCTATATCAATTTGCAACTGCCTGTTACAACTCCGTAATTGCTGCATTTCTTCCAGCTTAATGGGGGAAAAAAAGGGTCAATATATAAGAGCTTGGCAGGTTACTAAAAAGAGCAACATCATTAAAATCCAATAATGAAGAGTGCACAGAACTTTTTGTAGCACAGCAGCTGTGAGAACAATTGTGATAACCACAGTTCATAGAAACATATTTTGGGTATATTCATACATGGCAGATTTGTTGCAGATATTCCAAACATTTATGGCTGTGTTCACATCAGCGTCACCCTTCCGTTCATGAGTTCAGTTAGACCTTTCAGAACGAGGAACCCATGAACGAAAAGCCAAACGGTACCCAAAAATTCAGCTCGCAGTACCATTGATTTCAATGGTAATCCTTCCGTTGCAAATGGCTTACGTTTGTTTCTGTTCCGTAAGGTTTCAGTTTTCTTAGCGCTAAAAAAATGGGAGCCTTACGGAACAGAGACAAACGGAAACCATTTGGAACGGAAGCATTACCATTGAAATCAATGGTAATGCAAGTGGAAGCTTTGGTTTCAGTTTGGCTTTCCGTTCATGGGTTCCTCCGATAAGAAGCTGCAACTGAACCCATGAATGGAACATAATGCTGATGTGAACACAGCCAAAGATGAATAGGACAGCTGCAGAAATTCCAGCGATGTTGTATAGGACAGCGGACGTACCAAATTTTTAAGTAAAGTAAGGCCCCCTGCACACGACCCTGCCCGTAATCACTGTCCGTGATTATACGAACGGCCAGCGACAGCCACCCGAATTTGTGGGCCGAGCTCCCATATTTATATGGGAGCACGGTCCTTAAAAAGCAAAAAATAGGACATGTCCTATCTTTTGCAGAGCCATTCTACGGCACAGATACCTTCCCAACCATAAAAATGAATGGGTCCGTAATTATGGACGAAATCGGGGGCACAGGGGGCATAAGAAGGTGGAACGGAGTAACTATTATCCAGTAAGGCCTCATGCACACGACCGTATTTTTTCCCACCCGTAAATTCTGGCGTAAATACGGGTCCGGTGTCACACGTATTCCACCCGTTTTGCACCAGTATTTACGAACCCGTGCCCGTAAATATGGGTCCGGTGTCACACGTATTCCACCCGTATTTACGAGCACGTTTTTGGCGGCAAAATAGCACTGCAGTAATCGGCAGCCCCTTCTCTCTATCAGTGCAGGATAGAGAGAAGGGACAGCCTTTTCTGTAATAAAAGTTAAAGAAATTCATACTTACCCGGCCGTTGTCTTGGTGACGCGTCCCTCTCTTCACATCCAGCCCGACATCCCTGGATGACGCGGCAGTCCATGTGACCGCTGCAGCCTGTGATTGACCTGTGATTGGCTGCAGCGGTCACATGGCCTGAAACGTCATCCAGGACGTCGGGCCGGATGTCGAGAGGGACGCGTCACCAAGGCAACGGGCGGGAGACCGGACTGGAGGAAGCAGGAAGTTGTCGGTAAGTATGAACGTCTTTTATTTTTTACAGGTTTATACTGATCGGTAGTCACTGTCCAGGGTGCTGAAAGAGTTACTGCCGATCAGTTAACTCTTTCAGCTCCCTGGACAGTGACTATTTACTGATGTCGCTTAGCAACGCTGCCGTAATGACGGGTGCATACATGTAGCCACCCGTCATTACGAGAGCTCCATAGACTTCTATGGACTGTCCGTGCCGTTATTACGGCCTGAAATAGGACATGTTCTATCTTTTTCAACGGCACGGGCACCTTCCCGTGAGAAAACGGGAAGGCACCCGTCGCCAATAGAAGTCTATGAGCCCGTTATTACGGGTCGTGATTACGACCCGTAATAACGGGAGTTTTTACGGTCGTGTGCCTGAGGCCTAAGTTTGACATCTGTGGTATGTAAAATATTTTAAGGAATTATAAGAGTTTAACTGCAAGAGGTATAAAACTGTGAATAATCTAATAACCGATAACCAACATGGATTCACGAAAAACAGGTCATGTCTAACCAAAATGCTCGGTTTCTATGAGGAGGAAAGTGTAAATCTGGATGTTGGTCATGCAACTAATGTGATGTATGTGGATTTTGCAAAAGAATTTAATACTGTACCAGACGACAGCCTTGTACTGCAGCTACGGTATATGCACATGGGTAAAGAATTGGTAAAGAGACAGAAAACAAAAGTAGTTGTAAATGGTAAAAATATTCAAGATGGGCTAAAATCAGCAGTGACCTAAGGGTATATTCACACACCCTATTTACGGACGTAATTCAGGAGTTTTACGCCTGGAATTACGCTTTAAAAAACGGCTCAAAACAGTCTGCGAACATCTGCCCATTGAATTCAAATGTGTCTTACAGTGTTCTGTGCAGACGAGGTATTTTTACGTGCCGCTGTCAGAAGACTGTGCGTAAAAAGACGCCCGCCTCAAAGTGGTGCATGTCACAACGTCTGAAATTACGGAGCGGTTTTCAGGCTAAAACAGCTCCTGAATTTCAGACGTATTTGGCGTTGCCGTGTGAACACACCATAATAGTAAGGTATCAGTTTTTGCTGACGATACAAAACTTTGTAGGAGTTGAGCATGGGCAAAAACATGGCAGATGAATTTTAATGTCGATAAATGTAAAAGTATTGCACCTAGGGCGCAATAAAAGTATTAATTCATATACATTAAATGGAATAAAACTGGGGATAACAGAACAAGAGAAAGACCTGGATATTCTGATCACAAGTAAGCTAAGCAGCAGCACTTAATGTCCAGCAGCGGCTGCAAACGCAAATAAGATTTTAGGGTATATAAAATTAAATAAAAACCTGTGATTCAAATGTAATATTACCCCACTATAAATCCCTTGTAAGGCCATATCTTGAATATGGTATTCAGTTTTGGGCTACACATTGTGAAAAGCATAGGAGAGCTGGAGAGGGTTCCAAGGAGGGCAAATAGATTATTAAATGGCTAGAAAATGCAGACTTCTTCAGCTTGGAATAAAAGACGCCTTAGGCTTCATTCACATATGAGTCAGTGCTCCATTCAGGCGTTTCGTCATGGGTTCCCCTGACAAAGCTCAGACGGAACGCCTGAACGGAGCCCTGACGCAGATGTGAACCAAGCTTTAGAGGTGATCTTATTAACCGGTTTAAAAATGTGTGTTTAATACAAAGAACTAGCACATGAGTGATTCTTCCCAAGAACTTTACAAAGGCCCAGGGGACATTCATTGCATGTGGAGGAAAGGCAACGCAAACATCAATATAGTAAAGTGTTCTTCACAGATTAATCAAACGATGAAATGCCCTACCCTAAGAGGAAGGAACGGCAGGTATTTTTGGTCAGTATTCGGACGGTAAAAACAGGAGTAGAACAAAAAAAAAAAAAAAAAAAAATTATATATATATATATATATAAATAAAACGAAACTATATGGTTTGTACCTTTTCCAGGTTTTTTTGGAAAATAACCTTTTAGGTGAAGTATAAGGCCCCCCTACACATCACGTTATGATACGTCAGCATTTAAAAGAAAAAGACTAGAAGCTATTTTTTTTAAAGGAGAATGGTATTGAGGGTTACAACTAATCTCGCAAAGAAGGACATACAAAATCGATTAAGAACAGTTGAACTTGATGGACTGAAGTTTTGTTATCAACTTATGTAACAAATCTGCTTGCGAACTTACCTTTAATGGGGTGAAAAATAGTAGCATGCAAGTTGTGTCACATTTGCTACCGAAGCTCTGTGTACCAACTGGACAACCCCTTTTCATACAACGTATAAGGGCGTTATGCAAGGGCATTCTGTGTTTGCACATATACAGGGTTTATAGCAGGTAGACCTGTGTCAATCAGTCGGGACGACCCTTTAAACTAGTTTTTTTTATACATCTTTTCCTATATAGCATGAATCTCATTAGCAAATGTTGATACAGTAGGACCACTTTGCAACATTAGTCAGTCAATTATATCACATTGACATTAGATGCAACACATCTGCACAAGAGTGGCACATCTATTATGAGATTTCAAAACATTCAAGAGTCCCAAAAAAATCAAAACAAGCTATGGTACAGTGTAAACTTACTGATGGAATTTGTGAAACTGAATTTGACCTATTTAAGCGCCTTTGGGTGAGATTATTTTCCATTTCATTGACCTCCGTTTTAAGTTTGTCCAGCTTTTTCTTTTGTACTTCTAGTTCTCGATGAAGCCGCTCCATTCTTGCCTTCTGATGTATCAGCAAAGCTGAAAAATACAGGTGGTTTATAAGGACTTAAAAGCACTTACTCTTAACTTCAAAAGAATACATTCTCTTTTTGACAATCAATACCACGCATATTTCTACCAATTGAAAACATCATTAAATGGAATGGTATGATTTTTTTAACAATCCAACATAGTACGATAAGACGCCCTGCTAAAAGGGAGACTGTTGGTGAACAGTATACGAACGCAGGCAAGCAAGCGCTTTTTACTAGCCAAGCGGGCTTTCAGAATGGCTCCTTCAGAATGCTTAAAGGGTCATTAACTTCTCAACAAACTTTGCATAAATAGTACAAGTTAATGTAAGAAACTTCTCCAGTTATTGTGCTCCTTTCCTCGCCTCTTCCAACTGTTCACTCGCTCTGAACTTACTGCTTTTTCCATCTCCTCAAGGAGGAGACGGAATATCATCTCACTGAGCAATCAGGTTACAGCTTCCCATTAACCCCTTCCCGCTATGTGACGTAATATTCCATCACAGGCGTTGTCCTGTTAACCACATGACGTAATAGTCCGTCAGTTTGTGTTAATAGGCACCTGTGTCTCCAGACACCGGTTTAGAGCAGTAATAGCTGCTGTCCTGGACAGCACACCATCACTGCTCAATGCTGAGTGACCCATCGCAGCGGCCCCTCAGTGGCGATCATCGCGACAGGTCAGTTATTACTGACTGACCGTCGCCATGTTGGAGGCAGCGATCGGGCCTCGGGGGGAGTGGAGACAAAGGATTGGCTGTTGTCATGGACAGCAACCAATCACTATACCTCACCGAGGGACCAATCAGACTGGTCCCTCGTCGGTGATTGCTATGATTGGTCTGTCTGTCGTGACAGACCAGATCATATTACACTGGAGCTCATTTTCATTATAATCCCACCCTGTATGCCTCATTGCAGTGGTTGAGAGGGAGCAGAGCGGTTGTGTCAAGAGCTGTTGCATATATACAGTACTATATCTACCACTACCCCCATCCTCCACCCTTTACCCCCTGATCACCATCCTAGTAATTACTTTCACTTTGCTGTGATTTTTGTTGCCGTTGTTAAATCAGTAACTGCATAAATTGCTGATCACCGTTCAAAACCCTTGCTATAGGGCTTTTTTTCCTTTTACTTTACTAGTAAACCCCTGTGATGAGTATTGCGGTCCGGTGTTCTGATCAGCAACTTCGTTGTCACTGATCGCCTAATACAAGTCTTGCTCTAGCACTTTTTTCCATTTGTTATAAAAGAAAAACTAAAAAAAAAAAACGAGGTTTAGTTCGGTAGGTTTTGCCTGTGACGCAAACTCGCCTCCTTGCTTCCCCTGGCGGATCAGTGACATCACCATAACTGTGCCTAATACAAGCTTGCTCTAGGATTTTTCTGAGCACTTTGTTTTTTTTTAGATTAAAAACAAAAAAAAATAAAAAAATGTGCAAAAACCTAACTAAACTTCTATATTTTATTTTATTTTTTTACAACATACCCATCTGATAAAGCGCATAATGGCCCGTAGAGTATTTACGGCTGAGGAGGCATATTCCATTATTGCTTTGGACAGCGAGTCCAGGAGCGACCCAGAAGCCCTCTTCTATCTCTCCTCTTCCTCATCAAGTGAGGATGAGGAACCGCCAAGTAGTCACCCCTGGTCGTCTGCTACACTAGCCGCTGAGAGTAGTGACCCCAATCCCCGAGAACTACGAGCCCCAGGTCCCTGAGTTTTTACGGGCATCCCAGGGATTCAATTTGAAACAGCAGGGTTACAGGAAATAGACTTTTTTAAAGTTTATTTCACTGACGAATGTATTGACCTAATGGTGACCCAAACTAACCCATAAGCCCAACAGTTTATAGCCCAGAATGCCTCATCTAGTTACGCCAAGCCCAGCAGGTGGACCCCTGTAGACACCACGGAAATGAGGAAGTTCTGGGGTCTTGTGCTCAGTATGGGACTTCTGAAAAAGCCATCCATAAGAACATACTGGAGAACAGATATACTGTACCACACAGCGATGGCCAGGACTCGTTTTGAGATCATTCTGCGATAATGCAAAGTGCCCACACCAAGGTGACCCCAGCTTTGACCGCCTATTTAGAATTAGACCCGTATTAGACCATTTCAGTGCCAAATTTGTCCAGGTATACACCCCCAAGAAATGCATTGCTGTCCCTAGTTAATTTTAAAGGGAGGCTTAGATTCCTCCTGTACCTGCCGAATAAGAGGGCAAGGTATGGCGCGAAGATGTACAAACTGTGCGAAAGTACATCTGGGTACACCTACAAATTTAAAATATATGAAGGGAAGGACACCACTATTCACCCCCCAGAATGCCCCCCCTTACTGGGAGTTAACGGAAAGATAGTGTGGGATCTGGTGCATCCACTGTTGGACAAGGGCTACCACCTCTACCTGGATAATTACTATACCAGCGTACTACTTTTAAAGATTCTCGCTTCCAGAAGCAAAGTGGCATGCGGCCCAGTACGCAAGAACCAGAGAAGCCCAAGTCGCTGCTCGGGCAAAAACTCAGAAGAGGTGAGAGTAGGGCACAATGCAGCGACAATCTATTGTGTGTCAAGTATAAGGACAAGAGGGATGTCCATATATTGACAGCAAAACATGGCCATGGCAGCACCCCCGTCCCTGTGCGAGGTACCAGTACAGAGACCCTCAAACCTAATTGTATTCTTCACTACAATAAATACATGGGAGGAGTTGATCTCTCAGATCAAGTGCTGCAGCCATACAATGCCATGCGGAAATCAAGGGTGTGGTACAAGAAGCTGGCCTTGCACATCATGCAAACCGCAATGTATAATGCTTACTTGCTATTCAGATCTTCAGGCTAGCGGGGAACTTTCCAGGAATTTCAAGAGGTGGTAATAAAGTCTCTTATATTTGGAGATCAGGAAGGGGAGGGACCCAGTACTTCTGGAAGCGAGGCCACACGCATGGTATGCTTTAAAAACGGCATAAGAAAATATACCATCTATCAGTGCAAGACGTGTCCCCCGAGACGCCAGGACTGTGCATGAAGGAGTGTTTTAAAATATACCATAAGTCTCTGAAATTCTGATCTTGTTGTTGAACCGCCTTTTAGATTTACCCTGATGTACTTCGCACAGCCACAGTAATATTATGCTGCATGCCACGCTTTCCCTTCTTAGCACTGCAGTGTACTCAAGCCGTACCCGGCAAGACTAGCTGAACACAGCTGTACATATATCAATCCTGCACACGTTGCCATGACTAATTTTTAATCCAGGACTTTCTCCCCAAAATTGTATCCAAACTTTGTAATAAAATTTCTTCTTAACCCTGGGGTGGGCCTAGGCCATACCCAGAAAGACCAGCTGAACACAGCTGCACATATTTTAGTCCTGTATTCCTGTGGCTGATCAGTGACTTTCATCCAAACTTTTATCCAGATTTCCAACTTTATCCAAATTTGATGCAAATTTATACAAAGTTATATAAACTTTTCAGTATAAATTTTATACAAATTTTTATACTAAAAATCGTTCCAGCAAAATCTAAGCTCCAAAAGCTAACTGTTGCTCATTCCCTTCTAAGCCCTGCCATGTGCCCAGGCAGCAGATAATGGCCACATGTGGGGTATTGCTGTACTCGGGAGAACCTGCGTAACAATTTATGGTGGGAGTATCTCCAATAATACAAGCTGGCCACAACATTTTGCCCACTGAAATGGCATAATTGTGAAAAATTTGTACTTTCACTCTTTGCATCAAATTCTGGAAAACTCCTGAGCGGTCAAAAATGCTCACTACACCCCTAGATAAATTCCTCAAGGGGAGTAGTTTACAAAATGGGGTCACTTCTTGGGGGTTTCCACTGTACTGGTACCTCAGTGGCTCTGCAAACACAACATGGCGCTTGACAAAATATTCCATCAAAATCTGTGCTCAAAAGCCAAATGGTGCGCCTTCCCTTCTGAGCTCCGTCGTGTGCCCAAGCAGCAATTTAGGAACACATATGGGGTATTTCCATACTCTGGAGAAGATGCATTACAAATGTTGGGGGGATTTTTTTATTTTATTCCTGGTGTGAATGGATTTTTTTTTTTTTAGCTAAACCGTCATCTTATTGGAAAAAAAAATAAATTAAATTTTGCATTTTCACACCCAAATGCTAATAAAATCTTTGACACACCTGTGGGGTCAAAATACACACTACACCCCTAGATTAATTCCTCAAGGGGTATGGTTTCCAAAATGGGGTATTTTATGGGATGTTTGTTTTGGTATCACAAGACCGCTTCAAACCGGACATGGTGACTAAAATATAATCTAATAAAGAGTCCCGAAAATCCACTAGGTACTCCTTTGCTTCTGAGGCCTGTGCTTCAGTACATCACCACACTAGGGCCACATGTGGGATATTTCTAAAAACTGCAGAATCTGGGCAATAAATATGGAGTTGAGTTTCTCTGGTAAAACCTTCTGTGTTACAGGAAGGAAGAAAAAAAATAAAATAAAAATGAATTTCTGCAAAAAAAAATAAAAAAATGAACTTTGTAAATTTCAGCCCTACTTTGCTTTAATTCTTGTGAAACACCTAAAGGGTTAAGAAACTTTCTAAAAGCGGTTTTGAATACTTTGAGAGGTGAAGTTTTTAAAATGGGGTGACTTATCGGGGGTTATTATTGTATAGGCCTCTCAAAGCCACTTCAGTACCTTACTGGTCATTGTAAAAATAGCCTTTTGAAATTTTCTTGAAAATGTGAGAAATTGCTGCTAAAGTTCTAAGCCTTGTAACGTCCTAGAAAAATAAAAGGATGTTCAAAAAACGATGGCAATCTAAAGTACGCAAATAAATACTGAATGTATCGACCAAATTTTACCTCTAACTTAAAGTCCAAGGTGTCACAGAAAATCTCAGAATCACTTGGATAGATAAAAGCATTCCAAAGTTATTACCACAGAAAGTGAAACGCTAGATTTGAAAAATGGGGCTGCGTCCTGAACGTGCCAACTTGTCCACGTCCTTAAGGGGTGAAAGTCTAAGGAGAGAAGAGTGGCTAGGAGGAAAGAAGAGTAAGGCCAGGTTCTCACACAGTTTTGACGCAGTCTGTGGCAGTTTAAGCCAAACACAGAAGAGGACACAAAAGAATAGGGGCATTTTCTTTTTACCTTTTATTCCGTTTGGATCCTCTTCTGGCTTTGGCGCAAAAAAATAAAATTGAACCAAAAACTGCATCAAGACTGTATGTGATCATGACCTAAGAAGGAGGCAGAGAAAGACCCTGCTAGAAAAAAATAAAAAAAAAGGCAGAAAACAAGCGATTTAACGGACAGACGTACGGTTATTCCTCATGTACACACATACGATAGCTTAGGGCCTGTTCAGATTAGATTTCTGCCCTATGTGTATCGTGCACGTCGGGACAAAGTGTCCATAGGGCAGTATAGGCTATTAAATCGTACCTCCACTTTCAGGAGAGGGGGAAAAAAAAAAAAAAAAAAAGGTATAGAGTGTGAACTATGATCTTTTTTTTCTAAATCACCTGTATTACAGATTATGCCCGGCCGTTCTGCATACGGGAGCAATGGAGAAAAGCAGGACCCTCTGTCTCCGACTGAAGAGTTATGAGCAGTCAGCAGCATGGACTTAACAGTCCGTGCTGCTGCTAGAAGCAGAAATTAACAGGTAATACAAGTGATTTAGAAAACAATTATAGTGCAATTATAGTTTTTTTTTTTAATTGAATGTGGAGGTACACATAAAATAAAAATGTAGAGGCTCCTGCATATTTGTGGTGTATACCAGTTTTAGTTGAGGGGCCATTTATAGGTTGTCTGCCATTTTAGATCCTTATTCCCCTCGGATATGGTTCCACTTATGCAGTCTACGTTTCCCAATATGCTTCTGGCTTTGCAGAGGGGGCATAGTCTCATCACAATGCACTTGTTCGGAGTCCTAAGAGCAGCAAGTGAAAGATCAGAGACATAGAACTTCTTTACTTACACTGCAGTCTCAGTGTATCCTATGTGATGCAGCTTCAGCTTCTCTCTTCGGCTAGTGATACGTTTTTCCATGTCAGCTCTTACAAGCAGAAGACAGGGAAGAGCAGTGTGACGCTGCATCACAGAAATTCACTGATTTTGCACACACAGATAGTATAGACCATTAGTGGGAGTGAGGGGATTTTTATAACTCTGCAAATAATCATTGTATAGACAACTATTATTTCACGGTACACCTGCTCTCTTAGGTAGGGACGAAATCTCTTCAGCAGCACTCTATGCATGGGGGAACAAATAGAGAAACAATGAGGGTGGAGGGGAGGTGGCTGCCAGTAGAGATTTGATTGGCGATGATCTAATCCTGCAGTTCACAGGAAGTCAGCGACACAAAGACTGACGACCTGATCAACACATGACAGCATGGTCTATTTGGTTGGTCAGACAGGTTACACAAACCATAATGTATTGATGCAACTGACCTGGGAAGAAACAAAGAGCTTCAATATTTACCATATATCTACTTTATGTTGGCATCATTATTTGAACTTCCTTTTATTTTTCTAGGGCGTTAGAAGTCATATGAAACTTTAGCAGCAAATTTCTCACATTTACAAATAAAAATAATTCCAAAACCTATTTTTTTTTACGCACGCACGCACGCACGCACACACCTTAGTGCTTGAAAAAGCCCTCAATGTGAGGGTGAAACGTTGCACTAAGATGTGGTGGTGAATAAACCCTTTTTGATACTTTGAGTGCGGCATCCACGCTTGTTCCTGGTATCTTGGGGAGAGGCCACTCCCCTGGAAGGCTCTGCACCCGCCGCAAGGCTTGCTTCACAGTGCTGCTCCAACTATTCACTATATATATATATATATATATATATATATATATATATATATATTTTTTATGGGGATAAAAAAAAATCAAAAAAAAAAAATAAAAAAAAAATCACCCAAACCAAGCAAACTTACTTTATTTTAAAAACCAAAAGGTATACAGGAGGAATTTAGAAAGTTTGACAACCATTTAGGCATTTCATAGTGTTTAAAGCAAAGTGGGTAAAATTTTCAATTTTGCACAAATGTAATTTAAAGGAACAGTGTCATCACAAATTATTTTTTTATATGTTAAAGATGTTAGTGCTTTATTAAAAACGTTTATATTCATTTGTGTGTTTGTGTTTTACTTTTTCTTATTTTTACACTTTTTCTTCCCTATGGGGGCTGCCATTTTTTGTTCCATTTCCGTATGTGTCGATTAACGACACATACAGACATGGAATACGGCAGCCACAGTCCCATAGGGACTGCGAACGGCTCCCGTCCCATTGACTGCAGTGTACGGCGTCTGTGTGGGAACTGCGCATGCGCCGCTCCCACACAGTCCTATTCGAAATTGGCGCCGTCCGGCGCCATTTTCCTGTGGACCGGAAGTCGCGGCCGGACAGTAATATTACTACTTCCGGTCGCGGCTTCCGGATTTGTGCACTTGCACCAGCGGCAGCAAACAGAGCGGACGGGCCGGAGGGAGCCGCGGCGGCAGGAGCAGGTAAGAGATCTCAATGTATGTTCGTGTTTGTGTGTGTTTACTACTGTATGTTAACCTACTACACTGTGGGTTAGCTCAAAAAATGGCGACACACAGTGTAGGAGGTTACACCGTTCAAACCCCTCGTTTATCCCGGCACTAGCCAGCATAAAGGAGGGGGGGATGCTGAGAGCTCACTAGAGCGAGGGCTTTTAACCCAATGTTGCAATGCTGCAATTTTGGGAACAGCTCCATCTAGTGGCCAAAAATGGGTAGTATTATAAATTAGAAATAATTTATAATATTTCCAGACTCGTGCAAAAAAAATAAAAAAAATTTGAACAATGTTTAATCACCCACACACTAAATGTTTAATTTTTAAAAAAAAAACATGTTTTTCTGGCAACACATTCCCTTTAAGCAATGTTTTTCTGTAACACAAGTGTTTACAGAAAAAAGCACCTCAATATTTATTACCCAGATTCTTTCAAAAGTCCCACATGTGGCCCTAGTATGCTATAGGACTTAAACACAGGCCTCAGAAAAGTAGGAACACCTTGCGAATTTTGGGACCTCCTTTAGGTTTGAAGAGGTCTTGTGGTGAACATAACATCCCCCAAAAAGATTCAATTTGGGAAACTACACCGCTCAAAAAGAATTAATCTAGGGGGTGTAGTGAGCATTTTGAGCCAACAGGCATTTCTTAGAATTGGGCCGCGAAATTAAGATCTATATTTATTTTCAATAAAAAGTAAACATTTCACAAGGAATAAAAGAAAAAAGCATGCAACATTTGTAAAGCAAGCTCTCCAGAGTGCAGCGACGTCCCATATGCGGTCATATACTAATGTTTGGACACACCGCAGGCCTCAGAAGGGAAGGAGCGCCATTTTGCTTTTGGAGTTTAAATTATGCTGGAATGGTTTGCAGACACCATGTTGCATTTGCAAAGCCACCGAGAGACCAAAAAATAGTGGAAACCCACAAACGTGACTCGATTCGGAATACACACCTTTCAAGGAATTCATCTAGGGGTATGGCGAGCATTTTGACACCAGGGTTTTTTTGTTGAATTTATGCGAATTAGGTCATGAATATTATAAGTTAAATATTTTCTATTTTTGGTAATTTTCACAAAAAGGCACTCCAATGTATTCAATGAGGGGTAAATTGTAGATTTGTAATTTTTTTGCCAATTGTTTTTGAAGATGATTTACAAATAATATTTTTGGCTATGTTTTGGCCACAATTCATTTATGGAGAGATCATACATCATTTTAACACACTAAATACAAAAAAAAAAAAATCATATGCTTGAATGTCAATTAATTTGTCCCATTTTCCAACAGTTTAAAAATGTGGCTTCGTGTGGAAGATTTTAAAACCGTCAGAGACAAAAAGCGGAGAGTGATGGGCAATCTTGGCAATAACAACTGGGGTCACGCCTCATTCATCTCTTGGTACAAACATCTTCTCTGGGGGTGCTTTAAGCGACATTTTATTGCACAAATTTCCTCAGTCTCTTCACATCTTCAGATTTTAATGGATGGGATTGGCCAACATTTGCAATAACAAGCTCTTACTTTTCTTGATTACCAGGAAAAGATAAATTAAATGAATTTCATGCTTTTTTGTATAACAAGTTATGTATTCGGCAACCTGAAATCGGTAAGTAGCTACATTTTTTTGTACTAGGTACACTACCGGTCAAAAGCTTTAGAAAACCTACATTTTTCCATTTTTATTGATATGTATAGGTCTCAAATGTACTTTGTTTTTATTCATCTTAACTTGTTTATTTCAATGGGTTAACTTTGTTTTAACAAATTAAATCTAGATGATTTTTGACTCAACGTAGCCACCGCTAGCGGATATAACGGCTTTACACAATCGGGGCATTCTTTCTACAATTGCATTCAGATATTGTTCAGAAGTTTCTTCCCAACATTGTTGCAGAATTTCCCACAAATGTGCTGCACTTGTAGGTTGCGTTGCTTTCATCCTTCTGACCAGATCAGACTTAAACCCCATTGAGCTTGTTTGGGATGGAGACTTTGCAGGCCATTCCATTCTTTGACGCCTACCGGCTTCTTCTGGTCTTAGGTAGTTCTGACATAACCTAGAAGTATGTTTTGGATCATTATCTTGCTGTAATATGAACCCCTGACCAAGAGGTGTACAACAGAGGGTATTGCATGGCGCATCATAATGCTGTACTGGCTATTTTTGTCCAGTGTGCCAGTAACCCTGTGCACGTTGCCAACTCTGTATACAGCAAAAGACCCTCAGGCCATCACGCTTCCTCCTCCATGTTTGACAGTTGGCGTCACACACTGAGGAAGCATCCTTTCACGTACTCAGCCACTTACAAAAACCCTGCGTGAAGTACCAGAGATGTCAAATTTTAATTAGTCCATAAGACCCTCTTCCACTCTTCAGTAGTCCAATGGAGGCGCTACTTGGCCCAGGCAGGTCTTTTTTTTTTTTCGATCTTAGCAGTGGCTTTCTTACGGATACTCAACCTGTCAAACCTGCAGATTGAAGTATTCACTTCACAGTTGAAATATAGAATTGCTTATTTTCTGCTGCATTAAGCTGGGCTTAAGATTTTGTGGTGTGAGGCACCGATCACGCAAACTGTTAACTCTCAAAAACTTGTCTTCGGATTTTGAAGTGCCTTTGGTCTGCCAGACCTCTTCCAGTGAGTTACCACCAGTTTCCAAGTGCCTTTTGATGGTATAGGAAACTGTACTTACTGCAACCTTGGCATTCTTGGTAGTTTCTCTGTAGGACAGACCTACACATCCAAGTGTATGTTCCCACGCTAAATGAAAAAAGTCTGAAAAAAACTCTGTATTTTAGAGAAAACAGCCTCTGATTTAAAGAAGTTTTTGAAGCTGAAAAGAAGTGTCAATGGAAAATCCGCTCCAAAAACCGCCTCAAGAAAGGACATGCTACTTCTTTTTACAAGGCGTTTTTTTAATTCAGCGGCGTAAAAATAAGCCTCATGTAAACAGCACAGTGTATTTCTCATAGAAATCAATATGAAACTGTGCAGTTTCAAGTGTATTTTGGAGCGTAAAACAAGGCATGAAAATAAACCGTGTGAATATACCCTTATGGTATGTTCACACGGCTTATTTTTGGCCGTTTTCGGGGTCGTAAACAATTGAAAAATCGGAAGCAGAACCCCTCCAAACATCTGCCCATTGATTTCAAGGGGAAACATGGCGTTCTTTTTCATGGCCATTTTTTACGTGGCAGTTTTGAAAAACTGCCACATTTTTAAAAAACGGCCCGTTGGAACAGAAGTGCTTATCACTTCTTGAGACGTTTTTGGAGCAGTTTTTCATTCACTCTATAGAAAAACAGCTCCAAAAATGGCCGTAAAAACACCACAAAAAACGCGACTTTGAATAAAAAAAGGTCTGAAAATAAGGGGTTTTCCCTTGAAAACCGCTCCGTATTTTGAGACGTTTTTGATTTAGCGTGTGCACATACCCTAACGGTTATAGTGGTCTGTCTTTTGTGAATTGCCTTTTTCTTTCCCTTACGACCTCAATATGCCCTGTCTTAAAGATCAAAACTACCCAAATAGTGCCCTACAGGATGTTGTAATACAGTCTGTTCCAACACTGGTTATATAGAATCAAAGGGTTTAAAAGGAATCCCCAAAAGTTGACACCTGTAGGAATAGTTTTCACCCAATTTCAAACCATAATTGGAGCGGTCCTTGAGGTCCTCCCTGAAAAAAGCCCTTTGGATAAAGTCAAAAATTCAGCCAGTTTTTGTGTTTGAGGTTAAAAAACAAATTCATATTTTTGTGTGTTTTTAACTTCCTTTTGAACCATTTCACGTTATTTGCTGTACTAGAACTAGTGTTATTGTAAAATAATAACCAGAAAAATTGAGGTGTTCTAAGACTTTTGACCGGTAGTGTATAGGACTTCCTTGATACCTAGTATGGCTTTAGAACCTGGTTAGCAATATGTACCGGTATATGTTATTGCAATGACTAAAGCCTAGTTCACTTAACGTTTTGGCCCTACATATAGGGTGTACGTCGGTAAAGCTCCCATCGTACAAGATAAACGTATCAGTGCTAAAGGAGTGCTCTTGTAGCCTCCATTGGGGAGGTATCTTTTTTTTTTTTTTCTTTTAAGGTATGGAATAGCGTAGTTGACTGGAGACTGTTAGGGCATTTGACTCAGCCCAGGATTAACATACAGGAGCTGGTTAATAATAAAATCTCAAAAACAACTATAATTTAATTTAAAACAAAATGTTGATTCATAAAAGCATTTGCAAAAATTAGAAAAAATATATTCATATTTACCTTGTGTATAAGCTGCATCATCTGAGCCCACGCTTAGATTCCTTACATCGTTTATTCGATCATGTGCCAAAACAGGGTCTGGTATAAGAATACCTTCTGACTCTCCAAACGGAAGGAGATTTGTAGGCTCAAATGTTGGGGACACAACACCAGGAGAAACTGAAGGAGGTTTGTTTGGGGACACCGTTATTTTAAAAGTATATTTTGTATTGGGCTGAGTCACTACAACACGAGGAGATGTGGCAGAGATGTTGTTTCCAAGAGACCGGCTTTTGGGTGGATGATGATGAATGAAAGCAGGACCCATGCTTACTTGCCCAGATACGTTTCTGGCTGTACTGGCTGCACCAGAATTAGCGGAAATAAAAAGTGTTGGCTGATTTCTAACAATCTGGTCATCACCACCAGGAGCTGAAATGTAGACCTTGGGCTGGCTTCGGCCTAAGCTTTCATCTGTATTTTGAGGACCTGCAATGTAAACAGTAGGCTGGTTCCTTGACTGGTTGTTCAAAGCAGAAGGGTTAGTGGAACTTCGAGAACTTGTGGAACGCAGAATGGAGTTACTTCTTTGGGGTGGTTCAAGTTTAATTTCTATTTGGTTTTTCCTGGGACCAGTTGAGATATTTTGAATGTTGTATTGGGCTGAAGGAAGGGTACCACCCGATGAATGAAGAAGTGGGGCTTGAGGAGTGGTGGGTGAACTAATAGGCATATACACATGAGAGGTCTGGTGACCCTGTTGATTTGGCTGTGCTGAGGTATGTGATTGAGTATAAGAAGAAGGAAGGGTTGTCCAAGGATTTTGCTGTGTGGGCTGATAAGCTTGCGCTTGTGTAAGATTTGGAGACATCCAGCCTGATTGCTGTGGCGTTTGTCTAGTTGTGCCTCCTTGAGAAGTGATATAAGGCCTAATATATATAGAATTTCCATGTGGGCTGTTAAGTACAGGTGGTGGACCACCGTGTATGTGCAAAGATGTAGGGGTATTTCGATTAGACTGAATATTTGGAGCCAAGGTAACCATGATAGGATTGAACCTGGGTGTCTGCAAACCAGACGAGCTTTTACTGCCCAACTGAAGTCCAAATTGATGGCCATGGTTTGAAGCATTAATTGTATTTGTCATCCCAAAGACATTATAGCTAGAAGGCATGGCAGGTGCAGTCTGTGGCTCTTGTTGATACAGTTCATTGTTGGATTGCCCTCCCTGAAGGTGCCCATCACTTATGCTGTGACTTAAAGTCCTGCCGTTTCCATTTATTCTGCTTCCATCCCTGCCCTCATGGTACTGAGACTGCAAATCCAAGTTAAGTGATGTCATGTGATTTCTTAAGCCGGCAATGCCTGAATCTTCAGAAGGAGATACGTCGCCTTCACCATACAGATATTTTGTACTTTCTTGAGAAAGGACTGCACAGCAAGCATCCAGATTGTTGTTATGCTAGAAAAGAAAAAAAAAAAAAAAAAGAAAAAAAAGAAATTGAGGAAACTTTACAGTAAACAATCAAAAAAACTAAAATTTAAAACAATACTCCTAGTAATTTTTAAGCTTGGCACAAACTAGCATAATGGATTCCATTCTTAGATAGTCTAGGAGGGATATATGATCTGTGTTCTAAATAAATATATATATATATATATATATATATATATATATATATATATATATATATATATAATTTAATTAGTCATTAAAAAGCAACGCAAACCTGATGGGAAAGAACAGAAGCATGAACAGCGCCTCACTACTTCTGCTAATCCACTTACACCTAAATACATATTTCCGCTGTTCCTAAAAAGGCTAGGAGCAAAATAATTCACTTTTTCTGCTATCCCACTAGGGTCAGTTTTTTATATCTGCTATTGTACCATGCACATAAATTGGTCAGCAGAAACAGAAGACCAATTCTTCTACTATTGCACAATTGTTGGAATTAAAGTGACCCATTGGGGAAAAAGTTGAAAATGCTGCTTTTGCTAGTTGGGAAGGCCAGCGCATGACAGCCCCCTCTTGAAGGAGCAGACCCTATAAAAGACCTCCATGAATCTCCAGAAAGATTGGGACCAGGTAAGCATGGCAAAAGCAGCATATACAGCTTTAAACCCATAGGTTCACTAGGGTTAACCCTAACAGCACCCTCCCGAAATTGAAACCTGTGTACCTCAGTAGGAACTAGCAGCATTGGGGTAGACTGATTTGTAGCCAATTCTGAACTCCACTTAAAGAGGCTCTGTCACAACATTATAAGTGCCCTGTCTCCTATATAAGGAGATCGGTGCTATAATGTAGGTGACAGCAGTGCTTTTTATTTAGAAAAAGGATCTATTTTAAACCACTTTATTACCGATTTTTAGCTTTATGCTAATGAGTTTTTTAATGCCCAAGTGGGCGTGTTTTTACTTTCGACCAAGTGGGCGTTGTACAGAGGAGTGTATGACGCGGACCAATCAGCGTCATGCACTCCTCTCCATTCATTTACACAGCAGTATCGCGTTCTTACTAGAACACGATGTGCAGCCACATACACAGACATTAACGCTAATCAAGTGTCCTGATAAATGAATGGAGAGGAGTGTATGACGCTGACTGGTCACTGATTGGTCAGCGTCATACACTCCTCTGTACAACGCCCACTTGGTCGAAAGTAAAAACATGCCAACTTGGGCATTAAAAAAACTCATTAGAATAAAGCTAAAAATCGCTAATAAAGTTGTTTCAAATAGATAACTTTTCTAAATAAAAAGCACTGCTGTCACCTACATTATAGCACCGATATAGGAGATGGGGCACTTTAAAGAGGCTCGGTCACCACATTATAGGAGGCTCTGTCACCAGTTTATAACTGCCCTATATCCTACCTAAGCTAATAGGCGCTTTAATGCAGATAACATTTTTATTTTCTTTGAAAAACACTTATTTTTTACCAAGTTATGATCATTTTTACAGGCTTTTTTTAAAAACTTTTTAACCAATCAGCGACATACACTTCTTTTCATGCATGCCAAGCTTGTTTCACAGCACAGCGTGATCTCGCTCTGACGGGACTTCCTCCCACAGGTCCTTTACCGGAGCCATGGGAGACCGAACAGACATGGCCTCCAGCTGGTGCAGATTCGGATAAACGTCCTGGCACGGCTGGAGGCGATGTCTGTTGACTCTTCCGACGCTCCGGTGAAGGCCCTGTGGGTGTAAGTCCCGTCACAGCGTGTCTCGCGAGATCACGCGGTGCTACGAAACAAGCTGGGCATGAATGAAGAGAAGCGTATGAGGCCGATTGGTCAGCATTGTACACTTTTCTTTACAATGCCCACTTGATGAAAAAGTAAAAGAACACCCAGTTGGGCATTAAGGACAAATTTAGCATAAAACTAAAAAATGATCATAACTTGGTCAAAAATAGGAGTTTTAAAAAAAAAAAAAAAAAAATGTTATCTACATTAGGTAGGATATAGGGCAGTTATAAGCTGGTGACAGAGGCTCTACATACTTTGTGTGGATTCTGTCAATCCTGTGTACCGGGAAAGGAGGGTTAATTCGATTAATAAGTAGGTGTCAAGTAATAGTTTTATTGCTTACTATTTTATTGCATTTCAACATACGTAAAGCTCTTTTCGATTAGTACGTTTAATTTGTATGTTCAAAGTATTATTCCAGCAATATAGTGCATCAACAAGTCTGTATTCCTTTTTAACCAGTTCAGCACCGGGCTATTTTGAGCCTTCAGGACTAGACACCGTTCAGCCATTTTTAGCACGTGTTAGTTAAATGGCTAGAACTTTATTTGTTGGGCCAATGACGTGATTTTTGCTATGTTTTTTTCCGTTGACGATGCAGGTTTCTTTTTTTATCCACATCTTTTGCTATTGTAGAATTTTTATTCTTAATGTTTGAAAATAGTCAAAAAATAAGCTTTTTTACTTTTCAGCTATTTTTTTCTGGTAAGAACATAGTTTTACTCTAAAATAGACCTTTTATTTGTGATAGTCTACCGTAAAATTTAATATATTACATGTCTATATTAGGGTAATTGGGTCAGCGCTAGCGTTACAACGATTGGCGGGGAGGGGGGGGGGGGTATTTTGTGTGTATTTATTATTACATTTTTTTGCACTCTTATTTTTTTATTACTATGGTCTGTCCCTTAAAGGTCAAAAAAGACCTTTGGGGAACTTTATAGATTTTTTTTTTCTTTTGTTTCTTTTTACACCATCTTCTTCCACTGTAACTGGGGCTGCACTGACGATTGTCACGAATAGGGCTGTGCTGGGTCTAGTAAAACCCAGCAGCAGTCTGTCACTAACGGCACCCGGCGATCATGTGACCAGTCACATGAATACCGGGAGGAATTGAGACAGCGGCGCGGCTCCTCTATTCCTATACACAGCATTCATTGGGCACTGTGTACAAGCGATCAGAGAAGACAGAAGCAGCTTTCGCTTCTTCTATCTTCTCAGGGTCCCCGGCAGTCACGGACAGCCGGAGACCCGACATTCAGCTGCCCGATCGCTCAGGCAGCAAGTTAAAACCCGAGCCGTAAAAAGTTTATGGTGCGGGTTTTAAGGACCCTGACCGCTGGCTGTAAAAATACACAGCCAGCGGTCGGGAACCAGTTAATACAGTAGCTTGGTACTCTATTCTCATAAATTGCTGAAAAGCACCAGCAGGAAAGATCGAACAGTAAAAGCATTTGCAAAATAGTCAGAGCGCCAAAAATGCCCAAAAACACACTAGCCACAGCAAAACTCCAATAACTAAGTAAAAACTTGGGAAATTATCTTAAAATGATAATGGCAAGCAAATATCCAAAAAGGTACGAACTCCAAAATATATGCCCATCTATGAACATAGGTGTGGATTTGTCCCCTGCACTTTTAATTTGGAAAATTGTTCAGCAATATATATTCGAGTAGTTTGTACGTTTTGGATAGTAAATAGTTTACATATAAAGCACCAACCTGCAGCATGCATCGAGAAACAACAACTTCAGGCACCTCTGGGAATTTCTGCCGCAGGTCATTTAAAACCTGAAAGTCCACTTGCGAGCTTCCTTGGGCCATTCGTGTATTGCCTGTGCAGAACTGTTCTCAACAGTACAGTTCTAGGCCTCCGATGGAACCCAACCTCATCCCTTTGTAAGCATTTTCTGCAAGTAAATAAAGTGAAAGAGGTGGTAAAATGTGCACAAAGTCGTATAAAAACTTAATTTGTACATTTCCTCTTTTTAGAATCTACTCTGGGGCTGAAACAAAACCTTATTTTGACAATAAGGTGCTTTAATAACTTAAAAGGTACTTCCCAAACATGCATTCACTGTGCACACTCGAATTTGGACTTCGACATGAATACTTTCCGTAGTATTGCGATTCGATACTGAAACGATACTTTGCCAACAATTAAACCCCCCCCCCCCAAAAAAAATTAAGTCCTTCCATTTTCTGTTGTGAGGCATGTGGTGTTTTCAATTTTGAACCTTCATGAACCTCACATTAGTAATTAGCCTAATGCACCTCAGTCATATTGGCCAACATTGGGTTAATGGGTGAGGTACATGATGGGGTTAAATTACTATTGTGAGGCACATGGAGGTACTACATTCATTACACCATGTGTCTCACATTAAGTGACCCTATCGTTTCCCTTACAGGATGGAAACATTGGTGTTAACCCCTTAGGTACACTGCCTTGAGGACAGAACATTATTTTTTTTCCTTTTTGCATCCTATGCTCTTAACTATTTTTTGCTCAGAGTTTTCTTGCGGGACGAGTTGTACTTCATGAACGTGCAGTTTATTTGTACATTTACGTTATTATTCAATTTCTATAAATTTTTATTTTGGCAAAAATGCAATAGAAATTACTTCAAATTTATAGTAATTTATGATCGGTGTATGCTTTTTAGTGCAGGTTACGGTTGCGACGATATATTATTTTATGTATTTGGACACTTTAATAATGTTTTTTTATTGTAAAAAGTGTGCATTTATATATTTTTTTCAGATTTGTTTTATTTAAAGTTAACGTTTTAAAATAAATAAAATAAATTCTCTGTAACTTTTACGTACTAACATACCTCTACATGCCAGTACATTAGCCTATGTACTGAAAGTACACAGGCAGTTGTTAGGAAATGCCTAACAGAAAATATAGTCCGAAAACCCTGGGGGTCCTTCAAGGTATGTCTGTCCCTATATAAAAAAGGTAGATCTGTCCATATAAAAAATGAAAAAATAAATAAATAAAAAAAATAGGTGTGTGTCCATATTAGGGTTGTCACGATACAAGAATTTGGTATTAGATACCGATACTTTGTGCATTATTGCGATTTTCGATACCAAAACGATAAACAGTAATAAAAAAAAAATTAAAAAAGTTCCATTTTCTGATGTGGGGCATGTGGTCTGATGAATTTTGAATGTGCCTCACATTAATAGCTATTAACCCCCATCATGTTTCTCAGTCAATGGACATTTGGTTAATGTGTGAGGTACAGGATTGGGTTAATTACTATAAATGTGAGGCACATGGGGGTTAAATTAATCACACCTCGTGCCTTAGATTAATAAGTGAAAGACATTTCGGCCGCGCCAATACCGAATATGTGCATATTTTATGTATGGAGACTAATTTTAATGTTGATTGTAAAAAAAGGAGTATGTGTATTTTTTATTTTATATTACATGAAATAACGGTATCGAAACAGTATCTATGTATCGGCACGCCCGTCCACATTTTAAAAAAAGGCACGCCCGTCCACGTTAAAAAAAGGCACGCCCGTCCACGTTAAAAAAAGGCACGCCCGTCCACGTTAAAAAAAGGCACGCCCGTCCACGTTAAAAAAAGGCACGCCCGTCCACGTTAAAAAAAGGCACGCCCGTCCACGTTAAAAAAAGGCACGCCCGTCCACGTTAAAAAAAGGCACGCCCGTCCACGTTAAAAAAAGGCACGCCCGTCCACGTTAAAAAAAGGCACGCCCGTCCACGTTAAAAAAAGGCACGCCCGTCCACGTTAAAAAAAGGCACGCCCGTCCACGTTAAAAAAAGGCACGCCCGTCCACGTTAAAAAAAGGCACGCCCGTCCACATTAAAAAAAAAGGCACGCCCGTCCACATTAAAAAAAAAGGCACGCCCGTCCACATTAAAAAAAAGGCACGCCCGTCCACATTAAAAAAAAGGCACGCCCGTCCACATTAAAAAAAAGGCACGCCCGTCCACATTAAAAAAAAGGCACGCCCGTCCACATTTAAAAAAAGGCACGCCCGTCCACATTTAAAAAAAGGCACGCCCGTCCACATTTAAAAAAAGGCACGCCCGTCCACATTTAAAAAAAGGCACGCCCGTCCACATTTAAAAAAAGGCACGCCCGTCCACATTTAAAAAAAGGCACGCCCGTCCACATTTAAAAAAAGGCACGCCCGTCCACATTTAAAAAAAGGCACGCCCGTCCACATTTAAAAAAAGGCACGCCCGTCCACATTTAAAAAAAGGCACGCCCGTCCACATTTAAAAAAAGGCACGCCCGTCCACATTTAAAAAAAGGCACGCCCGTCCACATTTAAAAAAAGGCACGCCCGTCCACATTTAAAAAAAGGCACGCCCGTCCACATTAAAAAAAGGCACGCCCGTCCACATTAAAAAAAGGCACGCCCGTCCACATTAAAAAAAGGCACGCCCGTCCACATTAAAAAAAGGCACGCCCGTCCACATTAAAAAAAGGCACGCCCGTCCACATTAAAAAAAGGCACGCCCGTCCACATTAAAAAAAGGCACGCCCGTCCACATTAAAAAAAGGCACGCCCGTCCACATTAAAAAAAGGCACGCCCGTCCACATTAAAAAAAGGCACGCCCGTCCACATTAAAAAAAGGCACGCCCGTCCACATTAAAAAAAGGCACGCCCGTCCACATTAAAAAAAGGCACGCCCGTCCACATTAAAAAAAGGCACGCCCGTCCACATTAAAAAAAGGCACGCCCGTCCACATTAAAAAAAGGCACGCCCGTCCACATTAAAAAAAGGCACGCCCGTCCACATTAAAAAAAGGCACGCCCGTCCACATTAAAAAAAGGCACGCCCGTCCACATTAAAAAAAGGCACGCCCGTCCACATTAAAAAAAGGCACGCCCGTCCACATTAAAAAAAGGCACGCCCGTCCACATTAAAAAAAGGCACGCCCGTCCACATTAAAAAAAGGCACGCCCGTCCACATTAAAAAAAGGCACGCCCGTCCACATTAAAAAAAGGCACGCCCGTCCATATAAAATAAAAAAGGGGTGCTTTGCAGTGCACGCACCATCTTCTTTGCCTCAAGGGCCGGAGCACATTAGTGCAGCGCTGGTCACATCATGTTACATGTAAGTGACCAAATTCATGTAATCACAATACTAAGCTGTGTGACCATGTATTGAACCGTTTGTGAGCGCACAGCATCGAAATAGTTTCAATATTTCAAATCATCGTGCAACCCTACTTCACACTACCATCGTTCTTATTTAAACAATGCCGTAATTGAGAACGTTAGTACATTTATAGCTTATGACATTATAGCTGCAATAAGGGTTCTCTCGAAGATATACGACTTTAATGGTTAAAAAAATCTCAACAGATATCTATTAGTTCACGTCCTAAATAGACAGAAGATTTGGGCACGGTCTCAGATGAGGGATGGACACGAATTTACAAAATTTCACATAAGATTTAAAATTTTGCACAAAAAAAAATTACTAAATCTTTGATAACATATCACCTTTATTACTCAAAATACTTTACACAGAATAGGATATTTGGATTCCTTTAATTGTCCTAAACGTGACTCCTCCGTAATAAATGTATCCATTTAGAATCGGTTATGTCCCAAGTTGGTTAGATTATAGCGAAATTAGCCGGATATACAAACGAAATTCTTAACGAGTCTGAAAATTTGTATACTGTGCGATCCAGATCAGTTTAGAGTTATTATGCCAACAACTTGGGGGGGGGGCATTAAAAATGGTTTGTTGCCAGAAAATTAAAGTCGCCAGATTTTGACTTAGTAGAAGACTCCAGCTCTTAAATTATGGAAATCTGAAACAAAGTAAATGTCATCAGTTTTAGGTCTATAAATCCAGAGTGTCTGCAGAAGTTCTTGGCGATTTGGGGGAAAAAAAAAATTAAAATAATTTATTGATATCGTCAAACCTTCCGAAATGTTTTTTTTTCGGAAATTATAAAAAATTGCAGAAATTGATGAAAATTAATAGAATTTCTAAAATAATTTTTTTTTCTTCCTGGCTGCGGTATGGAGGGTGGTAGGGTTGGAATAACCTAATTTGTGATTTGTTATACAATATTTTTTTGTTGAAAATGTTATATATTTAACCCTTTCAGGACCGAGCTCATTCTGGCCTTCAGGACCAGCCCCATTTTTTTCAAATCTGACATGTGTCAATTTATGTGGTAATAACTCTGGAATGCTTTTTGCCTATCAAAGCTATTCTGAGATTGTTTTCTTGTTACATATTGTACTTTATATTAGTGGAAAAATGTGGTCAATAAATTCATTGCTTATTCGTGAAAAACACCAAAATTTGGAGAAAATTTACAAAAATTATGATTTTTATAATTTTAAATGTATCTGCTTGTAAAAAAGATAGCAATACCACACAAAATAGTTACTATTTCACATATTCCATATGTCTACTTTAGATTTGCATCGTTTTTTGATTTTTATTTTTCTAGGACGTTACAAGGCTTAGAACTTTAGCAGCAATTTCTCACATTTTCAAGAAAATTTCAAAAGGCTATTTTTACAGGGACCAGTTCAGATCTGAAACGGCTTTGAGAGCCTTATGTACTAGATAGACCGCATAATAAAAACTGCACCCCTCAAAGTATTTAAAACAGCATTCGGAAAGTTTCTTAACACTTTAGGCGCTTCACAGGAATTAAAGCAAAGTAGAGGGGAAATTGACAATTTTTTTTTTTTTTGCGGAAATTTATTTGTAATACATTTTTTTCTGTAACAGAGAAGGTTTTACCAGAGAAATGTAACTCAATATTTATTGCCCATATTCTGCAGTTTTTAGAAATATCCCACGTGACTAGTGTGATAATGGACTGAAACACCGGCCTTAGGCTTTATTCAGACGAACGTAAAATACGCGCGTGCAACGCGCGTGATTTTTCACGTGCGTTGCCCGTAGCTATATTAGTCAATGGGGCCGTGCAGACATGGCAGCGTTTTTTGCGCAGCGTTGCTCCGTTGCCAAAAACTCACGACATGTCCGTTGATTCAGCGTTTTCAACGCATCACGCACCCATTGAAGTCAATGGGTGCGTGAAAACCACGCATGTCGCACGGAAGCACTTCCGTGCGAACTGCGTGTTTGCGCAACAGCTGTCAAAAGGATGAATGTAAACAGAAAAGCACCACGTGCTTTTCTGTTTCCGAACATCCAAACGGAGTGTCTTTGCGATTAGCGAACCCCGACAACCGAAGCTAACTTCACCGGGTTCGACCAAACTCGTTTTGGCCGAACCCGGCAAAAAAATTTCCGGTCCGCGACGTCGGGAGACATTCACTGTGCATGGTGCTGAAAGAGTTAAACTGTTTCAGCACCATGGACAGTGACTTGCGATCCCAAAATACATGAACCTGTAAAAAAAAAACCGAAGTTCTAACTTACCGATAACTCCTGTCTCCTTCCTGCAGTCCGACCTCCCGGGATGACACTTCAGTTCAAGTGACAGCTCCAGCCAATCACAGGCTGCAGCCAATCACAGGCTGCAGCGGTCACTTGGACTGCCGCGTCATCCAGGGGAGGTGGGGCCCGATGTCAAGAGAGGCACGTCACCAAGGACGCGTCACCAAGGCAACGGCCGGGAAGTTCTCGGTAAGTAGGAACTTTCTTTTTTTTACAGGTTTTTCGCTGTTGTGCTCGGCATTCACTGTCGAGGGTGCTGAAAGATTTAGCTCTTTCAGCACCTTGGACAGTGACGGGCGTCGACTAGCCTCATCTCTAGGATGCCGGCTGCGCGAAAATCACGCAGCCGCGCATCAGACACGGATGACACACGCAGCTGTCAAATGGTTTTTGCGCGCGCAAAACGCCGCGTTGTTTGCGCGCGCAAAAACGCAACGCTCGTGTGAATCCAGCCTTAGAAGCACCTAGTGGAATTTAGGGCCTCTTTTTTTTTTAGAATATATTTTATGCACCATGATCAGGTTTGAAGAGGTCTTGTAGTGCCAAAACAGTGGAAATCCCCCAAAAGTGGCACGGTTTTGGAAACTACACACCTCAAGGAATTTATCTAGGGGTACAGTTAGCATCTTGACCCCACAGGTCTTTTGCTATATTTATTGTAGTTTTTCTGTGAAAGTGAAAAGCTTTTCTGAAAAAAATATTTTAAAAAAATATTTGCAAGGAATAAAGAATAAAAAGCACACCAAAACCTGTAAAGATAGTTCTCCCGATTACAGCAATACCCCATATGTGGTACTAAACTGCTGATTGGACCCACGGCACAGCTCAGAAGGGAGGAGCGCCATTTGGATTTTGAAGCGCAGATTTTGCTCGATTGGTTTTCAGTGCCACGTCGCGTTTGCAACGCCCTGGAGGGAGCAAGACAGTGGAAACCCCCCAAAAGTAACCCCATTTTGAAGACTATACCCCTCAAGGAATTTTTCTTGGGGTATTCCTAGCATTTTCACCCCACAGTTTTTTTTTAATGAATTTAGTGGAATTAGGCAGTGAAAATGAAAAAACATAGAAATATTGAATTTTTACAATGAATAAAGGAGAAAAATCACCCCAAAATCACACATTTTACATATACCCTGATGTCCTCCTCACATTTTACATATACCCTGATGTCCTCCGCCCAGATTACATATACCCTGATGTCTTCCGCCCAGATTACATATACCCTGATGTCCTCCGCCCAGATTACATATACCCTGATGTCCTCCGCCCAGATTACATATACCCTGATGTCCTCCGCCCAGATTACATATACCCTGATGTACTCCACCCAGATTACAAATACCCTCCATTAAACTGAAATACCAGTACAACCCCAAACAAAAACTACTAAGCAAACTATGCGCTCCAAAAGCCAAATGGCGGTCCTTTTGAGCAGGACAGCGTGCCCAAACAGCAGTTTATGACCACATATAGGGCATTACTGTATTCTGGAGCACCCGCTTAACAATTTACGGGATGTGTGTCTCCAGTGGCACAACATATTGGTCACTGAAATGGCATACCATTGGAAAAATGGCAATTTTCAATCTGCAACATCCACTGTGCACGAATTTCTGCAAAACACTTGTGGGGTCAAAATGCTCACTGCACTTCTAGATGAATTTCTTCAGGGATGTAGTTTCCAAAATGGGGTAATTTTTCAGGGCTGTTCAATGTACTGGTACCGTAGCTCACTGCAGGATATGGTCAGAAAACTAATTTTGCAAAATACCCCAATCCAAAAACCAAAATTGCGCTCCTTCCCTTTAGATCCTTGCTGTGTGTCCAAATAGCAGTTTATGACCACATGTGGGGTATTGCCATACTCGGGAGAAATTGCTTTACAAATATAGGGGTGCTTTATCCCCTTTATTCCTTGTAAAAATTTTAAATGTACGCGGTTTTAATCTGAAAAAATTTATCTTTTCCATTTCATGGTGTAATTCCCCTAAATCCGGCAAAAAACCTGTGGGTCAAAATGCTCACTTTACCCCTCGATAAATTCCTTCAGGGGTGTTTCCCAAATGGGGTCACTTTTTTTGGGGGGGGGGGGGGTTTCCACCGATTTGGTCCCTCGGAAGATTCAAGATTTTTGAAATTTTCTTGAATAGGTGAGAAATTGCTGCTAAAATTCTCAGGGTATGTTCACATGGAGTGTTTTCAGGCGTATTTCGGGGCGTTTACGCCTCGAAAAACGGAAGCAGAATGCCTCCAAACATCTGCCCATTGATTTCAATGGGAAATACGGCATTCTGTTCCGACGGGGCGTTTTTTTTACGCCTAGTTTTCCCAAATACGGCACGTAACAAGACACCTGTGAAAGAGAAGAAGAAGTGCATGTCACTTCTTGGGAAGTTTTTAAGAAATACAGCTCCAAAAAAAAGGCGGTAAAAAACGCATTAAAAAATGCTTGATGCTTAAAAAACGTCTGAAAGTCAGAGGCTGTTTTCCCTTGAAAACAGCTCCGTATTTTACAGCCGTTTTTTTTTTTTTAAGTGTGTGAACATGCCCTAAGCCATGTAACATCCTTGAAAAAGAAAATAACGTTCAAAATGATAATGAAAACTTAAAGTAAACTTATGGGATATGTGAAATAGTATCTATTAAGTAATTGTAATTCTCACACGCTCACCATCCCTGTCCCACTCCCTCCTAATATAACTGTCCCTGTACACGAAGGGTTATAGGGGGAGAAGATATTCCCTTACAGATCCCATTTTGGAAAATACACCCATTAAGGAGTTTTTCTAGGGGTAGATTTAGAATTTTGACCGCCAGTTTTTTTGCTGAATTGGAATTAGTTTGTGAAGATGAAAATCTACTTTTTTCCCTGGTAAAATGTTTTAAAAAAAAATTTACGTGTTTTTCTAAGGAATAAAAAGGAGAAAAAAAAAACATTTATAAAACAATTTTTCCTGATTACGGCAATATGCCATATATGTGGTATAAATGGCTGTTTGGACCCACAGCAGGGCTTAGAAGGGAAGGAGTGCTATTTGGCTTTTGGAGCCCAAATTTAGTTGAAATGCTTTTCGGGTGTCATGTTGCATTTGCAATGGAAAACAGTGGAAACACCCCAAAAGTGACCCCATTTAGGAATCTACACCACTTAAATAATCTATCTAGGGGTATAGTGAGCACTTAGACCCCACAGGTCTTCTGCAGAATTTATTAGAATTAGGCCATGAAAAGGAATATCAACATTGCCACTAAGACGTTTAATTTTTTTATTTTCCCAAGGGATAAAGGAGAAAAAGCACCCCAACATTTGTAAAGCAATTTCTCCAAAGTATGGCCATACCCCACATTTGGCCATAAATGTTTATAAGAAATTAAATGAACCCTTTCCAGACTAGTGATGCACAATGCATCGAAACTTCGACACGGTTTCGATGCCCTGCACCCTCAAATGGTTCGATACCGTTACTTCATGCATTTCGATACGAAGCTGTGCCACCGCACAGCTTAGCATTGTAACGCATGAATGTATGGGAGCGGGGCTGCGGCTGTGTGATATAGCCATTGCCCCGCTCATGAGTCCTGACAAGTGCGCGCGGTTTGCATGAGGTGATGCGACCAGCGCTGCACTAATGAGCGGCGACACTGAAGACAGAACATGGCGGGCACACTACAAAACACCCCCATGTTCTGTCTTCAGTGCCTGCGCTCATTAGTGCAGCGCCTGCCGCATCACCTCATGCTGATCGCACGTGCACTTGCCAGGAGCGGGGCAATGGCTGTATTACACATACGCAGTCCCGCTCTAACTGCGGAAATGAGTGAAACCGCTCATCTCCGCCGCTATTCCCCGAATGCTGCGATCAAAGCTGACCGCAGCATCCAAGGAGAAAATGAGATGGGGGGGGGGGGGACGCCCTTTGGATCACGTCACAGGGATTCCTTGTGACGCGATTGAGGGAGATAACATATGGGCAGACAGTCCAGGGTCCATTGAAGAACCCCAGGGCTGTTTTATTTCCTGTTAGGGTATACTTAGGTATGTCCTAACAACTGCCTGTGTACTATCCGTACACAGGCTAATGGTACTGGCATATAGGTATATGCCAATAAATTAAAGTTGGAAAAAACAGAAGTAATGTTAAAGAGGCTCTGTCACCACATTATAAGTGCCCTATCTTGTACATATGATCGGTGCCGTAATGTAGATTACAGCAGTGTTTTTTATTTATAAAAACTATTTTTCACCAACTTATGAACTATTTTAGATTTATGCTAATGACTTTCTTAATAGACAACTGGACGTGTTTTACTTTTGACCAAGTGGGCGTTGTGGAGAGAAGTGTATGATGCTGACCAATCAGCGTCATACACTTCTCTCCACTCACTCTGCACATAGTGACCCTGAGTTGTTCACTATGTGCAGCCACATACACACACATTAACGTTACTGAAGTGTCTTGTCAGTGAATAGACATCGGGTCTAACCAGGACGGGCTGTCTATTCACAATCCCGAAACTTCAGTAACGTTTGTGTGCGACTTACTCACACAACAAGTGTAATCTCGCTGTGCTGTCATTCACAGCGAGATCACACTTGCTGTGCTGTAAGTCCCACACAAACGTTACAGAAGTGTTGGGAATGTGAATAGACATTCCGTCCTGGTTGGACCCATGTCTATTCATTGACAAGACACTTCAGTAACGTTAATGCGTGTGTATGTGGCTGCACATAGTGAACGACGCAGGATCACCATGTGTAGTAAATGAATGGAGAGATGTGTATGATTCTGATTGGTCAGCGTCATACACTCCTCTCCACAACGCCCATTTGGTCAAAACGTAAAACACGCCCAGTTGTCCATTAAGAAAGTCATTAGCATAAATCTAAAATAGGTCATAACTTGGTGAAAATAGATTGTTTTTCTAAATAGAAAACACTGCTGTAATCTACATTACAGCGCCAATCACATTATGTACAAGATAGGGTACTCCTAGTGTGGTGACAGAGCCTCTTTAAAATGTAGGTGACAGTTTTTCTAAATAAAAACCACTGCTATCTATTTTTACCACGTTATGAGCGATTTTAGCTTTATGCTAATGACTTTCTTAATGCCCAACTGGGTGTGTTTTGACTTTAGACCAAGTGGGCGTTGTACAGAGTAGTGTATGACGCGGACCAAAGTAAAAACACGCCCAGTTGGCCATTAAGAAAGTCATTAGCATAAAGCTAAAATCGCTCATAACGTGGTAAAAAGAGAGATAGTTTTTCTAAATAAAAAGCACTGCTTTCACCTACATTACAGCGCCGATGTCCTTATGTAAGAGACAGGACACTTATAATGTGGTGACAGAGCCTCTATTTTAAAAAAGTGTTTTTTTAATTGAAACATTAAAATAAGTCTCCTTACATATAACACATTCAGTATTGGTGCGGCCGTAATAACCTGCACTACAAATTTTTTGCATCATTTAGGATATGTACGCTATAAAAAAAAAAAAACTTCACTTAAATGTAAGGTGTGATGAATTTAACCTCCACGTCACGTGCCTGACCGTAGTTATTAACCCTATCATGAACCTTACACATTAACCCAATGCGGTCAAATAGGACTGAGAAACATGATGGGGTTAATTACTATTAATGTGAGGCACATTCAAAATTCATCACACCACGTGCCTCACATCAAAAATGGAATAACCTATTTTTCTTTTTTTTTTATATTACTGTTGGCAAAGTATCGTTTTGGTATCCAAAAACGCAATACTACACAAAGAATCGGTATCGAAGTCCAAACTCTGGTATCGTGGCGACCCTATTTCTTTTTAGTTGTTCCCTCCCCACTTTCGAAGAGCTATAACTTTTTTATTTTTCCGTCAATAGAGTGGTGTGAGGGCTTATTTCTTGCGGGTGGAATTGTGGTTTCTATTGACACCATTCAAGATCACCATTTAATCTACTGGGAAACTGAAAATAAAAATTCTTTGGAGACTGAAAATGGAAAATTGCGATTCCTTCATTGTTTTTTGGGTTTCGTTTTTACAGCTTCCACCGTGCAGTAAGAGACAACTTAAATTTTTCTGCAATTCAATAGGATTATAGTGAAATTAAAGTAAAAATGATTTGTTTAAAAAAAAAAGTTTTTCGTTTCACCATGCCTCAGAGGCATTACTTTTTTTTAAAAAAAAATTTGTTGATTGAGCGGTATGAGGGCTTATTTTTTGTGGGATGAGCTGTAGTTTTTATTGGTACCATTGTTTGCTACACGCAACTTTTTGAGCACTTTTTATTGCATTCTTTTTCGAGCTAAGTTGACCAAAAAATAGCGAATTTGGAGTTTAAAAATTATTATTTACGGCGTTCACCGTGCGAGTTAAATATTGGTATATTGTTATAGTTCAGATTTCTGGACGCAGCGATACCAATTTTGGGTATTTTTTTAACATTACTTTAGAGGAAAAAAAAAATATTTGAAAAAAGGTTTTTTTTTTGGACTTCATATTTTATTTTTTCACTAATAACTTAACTTTTTTTTGTTCCCACACATTTTATTAGTCCCCCTAGGGGACTTGAACAAGCGATTAGATCGGGTTCTCCCAGGTATGGCGATGCCATAACGATGGACGTAAAACGGTTTGGGCACGCAGTAGGGCTCAGCAGGGAGTGTCATTTGGCTTTTGGAGCGCAGATTTTGCTTGGTAGAAGCATTTGCGGATAGTATAAAACACATGCTAAACTATGGGCCAACGCAGACGACCATGGTTTCCACGATCCGTGCATTGCCCGGCGCGCAAAAAGAATAGGACGTGTCCGCAATTGCAGTCTCATTGAAATGAATGTACATCTTCTTGTGTGTGCACGGTCTGATTGCGGAAGACACTCGGCACAGCCCGTCCATGCCATAATCACGTACCATGCAAACAGCTATGGCCAGTTGCAACATTCTTACTTTGCAGAACTTTCCCCCAACTATTCGGACACCTACAGGAGCTTTTAGGATATCCCATTTTAAATCCATATTTTTCTCATGCTGCACCAGTCCACTGGAATGCACTGCCCAGGAAAATAAGTTTAGTTCCCAACATTCACAGATTTAGGGCTTATTCAGACGAACGAGATTTACGTCCGTGCAACGCGCGTGCTTTTCACGCGCGTCGCACGGACCTATATTAGTCTATGGGGCCGTGCAGACAGTTGCGTGATTTTTACACAGCGTGAGTCCGCTGCGAAATACGCGACATGTCCGTTTTTTGTGCGTATTTCGCGCATCACGCACCCATTGAAGTCAATGGGTGCGTGAAAATCACGCGCACCACACAGAAGCACTTCCGTGGGACGCGTGTGATTCGCGCAACAGCTGTAAAACTATGAATATAAAACAGAAAAGCACCATGTGCTTTTCGGTTTACAAACATCCAAACGGAGTGTCATAATGGGGCTGACACGGAGCTGTTAAGTGCCTTTTGCGCACGCAAAATTGTGTTTTTTTCGTTCGCAAAACGCACACGCTCGTGTGAATCCGGCCTTAAAGTGTGTTCTGATAACACATCTTTTTGGACAGGCCGATCACATTCCCTATTCGGACTACCTTCCTTTGCCTCCCTTAGGGCTGGGCGATCAAATTAATTGACAATTCTGTTCCGACGGGACGCGAAAAAGAAGTGCATGTCACTTCTTGAGCTGTTTCTGGAGCGGTTTTTCATGGATTCCATGGAAAAACAGCTCCATAAACGACAGTAAAAAACGTGAGTTGATCAAAAAAAAGTCTGAAAATCAGAAGCAGTTTTCTCTTTTGTAGCTGCCCAACGTAATGCTCCACAGTACTGGCACGGCATGTCAGTGTACTGCATCTATTAGTCTTCTATTGTCTAGCAGCTTATGAAGTCATAGGCTGAGAGCCAAGGGCATGTGGGGTGGGGGGGAATGTAAACGGAGATTGGTGGGCAGGCTGGCTGGCTAGCTAGCTATTTGTATATAAGGGAATGGGAGGCAGGGATAATTCTTTCAGCCCTCTTACATGCTTTGAGTGGCTTTATAATTAGTTGATTCAAAAAGTGTTGTCGTTTTTGAGATACAGCTGCTCTGTATTCTCTATACAAAGCAGCTGTATCGTTCACTAAGACCTGAATCTGGCAGTCCCGCAGACCTGACTGGTTCAGTGAAAGCGCCTCCTGCATGTCTCAGATTACAGGTGGATCCTGCGTGTCAATCACATCTAAGTTCATAATTTAGATGTACGATTACAGGTGGATCGCGCCTGTCAACCGACTTTCACTGAACCCATCAGTAACGCAGACCTGACGGGAATAGGATTTAGCACTAGATAGTTGCACTAATCACACTGACCACTTTCTATTTCAAAATAAAATAAAAAAGACGTCTTTCAAATACATAGCCTTTAAATGGCAGTCTTCCTCTATTTTTCACCTCCAGGTGCCTCTGCTGCTGTCTCATCATCCCTATAGCCCCTGATGTAGCTCTCCCAGCCTCCAGGTACCTTTCCACCCACCATGTGCCTTGCAGCTCCCTGCCAACATAGTGCCTTGAGGTGCCTCACTGTAATTAATGGTGCCCCTCCAGCCAAGAGGATGTTCCCCACCCTCCATGCAACTCGCTGTCACTAGAAGCACCTCCCCACCACCAAGACTTGTGTCTTAGTTTTTTTAGTTTATTTTACAACCACAACAAAATAGAGATTCAAATCGAAAAATCGGCCATAGGGTTGAAGAAAAAAAAACAATAAAAACAAACTAGATTTCATTTTTGGGAAAAATCGTCCAGATCCGCTCCGCCCCCCTATTAAATTAGTCATGTGAACCGGACCTCTTCATTCAGCAGTATCCACCACACTCCTTGCACCCGAATGCACTTCATTTTTGTCACAGATACTGGCTGGTGACTGGCTCATGCAGTTTTATGTGTACTACCCTATGCGGATTTAAAAAAAAAAAATGAAAAAAAAAAAGGGCTGGACCATTGTATGAAACAAGAACTTTTTATATTTTTAACCCCTTTTTCCTCAGATTGTAAGCTCTCTTGTTTACATAGCGATAAAACTAATTCAATGTCTGATATGGTTTGTACATGTTCCCTCTGAATTGTAAAGCACTGCGGAGTACTTTGGCATCATATAAAGATTATTAATAAATCCATAGGCATTGTATATGCCTAAAACAGCTTCCATTGTTCTGGAAGTGCTACAAGATTTTGAGTTAGGCCTCATTTACACGAGCGTGTGCGTTTTGCGCACGCCAAAAAACTCAGGGTTTGGCGTGCGCAAAAGGCACTTGACAGCTCCGTGTGTCATCAGTGTATGATGCGCGGCTGTGTGATTTTCGGCAGTAACTCTTTCAGCACCCTCGACAGTGAATTCCGATCACCATATCGAGTAACCTGTTTAAAAAAAAAAAAAAAAGGGTCGTACTTACCGAGAACTTCCCGGCCGTTGCCTTGGTGACGCGCCTCTCTTGACATCTGGCCCCACCTCCCTGGATGACTCGGCAGTCCATGTGACCGCTGCAGCTGTCACTTGGACTGAATTGTCATCCCGGGAGGTCAGACTGGAGGAAGAAGCCGGGAGTTATCGGTAAGTCAGAACTTTTTTTTTTTTTTTTTTTACACGTTCACGTATATTGGGATCGGAAGTCACTGTCTAGGGTGCTGAAACAGTTTAACTCTTTCAGCACCCTGGACAGTGACTGTCTCCTGCCGGGTTCGGTCAAAACAAGTTCGGCCGAACCCGGTGAAGTTCGGTTCGGTCATCTCTAAGACACTCCGTTCGGATGTTTGTAAACAGAAAAGCACGTGGTGCTTTTCTGTTTACATTCAGTTTGACAGCTCTTACGCGAATCACGCAGTTCGCACGGAAGTGCTTCCGTGCGACCTTCGTGGTTTTCACGCACCCATTGACTTCAATGGGTGCGTGATGCGCGAAAAACGCAGATTTTTAGAACATGTCGTGAGTTTTTTTCAGCGCACTCACGCTGAGCAAAACTCACGGACTGTCTGAATGCCCCCATAGACTTGTATAGGTCCGTGCGACCCGCGTGAAAAGCGTTCGTGTAAATGAGGCCTTAGCCTGTGGGAATTTGCGCCCATTCATTCAGAAGAGTATTTGGGAGGTCAGACACGGATGTTGGATGAGAGGGCCTGGCTCATACTCTCCGCTCTAGTTCATTCCAGGTCTGTGCGGGCCAGTCAAGTTCTTTCACACTACAATGCCTTTATGGACCTCGCTTTATTCACTGGGGCACAGTTATGCTGGAACAGAAAAGGGCCATCTCCAAACTGTTCCCACAAAGTTGGAAGCATACAATGGTCCAAAATGTCTGGGTATGCTGAAGCATTAAGACATATCCTTTTACTGGAACTTTGGCACCTAAGCGAACCCCTAAAATACAACCCCATAGCATTATCCCTCCATCAAACTTTACAGTAGAAAAATGAATTCAGGCAGGTGACAGTCTTCCGGCATTTGCCAAACCCAGACTCGTCCATCAGGCTGCCATATAGAAAAACATTTCCACTGCTCCAGTCCAGGGGCGGCGTGCTTTACATCACATCACTCATCCGAGGCTTGGTAATGTATGGCTTGCATGTAGCTACTCTGCCAAGGAAGCTCCTGGCGCACAGTTTTTGTGAGGATTTAAATGACAGTAGGTTTGGAACTCTGCAGTGGAGTCAGAAGAGTATTTACAACTTTTATGCACTATACGCCTCAGCACTCGGCGACCCTGCTCAGTTACTATACACGGTCTGTGTTTTGTGGCAGAGTTGCTGTGGTTCCAACACGCTGCCACTCTGCAATAATACCACTCACAGTGCATAAAGTCTCATATTCCCACCCAGTGTTAATTTGTTCTTTGTTAACTGCTTAACTCCTTAAAGAGGCTCTGTCACCAGATTTTGCAACCCCTATCTGCTATTGCAGCAGATAGGCGCTGCAATGTAGATTACAGTAACGTTTTTATTTTAAAAAAACGAGCATTTTTGGCCAAGTTATGACCATTTTTGTAGTTATGCAAATGAGGCTTGCAAAAGTCCAAGTGGGCGTGTATTATGTGCGTACATCGGGGCGTTTTTAATACTTTCACTAGCTGGGCGCTCTGACGAGAAGTATCATCCACTTCTCTTCAGAACGCCCAGCTTCTGGCAGTGCAGATCTGTGACGTCACTCACAGGTCCTGCATCGTGTCGGACGAGCGAGGACACCGGCACCAGAGGCTTCAGTTGATTCTGCAGCAGCATCGGCGTTAGCAGGTAAGTAGATGTAGCTACTTACCTGCAAACGCTGATGCTGCTGCAGAATCAACTGTAGCCTCTGGTGCCGGTGTCCTCGCTCGTCTGACACGATGCAGGACCTGTGAGTGACGTCACAGCCGTGATCTCTCGAGAACACGGCTGTGTCTGCACTGCCAGAAGCTGGGCGTTCTGAATGGATGATACTTCTCATCAGAGCGCCCAGCTAGTAAAAGTATTAAAAATGCTCGTTTTTTAAAAATAAAAAAGTTACTGTAATCTACATTGCAGCGCCGATCTGCTGCAATAGCAGATAGGGGTTGCAAAATCTGGTGACAGAGCCTCTTTAAGGATGCAGCCTAGTTTGGGCCTTAAGGCTCAGAGCTCGTTTTTCAAATCGGACATATTTCACTTTATGTGGTAATAACGTCGGAATGCTAAAACCTATCCAAGCGATTCTGAGATTTTCTCGTGACACATTGGGCTTCATGTTAGTGGTAAAATTTGGTCGATATATTCATTGTTTGTGAAAAATTGCAAAATTTAGAAAAAATAGCATTTATCTGAATTTAAATGCATCTGTTTGTAAAACAGATGGTTATACCACCAAAAATAGTTACTAGTTCACATTTCCCATATGTCTACTTTAGATTGGCATCGTTTTTTGAACATTCTTTTATTTTTCTTGGACGTTACAAGGCTTAGAACATAAACAGCAATTTCTCATATTTTTAAGAAAATTTCAAAAGCCTTTTTTTTAAGGTACCTGTTCAGTTCTGAAGTGGCTTTTAGGGGCCTACATATTAGAAAACCCCATAAAACACCCCATTTTAAAAACTAGACCCCTTAAAGTATTCAAAACAGCATTTAGAAGTTTTTTTTAACCCTCTATGCATTTCACAGGAATTAAATCAAAGTGGATGTGAAATTTGCAAATTTCATTTTTCTTGCTGAATTTCAATTTTATTCAATTTTTTTCTGTATCACAGAAGGTTTTACCAGAGAAATACTACTAAATATGTGTTGCCCAGATTCTGCAGTTTTTATAAATGTCCCACATGTGGCTAGTGCGCTCGTGGACTAAAACACAAGCCCCAGAAGCACCTAGTGCATTTTGGGGCCTCTTTTTATTAGAATATATTTTAGGCAGCATGCCAGGTTTGAAGAGGTGTTGAGGTGCCAAAACAGTGGGAATCCCCCAAAAGTGACCCCATTTTGGAAACTACACCCCTCAAGGAATTCATTTATGGTTGTTGTTACCATTTTGACCCTACGGTTTTTACTCAGCACGTATTTGAATTAGGCTGTAAAATTAAAAAAATGATTTTTTTCCAATAAAATGTAATTTTTCATCAGCATTTCTTATTTTCACAGGGAACAAAATACCTCATTTTGTTGCCCAATTTCTCCTGAATGCAGCAATACCCCATTTGTGGCGATAAACTGCCATTTGGGCCCATGGGAGGCCTCAGAAAGGAAGGAGCGCTGTGTGTTCTTTGGAGTGGAGATTTTGCTGGATTGGTTTTCGGTGCCATGTCGCATTTGCAAAACCCCAGAGGTATCAAAGCAATGGAAACCCACCAGAAGTGACCCCACTTTGGAAACTACACCCCTCAAGGAATTAATTTATGGGTGTTGTGACCATTTAGACCCCACAGTTTCTACACAGAATTTATTTGAATTGGGCTGTGAATTAAATAAAATGTAATTTTTTCAAATAAGATGTAGTTTTGGCTCAAAATGTCTTATTTTCACAAGGAATAAAATACCCCATTTTGTTGCCCAATTTCCCCTGAGTGCAGCAATACCCCATGTGGCGATAAACTGCCGTTTGGGCCAATGGGAGAGCTCAGAAGGAAGTGAAGCGCTATGTGTTCTTTGGAGTCCAGATTTTGCTGGATTGGTTTTCGGGTGCCATGTCGCATTTGCAGAGCCCCAGAGGTATCAAAGCAATGGAAACCCACCAGAAGTGACCCCATTTTGCAAACTACACTCTTCAAGAAATTCATTTATGAGTGTTGTGACCATTTAGACCCCATAGTTGTTTCACAGAATTCATTTGAAATGGGCTTCTGAATTGACAAAAATGTAATTTTTTCCAATGAGATGTCGTTTTGGCTAAAAATGTCTTCTTTTCACAAGGAATAAAATACCCCATTTTGTTGCCCAATTTGTCCTGAGTGCGGCAATATCCCAGTTGTGGTGATAAACTGCCGTTTGGGCCCATGGGGGGGGGCTAAAAAGGAAAGGACCACCATTTTGCCTACTGGGGATTTCATGGTGCGAAGTCATGTATGCAGAAGCCAGTACAGTTGAAACCCCCGAGAAGTGACCCCATTTTAAAAACTACACCCTTGAGGAATTCATCTAGAGGTGTAGTGAACATTTTGACCGGAGACATACACCCCATAAACTGTAATGTGGGTTCTCCCGGGTACGGCAACACCTTCAATGTGGCTGTTAGCTGCCTGGGCACACGGCAGGGCTCAGAAGGGAAAGATGAGGGGGATAAGATGTACGGAGTGCATCAGGGTAAGTAAAACTGGGGTAGATTAAAAATCAAGGCATGTATGATACATTTTAAAACACTCTTTCATACAGAGCCTTAGTTTTTCGGGACACGTGTCACATTGATATATTGTGTCCTTCCTTATCCCCCTCCTATAGAAGACTTTGCACCTCTGACTTTTTCCCTTCTTGCCAGTTTGGGGAACTTTTCGGTATGATGTGCACGACCAGCTTCTTATACCACACCGCATGGCGCTGTAGGGCTTCAGGACTTGATCTGACAAGTCCACCCCTCCCATGTACCTATTGTAGTCCAGGATGCAGTCTGGTTTGGGGGTCTCTGTACTGGTACCTCGTACTAGTACATGGGTAATGGTGTGACATCTATCTTGTCCTTGTGTTTGCCCTGCAGAGTCTTAGGGAGGCCTCTCAGATATCTTCTAGCCGTGCCGCATGCCACAGGACTTCTGGAAGCGAGGCAGTTGAAGAGCGGGACGCTGATATAAAAATTATCCAGGTAGAGGTGGTGCTGGGGGCTGAATACTGCTGTCCTTCCCTTCATATATCCTAAATTTGTAGGTATACCCTGATGCCCTCTCGCACAGCTTATACATCTTCACGCGATACCTTGCCCTCTTACCCGGCAGGTACTCGCGGAATTGAAGCCTCCGTTTAAAATCCACCAAGGACTCATCAATAGAAATACACGTCTCGGTGGTGTATGCTTGGGAAAACCGGGCACCGAAACGGTCTAATAGGGGTCTCAGTTTATACAAACGGTTAATACTGGGGTCATCTCGGGGTGGGCACTGCTCATTATCAGTATAATGTAAGAAGCGAAGTATTGCCTAATTTATTTATTTTTTTAGGTTCCAGTTCAGTTCTGAAGTTGCTTTGAGGGGCCCATATATTAGAAACCCCTATCAAACACCACATTTTAGAAACTAGACCCCTCAAAGTATTCACAACAGCATTTAGAAAGTTTATGAACCCTTTAGGTGTTTCACAGAAATTTAGAGCAAAGTAGAGGTGAAATTTACATATTTTTTTTTTGTCAGAAAATCCTCTTTATACCATTTTTTTTAGAACACAAAAGGTTTTACCAGAGAAACGCAACAAGTATTTATTGCCCAGATTCTGCAGTTTAGAGAAATATCCCACATATGGCCCTAGTGCGGTAATGGACTGAAGCAACGGCCTCCGAAGCAAAGGAGCACCTAGTGGATTTTGAGGCCTCCTTTTTATTAGGCACCATGTCCGGTTTGAAGAGGTCTTGAGGTGCCAAAACAGTGGAAACCCCCCAAAAGTGACCCCATTTTGGAAACTAGACCCCTTGAGGAATCCATTGTAGTTTTCTTGGGGTGCATGTAGCTTTTTGATCAGTTTTTATTCTATTTTTATGTGGCGTGGTGACTAAAAAAAGCAATTCTACTATTTGTTTTTTGTTCTATTTTTTTTACAGCGTTCACCGTGCGCTATAAATGACATATTCACTTTATTCTGCGTGGCGATAAGATTACGGCGATACCCTATGTTTAGTTTTTTTTTTATGTCTTATGGCGTTTGCACAATAAAATACGTTTTGTAAACAATCATTCACTTTTTGTGTAACCTTATTCTAAGAGCCATAACGTTTTTATTTTTCCATCAATAAAGCCGTGCGAGGACTTATTTTTTGCGTACCGAACTGTAGTTTACATCAATACCATTTTTAGGTACATGCGACTTTTTGATCTCTTTTTATTCCATTTTTTGGGAGGTGAAGTGACCAAACAATTGTGATTCTGGTACGGTTTATAATTTATTTTTTTTACGCCGTTCATCGCGCGGGATAAATAACGAAATAATTTTGTCGTTCAGGTCGTTACGGACGTGGCGATACCAATTATGTATAGTTTATTTATTTTAATAATAAAGGCCGATAAGGGAAAAGGGGGGATTTTTACTTTTAAAACTTTTATTTTCTTATTTTTACACAACTTTTTTTTACTTTTTTACTTTGTCCCACTAGGGGACTTGAGGGCAGAAGGCCCTGATCGCTATTCTAATACACTGCACTACATGCGTAGTGCAGTGTATTAGAACGGTCAGCTACTCACTAACAGCAAGCATAGTGGGTCCTGACTGTCAGGACCCACTAGGCTTCCGTCGATGGTATAGCCGGACGCCATTGTTAGGTGTCCGGTTGCCATAGTCACCATCGCCGGCCGCTATCGTGTAGCAGGCCGGCGATGGCGGATTAAGCCCTAAGAAGCCGCGATCGCTATTGAACGCGGCTTCTGAGGGGTTAATCTGCGGGGACCACCGCGATCGGTCCCTGCACATTGAGCTGTGATAGCCTGCTGTCGGAAACAGCAGCTATCACAGCTCATGAACGCGCCCCGCGCGAACGGCGCCGTGTTTACTCCATGACATACTATTATGTCATGGAGCGCGAACGATGCACTTACCATGACATAATAGTATGCCCTGGAGCGTTAAGGGGTTAAATTATAAGCTGCAAAAAAAAAAATACTGTGCCTTGACACTTCTCCACCCCTTAGTATTTGTTGCACTGTATCGTACGTAGAGTTCTTTTCCTTCAAACCCGGAGCCACTAACTGGTTCTTCTGAGCTTACCTTACCGATCACGGTCACTTCACCTATTAGTCAAATGCTCAGATATTTATTTTTTTCCTGTGCTGTTTTGGCTAAGGCTGGGTTCACACGACCACGTTACGTCCGTAATGTACGGAACGTATTTCGGCCGGAAGACCCGGACCGAACACAGTGCAGGGAGCCGGGCTCCTAGCATCATAGTGATGTACGATGCTAGGAGTCCCTGCCTCGCTGCAGGACAACTGTCCCGTACTGTAATCGTGATTACAGTACGGGACAGTAGTTCCACGCAGAGGCAAGGACTCCTAGCGTCGTACATCACTATGATGCTAGGAGCCCGGCTCCCTGCACTGTGTTCGGTCCGGGTCTTCCGGCCGAAATACGTTCCGTACATTACGGACGCAACATGGTCGTGTGAACCCAGCCTCATAGTAGATAGTAGGGAAAAAATAAAAAAATACATGGGACTCCGAGTAAGGAGGCTGGTGCATTCATGGGATAAGTGCTCCGCCCCACATTTCCCCAAATGCAAAGCGATTGACAGGCTGCTGTGTATGATACAGAGAAGCCAGCCGTCAATTACGGCAGAGAAGGCGGGGCAGAGGACTCTCCTCAAGAATACACCAGTCATAACTATATATTTGTTTTGTGCCGACTTGGCCAATAGGTGGATGGACCTGTCCATTTAATATGAGGCACTTACCTAGGGCAGCACATTTAGCTGACAGATCCACTTTAAGTTACATTCTTTTAAGCATTGTTCTATATGCAAGCAGCTCTAAATTTAGAAATGTTAAAGTCCTAAAAGGGAAATATTACGAAGCTTTGTTGCCAAAGAGCAGACATCGCTTAAACAACTTTTCAATTGTACGGGCAGTTTTTAGAGCTGTAAAAGTAGTTTTGGGAATGAAGCCAAGCATATAACAAATGAGCATCTCACACTAACAATATTTAGGTTACAGGAGTTACCTCAAGTGCCCTTGAAGACCTTCAGATCCGTGCCCTCACCGCATCTTCTGCAAGACAGAAAAATAATTAAAAAATGCACATTGAGGGTAACAATATTTTTTTTTGTATTAAAGAGGCTCTGTCACCAGATTTTGCAACCCCTATCTGCTATTGCAGCAGATAGGCGCTGCAATGTAGATTACAGTAACGTTTTTAATTTTTAAAAAACGAGCATTTTTGGCCAAGTTATGACCATTTTTGTAGTTATGCAAATGAGGCTTGCAAAAGTCCAAGTGGGTGTGTTTAAAAGTAAAAGTCCAAGTGGGCGTGTATTATGTGCGTACATCGGGGCGTTTTTAATACTTTTACTAGCTGGGTGCTCGACTTACCTGCAAACGCTGATGCTGCTGCAGAATCAACTGTAGCCTCTGGTGCCGATGTGGCCGACACGATGCAGGACCTGTGAGTGACGTCACAGATCTGCACTGCCAGAAGCTGGGCGTTCTGAAGAGAAGTGGATGATACTTCTCTTCAGAGCACCCAGCTAGTAAAAGTATTAAAAACGCCCCGATGTACGCACATAATACACGCCCACTTGGACTTTTAAACACACCCACTTGGACTTTTGCCAGCCTCATTTGCATAACTACAAAAATGGTCATAACTTGGCCAAAAATGCTTGTTTTTTAAAAATAAAAATGTTACTGTAATCTACATTGCAGCGCCTATCTGCTGCAATAGCAGATAGGGGTTGCAAAATCTGGTGACAGAGCCTCTTTAAGCAATAGACACACAATATAAAAAACTGGTGTACCCAAGTATGTGTATTAAAAAATAAATAAATAAATAAATAAATATATATATATATATATATATATATATATATATATATATATACATACATACATACATATTTTTTATTTATTTTTTTTTTCGATTCGAAGACTGCGCCTGAAATCAGTGGCAAAAAAAATAAATGGCCAAAATCACCGTACATTGATTTGAATGGGAGGCAGAGGCGTTTTTTCCCCCCGGGCAGCATTTGGCCACTCGCAGGGGGAAAAAAAAATAAAATACATAAATAAATAAGAAGCGGTCCTTTGCCGCGGTTTCCCCCTGACCTCCCATTGAAATTAATGGAGGCAGAAAAAACCTGCATCGCTCTATTCCGAGAGGTTTTTGCTGTGTTTTCTGCCTGTGGTCCTTGCATTAGCTTCAATGGCCATGGGCGAAAAACATTATATATATATATATATATATATATATAAAAAATAAAATAAAAAAAGCGCACGCCTTTTAAAATCTGCCTCTGAATTCACAAAAGTTCTGAGCCAGATTTTTTTCTGCCTGCAAAAAAAAAAACTCAGCTAGAGTACGCGCCAATATAAAAATAAAAAAGTTTGTCGCAAATTGCTAGGCACACTGGCTGCATGGTTGCTGGAATTGGTCTTGCCCTGTACTATATCAAAATAAGATAGGGCTGGGCGGTTAATCCAATTAATTTGATTAATTCACCGTCAAGGACTCTCAAGATTGTTTTTTTAACCGAATCGTTGAATCTATTCTTTAGTGGCGCCGTGCTGCAGGAGGAAGCTCCACCCCGCCGTCTCGACACTTCCTGGTCCGCCCGTTCGGTCCCTGCTTCCCCCACAGAACTGTTCTGTACTGAACAAAATACAGTACGGAACAGCAGTTCCGCGGGGAAGCAGGGATTCCTAGTATATAGCGATACCACCCTGCTGTAGATAACACCTCCCTTGCAGATCGCACCACAGTAGCTCCCACTAGGATTTCAATCCCTGGCCAAAGCGTCGGCAACCTCTGGCCGGGGATTCAACACCTAGTGGCTGCTACAGTGGCGATATCTACAAGGAAGATGGGGGTAGGGCTATGCTGCATTCTACAAGGGGGGGGGGGGGGGGGGTGGGGTGAGACCTACATGTGAGGTTGCTATCTACATGGTGGTGGGGGAGCGATCTACTTGGGCACTGTGGCACTATATCACTGTATGGGGCACTATCACACTTTGTGGGCACTGGCACTATGTGGGCACTATCTACAGGGACATTGTAGCACCATCTACATGGGCACTGCTGTTTTCAGGGAATTAATACAAAAACCCTGACAAACGAAATCCATCTTTCTTTATTTTTGTTTTTTTACGGACATGAAAAATGACACTAACTGGAAAATGATGAGAATTGAGACACTGATGCAAAATGCACATGAAAGACAGACATTTAATCAGTTTTTAATGGCAATTTTGTTTTTGTTTTTACAGTCGTGTGACCAGGCTAAATGTCTATGATGCCAGGAGTCCCGTTCACACGTACCGTGAGTGGATTGGGAAATGCGGTGGAGACACGGACCGTTTGTCACAGTCCAATCACGGTCGTGTGAATCCGGCATGAATGGAAATTAAAACCCCATGGTGGAGCCGGTACTGCACAGGGTCCTGCTCACACTTCAGACACTATAATGTAATCTCACCCCAGAGTGCCCGCTCGGAGCAAGCAGAGGAGGAGAAAAAAAAAAAATATATATATAAAAATTAAAAAAAAAAAAAATAAAAAATTGTCGAACAAAGATCTACATTTTATTTTTGGGAAGAAAAAAAAAAAAGTCGCCCACATGTAGCAGTTTTGTTAGAGATTTTGCGGTGAATCTGAGAAAACATGCACGTATTACATGCGGATTTCACTCCATAAAACAAATGAAAAAAAAAAAAAGTGAAATCCGTTGTCAACATCCACAAAAGAAAATGCTGTAGATTTGAAAAAACACAAGAGTGTAAAAGGTACCTTTACACCGGCCAAGTTTGTGGGCCGATAACCACAGTATCACTGTGCTTGATTGGCCAGCAAACTTGCCTGACCTAAACCCCATAGAGAATCTATGGGGTATTGTCAAGAGGAAGATAAGGCACCAGACCCAACAATGCCGATGAGCTGAAGGCCACTAGCAAAGCAACCTGGGCTTCCATAACACCTCAGCAGTGCCACAGGCTGATCGCCTCCATGCCACGCTGCATTGATGCAGTAATTCATGCAAAAAGAGCCCGCCCAAGTATTGAGTGTATATACTGTACATGATTTTCAGTAGGCTGACATTTTGGAATTAAAAATCTTTTTTGAAGTTGGGCTTATATAATATTCTAATATTCTGAGACACAATTTTGTGTTTTCATTAACTGTTAGCTATACTCCTCTACATTAAAAGAAAAAAAAAAAAAAGTGCTGGAAACAGATCACTCGGTGTGTAATGAATCTATATAATATACAAGTTTTACTTTTTGAATTGAATTACTGAAATTAATTAGCTTTTTGATGATACAATTGACATTCTGCGATTAAAAAAAAACACAAAAAACAAACAAACATGTTTTCAGTACGGGACAGTTGTCCTGCAGCGAGGCAGGGACTCCTAGCATCGTACATAACTATGATGCTAGGAGCCCGGCTCCCTGCACTGTGTTCGGTCTGGGACTTCCGGCCGAAATACGTTCCGTCCATTACGGACGTAACATGGTCGTGTGAATCCAGCCTTAGGGTATGTGCACACGATGAGAGGCTTTTACGGCTGAAATGACAGACTGTTTTCAGCAGAAAACAGCTGCCTCGTTTCAGCCGTAATTCCTCCTCCTCGCATTTTGCGAGGCTTCTGAGACAGCCGTAAATTTTGAGCTGTGCTTCATGGAGTTCAATGAAGAACGGCTCAAATTACGTCTGAAAGAAGTGTCCTGCACTTCTTTTGACGAGGCTGTATTTTTACGCTTCGTTTGACAGCTGTCAAACGACGACGCGTAAATGACAGGTCGTCGGCACAGTACGTCGGCAAACCCATTCAGATGGATGGGCAGATGTTTGCCGACGTATTGTGGCCCCATTTTCAGACGTAAAACGAGGCATAATACGCCTCGTTTACGTCTGAAAATAGGTCGTGTGAACCCAGCCTAATAATGAGAAGAACGGTGTACAAACATGGGAGAAAAAAAAAAAAGTATGAAATAAGGTTTTACGAAAACTCGTTTGCAACGAATTGTTGAAGTTCTAAGACCTTCTTAAATTTTTTTAAACAATATCGTAAGCGCACTTTATTTTCATTTTACATGTACAGACATAAAATGTTTATCATCACAGCTATTGGGATCTGAATACAACAAACAAGTTAGAAATACTAGCGCAAGTGTGAATAGAGCCTCAGTCAGGTTATGGCAATGAGAAAAAAGAGAAACGTGCTATTTGATTCCATGCAAAAAAAGGCAGACGTTAGCAGCAATTAAAGATTATTCGCATGTGTATAATGAAACAGCTAGAAAAAGGATACAACTTCTGGATAATCTAAAAAAGGGCCTTAAAAAACCCTCCAAAGAACAGCAGAGATACAAGAAAGGTAAATCCAATCACATCTTTCTCCTCAGTGTGTAGCTGCTACTGGTTGTGTGTGTTTGTAGCAAGACTCAGATTAATCCTTTATAAATAGCTGTCTCCTCCTACTCTAGCTCAACTGCAAACTGCACAAGTAAATCTTAGGCCCCATGCACATGAACGTATTTTTGTCCTCCCGTAAACACAGGTCATTGGTAACACGTATTCGACCCGTATGGCACCAGTATTTACGGACCCGTGCACACTGGTCCGGTGTCACCAGTATTCCACCCGTATTTACGGGCACGTTTTCGCTGAAAAATTGCACGGCACTAATCGGCAGCCCCTTCTCTCGATCAGTGAAGTATAGAGAGAAGGGGCAGCCCTTTCCGAGGTAAAAAGTAAAAGAAATTCATACTTACCCGGCCGTTGCCTTGGTGATGCGTCCTTCTCTTGACATCCAGCCCAACCTCCCTGGATGACGCGGCAGTCCATGTGACTGCTGCAGCCTGTGATTGGCTGCAGCGGTCACATGGGCTGAAACGTCATCCCGGGAGGCCGGACTGGAGGAAGAAGCAGGGAGTTCTGGGTAAGTATGAACTTCTATTTTTTTTTTACACGTTGATTTATATTGTGATCGGAAGTCATTGTCCAGGGTGCCGAAAGAGTTACTGCCGATCAGTTAACTCTTTCAGCACCCTGGACAGTGACTATTTACTGACGTCGCCTAGCAACGCTCCCGTAATTACGGGTGCACACACGTAGTCACCCGTAATTACGGGAGCCCCATAGACTTCTATGGGCCTGCCCGTGCCGTAATTACGGCCTAAAATAGGACATGTTCTATATTTTTCCAACGGCCCGGACACCATCCCGTAAGCATACGGGGAGGTTCCCGTGGCCAATAGAAGTCTATGGGCCCGTGATTACGGGCGTTTTTACGTTCGTGTGCATGGGGCCCAAGAGGGGATAAGGAATGACACAATATATCAATGTGACACGTCCCCCGAAAAACCAGGGCTCTGTATGAAAGTGTTTTAAAATTGATCATAGATCCCTTAATTTTTCATCTACCCTGACGCACTCCGCACAGCTTATCCTCCTCATCTTTCCCCTCTGGGCCCTGCTGCGTGCCCAGGCAGCTGATAACAGCCACTTGTAGGGTATTGCCGTACCCAGGAAAACCCACATTACAGTTTATGGGGTGTATATCTCCGGTTGCGCATGCTGGGCACAATATATAGGACACTGAAATGGCATATATGTATAGAAAATTGCAAATCTCACTCTGCACCATCTGCTGCGCATTATCTTTTACACAATACCTGTGGGATCAAAATGCTCACTACACCTCTAGATGAATGCCTTAAGGGGTGTAGATTTTAAAATGGGGTCACTTCTTGGGGGGTTTCAACTGTACTGGAACCTCAAGGGCTTCTGCATTCACGACTTAGCACCAGAAAAGCTCCAGTAGGCCAAATGGTGGTCCTTCCCTTCTAAGCCCTGCGGTGTGCCCAGGCAGCTGATAACAGCCACATGTAGGGTAGTGCCGTATCCAGGAGAACCCACATTACAATTTATAGGGTGTATATCTCCGGTGGCACATGCTGGGCACAATATATTGGACACTGAAATGGCAAATCTCAGACTGCACCATCTGCTGCACATTACCTTTTAGACAATACCTGTGGGATCAAAATGCTCACTACACCTCTAGATGAATTCCTTGAGGGATGTAGATTCCAAAATGGAGTCACTTCTCTGGGGTTTCCATTGCTTTGATACTTCTGGGGCTCTGCAAATGCGACATGGCACCCGAAATCCAATCCAGCAAAATCTTGACTCCAAAGAACACATAGCGCTCCTTTCCTTCTGAGACCTCCCATGGGCCCAAAAGGCAGTTTATCATCACATATGGGGTATTGCCGCACTCTGGACAAATTGGGCAACAAAATGGGGTGTTTTATTTCTTGTGAAAATAAGAAATTTTGAGCCAAAACTACATATTGGAAAAAATTTGTTACATTTCATAGCCCAATTCAAATACGTGCTGTGAAAAAACTGTGTGGTAACAACAACCATACATTAATTCTTTGAGGAGTGTAGTTTCCAAAACGTGGTCACTTTTGGGGGATTCCTACTGTTTTGGCACCTCAACACCTCTTCAAACCTGGCATGCTGCCTAAAATATATTCTAATAAAAAAAAATAAAAAGCGTCCTCAAAATGCACTAGGTGCTTCTTTGTTTCTGGGGCTTGTGTTTAGTCCACGAGCACACTAGAGCCACATGTGGGTCATTTCTAAAAACTGCAGAATCTGGACAATAAATATTTAGTAGTGTTTCTCTGGTAAAACCTGTGTTACAGAAAAAAAAAAATTTGAATAAAATTGAGATTCAGCAAGAAAAATGAAATTTGCAAATTTCACCTCCACTTTGCTTTAGTTCCTGTGAAATGCCTAAAGGGTTTTAAAAAAACCTTGCTAAATGCTGTTTTGACTACTTTTAGGGTTCTAGTTTCTAAAAATGGGGTGTTATGGGGGTTTCTAATACATTGGCCCCTCAAAGCCACTTCAGAACTGAACAGGTACCTTAAAAAAAGGCTTTTGAAATTTTCTTAAAAATATGAGAAATTGCTCTTGACGTTCGAAGCCGTGTAACATCCAAGAAAAATAAAAATGTTCAAAAAACGATGCCAATCTAAAGTAGACATATGGGAAATGTGAACTAGTAACTATTTTGGGTGGTATATCCATCTGTTTTACAAGCGGATGCATTTAAATTCAGAAAAATTCTATTTTCTAAAAAATTCTGCAGTTTTTCACAAATAAACACTGAATATATCGAACAAATTTTACCACTAACAAAGCCCAATGTGTCACGAGAAAATCTCAGAATCGCTTGGAAAAGTTTAAGCATTCCGCAGTTATTACCACATAAAGTGAAATATGTCAGATTTCAAAAATGGGCTCTGAGCCTTAAAGCCAAAACAAGGCTGCGTCCTTAAAGGAATAGTGTCGCCCCAAAAAAATTTTTTATATCAGTTTGAGGTTAGTGTTTTATAAAAAACTTTAGTATTTGTGTGTTACTTTTTTTTACTTTTTCTTCCCTATGGGGGCTGCCATTTTTTTTTCCATTTCTGTATGTGTCGATTAACGACACATACAGACATCGAATACGGCAGCTACAGTCCCATAGTGAATGCGAACGGGGCCCGTTCCATCCACTATGGTGTACGCCGACTGTGTGGGAACACATTTTTTGCTAGCAACACATTCCCTTTAAGGGGTTAAACTGTGACAAACGGAAACATTTATTTTGCACCAGATCCGTCACCATTGAAATCAATAGTGATGCAAACGTTAACCTATGGTTTCCGTTTGTCTCAATCAGGGTTCCGGAACATTCATGGGTTCCCCCCGCGACGGAAAGCTCAGACGGAACCCACGAACAGAGCCCTGACGCAGATGTGAATGAAGCCTAAGATCTGAAGCGGAATATTCAAACTTATTCAGGAGTACTTCCTATCTTTAGAGAAATGTCAGCGTATATTTACCTGTGAACACTGTTTTACATATAGGATTGATTCTACACAGAAATATGAGTAACTTCACAAATAAATAAATTTGCCTACCTCCAGTTACAGCCAGTACAATGATGCTGTGCTCCATTAACTGCTGGTTTTAGAGATATTAACACCTCAAGAACATTGCCAAATTTGGCATGAGGACAGAACATTTTTTGGTATTTGCCTCTGCATCCTGACGCTCAACTTTTTTCAAAAAAGTTGTGCTTTATGTAGGTTAAATTATTGTTTTACTGTAAATGTACCAAGAAATTTAAAGAAATTTTATTTTGGCAAAAAAATAATGTTTCACTGCAGTCTTCATTTATAATTTTTTACAGCATACATCGATCATCCTAAATGATGCTATAGACTTGTTGTGCAGGTTGTTCCGGTCGGGAGGACACCAAGTGCGCGTACATTTTCTGTTACGGGACTTATATTTAATAAAGTTTATTTCTTGTAAAATGTGTAGGTTTTCTTAACTATTTTTTTCTAGTGTAAGTCTATGTACACCTTTAAAAAAAATATATAAAATAAAAAATATTCAAATAAAAATGTCTGATTGGTGCAACTTTCAAAAAAAAAACTTTATTAAAAATTTGTATTACTTTTTGAGATACAGATGCTTAATGGAACCTGTTATGTCAAACATGCTGTCCTAACTACAGGCCATAGAGTAGGAGGAGCAGATTGATAAATAGGTTTTATGCAAAAAGATTCCAGATAACGTGTAGTGTATACATTTAAATCACTGTGGGCTAAAGAGTCCAGTGGGTAGGCTCAACCAGTGATTGACAGCCTTCACTGGATGACCCCCTGCACTTTCAATCCAGATTTGCAGACGGAAATTCCGCAGGTGAAGACTGTTGCAGGCAACTATTTTGTTTCCATAATCATGTGTGGGTACCCTAGGAGTGTGCATACATAAATGTCAATCACAGAGTAGAAACGCCTACTAGACTTAAGCCCAGAGTTAGCAGGGACATAAATCCATATTTTACTGGTTATCCTATGTAAAAGGGCTGGTATAATGGTGGATTTCACCTACTTGTGTCACCCACCATTGCTACCTCCTTTATATTCAGGGTCACTAGGGTTATGCCCAATTCCCCTACCTTTTCCTTATACTAACTTTAATCTACTTGCTTTGCTGCTATGTAAGGGTATGTGCACACACACACTAATTACGTCCGTAATTGACGGACGTATTTCGGCCGCAAATACCGGACCGAACACAGTGGAGGGAGCCGGGCTCCTAGCATCATAGTTATGTACGACGCTAGGAGTCCCTGCCTCGCTGTGGAACTACTGAAAACATGATTACAGTACGGGACAGTTGTCCTGCAGCGAGGCAGGGACTCCTAGCGTCGTACATAACTATGATGCTAGGAGCCCGGCTCCCTGCACTGTGTTCGGTCCGGTACTTGCGGCCGAAATACGTCCGTCAATTACGGACGTAATTAGTGTGTGTGCACATACCCTAAGTGTATACGACTGAGTAAATACAATTGTATAGTAAATAAAGGGTAATATTTATTATTAACACTAATCACACTTACTATACGGTCAATTTTATATGTATCAGTACATCCCAATACATATAACAAGTTAATATATACGGAGTATACTCACACGATACATAATACAGTATAAACACGGTATCACAATCCTACGTTATACCACCATCCACTTACCTAAACATACATATGAATACAGTTACGTTACAATACACATGCACACGGTTTTTGTCCCACTCCCACCTAGCAATAACTATCCCTGTACACTAAGGGTTAATCAGGTAACAGGGACAACAAGGGTTAATTTAGGAACTCAGGACTACAAGGGTTAACAAGGGGAAATGGGTTGCTGTATGCCAGGGGATAGCAGGTAAATAGTGGGAAAGGATTAAACAGATACCAGGGGATGTATATGTACTAGGGGATATGCAGGTAAAGAGTTGAAGTAAGGAGGGGGGAGAGCATAACGTGTAGCTGCAGCTATACGTGGACACTTAGCGGTTCATGTGGTCCAAGTTGGTGAGTCTTGAAGGAGGCAAGAAACAAGAGAGACAGAAGTGTGGGACAGTTTGTCCTTTTAACCCCTTTAGGACTAAGCCTGTTTTGGCCTTGTGGACACAGCCTATTTTTTCAAATCTGACATGTGTCACTTTATGTGGTAATAACTCCGGAATGCTTTTACCTATCCAAGCGATTCTGAGATTGTTTTCTCGTGACATATTGTACTTTATGTTAGTGAAAAAATTTGGTCGATAAATTCAATATTTATTTGTGAAAAACTTCAAATTTTAGCAAAAATTTGCATTTTTCTAAATTTAAATGTATTTGCTTGTGAAACAGATAGTAATACCACACAAAATAGTTACTAGTTAACATCCCCTATATGTCTACTTTATGTTTGCATCATTTTTTTTCACGTACTTTTATTTTTCTAGGACGTTACGAGGCTTAGAACTTTAGCAGCAATTTCTCATATTTTCAATAAAATTTCAAAAGGCTATTTTTTCAGGGACCAGTTCAGTTCTGAAGTGGCTTTGAGGGCCTTATATATTAGAAAGTCCCCATAAATCACCCCATTTTGAAAACTGCACCCCTCAAGGTATTCAAAACCACATTCAGAAAATATTTTAACCCTTTAGGCGTTTCACAGGAATTAAGGCAAAGTAGAGGTGAAATTTACTAATTTCATTTTTTTTGCCGAAATTCATTTGTAATAAAAAAAAATCTGTAACACAGAAGGTTTTACCAGGGAAACGCAACTCAATATTTATTGCCCAGATTCTGCAGATTTTAGAAATATCCAACATGTGGCCCTAGTGTCCTAATGGACTGAAACACAGGCCTCAGAAGCAAAGGAGCAGCTAGTGGATTTCGGGGCCTCCTTTTTTTAGGAATATATTTTAGGCACCATGTCAGGTTTGAGGCGGTCTTGTGGTACCTAAACAGCCGAAACCCCTCCAAAGTGACCCCATTTTGGAAACTACACCCCTCAAGGCATTTTTCTAGGGGTATAGATAGCATATTGACCCCACAGTTTTTTTGCAGAATTTAGTGGAATTAGTCTGTGAAGATGAAAATCACCTATTTTTCTGTGGAAACATAGAATTTTTTCATTTTTACAAGGAATAAAGGAGAAAAAGCACCCCAAAATTTGTAAAGCAATTTCTCCCGATTACGGCAATACCCCATATGTGGTCGTAAACTGATGTTTGGACCCACAGCAGGGCTCAGGAGGGAAGGAGCGCCTTTTGGATTTTGGAGCGCAGATTTTGCTGGATTGGTTTTCAGTGCCATGTCGGGTTTGCAACGCCCCGGAGGGACCAAAACAGTGTAAACCCCCCAAAAGTGACCCCATTTTGGAATCTACACCCCTCAAGGAATTTTTCTAGGGGTATAGTGAGATTTTGGCCCGTCAGGATCTTTTTTAGAGCTAAGGTGACCAAAAAACAGCGATTTTGGCGCTTTAAATTCTTTATTTATTACAGCGTTCACCGTGCGCAATAAATTACGTTTTAATTTATTCTGCCGGTCGGTACGATTATGGCGATACCATATGTGTATAGATTTTTTTACGTTTTGCAGCGTTTGCACAATAAAATTAAGTTTCTATAAAATAATTTATTTTCTGGGACACGCTATTTTGAGCCGTAACGTTTTTATTTTTTCGTCAAAAAAGCTGTGGGAGGTCTTGTTTTTTGCGGGACGGGTTGTAGTTTTTATTGGTACCATTTTGGGGTAAATGCGACTTTTTGATCACTTTTTATTCTATATCTTGGGAGGGGTGGTGACCAAAAAATAGCGATGCTGACAGTTTTCCGTTTATTTTGTTTGCGGCGTTCACCGTGCGGAAAAATTAACATTATAGTTTCATAGATTGGGTCGTTACGAACGCGGCGATACCAAATATGTGTACTTTTTTTTTTTAACGTTTTCATTTTTTCCCTATAATAAATGACTTATTATAGGAAAACAAAACCTTTTATTTTTACACTTTTATAAAACATTTTTATTAACTTTTTTTAACTTTTTACACTTTATATTTTTGTTTATTAACTTTTCTTTTACTTTTTACACTTTCTTTTTTTGACCTGCAGCTCTGATCGCTGCTAGAATACATTACACTACCTAGGTAGTGTAATGTATTCCAACTGTCAGTGTGACGTCACAGTCACTCTGACAGTTGGTCTACGAGGATCAACAGAGGCTGATCCTCATAGGCTGACATACATGGCAGACCTGGGGGCCGTTGTCTGGCCCCCGGGTGCCATCACAAGCATCAGAAGCCCCCACGATTGCATGGGGGCTGCTGATGCGCTACAAACCCGCTACATGCGGAGATCGCAATCGAGCCCCGCATGTAACGGGTTAATTGCCGAAATCAGCGGCGATGAGCCGCTGATCGGCAACACTGGAGAGTGTCAGCTGTCGGGGACAGCTGATCTCCAAGTTCCCGATGCACACTGTCGCCGACAGTGTGCATCGGGAACGGCACAGTGACTTTCTGTCACTCTGACAGGAAGCCTATCAGGACCAGCCGAAGGTTGGTCCTGATGGGCTTCTGTCCATGGCAGACCCGGAAGCCATTGTTTGGCTTCCGTTTGCCATACTAACTATCGGCAGACCCCGCGATTTCGGACGGGGGTCTGCCGATATGTTAGAAACCCCTAAAATTTGGCGATTGCACCCGATCGCCGAATTTAAGGGGTTAATGCGCCGAAATCAGCGGCAAAGGACCGCTGGCCGGCAAGAGGGGAGTGTCAGCTGTCGGCGACAGCTGACCTCCTGGTTCCCGGTGCACACTGTCGCCGACAGTGTGCACCGGGATTAACTCAGTAACTGTACGTCCTCGTGCGGGAAGTAACTTCCCGCAACGACGTACAGTTACGTCCTGGTGCGGGTAGGGGTTAAACTCTCCCGTGCACATCTGTGTGACATCACATGCTCACGCACGTGTCAGGGGGAGGGCATGGGCTTATGGCTATCTCATGGAATCTCATTAGCAGGTGAGGGGGATGGAAGCAGTTGGAGCTTCCTGCTTTCTCCCCAGAATCTCGAGGGGGAAGTGAGTTAAGTTAATCAGTGGGGATGTCCTGTGGTACATGTGTATCACAAGATACATCCCCAATTACCTCTCTGGCCCCCTGCAGAGTAAGGAGACAGGCTTATTTTGCATCCCACTCTCTGGTAATCCTACGGCTCCTGGGACATCAAGAGATAGAGATATATATATATATACACACACACACACATACATACATACATACATATTCCCCATCCCTCCATCTCCATTGAAAGGGAACACTTCCCTTTACATCCTATAACTATGGGCTTAAAATCCAGTGGACTTGAAAAGGTCTATGGGGAGTTCTTATTGCAGAGCAATGAAAAAACATTTACTACTTTAGTGGTTTAAAGAGGCTCTGTCACCAGATTTTGCAACCCCTATCTCCTATTGCAGCAAATCGGCGCTGCAATGGAGATAAGAGTAACATTTTTTTTTTTTTAAAACAAGCATTTTTGGCCAAGTTATGACCATTTTTGTATTTATGTAAATGAGGCTTTCTAAAGTACAACTGGGCGTGTTTAAAGTAAAAGTACAAGTGGGCGTGTATTGTGTTCGTTACATCGGGGTGTTTTTACTTCTTTTACTAGCTGGGCGTTGTGTATAGAAGTATCATCCACTTCTCTACACAACGCCCAGCTTCTGGCAGTGCACGGACACAGCGTGTTCTTGAGAGATCACGCTGTGACGTCACTCACTTCCTGCCCCAGGTTCTGCATCGTGTCGGACGAGCGAGGACACATCGGCACCAGAGGCTACAGTTGATTCTGCAGCAGCATCGGCGTTTGCAGGTAAGTAGCTACATCGACTTACCTGCAAACGCCGATGCTGCTGCAAAATCAACTGTAGCCTCTGGTGCCGATGTGTCCTCGCTCGTCCGACACGATGCAGGACCTGGGGCAGGAAGTGACGTCACAGCGTGATCTCTCGAGAACACGCTGTGTGTCTGCACTGCCAGAAGCTGGGCGTTCTGAAGAGAAGCGGATGATACTTCTCGTCAGTACGCCCAGCTAGTAAAAGAAGTAAACACGCCCAGATGTAACGAACACAATACACGCCCAGTTGTACTTTAGAAAGCCTCATTTACATAAATATAAAAATGGTCATAACTTGGCCAAAAATGCTCGTTTTTAAAAAAAAAACAAAAAAAAAACACGTTACTCTTATCTCCATTGCAGCGCCAATCTGCTGCAATAGGAGATAGGGGTTGCAAAATCTGGTGACAGAGCCTCTTTAACTAAAGTCTACTGTATCCTTTTAATTTCACTCCTAAAGAAACAAAATGTTAGGGATATCACAGAAACAATAGAAATGCAAGGTGAATAGTTTACACATACAAATTACAGGAAGTGAAGAAAAAAATAAATGTTAGTATTAGAAACCGGGTCAAGTGGGGGACAGGTAGTGTAGAATTTCTGGAATATTTTTAAGGGCATGAAGCGAAGTATACCATTAAAACAAATAGTCGTCTGAAGTCTGTCTAACTACACAAGTCATTTGTCGGATTACGTTTGAGATATAGGGGACATTATAATGAATCTAAACTGATAACAAGTCATCAAAAAAAAAAAAAAAAAAAACAGGTCAGCACTTCGTTTCATATTGCAAATAATGCACTTCTATTAACTTCTATGTTCTGTGGGAGTACTATTGCAATTTCCTATTTTATCCCAACTAACTTTACAGTGGAAGGATTGTAAACTATGTATATTAAAAGGAGCACTCCACTTTTTTCTATTATTGCCCCCTCCATTTGTACATTGGGGTTTCAGTGGGGTGCTTTGTGGAGAAATACTTAAAACGACATGATGCGGGGATCATTTTGGGTCCAGCGGCACCCAGGTGATCTTTACTCTGAGCTGTCTGGAATCACTGCTTTTCAGTAAACCGGAACGCAGTCTCTCAATGCATTCCTATGGGAGCCAAACACCCATGGTTTCTAGCCACTATAGTGAGAAACTTTCCTCCGAGTGCCTTTGCCCCAGGCTTCCCTGAACTACATGAGGTCTCGCTCGTAAGACTCCCTCCTAGAAGCTTTTTGCAAAAAGGTGGGTAATTTCTATTTGGTTCGAAGTGAGCACTTACCCAGCTTGCTTTCCGCTCTACCTTGGTTAACCCCTTCCCGATGTAAATAACTTTCAGATTTTAATTTTCTTTTTTTTCCTCCCCACCTTCCAAAAGCCATAATGTCTTTATTTTTCCGTCTATATAGTACCATTATTTTGCCATATAATGTACTACGAAACGGGGGAAAAAAAATTTGTGGGGTAGAAAATGAAAAAAAAAAAAAAGGAAAAGATTCCTCCATGGTTTTTTTCCCGCCGTTTTTACGTAATTCACTGTGCAATTAAAACAACATGTCAACTTTGTGTGGGTCAATAAGATTACGGCAATATCAAATAAATTATATATATATATATATATATATATATATATATATATATATATATATATATAGTTTTCCTATATTTCACTACTTTTACAAGTAAAAACCTAAGTGTAAAAAAGAAAATTTATTTTGTTTCGCCAAATTCCGAGAGCCATAACTTTTTTATTTTTCTGTCGAATAAGTGGTATGAGGGCATATTTTTTGCGGGATAAGTTGTAGTTTTTAATACCATTTTGGTGTACATGCGACGGTTTGATCACTTTTTATTTCATTTTTTGTGTGAGATTAGGTGACCAAAAAAATTACACATTCTGGCGTTTACAATTTTTTCTTTTTTTACGGCGTTCACCGTGCGGGTTAAATAATGATATATTGTAATAGTTCAGAATTTTACGGACGCGGCGTAACCAATTATATTTATTTACTATGCTCTAGGGGTGGGGGGAATGGGAAAAGAGTTTTTTTTAAGTTTTAATATTTTCATTTATTTTTTTAACACAAAAAAAAAATAAAAAAAAAAATCGAACTCATTTTTACTTTTTTTATTAGTCCCCCTAGGGGACTTCAACCAGCGATTGTTATAGCGCTTGCACGATGTACTGCAATACTAATGTATTGTAGTATATCGTGATTTTGACAGGCACCTATTAAGCCCTGCTGGAGGGGCTTAATATTAAGCCCTGCTGGAGGGGCTTAATAGGTGTACAAAGATGGCAGACCTGGGAGACTTCATTAGGCCCCCAGGCAGCCATAGCAACCATCGCCCCCCTGCGATTGCATTGCGGGGGGCGCGATGAGCTGTTAGAAAGAGGGCGGCGGCCCCCTCCTAACAATTAAATGTTACGTCGCTATTGAGCGCAGCATTTAGCAAGTTAAACGAGCGGGATCGCGCTCGAGCGATCAAAGTCCCTTTATTTTTATAGGACGTTACATGGCTTATCACTTTAGCAGTAATTTCTCACATTTTGAAGGGACCAGTTCAGTTCTGAAGTGGCTTTGAGGATTTTGTAGCCTGCTTTTTATTAGAGTATATTTTAGGCACCATGTCAGGTTTGAGGAGGTCTTGTGGTGCCAAAACAGTGGAAACACCCACAAAAAAAAACAAAACACACGACACCTTTTGCCAAACTACATCCCCAAGGAATTTATCAAGGGGTTAGGCCCCAAGCACACGACCGTGTCCGCAATCACTGCCCGCGATTGCGGGCACGGCCGGCCGCCGACTGACAGCCGCATTTTCGGGCCGTGCTCCCATACAAAAGTATGTGAGCACTGCCTGCAAAACGCAAAAAAACGTACATGTTTCGTAATTCCTGGAACATTTCCACGGCACGGACACCCTTCCGTAGTGCTACGGAAAGGTGTCAGTGTTCAATGAAAGTGAATGGCTCCGTTTTTGAGGACCGCAATTGCGGTCCTCAAAAACTGAGGTTTTTTTTTACGGTCATGTGCATGGGGCCTTATAGCGAGCATTTTGTCCTCACATATTTTTGCTGAATTTAGTTGATTTAGGCAGAGAAATTTAAAATCTTTATTTTTTCCGATAAAAAGTAGATATTTTCAATTTTTACAAGGAATAAATGAGAAGTACCCCAACATTTGAAAAGCAATTTCTCCCAATTATGGCAATACCCCATATGGGGTCATGAACTCAAGTTTTGCTGGATTGGTTTTTGGGTGTCAGGTCGCATTTGCAAAGCCCCTGAGGGACCAAAACATTGGAAAACCCTCAAAAGTGATCATGTTTGGGGAACTACACCCCTGAAGGAATTTATCTACAGGTTTTTTGCTGAATATATTGGAATTAGGCCGGGAAAATGAAAAACATTTTTTCTAATAAAAGTTTCAGCTCAGATTTTTCCATTTTCACAATAAAGGAGAAAAAGCATCCCAACATATGTAAAGCAAAACTTTTTAGGGTACGGCAGTACCCCATACGCGGTAATAAACTGCTGTTTGGACACACCGTGGGGCTCAGAAAAGGAGCACCATTTGACTTCAAGAGATCAAAATTTTGCTGAATATATTGGAATTAGGCCGTGAAAATAAAATCAAAATTTTTTCCACTAAAATGTTGACATTTTTAATTTTCACAAGAAATAAAAGGAGAAAAAGCATTCAAACACTTCTGTTAAACGTGGGTTATAAATGACATTTTTACTTTATTCTGCAGGCCGATACTATTAGATTCACAAAAACGCGGGGAAACTCGGACTTGAAAGACTTTTTTTTTTTATGGTTTCAGTTTTCCCCTAAAATTAAAGGCTTCTGTGCATAAAAGGCAGTTAGTTTCTTTATTTTTTTTGTCCCACTAGGGTACTTTAAGGCATGAAGCTCTGATCGCTATCCTAATACACCGCACTCCATACATAGCGCAGAGTATTAGCGATACCATTTATACACCGGCAGCAAGCCTATTGGCCTCCAGGTGGGGCCTAATAGGCTTCTGTACTTGGCAGACCAGTAGGCCATTGTTAGACCTCCGGTTGCTAGAGCAACCATCGGCACTCCCTCGATCGCGTGGCGGGGGTGCCGAGTAGATAGTAACCACCTATATGCAGCGACCGCTTTTGATCGCTGCATCTAAGAAGTTAATTGGCAGGATCAGATGCTAGCTCCAGTCATGGCCATTACAGCAGGGTGTCAGCTGTAACATACAGCGGATACCTGCAGCTGATGGCGCAGACTTAGCTTCCGAGCTTGCTACATACTCTTTGCTCAGACAGCAAGCCTTTTAGGCTCTGCCTCTGGAGGGGCCTAAAAGGATTCCATACTTGGCAGACCAGGAGGCCATTGCTAGGCCTACGGTTGCCATAGCAACCATCGGAACCTCGCCGATCACGTCGCTGGGGTGCCGATCAGATAGTAACCACCTAGATGCAGCAATCACTGTTAAGTACAGTTTAGTGATGTTGCTCTAAGTCAATAGCTGCAACAACGTAACATGTTGTAAAGAGGATCTGTCACTAGTTTAGTAATGCCCAATCTCCTAATCTAATAGGCATGGTCACAGATTATGCTAGTGAAAATTGAGTCCCAAAAAAGTTTATTTTAAAAGTTGAGTTTTATTTCTAAGTATGCAAATGAGATGATGCTTGACCAGTGGGTGTCAACACCAGCAATTCTCTCTAGGTGTAGCTACGTAATAGCCTCCGACGCTGTCCTAGCAGCATGAAGCTGCTTCACACAGTATGAAAGACAGAAGCGGGAGGGAAGGGGGAATCAATTCAAACAGCCATATCTTTGGATGAGGACTACCTAGAACAGTGGTTCTGGTAGAATATGAAAGATGAAACAACCAGAGATATCCCCAGTTGAAAACAGTAGAACTATATAAGCAGATTGGATAGCGTCCTACAGAAAACATTACACCGCCCAGAGTGAAAAGAAAGAGTAACCTCCTATTTGGCAAGTATAGACCGATTAGGATATTTAGAAAAATGCACATAACTTTGCAAATAAACGTTCTGAAAAACAATTTACACTGTAGTTATCAACATCATAGCGCCTATTAAATTAGTTAGAAGGGAATTAACCTCTTCACGCGCTGCACCGCAACTGTACGTCCTGTAGATGGCTTCCCGCCCCAGGATGTACAGTTGGAGCGGTTCCCGGCGCACACTGTCTTAACGACAGTGTCCGGGATCCGGGAGGTCAGCTGTCCCCGACAGCTTACACTCCAGTCTTGCCGGTCAGCGGACCATTGCCGTTGATTTAGGCAATTAACCCCATAAATGCGGCGACCGATTGCAGTCGCCACATTTAAGAGGTTTGAAGCACATCGGCAGCTCCCACAAAGTGATTGTGGGGGCTGCCGATGCTTGTCGTGGCAATCAGAGGCCAGACAATGACCTCCGGGTTGCCATGTACGGAAGCCTCGGAGGAGCAGCCTCCGGCCGGTCCTCCGCGGCTTCCTGTCAGTGTGACTGTCACTTCACAATGACTGTTAGAATACATTACACTACGTAGCTAGTGTAATGTACTCTAGCAGCGATCAGAGCTGCAAGTCTAAATGTCCCCTAGTGAAAAAAATAAAAAAATAGTGTCAAAATAAGTTCTATAAACAAATACTGCTTTTTTTTTCCCTAAGACTTTCATTATAGGAAATAAATTAACACGTTACAAAAAGGTACACATATTTGTTATCGCCGCATTCGTAACGACCCAAACTAAAAAAATATAAATATTTTTCCCGCACTATGAACATCCCCAAAAAGTTAAAAAAAACTACACCAGAATCGCTATTTTTTGGTCACTACCCCTCCCAAAAGAGAGAATAAAAAGCGATCAAAAAGTCGCATGTACCCGAAAAAACAACATGCCCATACACAGCTTTTTTTGACTAAAAAAATAATAAAAAAAGTTATGGCTCTAACAATATGGTGACACAGAAAATAAATTTTATAAAAAAGTGATTTTATTGCGCAAACGCTGCAAAAAAAAATATTAAAACAAAAACCTATATACATATGGTATCTCCGTAATCGTACCGACCCGCAAAATGAAAGTAAAACTGTCATTTATAGCACACTGTGAAAGCCGCAAAACAAACCAAAAAACATAGTCAAAATTGCTTGTTTTTGGTCACCCGGCTTGCAAAAAAAATGGAATAAAATAAAAAAAATAATAATATTATAGAATATATTAAAAAAAAAAAAAAAAAAAAAAAAAAAAAATCATGTACCCCAAAATGGTACCAATGAAAAGTACAGATTGTCCCGCAACGAATAAGCCCTTACACAGCTCCGGTGGTGAAAAAATAAAAAAGTTCTGGCTCTCAGAATATGGCGATGCAAAATGTGCAGTGTTCCAAAAAGCGGCTAAGAACGGGCGCCATTTATCAGTGCGACACCGGACACATCTATGAATTATTTATTTACCGCATTATTATACCGATGTAGTCCGCACATATTACATATGCCCCACATTATAAATTGAAAAACCAGAAATACCCCAAACAGAACTACTACCAAGCAAAATCTGCGCTCCAAAAGCAAAATGGCACCCCTCCCTTCTGAGCCCTGCAGCGTGCCCAAACAGAAGTTTGCGCCCACATATGGCATCGCCATACCCAAGAGAACCCGCATAACGTTTTATGAGGTATTTGTCTTCAGTGGCACAAACTGGGCATGACATTTTATGCACTAAAATGTCATATCAGTGGAAAATTGCAATATTCACACCATCCGCTGTGCATTAGCCTCTTTGCGCACTATGTCTTAATAGCACGTCATGGTGCAGGGGGGTAATGTATGGAGCAAGCTCACGTGTGGTGCCCGCTCCATACACTGTGGGTGTCAGCTGTGTATTACAGCTGACACCCAGGACTAACGGACAGGAACAGCGATCGTGCGGTTATAGAAGCCTGTAAAAACAACAATATACTGCAATACATCGCTGGTTCAAGTCCCCTAAGGGGACTAATAAGGCCACGTGCACACTTCCAACACAGTTTTCATGGCCGTTTGACGGATCAGTGTGCCTGTTTTAGCGGCCATGTGCACTCCGTGTTTCCGTTTCCGAGCATGGTACTGTCCAGGGTGCTGAGAGTTAATGGGCTGCACTGATCGGCAGTAACTCTTTCAGCAGCCTGGACAGCTGCAGACAATCACAGGCTGTAGCGACGGTCACGCACGTCAGGATGACGTCAGAAGGCCGTACTCCAGGGATGACGCTTCATCCCACGTGGCGGCCTCTGCAGCCAATCAAAGGCTGCGGCGGCCTCTGCAGCCAATCAAAGGCTGCGGCGGCCTCTGCAGCCAATCAAAGGCTGCGGCGGCAGAAAGGAAGGTCGGACTGGAGGAAGAAGAGGGACTCATCACCAAGACAACGACCGGGTACGTATGAATTGCTTTTTATTTTATTCTTAATCAGCAGCCTCTTCTCTCTATCAGTGATTGATAGAGTCAAGTGGCTGCCGATTAGTGTAATATTTCTGTAATGTATTTCTGCCCGCCCGGCTGTTGCTAGGCAACGGCTCCGTCACACACGGATGCCTTCAGTTTTTTTGACGGCCCCATTGACTTGCATGGGCCTCACGGTCACGGAATCTCGGACCAAAGTAGGACATGCTCTACTTTGGATCGGAACGGAGCAACGGGACCGTCAAAACAACTGAAGCGTGCATGGCTCCATTGAAATGAATGGGTCAGGGTGCTAGCCGTCAGAAAAACGGTTAGCACCCTGAAGAAAAATACTGAAGTGGGCATGAGTCCTTAAATGTGTTGAAGAATTAAAGTTATTAGCAGTGAGAAAGAAAAAAAGTTTAAAAGTTAAAAACACCTTTTCCCATTTTTCTTCTAAAGTAATGTAAAAAAAACAAACAATATTGGTATCGCTACGTCCGTAAAAGGCAGAACTATTACAATATACCATTAACCCCTTAAGGACGCAGCCTAGTTTTGGCCTTAAGGCTCAGATCCCATTTTTCAAATCTGACATATTTCACTTTGTGGTAATAACGTCGGAATGTTTAAACCTATCCAAGCGATTCAGAGATTGTTTTCTCGTGACACAATGGGCTTCATGTTAGTGGTAAAATTTGGTCGATATATTCAGTGTTTATTTGTGAAAAATTGCAAAATTTAGAGAAAATTTATAAAAAAAATAGCATTTTTCAGAATTTAAATGCATCTGCTTGTAAAACAGATGGTTATACCACCAAAAATAGTTACTAGATCACATTTCCCATAAGTCTACTTTAGATTGGCAGCCTTTTTTTTTAACTGGTTCCCGACCGCTGGCTGCATTTTTACGGCCAGCGGTCAGGGTCCTTAAAACCCGAGCCATAGACTTTTTACGGCTCTGGTTTGAACTTGGGCAGCTGAATGTCGGGTCTCCGGCTGTCAGTGACTGTCAGTGACTGCCGGGGACCCTGAGGAGAGGATAGAAGCAGCTTTCGCTGCTTCTGTCTACTCCAATGTCTTTTTACACAGCGCTCAATGAACGCTGTGTATAGGAATAGAGACAGCAGCAGCGGCGCGGTCTCTATTCCTCCCGGTGATCATGTGACTGGTGACATGATCGCCGGGTGCCGTTACTTACAGACTGCTGCTGGGTCTAACAAGACCCAGCACAGCCCTATTAGTGACAATAGTCACTATGAGAGGGCTGATTTCCCCTGTAACTGGGGCTGCTGTGCAGCTCCAGTTACAGTGGAAAAACATGGTGTAAAAGAAAGAAAAAAAATATATAAAGTTCCCCAACGGTCTTTTTTGACCTTTGAGGGACAGACCATAGTAATAAAAAAATAATAAAGTAAAGTGCAAAAAAAAATAAAATAAATAAATACACATAAAATACCCACCCCCAAAAAAACAGTTCCCCCCGCCAATCATTGTTGTAACGCTAGCGCTGACCCAATTACCCTAATATAGACATGTAATATATTAAAATTTACGGTAGACAATGACGATCACAAATAAAATGTCTATTTTAGGGTAAAACTATGTTATTACCAAAAAAAATAGCTGAAACGTAAAAAAGCTTATTTTTTTACTATTATTTTCAAACTTTATGAATAAAAATTCTAAAATAGCAAAAAAGGAGTGTATAAAAACAATAAAAAATGAAATCTGCATTGTCTACGGAAAAAACGTTGCAAAAATCACGTCGTTAGCGCAACTAATAAAAAAGTTATAGCCATTTAACTAACGCGTGCTAAAAAGGGCTAAACGATGTCTGGTCCTGAAGGCGCAAAATAGCCCGGTCCTGAACTGGTTAAGGTACCTGTTCAGTTCTAAAAGTGGCTTTTAGGAGCCTATATATTAGAAACCCCCATAAAACACCCCATTTTAAAAACTAGACCCCTTAAAGTATTCAAAACAGCATTTAGAAGTTTTTTTTAACCCTTTATGCATTTCACAGGAATTAAATTAAAGTGGATGTGAAATTTGCAAATTTCATTTTTCTTGCGGAATTTCAATTTTATTCCATTTTTTTCTGTATCACAGGTTTTACCAGAGAAATACTACTAAATATGTGTTGCCCAGATTCTGCAGTTTTTAGAAATGTCCCACATGTGGCTCTAGTGTTCTCGTGGACTAAAACACAAGCCCCAGAAGCAAAGAAGCACCTAGTGCATTTTGAGGCCTCTTTTTTATTAGAATATATTTTAGGCAGCATGCCAGGTTTGAAGAGGTGTGGAGGTGCCAAAACAGTGGGAATCCCCCAGAAGTGACCCCATTTTGGAAACTACACCCCTCAAGGAATTAATTTATGGGTGCTGTGACCATTTAGACCCAACAGTTGTTTCACAGAATTTATTTGACTTGGGCTGTGAATTGACAAAAAGGTAATTTTTTCCAATGAGATGTCGTTTTGGCTAAAAATGTCTTATTTTCACAAGGAATAAAATACCCCATTTTGTTGCCAAATTTGTCCTGAGTGCGGCAATATCCCAGTTGTGGTGATAAACTGCCGTTTGGGCCCATGGGGGGGCTCAAAAGGAAAGGACCACCATTTTGCCTACTGGGGATTTCATGGTGCTAAGTCATGTATGCAGAAGCCCCTGAGGTACCAGTACAGTTGAAACCCCCGAGAAGTGACCCCATTTTAAAAACTACACCCCTTGAGGCCTTCATGTAGAGGTGTAGTGAGCATTTTGACCGGAGACATACACCCCATAAACTGTAATGTGGGTTCTCCCGGGCATGGCAACACCTTCAATGTGGCTGTTATCAGCTGCCTGGGCACACAGCAGGGCTCAGAAGGGAAAGATGAGGGGGATAAGCTGTGCGGAGTGCATCAGGGTAAGTAAAAGTGGGGTAGATTAAAAATTAAGGGATGTATGATACATTTTAAAACACTCTTTCATACAGAGCCTTAGTTTTTCGGGACACGTGTCACATTGATATATTGTGTCCTTCCTTATCCCCCTCTTATAGTAGACTTTACACCTCTTGACTTTTTCCCTTCTTGCCAGTTTGGGGAACTTCTCGGTATGATGTGAACGGCCAGCTGCTTATACCACACCGCATGGCGCTGTAGGGCTTCAGGACTTGATCTGACAAGTCCACCCCTCCCATGTACCTATTGTAGTCCAGGATGCAGTCTGGTTTGGGGGTCTCTGTACTGGTACATGTGTACTGGTGTGGCATCTCTCCTGTCCTTGTATTTGACACACAATATGTTGCTGCTAGATTGTGCCCTGAGTGTTTGCCCAAGCAGTCTTAGGGAAGCCTCTCAGATTTCTTCTAGCAGTGCCGCAGGACTGGAGGCGAGGCACTTGAAGAGTGGGACGCTGGTATAAAAATTATCCCGGTAGAGGTGGTAACCCTGGTCCAGCAGTGGGTGCACCAAATCCCACACAATTTTTGCATTAACTCCCAGTAAGGGGGGGGATTCTGGGGGCTGAATACTGGTGTCCTTCCCTTCATATATCCTAAATCTGTAGGTATACCCCGATGCACTCTCGCACAGCTTATACATCTTCACACCATACCTTGCCCTCATACCCGGCAGGTACTGGCAGAATTGAAGCCTCCGTTTAAAATGTACTAAGGACTCATCAATAGAAAACACACTTCTCGGGGGTGAATGCTTAGGAAAATCGGGCACTGAAACGGTCTAATAAGGGTCTGAATTTATACAAACCGTTAAAATTGGGGTCATCTCGGGGTGGGCACGGCTCATTACAGTATAATGTAAGAAATTAAAGTATTGCCTCATTTTTATTTTTTTTTAGGTTCCAGTTCAGTTCTGAAGTTGCTTTGAGGGGCCTATATATTAGACACCCCTATCAAACACCCCATTTTAGAAACTAGACCCCTCAAAGTATTCACAACATATAGAAAGTTTATGAACCCTTTAGGGGTTTCACAGGAATTTAGAGCAAAGTAGAGGAGAAATTTCCTTTTTTTTTTTTTGTCACAAAATCATTTATTCCACTTTTTTCTGTAAAACAGAAGGTTTTACCAGAGTAACGCAACTCAATACTTATTGCCCAGATTCTGCAGTTTTGAGAAATATCCCACATGTGGCCCTAGTGCGGTAATGGACCGAAGCACCGGCCTCCGAAGCACAGGAGCACCTAGTGGATTTTGAGGCCTCCTTTTTATTAGGCACCATGTCCGGTTTGAAGAGGTCTTGTGGTGTCAAAACAGTGGAAACCCCCCAAAAGTGACCCCATTTTGGAAACTAGACCCCTTGAGGAATTCATTGCCGTTTTCATGGGGTGCATGCGGCTTTTTGATCCGTTTTTATTCTATTTTTAAGAGGCGTGGTGACTAAAAAACAGCAATTCTACTATTGATTTTTTATTCTATTTTTTTACAGCGTTCACCGTGCGCTATAAATGACATTCACTTTATTCTGCGGGGCGATAAGATTACGGCGATACCCTATGTTTAGTTTTTTTTTAATGGCTTATGGCGTTTGCACAATAAAATACGTTTTGTAAAAAATCATTCACTTTTTGTGTTGCCTTATTCTAAGAGCCATAATTTTTTTATTTTTCCATCAAGAAAGCCGTGCGAGGACTTATTTTTTGCGTAACGAACTGTAGTTTCTATCAATACCATTTTTAGGTACATGCAACATTTTGATCTCTTTTTATTCCATTTTTTAGGAGGTGAAGTGACCAAAAAAAATTGTGATTCTGGTACGGTTTATTATTATTTTCTTTTATGGCGTTCATCGCGCGGGATAAATAACGAAATAATTTTGTAGTTCAGGCCGTTACGGACACGGCGATACCAATTATGTATAGTTTGTTTATTTTAATAATAAAGACTGATAAGGTAAAAGGGGTGATTTTTACTTTTATTTTCTTATTTTTACACAACTTTTTTTTTACTTTATTACTTTGTCCCACTAGGGGATTTGAGGGCAGGAGGCCCTGATCGCTATTCTAATACACTGCACTACATGCGTAGTGCAGTGTATTAGAACTGTCAGCTACTCACTGACAGCAAGCATAGTGGGTCCTGACTGTCAGGACCCACTAGGCTTCCGTCGATGGCATAGCTGGACGCCATTGTTAGGTGTCCGGTCGCCATAGTCACCATCGCCGGCCGCTATCATGTAGCAGGCCGTCGATGGCGGATTAACCCCTAAGAAGCCGCGATCGCTATTGAACGCGGCTTCTGAGGGGTTAATCTGCGGGGACCACCACGATCGGTCCCTGCACATTGAGCTGTGATAGACTGCTGTCGGAAACAGCAGCTATCACAGCTCATGAACGCGCCCCGCACGAACGGCGCCGTGTTCCATCCGTGACATACTATTATGTCATGGAGCGCGAACGATGCACTTACTATGACATAATGGTATGTCCTGGAGCGTTAAGGGGTTAACAAGCGCGGTGAACACCGTAAAAACGTAAATAATTTAAACAGCCAAAATCGCAGTTTTTTTGGTCACCTAAGCTCTCCAAAACAATTTAAAAAAATAAAAACCACAATACAACTTTTTATGTACCAAAAAAATGGTACCAATAAAAACTACAGCTCGTCCCACAAAAAATAAGACCTCCCATCATTCAATCAACTGAAAAATAAAAAAAGTTATGGCTCTCAGAATGTGGTGAAACAATTTTTATTTTAACAAATAGATTTTTCTTTGTAAAAGTAGTATAATATAAAAAAAAAAAAACACAATATCAATTTGGTATCACCATAATTGTATTGAGCCACAGAATAAAGTAAAGTTTGTTTTTACCGCACGGCAAAAACTGTAAAAACGAAAAGCCCAGTACTTTTGTGATGGCACTTTAAATGGTGTCAATAGAAACTACAATTCCTCCCGCAAGAAGAAAAAAAAAAACAGTTATGGCTCTTGGAAGGCGGGTAGTGAAAAAACGAAAATAAGAAAGCAAAAAATGCAACAGTCCTGAAAGGGTTAATTCATTTCTAATGAAAAAATAAAAATGTTTGACCACATGTGGGGTATTTCCGTACTCAGGTGAAATTGCTTTACAAAAATCTGTGCTCCAAAATCCAAATGGCGCTCCATCCATTGAGCCCTGCTGTGGGTCCAATCAGCAGTTTATTACCACATATGGGATATTGCCATAATTGGGAGACGTTGCTTTACAAATGTTGTGGTTCTTTTTTTTCTTTATTCATTGTAAAGATTTAAAAGTTCTATATTTTTTCAGAAAAACAATAGATTTTAAATTTTTACAGACCAATTCCAATATATTTAGCGAAAAACCTGTGTGGTCAAAATGCTAACTATACCCCTAGATAAATTCCTTGAGGGGGTGTAGTTTCCAAAATGGGGTAACTTTTGGGGTATTGCCACTGTTTTGGTACCACAAAACCTCTTCAAACTTGACAAGGTGCCTAAAATATACTCTAAAAAAAAAAAAAAAAAAAAGGGGAGGCCCAAAATCCACTGGGTGTTCCTTTGCTTCTGAGGCCAGTGTTTCAGTCCATTACCACACTAGGGCCACATGTGGGATATTTCTAAAAACTGCAGAATCTGGCCAATAAAATATTGAGTTGCATTTCTCGGGTAAAACCTTCTGTGTTACAAAAAAACAAAAAAAAAAAAAAAAAACGTATTAGAAATGAATTTCGGCAAAAAAAATAAAAGCCTAAATTCCTGTAAAACGCCTAAAGGGTTAAAACACTTTGTGAATGCTGATTCGTATAACTTGAGGGGTGCTCTTTTTAAGATGGGGTGGGGTGACTTCTGGGGATTTTCTAATATATAAGGACCTCAAAACCACTTCAGAACTGAACTTGTCCCTGGAAAAATTGCCTTTTGAAATTTTCTTCAAAATATGAGAAATTGCTGCTAAAGTTCTAAGCCTTGTAACGTCCTAGAAAAATATAAGGACGTTCAAAATACAATGCAAATATAAAGTAGACATATGGGAAATGTTAACTAGTAACTATTTTGCGTGGTATTACGATCTGTTTTACAAGCAGATACGTTTAAATTTAGAAAAATGCAAATTTTTGCAATTTTTTCTCAAAATTTGTGTTTTTTCAGAAAAAAAATACCAAAATTATCGACCAAATTTTTTTACTAACATAAACTACAACATGTCACGAGAAAACAGTCTCAGAATCGCTTGGATAGGTAAAAGCATTCCAATGTTATTACCACATAAAGTGACATGTCGGATTTGAAAAAAGGTAAAAAAAAACAAAAAAACGGCTGTGTCCTTAAAGGAACAGTGTCACGAAAAAAAAAAAATTTTTACATCAGTTTGATTTTAGTGTTTTATTAAAAACTTTTATATTTGTGTGTTTGTGTTTTACTTTTTTTTAATTTTTTCACTTTTTCTTCCCTATGGGGGCTGCCATTTTTTTTTCCATTTCTGTATGTGTCGATTAACGACACATACAGACATGGAATACGGCAGCTACAGTCCCATAGTGAATGCGAACTGGGCCCGTTCCATCCACTATGCTGTACGCCGTCTGTGTGGGAATGGCGCATGCGCCCTCCCACACAGTCCAAGTTGAACTGTGCGCCGTCCGGCGCCATTTTCCTGTATACCGGAAGTCGCGGCCGGACAGTAAGATTACTACTTCCGGTCGCGGCTTCCGGACTTGTGCACTTGGAGCGGCGGTAGCAGACGGAACGGACGGACCGGAGGGAGCGGCGGCGACTGGAGCAGGCAAGTTATTTCTGTGTATGTAAGTGTTTTACTGTGTGTTTACTAGTGTATGTAAACCTACTACACTGTGTGTTAGCTCAAAAAATTGCGACACACAGTGTAGGAGGTTTGACCGTTCAATCCCCTCGTTTCTCCCGGCACTAGCCAGGATAAAGGAGGGGGGGATTCTGAGAGCTCACTAGAGCGAGTGAGTTTTCTCAAATTTTGCAGCATAAAGCAATGCGGTTGCTTTACCACATGCAATGCTGCAATTTTGGGAATTGCTCCATCTAGTGACTAGCACTGGAAAATATGATAAATTCGAATCTAATTTATAATATTTCCTGACTCATGAAAAAAATTAGAACAATGTTTAATCACCTATACACTAATTGTTTAACTAAAAAAAAAAAAGACATTAGACTGCTGTAGTGACACCACTATAGCACAGCAGGGAGGTATCTCCCCGCTCTGCTATGTGCTAGCTCGCTGAAGGAGCGGAATCCCCGTGTGTTCGGGGATTCCGCTCCTGGACAGAGCGCTTGATTTCTCTGTCCATATCTGGGCAGTGACATCAGGGGAAACTCCTGAAGCGGAATCCCCGAACACATGGGGATTCCCCTTCAGGAGTTGCCGCTGATGTCACTGTCCAGATCTGCCCGGCCCGGAACGGATGCAAAAATAATGCAAACCGGCCGGGAAAAATGGCCGATTTTACCGGCCGATACTCGGGCGGGACCCGGTCGTGTGAATCTCGCCTAACTTCTCTATGGGGGCTGCCATTTTGTTTTTCATCTCTGTAGGTGTCGATTAACGACAAATACAAAAATGGAATACGGCAGCTACAGGGCATAGGAGTCAATGAACGGGAGCCGTTCCATTGACTCTGCCCTCTGGCTCTGTACTGCGCAGACGCAGGTCAGAGTCACACAGAGCAGAGCAGCTGTTTGCAGGGAGATAGCAGACGCCATCATGAAGACCAGCTGCACTGCAGGTAAGAGGTGTGTCTCGGTCTGTCCCACTCTCACAGACCCCCCGCTCTCGTGACCCCCGACGCCCCCCCCCCCAACGGGACCCCCCGCTAACAGCCCGCCCCCCACTGTATGAAGAACACATGATGCGACTGTACAGGGAAAGCCCTGAACGGTAAGGGTATGTTCACACGAGGGCGTCCGTAAAGTCTGAAATTACGGGGATGTTTCAGCCTGAAAACATCCCCGTAATTTCAGCCGTACCGGCATGTGCAGGCGCTTGAACGCCGCGTCAATTACGGACGTAATTGGCGCTGCTATTCATTGGAGTCAATGAATAACGGCTCCAATTACGGCCAAAGAAGTGACAGGTCACTTCTTTGACGCGGGCGTCTATTTACGCGCCGTCATTTGACAGCGGCGCGTAAATTACGCCTCGTGTGAACAGACAAACGTCTGCCCATTGCTTTCAATGGGCAGATGTTTGTCAGCGCTATTGAGGCGCTATTTTCGGACGTAATTCGGGGCAAAAACGCCCGAATTACGTCCGTAAATAGGCCGTGTGAACATACCCTAAATCTCTCTAGTTGTGCCGAGACTGTTTGGGGATGTGACTAATGAACCTCTCAGTACAACTAGAGAGATTTACCGTTGAGGGTCCGTGCGTCCGTGTGCTGTGTGTTGAAACAAGGCACAGCACACAGACCCATTGATTTCAATGGGGCCATGCACACGTTTGATTTTTCACGCAGCGAGTCCGCTGAGTGAAACTCACTGCATGACCTATATTGGTGCGTTATCACGCACCTATGTGCCCATTGAGATCAATGGGTGCCTAATTTTCGCATCAATTCAATTGAAAATCTAAAAAAATAAAAATGTGCTTTGCGAGTGCGTGAATAACGCATGCCACTTGCTAAGCACACTTATGCATAACGCAACACACGGACCAGATTCACACGTGTGAATCTGATACGCTCGTGTGAATGAGGCCTTATAGTGGAGTGTCGACTTAGGCTAGTGACAGTGTGGTGGGCCCAGGTTCTGAACAGACGCCACCAATGCGCTGTACTGCTACAGCGGTTTGCGGGAACCACCTGCTCAGCGCAACTCTTGGTACGTTGCAGAATACGAAGAGATTTATATAAAAAAAAAATATTTAAAAAAAAAAAAAAAAAAAAAAAAAGAGGATTGGATTCAATTGTAAACAGTTTCCTGTTTCCAACCTTTATGCAGGGCTCCCATGTAGCGTAAACGCTGCGGAATTTCCACAAAACAATTCCGCAGCATATACAGTAGTAGGAAAGTGGATGAGATTTAGTAAATCTCATGCCCACGCTGGGGACAAAAAAAACGCAGCGTAAACGTTAATAAATTGACCTGCGGTGCGGAACTTAGCACTTCAATTCATGCTGCGTTTTTATTGATTTTCTGTTGCGGGTTTTCCCCATTGAATTCAAAGGAGACGTCAAACCCGCAACAGAAATCAATCACAAGCTGCAGCATCACATGGCCTGGAACGTCATCATGGGAGGCCAGAGCGGACATCAAAGGAGGGAGGAGTAAGTAGGAGCTCTTTTTTACGCAGCAGAAATTCCGTTTGAAAAACTTCACCACAACGTGGTGTAATTCTTCGGCCTGAAATGTTGCCGGTTCCAGGTCGGATACGTTGTGTGATTTTATTTTATTTTTACGCAGCTTATCAGACCCATGGGAACCCAGCCTTATGGGACGGACAGAAATAGCCAAGCACTATACTCGGCTGTTTCCGTCATTCCTATAGACTTTGATCATGCGCACTGCTACTCAGTTCAAGCTCCTCCTCACTGCAGGAATCTGGGGGTTCAGGACCCCTGTTCTCACAATGGGTGGGGATCTCAGCGATCAGACAATTATCACCTATCCTGAGGATAAGGGATAATTGACGATTCTGGGAATACCCCTTTAACATTTCCGTCGAAGTTCCAGATATTGGAATGGCCGACGTTGGGTGAACAAAGCCTTGCAGAGACATAGGTACCTGTATATTGCTGTTTGCATAAGCCATCTTTGCAAGAGTGTTAACAGAAGGCGTTACCATATTGGACGTCAACTTTCTTTTTTTAAATAAATTTCTCTGCAAATTTTTTAAAACTCCAGTACATAATCAGTTTGAGAAGACAAATCAAAAGTAAAAACAAATATGGCTGCACTTCTTGGCGTCAGGTATGAAAAACACGTACATAAAACGGATTATAAACCTTAGGCTACTGCTCTATATATGAACATTACGTTTTTAGTAGAAATACTTTTGAAAATAATGCATATGCCAGGCTATATACAGAAAACAGCAACTACAGGGAATCTTGCCCAACATGTTCCAGTTAGAACAACCCGGTACATAAGACATGTTTGACACCGCCAAAAGGTAAGGACATAAATAACAATGCATGGAAGGACGCTGTGCATGGCATACGCGCTGTCTAATATGTGCCAGTGTGACCTCACAATCGAGGAGTGGGGTGAATGAAATCATTGCGCAGAACTTTCTTCTTGTCCCATTTCTAAATCACCATGTCGGTCCCGTATCTGACAGAGCGTCAGGCCAGTACAGGTGAAAACTACACCTACAGGCGCTGCTGTGCTCCACTCGGAGATGGGGGTGGGGAGCGCGTACACCTCGGCTCAGGTAGGGAGGCCAGTCATGCACACGTATGACAGACACAGAAGGCCAGCCACACACAAGTGTCAATGACAGGCCTAGAGCCGGGGCCTACAGCTAATCACCGCCCACCTCCCCCTCCTCCGCTCAGGCCTGGGCCCACTTCCCCAGTAGGCCTAAAAACCTCAACGGTTATCCGCGCTCACCTCACAGTCTTCTCCTCCGCCGCCAGCTCGGATATGGGGCCGGCGGGACGCCCGCGACACCCCTCCGTCAGCCTCCTAGCGAAGCCAACTCGGTCCAGCGGGGGGGGAGGGGGGACAAGCGTCGTTTCTGCTGCCCCGGCCCGGCAATCTTACCGCCACCTCCCCCCCTCCGCCGTACTGCAATGTCCCGGCCTCAAAATCCTGTCAGGCCCAGTCCAGAATGTCCCGCGCTCCGCCAGCGGAACCAAGCGCCTCTGACGTCACAGGCCCCGGAACGTAACGGTCCCTCCTCTAGCTAGAGTTCTGTCTATGACTCCTCTGCTTGCAGTCAGGAGGCGAAACCAAAATACTGGCAGAGCGAAATATGGCGGACGAGAGCCAAGCGAGATCCCGCGAGAGGATGATGGGGGAAGACTTGCCGTGGTGACGCGACTGTGTCCCCTCCTGCCCGGTGTTACCAGAGTCACTGCAAGCTGTGTCTGACAGCCACTCCAACATGCAGTAGTACACACACGGCATTCACAGACATTGCAGTACATTCATGATACAGTGAGGGAATAGGAAAACGCGTTTGTGTAAGGGTGGGACCCCTAATGGTATATGTCCCGGTACAGGTAGTGTCACTGAATAGATGATATTTAGACAGGAGGTAGTTGTTAACTCAAACTTCATTTCAGGCCGGCACCAATGGTGCACGGGCCACACAAATAAATGTTTTCCAATAAGACACAACAATGTCACTGCTATGTAAGCTTGCCACCTGGCCAGAATCCACATCAAGTGGCTGGTACCAGTAAAAGTTAGGCCTTGTTCACATGGCGCTCAAAAACAAAAACACACTAGCATGAAGAATAGGCTTGACGCTTTTTTTTTTTAACACGATGCATTTAAAAAAAAAAAAAAAATATTAGTGTAAAAAAAAAATAAAAAAAAAAAAAAAAATGTATGCACCGCATTGTGCTTTCCCATTGATGTCAATTTAAAGAGGCTCTGTCACCAGATTATAAGTGCCTTATCTCCTACATAATCTGATCGGCGCTGTAATGTAGATAACCGTGGTTTTTATTTTGAAAAACGATCATTTTTGAGCACTTTTAGATTTATACTAATTGGTTTCTTAATTCCCAATAGGGCGTTTAACTTTTGACTAAGTGGGCGTGGTAAAGAGAGGTGTATGACGCTGTCCAATCAGCGTCATACGCTTATCTCCATTCATGTCAATTTGTACTCAGCACAGCGTGATCTCGCGAGATCACGCTGTGCGTCATATACACCCACATTAACCCCTTCCCGCTCCTTGACGTACTATTACGTCATGGCAGCTGTATCGTTCGCGCTCCATGCCGTAATAGTACGTCTCGGGAGTAACGGCCGTTTCGGCCGTCCTCCCGACACATACAGGAGCTGTGACGCTGCTGTCTTGTTCAGCAGCTGTCACAGCTCCTACAGCGGGGACCGATCGCTGTGTCCCCGCTGATTAACCCCTTAAAAGCCGCGTTCTATAGAGATCGCGGCTTTTTAGGGGTTAAGCTGCCATCGCCGGCCTGCTACGCGATAGCGGCCGGCGTTGGTGACTATGGCAACCGGACACCAAACAATGGCGTCCGGCTATGCCATAGACGGAAGCCTAGTGGGTCCTGACAACGTCAGGACCCACTATGCTTGCTGTCAGTGAGTAGCTGACAGTTCTAATACACTGCACTACGCATGTAGTGCAGTGTATTAGAATAGCGATCAGAGCCTCCTGCCCTCAAGTCTCCTAGTGGGACAAAGTAATAAAGTAAAAAAAGATGTGTAAAAATAAGAAAATAAAAGTTTTAAAAGTAATAAAAGTAAAAGTCCCACTTTTTCCCTTATCAGTCCTTTATTATTAATAAAAATATATAAACAAACAAATAAACTATACATAATTGGTATCGCCGCGTCCGTAACGGCCTGAACTACAAAATTATTTTGTTATTTATCCCGCACGGTGAACGCCGTAAAAAAAAATATTAATAAACCGTACCACAATCACAATTGTTTGGTCACTTCACCTCCCAAAAAATGGAATAAAAAGAGATCAAAAAGTCGCATGTACCTAAAAATGGTCCTGATGGAAAATACAGTTCGTTACGCAAAAAATAAGTCCTCGCACGGCTTTATTGATTGAAAAATAAAAACTTTATGGCTCTTAGAATAAGGTAACACAAAAAGTGAATGATTGTTTACAAAACGTATTTTATTGTGCAAACGCCATAAGACATAAAAAAAAACTATAAACATCTGGTATCGCCGTAATCGTATCGCCCCGCAGAATAAAGTGAATATGTCATTTATAGCGCACGGTGAACGCTGTAAAAAAAAAAAGTATACAAAAACAATAGTAGAATTGCTGTTTATTAGTCACCACGCCACCTAAAAATGGAATAAAAACTGATCAAAAAGCCGCATGCATGACATGAAAACTACAATGGATTCCTCAAGGGGTCTAGTTTCCAAATTGGGGTCACTTTTGGGGGGTTTCCAATGTTTTGGCACCACAAGACCTCTTCAAACCGGACATGGTGCCTAATAAAAAAGAGGGCTCAAAATCCGCTAGGTGCTCCTTTGCTTCGGAGGCCGGCGCTTCAGTCCATTACCGCCCGAGGGCCACATGTGGGATATTTCTCAAAACTGCAGAATCTGGGCAATACGTATTAATTTGTGTTTCTCTGATAAATCCTTTTGTGTTATAAAAAAAATGGTATAAAAAGAGTAAATTTCACCTCTACTTTGCTCTAAATTTCTGTGAAACACCTAAAGGGTTCATAAACTTTCTAAATGCTGTTGTGAATACTTTGAGGGGTCTAGTTTCTAAAATGGGGTGTTTGATAGGGGTTTCTAATATATGGGCCCCTCAAAGCAACTTCAGAAATGAACTGGAACCTAAAAAAATAAATAAATGAGGCAATACTTCGCTTCTTACATTATACTGATAATGAGCCGTGCCCACTCCGAGATGACCCCAGTTTTGACCGTTTGTATAAACGGAGACCCCTATTAGACCGTTCCAGTGCCCGGTTTTCCCAAGCATACACCCCCGAGAAGTGTTTTTCTATTGATGAGTCCCTGGTACATTTTAAAGGGAGGGTTCAATTCCGCCAGTACCTGCCAGGTAAGAGGGCAAGGTATGGCGTGAAGATGTATAAGCTGTGCGAGAGTGCATCAGGGTATACCTACAGGTTTAGGATATATGAAGGAAAGGCCACCCCCAAACCAGACTGCATCCTGGACTACAATAGGTACATGGGAGGGATGGACTTGTCAAATCAAGTCCTGAAGCCCTACAGCGCCATGCGGTGTGGTATAAGAAGCTGGCCGGGCACATCATACAGATGGCTTTGTACAATGCGTATGTGCTACGTCGATGTGCAGGCCAGAGGGGAACTTTCCTGGAATTTCTAATCTTTAGGGACCAGGAAGGGGGGGCACCCAGTACTTCTGGAAGCGAGGCCACACGCATCGTACCAGGGCAACACTTTCCAGGAGAAGATCCCCAAACCGGTGGAAAGGGAAAGAGTCAAAAGAGGTGCAGAGTCTGCTATAAGAGGGGGATAAGGAAGAACACAATATACCAATGTGACACGTGTCCCGAAAAACCAGGGTTCTGTATAAAAGATTGTTTTAAAATGTATCATACATCCCTTGATTTTTAATTTACCCTGATGCACTCCGCACAGCTTACCCCCCTCATCTTTCCCTTCTGAGCCCTGCCGTATGCCCAGGCAGCTGATAACAGCCACATGTAGGGTATTGTCGTACCCAGGAGAACCCACATTACAATTTAAGGGGTGTATATCTCCGGTGGCGCATGCTGGGCACACTATATTGGACACTGAAATGGCATATACATATATAAAATTGCAAATCTCACACTGCACCATCTGCTGCGCATTATCTTTTACACAGTACCTGTGGGGTCAAAATGCTCACTACACCTCTAGATGAATGTCTTAAGGGGTGTAGTTTTTAAAATGGGGTCACTTCTCGGGGGTTTCAACTGTACTGGTACCTCAGGGGCTTCTGCACACATGACTTCGCACCAGAAAAGCTCCAGTAGGCCAAATGGTGGTCCTTTCCTTCTGAGCCCTCCCATGGGCCCAAAGGGCAGTTTATCACCACAAATGGGGTATTGCCGCACTAAGGACAAATTGGGCAACAAAATGGGGTATGTTGTTCCCTGTGAAAATAAGAAATTTTGATCAAAAATGACATCTTATTGGAAAAAATATAATTTTTTTCATTTCACAGCCCAATTCAAATAGGTGCTGTGAAAAACCTGTGCGGTCAAAATGATAACAAAAACCATAAATGAATTCCTTGAGGGGTGTAGTTTCCAAAATGGGGTCACTTCTGGTGGGTTTCCATTGTTTTGATACCTCAACGCCTCTTCAAACCTGGCATGCTGCCTAAAATATATTCTAATAAAAAAAGAGGCCTCAAAATGCACTAGGTGCTTCTTTGCTTCTAGGGCGTGTGTTTTAGTCCACGAGCGCAGTAGGGCCACATGTGGGACATTTCTAAAAACTGCAGAATCTGGACAATACATATTTAGTAGTGTTTCTCTGGTAAAACCTTCTCTGTTACTAAAAAAAAATTGAATAAAATTGAAATTCAGCAGAAAAAATGAAATTTGCAAATTTCATTTCCAATTTGCTTTAATTCCTGTGAAATGCCTGAAGGGTTAAAAAACTTTCTATATGCTGTTTTGAATACTTTGAGGGGGTCTAGTTTTTAAAATGGGGTGTTTTATGGGGGTTTCTAATACATAGGCCCCTCAAATCCACTTCAGAACTGAACTGGCACCTTCAAAAAAAGGCTTTTGAAATTTTCTTAAGAATATGAGAAATTGCTGTTTATGTTCTAAACCTTGTAACGTCCAAGAAAAATAAAATAATGTTCAAAAAACGATGCCAATCTAAAGTAGACATATGGGAAATGTGAACTAGTAACTATTTTGGGTGGTATAACCGTCTGTTTTTCAAGCAGATGCATTTAAATTCTGAAAAATGCTATTTTTTGTAAATTTTCTCTAAATTTTGCAATTTTTCACAAATAAAGACTGAATATATCGACCAAATTTTACCACGAACATGAAGCCCAAAGTGTCACGAGAAAACAATCTCAGAATCGCTTGGATAGGTTTAAGCATTCCGACGTTATTACCACATAAAGTGAAATATGTCAGATTTGAAAAATGGGCTCTGAGCCTTAAGGCCCAAACTAGGCTGCGTCCTTAAGGGGTTAACTTTACTGAAGTGCCTTGAGAGTGAATAGACATTGCCTCCAGCCAGGACGCAATTAACCTTTCACACTCCCGACACATCGGTTACATTTGTGTGGGACGTAATCACAGCACCTCGTGATCACGCTGTGCTGTGATTAAGTCCCACACAAACTTTACCGAAGTGTCGGGAGTGTGAATAGACTTCGTCAAAAGTTAAAAAACGCCCAGTTGGGCATTATGAAACTAATTAGCATAAGTCTAAAATTGCAAAAAAATTATTTTTCAAAATAAAAACCACTGTTCTCTACATTACAGCGCCGATCAGATTATGTAGGAGATAGGGCACCTATAATCTGGTGACAGAGCCTCTTTAAAGCATGAATTTTTGATGCATTTTCCGGAATGTAAAACTCGTCGAATACACACCGTGTGTACAAGGCCTTACTATACTTTTTAAAACTTTTGACATATCAGACGTTTTGATCATGGGGTTCCGAGCACCGAGACTTCCACCAGTCGCTAAAAACGCATCGGCCGAAGCACTTGGGTGAGCGCTGTTTTGCCTCGTTTTTGATCTATGTGCCCGTACACCGCTGGCTCTGATTTCCAAGGAAAGCCATTCAGAAGCGAAGGGACACTGCCATCACCCGAGTGCTCCTGTTACTTCGCTTGAGCGATCGGTGGGGGTCTCAGTGCTTGGACCCCCACCAATCAAATCTTCTGACATGTCAATAATTTTTTCAAAGTTTAGATACACTTAGGGTATGTTCACACACAAGCTCAAACATTTCTGAAAACAGAGCGGTTTTCAAGGGAAAACAGCTCCTGATTTTCAGACATTTTTAAGCCACTCGCGATTTTCTATAGAGTCAATGAAAACCGGCTCTAAAAACGTCCCTGGAAGGGACATGCACTTTTTACGCCGGCGTCTTTTTACGCTCCGTTTTTTGAAAATGAGGTGTAAAAAAAATGTGGAACAGAATGCCTTATTTCCCATTGAAATCAATGGGCAGATGTTTGTAGGCGTTCTGCTTCAGTTTTTTCAGGTGTTTTTCAAGGAATACATGCCCCAAAATACACCTGAAAACACTGTGTGAACATACCCTTATAATTAACTGCAGTCCGTTTTATAAAATCCCAAAAATTACTAGCCTATTAAATTTCCCTGCTGCTCCTTCGCCGACGGTGGTGCCTACTGCTCCTGCAGCAATAACGCCACGTACATCAGTCACGTGACCGCTGCATCTGTCAAGTGAACAATGTACGTAAAGCATCGCTGCAGGACCCGTGGGAAGCACCGGAATGCTGGCGAAGGAGCAGCAGGTGAATTGAAAAGGTGAGTAATCTTTTTTTTTTTAATTTTATGACTTTTTTTTTTCTTTTTTGGTTTGGTCTGAGGTCCGATCAGGGAGCTGGAGTCACCGGGCGCACCATCTACAGGGGGCCCTGTGTGTATGTGGCACCATCATTTGTATAAGGCACAGCCCATGGCACCACGTGTGTGTGTGTGTGTGTGTGTGTGTGTGTGTGTGTGTGTGTGTGTGTGTGTGTGTGTGTGTGTGTGTGTGTGTGTTCGTAAAAGCTGGAACTATTGCAACATAACATGTTTTTGGTCAAAAAATGGCTGCAGCGGGAAGGTGTTAAAAAGGTACAGTGCGCATATATTTTTTACGAAGCCACAAGGAGCCCAAAATACAATGGCAGATAAAGTGTAACATTCCCTTTAAACTTTTATTTATCCCCCACAACTTACATCAGTAAGTAAAGTACATTGTATGATGAAGAATTCTTCTACCCTCTAATATACTTTGCAGCTCGTGATGTTTTTTTTTGTCCCTCTAGACATAAACAAGAATGTTCCCATTCAGTGACAGTAAATAGGGATCTTGAAAACTGTAAAATAAGGGTCCTTATGCCACCAGACGTGGGCCATATAAACAAGCGCCGATTAACAAAATCGCGTTTGCCCGATAATTGGCCCGTGTAAAGGGCCCTAAATATACGTCCTCAATGTGTAGTTCAGGATATAAAAAACAAAGCACAAAATGTGTCACTCCCCCCCCCCCCCCATTTATTGACAGGACTATACAAAGGATAAAAACAGTGTGAAGTGCGTACTCAGCTACAGTACAGTAGCTCTAAACACAATGTTGGCCAGCATATCCTAACAAAATGACATAAATGTGCAGGTGCACGTACGTTGTGTGACTGAAAACAATACCATTAACTGCAAACACTATTGCAACAGCACTCTGTGAACGCCTAGACCACCTAATTCACTGTATAGATTCTAAATTGCATTACTGCTATGTGCACTATACTTACAAAAGTGAAGTTCTTAGCCCACGTTTTGATAAAATTGCGTATGCCCACTTTGCCACGACAAGCGGGTCCCTAACCAAACAGAAACGTTTCTCCTGGGCTTAAGCCTGCAGAATGAACTCGATAAGAAGTAACAACTTCACTCTAATTGGAAACACATTTAAGCAAGTGGGAGGAGCGCACAACAAAAAAATGTAGGCTGTCACCACCCCCAAATGCACAAACACAAACCAAACACAAAGTTGTTCAGCACATCCTAGCACATAAAGGTGCACGTGCATTGTGTATCTGCAAACAATACAAAAACACTATTGCAACAGCACTCTACGAGCACCTAGATGTGCACCTGCGTATTTTTGTAATTTTGTTAGGATCTGCTGTTTGGTTTGTAAAAATTGAGCAACTTTTGCATTTTTAGGCCATCTACGGCACTTTTTAAAAAGTGGATGGGGCCTAGTGGAAGGGGTGGGGCCACTAGCGGCTTGAGAAATTCATTATAATTTACGCCAGAAACAGGCATATATTATAATGGAAATCTAGTCCAGCTCATAGCTGGCGTAAATTTCCTTTTTTGGCGCACCGACAGACAGAGATGCACCTGATTTATTAAAGGGTGTGTGCCTATTAATAAATGATGTGCATTTTACTCCAGTGCTCTTTATATTAAGACTGGCGCTTAATACACTAGTCTAAATAAATTTCCACTGTCTGTTCTGTACCTTCTTAAAGCCAAGATTTTACTTATGGCTTATTCATAAATCTGCTCCATTTCCTTCCTGCTGGAAGATTTTGAAAACTCCAGTCAAAAATGTAAAATCAGTCAACACCTTGGGGCAGATGTACTAATGTGTCTGCAGCTCAAATGTGTTGTAAGTTGCGCAAAAATCTGGCATAGTTTGGATAATTTTTATGTTAAAAAGATGTTTGTACCTCACTAGACACTTTTTAAAACTGTTCCAAAAAGGGGCATGGCTTACAATGCGCCATCGTGTGCCAAAAAAACCGCACAAAATTTTGTTGCAAACTAAGCCAAGTCAAAGGTGGTATAATTTCAAGATCACACACACAGTTTTGTATGCAGTTTTGTTCTAGCCAAGCAGAGGAGTGGACATGAAAGAAAGGAGATGAATTCAGTCTTTTGTTCCTTATGGATCCACATCTGACTTTGGTTTGAATAACTGAGCCAAAAACTGCCACAAAAACTGCATCAAAAGTGTGTGTGTGTGTGTGTGATCCTGGCCTTAGAAGGAAAAAAGTGTCCATCAGGTCAAGTGAGTGCATCTTCTGACTGCTTTATCTTAGGCCTCATGCACACGACCGTAAAAATCGTCCGTAATTGCGGACCGCAATTATGGACCCATTTACTTATGTCCCTGGACACCTTTATTTATGGGAAGGTGTCAGGGCCGTAGAAGTGTACCGCAAAAGAAAGGACATGTCCTATCTTTTGTGTTTTATGGGCCATGCTCCCATACTTTGCAGCCGGCTGTGCCCACAATCGGGGCCCGTGATTACGGGCACGACCGTGTGCATGAGACCCAAGGGTTTTTACTGTGCGCAAATACGGATCTGACGGCGACAGAGACACATCGTGCCGCAATTGCGGACAAGAATAGGACATGTTCTACATTTTGCGGATAATTTCTACGGCCCGGACACACATCCGGAAAAGTGTCCGTGGCCAATAGAAATGAATGGGTCCGCAATTTCATCCGTTATTACAGATTCCCTAATTACGGATGAAAATTACGGTCGTGTGCATGGGACCTAAGGGTCCTCTTATATGACCCGACGTTGGCCACGTAAACAAGCACCGATCAACGTCCCCATATAATTCTATCATGTCGGCAGCACGCCTCCCTGTTTACACAAGGAGATGTGTTTCCGACAACGATAATATTTTTAGCTGCATAAACGATACAATCATCCGATGAACGAGTTTTTGCTTGTTCATCGGCTGATCGTTGCCCTGTGTACACAGGGCAATGATCTGGAACGAGTATTCTGTGAAGGCTATGTACACCTTTGACATCGTTTTTCTTTTTTAACAATAAAATTGTGCATCAGTATGATTGGTGCAACTTCTATATTATTTTATTAAAAATAATTTTTACTTTTTGAGATACAGCTGCTTTGTATTCTATATACAGTGCAGCTGTATCTTGCACTGAATCCTATATCCGTCAGGTCAGAAGCACTGACAGGTTCAGTGTCAGCAGGTCCTTCGTGTCTCTAACACGCAGAATCGAGCCGTTAACGATCACATCTACGTTTTTTAATCACATCATGGGTATGTTCACACGGGTCAGCTGTGCTGCAGGAATCTCAGCAGCAAATCTAATCCCTATTCTCCAGGGAATTCCGTCCGAAAATCCGCTTTATTTTGTGCCGATTTTCATGGGATTATGGGCATCAGAGCGCTCAGTGGTTAACAATTGTCTTGCAGCACTTTGGTCATGGATTCAATTCCAACCAAGAACAACAATCGCATGTACAGGGCTGGAATGACATTGGGCACTCCTGGAGCTTCAGGCCCCGCTAGCTCAGGCTGCCTCAGACCGGACATTGGGCACTCCTGGAGCTTCAGGCCCCGCTAGCTCAGGCTGCCTCAGACCGGTCCCCGATTTCCGCTGACTCAGGGGGCCCTGACATAAAACTTTATTATAGACAGCGGCTGGAGGCTTGCTGGGGCGGGAGACCGCACAGACATAGATACAAAAAGTGGCTTATGTATCTATAGTCTTTGTGGACCCTGTCACAAGCGCTTGCTAGTTGTGCCCCGCCTCTCCTCTGTTCTGATCTCAAGTCTCGCTAACTTACATGACCTCGCTTGTTCTGCGATGGCCAGGAAAATGGTGCAGGTGTTGGGTGACTGGGTCGTTCTAGTTATTGTCACTATTCCTCTTGTTGGAACTTCACTTTTAGAAGTAGTTCACACGTCGTTTTTTAGGGCTGACTCCGATGCAGAAACCACAGTGGAATCATCGCCAAGAATTGCCCCAAATCGCCCCTTGTTGATTTCAATGGAAGGTAGAGGCTTTTGTTTTCCTGAGTGTCTTTTGGTCTTTCTTCGAGCAGTTTCCGCCTATAACATTTTATTAAAATCAATGAAAGGTAGAAAATAACTGTGGCGCTTGTTTTCGGTGTTTTTGCGACTTTTTTGACTGTGATTTTTGTAATAGTTTCAATGGCTAAAAAAAAGCAAGGGTGAAAAACACTGCAAAAAAACAAAATACAAAAGGATAAAAAAATGCGGGCAATTGAAAATCTGCCTAAAAATTCCTGAACAATCAGCCGAGAGATGATGCTTGGAAAAATTATGCATTCAGTGCATGACCCTGCTGATGACTTGAGTACAGGATGCAGCCCTGGAGCTGATGCTGTACCTGACTGAAGTAAGATCTGCCTCTATTATGTGTACCCATATGGTGTGTGTGTGTGTGTGTGTGTGTGTGTGTGTGTATATATATGTCACGAACTAGGTATATGGACCCACTAGGCCGCTCCGCAGTAGCGGAGTGGCAGCTGACCAAATCACAGTCTATATATAGTCTATGCAAAGTCCTTAGCACAAGAGTATCTGTAAGAGTCCAGTCAGTAGCGGAGGCTTTGGCTCGGATGGAGCAGATGATGACAGACGTGGCGGATGATACCAGACGTGGCAGATAGCATCAGACGGGGCAGATGAGAGAAGATGTGGCAGATGAGACCAGACTTGGCAGATGATACACACGACTCCAACTAAAAACTTACAGGAAACAATACAGCAACAGGATACAGGAAGCATTATATGGAAACAATGGGAGCAGGATACAACTAAGGGAGCGTTTGCAATACGAACATAGGTAGACAACAACGCTCATGCAAGGAGTGTAAGGGCGGAGCCCTTTTTATAGTTCAGGGTGATCTGGGGATTGGTCAGGGAAGGTTTCACATGTGCGCGCTGACCCTTTAAGGCTGGGAACGAGCGTGCACTCACACCCTACGGTTCAGAGCAGAGCAGGACAGCCGCGTGTGCTGGCGTCTCCGAGGAGGGAGATGCTGGCAGGCAGCCAGAGTTCTGTGGTCATGGCCGTCGCAAAGTGAGGAACGGCGGCGGTCCGCGACCGTGGCGATTTCAGTAACCCCCCCTTATGCCCCCTCTTCTAGGAGGAATTTCTTTATGAAGGTAGGGGCATTAAGGTTCTCTTCTGGCTCCCAAGACCTCTCCTCACGACCAAACCCTTTCCAGTCCACTAGATAGAAAGTTCCTCCTACTCTCTTGAAGTCCAGAATCTCCTTCAAAGACATCAGAGGAACTGCTGGGAACAACTGCAAAACTAGGAGATTTACTGCAGCAATTCAGAACCACAGGCTTAAGGGGGGATACGTGGAACGAGTTGGGACCGAGTAATCTGGAAGCGAATGTGTGAGAGGGCATCTTGAGACAAATGTTTCTCGAGGATAGCCAGACCTTGACACCAGGAGAAATCTGAGGAGGAGCCTTTCTTTTTCTATCGACATGCGTTTTCATGCGGTCCACTGCCTGAAGGATCGCAGACTTAGTTTGCTGCCAGATGTGAATGAAAGTCCCAAATGAAGTATTAGCTGCTGGAACAAGAGTCATGGCTGGCACAGGAAGAGTAACTCGTGGATGCTGACTGTACACAATGTAGAAAGGAGAAGAAACAGTAGACTCACTTGTATGATTGTTGTACGAGAATTGGCCCAAGGCAGAAGTTGTACCCAGTTGTCATGTTGGGCAGAAACTAAATGAGAAAGGTAATTCTCTAAAATTTGATTGGTCCTCTCCACTTGACCATTAGACTGTGGGTGATAGGCAGAAGAGAAGTCCAGCTTCACATCTAGCAGGTTGCACAGGGCTCTCCAGAATTTGGACATAAACTGTACACCCCGATCCAAGACAATATGCAGAGTTAGTCTGTGCAGACGAAAGATGTGCGGAATGAATAGATTAGCCAGGTGAGGAGCAGATGGAAGGCCAGTCAAAGGAACAAAATGTGCCATTTTAGAGAAACGATCCACCACTACCCAGACCGTAGTACATCCAGCTGATGGAGGAAGGTCTGTAAGGCTGGGTTCACACGACCTATTTTCAGATGTAAACGAGGCGTATTATGCCTCGTTTTACGTCTGAAAATAGGGCTACAATACGTCGGCAAACATCTGCCCATTCATTTGAATGGGTTTGCCGACGTACTGTGCAGACAACCTGTCATTTACGCGTCGTCGTTTGACAGCTGTCAAACGACGATGCGTAAAAATACAGCCTCGTCAAAAGAAGTGCAGGACACTTCTTTCAGACGTAATTTGAGCCGTTGTTCATTGAACTCAATGAAGCACAGCTCAAAATTTACGGCTGTCAGAGAAGCCTCCCAAAATGCGAGGAGGAGCATTTACGTCTGAAACGAGGCAGCTGTTTTCTCCTGAAAACAGTCTGTCTTTTCAGACGTAAAAGCCTGCTACCGTGTGCACATACCCTAACAGTCCATAGCGATATGTTGCAAAGTGGCATCAGGGATGGGCAGGGGTAGGATCAGACCAGCAGGTTTGGAATGGATAGAGGCGCAGTTCGTACATGAAGCAACATAGTCCATCTCTAGGCAGCGTGGGCCACCAGTAATGATGAGCTATCAAGTCCTGTGTCTTACGGACACCAGCATGCCCAGCTAGTTTGAAGCTGTGTCTGTTTGCAAGACGAACAAAAGTCTTTCCGGGAGGAATGTCTCTAATTTGCAGGGAGTTAGTGGCAATAATCCTAGAAGGGTCTATGATATATTGAGGAATTTCCTCAGAGTCATTAGTTTCAAATGATCGAGACAGGGCATCAGCCTGCACGTTCTTGTCTGCAGGATGGAAGTGGAGCAATAATTGGAATCAGGGGAAAAACAGCGACCATCTGGCTTGGCGAGAATTTAATCGTTGTGCAGATTGTAGGTACGTGAGGATCTTGTGATCCGTATAAATGATAGGATGAACAGCGCCCTCCAGCAGGTGTCTCCACTCCTCTAAGGCCATTTTGACGGCCAGCAACTCCTGATCCCCGATGGAGTCGTTGCACTCTGCAGGATAAAATCATTTTGAAAAGAAGCCACAAGCTACCGTCTTGCCTTTGGAGTTTTTTTGACACAGCAGTGCTCCAGCACCAACGGAAGATCTATCCGGATAGAACTCTCGAGATGTGTCAGGAGGATGAAGAACTGAGGCTGAGGAGAATGCGCTCTTGAGGCTAGTAAATGCTGACTCTGGAGGCCAAACCTTTGCGCTCACCCCTTTTTAGTGAGAGCAAGGATTGGAGCAGTCAGAGATGAGAAGTTTGGGATAAATTGCCTGTAGAAGTTTGCGAATTCAAAAAATCATTGTATAGACCAAAGGCCCTGTGGACGTGGCCACTCTTAAGATGGACTTCACCTTCTCTGGATCCATCTTGAGTCCATGATCGGAGACAATGTAGCCTAGGAAGGGCAGAGAGTTCCTTTCAAACGCACATTTTTCGAGTTTAGTATATAGGTGATTCCCCCTTAACCGCAACAGCACTTGGCGAACATGCTCCCGATCCGTCGTCAAATTGGCTGAGTAGATCAGGATGCCGTCCAGATAGACCACCACACAGACATACAGCAGATCCCAGAAGATGTCATTTACGAATTCCTGGAACACAGCTGGAGTATTACACAATCCAAAGGGCATCACGAGATATTCGTAGTGTCTGTCTCGGGTGTTGAATGTGGTTTTCCATTCGTCCTCTTTGCGGATATGGATCAAGTTATAAGCCCCGCTGTCACGGCTTGGGGTGTGGGACCACTGGGCCGTACCGCGTAGCGGGATAGCAGCTGGCCAAACAGGTATAATGCAATGTCTATAGTCCAGAGAGGGTACCTGAGGCAATGTAGACAGTAGCGGTGGATTCAGGCTAAGATGAAGCTCCTATAGCAGACAGACACCCGGCGGGGTGCGACACAATAGATGCAGCGGAGGGCACAACACGACTCCAAATCTTGAAGGCACAGAGGCATGTTAGCTGGGATACAGGGTACAGGCAGCAGGAACGAGTAACACTGGGAACTGGAAAACACTAGGAGATCATTTGCAAGGACAAACTTAAGGTAACACAACCAGGAAGTGAGTGCCGGCATCTCCCAGGAAAGAGATGCCGCTGGGCACTCGCTCGGCCGCGGCCATCAGAGGGTGAGTCAGGACGACGGTCCGTGGCCATAGACGTTACACCCGCATAGATCCAGCTTTGTGAACACTTTGACCCACGAATTACGTTGAAGATGTTAGGAAGCATCTGTGTCTTTAGGATTGCCATGACTACTGATCTAGCTTCTGGGCAGTTCTGTTTACTTCCTGAGCATATCCAAATTCTCTGTCTTCTTCCTGACAGGTGTAGGGTGGGGCCTACTCCCTCTGTATTTGCTTGTGAATTTTCTCCTTTCTTAGGTGGGTGATCAAGCTCTGACCTAGACTTCGGGAGTTAATGGAAACTGACCTCGGCTTGTCTCTCGTTAATCCCTTGTTTGCCGATTTTGATTCTTTGCTCCCGGCTGGTTCTGACCTCTGCTGTACCTGATTTCCACTAGCTCTGTTTTGGACTTGCTGTTTACCCTTTGGCTGTCTGGTTACCTGTTCAGGTATAGCCTGCATTGCAACCCTTATCCAACACTGAACACAGTTAGAACAACCTGGGTTCTGTGCAGCAAAAACCATCCCACCTTGCGGTGGACTCTGGCGAATACTTCAGAGTAGCCTTAGATTCTGTCTATCAGAGTTGTGACGGATTTGGGGTTGCGGTTTTATTTGTACGCTTACTCCCAACAGTCTCCAGCAGCGTTTTAGGAATTGCGCAACCATTGATTCCATGACAGAAGAGCTCTGAGTTGTGTGGCAAGGGGTACTAGTTTTTGGACAAAGGGATCCATATTTCTTGTATACAAAGAAGAATCTGGCCGGGGACGAGGACTTCCGGACAAACCCTCTCTCAAGGTTCTCCTTAATGTAGGCCGGCATGGCCAGGGTCTCCAGCAGGGAAAGAGTATAAACTCGTCCACAAGGAGGTGAGACATCTAGGTGCAATTCATTAGGACAATCGTAGGTGCAATGAGGAGGAAGAGTTACTGCCACCTTCTTCTAAAGACATCCGCAAAACTGGAAAAATGTGTTCATGGATCAGAGAGCGTCTGAGGCAGTGGAGGCAAAACAAGACGAACCTGTGGCAGGCAGCAGTGAAGACACTTGGATCCCCATTGGAGGACTCCGGTCGAGAACCGGAGCATGTAGACGAAGCCAAGGTAGGCCCAGCAGAATAGGGTTGATAGCTTTAGGCAAGACAAGAAAGGCAATGTGTTCCGTGTGAAGAACCCCAACTTGTAGTGTCAGCGGTTCAGTAATAGACAAAATAGGATCGGGTATTGGTAGTCCTTTTACAGAGGCAACAGCCAGGAGTCTCTCCAGAGAAACCGTGGGCAGATGGAAATGATCCACTAGATACTGCTGAATAAAATTTGCAGCTCCGGAATCCAGATAGGCAGAGGCGGTGTGTAATCTCTCTCCAGAGATAATGGTTACTGGACTGGATAATTTGGGAGGGGATTTGGCATTTGGCGTCGTTCCACCTAGGGTTGTCTCTCCAACCAACCCTAGGTGCTGGAGTTCCCCAGCTTTTGTGGACATTGATGCACAAAATGGCCTTTGAGGCCACAATACAGACACAGACCTGAAGAGCGTCTGCGCTGTTTCTCCTGCTCAGACAATTTGACTCTGTCCACCTGCATTGGCTCTATAGATGGAACAACAGGGGAAGGCAGCAGGGGTCTCTGGAACGAAGGTGCCAGCCTATAGGATCGTCTCTCCCGTCGAACCTTCTGAGCACCTTCCCGGATCCCGATGTCGACCCGAGTCGCCAACAGGATAAGAGCATCCAGGGTGGAAGGAAGACTGCGATCTGCTAGTTTGTCCTTGATGTGTGTGTACAGTCCTTGCCAAAAGGTCACCACCAAAGCCTCCTTGTTCCATGCCAGCTCCGCCACCAGTGTATGGAAGGAGATGGCACACTCTCCTACTGTCAACTCCCCTTGCTTAAGGGTTAGCAGAGTGGCAACTGCAGGGAATGTTCGACGCGGTTCCTCAAACACTATGCGAAAAGTCTCTGGAAACAATGATAGATTCGAGAATTATGGGCCCTCACGTTCCAAGATTGGGTTCGCCCATGCCAGGGCCTTGCCAGCGAGGAGAGAAATAATGAATGCTACCTTGGTCTTATCAGAGTGGAAGAGATGAGCATGTAGTCTAAACTGGATAGTACATTGATTAAGGAAGCCTCTACAGGTCCTAAGATCCCCGTCGTAGTGTGTCGGTAGAGGTAACGAAATTGTAGATCTGGGGCAGGCAGGAAGGGTAACGGTTAATGGAACAGAAGCATCATCCAGAGGGGGTGCACAAGGATGATACAAACGGGTGATGATTGAATTTACCTGCTGTAGGAGCTGATCCTGCCGTGCACGCAGGTCATGCATGTCCGTCTGCATCACCTGAAATGCCGTCTTAGGTTGCCAACGGGTTCCATGGCCTGAGCGTACTGTCACGATGCTGGGGCATGTGGACCCACTAGGCTTCCCCGCCATAGCGGAGTGGCAGCTGGCCAAACAACAGTCTATACAAAGTCTATGAAAACTCTTTAGTAAAAGAGTTCCTGCAAGAGTCCAGACAGACACGAGGAGCAGCAGAGGCTTTGGCACTGATGGAGCTAGTCGTGGCAGATGATACCAGATGTGGAAGATGAAACCAGACGTGGCAGGTGATACCAGACGTGGCAGATGATACACTCGACTCCAACTAAAGGCTTAGGCTCAGAAACAAACACAGCAACAGGATACAGGAAGCAGGATACAGGAACACTAGCAGCAGGAAACAACTAATGGTCCGTTTGCAATACTAACATTGGTAGACAACAACAACGCTCAGGTAAGGATTGGAAAGGCAGAGCCCTTTTTATAGTCCAGGGTGATCTGGGGATTGGTCAGGGAAGATTTCACATGTGCGCGCTCTGGCCTTTTGAGGCCGGGAACAAGCTTGTGCAACCATAGGGTTCAGAGCAGAGCAGGACGGCCACGTGTGAGGTGCTGGCAGGAAGCCAGAGCTCTGCGTTTGCGGCCGCCACGAGGCGAGGTCTACATCGACCTCTGCCTGTTTCTTATGGTCCCTGGCAACATATTGCCATGGATTTTATTACAGCTCTTCCTCCTTCTGCTGGATTTACCACTGTCTGGGTTGTGGTGGATCATTTCTCCAAGATGGCATATTTTGTTCCTCTGTCTGGCCTTCCCTAAGCTCCTCGCCTGGCAAATTTATTTGTTCAACATATTTTTCGTTTGCACCGATTGCCCCTCTATATCGTGTCTGATCAGGGTGTGCAATTCATGTCTAAGTTCTGGAGAGCCCTGTGTAAACTTTTGGATGTAAAATTGGACTTTTCTTCTGCCTACCACACGCAATCCAACAGCCAAGTTGAAAGGATTAATCACGTGGTTGAAAATTATCTTCATCATTTTGTATCTGTTCAAAAACGACAACTGGGTGCGTCTTCCATGGGCCGAATTCTCTTACAATAATCATACGATTGAGTCTACTGCCACATATCCATTTTTTATTGTTTACAGCCAACATCCACATGTCCATCTTCCTTCACCGGCTACATCTCAAGTACCTGCAGATAACTCTTTCTGAAGTTTTCTTCAGGTGTGGCAGCAAACCAAGTCTGTGATCCTGCATTCAGTTAATCGCATGAAGAAGTATGCCCATATGAAGAGAAGGCTTCCGCCTCAGTTTCTTCCCAGAGGTACAGTCTGGTTAGTATCAAAAAATATTTTGTCTGAAAATCCCCTCCTACATATTCTCTCACAGACTTCTTGGTTGCTTTGAAGTCCTGCAACAGATCAACCCTGTGTCATACGTCTACTCCCTACTCTCAAAATTCCCACGTGTCCTTCCATGTGTCCCTCCTGAAGCCTGTGGTCCTTAACCAGTACAGTAAATCTCCTGGCTCTGCAATTGGTCCCAGCGGTTCTTCTGATGTCTTCGAGGTCAAGGAGATCCTGGGCTACAAGAAGGTAAGAGGGAAGACCTTTAACCAGGTGGATTGGGAGGGTTTTAGTCCTGAGGAGAGGTCTTGGAAGCATGAAGAAAATGTTGATGCCCAAGCTCTCATCAAGAAGTTTCTTCTACGCTCTGGACCTAAGAATAGGGGGCGTAGGGGGTACTGTAATGCCCGCGGTCACTGACCGTCTGCATTTCCCACTTACCGGCAGCCGCAATTGCAGGACTCTGAAACCCTGCCAGCGTCTCCTTCCCCAGAGATGCCGGCACACACTAATCTCTCCTCTAGCCGATGCTCGTAGTGGTCTTAAAGGGCAAGCACGCGCACCAGAAATATCACCCCTAATTAATCCCAGCACACACGAGACTTTAAAAAGAACTCTGCACACTTCTGCTTTGCCTGAGCAATGTGTCTAACCCTGTGTTAGTCTGCAAAGGTTCCCTAGCGTTATCCTGTATCCAGTAACCTTGTTCGCTGTCAGGTACAGTGTCCTATGTTCGTGTCAAGTCCAGTGTCCGTGGCGATTTCAGTGTCCATGTCAAGTCCAGTCTCCGTGACGCCTTCAGTTTCCGTGTCTGGTGTCCGTGACAACTACAGTTTCCTTGTCCTGTATCCGAGACAAGGCGAATTGTCCAGAACAAGCCAGCTTCTGATTATCCACCACAAGCCAGCTGTTTCCTCTGGGCGTGTCTGTTTTACCTTGAGCCTCTCTTTTGTCTATCCTTCTGTCTGTCACGTGTGGATTAGTATTTAATCCCACCTTCTTCAACCTCTCCCTTGCTTGTAATTCTCCTATGTTCTGGTGTTCTGATCAAGCTCCTGACGTTTTCTGCACTTTTGACTTCTGGACCTCATGAATACTGACCTCGGCTTGTCTCTCGTTTTCCCTCTGCCTACCGATACTGATTATCTGCTCTCGGCTGGTTCTGAATTTAGCTTTGCCTGATTACCCCTTGCTCTAGTTTTGGACTTTCAGTTAAACCTCTGGCTGTCTGCTTTTAAGCTCAGGTTTGCCTGCATTTGCACCTCTAATCCAACACAGTAATCTGCTAAGACAACCTGGGTTCTAAGCAGCAAAGACCATCCCACCTTACAGTTGGCTCTGGCGAATACCTTAACCCCCTTCAGGACACAGTCTGTTTTGTCCTTCAGGACACAGCCAATTTTTTCAAATCTGACATGTTTCACTTTATGTGGTAATAACTTCGGAATGCTTTTAGCTATCCAAGCGATTCTGAGATTGTTTTCTCGTGACACATTGGACTTTATGTTACTGGCAAAATTTGCTCGATACATTAAGTATTTAATTGTGAAAAACACCAAAATTTAGCGAAAAATTGCAAAAATTAGCATTTTTCTAAATTTATATGTATCTGCTTGTAAGACAGATAGTATTACCACACAAAACGTTTGCTAATTAACATCACCCATATGTCTACTTTAGATTGGCATTGTTTTTATAACATCCTTTTATTTTTCTATGACATCACAAGGTTTAGAACTTTAGCAGCAATTTCTCACATTTTCAAGAAAATTTCCAAAGGCTATTTTTACAGGGACCAGTTCAGTTGTAAAGTGGATTTTAGGGCCTTATGTATTAGAAACCCTCGATATGGATATCGTTATGTATTAAAAACTTCACCCCTCAAAGTATTCAAAACAGCATTTAGAAAGTTTCTTAACCCTTTAGATGTTTCACAGGAATTAAGGCAAAGTAGATGTGACATTTTCTTTATTTGTAATAAAGAAAGTTTTACCAGAGAAACGCAACTCAATATCTATTGCCCAGATTCTGCAGTTTTTAGAAATACCCCACATGTGGCCCTAGTGCACTTATTGACTGAAGCACAGGCCTCAGAAACAAAGGAACACCTAAAGGATTTTGGGGCCTCCTTTTTATTAGAAAATATTTTAGGCATCATGAAAGGTTTGAAAGGCTCTTGCGGCGCCAAAACAGTGGAAATCCCCCAAAAGTGACCCCATTTTGGAAACTATACCCCTTGAGGAAAGAATCTAGGGGTTTAGTGAGCATTTTGACCCCGCAGGTTTTTTTCAGAAATTATTGGAAGTAGGCCTTGAAAATGAAAATCTACATTCTTTCAAAGAAAATGTAGGTTTAGCTAATTTTTTCTAATTTCCACAAGGACTAAAAGGAGAAAATGCACCACTACTTTTGTAAAGCAATTTCTCCCGAGTAAATCAATACCCCGCATGTGGTCATAAAAGGCTGTTTGGACACACGGCAGGGCTTAGAAGGGAAAGAGCGCCTTTTGGCTTTTGGAGCTCAAATTTAGCAGGAATGGTTTGCGGAGACCATGTCGCATTTGCAAAGCCCCTAAGGGACCAAAACAGTGAATTCACCAAAAAAGTTACTCCATTTAGGAAACTACACCCCTTGAAGAATCCATCTAGGGGTGTTGTGAGCATTTTGAACCCACAGGGGTTTCATAGATTTTATTAGAATTGGGAAGTGAAGATAAGATGTAGCTTTAGCTCAAAATTTTTCATTTTCTCAACAAATAAAAGAATAAAAGAACCTCAACATTTGTAAAGCAACTTCTCTGGAGTACGGCAATACCCCATTTGTGGTCATAAACTGCTGTTTGGGCACACGGCAAGGATAAGAACAGAAAGAGCGCCATTTGGCTTTTGGAGCACAGATTTTGCTGGATTGGGTTCTTGACACCATGTCACTTTTGCAAAGCTCCTAAGGTACCAGTACAGTGGAAACTCCCCAAAAGTAACTCGATTCACGAAACTACACCCCTTGAAGAATCCATCCAGGGGTGTAGTGCGCATTTTGACCCCACAGATGTTTAATAGATTTTATTAGAATTGGGCAGTGAAAATATAAAAAATCCTTTTTATTCAATAAGACGTAGTTTTAGCTGAAAACGTTTCATTTTCTCAACAAATAAATGAAAAAAAACACCCCAACACTTGTAAAGCAACTTCTCCTATGTACGGCAATACCACATATGTGGTCATAAACTGCTGTTTGGGCACAGAGTAGGGCTCAGAAGGGAAGGAGCACCATTTGGCTTTTGGAGTACAGATTTGGCTGGATTGGTTTCTGGGCGCTATGTCGCATTTGCAAAGTCCCTGTGGGACCAAAACAGTGGATCCCCCCCAGAATTGACCCCATTTTGGAAACTACACCCCTCAAGGTATTCACCCAGGGGTGTACTGTGCATATTAACCCCACAGGTGATTGGCAGAAATTGGTGTGCACTCGATGTTGCAGAGTGAAAATGGGATTTTTTTCCATAGATATGCCAATATGTGGCGCCCAGCTTGTGACACCCTAAAAATTGTTAAAAGGGTTCTCCCGGGTATGCCGATGCCATATATGTGGAAGTAAACTGCTGTCTGGGCACACTGTAGGGTTCAGAAGGGAGGTAGCGCCATTTGGCTTTTGGAGCGTGGATTTTGCTTGTAGTAGTTTTGTTTGGAGTCTTACTGGTGTTTCCGTTTATAATGTGGGGGTTACATGTAAGCTGGGCAAAGTGCATCAGGGGCATAGTCAGGTGGTATAATAATGGGGTAAAAAAAACAATAAAATGATCCATAGATGTGTGTTACGCTGTGACACAATCCTTTCTGCACAGGCCGGTGTCGCACTAATAAATGGTCTTTACTTATTCCCCTTTTGGTCCACACTCGGGATCTTTGCAGTTTCAGGAATTTTGATGGGAAGTGTTGTCCTGGTATAATACGGGCACCCTTCCAGCAGATATGTTTGGGCTCTCCCCTTCCTGGTTCCCTAATTTTAGGGGCCTTGATAATTCGCCACTTGAAACAGAAGAAATGTTCCCCTCGGGCCGGCACAACTGGATATTTTTATTTCCTGGCTTATTGGTGCCTTAACTAATTTTATTTTTTCATAGACGTAGTGGTATGACGGCTGTTTTTTTTCGGGACGAGCTGGAGTTTTTATTGGTACCATTTTGGGGTACATGTGACTTTTTGATCACTTGTTATCCTTTTTTTTTGGGAGACAACGTGACCAAAAAACAGCAATTCTGGCATATTTGTTTAATTCTTTTTATACAGCGTTCACCATGCGCTATAAATTACATGTTACCTTTATTCTGCGGGTCAGTCCGATTCTGGCGATACCTAATTTATAGCACTTTTTATGTTTTACAACTTTTTGCACAATAAAATAACTTTTGTAAAGAGAATGGATTTTTTCTGTCGCCAAGTTGTGAGAGCCATAACGGTTTTAATTTTTTCGTCGACGGAGCTGTATGAGGGCTTGTTTTTAGCGAGACGAGTTATAGTTTTTATAGACACCATTTTTGGGTACATGCGACTTTTTGATCACTTTTTATTAAAATTTTTGGAAGACAAAGTGACCAAAAAATAGCAATTATGTCAGTATTTTTTAGTTTTTTTTTACGGCGTTCACTGTGCGGAATAAATAAATAAATATTTTTATAGTTAAGGTCGTTACGGTCGCAGCGATACCAAATATGTATGGCTTTATTATTTTTTTCAATAATAAATGACTTGATAAGGAAAAAAGGGCGATTGTGTTTTGTGTTATTATTTGAAACATTTATTGTATTTTTTACAACTTTTATTTTTACTTTTTTTACACTTTGTTTTTACACTTTTCTTTAGTCCCACTAGGGGACTTGAAGGTCCAACTGTTTGTTTGATGTTCTAATACATTGCACTACCTATGTAGTGCAATGTATTAGAACTGTCAGTTGTTCACTGACAGCAAGCCGATCAGGCGCCGCCTCCGGGCGGGGCCTAATCAGCTTACGTAATGGCAGACAGGAGGCCATTGTTATGGGCACCTGTTGCCATAGTAGCAGTCGCCAGCCTTGCCATCGCATGGCAAGGCTGCCGATTTGCTACAAACCTCTAGGATGCAGCGATCACAATGGATCGCTGCATCGAAGGGGTTAATACCAGGAATCGGAGCTAGCTCCGGTTCCTGGCGATAGATCGGGGTGGCCGCTGTAACATACAGCGGACACCCACTGCTGATGACGACGGCTCAGCTCCTGAGCCGGAAGCTGAGCCGGCGCCATCTTGCTGATGGTACCGGAAGCCTCCTGGGCCCCGCCGACGAAGGGACATAGGAGGATTCCCTTACTGGCAGACCGGGAGGTAAGCATTAACCCTCCGATTGCCTTTGCAGCCACCGGCAACCCAGCAATCACATTGCTGGGGTGCCGGTGGCTATAAACTTCTCACATTCTGCGATCTCTATTGAACGCAGCATGTGAGGGGTTAATCGGTCGGATCAGAGGCAAGCTCCGGTCCTGGCCGATACCCCAACGGTGCCAGCTGTAACATACAGCTGTCACCCGGCGGTGATGTCGCTGGCTCAGCTCATCTGTTTCACGTACAGTTACGTGGAGTTGCGGGAAAAGACCATCTCCCATCACGTAACTGTACGTGAAATGGCGGGAAGGGGTTAAAGTAGCCTTAGACTATGTCAATCAGAGTAGTTATGGATTTGGGGTTGCGGTTTTACGTGCACGCTCTCTCCTGGCAGACTCCAGCAGCCTTTCTTAAATCGCTCAAACTTGTATTTCCATAACATAATCACAAGCCCATCTATATTATTTTTTCCATGATGGAACCTATGAAAGCCCTGGTAGATCAGATTCAAGATTTGACTCAACTGGTACAAGGTCTGGCTGTAAGGATTCAACAGCATGAAACTGCGCAGGCCCAAGCAGTTGCTTCAGCCGCATGTCCTGTGGATCCTAGAGTGAACTTACCTGATTGTTTCTCTGGTGATCGTAAGTCTTTTGGCAATTTTCGGAACAGTTGTAAATTATATTTTCAACTAAGACCTATCTCCTCTGGAACGGAGCAACAGGGAGTGGGTATCGTTATTTCACTATTGCAGGGTGATCCTCAAACCTGGGCCTTTTCATTGAGACTTGTTGCCCATGAACTTTTTGCGGCCCTGGGTTTAGTTTATGGAGAACCAGATGTCACTGCAGTAGCGGACGCCAAGATGCTATCTCTCCAGCAAGGACTGCATGCTGTCGATGATTATTGTTCAAACGATGGTCTACTTCTTCTCAATGGAATGATGCTGCACTCCGTTGTCAATTCCGGAAAAATGTCGGAAAAATTTAAAAATCTCCTAATAAACTATCCTCCATTACTGATTCTAGAGGATACCATGACCCTTGTAGTATGTCTGGACCGACGACTACGAGAGCGCAAATAATAATTGATAATATTTTTGTTTCTGGACAAGCTTTTGTAGATTGTGGTTCTGCGGCGAATTTCTTAGATTTTCAGGTTGCTAAAAAAACTGGCTATTTCTCTTGTTCAGTTGAGTACCCCACTCAAAGTTTCTGCTACTCCTCTCACTCAGGGGTCAGTCAAATTCTCTACACCGCCTGTTACATTGAAAGGCTGGGTTCACACGACCTATTTTCAGACGTAAACGAGGCGTATTATGCCTCGTTTTACGTCTGAAAATAGGGCTACAATACGTCGGCAAACATCTGATCATTCATTTGAATTGGTTTGCCGGCGTACTGTGCCGACGACCTGTCATTTACGCGTCGTCGTTTGACAGCTGTCAAACGACGACGCATAAAATGACTGCCTCGGCAAAGAAGTGCAGGACACTTCTTTGCAACGTAATTTGAGCCGTTCTTCATTGAAGTCAATGAAGAGCAGCTCAAGATTTACGAGCGTCAAAGACGCCTCGCATAATGCGAGGAGGAGCTTTTACGTCTGAAACGACACAGCCGTTTTCTCCTGAAAACAATCTGTATTTTCAGACGTAAAAGACAGTTCTCGTGTGCACATACCCAAAGTGGGTATTTGCATACTAAACAAATCTATTTGCAGGTTTTTTATTTGTTGAAAAGAAAGATGGCAGTTTAAGACCCTGTATCGACTATCGTGAATTAACCCCTTCCCGCCGCAGCCCTTTTTCAGATTTTCATTTTAGTTTTTTCCTCCCCACATTCCAGAAGCCATAACGTCTTTATTTTTCCGTCGATATAGTATTATGAGTGCTTGATTTTTGCGAGACGAGTTGTAGTTTTTCGTAGCACCATTTATTTTGCCGTATAATGTACTAGGAAACGGGAAAAAAATTATTTGTGGGGTAGAAAATGAAAAAAACAGAGATTCCTCTGATTTTTGCAAGCCGTTTTTACGGAATTCACTGTGCAATTAAAACAACATGTTAACTTTATTTTGTGGGTCAATACTATTACGGTGATACCAAATATATATAGTTTTTTCTATATTTTACTACTTTTACATGTAAAAACCTAAGTGTAAAAAAGAAAATTTATTTTGCGTCGCCAAATTCCGAGAGCCATAAGTTTTTTATTTTTCCGTTGATTAAGTGGTATGAGGGCTTATTTTTTGCGGGATAAGCTGTCGTTTTTAATAATACCATTTTGGTGTACATGCGACGGTTTGATCACTTTTTATTTCAATTTTTGTGGGAGATTTGGTGACCAAAAAAATAGACATTCTGGCGTTTACAATTTTTTTTTTTACGCCGTTCATCGTGCTGGTTAAATAATGATATATTGTAATAGTTCAGACTTTTATGGACGCGGCGATACCAATTATGTTTATTTATTTATTTTTTTACTATGCTCTAGGGGGAAAATGGGAAAAGGGGGGTATTTTGAACTTTTGATTTTTTTTATTTTTACACAAAAGAAAACTTTATTTAACTCATTTTTACTTTTTTTTTATTAGTCCCCCTAGGGGACTTCAACCAGCGATCGTTAGATCGCTTGCACGATATACTGCAATACTAATGTATAGTGCCAAGGGACTGGCGCAGGGCAAATGTGGTGCCTATTTTCAAAAAGGGCTCTATGTCTTCCCCGGGTAATTATAGACCAGTAAGCTTAACATCCATCGTGGGGAAAATGTTTGAGGGGCTATTGAGGGACTATATACAGGATTATGTGACAATAAATAGCATTATAAGTGACAGCCAGCACGGTTTTACTAAGGACAGAAGTTGTCAAACTAACCTAATCTGTTTTTATGAAGAGGTGAGCAGAAGTCTAGACAGAGGGGCCGCTGTGGATTTAGTGTTTTTGGACTTTGCAAAGGCATTTGACACTGTCCCCCATAGACGCCTAATGGGTAAATTAAGGACTATAGGTTTAGAAAATATAGTTTGTAATTGGATTGAGAATTGGCTCAAGGACCGTATCCAGAGAGTTGTGGTCAATGATTCCTACTCTGAATGGTCACCGGTTATAAGTGGTGTACCCCAGGGTTCAGTGCTGGGACCCCTATTATTCAACTTATTTATTAATGATATAGAGGATGGGATTAATAGCACTATTTCTATTTTTGCAGATGACACCAAGCTATGCAATATAGTTCAGACTATGGAAGATGTTCATGAATTACAGGCAGATTTAAACAAACTAAGTGTTTGGGCGTCCACTTGGCAGATGAAGTTTAATGTAGATAAATGTAAAGTTATGCATCTGGGTACCAACAACCTGCATGCATCATATGTCCTAGGGGGAGCTACACTGGCGGATTCACTTGTTGAGAAGGATCTGGGTGTACTTGTAAATCATAAACTCAATAACAGCATGCAGTGTCAATCAGCTGCTTCAAAGGCCAGCAGGATATTGTCGTGTATTAAAAGAGGCATGGACTCGCGGGACAGGGATGTAATATTACCACTTTACAAAGCATTAGTGAGGCCTCATCTAGAATATGCAGTCCAGTTCTGGGCTCCAGTTCATAGAAAGGATGCCCTGGAGTTGGAAAAAATACAAAGAAGAGGAACGAAGCTAATTAGGGGCATGGAGAATTTAAGTTATGAGGAAAGATTGAAAGAATTAAACCTATTTAGCCTTGAAAAAAGACGACTAAGGGGGGACATGATTAACTTATATAAATATATTAATGGCACATACAAAAAATATGGTGAAATCCTGTTCCTTGTAAAACCCCCTCAAAAAACAAGGGGGCACTCCCTCCGTCTGGAGAAAAAAAGGTTCAAGCTGCAGAGGCGACAAGGCTTCTTTACAGTGAGAACTGTGAATCTATGGAATAGTCTACCGCAGGAGCTGGTCACAGCAGGGACAGTAGATGGCTTTAAAAAAGGCTTAGATAATTTCCTAGAACAAAAAAATATTAGCTCCTATGTGTAGAAATTTTTCCTTCCCTTTTCCCTTCCCTTGGTTGAACTTGATGGACATGTGTCTTTTTTCAGCCGTACTAACTATGTAACTATGTAACTATGTAACTAAGTAGTATATCGTGATTCTGACAGGCACCTATTAAGCCCTGCCATAGGCAAGGCTTAATACAGTGGAGGAAATAAGTATTTGATCCCTTGATGATTTTGTAAGTTTGCCCACTGTCAAAGTCATGAACAGTCTAGAATTTTTAGGCTAGGTTAATTTTACCAGTGAGAGATAGATTATATAAAAAAAAAATAAGAAAATCACATAGTCAAAATTATATATATTTATTTGCATTGTGCACAGAGAAATAAGTATTTGATCCCCTACCAACCATTAAGAGTTCAGCCTCCTCCAGACCAGTTACACGCTCCAAATCAACTTGGTGCCTGCATTAAAGCCAGCTGTCTTACATGGTCACCTGTATAAAAGACTCCTGTCCACAGACTCAATTAATCAGTCTGAACCTCTACAACATGGGCGAGACCAAAGAGCTTTCTAAGGATGTCGGGGACAAGATCATAGACCTGCACAAGGCTGGAATGGGCTACAAAACCATAAGTAAGACGCTGGGTGAGAAAGAGACAACTGTTGGTGCAATAGTAAGAAAATGGAAGACATACAAAATGACCTTCAATCGACATCGATCTGGGGCTCCATGCAAAATCTCACCTCGTGGGGTATCCTTGATCCTGAGGAAGGTGAGAGCTCAGCCGAAAACTACACAGGGGGAACTTGTTAATGATCTCAAGGCAGCTGGGACCACAGTCACCAAGAAAACCATTGGTAACACATTACGCCGTAATGGATTAAAATTCTGCAGTGCCCGCAAGGTCCCCCTGCTCAAGAAGGCACATGTACAGGCCCGTCTGAAGTTTGCAAATGAACATCTGGATGATTGTGAGAGTGATTGGGAGAAGGTGCTGTGGTCAGATGAGACTAAAATTGAGCTCTTTGGCATTAACTCAACTCGCCGTGTTTGGAGGAAGAGAAATGCTGCCTATGACCCAAAGAACACTGTCCCCACTGTCAAGCATGGAGGTGGAAACATTATGTTTTGGGGGTGTTTCTCTGCTAAGGGCAGAGGACTACTTCACCGCATCAATGGGAGAATGGATGGAGCCATGTACTGTCAAATCCTGAGTGACAACCTCCTTCCCTCCACCAGGACATTAATAATGGCTCATGGCTGGGTCTTCCAGCACGACAATTACCCGAAACATACAGCCAAGGCAACAAAGGAGTGGCTCAAAAAGAAGCACATTAAGGTCATGGAGTGGCCTAGCCAGTCTCCAGACCTTAATCCCATCGAAAACTTATGGAGGGAGCTGAAGATCCGAGTTGCCAAGCGACAGCCTCGAAATCTTAATGATTTACAGATGATCTGCAAAGAGGAGTGGGCCAAAATTCCATCTAACATGTGTGCAAACCTCATCATCAACTACTAAAAATGTCTGACTGCTGTGCTTGCCAACAAGGGTTTTGCCACCAAGTATTAAGTCTTGTTTGCCAAAGGGATCAAATACTTATTTCTCTGTGCACAATGCAAATAAATATATATAATTTTGACAATGTGATTTTCTTTTTTTTTTTTTATATAATCTATCTCTCACTGGTAAAATTAACCTAGCCTAAAAATTCTAGACTGTTCATGACTTTGACAGTGGGCAAACTTACAAAATCAGCAAGGGATCAAATACTTATTTCCTCCACTGTAGGTGTACAAAGATGGCGGACCTGGGGGCGTTCATTAAGCCCCCAGGCAGCCATAGCAACCATCTCCCCCCCCGCGATTGCATTGCCCCCCTCTTTCTGACGATTTAAATGCTGCGGTCGGTATTGACCGCAGCATTTAACAAGTTAAACTAGCGGGATCGCGCTCGAGCGCGATGCCGCTAGTTACTCTGAAGTGTCGGCTGTAACATACAGCCGACACCGGCATCGTATGGAGCGAGCTCACTACGTGAGCCCGCTCCATATTTCCCCTACCCGACTTTGGCGTCTTGATACGTCAAATGTCGGGAAGGGGTTAAATAAGATTACTGTTAAGAATCAATATCCTCTCCCACTCATCCCGGACCTGTTTAATCAGAACTCAGGAGCCAAGTGGTTCTCTAAACTAGATTTATGCGGCCTGCAATTTGGTTCGTATCCGCAAAGGGGATGAGTGGAAGACAGCATTTAAAGAGGCTCTTTCACCAGTTAATAATATAGGTGCTTTAATGTAGATAAGTAATGTGTTGTTTTCTTTAAAAAAAAATGTTTATTTTTGACAAAGTTATGAGCATTTTAAGTGTTATGCAAATTTGTTCTTAATGCCCAAGTGGGCGTTTTTTTACTCTTGACAAAGTGGGCATATTAAAGAGAAGTGTATGACACTGACCAATCAGCATCATACACTTCTGTTCATTCATGTCCAGCTTAATCCACAGCACAGCGTGATCTTGTGAGATCACTCTGTGCTGTCACTTACTCCCGTAGTTCCTTCACTCAAGTGATGGGAGTATGACCAGACATCGCCTCCAGGTTGTGGATTAAGCTGGACATGAATGTAGAGAAGTGTATGACACTGATTGGTCAGCGTCATACACTTGTCTTTACTACGCCCACTTGGTCAAGAGTAAAAAAAACTACTATTATGTCATGGTAACTGCATCGTTAGCGCTCCATGACCTAATAGTACGTCACGGGAGGATCGGCCATTTCGGCCACCCTCCCGACACATACAGGAGCTCTGACAACTGCTGTCTCGTACAGCAGTTGCCGCAGCTCCTTCAGCGGGAACCGATCACGGCGTCCCCGCTGATTAACCCCTCAGAAGCCACATTCAATAGTGATCGCGGCTTCTTAGGGGTTAAACCACCATCGACGGCCCACTACATGATAGCGGGCGGTGATGGTGGCTATGGCAACCGGTGGCCTAATAATGGCCTCCGGCTATGCCATCTACAGGACCCACTACGCATGTAGTGCAGTGTATTAGAATTGCGATCAGGGCCTCCTGCCCTCAAGTCCCCTAGTGGGACAAAGTAAAAAAGTTGTGTAAAAATAAAAAATACGTTTTTAAAGAAATAAAAAGTAAAAATCCCCCTTTTTCCCTTATCAGTCCTTTATTATTAATAAAAATAAATAAATAAACTATACATAATTGGTATTGCCGCGTCCGCAACGGCCTGAACTACAAAAGTATTTCGTTATCTATCCAGCCATAAACGCCATAAAAGAACCATACCAGAATCACAATTTTTGGGTCACTTCACCTCCCAAAAAATAGAATAAAAAGAGATCAAAAAGTCCCATGTACCTAAAAATGGTACTGATAGAATCTACAGTTCGTTACGCAAAAAACAAGTCCTCACACCGCTTTATTGATGGAAACAGAAAAAAGTTATGGCTCTTAGAATAAGGCAACACAAAAAGTAAATGATTTTTTATAAAAAGTATTTTATTGTGCAAACGCCTTAAGACATAAAAAAAGCTATAAACATATTGTATCGCCGTAATCATATTGCCCCACAGAATAAAGTGAATATGTCATTTATAGCGCATGGTAAACGCTGTAACAAAAAGGAATAAAAAAACAATAGTAGAATTGCTGTTTTTTAGTCACCACGCCTCTTAAAAATAGAATAAAAACTGATCAAAAAGTCGCATGCACCCCATGAAAACTGCAATGAATTCCTCAAGGGGTCTAGTTTCCAAAATGGGATCACTTTTAAGGTGTTTCTCCTGTACTTGTACCTCAGAAGCTTTGCAAATGCGACATGGCGCCCAGAAACCAATCCAGCAAAATCTACATTCCAAATAACACTCCTGCCTTTCTGAGCCCTGCCGTTTGTCCAACCAGCAGTTTATGACCACATATGAGGTATTGCCATAATCGGGAGAAATTGCTTTACAAATAATAGGGTGCTTTTTTCTCCTTTATTTCTTGTCAAAATTAAAAAATGTTACCTTTTATTGTAAAAATTTGATTTTCAATTGCACAGCTTAATTCCACAAAATGCAGCAAAAAAACCTGTAGGATCTAAATGCCCACCATACCACTCGATAAGTTCCTAGTGGGGTGTAGTTTGCCAAATAGGGTCACTTTTGGGGGGTTTCCACTGCTTTGGCACCACAAGACCTCTTCATGGTGCCTAATCAAAAGGAGGCCTCAAAATCCATTAGTTGCTCCTTTGCTTCGGAGGCCTGCGCTTCAGTCCATAAGCACACTAGGGCCACATGTGGGATATTTCACAAAACTGAAGAATCTGGGTAATAAGTATTGAGTTGCATTTCTCTGGTAAAACCTTCTGTTTTGCAGAAAAAAAAAATGGAATAAAGAGGATTTTCTGACCAAAAAATGAAATTTGTAAATTTCATCTCTACTTTGCTTTCAATTTCTGTGAAACACCTAAAGGGTTAATAAACTTTCTAAATGCTGTTTTGAATACTTTGACGGGTCTAGTTTCTTAAATTGGGTGTTTTATATGGGTTTCTAATATATAGGCCCCTCAAAGCCACTTCAGAACTGAACTGGTACCTAAAAAAAAGAGGCTTTTGAAATTTTATTCAAAATAAGAGAAATTGCTGCTTATGTTCGAAGCCTTGTAATGTCCTAGAAAAACAAAAGAATGCTCAAAAAATGATGCCAACATATAGTAAACATATGGGAAATGTGAACTAATAACTATTTTGGGTGGTATAACCCTCTGTCAGATGCATTTAAGTTCAGAAATATTCATTTTTTTTCACATTTTCTAAAAATGTTGCTATTTTTCACAAATTAGCACTGAATATATCAACCAAATTTTACCACTAACATTTAGCCCAATGTCTCACGAGAAAACAATCTCAGAATCGCTTGGATAGGTTTCAGCATTCCAAAGTTATTACCACATAAAGTGAAATATGTCAGATTTGAAAAATGGGCTCTGAGCCTTAAGGCCAAGACAAGGCTGCGTCCTTAAGGGGTTAATAATATTTTCAGAAATTTTATATGACACTTTGTGGTAGTGTGTCTGGACGATATTTTTGTATTTTCTTCCAATTGGTCCTCTCAAGTTCAACATACAAGGTCCGTGTCACGGTCACATGGTATGTGGACCCACTAGGCCGCTCCACCGTAGCGGAGAGGCAGCTGACCAGGTCACAGTCTATACGAAAGTCTATAGTAGTTAGTAACACTTGGGTGCCTGAACTAGCCCAGACAGTGGCTGTGGCTTCAGCACGGATGAAGGTCGGTGCAGCAAGTAGCGCCAGACGTGGCGGTCAGTATCCGATGTGGCAGACGACACTGGACATGGCAGAAGACACTGAACGTGGCAGAAGACATTGGACATGGCAACGACAGCAGGTGCAGTAGACACGAGTCCGACAATAGTAGGCACAGGAACAAGAACAGCACGGGTAACAGGAACAGGGCACGGGTAATGACTGGAATGGGAAACACTAAGGGACCATTTGCAAGACAGACTTGGGATAACTAACAACGCTCAGGCAAGTATCAGAAGGGCTGGGGCCTTCTTATAGACCAGGAAATCATGTGGTTGATGATGATGATTGTTTTACAGGTGCGCGCACACCCTACGGGACACAGCAGACCGGAGAGGAAGTGAGCGCTGGCGTCTCCTAGGAAGTAGATGGGGACCAGCACTCATGGATCCATGGCTGCGGGCGTCGGGAGGTGAGTAAACCCGTGGCCATGGACGCTACAGTATCCCCCCTCTAATGCCCCCTCTTCTTGGGGCTAGAGCGAGAGAGGAATTTTTTAATGAGAGCAGGAGCACTGAGGTTCTCTTCCGGCTCCCAGGACCTCTCCTCAGGACCAAACCCTCTCCAGTCCACCAAATAGAATGTCCTTCCTTCTACCCTTTTGCAGTCCAGGATCTCCCTTACCTCGAATACATCAGAAGGACCGCTGGAAGCAACTGTGGAACTAGAAGTCCTGCTGTAGCAGTTCAGGACCACTGGTTTCAGGAGGGACACATGAAAGGTGTTGGGGATTCTGAGGGTTAGAGGTAGCCGCAGCTTATAGGAGACGGGGTTTATTTTTTGCAGAATTTCGAAAGGACCAAAGACCTGGGGGGCAAACTTGTATGAAGGCACCTTCAAACAAATGTTCCGAGAGGATAGCCAGACTTTGCTACCCGGAAGATACTGAGGCCTTTTCTCTTTGTATCTGCCTTTCGCTTCATGCGATCGACTGCCAGCAAAATAGAGGACCGGGTCTGTTGCCAGATTTGCAGAAAGTCCCCATATGCAGAGTCAACAGCGGGTACCTGATGTCACGATGCGAGGTGTGGACCCACTGGGCTGTACAGCATAGCGGGATGGCAGCTGGCCAAACAGGTAAGTACAGAGTTCAATTAGTTCAGCGAGGGTACCTGAGACTGTAACGTCCGTGGTCGCTGACCACGAACTCCTTCCATCCAGTCGACGCCCTTCTCGCTAGAGATGTCTGCGCATACGGCCGTCCTGCTCCACTATGACCACCAGGGTGCGCTCACGAGCTCAGTCCAGACTTAAGAAGCATGTTGGTGATTTGAGCTAATTGCTCCAGAGCACCCTGGGCTATAAGAAGGTCCCAGCCCCATCCTCCCATGCCTGAGCCTTGTTGTTGTATCCCTAGTCTGTCTTGCAAATGGCCCCCTAGTGTTTCCTGCTCCCAGTGTTTTCCTGTTCCTGTTTCCTGTTCCTGTATCCTAAATCTAGTGTCGTGCTTGCTGTAGCCGTGCTGTACTGTATTCTATGACTGACCTGCCTCTCCACACCTGACGTCCACCTGCTGCCAAGTTCCTGCCTAGCCTGCCTCGCTACTATCTGATCTGCCACAGGTACCCTATACGAACTATAAACATTTACCTGCATCCCGTTGGCCTGCTGCCATACCGCCAAGACGGTACGGCCCAGTAGGTCCACGAACCAGTCATGACAGAGGCAATCGTAGGTAGTAGCGAGGCAGGCATGTCCTCGGCGGCGGGAAGTCGTCAGGTGAGGCGTAGCAGATCAAGCGTAGACTGTAGCACATCACAGCAATAGCACAGCACGGCACTAGAACTAGGTAGCACGGAAACAGGATACGGGATACAGGAGCAAGGTACACTGGGAAACTGGAAGACACTGGGAGACCATAAGCACGACAAACGATGGGTAACAAACAACACTCTGGCAAAGAGCAAGAGGACAGGGCCCTTTTTATAGCCCAGGGCATCCTGGGCTAGATTGCAGACTTCCAGGAAAAATGCGCGCACTGGCCCTTTAAGGCCGGGCGCGTGCCCGCCGTAGACACTCGAGCTCCGGAAGTGAGTGCCGGTGCCTCACAGCAGGATGACGCTACAGCGAGGTAAGATCTCCATGGCCACGGCCGTCGAGGTTAACGACCGAACGACGGGCCGTGGCCATAGACGTTACACCTGAGATGTAGTCGACACTCAAAGATGGACTCTGGGAAGTTGACTGTATACAATGTGAAATGGAGTGGAAGTGGTGGATTCACTTGTGTGGTTGTTGTACGAGAACTTGGCCCATGGAAGAAGTTTTACCCAGTTATTGTGCTGTAAAGAGATGAAGTGGCGGAGATAATTCTCCATGATCTGGTTGATCCTCTCAACTTGCCCATTGGACTGGGGGTGATAGGCTGAGGAAAAGTCCAATCTCACATCCAGGAGATTACTGAGGGCTCTCCAGAACTTTGAGGTAAACTGAACCCCCTGGTCGGACACAACGTGAAGAGGCAAGCCATGCAAGCGAAAGATGTGTTGAATGAAGAGACTCGTCAGTCAGGGAGCAGATGGTAGGCGGGTCAGCGGGATAAAATGTGCCATCTTAGAGAATCGGTCCACCACCACCCAGACAGTGTTGCATTCTGCTGAGGGGGGGAAGGTCTGTGACAAAGTCCATCGCAATGTGCTGCCAGGGGGCATTGGGTACAGGCAGAGGTTGAAGCAGGCCGACAGGTTTGGAGTGAGTAACTTTGTTAGAAGCACACACCGTGCAAGAAGAGACGAAGTCCAGAACATCTTTAGGTAGCGTGGACCACATACTACTGCCTTTCCTTTAGAGCTCCTCTGGAACAGAAGTGCACCTGCACCAACAGAGGAAGCGTCCACCTCCAATGAGAACTGCCGAGATACGTCAGGATGAGGGAGAATCGAGCTGAATGCGGACCCTGCTTCTGGAGTACATACCTTGGCGTTCACACCCTTCTTGGTAAGGGTAGAGATGGGAGCCGTCAGAGATGAGAAGTTCGGAATAAACTGCCGGTAGAAATTGGCGAATCCCAGGAACCGCTGTATGGCCCTTAGGCCTTGAGGACGTGACCATTCCAGGACAGACTTTAGTTTCTCAGGATCCATCTTAAAGAGGCTCTGTCACCACATTATAAGTGGTCTATCTTGTACATAATATGATCGGCGCTGTAATGTAGATTACAGCAGTGTTTTTTATTTAGAAAAACGATCATTTTTGACAGAGTTATGACCTATATTAGCTTTATGCGAATGAGTTTCTTAATGGACAACTGGGCGTGTTTTACTTTTTGACCAAGTGTTTTACTTTTTGACCAAGTGGGCATTGTGGAGAGAAGTGTATGACGCTGACCAATCAGCGTCATACACCTCTCCCCATTCATTTACACAGCACATAGCAATATAGCTATATCGCTATGTACAGCCACATAAACACACTATAACGTTACTGCAGTGTCCTGACAATGAATATACATTACCTCCAGCCAAGACGTGATGTGTATTCAGAATCCTGACATTTCTGTAGCGTATGTGTGATATTTACAGCAAGGCAAGCGTAATCTCGTTTTAAATGACAGGTTACATCATAATCTACCGAGATTACGCTTGCCTTGCTGTAAATATCACACCGACGCTACAGAAATTTCAGGATTCTGAATACACATCACATCCTGGCTGGAGGTAATGTATATTCATTGTCAGGACACTGCAGTAACGTTATAGTGTGTTTATGTGGCTGCACATAAGCGATATAGCTATATCGCTATATGCTGTGTAAATGAATATGGAGAAGTGTATGACGCTGATTGGTCACTGATTGGTCAGCGTCATACACTTCTCTCCATAACGCCCACTTGGTCAAAAAGTAAAACACGCCCAGTTGGCCATAAAGAAAATTATTAGCATAAAGCTAATATAGGTCATAACTCCGTCAAAAATGATTGTTTTTCTAAATAAAAAACACTGCTCTAATCTACATTACAGCGCCGATCATATTATGTACAAGATAGGGCACTTATAATGTGGTGACAGAGCCTCTTTAAGACCTTAATCCGAGATGATATAGCCCAGGAAGGGCAGAGACCTCTTTTCAAAGATGCACTTCTCCAACTTGGCATATAAGCAATTCTCCCTTAGTCGCAGAAGAACCTGACAGGCTGGATTCTACTTTCCAGCAATCCTCCTCAGTCGTCCCACCAGAGAATCCTATGCAGAGTTACTATGTCAAATTGTCTACCCAGGAGAAACAACGCAGACGCACTTCTGTACTTTGTTTGTGTTGCGGCCTCGGAGGCCATATTGTGCGCCTGTGTCCCCAGAGGCCAGAGAGACCCCATTGCCTAGGATTGGTTGGAGAGACAACCCTAGGTGGAACGGTACCTAATAAAGCATTCAGTTCAAAGTTGACTATTCCTGTGACCCTAGTATCCGGCGAGAGTACGCATCAAGTTTCTGCCTATCTTGACTCTGGTTCTGCTGCAAACTTCATCCAGAAAGAGCTAGTGGATCATCTTTAGTTGCCCACAGTTCCCCTAGAGACGCCTTTGGCTGTTGCCTCAGTTAATGGACTGCCTCTGCCTGATCCCATCATTTCTAAAACCAAGCCGTTCAAGCTCCAGGTTGGAGTCCTTCATTTTGAACTAATTTCTTTCCTTGTTTTGCCCAAGGCCATCAATACTGTTCTGCTGGGCCTGCCTTGGCTTTGACTACATGCCCCAGTCCTGGACTGGAATTCTGGAGAGGTTATCCAATGGGGCTCCAAGTAACTTGGTCGTTGTCTGTTGCAGATCCATCCTGTCAAGCCTCCTCTGCTTCAGTCATTGGCGGGACTGCCTCCCCAGTTTGCTCAGTATGCAGATGTTTTCAGCCCCATTGACTTGTTCCTAATGCCTCTCTCCCCCCGTGGTCGAGTATATCCTCTCTCCTTGCCAGAGTCTCTATCCATGTCGGCCTATAACAAGGAGAATCTGGAGAGGGGTTTCATAAAAAAGTATTCCTCCCCGGCCAGGGCTGGATTCTTCTTCGTTAAAAAGGATGGATCCCTCCGACCCTGCATTGACTACCGTGGTCTCAACCAGATCACGGTCAAGATCAAATACCCGTTGCCACTTATATCTGAGCTGTTTGATCGCATACGAGGAGCCAACATTTTTTCTAAGCTAGACCTACGTGGTGCTTATAATCTAGTCCGAATTCGCCGGGTGATGAATGGAAGACGGCATTTAACACCCGGTACAGGCACTACGAATACCTAGTGATGCCCTTTGGACTGTGTAATGCTCCCACAGTGTTTCAGGAGTTTGTTAATGATATCTTCCGAGATCTCCTGTATGTCTGTGTTGTTGTTTATCACAATGATATTTTGATTTTCTCCCCAGATCCGACGACTCATCAGAGGCATGTCCGTCAGGTTCTACTATGGTTAAGGGAGAATCATTTATACGCCAAGCTGGAGAAGTGCATTTTTGAGAAGAGTTCTCTGCCCTTCCTCGGCTACATCATTTCGGATCAAGTTCTCAAGATGAATCCTGAGAAAGTGAAAGCTGTCCTGGAGTGGCCTCGTCCTCAAGGCTTGAGGGCCATACATCGGTTCCTGGGATTCACCAATTTCTACCGGCAGTTTATTCCAAACTTCTCTTCTCTGACGGCTCCCATCTCTACACTCACCAAGAAGGGTGTGAACGGCAAAGTGTGGACTCCAGAGTCCGCATTTATTAGCCTCAAGAAAGCTTTCACTTCAGCTTAATTTCTCCATCATCCTGACGTATCTCGGCAGTTCTCACTGGAAGTGGACGCTTTCTCTGTTGGTGCCTGTGCACTTCTTATCCAGAGGAGCTCCAAAGGAAAGGCAGTAGTATGTGGCTACTATTCTAGACTTTTTTCTTCTGCTGAGAGCAATTACTCAATTGGAAATCGGGAGCTACTGGACATCAAATTGGCTCTGGAGGAGTGGAGACATCTTTTAGAGGGCGCTGCTCACCCCATCCCGATCTTCACCGACCACAAGAACCTTACCTACCTTCAGTCTGCTCAACGACTGAATCCCCGTCAAGCCAGGTGGTCGCTGTTCTTCACCAGTTTGTGCTCCACTACCGTCCCGCGGACAAGAATGTGAGGGCCGATGCCCTGTCCAGATCGTTTGAGACAGAAGACACGATGGTGTCCCTTCAGACTATCATAGACCCGTCCTTCATCGTCACTGCTAATCCTCTGCAGGTTAGAGACATCCCTCCGGGGAGGACTTTTGTTCGGTTGGCAGACAGGAGAAGAATTCTCCGCTGGGGACACAGTTCTAAACTGGCTGGGTATGCTGGTGTCCGTAAAACCCGAGACCTGATTGCTCGTCACTTCTGGTGGCCTACGCTACCTAAAGATGTTCTGGACTTTGTCTCTTCTTGCACGGTGTGTGCTTCTAATAAAGTTACTCACTCCAAGCCTGCCGGCCTGCTTCAGCCTCTGCCTGTACCCAATGCCCCCTGGCAGCACATTGCTATGGACTTTATCACAGACCTTCCCCCCTCAGCAGGATGCAAGTTTACTTCGAAGTTCTGGGGAGCCCTTTGTAAACTCCTAGATATGAGATTGGACTTTTCCTCAGCCTATCACCCCCAGTCCAATGGGCAAGTCGAGAGGATCAACCAGATCTTGGAGAATTATCTCCGCCACTTCATCTCTTCACAGCACGATAACTGGGTACAGCTTCTTCCATGGGCCGAGTTCTCATACAACAACCACACAAGTGAGTCCACCACTTCCACTCCATTTCACATTGTATACGGTCTACATCCTAGATTCCCTCTTCCAGTGTCGACCACATCTCAAGTACCCACTGCTGACTCTGCATATGGGGACTTCCTCCAAATCTGGCAACAGACCCTGTCCTTTATTTTGCTGGCAGTTGATCGCATGAAGCGAAAAGCAGATACAAGGAGAAGAGATCTTCCGGGTACCAAAGTCTTTCTGTCCTCTCGGAACATTCATTTGAAGGTACCCTCATACGAGTTTGCTCCCAAGTTCCTTGGTCCTTTCGAAATTCTGCAACAAATCAACCCAGTCTCCTATAAGCTGCGGCTGCCTCCTACCCTCAGAATCCCCAACTCCTTCCCTTCTGAAACCAGTGGTCCTGAACTGCTACAGCAAGACTTCTAGTTCCACAGTTGCTCCCAGCGGTCCTTCTGATGTATTCGAGGTAAGGGAGATCCTGGACTGCAAAAGGGTAGGAGGAAGGAATTTCTATTTGGTGGACTGGAGAGGGTTTGGTCCTGAGGAGAGGTCCTGGGAGCCCGAAGAGAACCTCAGTGCTCCTTCTCTTATTAAAAAGTTCCTCTCTCGCTCTGGCCCCAAGAAGAGGGGGCGTAAGAGGGGGGATACTGTAGCGTCCATGGCCACGGGCCGTCGGGTTTAATCACCTCACGACGCAAGCAGCCATGGATCCGCGAGCGCTGGTCCCCATGTCCTTCCTGGAAGACGCCAGCGCTCACTTCTGCTCCGTTCTGCTGTGTCCCGTAGGGTGCACGCGCTTACTCGTGCCCAGCCTTAAAGGTCTAGTGCGTGCATAAAGGAAATCGTCATCATCAACTGCCATGATTTCCTGGTCTATAAGAAGGCCCCAGGCCTTCTGATCCTTGCCTGAGCATTGCTAGTTTATCCCAGTCTGTCTTGCAAATGGTCCCTAAGTGTTTCCCGTGCCCTGTTACCTGTTCCTGTATCCCGTACTGTTCTTGGTCCTGTGCCTCTCAGTGTTGGAGTCGTGTCTACTGCACCTGCTGTCGTTTGCCATGTCCAGTGACTTCCACCACGTCCTGTGTCATCTGCCACGTCCGGAGGAATCCGCCACATCCTGTGTCATCTGCCACGTCTGGAGGATCTCACAACGTCTGGCGCAACCTGCGGCACCTGTATCATCCGCCACATCTGGCGTTACCTGCTGCGCCCTTCTCCATCTGTGCCAGAGCTGCGGCCACTGTATGGACTGCCCAGGTACCCTTGTGCGGGACATTGTATTGCTGGGATTTCCTGTTGTTTGGCCAGCTGCCTCCTCGCTATGGCGGTACGGCTTGTTGGGTCCACTGACCCATCTCGTGACAACTTGGAACGCAATGATGCAAAATCATGCTAAATGACGGCCCAGATAAAAATTTTAGGTAGAGTAGTTTTTTACTAAAAATCCCACATCATCATTTGCTAGACCCACAGGTGGACTCCGTAGATGCAGCAGAGATGAGGAAACTTTAGGGCCTTGTGCTGCTTATAGGGCTAGTGAAGAAGTCAAAGATTAGGCAATACTGGTGGGCATATATTTTGTATAATACCCTAAAAACCCGGCCTGTGCATAAAGGATTGGTTCAAAGCATACCACACCAATCCATGGATTATTAATTTTATTATTCATTCACACCATTATTACATCATCCTATTATGCCCTAATGTACTCCGCCCAGCTTACATATACCCTGATGCACAGATTACATGTACCCCAACATTATAAGCTGAAATACCAGTAAAACCCCAAACAAAACTTCTATCAAGCAAAATCTGCGCTCCAAAAGCAAAATGGCAGTCCTTCTGAGGCTGACAGTGTACCCAAACAGCAGTTTATGACCACATATGGGGTATTACTGTACTCTGAAGAACCCACTTAACAATTTATGGGGTGTGGTACAAGCTGGGCACAACACATTGTGCACTGAAATGGCATATCTGTGGAAAAATGGCAATGTTCAATCTGCAACATCTATTGTGTACTAATTTTTGCAAAATACTCATGGGGTCAAAATGCTCACTACACTTCTAGGAGAATTCCTTGAGGGATGTACAGTAGTTTCCAAAATGGGGTAATTTTTCGGGACTTTCTACTGTACTGGTACCTCAACTCAATACAACATGGTGTCAGAAAACTAATCTTGTAAAATCTCCACTCCAAAAACCAAATGGCGCTGCTTCCCTTTAGATCCTTGCTGTGTGTCCAAATAGAAGTTTATGACCACATGTGGGGTATTGTCTTACTCGGGAGAAATTGTGTGACAAATTTTGAGGTGTCTATTCTCATGTATTCCTTGTAAAATTAAAAAATGTTGAGCTAAAATGATATATTATTGGAAAAAATTTAGATTTAAATTTTCATGGCCCAATTCTAATAAAATCTATAAAACACCTGTGGTGTCAAAATATTCACTACAACCCTAAATTAATTCCTTGAGGGGTAAAGTCCCAAAAATATGGTCACTTTGGGGAATTTCTACTGTACTGGTACCTTAGGAAGCTGTGCACCTGCGACATGGCGCCCAGAAACCAATTCAGCAAAATATGCGCTCAAAAAGTCAAATAGTGCTCATTCCCTTCTGAGTCTTGCCGTGTGTCCAAATAGTAATTTGCGATCGCTTATGGGGTATTGCTGTACTCGGTAGAAAATGGTTTACAATGTTTTTCTTCTATACTCCTTTTGAAAATGCAAAATTTTGAGCTAGAGCTACATCTTATTGGAAAAAAAATATAGATTTTTTTTATTTTCTCGTCCCAATTCTAATAAATTCAGCAAAAAACCTGTCTGATGAAAATGCTCACTACACCCCTAGATTAATTCTTCAAAGCTAGTTTACCAAATTGAGTCACCTTTCAGGGGTTTATACTGTACTGGTACCTTAGGGGCTTCGCAACAGCGAAATGGTACCAAGAAACCAATCCAGCAAAATAAGCGCCCCAAAAGACAAATGGTGCGCCTTCCTTCTGAGCCCTGCTGTGTGCCCAAACAGAAGTTTATGACCACATATGGGGTATTTCCCTTTTTGGAAAAGTTGCTTTACAAATGTTGGGGTGCTTTTTCTCCTTTATTTGTTTAGAAAATGACAAATTTTGAACTACAGCTACGTCTTATTGGAAAAAATAAAATTTTTCATTTTCACTGCGCATTTCTAATAAAATCTATGAGACACCTGTGGGGTCAAAATGCTCACTACACCCCTCAATGGGAGTAGTTTGCAAAATGGAGTCACTTTTGGTTAGTTTCTAATGTACTGGTACCTTAAGGGCTTTGCAAAAGCGACATGGTACAGAGAAACCAATCCAGCAAATTCTGCGCTCCAAAAGCCAAATGGCGCACCTTCTCCTCTGAGCCCTGCCTTGTGCCAAAACAGCAGTTTATGACCAGAAACAGGGTATTTCCTTACTCCAGAGAAGTTGCTTTATAAACATTGGGGTGCTTTTTCTCCTTTATTTGATGAGAAAATGAATAATTTTGAGCTAAAGCTACGTCTTAGTGGAAAAAAATGTAATTTTTAATTTTCACCGCACAATTCTAATAAAATCTATGGAACACCTGTGAGGTTAAAATGCTCACTACACCCTTAGGTGACTTTCTTGTTGAGTGTATTTTCCAAAATGGGGTCTTTTTTGAGGTGTTTCCTTTGTTTTGGCACCACAAGACCTCTTCTAACCTGACACGATGCCTAAAATGTAATCTAATAAGAAGAAGGCCCAAAAATCCTCTAGGTGCTCCTTTTGTCCTGAGGCCTGTGTTTCAGTCCAGTAGCACACTAGGGTCACATGTGGGATATTTCTAAAAACTGCAGAATCTAGGCAATAACTATTGAGTTGAGTTGTAAATTTCACCTCCAATTTGCTTAAATTTCTGTGAAACGCCTAAAGGGTTAAGAAAGTTTCTAAATGCTGTTTTGAATACTTTGAAGGGTGCAGTTTTAAAAATGGGGATGTATGGGGGTTTCCCAAAATATAGGTGTCCCAAAGATACTTTAGAACTGAAATGGACCCTATAAAAATAGGCTTTTTAAATTTTCTTGAAAATGTGAGAAATCGCTGCTAAAGTTCTAAGCCTTGTAACATCCTAAAAAATATAAAAGGATGTTCAAAAAACAATGCCACCATAAAGTAGACATATGGGAAATGTTAACTAGCAACTAGTTTGTGTGGTATTACTATCTGTCTTACAAGCAGGTACATTCAAATTTCGAAAAATGCTAATTTTTGCAATTTTTCTCAAAATTTTGTTGTCTTTCACAAATAATAAGCAATGTATTTATTAACCACATTTTTCCACTAACATAAAGTACAATATGTCATGAGAAAACAATCTTAGAATCCCTGAGATAGGTAAAAGCATTCAAAAGTTATTACCACATAAAGTGAGACGTCAGATTTAAAAACATAGGCTTTGTCCTCAAGGCCAAAACAGGCTCAGCCCTGAAGGGGTTAATGATGTTATGGTACTTCACAACATCTGTAATTGTTGTATGGTGTCAGCAAAAGAGCTTTGGAAAATTTGCTCTCCAAATGCCAGTTTGCGCACCATTCTTTGTAAGCTCCATCTTGAACCCAGAGAGTAAGAAATGCACAGATATTTGGTATTGCTGAAGTCGGTAGAAGATGCCAAATATGCATTCAGGTGTGTTAACCCAGTGGCATCCACCAGATGTCAAAAAAGATCACCTAAATGTCACATATATTCACACTTTTGTTCCCATTGTTTTCCATTTTTACTTCCATATTTTCCAAAAAGTAAAATATATCTATTATTTTTTTTTACACAATATGCAAGCCCAATATGTTCTGAGAAAAACAACTCTAAATACATGTAGGTTGGGGGAGTAATAGAACAATAATTTGTTTTTAAATTGGCACGTGGCTAAAACTTAATGGGCCTGGTCAGCGAGTGGGGTAAAGCTTCTGGTCAGGAAGTGGTTAAAAAGTGCAAATTATCTATACCCATTCATAAGATTTCAATTGTAAACAAAACACAAAGACACCATAGACACAACAACTATAGTAATGGAGGCTCATTATTGGTTTCCTATTTTTTGTACTTCTACCTAAGTGGTTCTTATTAGTAAACTAAGTTCCATGATATAAGAAAATACATTATGAACAAACACAAATAAAACTTTTCATTTTTAGTCCCTAAACATGCATGTTATTTAACTACATTTTTGAATTACACAATTCCATGTCTAAACTATTACAAACTTTTAATCATTATACATATGGTATTTGGAATTATGTTAATTATATTTTTATGTATTTTTATAATCATTACACAGATATGATACAGTTGCTTATAGCTGTTTAGACCATATGAGAAATTAGATCAGAAAAATTCCTAGTCTGCCAGGAATGTAAGTTAATGGAAAGCTTCTAATAGAATCCCTCTGTAAGGGTTCATGCCAAAGAGGTGTCAGCTTCAACCAGGATCTCTTAGTCAGCAATATTTAGTCACAGCAGTCGTATATGTTCCACAGAGAAATATTCCCGCATATAATGAATATGCAGCATATGAAAGTGACACTGATTGTAGGACATCACAAGCTTTTACTGGTCATTCTCCTTCAAGAAAATACAAATACTGCATTTCCTTTCCCCCTACAATTGCCGCCTAAGGCCCCATGCACACAAACGTGCTTTTGCGGCCGCAATTCCCCCGAAAATCCACGGACAATTGCGGCCCCATTCATTCCTATTGGGCCATGCACATGACCGTGGTTTTCACCGTGGACCACAGAAAGAACGGGCAAGCCTTATTACAGCCGTGTTCTGCTCATTGAAAATAATGGCCGTGGCCGGCCGACCCGGAAATCACGGCCGGAAATCACGGCCGTGCACATGGCTACGGTCATGTGCATAAGGCCTTAGGGTCCTATTAAATGGCCCGACATGAGACGTGCAAACGAGCGGCGATCAACGAGACAGCTCATTGATCGCCGCTCGTTTGCTCCTCCTACAAGAAGCAATGATTGCTTATGTATAGGGACGAGCGCTCGTTACTCTGATCGCTCGTCCCCATACTTTTTCATCATGTCGGCAGTGAATTTCCCTCTTTACACAGGGAGATCTGCTGCTGACAATGATAATTTTTGATGCTGCATAAAAAAGCAGATCAGCCGATGAACGAGCTCGTTGAACGTTAAGCGGCTAATCGTTTACACAGGGAAATGATCGGGAATGAGCGTACATATGGATGCCCGTTTGTCCAATCATTGGCCTGTGTAGTAGAGTATGTCCATATGTAGCGTAAATACAGCGGAATTTCATTTGCGTAATACAGTAGTGGATGAGATTTTAAAAACAATCTCATCCGCATGCTGCGTAAAAAATCTGCTGAAAAAACGTTCATAAATTGACCTGCAGTGCTGTTTTTTAATCTGCAACATGTAAATTTATGCCGCGAAATCGCCGGTTTTCGGTTACGGGTTTTCCCCATTGAATTCAATGGGGAGGTAAAACCCGCAACAAATAGCAGATGTTGCAATTTTTGTGCTGGAAATCTGCGATTCTACTGAAAAACCCAGAATTCTGTGCTTCTTTGCCCAGGCCTGCCTCCTGGGATGACGTTTCATCCCATGTGACGGCTGTAGCCAATCCCAGCCTAATAATACCAGCCTGCGGCCACCCCAATTCCCTGCCATCACTGGAGATGGTCGGGTACTGGATTGTACCCGGCTCTTCCCAGTACCTCTGATGGCGGTGGGTACAGGGGTAATAATGGGAGGTTAGTGTTAGACTCTTCACCGGTTAACACGAAGCCCCGCCTTAGTAATGGAGCCTGTCAATCAACCAGCAGCCATTGCTAAGGCAGTAGTAATAAAGTTTAAAAAAACACAGACACATAGAAAAAAAACGATTTTGTTGAAATAAAAACCACCACACAACCCTGGTTACCCATTTTATTGAGAATAAAAAAAAAATGCCGTCATAGAAGTAGTCCTCGAATCCGAAGTAGTCCAACAACCGGTTCTGTAAAAAAACACAGACAAAGCCCCATTAGTAACATATAAAAAAGCAAAACAATTATTATACTTACCTTTCCTGGGTCCATGATAGTAAACTATCTGACTCTAAGCTGTCATTGGTTAGTTTACATTGTGGTCCCAGGTTACCCCAGTTCATTGGCCTACTTTTAAAAGAAGGCCAATGAACTGAGGTAACAGGGCATCATGTGATATAAACAAACCAATGACAGCTTAGAGCTGTCACTGCTTAGTTTGGTGCAGGATCACTCAAGATGTGCCAGAATTTTAGCGCATCTCGGGTGCTTACGCCACTAAAAAAAAACCTAGTTTGGAGATTCCTTCAGACACAAAGGAGTTACTGTGCTAGGAGTTATTAGTGGTCATTCACCTACTTTCAAAATTAAGTGAATAATCACTAGTAACAAGGCCCTATTCACATCAGCATTCGGCAGAAGCGCAGGCTCCGTTGAACAACGGAGACAACCGGCACCCGACGGTATGCATTTACTTAAATGGGTTCCGTCGGGTTTCCGTCGGGGTGTCCGTGGTTTTGCCAGAAACAATAGCGCAGCATGCTGCAATGGAGGCCCCTAACTGAGCGCAGGCCTGACACCATTCAGTCTTAGGACGTTGTGCGCAGTGCACGTAGTGTCGTGACGACATGCCGCTTAATTCGTCTGGACCATTGCACAGAGCGAAGACGGTAAGTATATTGTATAGTAACCGGGACCTGTGTAGTTTATCACATAGACACCACCAGTTACTATAGTAACTGTAAATAGGTGTTGTGCGGGGGCAGTGGGTCCCCCAGGCTTTCGGTTCCCAGTGGACATACCCTTATAATTAGAGGAAATCTCCAGTCTCCACGGCAGCAAATATGTACAGTTTACTCTGTTTGTGTTAAAGGTCAATAATAAAGATATTGAAAAAATACTGACCCCTCTGGTACACTACTAATAACTGAACCAGTCCAAATATTTTATATTATTGTGTTTTTCCACGGCAGACATCAGAGGCTTACCCTTGGATTTCTGCAGTGGATGTGCATTGTTCATCAATGGGACTAATCCCCGGCTTTTCTATCCAGGAAATAAGTAGCATGCTATAGGATTATTCCCGTGGCTGAATTTTTTTTCATGGTGCAGATATCAGCATGGAAAATTTTTGTCCTGGAAACCCTATTCACATGCATGGAATGCATATTGTCTTTGGATTTGAAGTGAATTTCAGCTAGGAATCTGCTCCGAAATCCATAATAAATCTGACAGGTGTAAACAGAACCTAAAACCCATTTATTATTTAGGTTCTTCTGGACTCCACTGACTCTTTCTTATAACTCAGTGGTTACTTTTTTGCCTTTACTTTGTATTTATTATGTTAACACCTTTTTTATATTACTAAAACAAGTTCTTTGCTATGCCTGGTATATATTAGAGTAATTGCATTACCATTGAAGTCAATGGTAATGCAAACAGAATCGATAGCTTCCGTTTGGCTTTCCATTCATCAGTTCCTCCGACGGAAAGTTCGAACAGAACAGATGAACGGAATCCAGGTCTGATGTTAACAGGCCCTTAGCACTGATGTTAACAGGGGTCCGAGCACTGAGACTAAAGTCTATGAGCCCGTACACAGCTACATTGGCTTTTCGCAAAAAGCCGAATGGAAACTAATCGGCTCAGCGCCTCCAGGAGCGTATCTGCCGCTTCGTTTTAGCGATTAGTGGGGGTCTCGGTGCACGGACCCCCACCAATCAAAACTTCTGACAAGTCACTATGACATGTCAGAAGTTTGTTGAACGTTTAGTTACCCTTTAACTACAGTGAAAATAGCGTTATTTACCTGTGATTTTAAACATTTTACTGTTAACTTTTGTTTTTTATAATTTTTTTGCTTTGTAGATTTTCACACATATTCTATCCTTATAACACGCGGTTTTGATGTTTAGAAAAAGAAATGAAGGAAGTGCTTTTATTTTTTCCTTCATTTCTTTATCTACTATTGCGCGAATACGCACGACACACGGAAGTGCTTCCATGTGCTCCGCGTGATATTCACGCACCCATTGTCTTCAATGGGTGCGTGATGCGTGAAAAACACCCAAGTATAGGACATGTCGTGAGTTTTACGCAGCGAACACACGCTGCGTGAAAATCACGGCATGTCTGAACGGCCCCATTGCCTAACAAGCGGGGAAAAAACAAAAGCCTCCACCTCCCATTGAAATTAATGGGAGGTGATGTCAGCTATTCTTTGGCTCTAATTCCGACGTGGTTTTCGCATCAAAATCAGCGCCAAAAAACTCTGTGTGAACTGACCATTCTGCTTATGTGTCCACAGTATCAATTGTTTTCGTTAATGTTAACGTTAAAATTGTTATTTACGATTCTGACCCATGTTGGGTCATGTGAATTATTAGGAGGAATTCTCTTGTGGATTCCTAACTAGTTATCCGAATGTTTCGGATTTAAATTGTTTTTATAAAACTGTGAAATTAATAAACGGCTGCTGTGGCCATTTCACATCCAACCTCGGTGTCACGTGTCTTTCCTAAGGTGGGGGTGGAGGGATAGGATGGGTAAGGGAAGGTTCACTAACACACGACTCTACTTAGGCAGGTCATGACCCGGCGGGTATTACTGATTGCTTTAGACATTATTACTCGGCCTTATATAATATCAAAGGTCAATTTCATGATATGCAGGCTGAGGCGTTGCGGGATAAAATTGATCATTATGTGCATAATACTGCGTTGCCGTCTTTGGAAGCTGGGGAGGCCTCGGGGCTCGAGGGAGATTTTGTAGAATCAGAAGTGGAGCATGCCATTGGAGATTCACCCTTGGGCAAGAGTCCAGGGCCCGATGGATTTAACAATAAATTCTATAAAACTTTTAAGACTCAACTGGCTCCCTTCTTGACGAAAGTCTTTAACTCTGTGTCTTCCTTGTGTCCCTTTGCGCCCCAGTCCCTCGAGGCTCACATTACCCTCTTACCAAAGCCAGGCAAGGATCCAACATCTTGCGCTAACTTCAGACCCATTTCATTAATTAATGTAGACGTAAAACTCTTTGCGAAGCTGCTTGCCTCTCGTTTGTCGCCGTTGTTGCCGGGCTTGATATTGGATGATCAGGTGGGGTTCATACGCGGTCGGGAAGTGCGGGATAATACTAACAAAACTCTCCTTTTAACTTCATACTGCAAATCCCGTAAGATACCGATGTGCTTACTCTCGGTGGATGCCGAAAAGGCTTTTGACAGGGTGCACTGGGTGTTCCTCCGCAGTGTCCTGGCGCAGGTTGGCCTTGGCACTACTATGGTAGATAGGATAATGGCGTTATACCATAGACCTACGGCTCGGGTCCGTGTTAATGGACTTCTATCTGATTCCCTACCTATTGCTAATGGCACGAGACAGGGGTGTCCACTCTCGCCTCTGCTTTATGTTCTGGTCATGGAACACCTGGCCGTGGCACTGCGGAGCAATCCTAATGTTCAAGGTGTGCGTGTTGGAGCACAACATCATAAATTGGCGCTTTATGCAGACGATCTCCTTGTGTACATTACAACTCCCATGATTTCTTTGCCATCTTTGACTGAGGAATTTGAGCAGTTTCGTCATCTAAGTAATTTTAAAGTTAATTACTCTAAATCTGAGGCCTTGAATATATCTCTTGATGCTCCTCTGGCTGCCCATCTCGCTCGGGTTTTCCCATTCAAATGGCAAACTACGTCCATAAAATATCTGGGGGTACATGTTCCCACGCAACAGGCAGATCTGTTCGCCTTGAATTACACGCCTATTCTGCAGCGTACTTTGAAGGAATTGGCAGAATATGGTGGGAATCGTATGTCATGGTTTGGGCGTATCAACGCGGTCAAAATGGATATTTTGCCCAAATTTTTATACCTATTCCAGACCGTCCCTATTGTAGTACCATCTGGTTTTTTTAAGACCCTGCACAGGGCCATAACGAAATTTGTATGGGGCTCTTCTAAGCCTCGTATTCGTTTTGCTATCCTTAGTCGTCCAAAAGTAGAGGGGGCACGGGTCTCCCAGACTTTAAACGTTACCATCAAGCTGCATTGATCATGAGGGTAGTGGACTGGTTCCGCTCGGAAACAGGTAAGCAATGGGTGCGCATTGAAAGAGATATGTCTCCTCTTGCATTAACTTCTCTGCCGTGGTTGACTGTCCAGCAGCGCCACATGCTATCTTTACCCTTTCTCACACGTCAGTTTCTTGCAGTCTGGGAGCGAGTCTTTGGTGCTGCGGGCCTTGTTCATCGCCCGGGTCCTCTGACTCCTCTCTTTGACAACCCCTCCTTCCCTCCGGCAGTGGGTGTTGATACATTCCTCTGTTGGGAGAGAGGAGAGGGTGGATATCTGGCTAAGACCCTTACTCCTGACGGTGCCATCTTATCAATGAGTGCTGTCTCTGAGGCCTGCCCGGGGAGACGATCAACCTGGTGGTCATACCTACAGTTACGTTCCTATCTTTCTTCCCTGGGAGACTGTCTGGTGTGTTTACAGGACAAGACTCCTTTGGAACATTATTTATCTTTATCTACTGCTCCCTCTCATGTCTTGTCCTATTTACATGGGATTCTTTTACCTAAATTCTCTTTCTCTCAACGGTCATTCACGATTGCATGGGACGAGGAAATGGGGGTTCAACATTCGGAAGAGGAATGGGGTACTTCCTTCCTTTTAGCTCACAAACTGCCAATGTCTTGTTTTGCTCAAGAAAAAAACTACAAAATACTCACCCGATGGTATCGTTGTCCTGCTTTGTTGCATAGGATATTTCCTGAGGTGTCTGCTGATTGTTGGAGGTGTGGGGAGGCTTCTGGAACCATGTTGCATATTTGGTTGGATTGTCCCAGGATACGTCCCTTTTGGGGAAAGATTTTTGACTTGGGTAACAAGCTCTTTCACACTGAGGTTCCGACCTCGGCTTCTATTGGATTACTCTCCATGGTTCCTGGATCACTCCCACACCTCAAAAGGGGTGTCTTTAGGCATTTCCTGACTGCGGCGAGAACGGTGATACCTAGGCATTGGAAGTCTCACACTGTCCCTTCTTTGACGGAATGGGTAACTGAGGTGAACGGGATTATGAGGATGGAGGAATTGCTGTCCGCTGACAGGGGCAAGTCTGTGCTCTTCGTCCAAACTTGGGCAGTGTGGTCTGGATTCCGGGGTGGTACTGATCTACCTCTCTGGCTGGATGGAAGGTTCTGAGCAGCATCTATGATCTTATTCCATGCGCTATGTCTGTTTGTATTTCCCTTTGTTGTCTGGTGTCTTGTGTTGGTGTTATATTATATTTGTGGCACTTATACGTACCAACTCTTACTTCATTGGGGCTTGGTCCCCATGTTTATTGTACTATCTTTATATGAACATGGTACAGTTAGTACCACTGTATTTCGATTCATAATTACTTTAGATGGCTGGGAGGCTACCTCCCATTGATGTTCATGCATCTCATATACTGTTCATACTGTGAAAAATTTATATTTTGTACTGCGTGAAAATTTCTTGACAAAATTGTACAATGTTTTATATGATGTTAAAATGCTTTTTTTTTTTCAAAATAAAAATCTGGATAAAGAAAAAAAATAAAATAAACTGCTGATTGGACCCATGGCAGCGCTCAGAAGGGAAGTAGCACCATTTGGATTTTGGAGCACGGATTTTGCTGGATTGTTTTTCGGTGCCATGCCGCCTTTGCAACGCCCTGGAGGGACCAAAACAGTGGAAGCCCCCCAAGTTACCCCATTTTGGAAACAACCCTCAAGGAATTTTTCTAGGGGTATAGTGAGCATTTAGACTCCACGGGTCTTTTGCAGAATTTATTAGAATTAGGCGGAGAAAATTAATATCACAATTTTTTTCCACTAAAATGTTTAATTTTATCATTTTCACAAGGGATAAAGGAGAAATAAACAACCAATTTTTGTAAAGCAATTTCTCCCGGGTACGGAAATACCCCACATGTGGTCATACATTTTTTTTTTCATTAGAAATGAATTAACCCTTTCAGGACTGATCCATTTTTTGCTTTCTTATTTTCGTTTTTCACTAACCGCCTTCCAAGAGCCATAACTTTTTTCTTTTTCTGTCAGTAGAGTGAGGTGAGAGCTTATGTCTTGCGGGAGGAATTGTAGTTTCTATTCCATTTAAAGTGCCATAAAAAGTACTGGGAAACTGAAAAAAAAATAGGAAAATATAGGAATATAGGAAAAAAATCTGATTCCATTTTTTGGGGTTTTCGTTTTTACAGCTTTCGCCGTGCGGTAAAAACGAAAACTGCAGCGATTTTGGCGGTTTAAATTATTTTAGTTTTTTACGGTGTTCACTGTGCGAGTTAAATAATGGTATATTGTAATAGTTCGGCCTTTTACGGACGTAGCGATATCAATTCGGTTTATTTTTTTACATTACTTTTGAAGAAAAATGGGAAAAGGTTTTTTTTTTTTAAACTTTACACTTTTTTTCTTTCTCACTACTAATAACTTTAATTCTTCTACACATTTTATTAGTCCCTTAGGGGACTTGTACCAGCGATCATTGGATCCGCGGGTACAATATGCTGCAATACTAATGTATTGCAGTGTATTGTTATTTTTACAGACTCCTGTAACAGAGCGATCGCTGTTCCTGTCCGTTAGTCCCGGGTGTCAGCTGTAATACACAGCTGACACCCGCAGCGTATGGAGCGGGCTCAGTGCGTGAGCCCGCTCCATACATCACCCCCGCACCATGACGTGCTATTAAGTCATAGTGCTCAAAGGGGTTAATGCACAGCGGATGGTGTGAATATTGCAATTTTCCACTGATATGCCATTTTAGTGCATAATATGTCAGTTTGTGCCCCTGAAGACAAATACCTCATAAAGCGTTAAGCGGGTTCTCCCGGGTATGGCGATGCCATATGTGTGGGCGCAAACTGCTGTTTGGGCACGCTGCAGGGCTCAGAAGGGAGGGACACCATTTTGCTTTTGGAGCGCAGATTTTGCTTGGTAGTTTTTCTGTTTTGGGTTTCGCTGGTATTATAGTTTATAATGTGGGGGCATATGTAATCTGTGCGGAGAACATCAGGGCATAATAAGAGGGTATAAAAATGCGGTAAATAAATAATAATTCATAGATGTGTGGCCGGTGTCGCACTGATAAATGGTGTCGGATCTTATCCGCTATTAGAAAACACTGCACTTTTTGCATCGCCATATTCCTGGGAGCCCGAACGTCTTTATTTTTTCACCACCGGAGCTGCGTGAAGGCTTATTTGTTGCGAGACAATCTGTACTTTTCATTGGTACCATTTTGGGGTACATGCGATTTTTTTGATCACTTTTTATTAAATTTTTTTGCAAGCCGGGTGACCAAAAACAAGCAATTCTGACAATGTTTTTTAGTTATTTTTTTGCGGCGTTCACCGTGCACTATAAATGACCATTAGATTTTATTCTGCGGGTCGGTACGATTGCGGCGATACCATATGTATTAAGGTTTTTTTTATGTTTTGCAGCGTTTGCGCAATAAAATCACTTTTTTATAAAATAATTTATTTTTTGTGTCACCATATTCTGACAGCGATAACTTTTTTATTTTTCAGTCAAAAAAGCTGTGTAAGGGCTTGTTTTTTGCGGGACGGGTTGTAGTTTTTATCGGTATTATTTTCGGGTACATGCAACTTATTGATCACTTTTTATTCTCTATTTTGGGAGGGGTGGTGACCAAAAAATAGCGATTCTGGTGTCGTTTTTTTATTGATTTTTTTTTGGGTGTTCATCGTGCAGGAAAAATAACATAATAGTTTTATAGTTGGGGTCATTACGAACGCGGTGATACCAGATATGTGTACTTTTTTTAACGTGTTCATTTTTTTCCTATAATAAAAGACTTATTATATGAAAAAAAATGCAGTTCTTGTTTATATCACTTAGAACTTTTATTTTTACACTTTTTTTAAAACATTTTTATTCTTTTTTTTACTTTTTTCACTTGTCCCACTAGGGGACACTTAGACTTGCAGCTTTGATCGCTGCTAGAGTACATTACACTACACACGTAGTGTAATGTGCTCTAACTGTCATTGTGACGTAACTCACTCTGACAGGAAGCCGAGGAGGACCGGCAGGAGGCTGCTCCTCCGAGGCTTCCGTACAAGGCAACCCGGAGGTCATTGTCTGACCTCCGATTGCCGTGACAAGCATCGGTAGCCCCAATGATCACTTCGTGGGGGCTGCCGATGTGCTTCAAACCACATAAATGCGGCGACGGCAATCCGTCACCGCATTTATGGGGTTAATTGCCAAAATCAGCGGCGATGGTCCGCTGACCGGCAAGGCTGGAGTGTCAGCTGTCGGGGACAGCTGACCTCCCGGTTCCCGGACACTGTCCGTTAGGACAGTGTGCGCCGGGAACTACTCCACAATAGTACGTCTGGATGCGGGAAGCAAGCCCTGTGCAGGACGTACTATTGCGGAGCAGCGCGGGAAGAGGTTAATTTAATGTTATCTTCACTGAAAAAAACTGTGCTTTTCTTGCAAAAATAAGGAAATTTCTAAGTGACCCTAAACTTTTGAACGGTAGTGTACATGGGAGAACAACGGACTAACTTCTATATGGGGGCATGTTTGTATGATACTGTCTGATGGGCCCTATATCTAAGCCTACCACAAGGTATGCTTAGATGCAGGGCCCCAGCAGACTGTAATCTTATACTGTATAAGATTACTGTCTTCTGGGGCACTGTATCTAAGCCTACCTTGTGGTAGGCTTAGATACATGGTCTAACAGACAGTATCACATATTGGCCCTGTATCTAAGCTTACCATGTGGTTATGGTAAGATGCTTAGATACAGGGCCCCAGCAGACTGTAATCTTATACAGTATAAGATTACTGTCTTCTGGGACCCTGTATCTAAGCCTGCCACATGTGTTACTAAAAGGTTTTTTTGTGTGTGTTTTGTTACAGGTTCGGTTGTTGGACTACGTCGGATTCAAGGACTACTTCGATGACACCTTTTTTTATTTTCAATAAAATGGTTAATGAGTGTTGTGTGTTTTTTTTAATTTCAATAAAATATATTTTTCTCTGTCCTTGTATTTTCTTTTAAACTTTTATTTCTACCGCTTCAGTAATGGCCACTGGCTGATTGACAGTGTCCATTACTGAGTCGGGGCTTAGTGTTAGCCGGTGCAGAGGCTAACACTAACCCCCCATTATTATACCGGTACCCACCACCACCACCAGGGGTGCCGGGAAGAGCCGGGTACAATCCAGTACACGACCATGTGTTGCGACGGTCAGGCACTGGGGCGGACGTAGGCTGGTATTGTTAGGCTGGGAAAGGCAAGAAACAGTGTCCCTTCCCACCCTGGTAATGCTAGGCTGCTGCTGCTGTGTTGTGTCTGGCTGGTTATGAAAAATGGTGGGGACCCCACATAATTATTATTTTTTTTAAATGGAAAAAATGACCCCCCCCCATTTTTCATAACCAGCTAAACACAACACAGCAGCGGCAGGCGGCATTACCATGGTTGAAAGGGCCACTATTTCTGGCCTTTCCCAGTCTAATAATACCAGCCTGCGGCCGCCCCAGTGCCCTACCTTCAGCGCAGATGGTCGGGTGATGGATCGTACTCTGCTCTTCCCGTCATCCCTGGTGAAGGTGGATACCGGGGTAATAATGGGGGTTAGTGTTATCCTCTGCACTGGATAACACTAAGCCCCGCCTTAGTAATGGACGTTGTCAATCAGCCAGCGGCCATGACTAAGGCGGTAGTAATAAAGTTTAAAAAAATACAAGGACATAGAAAAAATATTTTATTGAAATAAAAAAAAAACACATCTCTCCTTAACCATTTTATTGAGAATAAAAAAAGCCATCATCGAAGTAGTCCTCGAATCCGAAGTAGTCCAACATCCGAACCTGTAAAAAACACAAACACAAAAAAAATTTGTAACACATTACAAAGCAAAATAATTACATACATACATACACACACACACACACACACACACACACACACACACACACACACACTTTTTTTTTGGGGGGTGGACGTATGCTAGTACAAGGATACTTACTGCTGGGGCCCAGTATCTAAGTATATCATGTGTGATACTGTCTACTGAGACAATACATCCAATTTTATCCAGCAGTGTGCCTATAGGAGCCCTAGTCTTTTATATATATATATATATATTTATATATATATATATATATATATATATATATATATATATGCTATCTTTGATACGTAGCACTACTGTATGGGAGCACATAGGGAGGTATTACTGTGTTTGTACTCCCTTACAAAGTTGGTACTAAAGCTGATCCATAACTGTTTTCTTAACCCCTTAAGGACACAGCCTGTTTTGGCCTTCAGGACACTGCCGATTTTTTCAAATCTGACGTGTTACTTTATGTGGTAATAACTTGGGAATGCTTTTACCTAGACAAGCGATTCTGAGATTGTTTTCTCGTGACATATTGTACTTGATGTTAGTAAAAGCATTTGGTCGATAAATTCAGTATTTATTTGTGAAAAACACTAAAATTTCGAGAAAATTTGTAAAAATGTGCATTTTTCTTAATTTAAATGTATTTGCTTGTAAGACAGATAGTAGTACCGCACAAAAAAGTTACTAGTTAACATTTTCCATATGTCTACTTTATGTTTGCATCGTTTTTGAGCATCCTTTTATTTTTCTAGGACGTTACAAGGCTTAGAAATTTAGCAGCAATTTCTCACATTTTCAAGAAAATTTCAAAAGGCGATTTTTACAGGGCCAGTTCAGTTGTGAAGTGGCTTTGAGGACCTTATATATTAGAAAGTCCCCATAAACCACCCCATTTTAAAAAATGCACCCTTAAAGTATTCAAAACAGCATTCAAAAAGTTTCTTAACCCTTTAGGCGTTTCACAGGAATTAAAGCAAAATAGATGTGAAATTTACTAATTAAATATTTTTTTGCCAAAATTAGTTTGTAATAAAAACATTTAGTACCACAGAAGGTTTTAGCCAAGAATTGCAACTCCATATTTATTACCCTGATTCTACAGTTTTTAGAAATATACAATATGTGGCCCTAGTGTCCTCTTGGACTGAAACACGGACCTCAGAAGCAAAGGAGCACCTAGAGGATTTTGGGGCATCCTTTTTTTAGAATATATTTTAGGCACCATGTCAGGTTTGAAGAGGTCTTGTGGTGCCAAAACAGTGGAAAGCCCCCATAAGTGACCCCATTTTGGAAACTACACCCCTCAGGTTTTTTGCTAAATTTATTGGAAATAGTATGTAAAATTAAAATTCCACCTTTTTTCTGAAAAAAACTTCGAATTTTTAAATTTTTACAAGAAATAAAGGAGAAAAATAACCACAATGTTTGTAAAGCAATTTCTCCTGATTACGGCAATACCCTATATGTGGTAATAAACTGCTGTTTGGACCCACGGCAGAGCTCAGAAGGGAAACAGCGCCATTTGGATTTTGGAGCACATGTTTTGCTGGAATGATTTTCGGTGCCATGTCGCGTTTGCAACGTCCTGGAGGGACCAAAACAGTGGAAACCCCCCAAAAGTGACCCCATTTTGGAAACTACACCCCTCAAGGAATTTTTCTAGGGGAATAGTTAGCATTTTGACCACACAGATTTTTTGCTGACTTTAATGGAATTAGGCTGTGAAAATGAAATTTTTCTAATTAAATGTTTACATTTTTTATTTTTACAAGGCATAAAGGAGAAAAAGCCCCCCCATCATTTCAAAAGCAGTTTTTACAGATTATGGCAATATCCCATAAATGGTCATAAACTGCTGCTTGGACACACGGCAGGGGTCAAAAGGGAAGGAGAACCATTTGGAGCTTAAATTTAGCTGGAATGGTTTTCGGGTGCCATGTCACATTTGCCTGCGGGTCCAAAACAGTAGGAACCCCCCAAAAGTGACCCTATTTTGGAAACTACACCCCTTAAGGAATCTATCTAGTGGTATGGTGAGCATTTAGACCCCACTGGTCTTTTGCAAAATGTATTAAAATTAGGCCGTAAAAATGAATATCAGCGATTTTTCCATTAAAAAGTTGAATTTTTTCATTTTCACAAGTGACCCCATTTTGGAAACTACACCCCTCAAGGCATTTATAATTTGCCTGGACATATGACAGGGCTCAGAAGTGAAGAGCAACATCCGCATATGAGGCGTATTTTGGTGATTTTCACAGCATTGGCCCACAATTGCAGGGCTCTGAGGTAAAATAGCAAAACAAACCCCCAAGTAGCGACCCCTATTTTGGAAACGACACCCCTTGAGGCATTATAAGGGGTGTAGTGAGCATTTTGCCCCCACAGGTGTTTTTCCATCAGTAATTAATGCGCAGTGGATGGTGCAAAGTGAAAATTGCAATTTTCCGCTGATATGCCATTTTAGTGCGCAATATGTTGTGCCCAGTTTGTGCCAGCGAAGAGAAATATCTCATAAACTGCTAAGCTGGTTCCCACGGGTATGGCGATGCCATATATGTGGATGTAAACTGCTGTTTGGGCGCGCTGTAGGGTTCAGAAGGGAGGGAGCGGCATTTGGTTTTTGGAGCGCAGATTTTGCTTGGCAGTTGTTCTGTTTGGGTATTTTTGGGTATTTCAGTTTATAATGTGGGGGCATACATAATCTCTGCGGAGTGCATCAGGGCATAATAAGAGGGTATAATAATGCGGTAAATAAATAATAATTCAGAGATATGTGGCCGATGTTGCACTGATAAATGGGGCCATACGTTATCCGCTTTTGGACACTGTACATTATGTGTCGCTATATTCTGAGAGCCAGAACTTTTTTATTTTTCAGTCCAAAAAGCTGTGTAAGGGCTTGTTTTTTGCGGGACGGGTTGTAGTTTTTATTGGTTCTATTTTGGGGTACATGCGACATTATGATCACTTTTTATTCCATGTTGTGTGAGGGATGGTGATAAAAAAAATAGCGTGGAAAAATAATATTATTGTTTTATAGTTTGGGTCGTTACGGACGCGGCGATACCAAATATGTGTACTGTTTTTAAAATTTTCACTTTTTCCAATAATAAAAGGCTTATTATAGGAAAAAAGGCAGTGTTTGTTTTTATTAACTTGAAACTTTTATTTTTACACTTTTATGAAACTTTTTTATTAACTTTTTTCAACTTTTTTTTTCTCCCACTAGGGGACTTGAGGTCCTGCACCTCTGATCTTTACTCTAATGCATTGCTCTACCCACATAATGCAATGTAATAGAGCTGTCAGTCATTCACTGACAGCAAGCCTATTAGGTCCCGTCTGTGGGTGGGGCCTAATAGGCTATCGTACATGGCAGACCAGGAGGCCATTATTAGGCCTCCGGTTGCCATAGCAGCGATCGGATTTGTCACGATAACGTCGTGTCGATCGCTACAAACGACTAAGATGCCGCGGCATCTGAGGGGTTAATGGCAGGGATCGGAGCTAGCTCCGTTCCCTGCCATTACAGCACAGTGTCGGCTGTAACATACAGCTGACACCAGCGGCTGATGTCGCAGGCTCAGCTTCTGAGCCTGCGCCATCTTGAAATTGCGGCCGGGCGCCTTTTAGGCCCCACCTCTGGGCGGGACCTAGCAGGCTTCCATACTTGGCAGACGGGAGGCCATTGTTAGGCTTCCGATCTGCCGGAGCAGTCATCGGAACCCCGCGATTTCATTGCAGGGTTCTGATCTGCTTGTAAACCCCATAGATGCAGCTCTTGGATTTGAGGGCTGTATCTAAGGGGTTAATTGGATGGATCGGAGGCTAGCTCCGGTCCTGGCCTTGAAGCAGTGATAGCATTAAGCTATCACTGCTTTAAAACTGTGTCTGCAAACGTGTCTGCCAACACAGTGCCCTGTTAATGCTGTGACGTAATAGTCCGTCAGTTTGCGTTAACAGGACAACTCCTGTGACGGATTATTACATCACATAGCGGGAAGGGGTTAAAGGTCGCCTTTTTTGGGGGGGGGGGGTTGGTGTCCTGTAAGGGAGAGTATAGGGGGTATTGGTAGAGGCAGTTTATCAACATCATGTTTACCTCTAATTCCCCCAGGTACTGAAATACTCAAGCCTACAGATACCAGGTCTTCCGGAAATCACAACCTGGTAACAGGTACATCAAGATTCACACATCGCGGAAACTGCACTATCTGGATTCATTGGCCCATGACTTACATGTAAATGGTAAGTGATCCACGGTTACATCCTGCTGTCATTGTTTGATAAATTCTGCCGTTGTATGTATCTTGTTCTAGGGTTTCTTTGCCATTGATCACTAAAATATTGTTTATCTTTTGGTATTTTAAGGTGTTTCATTTAAAGTTAAAGGGGTTAGCCATCTTTTCAAAATTGATGGCCTATCCTTAATTATAGGTCCATTTTCAATCTCTGGTCTCCCAGAAATGTTTACATGCCAGGAGCCAGCTGAACTGGGGGGCTCCAAACAGTTGTACCACCAGAGATTGAAAATGGATGGCTTATTCTAAGGATAGGCCATCAATTTTGAAAGGACGGATAACCCCTTAAAATCTTAGCGGGATTTTTGTCAATTATATTTTGTATTTTGGTAGTCCTATGTTATAGGGTTTTGTCAGTGGTATAAATTCATATTCACTGTCTAGTTTGTGCCTTTATACCACGGCCGTTCGAGTTGCAGCGCAAAGGGGCCCACTAAGGCTCTGTCGCCCAAGGGCCCCCCTAAAACTGGAGCCGGCCCTGGTCATCAGTATATTATCAGTGCGGGTCCGACATCCGAACCCTGCACCAATCAGTCGCTCCGGTGGACTGCGAGCACCGGATGTTATTGCCCATTATGCGATGTACGAAGCCGGAAGCAGTTGTCTCCGTACGTAGCATAGCGGCCGTGCTGCAAAACTGCAGCTCTGCTCCTATTCACTTGAATTGTACTGCAGCTCGACCGCTATTCCGCAGCCGGAGACAACTGCTTCCAGCATGTACTGCCGATGCACGGAGGCAGCCAGAGTGGCTTAACGGTGCGGGGTCCAGATGTCGGACCCCCACAAATCATGTACTGATGATCTATCCGGTGGATAGGTCATCAGTTGTCTGGTAGTGGACAATCCCTTTAACGGTGTGAGTGGCATTATCTACAGGGTCTTTATCTACAGGGGGCTCTATTGGGCAATATCTACAGTGTACAACCAATCTCTATAACTATAGTTCCAAATATCAAATGATAACAAAATAAGAAGTTCAATATCTTTATTAATAATCCATTAGAAACAAGAACAGCTGTAAACAGACAATTAAAATCAACAGAGTAGTAGCACAATGGGGGACACAGCAGGTTTGATATATATGAATACACAATGACAAAAAAAGGGCAATTAAAAAATACAAATCTGAGGGTACAGCTGTAGCCTTTGTAAATTATAAAGAGTGTAATAAAATCTGTAAAAATGTAATAAAATTAGCAAAAATACAAAATGAAAGGCAGGTGGCCAAGGATAGTAAAACAAATCCCCAAAAATTCTTCAAGCATATAAATGCAAAAAAGCCAAGGTCTGAACATGTGGGACCCCTAGATAGTTGTAATGGGGAGTTGGTCACATGGGATCAAGAGAAGGCAGAGTTACTAAATGGGTTCTTCAGCTCTGTATATACAACAGAAGAAAGAGCAGCTGATGTAGCTGGTGCCAGTGCTGTTAATATACTGAATTGGATGAATGTTGATATGGTCCAAGCTAAATTAAATTAAATAAATGTGCACAAGGCGCCGGGACCAGATGGGTTACACCCTAGAATTCTTAAAGAGCTTGGTTCAGTTATTTCTGTCCCCCTTTTCATAATATTCAGAGATTCTCTAGTGACTGGTATAGGGCCAAGGGACTGGCGCAGGGCAAATGTGGTGCCTATTTTCAAAAAGGGCTCTACGTCTTCCCCGGGTAATTATAGATCAGTAAGCTTAACATCCATCGTGGGGAAAATGTTTGAGGGGCTATTGAGGGACTATATACAGGATTATGTGACAAAAAATTGTATTATAAGTGACAGCCTGCACGGTTTTAATAAGGACAGAAGCTGTCAAACCAACCTGAAACACAGAAATATAGGGCATGTCGTGAGTTTTACGCAGCGGACAACCGCTGCGTAAAAATCACGGACTGTCTGCACGGCCCCATAGACTAATATAGGTCCGTGCGAGGCGCGTGAAAATCACGTGCGTTGCACGGACATATATCACGTTCGTGTAAATTCAGCCTTACTGTGAGAACTGTGAATCCATGGAATAGTCTACCGCAGGAGCTGGTCACAGCAGGGACAGTAGATGGCTTTAACCCCTTCCCGCTCCTTGACGTACTATTAGTCATGGCAGCTGTATCGTTCGCGCTCCATGACGTAATAGTACGTCTCGGGAGTAACGGCCGTTTCGGCCGTCCTCCCGACACATACAGGAGCTGTGACGCTGCTGTCTTGTTCAGCAGCTGTCACAGCTCCTACAGCGGGGACCGATCGCTGTGTCCCCGCTGATTAACCCCTTAAAAGCCGCGTTCTATAGAGATCGCAGCTTTTTAGGGGTTAAGCTGCCATCGCCGGCCTGCTACGCGATAGCGGCCGGCGATGGTGACTATGGCAACCGGACACCAAACAATGGCGTCCGGCTATGCCATAGACGGAAGCCTAGTAGGTCCTGACAACGTCAGGACCCACTATGCTTGCTGTCAGTGAGTAGCTGACAGTTCTAATACACTGCACTACGCATGTAGTGCAGTGTATTAGAATAGCGATCAGGGCCTCCTGCCCTCATGTCCCCTAGTGGGACAAAGTAATAAAGTTAAAAAAAAGTTAAAAAAAGATGTGTAAAAATAAGAAAATAAAAGATTTAAAAGTAATAAAAGTAAAAATCCCCACTTTTCCCTTATCAGTCCTTTATTATTAATAAAAATATATAAACAAACAAATAAACTATACATAATTAGTATCGCCGCGTCCGTAACGGCCTGAACTACAAAATTATTTCATTATTCATCCCGCACGGTGAACGCCGTAAAATAAAATAATAATAAACCGTACCACAATCACAATTGTTTGGTCACTTCACGTCCCAAAAAATGGAATAAAAAAGAGATCAAAAAGTCGCATGTACCGGAAAATGGTACTGATCGAAACTACAGTTCGTTACGCAAAAAAATAAGTCCTCGCACGGCTTTATTGATTGAAAAATAAAAACGTTATGGCTCTTAGAATAAGGTAACACAAAAAGTGAATGATTGTTTACAAAACGTATTTTATTGTCCAAACGCCATAAGACATAAAAAAAAAACTATAAACATCTGGTATCGACGTAATCGTATCGCCCCGCAGAATAAAGTGACTATGTCATTTATAGCGCACGGTGAACGCTGTAAAAAAAAAAGAAAAGAAAAACAATAGTAGAATTGCTGTTTTTTAGTCACCACGCCACCTAAAAATAGAATAAAAACTGATCAAAAAGCCGCATGCACCCCAAGAAAACTACAATGGATTCCTCAAGGGGTCTAGTTTCCTAATTGGGGTCACTTTTGGGGGGTTCCCAATGTTTTGGCACCTCAAGACCTCTTCAAACCGGACATGGTGCCTAATAAAAAAGAGGCCTCAAAATCCACTAGGTGCACCTTTGCTTCTGAGGCCGGTGTTTCAGTCCATTACCGCACTAGGGCCACATGTGGGATATTTCTAAAAACTGCAGAATCTGGGCAATACGTATTAATTCGCGTTTCTCTGATAAATCCTTTTGTGTTATAAAAAAAATGGTATAAAGAGGATTTTCTGACAAAAAAAAAAATGTACATTTCACCTCTACTTTGCTCTAAATTTTTGTGAAACACCTAAAGGGTTCATAAACTTTCTAAATGCTGTTGTGAATACTTTGAGGGGTCTAGTTTCTAAAATGGGGTATTTCATAGGGGTTTCTAATATATGGGCCCCTCAAAGCAACTTCAGAACTGAACTGGAACCTAAAAAAATAAATAAATGAGGCAATACTTCGCTTCTTACATTATACTGATAATGAGCCGTGCCCACCCCGAGATGACCCCAGTTTTGACCGTTTGTATAAACGGAGACCCCTATTAGACCGTTCCAGTGCCCGGTTTTCCCAAGCATACACCCCCGAGAAGTGTATTTCTATTGATGAGTCCCTGGTACATTTTAAAGGGAGGGTTCAATTTCGCGAGTACCTGCCGGGTAAGAGGGCAAGGTATGGCGTGAAGATGTATAAGCTGTGAGAGTGAATCAGGGTATACCTACAGGTTTAGGATATATGAAGGAAAGGCCACCCCCAAACCAGACTGCATCCTGGACTACAATAGGTACATGGGAGGGATGAACTTGTAAGATCAAGCCCTGAAGCCCTACAGCGCTATGCGGTGTGGTATAAGAAGCTGGCCGTGCACATCATACAGATGGCTTTGTACAATGCGTACGTGCTATGTCGATGTGCAGGCCAGACGGGAACTTTCCTGGAATTTCAAGAGGTGATTATCAAGAACCTAATCTTTAGGGACCAAGAAGGGGGGGCACCCAGTACTTCTGGAAGCGAGGCCACACGCATCGTACCAGGGCAACACTTTCCAGGAGAAGTCCCCCAAACTGGCAAGAAGGGAAAAAGTCAAAAGAGGTGCAAAGTCTGCTATAAGAGGGGGATAAGGGATGACACAATATATCAATGTGACACATGTCCCGAATAACCAGAGCTCTGTATGAAAGAGTGTTTTAAAATTTATCATACATCCCTTGGTTTATAATTTACCCCAATTTTACTTACCCTGATGCACTCCACACAGCTTATCCCCCCTCGTCTTTCCCCTCTGAGCCCTGCTGTGTGTCCAGGCAGCTGATAACAGCCACATGTAGGGTATTGCCATACCCGGGAGAACCCACATTACAGTTTATGGGGTGTAGGTCTCCGGTCAAAATGCTCACTACACCTCTAGATGAATGCCTTAAGGGTGTAGTTTTTAAAACGGGGTCACTTCTTGCGGGTTTCAACTGTACTGGTACCTCAGGGGCTTCTGCATACATGACTTCGCACTAGAAAATCCCCAGTAGGCCAAATGGTGGTCCTTTCCTTCTGAGCCCTCCCATGGGCCCAAACGGCAGTTTATCACAACAAATGGGGTATTGCGGCACTCAGAACAAATTGCGCAACAGAATGGGGTATTTTGTTTCTTGTGAAAATAAGAAATTTTCAGCCAAAACTACATATTATTTGAAAAAAATAATTTTGTTTTCATTCCCAGCCCAATTCAAATAAGTTCTGTGAAAAAACTATGGGGTCAAAATGGTCACAACACCCATAAATGAATTCCTTGAGGGGTGTAGTTTCCAAAATGGGGTCATTTGTGGTTGGTTTCTATTGCTTTGATACCTCTGGGGCTCTGCAAATGCGACATGGCACCCGAAAACCAAACCAGCAAAATCTGTACTCCAAAGAACACACAGCGCTCCTTCCCTTCTGAGGCCTCCCATGGGCCCAAACGGCAGTTTATTGCCACAAATGGGGTATTTATGCACTCAGGAGAAATTGGGCAACAAAATTGAGTATTTTGTTTCCTGTGAAAATAAGAAATTTTGGTAAAAAATTACATCTTATTGGAAAAAATGTCATTTTTTTAATGTCACAGCCCAATTGAAATAGGTGCTGTGAAAAAACTGTGTGGTCAAAATGCTAACAACAACCATAAATGAATTCCTTGAGGGGTGTAGTTTCCAAAATGGGGTCACTTTTGGTGGGTTTCCATTGCTTTGATACCTCTGAGGCTCTGCAAATGCGACATGGCACCCGAAAACCAATCCAACAAAATCTGGACTCCAACAAACATATAGCGCTCCTTTCCTTCTGAGCCCTCCCATCGGCCCAAACGGCAGTTTATCACCACAAATGGGGTATTGCCACACTAAGGACAAATTGGGCAACAAAATGGGGTATTTTGTTCCCTGTGAAAATAAGAAATTTTGATCACAAATGACATTTTATTGGAAAAAAGTACATTTTTTTCATTTCACAGCTCAATTCAAATACGTGCTGTGAAAAAACATGTGGGACATTTCTAAAAACTGCAGAATCTGGACAATACATATTTAGTAGCGTTTCTCTGGTAAAACCTTCTGTGTTACAGAAAAAAAAATGAATACAATTGAAATTCTGCAAGAAAAATGAAATTTGCAAATTTCACCTCCACTTTGCTTTAATTCCTGTGAAATACCTGAAGGGTTAAAAAAACTTTCTAAATGCTGTTTTGAATACTTTGAGGGGTCTAGTTTTTAAAATGGGGTGTTTTATCAGGGTTTCTAATACATAGGCCCCACAAAGCCACTTCAGAACTCAAGAGGTACCTTAAAAAAAAGGCTTTTGAAATTTTCTTAAAAATATGAGAAATTGCAGTTTATGTTCTAAGCCTTGTAACGTCCAAGAAAAATAAAAGAATGTTCAAAAAACGATGCCAATCTAAAGTAGACATATGGGAAATGTGAACTAGTAACTATTTTGGGTGGTATAACCATCTGTTTTATAAGCAGATGCATTTAAATTCTCTCTCTAAATTTTGCAATTTTTCACCAATAAACACTGAATATATTGACCAAATTTTACCACGAACATGAAGCCCAATGTGTCACGAGAAAACAATCTCAGAATCGCTTGGGTAGGTTTAACCATTCCGACGTTATTACCACATAAAGTGAAATATGTCAGATTTGAAAAATGGGCTCTGAGCCTTAAGGCCAAAACTAGGCTGCGTCCTTAAGGGGTTAAAAAAGGCTTAGATAATTTCCTAGAACAAAAAAATATTAGCTCCTAAGTGTAGAAATTTTTCCCCTCCCTTTTCCCGTCCCTTGGTTGAACTTGATGAACATGTGTCTTTTTTCAGCCGTATTAACGATGTAACAATGCCAGGGAGCAGTATATACTGACACAAATACAAAAAAATATATATATACCCCAAATATTATAGTACAAAAAAGAAGAGTCAGATTTCGGCTATACACGTGTATATAATAATACTCCAAAATTAATCATCACTCACAAATGTGTGAGTTTTTAGGTAGGTCATAATAGGGTATGCACAATTAGTGTCAAATTTCCCACACAATATATATATATAATATATATACTAACTATGATTTGAAACCCCTATCTATGTAAGGCGTCTTTAACACTAGCGTTAGTATCAGTTATATGTCTCTTCCGTCAGTGGAAGAGAGGATCAAAACATTAAACGGAAAGCAACGGTTCCGTTAGAATTACCATTGATTTCAATGGTAATTCTTTTGTTTCAGTTGCTTTCCGTTTGTCTCCGTTTACTAGGTTTTCGTTTTGTTTGACAGAAGCAAAAGTGTCTGCAGAACTTTTGTTTCCAGGAAAAAATTTATTGTGACATACCTAAAAACGTACACCTTTTTGAGTGATGATTCATTTTGGAGTATTATTATATACACGTGTATAGCCTAAATCCTACTCTTCTTCTTTGTACTATAATATTTGGGATATATATCTATTTTTGTATTTGTGTCAGTATATACTGCTCCCAGGCATTGTATTTATACATATCAAACCTGCTGTGTCCCGCATTGTCCTAGTACCCTATTGATTTTAATTGTCTGTGTACAACTGTTCTTGTTTTTAATGGATTATTAATAAAGATATTGATATTCTCATTTTGTTATCCTTTGATTTTTAGATTGGTTGTATATTGAAGTAGTACCTAGTATCCATATCACATGTTACTACCGGGTATGTACCTTCTGTTATTTATAGGTTGTCAATATCTAAAGGTGGCTCTATTTACAGGGGGCACTGTGTGTGTGCGTTTGTGGGACAGAGTGTTTTGGTGCTATTATATTCTTGGTGTAGTGTTTGGCAACATGAGAATTTTATCTTAATTTATGGGTGCGGAAATGTTTGAAAAGTGCCGCTCAGATTTCTTCAGCTTTTCAAACTGCAGAAATGGGCCGTGGCCAGGAGAAGTCATCATAGAGGTCTGGACCGGATGGAGAAGATAAGAGAAAACGGCTAGAATCTGAGACGTCGTCACCTGTGAGTCACTCAATGTAAATGTTTATTCTAACTTTAATCAGTACTGTAGTCACTGTTAAATCTGCAGCGAGATGATGTGTGGTAAGATTGTTTTTTGTGAAGCAGCATCTCCCAGGTTGTGTTGTATATATGTACTGAGCTTTGTTCTGCTGATGTATATATGTACTGAGCTTGGTTCTGGTGCTGTAGACAGTGAAGGAAATAAGTATTTGATCCCTTGCTGATTTTGTAAGTTTGCCCACTGTCAAAGACATGAACAGTCTAGCATTTTTAGGCTAGGTTAATTTTACCAGTGAGAGATAGATTATGTAAAAAAAAAAAAAGAAAATCACATTGTCAAAATTATATATATTTATTTGCATTGTGCACAGAGAAATAAGTATTTGATCCCTTTGGCAAACAAAAACAAACTTGGTGGCAAAACCCTTGTTGGCAAGCACAGCAGTCAGACGTTTTTTGTAGTTGATGATGAGGTTTGCACACATGTTAGATGGAATTTTGGCCCACTCCTCTTTGCAGATCATCTGTAAATCATTAAGATTTCGAGGCTGTCGCTTGGCAACTCGGATCTTCAGCTCCCTCCATAAGTTTTTGATGGGATTAAGGTCTGGAGACTGGCTAGGCCACTCCATGACCTAAATGTGCTTCTTTTTGAGCCACTCCTTTGTTGCCTTGGCTGTATGTTTCGGGTCATTGTCGTGCTGGAAGACCCAGCCACGAGCCATTTTTAATGTCCTGGTGGAGAGGAGGTTGTCACTCAGGATTTGACGGTACATGGCTCCATCCATTCTCCCATTGATGCGGTGAAGTAGTCCTGTGCCCTTAGCAGAGAAACACCCCCAAAACATAATGTTTCCACCTCCATGCTTGACAGTGGGGACGGTGTTCTTTGGGTCATAGGCAGCATTTCTCTTCCTCCAAACACGGCGAGTTGAGTTAATGCCAAATAGCTCAATTTTAGTCTCATCTGACCACAGCACCTTCTCCCAATCACTCTCAGAATCATCCAGATGTTCATTTGAAAACTTCAGACGGGCCTGTACATGTGCCTTCTTGAGCAGGGGGACCTTGCGGGCACTGCAGGATTTTAATCCATTACGGCGTAATGTGTTACCAATGTTTTTCTTGGTGACTGTGGTCCCAGCCGCCTTGAGATCATTAACAAGTTCCCCCCGTGTAGTTTTCGGCTGAGCTCTCACCTTCCTCAGGATCAAGGATACCCCACGAGGTGAGATTTTGCATGGAGCCCCGGATCGATGTCGATTGACAGTCATTTTGTATGTCTTCCATTTTCTTACTATTGCACCAACAGTTGTCTCTTTCTCACCCAGCGTCTTACTTATGGTTTTGTAGCCCATTCCAGCCCTGTGCAGGTCTATGATCTTGTCCCTGACATCCTTAGAAAGCTCTTTGGTCTTGCCCATGTTGTAGAGGTTAGAGTCAGACTGATTAATTGAGTCTGTGGACAGGAGTCTTTTATACAGGTGACCATTTAAGACAGCTGTCTTTAATGCAGGCACCAAGTTGATTTGGAGCGTGTAACTGGTCTGGAGGAGGCTGAACTCTTAATGGTTGGTAGGGGATCAAATACTTATTTCTCTGTGCACAATGCAAATAAATATATATAATTTTGACTATGTGATTTTTTTTTAAATATAATCTATCTCTCACTGGTTAAAGTAACCTAGCCTAAAAATTCTAGACTGTTCATGTCTTTGACAGTGGGCAAACTTACAAAATCAGCAAGCGATCAAATACTTATTTCCTTCACTGTATGTACGTACCTAATAAAAAAAAAATAACATAATTACTTACCTATCCCCGTTCCCACGACGGTGGGGGATGCTTCTCCTCCTCTGCACTATCCCGTGAGTGACTCGGTGCAGACAGGCGCGATGACGTCACTACATCGCGCCTGCCTGCGCCGAGCCGCTCACAGCATAGTGAATGCTGGAGCGAGGCTCCATCATGCAACCCAATTGAATCTGCATCCTGCGGATGCAGGTTCAGTTGGAAACAGGACCAGCGAGGTCCACAGCGGCAGTTTTAGCGCTAGAGCGCTATTTATGTGCGGTTCGGGCGGCCATGGGCCCCCTGGGAGCCTCGGGCCCGGGGCGGCCCCCCGAACCACCCATATGATAATCCGCCATTGGTTTGTACAGTACTGCAGAATATCTTGACGCCATATAAGCAACAGAAAATAAACATTTGTTAATGGTAATATCCTGTGTTACCTGCCTCCAGGTTTATATTTCCAACAAGCATAAGAAAAATTAGAGATCCAATGGGCACAATCACTGCATAGTAAACATTGCTAGCTGATAAAATATTTATTTGACAAATAAAAAAGCATACAAAGCTTTTCGAGATAGATCCAACCTCTTGTCCAGGTACATTTTTTTTTATCCCTGTTTCCATTTATGTGAGGTCTCTATAGGAAGAGCTCGGCAGGCGGGTGCAGCAATCACGGATATTTGAAATATATGCTTCTCGGCAGTGGCTTGGCAGCCGAGGGACATGGCCACTTGATTTCTGAGCTCCGCCACTGCAACAGCTATTTATACAGTACGGCCCTTCTTATCTCACCACTTGGATCTCTGAGGATGCTAACTTACCAGATAATGACTAGATGCAAGAGATGCCTTAAACAAACTGGAAAGGCAAACTGGAGTTTTACTTCGATAAAGACAGAAACGGAGATGGCGTGGACTCTAGTGCTACCTCCCGCTCACATGCCTCCAGCCCGGGAAATCCACCATCTCCGCACTCATCCTGCTCCTCTCCTGGAAGAGGCTGCAAAACAAAGAGGACTCACAGAATATCCATCCTGTCCTTGTCCCAGGCTCCAGATACAGCCCTCTTCGCCATCTTTACCGTCAGTGAGCCCTGCAAAGCAAAGACTCATCCAGAACCTGTCTCTTCCGGAGATGGAGGTAACAGACAATGATATTCCTACTCTCCCTAGCATACCGATATCGGTTACAAAGGCCTTTGACAATATACATACCTACCACTTATAAACCAGCATCAGGGACTCTATTAAAAGAAATGCTGATCGCGTTTAGTGTTTCTATGCATAAAGAGATTGCTACTAGATTGGCCCCCATATACCCTACATTACAAGACCTGGGGAACAGAGTACATCATGTGGAGAGAAAAATGGGTGACTTTGCTAACTCCCATAATCACCTTGTGGACACCCACAATGACTTATCTGAGGAGATTGATAATTTGAAAGCTAAATTTATTGAGATGGAATAATGTGAAATTCCGTGGCATATATCAAGATATCCAACCTAACGATCTAGAACAATATATACAAGGCCTCATGATGGCTTTAATGCCGACATATTCTACTCACAAAATAGTAATTGACAGGGCGCATGGAGTACCCCACCCCAGTCATCTCCCAGACACCTTGCCAAGAGATTTACTTGCCCGCATCCATTTTTATCATATTAAAGAATCCCTGATGGCTATGGCAAGGAAACAGAGTGATTTGTATATAGTGGTGATGTACAAGGGGTGATTTAATGTCCAAAGTTTCAGACAACGTTAATATCTTACAGAACTGTTCTTTATTTATACTTGGTAAGATTATTACTACATTCTAGTGAAATTACAGAATATCTATAACTTTATTGAGTGTATTTGTTCACATTAGTGCTTATATGTCTCGTTATTATTATTATTATTATTACTGTACTATACTATTAACCCATGTCTTTTCAGTTTCCTTGGTTACCACCTATGTAGATTGCTTTGATGCATTGCAGGGTTTATCCAATGCTCTCATTAAGATTCCATTGAGCAGATATGTACACTTTGTTGAGTATTTTATTAGATTATTTACCTTAGCTGTCTATATGTTTTTGTGTTCCCTTTCTGTGTGTTACGTGACGTGGCGGATCCAAACAATGTGTGCTACCCCTTATTTTTGTTTTAAAGAGGCTCTGTCACCACATTATAAGTGGCCTATATTGTACATGATATGATCGGCGCTGTAATGTAGATTACAGCTGTATTTTTATTTAGAAAAATGATAATTTTTGACGGAGTTATGACCTATATTAGCTTTATGCTAATGAGTTTCTCAATGGACAACTAGGCGTGTTTTACTTTTTGGCCAAGTGGGCGTTGTGGAGAGAAGTGTATGACTCTGATCAATCAGCGTCATACACTTCTCCCCATTAATTTACACAGCACAGAGTGATATAGCTATGTCGCTATGTGCAGCCACATAAACACACTATAACGTTACTGCAGTGTCCTGACAATGAATAGACATTACCTCTAGCCAGGACGTGATGTGTATTCAGAATCCTGACACTTTGCTAATACAACCCCGACACTACAGCACAGGAAGCGTAATCTTGCGACATTACACTGTAAACTGTCATTTCAAACGAGATTACGCTTGCTGTGCTTATAACCTATTACTTTTTATAACGAACCCTACTCGAGTCTTTCCGAAACTTCTAGACGTGTTTGAGGAATTTGGAAGAATATTTAATTTTAAGATTCATTTGGAAAAGTCAGAAGTCCTTAATATAACTATCCCTAAAAGAGCCATAACTAAACTTAAAGAGGCTCTGTCACCACATTATAAGTGCCCTATCTCCTACATAATGAGATCGGCACTGTAATGTAGATAGCAACAGTATTTTTTATTTAGAAAAACGATCTATTTTCACCAAGTTATGAGCGATTTTAACTTTATGCTAATTACTTTCTTAATGCCCAAATGGGCGTGTTTTTACCAAGTGGGTGTTGTGGAGAGAAGTGTATGATGCTGACCACTCAGCGTCATTCACTTCTCTCCATTCATTTATTCAGCACATAGTGATCTAGCGAGATCATGCTGAGCTGTCACATACACCCACATTAACTCTACTGAAGTGTCAGCCAGGACGGGATGTCTATTCACAATCCCGACACTTCAGTAACGTTTGTGTGGGACTTACAGCACACCACATCAAGATCACGTTGTGCTGTCATTTACAGCGTGATCTCGCGAGATTACGCTTGCTGTGCTGTAAGTCACACACAAACGTTAGTGAAGTGTCGGGATTGTGAATAGACATCCCGTCCTGGCTGCAGGTGATGTCTATTCACTGTCAAGACACCTCAGTAATGTTAATGTGGGTGTATGTGACAGGACATAGTGAACAACTCAGGATCACTATGTGCTGAATGCATGAATGGAGAGAAGTGTATGACGCTGATTGGACGCTGTGGTATAAAACCTCTTTAATTCTGTACAAGATCCCTTTATTCTCTGGAACGCTCACAAGGCATACATGAGGGGATTGTTTATAAGATGGCTTCATAGAGCTAAAAAAGAAAGGGAACGCCAGTTTGACGAGATAATAACACGGATCCACAGCTTGGAATCTATCAACAAATCTACTTTATCATTAGACAACACTGAAAAGCTACGGAACCTCCGCATACAACTTAAAGATTGCCTATTGTATAAATATGAAAAGTTCAATACTACTCACAAGACAATAAGGACAGTAAACTTTTAGCACATAGACTAAAATCACGAGCTTTAAAAAGTAAAATCCAATTTCTTATCAATTCCCCTCATTCTACGAAGCTATATGCTCCTAAAGATATAGCAAATAAATAGGAGTTCAGTGCTCTATCATACTATAAAATCAACATAGGAAAGTCCCAGGTCTTACCTTTAAATTGCGCACCTATGGAATTGCTGTAAATGCAATCCCGCTTCTCTCTGGATTGGCAACAAATTTAGATCAAGTACTTGGGCATTAACATCACTACCAATATCTCTCGCTACCTCTCTATGATGTCATTAATGGAATCTGATATGTCACACTAATCTATACCAATGAAGTCTCCTGGATAGGCAGAATAGCAGCATTTAAAATGTTGGTTCTCCCTAAGTTATTGTACCTATTCAGGACATTACCGATAAAACTACCTTTATCCTTCTTCAACAACACACATAAATTGCTAAATTCTTACATATTGAATAAGGGTAAACCACGCATATCTGCCAAAATACTGAATAGAGGGAAGAAATTTGGAGGCTTACGCCTACCTAACATATATCACTACTATCTGGCCACTTAGTTATCCCAATTAAAGCTGGTGGATAGGGTCTAAATCCTAACGCTGGGTTCATTTAGAATTGCCCCTAGCCCCTACACACAACTTAAAGGCTCTACTAATAGAAAATCTAAGTCCCTGGAATGTACCCTACAATATGAATCTGCCATAAAAACAATACTTAGATGGTATTATACACTGGATAGGCTTCAACATATGTTTCCTGGAGTATCTCATCATTGTTGGAGGAACTGTGGAGGATGGGAATGCCCTTACTCATGAATATTTGGATCTCTTCCTTTGATTTAATCTCACAATTAGTGAGAGTACCAATCATTCCCATCCCTGTCCTTAGTGTTATTATTTTTGAATATTAATTCTATACCAACTAACGGTAGGGTTATAGCGGCTCATATCCTCCTTGCAACTCCATTGGTTATTACTAGATACTGGAAAAGCCAGATAAATCCTCCCTTACAAGAAATTATAGGACATGTTAATAGTACTCGCAAATGTGTCCCCTTGTAACTTGCTCCCCTCTATATACTATAAGCCCTAATGTAACATCTGTGGCCGGGGGTCGTCGTTCAGACTTACCTCTTGACGATCCCGGCCATGGACAACCCTCTTCACGGCGTCAGCTCCCTCCAGGGAGACACCGGCACTGTCTTCCGGGTCCTCGGACTGATTCCCGCAGGGCGCGCGCGCCCGTGCGTTGCGCGGCCTTAAAGGACCAGTACACGTCCAGCTGTCACCCATCAATTATCAGCCCTGCTGGACTATAATTAGGGGCTCTGCCCACTGGTTCCTTGCCTGAGCGTTGTTGTATACCTAAGTTTGTCTTGCAAAAGGTCTCCCAATGTTTTCCAGTTCCCAGTGTTACCCGTTCCTGCTGCCTGTATCCTGTATCCCGTGCTACCGCATCTACAAGTGAAAGTCAAGTCGTGTCTTCCCGCTGCATCTGCGGTGTCAACTGCTGTGAAAGTCAAGTCGTGCCTTCCCGCTGCATCCGCGGTGTCACCTGCTGTGAAAGTCAAGTCGTGTTCCCGCTACCGTCTACATTGCCTCAGGTACCCGTTCAGAACTATAGACATTGTTTTGTACCTTGTTGGCCAGCTGCTACTGCCCAGTGGGTCCACACACCGCGCCGTGACACCTAAAACACACTTTGGTTCATAAGCTGTCTGGGATATCTCTGCATCTTATATCATTATTTCGTTCTTCTGATGTAGTATTACCCGGTTATTTCCTTCATCATTGATGGAACTGTACACTGGTCATCATCATTATTCCCAAATAAGGGAATCCCAGTTGGACAGTTCCTTCGAATTCGGAGAAACTGTACAAAACTTGGGGATTTCAAGCAAAAGGCCTCAGATTTATCTGAACGGTTTCAGATGAGGGGCTATTCAAACAAATCCATTAAATATGGCTATAACAAGGCCCTAAGAAACAATAGGGAAGATACCCTGCATAGATATGGCTCCCATTGGGATTTGTTACGCAACCTTATGTTAAGGAATTGGTCACATTGGGTCACATTGGGTCAATAGTAGGTGACTTCCCTAGTATGGTCCCAAAAAAAGCACCAACATTAAAAGATCTTTTAGTAAATTCGGAGTTCAAGAGGAAAACACAGGAACCTGAATCTTGGCTAAGTAGTCGCCCAAAGGGGATGTATAAATGTGGATCTTGCAATTTTTGTAAATATGTATCCAAAACAAACATATTCACTGATTCGGAACATAAAAAGGATCATTACAAGATTCTTACATTTATTAACTGTCGCTCCAGCATGGTAGTGTACTCTATTACATGTCCATGTGGAAAGATGTACATTGGCAAAACAAAGCGTGAATTACAAAAACGCATTAGCGAACACATCTCAGACATAAGAAGGGGTGAGATAAAGAATCCACTGGCAGTCCATTTTAAGACCCATCACCAACAATCTCCAAAGGGTTTGCAATTTATGGGGATATACCGGCTGCAGGAAGATTGTAGGGGAGGTGATAGAAATAAACTACTTCTCCAAAAAGAGACCATGTGGATCTAAACTCTAGGCACTCTATCTCCTAGAGGTTTAAATAATGAAATCAAGTTCAATAGGTTTCTTTAACTCCACTTGGGTCACTGTTTTATACAATAGACCCTTCCCTCCTCATCAAATGCGCTGGATTAATTCTGGATTTCTGCCATGGATGGTGGGGACCCGGTCAATGGCCATATTTGGCCCTTGACTGGCTCCCTGCCTTCTATGGCTGACCCTGGTAGTCATATTTGGTGCATTTTTACTTTTCCACCCCCCTTTTGGGGCAACCTTGGCATGTGTGTGGGTGGGTCCGATTTCCGCTGGGTTGGCTGTATACCAGCGATACAGTGGACTTGCATCCCCTCATTCCTTGCCATATTTGATAAATGATATTCTACCTCCTCCCTTACCCCTCATTGCCTTAGGGGGAAAATATGTTTCTCTATTTGTTTTATATTTTATAATATAAGGGAGGATGGGATTTGGTTAGACAAATGAATTCTATGGTAAAAGAATTCTATATATCTGGATTATACATATATATCTGTGTTTTCCTTTGTCTGTATTTAGCCAACCTTTCGCCACAATGAATACCGCATATATTTCCATACTATATGCCTTGGGATTTTATTCATTTTTATTTTACTTAATTTTTTATTTTTCTATTTGTTTTTAATATTTATTTATTATTTTTATTTTATTTTATTTTATTATTTTTTATTTTCATATTCATATTTATTTTTGTTTAGTTATTTTCTTTCATCCCTAGGGAGAGCCATACCTCACTCAGTGGAATACGATTACAGTGTATCCGCAATATTCTTTATATAAAGGAATAAGGGGTATTTAGTACCCTGCGAGTTATATAATTTTTGTTATATTTTGATTACAATGATCACCTTTTGCTGTGTAATGTACACTCACTTCAATTTTGATCAAATTATTATACCAAATAATGCCCTGTATGGAAATGATTGGAACGTTTAAATAGGCTGTGTACCTTTAAATGTCTACTATAAAAATAGGTGCCTCTGTGAACATGACTCACCGGCTCTGATGAAGTCCCAGCTGGGATGAAACGTGTTAGCCAAGCCAATATACTTTCAGCATGGTTGTTTGTAGCACCATGCCACAAACCATGCTTTTGACAACTACTACACTGGCCTCCTCTCACATCTCTGTACTTAAAACCGAAAAACCTCCGTCACAGACGAGGAACGGGATTCAATTCCCAAAAGAAATTGAGCCGCTGCTCTATATTGAAACACCTTATTTGAATGCGTGCATGCTGCTACTTACCTGTATTTGGGCCTGGGAGATAACCCACATCGTCACGGACAAGAAAGGAAGAGAGAGATCTATTCTTTGAATAAATTTGAGCTGCTGCTGAATCTGGAGAATTCTATCAAAAACTGATGCATATCGCTACCTACCCGTATTAAGCTCTGAGAGTGATAGTTCATGGGGTTCGGATTGGTGAACCAACAACAGATTAGTATAATGGAACTTACTCCCGATATCCTATACGCTCACTACTAATTCCACTCTGTAGAATGTAGTTGGGTTCACGTAATCTGCTTATCATCCATGCATCTCGGCCAGGTCCAGCATAGTTACAGTTCTCTTGTCGGAATGACAGTACATGTAGTTTGACCAATTTACATATCGTATGTTTTATATATATATGTGGATATATTTCTAATTGAAGATACTACTTTTCAGCCGTACGTAGTGGGGAATTTCTCTAATTTAATATTAGGTGATGTTGGCCCTTATTGTATATTTAGGGTTTTCTTTATACAATTAATTTGCTATGTTTCCACATATTGTTATCTCTCAATATATAACTGTACGCTATTTTGTGTCTGAATAGTCTTATTACCTGGCCAGGTCATTTTTAAATTGTATCTATTTCTATTGTTCAGGAATTCACCTATATGAAAAGGTTTGCCATTTTTTCCTTTTTTCTATAAATAAATAATTATATATTTCTATACTACAATTTTTACACCCTTATGAGTGCTTGATATGTCCTGGATAGCTTTTTTGTTTTTTGTTTTATACTTTGTATTACCATCATAACTCCTAGCATTGAATTTCCTTGCTTTATGATATTTACTGTCTTGTTAATTTTATCTGTATTGAATTGTAACAGTGTATTTGATATACGCAATTTCTTATGTTTTGTAAAAAAAAATAATTGTTCAATAAAAACTTATTGATTGAAATATACGCTTCTCAGAGTTGTGCCCTATTGCGCAAATCCATCTGGTTAGCAGATGTACTACTCTCCATTTATACTTTGATTGGGGTCGTTTTAAATTATGGAGCGCATCTTGTGTTTTTTTTTTTGTCCAGCTTTATAATCCTGTATTCAGGAGCGGATTAAGGGTACCATGGGCCCCGAGCACTTTTTCAGGCTTGGGCCCCCCACCCCGAACTCCAAAGACGCTGTACTGTATATATTTGCAGATTTCTGTTTAGGCAGACACAGATCTGGCACAGTTTTAATTTAGCTGTAAAAGCAGAATGAGCCATGTAGAAGAAAGAAAACAGAATACTTTGAGACACTGAAGTGGTCAGGAGCTTTATAACGTTTTATTTTTACGTCAATGGAGTGGTGTGTGAAGGATTATTTTTTGCGGGAGGAGTTATAGTTTTTATTGGCACCATGTAAAGTACCATATAATTGGTGAATAGGAAAAAACTGAGATCCCTCCATGGTTTTTTGGATTTAGTTTTTACTGTATATATTTACCTTCCCTTAAGGTAAAAGTAGATTTAACATATACTTTTACCTTAAGAGAAGGTAGATATATACAGACCCAGAACCAATCTCAGCACATATATACAGCACCAGAACAAAGCTCAGTACATATATACAACAGCAGAACCAAGCTCAGTACATATATACAGCACTAGAACAAAGCTCAGTACATAAATACAGCCCCAGAACCAAGCTCAGTACATATATATATAGCACCAGAACCAAGCTCAGTACATATATACATCCCCAGAACAAAGCTCAGTACATATATATATATATATATATATATATATATACACACACACACAGAACCAGAACCAAGCTCAATACATATATACAGCACCAGAACAAATATAGTTCAGTAAAGATATAATTTGCAAATTCAGTTTAACCCCTGCTGTATAAATTTGTACGACATAAAACGACAACTCCCGGTATAGCCTGAACAATGGTTAGGATATGCTGAGAGTTGCTGTTTAACAAAAAAGAATGATACCATCCACCATCCGTCATCTCGCTGCAGATCATACAGTGACTACAGTACTGATCAGTCACAGGGAGACTTTTCTCTTTTCTTCTCTATCCGGTCCAGACCTCTATGATACCTTCTCTCAGGCACATCCCATTTATGCAGTTCACAGCTCAGATGTCTTCGGCTCCTCACTTTCCAACATTTCCGCACCTGTAAACGAAGACAAAATTCTCATGATGCCACACTCTATGCTTCTAAATATAATAGTATCATACAATGAAAATAATAGTACTATACAATGTACTCCAGAATATAATAGTATTATACACTGCGCCCCTGAATATAATAGTACTATACACTGTGCCCCTGAATATAATAGTACTATACACTGCGCCCGTGAATATATATATGTGTGTGTGTGTGTGTGTGTGTGTGTTTGTGTATGTCTGTGTATATGTGTGTATAGGAGACAACATATCTATAGCACTACGACCCTCTTAACTATGGATAGGATTAGATACAGTGGCTGAGCACAGTATCACACATGATAGGATTAGATACAATAGCTCAACAGACAGTATCACACATTATAGGATTATTCGTCCAATAAGAGACAGCACTCCAATTTGTGATAGAAAAAACGGCTTTTTATTAGCCCCTGTGCGACGTTTCGGCTCTTTACATGGAGCCTTTCTCAAGCACACAAACAGTGTAAAAGCATGTGCTGTATATGGAGACCACACAACTGGTCTCATTAGGCAAGTGATTTAACATAAAACATAAATAAGTACAAAGATACAGTCATGTTGCATCAGTAAAAGTTATAAAATACAAAGAAGTGCCATTGTGTATATATGATGGTCCTCAGATCAATCCGGGCCATCCAGTTTACAGTAGAAAAAATGCTAATTAGTGAACAACTTTAAAAAAAGTGCAGGTGCACATAATATAACAATTTAAAAACATGAGCCTTGTGTTTACCTCGGATCCATTTGTTCGGGTTGTAGTTCCGGCGCCTGAAAAGTGGGGTGGCGACTATCTATGACAGAGTAGTCTCTTGCTACAGCGCACTTTCGTGCATGCGCAGTACCACCATGAGGCAGGCGGCGGCCATCTTAGTACAGCATACAAGGCCAGCAGCGGCCATGTTTGTATAATCTTATTGTCAAAATGAAAACGTTATTCTAGGAACCGTGCATATAGTCGGTTGCGTCCATGTACAGCATAAAGGGAACTTAGAAGATACCAAAAAAAAAAAAAATGCAATTTAATGGAGATGACAGGGAATACACCCAGCCACCAATCATAACTGCACTGTGAGATATAGACTAGTAACTTTAAGAGTCAAGAATATGTTGCGCTGAAGATGCGCATATAAATGAGATCAGTTGATAAAGAGACTTAAAGAGGCTCTGTCACCAGATTTTGCAACCCCTATCTGCTATTGCAGCAGATAGGCGCTGCAATGTAGATTACAGTAACGTTTTTATTTTTAAAAAACGAGCATTTTTGGCCAAGTTATGACCATTTTTGTAATTATGCAAATGAGGCTTGCAAAAGTCCAAGTGGGTGTGTTTAAAAGTAAAAGTCCAAGTGGGCGTGTATTATGTGCGTACATCGGGGCGTTTTTAATACTTTCACTAGCTGGGCGCTCTGAAGAGAAGTAACATCCTCTTCTCTTCAGAACGCCCAGCTTCTGACAGTGCAGATCTGTGACGTCACTCACAGGTCCTGCATCGTGACGGCCACATCGGCACCAGACGCTACAGTTGATTCTGCAGCAGCATCAGCGTTTGCAGGTAAGATCGACTTACCTGCAAACGCTGATGCTGCTGCAGAATCAACTGTAGCCTCTGGTGCCGATGTGGCCGTCACGATGCAGGACCTGTGAGTGACGTCACAGATCTGCACTGCCAGAAGCTGGGCGTTCTGAAGAGAAGAGGATGTTACTTCTCTTCAAAGCGCCCAGCTAGTAAAAGTATTAAAAACGCCCCGATGTACGCACATAATACACACCCACTTGGACTTTTACTTTTAAACACACCCACTTGGATTTTTGCAAGCCTCATTTGCATAACTACAAAAATGGTCATAACTTGGCCAAAAATGCTCGTTTTTTAAAAATAAAAACGTTACTGTAATCTACATTGCAGCGCCGATCTGCTGCAATAGCAGATAGGGGTTGCAAAATCTGGTGACAGAGCCTCTTTAAGGTAGCCATTTATAGATAAAAAACGGCAAAATAAAAGGGAAGACAGTCATCATACATATCCAGAAAGGATTATGATGATTATGATAATGTTACCCCTGGGAAAATAGCAAAAAAAACCAAAAGTTCTAAAAACGCATGAAAAACGCTGTACAAACGCATGGTGTGCACAATACCCTTGGGAAAAAAAAGACAAAATAAACATTTTAAAAAAAAATTCTATTTTTTTTCTCCTTCCCCTATCTTTTTATTTTTTTTATCTCCAAAAACCCTTTGGTAGATATATTCATATATAAAGTATTATTTAATGCAATTGAATAAGATCCCACAAGAGGCAAATCATAACAATGTGATAAAGATGGTCCGATACACCGAAATTGTGGATCCAAGGTAAAACACAAGTGATACTTGATATTTTCTGTTTATCAGAGATCTGGAAGAAATGAAATAGATAAGGTTACAAATTTGGTAGATTTTACACTGGTTCATATACAGGAAGACCTATGAACAATACATCCCCACGGAGTGTAAGCAGACCCCTAGACTACACCGTGCGTTATGAAGTCAACATTGAGACCCCTAGGTCTCAATGTTTGCAATCTCTCAATCCATTGAAGCTCTCTATATTTGAGAGATTTAATACGGTCTCCACCTCTACGTAACATTGGTACATGGTCTATCAAATATACTAGTATATATTTTTCCGTGTGTCCAGCTTCTATATAATGCTTGGACACAGGAAGGTCCATACGTTTTTTGCGGATCGTGTAGCGGTGTTGATTTAACCGTGTTTTGAATTCGAGCGAAGTTTCTCCAACATAGAGAAGGTGGCATGGACATTCTAGTACATATATGACATGGTCTGAGTTACAATTTAAGTAGAACCTAATATCATGTATCACACATGATAGGATTAGATACAGTAGCTCAACAGACAGTATCACACATTATAGGATTAGATACAGTAGCTCAACAGACAGTATCACACATGATAGGATTAGATACAGTGGCTCAGCAGACAGTATCACACATGATAGGATTAGATATAGGGATCAGCTCGCTGACATTGCGGTTCCAGCGCTGGACCCAGAAAAGGTAAGTATAAGAATTGTTTTGCTTTTTTATGTGTTACTAATTATTTTTGTGTGTTTGTGTTATTTTACAGGTTCGGCTGTTGGACTACGTCGGATTCGAGGACTACTTCAATGACTTTTATTCCTACATTTCCCGGAGGAATAACAAAGGAACGGCACAATACAAAAGTTCTAAGAAACGATGCTCTAGAATTGTTATATTATGGGGATTGCAAAAAGTTACTAAAATAGACCTGTCAGGAGACAGGTTCTCTTTAATTAGCGAAGGTTTCAGATAGGACTAGGTTGTCGATGGGTGCATAGATAGGGGCCCAACCCACCATAAACTGTGAAGATGTATAACACACACAAATTGGAGTAGACTGCAAAAAGAAAATTTTATTTTATGCCAGTGTGCAACGTTTCAGTCTGTACTCAGACTTTCATCAGGCACATGTACAGATTAACTCCATATGATACAAAATATAATGTCATCAACTGTATAATCACACATACATATGCATATATACATATATGTATACACTCCTGTATTCGTAAAGGGAATAGGGAAAGGAAAGGGCTGAATCAGGAATGAAAATGGGCTAGGTCATCGCAAGTAATATACAGTACATAGTACAGCATAGACATTTTTTACAGAATATCTGAACAGGTGGTATAGTATAAAAGTTTAATATAGTGATGTAATATCGACATCCTGTAATCCTACTAAGTGATTGTTGATAGGAATGGTGTGATCTCAATAGGTTCATATTTTAGTATGTAACGATCCATCTATGTATAATGTAAAAGGGAACCTGTCACCAGCATTTCACCTATTGAACTTTACTTATCCCTCGCTGGCCGCTGCTATCAAAGGTGCATTGCTATTATCCCCTCTCTTAAACTCCTCCTCCGACTGAAAATAACGGTCTGCAAACATTTTGTGCCTTTTATCGTAATAATATCGTAATCATATATTACGTATATTTATATATACGTATATATACGTATATATATATACGTGTATATATATATATATATATATATATCTCGTAATAATCTGGTGTCCCTTTGTGCGCACACACCAGAAGAGGACATCAATGCACAAATGCAGGATTTTGTGTGCTGGGGGAAGGCGAGGAGCTGTCAATCAAAAGTAAGGAGGCGGGGTAAACTCAGAAAGACTTGAGGAATGAAGATATGACTCTTTTCAAACGAAGATTTGGCTCTTTTCAAACGAAAATATGACTCTTTTGTGCTCATTAGCATACGGTGTGGGAACATAAAAAAACTGAATACTAAAGTTATAGAGCCGACTAAGACAACAATTATAGGTTATATAGAAATTATTTTTCACCCACTACCACCTGGTATTGTTGGTGTAATAGGTGAAATGCTGGTGACAGGTTCCCTTTAAGGACCAGTTGGAATCCTCTAGATTTGTAAAGTCACTAGTATGAAAAAAGTCAACACCTAGGCAATATCGGAGAATAATATGGTATTGTAGATAGAGTAATAAACACTACACATCATAAAGGGGAAATGTAAATCAGTCGCCAACAGCACATATAGTGACAACATACAGAGTCAAGTTCTGTGGATTACAGCATATACAAAGGGATAATTTCCATATTTTACATATACTTACCTATAGTATACTGGGCGAACGGATTGATGGCGCAGAGTATTGCGGGTTCCCGCTATGGATACGGTCACTGAGTGGTAACAGCGTCCTCCATTTATGGACCGCCGCAAAAATCCTGGCATATCACCTAGAGTGAAAGACGAGAGAGCATATAGTGTGAGTTCACATCAAAGGGAGGAGATATCAGTCGCTGATGACTGGTAAGTAATTTAACTATGGCAACTGTGTGATAGTAATGGGGGGATCTCTAGCCTGCATATAATATATACTAAGGGAGAAGGGTCTCTAGCCTGCATTTAATGTATAGTTAGGGTAGCATCTCTAGCCTGCATATAATATATAGTAGGGGGGGTTCTCTAGCCTGCATGTAATATATAATAAGGGTGGGAGAGGGGTCTCTATCCTGGATGTAATATATACTAATAAGGGTGAGGGTCTCTAGCCTGCATGTAAAATATGGTAAGGGAGAGAGGGGTTAATAGCCTGCATGTAATATATAGTAAGGGGGGGGGTTCTGTAGCCTGCATATATAGTAAGGGGAGAGAGGGGCCTCTAGCCTGCATGTAATAAATAGCATGGGGAGAGAGGGATGTCTAACCTGCATGTAATACATAATAAGGGGGAGAGGGACCTCTAGCCTGCATGTAATACATAATAAGGGGGAAGAAGGGTCTCTAGCCTACATATATATATATATATATATATATATATATATATATATATAATAGTTGCCAAATTTAGAATTTTTTTCCCAGGGACACTTAGGTTGTGACATCTTTGGTGGGTTTGTCTTATGGTGTGTGGCTTATCAGGTGGGTGTGGCTAGTGGGGCATGGCTTTCTTCACAGAATTTCTGCATACAAATAAACAAAAAATGCTGCACTACTTTGGCTGACAACTACTATGGTGGCCAGTATCTCTCTCTGGTTATCCAGTTCTTTATAGGCAAGTGATGTCTCACTTTCTCACTAGGGCTAAGGATATGTGCTAACCACTACTGGCAGCGTAAAAACCAGTGTAGATAGTGCCTGTGTAGCGCCCATGGCCGCGGGCCGTCGGGTTTACTCACCTCCCGACGCCCGCAGCCATGGATCTGTGAGCGCTGGCCACCTTCTCCCTCCTAGGAGATGCCAGCGCTCATTTTCGCTCCGTTCGGCTGGATCCCGTAGGGTGCGCGCGCACTCTCGCGCCCGACCTTAAAGGCGCAATTAGGAAATCGTCATCACCATCAACTGCCACGATTTCCTGGTCTATAAGAAGGCCCCTGGCCTTCTAATCCTTGCCTGAGCGTTGTTAGTCTTTCCCAGTCTGTCTCGCAAATGGTTCCTTAGTGTCTCCCGTTCCAGCTGTTACCCGTGCCCTGTTACCGTTCCTGTACTCCGTATTGTTCCTGTGCCTACCCGCGTTCAAGTGTCTTCTGCCACGTCAAGTGCCATCTGCCACATCAAGTGCCATCTGCCACGTCAAGTGTCTTCTGCCACGTCAAGTGCCATCTGCCACGTCAAGTGCCATCTGCCATGTCAAGTGCCATCTGCCACATCAAGTGTCTTCTGCCACGTCAAGTGCCATCTGCCACGTCAAGTGCCATCGGATACTGCCCGCCACGTCTGGCGCCACTTGCCGCACCGGCCTCCATCCGTGCTGAAGCCACAGCCACTGCCCGGACTATTTCATGTACCCAAGCATACTGTCTACCATTTACTTCTGCTTAGACTGTGACCTGGTCAGCTGCCTCCCCGCTACGGCGGAGCGGCCTTGTGGGTCCACATACCCTGTGCCCGTGACAGCCTGTCACGAGGCGGGGTGTGGACCCACTGGGCCGTACCGCGTAGCGGGATGGCATCTGGCCAAACAGGTATGGTACAAAGTCTATAGTTCAGAAAAGGGTACCTGAGGCTATGTAGACAGCAGCAAGGCAGGCTCGGCTTGGACCAGGCGGCAGGTAGACGTCAGGCGTGCAGCAGCAGAACCGGCGTGGAGATGAAGCACAACACGACAACAGCTCAGCACGGAAGTAGACCAGGATGGTACAAATAGCACGGGAAACAGTATACAGGTACGTTGATCACTGAGAAGCTGGAAGACACTTAGGAGGCCTTTCGCAACACAGACTAAGGGAAACAAAAACACTCAGGCATAGAAGCAGGGGGCTGGACCCCTCTTATAGTCCAGGGTACTCACGGGTCAAAGTTCATCACAAGTTTCGGTGCGCGCGCTGCCCCTTTAAGAGCGGGTTCCGGCTGAGGTGAGTGGACGCGAGCGCTGGCATCTCCTGAGGAGGAGGCTGGGACCAGTGCTTGCCTACTCGTGACTGCGGCTGTCAGGGGGAGGTTAGTGCTGACGGCCCGCAGCCACGGACATTACTGTATCCCCCTCTTACGCCCTCTCTTCTTGGGACCAGAGCGATAGAGAAACTTTTTCAGAAGAGTGGGGGCATTCAGAAATCCCCTGCACGTACTTGCGTCTCCATGGAACCGAGAAGGTAATGGCAGCGAGAACCAGGAATCCGAACTGGAACCGCCAGAAGAATAGCAGGAGGGTCGGTCGGGGGAGCTTGTATAGACGAAATAGAAGCAGTTAGCGCCCCTAGCTGCTGCGCCATGGAGTCCACCGCCACAAGAAGTTGATCCTGTCCTGTTCGGAGATCCTGCAGGTCCGCCTGCATGGCTTGGGAGGGTGACATGCCCTTAAATTGACCAGCAGGTTCCATGGCCTGAGTGTACTGTCACAAGGCGGGGTGTGGACCCACTAGGCCGTACCACGTAGCGGGAGGGCAGCTGGCCAAACAGGTATGGTACAAAGTCTATAGTCCAGAAAAGGGTACCTGAGGCAATGTAGACAGCAGCAAGGCAGGTTGGCTGGGACCAGGTGGCAGGTAGACGTCAGGTGTGGAGCACCAGAACAGGCGTGGAGATGAAGCACAACACGACAACAGCTCAGCACGGCAGTAGACCAGGATACAGGTACGGGGAACACTGGCAAACTGGAAGACAGTTAGGAGACTTTTCGCAAGACAGACTAAGGGAAACAACAATACTCAGGTATAGAAGCAGGGGGCTGGACCCCTCTTATAGTCAAGGGTACTCACGGATCAAAGTTCATCACAAGTTCCTGTGCGCGCTTCCCCTTTAAGAGCGGGCATGCGCACCCTACGGGATCCGGCTGAGGTGAGTGGACGCGAGAGCTTCTCATCTCCTGAGGAGGAGGCTGGGGCCAGCGCTTGCCGACTCGAGGCTGCGGCTGTCAGAGGGAGGTTGGAGCTGACGGCCCGCAGCCACGGACATTACAGTGCCACACTCAGTGCCCCTTGTAGATGGTGCTCCACACTGCCCCCTTTTTACATAGTGCCGCACAACCCCCCTGTAGATAGAGCCACACAGCTCCCCTGTACATAGAGCCACAGTCCCCCTGTAGATAGAGCCACACAGCCCCCTTGTAGATGATGCCACATTGTCTCCCTGTAGATAATGCCACACACACACAAACATCCCTATGTAGATAATGCCACACACACCTACCTGTAGCAAGTGCCACATACTCCCCCTGTAGATAGTGCCACACACTCCCCCTGTAGAAAGCGCCACACCCTACTCCCTGTAGATAAAGCCATTGTGGCTCCCTCTAGGAGGGGAATCGCCAGCCAGACCATTTCCGATGGTCTTGTCAGGAATTCCTCACCTAGAGGAGTTTCCCCAGGGCTATTCCCCAAGGCTATTCCCCGGGCGACGTATCCCACTGTATGACCTACAGTGGGATACGTTTTGGCTAAATAGATCAAAATCCATGGCATTAACTGGTCTCTGCCTGCTCCATGGTTTCATTCACTGCAATTGACATCAGCACTAAAATCAGTTAATGCGTATAACGTACAAATGTGAGCGCACCACTTTCCGTTGCCCACCCCAGGTAACGGAGGGGGGGGGGCAGACATCTTAGCTGTATGGGTACCAGAAATTGCCTGCCATATATCCAGGTAGTAGACTAGGGTCACTTTTTGGGTATTTCTTAACTCAGGAGAAATTGCCCGATAAATTGTAAGGTGTCTTTCTCTGCTTTCATGTTCTCTGTCTGAAAAAATGTCCTATAAATGACATATTTGTGAAAAAAGTTGAAAATCTAATTTTTCACTTCTGTTTTGCACTAATTCCTGCAAAAACAAACAAACATTGGGCCAAAAAATCGATTACATCCCTAGATAAATCCTGCTAGGGATGTAGTTCTCAAAATGGGGTCACTTCTGGGGATTTTTCATTGTTCTGGCAGCATAGAGACTCTTCAAACATCAAATAGGTCCATTGAACCATTCATGCAAAAATTGGGCTTCAAAAGCCTTATGGGGCTCCTTCGCTTACAGGCCCTGACGTGTACAGACAGCAGAGTTAGGCCACTTTGGGGATGTTTTTGAACTTAGGAGAAATAGTCCAACAAATGTTAAGGTATCTTTCTCTGCTTTCATGCTCTGTGTAAGGGAAAAATATGACCTATAAATGACACATTTGTGAAAAAATAGAACATTTAAATATATTACTCCTTATTTGCACTAATTCCTGCCAAAAACCATGGTGCAAAAATACTGATCACACCCTTAAAGGCAATGTGTTGCCAGAAAAACATGTTTTTTTAAAAAAAATTAAACATGTAGTGTGTGGGTGATTAAACATTGTTCAAATTTTTTTTATTTTTTTCACTAGTCAGGAAATATTATAAATTAATTCTAATTTATAATATTACCCATTTCTGGTCACTAGATGGAGCTATTCCCAAAATTGCAGCATTGCAACATTGGGTGAAAAGCCCTCGCTCTAGTGAGCTCTCAGCATCCCCCCCTCCTTTATCCTGGCTAGTGCCGGGATAAACGAGGGGTTTGAACGGTGTAACCTCCTACACTGTGTGTCGCCATTTTATGAGCTAACACACAGTGTAGTAGGTTTACATACAGTAGTAAACACACACAAACACGGAACATACATTTAAATCTCTTACCTGCTCCTGCCGCCGCGGCTCCCTCCGGCCCGTCCGCTCCGTCTGCTGCCGCTGGTGCAAGTGCACAAGTCCGGAAGCCGCGACCGGAAGTAGTAATATTATTGTCCGGCCGCGACTTCCGGTCCACAGGAAAATGGCGCCGGACGGCGCCAATTTCAAATTGGACTGTGTGGGAGCGGCGCATGCGCAGTTCCCACACAGACGCCGTACACACAAGTGAATGGGACGGGAGCCGTTCGCAGTCCCTATGGGACTGTGGCTGCTGTATTCCATGTCTGTATGTGTCGTTAATCGACACATACAGAAATGGAACAAAAAATGGCAGCCCCCATAGGGAAGAAAAAGTGTAAAAATAAGAAAAAGTAAAACACAAACACACAAATAAATATAAACGTTTTTAATAAAGCACTAACATCTTTAACATATAAAAAAATTATTTGTGATGACACTGTTCCTTTAAATAAATTACTTGACAGGTGTTACTTTCAAAATGGGGTCACTTTTCCGGGGTTGCCAGTATACTAGTACCTTAGGGGTTCTGCACATACAACAGGGTACCCCGAAAACTTTTTGAGCAAAATCTGCACTTCAAAAGCCAAATGACTCTCCTTCCCTTCTGAGCCATGTACCCAAACAGCAGTTTACAACCTCCTATGCGGTATTGTGTACAAATTGCTTAACAAATTGTGTGGTTCTTTGCATCCTATAGTCCTTGTTACAATGAAAAAATTTGCGCCAAATCTACATATTATTGGCAAAAGTAGAATTTTTAATTTTCAAGGTCCAATATTAAAAAATACATTAAAACACCTGTAAGGTCAAAACGCTGGCCACACTTCTATATGAATTATTTGAGGGTGCAGTTTCCAGAACTGGGTCAGTTTTCAAAGGTTTTAAGGGTATGTTCACACAGAAACTCAAAAACGTCTCAAAATACTGAGCTGTTTTCAAGGGAAAACAGCTCCTGATTTTCAGGCGTTTTTGAAGCCACTCGCGATTTTTCGCTGCGTTTTTTACGGCCGTTTTTGGAGCTTGTTTCGATAGAGTCAATGAAAAATGGCTCCAAAAACGTCCCAAGAAGTGACCTGCACTTTTTTTCGCAGCCGTTTTTTTACGCGGCCGTTTTTCAAAAAACATAAAAAAAACGCTGCTAAAAACGCTCCGTCGGAACAGAACGCCGTTTTCTGCTTCTGATTTTTCGCCCGTTTTTCGGGCGTTAACGGCCCGAAAAATGGCCGAAAATAGGCCGTGTGAACATATCCTAACTGTACTGGTACCTCAGGAGCTCTACAAACAACATATTGTCATACACGGGAAGAATTGCGTAACAAATTGTGGTGTGCTTTTCTCCTATGGTCCTTGAAAGGTGTTTGTTTTTTAATGTTTTAGCACTTGAAGACTTCAGTGCAGTATTATATATGGTCCTGGATTACTACAAAAATACAAATGAGTAATACAGACTGTTTAATCCAGTATGTTCTGAAATGTAAATTATATAGACAAGTCACCTCCAACATGTAGTTCTCAAGCTGTTGCAAGATTACAACTTGGCTGCCAGGGCATTATGGGGTTTATAGTTTTCCAACAGCTGGAGGCATACTACTTTTGTTGAAAACCTATATTGTACCTATAAAAATTACATTATTGTAGACGTATATAATAAGTATATAACCTAAAAAAGAAGATGCCAATGAACTAGAAATATGAGAAAATAGAAAAATACTTTATTGAAGATAACACATGAATATACAATGATTAAAAAAGAATCCATAAACCAACAGGTTAAAAGAGACATACAAGCCATGCAACTTACAGGGTAAATAAGCCATGTAAATATAAATACTAAATGCCTGGTGGCATAACCTGGCACTGGATACGTCTGCAAGCTATAGCTGCCCTAATGGTTACAAGTGATGGAAGTGTGTGCCATATAAAATGGTCTAAGAATGAGTAATCAAGTGCGTATAAATAACACATCAGGGAAATAGACAGTGCTGATGTATAAAAAATGTTCACAACAAGTGATGACAATTGAACATACCCATATTAAGTCCAGGCTAAAATGCACAGCGAGATGTCTGCCCCAACGCACGTTTCGGCGCAACTGCCTTCGTCTGGGGGTGGCATTGGACAGTGCATGTACCACTTTTAAGGGAGGAGCCGACCAATCATGGAGTATCCAAATCAGGGATCCCAGATGTAAAGGTATAATTGTATATCGCCACATAATTACCGGTCGCTGCCTCGAGGTGAAACAAGATGGCCGCGCCTACCGGAAACGTCGAACACGAGGGGCCGGAGCCGGATACACGTCACCGTGTCACCTGAAGCGGTCACGTGAGTCCGAGGTCCGGCGCGTCATGAGCGGCGGAACGGAGGCCGGCCATTCGTCCACCAATCAGGGGAGCGACGCAGCGAGGAGACAGGTAACCTTTGTAAACACGGCCATGGTCCCAAATGAGACTTTGGAAACCAGTGAGAGACATTGTGACATAAATGTATATAAATTATGAAAAAGCAGACATGAGTAAGGCATCATTTTGAAATATCACAAAAACATTACAAACAACATAAGCACAATAATCATAAGTTATCAGACCTATAATTGTAAAAATGAATAAAATGAATAAATAAGTGCAACGTGCGTGGAAGTGAGGGGATTGGTGTGTGTGAGAGTGAAAATATAGATTATAATACAGAAGGCAGTGAATAAAGTGAAAAAATGAGTAGGAAGTGTGAAAACGAAAGTGATATGAAGGAACAAAATAAATGTTGAAGATGTGATAAGAAGAATTCTTGATTGGATAAAAAATCCACTATACGATAAAAGAAAATGTGAGACCATATGGAAAGTGCATGATAATGCATCAAAAAGTGCAAAGTGAATAAGATAAAATATTTATTCATATACAAATATCATTATAGGACATTTTATATGGATGAACAATAATAATACACTGGTTATTGTATTAAGAACAAGATGACCATGACAGCAAACATAAAAACGATCTCCATGATGACGTATATAATAAGTAATCTAGAATTATTTTCTGTTCTGCATTATACATCCTAAAAAGTGGAACTAATATTTGCATAACTTTAGTGTCTACCATTGAAAAAATAAATAAATCTATATTTACCTCTAGCGGATTGTGCACGGTTTTAATGGTAGAGGGCAGCTGACCTGATTAATGTGGCCAAGTAGATGTGTCTGTTTTAAAATTTGGGTTACATCAGAACAAATGACAAAGCTTATCTCCTTTAACACAATGTGGTGTTATATTTTAAACCCAGACATTATGAATCAGCATTCTGCCTTCTTCATGTTCATTTACCTAAGAAGATAAATTACAATGATATACAATGTGAGTTCCAGTACTTTGACAGTAAACTATGAATATTAGGGTTGTGAAGTATGTGTGTCAGTGCCTTTCTGGAGTAATGTGACACGCTCTGGATCTATTTCCAGGAATAATAAAGAAGCCAGCCTTCATAATTAGTAGCAGAAAGCCAGTTCTTTTTTTGCCAATATTTATTTTTTCAAAGATTCAGCAAGATTAATAATTTTAAGGGATTGTTTTACTTATTATTTCAAGCTAAAGTAAAAAGCTTCCTCTAACCACACCTTAAACTTAAATTAAGTAATTAAGTCTTCTCGTATAATGAGAATTCAGTCTTAAAGCGACTCTCCGGTCTTAAGACAAAATTATAAATGTGAAGGGGTATATGGAGTAATATTATCTGGTGCCCCGCAGTTGTCCCCCTATGCTCTGGATCCGTCGTTTTAGGGTCCTTTCTGTGCTGTCCCAAAAAAGTTGCAGCACTTCTTAGACTACGAGTCTGAGACACTCCCACTGTTCTCGGATTGGCTTAAGCTGATCATGTGAGCAGATCTGTCCAATCCGTGAACAGAGGGAGTGTCTTAGTCTGTGAAACGCTGAGGACATTTGGGACAACACAGATGGGACTCTAAAATGGCGGATCCATGGCATAGGGGGAAAACTGTAAGACACCAGGTAATATTACTCCTTATACCCCATCAAATTTATAATTTTAACCGGAGGGAGGGTCGCTACAAATGTAATGCTTTTCCGTATTATATAATGTCTTCTTTATTAGTATTATTTATAGTTGCTTATATAGCACCAACATACAGTATTCTTCAGCAACGTACAGAGATTTTCATTATTCACATGAGTCCCTGTCAGTTCTTGTCCTGACTGGGGCTCACAATATAATTTCCCTGTCACTAAGGGTCCTTTTACATGGCCCGACATGGGCCGTGTAAACGAGTGCTGATCAATGAGACAGCTTGTTGATCGGCGCTTGTTTGCTCCTTTCACAAGGAGCAATGCATGGGGATGAGTGAATGTTACTATTATCGCTCGTCCCCATACATTTCTATCACATCAGCAGCACGTCTCCCCGCTTATACAGGGAGATGTGCTGCCGACAACGATAATATTTTTTGCAGCATAAACAAAACAATCAGCCGATGAATGAGTGTTTGCTTGTTCATCGGCTCATCGTTGCCCTGTTTACACACAGCAATGATTGGGAATAAGCGTTCTGTGAACACTTGTTTGCCCGATAATTCTCCCCTGTAAAAGGGCCTTAACCCACACATGCACACATACACTAAGGACAATTTTAAAAGACACCAACTAGAGTACCTGGACGAAACGCTCACAAACACAGATAGAAGATATAAACTCCATACCTTCCCCCTTTTGGCAGAGGGGACGTAGTAATTAAATTTATGCTGTGGAAATTTTTCAGTTTGTGGCCTTCTTAAAGCTAAGCCCCTGGATACATTGACAGTCCATAATAATTCTATTCATTTAGAGATCTGCTGCTTACATGCCCACCCATATCAACTGTGTAAAAATGCCCCCTTCAAATTAATAGCTAGATGCGCCACATTTAACATTTAAAGTTGCAACCAAATTGTCAATTTGACATTCCTGGAATTTTCACCCATAGTACTTTGCAGAACATCTTTATTTCAGACGCATTGATCTTGACTAAGGTCATTCCAAAATGTCAATTTTGTTTCTCCCATGCCATTTAGATGTAGATTTCCTTTTTGTGTTTTGGATAATTTTGCAGCACAATTACACTTAATTCTCCTTAAAACTATTCTAATGTAGTACATAATAGCAGTAGTTTCTCTCATGACTCCCTCCTTATTATTGTGGTGTCACTGACCTTAATTGAGGTTAGAGATGTCTGCAGGTCTTTGGATTTTGTTCTGGGATGTCCTGTTACCTCTTAGATGAGTAGTCAATAAGAGCCTTGGAATAATGTGGGCAGGCCAACCAAGTCTTGTTCAGTTGGAGATCATCGCTTTTTCTGTGGTTCAACAGAATCCCAGAGCTTTGTTACCTTTTTCAGAATTATATACATTCCTCAACATTGAAATTGCAACACCTAGAAGAAAAATTTTTTTGAATTGTGGAAATCACAGAATCGATAGACATGTTAATGATATGCAAATGTAAAAAAAAAGCACAAGCAACATGTGGCCTGGCGTTGTCCTGTTAAAAAAAACGGCTTCTGGAATGCTTTGGAGAAATGACTATACCACTGGTCCATGACCAAATCAATGTAACGCCGAGCTCTTTGTGCACCTGAAATGAAGACTTGAGGGGTCCGACTACGGTACATTATGCCACTCCACACCATAATCCCGGGAGTAGGACTGGCGTAACGTTCCCTCTTCATGGCATTGCCCACGTTAGTCTCCAGACTAATCTCTGGCTATCATTGCATCCAAGACAAAAGCAGGACTCATCGCTGAAGAGGATCGACAACCATTCCAGCCTCCATTGCTGTCTTGCTGTGTATCGAGAGAGTTTTTGAGAGCGGTGGCATGTAGTCAATGGAATACCTGTAGCTGAACGTCTGGCTCATAGCCCAATATCGTGCAAACACCTTCTTTTGCCGCACTATGCTTTTCACTCCAATTTCACTCGAAGTACAGAATCACTACGCGCCCGTCTTCTAATCAGGTGATCTGTCCGTCTCAGTTTGCAACAAGTGGTGATAGCTGGCATGTCGACAAACAGGAGGTATCGCACAATCATCCCAGACCACTTGATCTGATTTTAGAGGTTTCATGCGGATTAAAGACTTTGCTTTCAATCTGGCTTTTATCCCCTTCCCACAAGCCACAGATTGGAGCTATGTGTTTGAAAATGTGATCATTTACAGATCTTAACGACACCTGCTAGTTCCTCGATTTGCATAACCTTACAGCTTGCCCTTCTTGGTGTTGCAATTTCAATGTTTAGGAGTGTATCGAAACCACTTTTTCTCAACTATTTTGAATATAATTTGTTCATAACTTAGTGTTCTTATAGAAAGTCTGTGCTAAGTACTGTAATACAAATCTATTTACTATTGCATACAGATTTCCAGTAATTTTCTGAATCAGGTCAAAAACTTTAACAATGGATGTTTTATATATATATATATATACATATATATATATATATATATATATATATATATATATATATATATATATATATATATATACATACAGTGAAGGAAATAAGTATTTGATCCCTTGCTGATTTTGTAAGTTTGCCCACTGTCAAAGTCAGGAACAGTCTAGAATTTTTAGGCTAGGTTAATTTTACCAGTGAGAGATAGATTATATATATATAAAAAAAAAAAAAGAAAATCACATAGTCAAAATGATATATATTTATTTGCATTGTGCACAGAGAAATAAGTATTTGATCCCCTACCAACCATTAAGAGTTCAGCCTCCTCCAGACCCGTTACACGCTCCAAATCAACTTGGTGCCTGCATTACAGACAGCTGTCTTAAATGGTCACCTGTATAAAAGACTCCTGTCCACAGACTCAATTAATCAGTCTGACTCTAACCTCTACAACATGGGCAAGACCAAAGAGCTTTCTAAGGATGTCAGGGACAAGATCATAGACCTGCACAAGGCTGGAATGGGCTACAAAACCATAAGTAAGACGTTGGGTGAGAAGGAGACAACTGTTGGTGCAATAGTAAGAAAATGGAAGACATACAAAATGACTGTCAATCGACATCGATCTGGGGCTCCATGCAAAATCTCACCTCGTGGGGTATCCTTGATCCTGAGGAAGGTGAGAGCTCTGCCGAAAACTACACGGGGGAACTTGTTAATGATCTCAAGGCAGCTGGGACCACAGTCACCAAGAAAACCATTGGTAACACATTACGCCGTAATGGATTAAAATCCTGCAGTGCCCGCAAGGTCCCCCTGCTCAAGAAGGCACATGTACAGGCCCGTCTGAAGTTTGCAAATGAACATCTGGATGATTCTGAGAGTGATTGGGAGAAGGTGCTGTGGTCAGATGAGACTAAAATTGAGCTCTTTGGCATTAACTCAACTCGCCGTGTTTGGAGGAAGAGAAATGCTGCCTATGACCCAAAGAACACCGTCCCCACTGTCAAGCATGGAGGTGGAAACATTATGTTTTGGGGGTGTTTCTCTGCTAATGGCACAGGACTACTTCACCGCATCAATGGGAGAATGGATGGAGCCATGTACCGTCAAATCCTGAGTGTCAACCTCCTTCCCTCCACCAGAACATTAAAAATGGCTCGTGGCTGAGTCTTCCAGCACGACAATGACCCGAAACATACACCCAAGGTAACAAAGCAGTGACTCGAAAAGAAGCACATTAAGGTCATGGAGTGGCCTAGCCAGTCTCCAGACCTTAATCCCATCGAAAACATATGGAGGGAGCTGAATATCTGAGTTGACAAGCGACAGCCTCGAAATCGTAATGATTTACAGATGATCTGCAAAGAGGAGTGGGCCAAAATTCCATCTAACATGTGTGCAAACCTCATCATCAACTTCTAAAAACGTCTGACTGCTGTGCTTGCCAACAAGGGTTTTGCCACCAAGTATTAAGTCTTGTTTGCCAAAGGGATCAAATACTTATTTCTCTGTGCAAAATGCAAATAAATATATATAATTTTGACAATGTGATTTTCTTTTTTTTTTTTATATAATCTATCTCTCACTGGTAAAATTAACCTAGCCAAAAAATTCTAGACTGTTCATGTCTTTGACAGTGGGCAAACTTACAAAATCAGCAAGGGATCAAATACTTATTTCCTTCACTGTATATATATATATATATATATATATATATATATATATATATATATACTACATGGCCACAAGTATTGGCCAGACCTCCTAATTAATGAATTCCGGTGTCGCATTGCCACAGGTGTATAAAATCACGCTCCTAGCCATGCAGTCGCCTTTACAAATATTTATGAAAGAATGGGTTGTTCCAAAGAGCTTACTGAATTCGCGCATGATCCTGTAACAGGATGCTGCCTTTGCAACAAGTTAGTTCTTCAGATTTCTTACCGTCTAGATATTCCACGATCATCTGTGAGTGGTATTATTGCAAAGTGGTAGCGTGTAGGAGCCACAGCAACTCAGCTACAATGTGGCAGATCGCGTAAAGTTACAGATGGGGTCGCCGAGTGCTGAGGCGCATAGTGCATCAAATTTGCCAACGCTCTGCTGACTCTGACATCTGCTGAGTTCCATACCTCCTCTGACATTAACATCCACACAAAAACTGTGTGCCAGGAACTTCATGGCATGGGTTTCCATGGCTGAGCAGCTGCATGCAAGCCTTACATCACCAAGCACAATACCAAGCGTAAGATGGACTGGTGTAAATCATCCCACCACTGGTCTCTGGAGCAGTGGAAATATGATTTACAATGCGATGTCATAAAAGCTCCTTTAGCTGTAATGTGTAGGTGCTCCAATACTTTGTCCATATAGATTGTGTGTATATATAAGAAAAGAATCCGACTTCCCTAAATGTAACCATGATACTAAGAAATAAAACGTATAGCATAAAAGGTTTCTATCTTAAAGTCTAAAGTCTCCAATGTTTTCCATTAAGGAATTAATATAAGGAATTTTATACCTGTTCCTCTTCTGCTGCTTCTTTCACTAGATATCTTGGCAAGAGTCTAAAGTTGATATGACACAGACCCACGTGGGCCGTGTACCCGAGTGGCGATTAACGAGACAGCTGATTGATCACCGCTCCTTTGTTCCTTTCACAAAGGAGCTAGTATGGGGACGAGCGCTCATTACTCCAATCACTTGTTCCCATACGTTTCTATTATGTCGGCAGCACTTCTTCCTGTTTACACAGGAAGATGTGCTGCCGACAATGATAATAATTTAGGCATTTAAAACGATGCAATCAGCCGATGAACGAGCATTTGCTGATTGCCATGCTGACTTCCATTTAAAAAGAGGTAGTCTCTACAAAGGTCACGTCAGGGTTAGAAAACTCTGTTCCTTAAAGGGATGCTGTCACCACTTGGCACAGATTAGTGTGATTTAATCGGCGCATTCGCAGTAGAGCCGATTCGACCCGTAAAAACTTCAGTGGCCCAGTCAATCGGAGAAGGAAGAGAGGGAGGGATAGACTAGGGAGAGAATGAAGAGATGTTTGGAGCAAAGGTGACGCCCTTATTGCTCCAAAATGCTCATTTGCATATTACAAATAAACCTGTGTTTCTGCAATAGAGCCATTCATCTGAAAAAGAAAAACAGCATTATATGAGACTACCCTATCTTACTGTGCTGCTGCTTTTATCTCGCAATTTCTGGTGACTGAATCACTTTAAATAACTGCAGTAATAATAAAAAAAAGTTATGAACAGACTCATTTCTCTCATATTAACATTTCGATTGGCAATCAGAAACAATTTAGTGTGACAAATATGCAGTAATATTAGTAAATACTTTTTCACATTACTGCTTTGAAAGTAAGACTCCCGAGTTGCCGCAATCATTCACTGATATTACTATGCAGCTTACTTCATGATCAGATTGGCTCCAATTAAGAACCCAGCAGAGAATAAGACCCTGGCACCATCCAGGTCCCACGACGCCACTTGGTCACAGTCCCAACATGGTGTAAATGTAAGGGTATGTTCACACGAGGTCATTACGTCCGTAATTGACGGACGTATTTCGGCCGCAAGTACCGGACCGAACACAGTGCAGGGAGCCGGGCTCCTAGCTTCATAGTTATGTACGATGCTAGGAGTCCCTGCCTCGCTGCCGGACAACTGTCCCGTACTGTAATCATGTTTTCAGTACGGGACAGTTGTCCGGCAGCGAGGCAGGGACTCCTAGCATCGTACATAACTATGATGCTAGGAGCCCGTCTCGCTGCACTGTGTTCGGTCCGGTACTTGCGGCCGAAATACGTCCGTCAATTACGGACGTAATGACCTCGTGTGAACATACCCTAAGAATTAAGGGCAAAGGATTTTGCCAGGAGCTTCCTCTGGTGATAACAACTGATTTCCGAGGCTCAGCTCATCGTCAGGGGAATTCTGACAACCGGATACCGGATTTAATAGAAAAAGAAAGCTATTATTAAATTTATAATAATTCTATGATATCATGGAACAAGTTACAATACTTTTATTTATTTATTTATTCATTTATTTATAATTTACAATTTTAAAATCTTTAAAAAGTGTCATGAAATAATAGAGTTAGATCCATGCAAACAGCATTGGTGTGATATTTTAAAACGGCAGAAATGTTTTGCTTGAGATTATTTCCTGTATCCTTTGATATTTTATCACCCTCTTCACTAACATATCTTTAACTTTATTATTTCCATCACTGTGGTCAGCAGATATGTAATTTACAGTTTTTTTTGCTTAGTAAAAATACTTGAAGATTTTGTAGGAATGGAAAAATATATGATGAAAAGTAAAATGGAAACATTTTCTCCCTTTCATGTAAAAGTGAAATTTTATATTATTTGGTTTTGCAACATTCCCATTACTCCATCCTTAGAAAATCTTTGGACAATGTTAATATCATAGCAGATAACTTTGTAAAATACAGTCGTACTGCAGTATATATATATTTTACCCTGTGTCGCCAAGGAAGCAAAAAACTTTGGACCTATTTAGGTTAAATAAACGAATTTTTTTGTGTCACAAGTGACATACCCTTTTGTGTTAGAAAAGGTCACACTCCATGCAACTGATAAAGTTTTGACCACTTTTCTGTACAGTAGGTTAGTAGTGGCTTTGTTCAGTAGCTACAACATATTCCCCAATGTCTGTGCAGTGTGTTAGGTAAAACAGCACACATAGAATACCACACCAGTCTTAGTTAACATGCTGTTTTGAGCCTGTAGGATAAATATGGTAAGCTCCTACGGTTTTGTGGCTAAAACCCCTATGCAGACCTATGTGTCTCCATAGTTACAGACTACTAACAAACTCAGTGTAGTCTGACCCTACAGTGATACTCTCTTCCCTCTGTCCCCTACTTTTTGTTAATCTACCCAATAGTATTCACACAAAAGCGTTTGTAAAATTTTTACTGCAGCCAATTTTGATGTCCAACAAAAGTTAGTTTGCGTTTTGTTTTTTGCTATAGTAGTAAAGTCCCCAACTACAGCAATCTGGCCTGTGATTTTATAATGGCTTACACGGATATACAGTTAGGTCCAGAATCTTCATGATTTGGGCTCTGCATGCCATCACGTTGGATTTGAAATGAAACAACTGAGATGCAATTGAAGTGTAGACTTTCAGGTTTAATTCAAGGGGTTGAACAAAAATATCCTGTGAAACATTTAGGAATTGCAACAATTTTTCTACCCAGCCATTTCAGGAGCTCAAAAGTAATTGGACAAATTAACATTACCATAAATAAAATGTGTTTTTTTTTAATACTTTGTAGAGAATTCTTTGCAGGCAATGACTGCATGAAGTCTGGAACCCATGGACATCACCAAACACTGGGTTTCCTCCTTTGTGATGCTTTCCCAGGCCTTTACTGCAGCTGTCTTCAGTTGTTTCTTTTTTGTGGGTCTTTCTGCCTTAAGTTTTGTCTTAAGCAAGTGAAATGCCTGCTCGACTGGGTTGAGATCTGGCGATCCTTGGCCATTGCAAAATACTCCACTTCTTTGCCTTAAAAAACCTCTGGGCTGCTTTCACAGTATGTTTTGGGTCATTGTCCATCTGTACTGTGAAGCGACGTCCAATCAACCTTGCTGCATTTGGTTGAATGTGAGCAGAAAGTATATCCCTGAACACTTCAGAATTAATCCGGCTGCTTCTGTCTTCAGTCACATCATCAATAAACACTAATGACCCAGTGCCTTTGGCAGCCATGCAGGCCCATGCCATCACACTGCCTCCACCATGTTTTACAGAGGATGTGGTGTGCTTTGGATCATGAACCGTTCCAGGCCTTCTCCATACTTTCTTCCTCCCATCATTCTGGTACAGGTTGATCTTAGTTCCATCTGTCCAAAGAATGCTGTTCCAGAACTGGGCTGGCTTCTTTAGATGTTGTTTGGCAAAGTGTAATCTGGCCTTTGTATTTTTGAGGCTGATTAATGGTTTGCACCTTGTGGTGAACCCTCTGTATTTGCTCTCCTGAAGACTTCTTTTTATAGTAGACTTAGATACTGATACACCTACTTCCAGGAGAGTGTTCTTCACTTGGGTAGATGTTGTGAAGGGGTTTTCCTTAACCATGAAAAGGATTCTGCGATCATCCACCAATGTTGTCTTCCATGGACGTCCAGGCCTTTTGGAGTTCACAAGATCACCTGTGCACTCTTTATTTTCAAGAATGTACCAAACTGTTGATTTGGCCACTCCTAACATTTGTGCTATCTCTCTGATGGATTTCTTAATTTTTTTCAGCCTAAAGATGGTTTGTTTCACTTGCATTGAGAACTCCTTTGACCTCATGTTGTGGATTCACAGCAACAGCTTACAAATGCAAATGCCACATCTGGAATCAACTCAAGACCTTTTACCTGCTTAATTTATGATGGATTAACAAGGGAATAGCCCATGCAGCCCATTAAATAGCTTTTGAGATAATTGTCCAATTACCTTTGGTCCCTTGAAAAAGAGGCAGCTACGTATTAAAGAGCTGGAATTCCTAAACCCTTCCTCAAATTAGGATGTGAATACCCACAAATTAAAGATGAGAGTCTGCACTTTAAAGAGGCTCTGTCACCAGATTTTGCAACCCCTATCTCCTATTGCAGCAGATCGGCGCTGCAATGTAGATAAGAGTAACGTGTTTTTTTTTTTTAAAACGAGCATTTTTGGCCAAGTTATGACCATTTTTATATTTATGCAAATGAGGCTTTCTAAAGTACAACTGGGCGTGTTTAAAGTTAAAGTACAACTGGGCGTGTATTTTGTATGTACATCTGGGCGTTTTTACTTCTTTTACTAGCTGGGTGTTGTGAATAGAAGTGTATGATGCTGACGAATCAGCATCATCCACTTCTCTTCGTTACCACCCAGCTTCTGGCAGTGCACAGACACAAAGCGTGTTCTCGAGAGATCACGCTGTGACGTCACTCACTTCCTGCCCCAGGTCCTGCATCGTGTCGGACGAGCGAGGACACATCGGCACCAGAGGCTACAGTTGATTCTGCAGCAGCATCAGCGTTTGCAGGTAAGTAGCTACATCGACTTACCTGCAAACGCCGATGCTGCTGCAGAATCAAATGTAGCCTCTGGTGCCGATGTGTCCTCGCTCGTCCGACACGATGCAGGACCTGGGGCAGGAAGTGAGTGACGTCACAGCGTGATCTCTCGAGAACACGCTGTGTGTCTGTGCACTGCCAGAAGCTGGGTGGTAACGAAGAGAAGTGGATGATGCTGATTCGTCAGCATCATACACTTCTATTCACAACACCCAGCTAGTAAAAGAAGTAAAAACGCCCAGATGTACATACACAATACACGCCCAGTTGTACTTTAACTTTAAACACGCCCAAAAACACCGAAAAAGGCCATACTTACAAATGGACACAGCCAGGTCTGAAACGCTGATGAAGGCGAGTGAGCAGGTGCTTTAAATAATAATAGCCACTCCCACTTGTCTTGAGGGGAGTGGTATGTGGTGCATGGGATGTGTAGTAAGAAATAATAAATGAATAGTGTATGTGCAAGTGTAATAATGTGAGTGAAATATAGGGGGCAGTAATGAGTGAAGTGCCTAAAAAATAAATGAATAATGGGATGCAAGTGTGTGAAACATGGAGGAATAGTGTGTAAGTCGTGAGGCGCAACGTGACTAGCCAGGTAGAAGCCTATTTGTGACGCCTTGATAATTCATAGAGCGGGCTACCCTGCTTGCTAGGCCAAACAACAACACACCATGCTCTCCCAGCATCAAAGACCTGGCTGTGTCCAAAAGAAGCGAATATAAGTAATAATGAAAAATATTTCATTATTACTTATATTCGCTTCTTTTGGACACAGCCAGGTCTTTGATGCTGGGAGAGCATGGTGTGTTGTTGTTTGGCCTAGCAAGCAGGGTAGCCCGCTCTATGAATTATCAAGGCGTCACAAATAGGCTTCTACCTGGCTAGTCACGTTGCGCCTCATGACTTACACACTATTCCTCCATGTTTCACACACTTGCATCCCATTATTCATTTATTTTTTAGGCACTTCACTCATTACTGCCCCCTATATTTCACTCACATTATTACACTTGCACATACACTATTCATTTATTATTTCTTACTACACATCCCATGCACCACATACCACTCCCCTCAAGACAAGTGGGAGTGGCTATTATTATTTAAAGCACCTGCTCACTCGCCTTCATCAGCGTTTCAGACCTGGCTGTGTCCATTTGTAAGTATGGCCTTTTTCGGTGTTTTTGAATAAATGTCCTTGTTTTTATCTGTTTTGTTTAAACACGCCCAGTTGTACTTTAGAAAGCCTCATTTGCATAAATATAAAAATGGTCATAACTTGGGCAAAAATGCTCATTTAAAAAAAAACAACAACGTTACTCTTATCTACATTGCAGCGCCGATCTGCTGCAATAGGAGATAGGGGTTGTAAAATCTGGTGACAGAGCCTCTTTAAGCCCATATTGATTATTTAACTGTATATTCAATATGTTTTGGTAAATAGCTAAAATGCCAAAACTTGTGTGCAAGAGGGTGCATCCAAGGTAATTCTTTGAGTAAGGGCTCATGTACATGAGGCACATCTCTGGCTGTGAGTGCACCACAAAAGTCAAATTTATGCCAGCTATAAACCGATGTGGATTTGCACTATAATTTACAACAGTTTCTGTCTTTTATCCCTTAACGACATGTCACGTACTGGTTCGTGTCAGCTGTTAAGGGGAAGTATGGAGCGAGCTCACGGGCTGAGCTCACTCCATGCACAGCAGGTGACGGCTGTTTTACACAACCAACACCTCACTGCAGGGCCGCCATCAGGAAATTCAGGGCCCCCTACAGCTAAATTTTCTGGGCCCCCCTACCGTGGCACCGCCTGTTAACGGTACTCCGTCCAGCACTATATCATGGTACCCAGGGCCGCCATCAGGGGGGGTATTATGGGTACTGATGTGAGAGGCCCGGCCAAACCTAATTGAAGGGGGGGCCCGGCAACTGCCGCGACTTGCCTTTGGTAGAAAAAAAACAGGCCCCTGCAATGGGGCCCGTTTTTTTCAACAAAAGAATGTCGTGAGCTGCGGGCCCCCCTTTCAATTAGGTTTGGCCGGGCCTCTCACATCAGTACCCATAATACCCCCCCTGATGGCGACCCTGGGTAGCATGGGGGTCGTCAAACACTGCCGCCAGTGCGACCGATCGCGCGCACCCGCAAACTCCCGCGCACCCGCGACCGCCTGGAACCGCGCACCGAATTTTGAGGCAGATTTTGACCTGCCCACACTATTTTGCCGTGTTTTTTGCCCGCGCGATTGAGGACAGCAGACAAAAAACGCAGCGAAAAATGCATTTTCTGCCTCCCATTGATTTCGATGGGAGGTCAGAGGCGGAACCGCGTCAAGAAAGGACGTGCTGCTTTTTCTTTTTTCCGTGACTGGCTCCCATTGATTTCAGATTAAATCAATGGGAGGCAGTTTTGGAAGTTGTTTGGTGCTGATTCTGACGCAGTGTCCGAGTCAATATCAAGGCCCAAAAACTCTGTGAACTGGGCCTTATTGTTAGGGCTTATTCAGACGAACGTGTAATACGTCCGTGCAACGTGCGTGATTTTCACGCGCCTCGCACGGACCTATGTTACTCTATGGAGCCGTTCAGACTATCAGTGATTTTCATGCAGCGTGTGTCCGTGTGTCCGCTGCGTAAAACTCACAACATGTCCGATATTTGTGCATTGTTCGCGCATCACGCACCCATTGAAGTCAATGGGTGCGTGAAAATCACGCCCAGCACTTCCGCAGCAGTATAAACTATGAATGAAAACAGAAAAGCATCACGTGCTACAAACATACAAACAGAGTGTCATCATGATGGAGGCTGCGCAAAAATCACGCAGCCGCGCATCATACGCTGCTGACACACGGAGCTGTTATGGACCTTTTACATGCGCAAAACGCCACGTTTTTGCGCACACAAAAAGCACACGCTCGTGTAAATCCGGCCTTAGGGTAGGAACACACTAGGCATGAACACTGCGGATTTTATGCAACACATTTTATTGTGGAAAATCCGCAGCGTATTACAGTCGCAGCCGAGTGGATGAGATTTGAACAAATCTCATCCACACGCTGCAAAAAAAATTGACCTGCAGTGTGACTTTTTAAGCCGCAGCATGTCAATGTATTCTGTGGGATCGCTGCTCCTCTGTTGCGGAAATGCTGCGGTTCTGCCGCAAAAAGCACACGAGAAAAAAAAAAAAAGGCACTTTTTTAAATTTATAAAAAAGTTTAGACTTGCCCCGGCCGTAGTCCTGGTGACGCGATCCTCTATTCTTAGCGCAGCCCGGCCTCCTGTCATGACGTTTCATACCATGTGACTGCTGCAGCGGTCACATGGTCTACAGCATCATCCCAGGAGGCGGGGCTACGTTCAGAAGAGAGACATGCGTCACCTAAACTACGGCCGGGGCAAGTCGAAACTTTTTTTTCCCTGCAGGATTCCCGCAGTGGACACGCCTCACGAAACCTGCGCCACTATTTGGTGCGGTTTTGCTGGCGGAATTCCCTGCGGCTACCGGGGGCGGATAAGCTGTGTAGTTTTACGCAGCGTATCCGCCTAGTGTGTTCCTACCCTTATGATGTCGCTCCTGGAGCTGCTGCCGGTCTCTAAATAGGCAGTTGGTCCAGTAGAATTTGGATTTTTTTTTTTTTGTGAACCAGCTTAAAAAAATACAAAACTTTTGTGTTAGGGCCTGTTCACATCACCGTTCGCTTCCGTTCCGTCTGAGGTTTCCGTCGGGTGAACCCCGCAACGGAAAGTGAAAGTGACAGCTTCCGTTTCCGTCACCATTAGCGCAGTCGACTACGCTATTGATTCCGTCCGAAAACCTGCCGGAATGGTGACTGAAACGGAAGCTGTGCTGTCACTTTCACTTTCCGTTGCGGGGTTCACCCGACAGAAACCTCAGACGGAACCCCGGAGCGGAAGCGAACGGTGATGTGAACAGGCCCTAACACAAAAGTTTTGTATTTTTTTAAGCTGGTTCACAAAAAAAAATAATTCCAAATTCTACTGAACCAACTGCCTATTTAGAGACCGGCAGCAGCTCCAGAAGCGACATCATAAGGGACACACTAGGCGGATATGCTGAGTAAAACTCCACAGCTTATCCGCCCCGGTAGCCGCAGGGAATTCCGCCAGCAAAACCGCACCAAATAGTGGCGCAGGTTTCGTGAGGCGTGTCCGCTGCGGGAATCCTGCAGGGAAAAAAAAGTTTAGACTTGCCCCGGCCGTAGTTTAGATGACGCATCTCTCTCTTCTGAACGTAGCTCCGCCTCCTGGGATGACGCTGTAGACCATGTGACCGCTGCAGCAGTCACATGGGATGAAACGTCATGACAGGAGGCCGGGCTGCGCTAAGAATAGAGGATCGCGTCACCAGGACTACGGCCGGGGCAAGTCTAAACTTTTTTATAAATGTAAAAAAGTACCTTTTTTTTTTCTCATGTGTGATTTTTGCGGCAGAACCGCAGCATTTCCGCAACAGAGGAGCAGCGATCCCACAGAATACATTGACACGCTGCGGCTTAAAAAGCCAAAAGTCACACTGCAGGTCCATTTTTTTTGCAGCGTGTGGATGAGATTTGTTTAAATCTCATCCCCTCTGCTGCGACTGTAATACGCTGCGGATTTTCCACAATAAAATGTGTTGCATAAAATCCACAGTGTTCATGCGTAGTGTGTTCCTACCCTAAGGCTGGATTCACACAAGCGTGTGCTTTTTGTGTGCGCAAAAACATGGCGTTTAGCGCATGCAAAAGGTCATAACCGCTCCGTGTGTCAGCAGCGTATGATGCGCGGTTGCGTGAGTTTCGCGCAGCCGCCATCATTATGACACTCTGTTTGTATGTTTGTAGCACGTGATGCTTTTCTGTTTTCATTCATAGTTTATACTGTTGCAGAAGCGCTGGGCGTGATTTTCACGCACCCATTGACTTCAATGAGTGCGTGATGCGCGAACAATGCACAAATATCGGACATGTCGTGAGTTTTACGCAGCGGACACACGCTGCGTGAAAATCACTGACAGTCTGAACGGCCCCATAGAGTAACATAGGTCCGTGCGAGGCGCGAGAAAATCACGCGCGTTGCACGGATGTATTACACGTTCGTCTGAATAAGCCCTAACAATAAGGCCCAGTTCACAGAGTTTTTGGGCCTTGATATTGACTCGGACACTGCGTCAGAATCAGCACCAAAAAACTTCCAAAACCGCGTCCCATTGATTTAATCTGAAATCAATGGGAGCCAGTCGCGGAAAAAAGAAAAAGCAGCACGTCCTTTCTTGCCGCGGTTCCGCCTCTGACCTCCCATCGAAATCAAAGGCAGAAAATGCATTTTTCGCTGCGTTTTTTGTCTGCTGTCCTCAATCGCAGCGGGCAAAAAACGCAGCAAAAAACGCGGCAAGATAGTGTGGGCAGGTCAAAATCTGCCTCAAAATTCTTTAAGGAATTTTGAGGCAGATTTTTTCGGCCTGCAAAATACTCTGTGTGAACAGGGCCATACATAAACAGCACTTTGAGATACTTTACTCACTGTGTCAGAAGAGCTGCTCCCACTCCAGTCCTCTTCAGGCGATGTCGTCAGTCCAGATGTCGTCCTTCACCTCCAGGCTCCAGGCTACAGAAAATGGCGGGGATCGTAGAACTGCCGCCGCGCAACAACTAGACTCCTCCCCCTCTCCTTACGCAGCCACGCTCTGGAGAAGGAGGAGGAGGCGGAGTCGGACGAGGAGGTGGAGTCGGACGAGGAGGACGAGTCGGAGGCGGGCCAGCAGGTAAGTAGACTGCGCCGCTGTCCAGTGTGGCTGTCCTTCCCCCTAGATCTTGTGTTGCGGGCGCACCGCCTCCCTCTCGGCGGCGCGCCTTGTAGTTCGCGAGCGGGCGCGCGCGCTTGCGGTCGTTCGCGCGGGGTCGCGCGCTCGCTCGTACGCGCGCAAGCGGGCGGTGTTTTGTGGCGGTGATAAGAGGGGGGCCCGCAGCTCACGCCGGTGTTTCACGAGAGGGGGGCCCGCAGCTCACGACATTGTTTTGGTGAAAAAAACAGGCCCCATTGCAGGGGCCTGTTTTTTTCTACCAAAGGCAAGTCGCGGCAGTTGCCGGGCCCCCCTTTCAATTAAGTTTGGCCGGGCCCCCTACACTACTACCCCTAATAGCCCCCTGATGGCGGCCCTGCCTCACTGCATCGGGATCGGCCATTTACAGTGGTTACAGTGGTTGTTATGGCAGCCTAGGGGCCTGATAAAGGCCCCCAGATCTGTCATCTTTGTACTCCTTTGAAGTCCTGCCTCCGGACTGTCAGGCTGTCAGAATCACGATATACTGCAATACATTAGTATAAATGATATACTGCAATACATTAGTATAAATTAAACCAACAGGCACATATAAATGTGGATCGTGCAAAGCATGTAAATACGTAACCAAAGGTAACACCTTTCAGAGTGCAGCTACAGGACAATCTTTCAAGAACAGGGAATTTGGTAACTGCAAATCCAAGGGGCTAGTGTACATGGCCACATGCACCTGCCCACAAAACTACGTGGAAAAGACCATCCGGGAGTTTAGGCGAAGAATTCTGGAGCACATGGGAAATATCCGTAGAGAAGAATATACATGTCTAGCGAGACACATGCTAGAGAAACATAATAACAACACTGAGGAAATTACTTTTCAAGTAATAGAGGTAATGAGATCGTCAGTACGTGGAGGGAATTTAGATAGACTCTTCCTCCAAAAGAAATGTAGATGGATCTACCGATTAAAAACAACAAATTCTGAGGCTATTAATGACTGCATATCCTATACTAGCTTTATTTAACAGTATACATCACCCAGTCTGTTCATCTTCATCTCTGATCCACCCATTGATCTGAGCTACTGCTAGGATTTTTGTAACATGATTTTGTTATTTGCGCCTATCATTATAAATCTCGAGCATCATAGCCTTTATTTTATGATCTAGCTGCTCACACCTTATGTTACCCCCTTACCAATGTTCATAATGTGGACACAGCGCATATATACTTAGAGAAAGCATTGCCTGTCACATTCCCCTGACGTGGAGGGGTTTTTGGAACAGTGTTTCAGCCCACTGCTGCTGGGGATGCTCCATGCGCTGATTGACAGCGCATAGACTCCAATCACAGCCCCACACGTCATCTCAGGGGAGGCGGCACTATGCTGCGCTATGATTGGCTGACCTGGACGCGCCCCCACCTACGTGGGTGTGACTGGCATTACGCGCTGGGCCCTTTCCATTGGTTTAATATGCACATGTGGGGGGAGTGTCCTCCAGTGGCTAGCTTACTATGTCCACGTGGTGGCACGATTTGTTGCATTCAGTTCATTGTACACTTAGACTTCTAGAATGGTAGAAGATCTAATTGATTGATTGCTGTAGGCCCCTGAAGATTTGAGGCAGAAGTAGATAGCAAAGAAATGCGTAGGGCGAATAGTGGGTTGTATAGGAAATAAGGGTCTTAGCACTTGAACAATATTCCTTGCACCTAACTTGGATGTGCTGGACTTGGATTGAATCTATCTAACTTGTGCAGATCTCTATAGGTGTGGCTATTGGGCCCCACCTATATCTCTGATATTCTATGTCCAGTTTACAATCATATATAAAAACAAATAAAAATAGATAGTAACTAAGGTACAAACTGGACATAAATATATGTGATATGTTATTTTTTTAGCATTATTACCTACCACACTAGATTTATTTATTTGGTGTCAATGCAAAGTGCGAAAGCACTAGACACATATTCTTGATAAATAGTATAATTTATCTTGTATAAGCTGACATACTTATGATACAAACATTTGCAGTGAAGCGTTGACTACCAATTTATATATCCCTTAAAGAGGCTCTGTCACCAGATTTTCAAAACCCTATCTCCTATTGCAGCAGATCGGCGCTGCAATGTAGATAACAGTAACGTTTTTTTTTTCAAAAACGAGCATTTTTGGCCATGTTATGACCATTTTTATATTTATGCAAATGAGCCTTTCTTATGTCCAACTGGGCGTGTAGTGTGTGTGTACATCTGGGCGTTTTTACTTGTTTTACTAGCTGGGCGTTGTGAATAGAAGTGTATGATGCTGACGAATCAGCATCATCCACTTCTCTTCATTACCACCCAGCTTCTGGCAGTTCACAGACACACATCGTGTCCTCGCTCATCCGACGCGATGAAGTTCCTGTGGGAGGAAGTGAGTGACGTCACAGCGTGATCTCGCGAGGACACGCTGTGTGTCTGTGCACTGCCAGAAGCTGGGTGGTAACGAAGGGAAGTGGATGATGCTGATTCGTCAGCATCATACACTTTTATTCACAACGCCCAGCTAGTAAAACAAGTAAAAACGCCCAGATGTACACACACAATACACGCCCACTTGGACATAACTTTAAACACGCCCAGTTGTACTTAAGAAAGGTTCATTTGCATAAATATAAAATTGGTCATAACTTGGCCAAAAATGCTCGTTTTTGAAAAAAACCAAAACGTTACTGTAATCTACATTGCAGCGCCGATCTGCTGCAATAGGAGATAGGGGTTTGAAAATCTGGTGACAGAGCCTCTTTAAACAGGTCAGAGACTCAGTGAAAATAATCTTAACTACACATGTTGGGGAAAACTAACGGAAATTGAGAATTACTGACAGTGATTTAATACATTAGTATTGCAGTATATCATGCAAGCGATCCAATGATCGCTGATTCAAGTACCCTAGGGGGACTAATAAAAAAAACTTAAAAAAAACTGTTAAATAAAGATTTTTATAATGTTCCATAAAAAAAATATATTAAAAGTTCAAAAAACCCCCCTTTTACCATATTTTCCATAAAGCAATGTTAAAATAACTGGTATAACTGCGTCCGTAAAAATGTTGGAACTATCACAATATTGCGTTATTTAACCCGCTCGGTGAATGACGGAAAAAATAAATATATAAAACATGCAAATTACTGTTTTTTGGTCACCTTAGATCTGAAAAAAAAAAAAGAATAAAAAGTGATCGAAAATTCACATCTACCCCAAAATGGTATCGGTAAAAACTAGAGCTTGTCAGGCAAATTTATTTTTTTAGCAAATAGTTTTATTTTTTTTAAAGTGGTAAAACATAAAGCAAAATATATAAATTTGGTATTGCCGTAATAATATCAACCTGTATAATAAGGTAAATATATAGTTTTTACCACCTGATTGACGCCGTAAAAACAAAACCCCCCAAAATATGGTGTAATCGCTGTTTTTTACCTATTTCACCCCACAAATATTTTTTTTTCAGATTCCCAATACATTTTGCGGTACAATAAATGGTGTCATGAAAAACTACAACTTGTCCCGCAAAAAAACAAGACATCATATGGCTATGTCGACGAAGAAATAGAAAAGTTATGGCTTTTGGAAGGCGGGTCGGAAAAAACAAAAATGAAAAACTCAAATTGGCCTGGTTTTATTCATTTTAGTTTTTCACTCCCCGTCTTCCAAGAGCCATCATTTTTTTATTTTTCCATCAATAGAGTGTTGTGAGGGCTTATTTTTTGTGGTGGGAGTTGTAGTTATTGGCACCATTTAAAGTACCATATAATGTACTGGAAAATGGAAAAACAAATTCTTTGTAGGAGGCAAGTGGAAAAAAACTCAATTCCTCCATTGCTTTTTGGGTTTAATTTTTACAGCTTTCACTGTGCATTATAAACAACAACTTAACTTTATGCTTTGGCACAATACACTTACGGGGATATCAAATTTATAGGTTTTTTTATATTTTACTACTTTTACAAAGAAAAAACAATTTGTTAAAAATAAAATTGTTCTGTTCCACCACATTCAGAGAACCATAACTTTTTTATTTTTTGCTTGATTGAGCTGTGCGAAGGATTATTTTTTGCAGAACAAGCTGTAGTTTTTATTTGTACCATTTTTTGGTGTATATGATATTTTTAATCACTTTTTTAGCGCTAAGGTGCGTGTGGTGGTTAAAGGCATGTAAACCTTTGATGGGCATTTTTTAATAAACAGGTTAGTCAGTGTGTAACTTTTTAATTAGCCTATAATATTTTTTTTTAAACTTTTTTAGATGGAGCTGCTCTGTATTCTGCACTAAGTCCTGCACCCATTAGGTCTGCGGGACTGACAGGTTCAGGTTCAGTATATAACTTAGATGTGATAGATTACAGGTGGATCCTGCGTGTCAGTGACATGAAAAATCCGCTGACACTGAACCCGTCAGGTCCTCGGGACTGACGGATTCAGGACAAAGGTTAAACAAAGGCTAATTATACAATTACACCAAATACACTGACTGACCTGTTTATAAAAAATAAATAAAATGCCAGTCAAAGGTTTACATAGCCTTTAACATGACTGACGCCATGTTTAGTGGTCATATTCAGTCAGCCCATAGATGCTTTGCACAGGACTAATCTGTGGGCTATATAATTCTTCTGTAAAGAGACAGGGTCCTACTACGCTGGTATAAGGCTTTGTTCACATATCCGTTAGGGCTCTATTCTGCGTTCACATCTGCGTTAGGGCTCCGTTCTCAGCTTTTCGTCAGAATGGAGCCCTGACTGACACAAACGGAAACCATAGGTTTCCGTTTTCATCACCATTGATTTCAATGGTGACGGATCCGGTTCCAATGATTTCCGTTTGTCTCCGTTGTGCAAGAGTTCCGTCATTTTGACGGAATCAATACCGTAGTCGACTGTTCCATTTGTGTCAGGTCTTCGTTCCGACGGAAAGCTCAGACGGAACGTCCGAATGGAGCCCTGACGCAGATGTGAACACAGCCTAAGAAAGGTATGTGAGTAGAATTTCTAATACATGTACTGTGTATATATATATATATATATATATATATATATATATATATATATATATATATATATATATATATATATATAAAATTTCCTATTCTATAAATAAACAAATATGTTAATATCAAAAACCTAATTTAAGTAATGTGTAATTTTATGATGCTACATTCACTTCAAAACTGAGAAATATATAAATAATGCTTTATGTGTGCTAGGATATTAGCTATTTCGCCCTCCTTCTCCTTACAATCCTATGTCTTGCTGTAATACAACTGGATGCCATATATCCCATCACTATTTTATCTGCAATTGGACACAAACATTAAGCCACGCACTTCAGTTGTTTACCTGTTAAAAATGGAGAAAGCACAGCAGGAAATTAACTCTGTGCAAAAATTTTTGTTTCAGGAGCATGCAGAATCCTCCAGAACTGAGAACCAGTGTGGGAAAGTTTATATCCTGTTTACTTTTATCTTTTATTTGTAGGCTTGTTGTTCCCATAAAAACACATGAAAAAAAAAACACATCTGAAAAAACACACACACATACACACACAGTATTTTATAAAATGAATGAAAAACATAGAGGTACAAATATGCAATTAGAATGGAGATACATCATTCCAATTTAGTAGCGTTACACAATGAAGACAAGGAGTCAGCTAATTATTCAGAATTATATTTTTTTATTGATACTTCACTGCTGGTAGGGACCAAAATGCTTCCTAGGTCAAAAATCTAATTTGTTAACCACATAGTAGATACATGATATACACTGAATGGGTTAATAAAGGTGTAGCCTGTTTTTAAAGTCTTAAACTATACACAGCTTGCCAAGAGCCTTTATTATTTCCAGCTTTGGTGAGCCTTGCCAACAATTCAGGAATATTTCACAGGCAGAATTCTTTGTATTGCAATTTTCTCCCAATGCGTTAAGGTGTAACAATTACTATTTGTTTAACCAGGTAAAAATATATACAGAGTCATGATGTAATTTTCAAGAGACACATGGCATTGAAATGCAAAAAACACATTTGAAAGACGTGGCCAAGTCTGAATAAAGCCACCTTTAGATTGGACCCTTTTGACAAAACACAAATTTACCTAGGTCCTTTCTACATCCCACAACTTATTTTGATCAAGTAATTTTGTTATTGCAAGTGTTCATAGAAAAGTGCATTTTGCTTAGTAATAGAAGGTATTCTTCATAAAATACCCATTACCTTTAAGTATGCTCCCCCCTTCTTGTCTTCACTGTGCTCCCTCTTTGATACAAGTTTTAAGTAGGAACTTACAGGATCTATAACAGGCACTGAGTGACATTGGAGCAGGTAGGAGATAAGTAAACAATGTTATGTTCGACGATGTTGGGACACAAAGTGGGGGAGCATGACCGAGTATACCAGGAGAAGCAGGGGCGTAACTAGGAAAGACTGGGCCCCATCGCAAACTCTTGATCAAGGTCCCCCCTGGATGCCACAATCAGCCTCTTATAAATAGTGCCCCCTGTAGAATGTGCCATACAGGCCCCCTGTAGACAGTGCTATATAGCCCCAACTATAGACAGTGTCACACCCCATTTGTAGATAGTGCTCCACCTCCCTTTGTAGATAGTGCCATACAGCCCCCTGCAGATATCGCCTTAAAGCCCCACTGTATATAGCGCTATACAGCTCCCACTGTATATAGTGCCACACAGCCCCCCTCCCTTGTATATAGTGCCACAAAGCCCCCCTTAGTAGATAGTGCAGCACAGCCCCCCCTTAGTAGATAGTGCCACACAGACTCCTGTAGATTGCGCCACACTCAGCCCCCTGTAGATAGAACCACAGCCCTCCCCCTTGTAAATAGTGCCATACAGTTCCGCCAAGTGTATAGTGCCATGCAGTTCCCCCAAGTGTATAGTGCCATACAGTTCCCCCAAGTGTATAGTGCCACAGCTCCCCCTTGTGTATAGTGCCACATACTCCCCCTTGTGTATAGTGCCACACTCAGCTCCCTGTAGATAGAGCCACAGCCACCCCCCTTGTAAATAGTGCCATACAGTTCTCCCATGTGTATAGTGCCACAGATCCCCCTTGTGTAGTGCCACACAGCTCCCCCTTGTCTATAGTGCCACACAGCTCCCCCTTGTCTATAGTGCCACACAGCTCCCCCTTGTCTATAGTGGCACACAGCTCCCCCTTGTCTATAGTGCCACACAGCTCCCCCATATCTATAGTGCCACACAGCTCCCCCTTGTCTATAGTGCCACACTCAGCCCCCTGTAGTGCCACAGCCCTCCCCTTGTAAATAGTGCCTTTTGTATAGTGCCACAAGGCAATGGCGCATCCGAGAAAGTTGTATCAGCCAGGGAGATGTCACTCAAACATGGAAAGGTGGGTTTGGATGCCGGACTATGTGACTCTTCATGATAGCGGCACCGCCCCATTACACTTTAATAAGTAATTAGCATGTAGTGTTCGCCGTTTTAAAAGTGGATTTTAAAGATTTTGCTGCATCTGAAAAAAACATAGAAGGGGAAATATTGTCGGGTCATGTATTTCTGCATGGTGGCGGTTCAAGGGGTTAAACCTACCAAACACGTTCCCATGAACTACACAATGAATTGAGAATAATTCCATCCGCCCTGCAATTTTGTTATTATAAATATATTCTATATAATTACAGATCCAGAACCAAGATCTGACATATATACAGCACCACAACCAAGCTCAGTACATATATACAGTACCAGAACCAAGCTCATACATATATACAGCACCATGCCTATATGGAGAACACCAAAAGGGCAGAGCCAACCAACCCACAATCCCCAAAAATTAGTAATAAATAGATAAATATCCTTATTAATAATATATAATGTCTGGAAGGGGAAAAAAGAAAGGAGGGGGACAGGGCTTACAAGCCCATCATAAGCATGGTGGTAGCGGTGAAGATACCCTCTTAATGCATTATTAATCTAAAAGACGGAGTCTGACACACCGAAAGTTGATTAAAAGATGAAAATTTTATTAAAACAAATAACAAAAGACACATTAAAAGTTAAAGATGATTGCCACAGTGTGAGAAGATACCAGACAATGATGCGTGCAAATTTAAAGCACAGGAAATGAAAAAAAGATGACGCTATATAAGTATTGGAAGGGTAAAAGTGGAGCTGTGATGCATAATATCTTGCATCCAGACTATTTAGTAAAGACCACAAATAAGTGACACATTTTGATCATAACTAAATGCAAGGGTTCAGACACAGCAACCAATTACACCCATATTAAAGTAAACTGATGGGTGTATATATTAAGACAATAACAAGGGTGGCAAATAAAGCCTAAATATAAATGGCTCTAAAATAGAGCACCTTACCCATGTCAGAGTCCACACTGTCTGGCATCAACCAGCACCAGAACAAAGCTCAGTACATAAATACAGCACCAGAACTAAGATCAGTACATAAATACAACACCAGAACAAATACAGCTCAATTTAGTGCAACCCCTGCCGTATAGGTTTGTACGGCGTAAAACTACAGCTCCCAGCATGGCCCGAACAATGGTAAGGATATGCTGGGAGATGCTGTTTCACAAAAAAAAAATCATACCACCGATCATCTCGCTGCAGTGACTACAGTGCTGATTAGAGGCAGAATAAACATTTACGTTAAGTGACTCACCGGTGACGTCTCAGATTCTAGTTCTTTTCTTCTCCCTCCGGTCCAGACATCTATGATGGATTTCTCCCGGCCTTGACCCATTTCTGCAGTTTTCCCGCTCAGATGTCTTCAGCATTTCACTTTTAAAACATTTCTGCACCTATAAAAGAAGTTAAAATTCTCAACACCTCTAAATATAATAAAGCACCATATACTGCACCTCTAACTATAATAGCGCCATACACTGTGTCCCCGATTATAATAGTACGGAGACCCCTGACGAGTTACTGACCCGGTTATTAAGAGAAAATTCGACGAGGGGAATGAAGGAGACCCAATCATATTGACAGTCGGAGATAAAACACCTTAAAAATTGTTCTAGAGACTGATGAGTCCTCTCAGTTTGGCCATTAGTTTCAGGATGGAAGGCCGAGGAGAAGGACAGATCAATCTCCAACTTTTTACAGAAAGCTCTCCAAAACAATGAAACAAATTGTACCCCTCTCTCAGAAAAAATATTGACAGGAACCCCATGGAGACGCAGGATGTGTTTGACAAACAAGGTAGCTAACGTCTTGGCAATGGGTAGTTTCTGGAGGGGCACAAAGTGGCACATCTTACTGAAGGTGTAATGATGGGGGTAAGGAAACAGACAAGTGAGCCCTAATCTACCCGCCACTCAGTCCTTGCCTACCTGCAACGACCCGCCCTAGGCGACGGGGCACAACTGGGCGATGGTCACTACGCTCAATAAGTGTACGACAGACAAACAGACAAGGGCACACAAAAGCAAGGGAAAAGGGGCAGTTGCCCACGGCAACACCGCGAGCAACACGAGCGGTGAACGAGCCGAGCCAAAATAGGAGTGTACGAGGTACCAAACGCAGAGTAGGAGAGTAGTGAACAAGCCGAATCAAACCAGGAGTGTACGAGGTACCAAACGCAGAGCAGGAGAGTAGTCAGTAAGCCAGGGTCAATATGAAGCAGGGTCAAATGGATCAAGAAGCTGCAGCAGGGCCAGGAAACAAAACGAGAAGAATCACAAGCAAGGAGGAACAGGAAAGGCAGGTATAAATAGACAGAAGGCGGGAGCTAGCTCCGTCTGGCCAGGCTGTGATAGACTCTCCCACTCCTAAGCCTGCCATCCTGAGTGGTGGAAGATGGAGTCAGTCTCACAGACATAGAAGCAGGTGCAGACTGATTACCTATGGGCGTGGATACAGAAGCTGTGCCTGGCAGATCCTTAACAGTACCCCCCCTTTTATGAGGGGCCACCGGACCCTTTCTAGATGGACATGGTTTATTGGGGAAACGAAGGTGGAACCTTCTGACCAATACCCCAGCGTGAACATCCCGGGCGGGTACCCAAGTCCTCTCCTCAGGCCCGTATCCTCTCCAATGGACCTGGTACTGGAGGGAGCCTTGGACCATCTTGCTGTCCACAATCTTGGCCACCTCGAATTCTACCCCCTCAAGGGGTGAGAATGGGGACAGGAGGTTTCCTCGAGGGAGCCAAGGACGGGGAGCAGCGTTTAAGGAGGGAGGCATGAAACACGTTGTGTACTCGAAAAGATGGGGGCAACTCCAGTCGGAAGGAGACAGGATTGAGGACTTCAATGACCTAGTACGGCCCTATAAACCGGGGAGCAAACTTCTTGGACGGGACCTTAAGGCGCAAGTTCTTTGACGATAGCCACACCAGATCCCCGACCATAAACAAGGGGTTAGCAGAACGTCTTCTATCTGCCTGAGTTTTTTGTATGCTCTGGGATGCCTCTAGGTTCTTCTGAACCTGGGCCCAGACTGTGCACAGTTCCCGATGAACGACCTCTAACTGGATGGAAGGCAGAGGAGAATGACAGATCAATCTCCAACTTTTTACAGAAGGCTCTCCAAAACAAAGAAACAAATTGTACCCCTCTGTCAGAAACAATATTGACAGGGACCCCATGGAGACGCAGGATGTGTTTGACAAACAAGGTAGCTAACGTCTTAGCATTGGGTAGTTTTTTGAGGGGCACAAAGTGGCACATCTTACTGAAGCGGTCTACTACAACCCACTCCACCGACTTGCCTTGAGATGGAGGCAAATCGGTGATAAAATCCATAGAGATATGGGTCCAAGGTCTCTGGGGAATGGGCAAAGAACGTAGTAAGCCCGCTGGTCGGGACCTGGGAGTCTTGGACCTAGCACAAACCTCACAAGCGGCGACGTAGGCCTTAACGTCTTTAGGCAACCCAGGCCACCAATAGTTTCTGGCAATGAGGTGCTTGGTACCCAGGATGCCTGGATGACTAGATAGTGCGGAGTCATGATTTTCCCTAAGTACCCTTAGCCGGAATTGTAGGGGAACAAACAGCTTGTTCTCAGGAAGGTTCCCGGGAGCTGAACCTTGATCAGCAGCAATTTCAGAGACTAAATCAGAATCAATAGGCGAAATGATTATACCTGGAGGCAAAATACAAGCAGGATCTTCCTCCGAAGGAGGGCTGGCCATGAAGCTACGCGACAGTGCATCAGCCTTAATATTTTTAGACCCAGCCCTATAGGTAACCAAAAAATTGTATCTGGTAAAAAATAACGCCCATCGAGCTTGTCTCGGGTTTAGCCTCCGGGCAGATTCTAGGAAAACCAGATTCTTGTGGTCGGTAAGGACCGTTACCTGGTGCATAGCCCCCTCCAGGAAGTGGCGCCACTCTTCAAATGCCCATTTAATGGCTAAGAGTTCGCGGTTGCCAATATCATAGTTACTCTCAGTGGGCGAAAACTTCCTGGAGAAGTAGGCACAGGGACGGAGATGGATGAGGGACCTGGTACCCTGGGACAAGACAGCCCCCACTCCCACCTCGGACGCGTCAACCTCCATGATAAATGGCTCCATTTGTTTGGGCTGAACCAACACCGGGGCCGAGATAAAGCACTTCTTAAGGACCTCAAAAGCCTGGACAGCCTCAGGAGGCCAGCGGAGGAGATCAGCACCCTTGCGAGTGAGGTCCGAAAGAGGCTTAGCGATGACCGAGAAGTTAGCAATAAATCTCCTGTAATAATTAGCGAACTCCAAGAAGCACTGTAATGCCTTCAGGGAGGCAGGTTGGACCCATTCTGCCATAGCCTGGACCTTGGCGGGGTCCAATGCGGAAGTCATGAGGAGTGAGGATTTGACCCAAAAATGGTATCTCCTGCACCCCAAACACACATTTTTCGGTCTTCGCAAACAGTTTGTTTTCCCGAAGGACCTGGAGCACCTTCCTGACATGCTCAATGTGGGAGGACCAGTCCTTGGAAAACACAAGTATGTCATCAAGGTACACTACAAAAAATACCCCCAGGTAATCTCTTAAAATGTCATTTATGAAATTCTGGAAGACCGCGGGAGCATTACACAACCCAAAGGGCATGACGAGGTATTCGAAATGACCTTCGGGTGTGTTAAACGCAGTCTTCCACTCATCCCCCTCTTTGATGTGGATAAGGTTATACACCCCCCGTAGATCAAACTTAGAGAACCATTGGGCCCCCTGAACCTGATTAAAGAGATCAGGAATCAAAGGAAAGGGATACTGGATCCTTACAGTGACCTTATTCAAGTTACGGTAGTCAATGCATGGCCTAAGACCACCATCCTTCTTCCCTACGAAGAAGAAGCCAGCACCTACCGGAGAAGTAGAGGGGCGAATGTAACCATTGGCCAGGCATTCCTGGATATACTCTCTCATGGCTTCACGTTCGGGACAAGAGAGATTAAATATCCTACCCTTAGGGAGCTTAGCTCCTGGTACCAAATTGATAGCGCAATCGTATTCTCTATGAGGAGGTAACACTTCGGAGGCCTCCTTAGAGAAAACATCAGCGAAGTCCTGAACAAACTCAGGTAGCGTGTTCACCTCCTCAGGGGGAGAAATAGAATTAACAGAAAAACATGACGTCAAGCATTCATTACCCCATTTGGTAAGATCCCCAGTATTCCAGTCAAACGTGGGATTATGCAACTGCAACCAGGGAAGGCCTAAAACCAAATCGGACGATAATCCCTGCATCAACAGTACAGAGCACTGCTCCAAATGCATGGAGCCAACAAGGAGTTCAAAAACAGGGGTATGCTGTGTAAAATAACCATTAGCAAGAGGAGTGGAGTCGATACCCACTACCGGGACAGGTTTAGGCAAATCAATCAAAGGCATAGCTAGAGATATAGCAAATTCCACAGACATGATATTAGCAGACGACTCCTGAATCCACGAAGGCACTGCCGGTAGCAGACCTACCACCAAAAGAGACCTGAAAGGGAAGCAAGATTTTATTACGTTTCATATTTACGGGAAATACCTGTGCGCCCAAGTGACCTCCCCGATGATCACTTAGGCGCGGGAGTTTTCCGGATGCTTATTCTTACGCCTAGGACAGGTGTTCACTTGATGCTTGTCATCCCCACAATAGTAGCAGAGACCATTCTTCCTGCGGAACTCTCTACGTTGTTGGGGGGACACGGAGGCCCCGAGTTGCATAGGTACCTCCGAGTCTTCCGTGGAAGAACGAAGCAACGGAACCTCGGGAGGCATCATGGGGGAGTCAGAGGAGAAAACACAAAAACGTTCACGTTGTCGTTCCCTGAGACGTCGGTCAAGTCGTACCGCTAAAGCCATAACCTGGTCTAGGGAGTCAGAAGAGGGATAGCTAACTAGCAGGTCTTTCAGGGCGTTCGACAGACCCAACCTAAACTGGCACCTTAAGGCAGGGTCATTCCACCGAGAAGCTACGCACCACTTCCTAAAGTCAGAGCAATACTCCTCAACAGGTCTCTTACCCTGACGTAAGGTCACCAGCTGACTCTCGGCAAAGGCAGACCTGTCAGTCTCGTCATAAATGAGCCCGAGAGCAGAAAAGAAAAGATCAACGGAGGAAAGTTCAGGGGCGTCAGGAGCCAAGGAGAAGGCCCATTCTTGGGGCCCTTCCTGGAGCCGGGACATAATTATACCCACCCGCTGGCTCTCAGAACCTGAGGAGTGGGGCTTTAAACGAAAATAGAGCCTACAACTCTCCCGAAAGGAGAGAAAAGTCTTCCGGTCCCTTGAGAACCGGTCAGGCAACTTGAGGTGGGGTTCAAGAGGTGAGGTGAGGGGCACTACCATGGTAGCATCAGGCTGGTTGACCCTCTGAGCCAGGGCCTGGACCTGTAGGGAGAGACCCTGCATTTGCTGAACCAGGGTCTCAAGGGGGTCCATAGTAGTGTGAGGGACCAGGGTAGAGTAGGTATATGGGCTTGTGATTATGTAATGATGGGGGTAAGGAAACAAACAAGTGAGCCCTAATCTACCCGCCACTCAGTCCCTGCCTACCTGCAAAGACCCGCCCTAGGCGACAGGGCACAACTGGGCGACGGTCCCTACGCTCAATAAGTGCACGACAGACAAACAGACAAGGGCACACAGAAGCAAGGGAAAAGGGGCAGTTGCCCACGGCAACACCGCGAGCAACAAGAGCAGTGAACGAGCCGAGCCAAACCAGGAGTGTACGAGGTACCAAACGCAGAGCAGGAGAGTAGTGAACAAGCCGAGTCAAACCAGGAGTGTACGAGGTACCAAACGCAGAGCAGGAGAGTAGTCAGTAAGCCAGGGTCAATATGAAGCAGGGTCAAATGGATCAAGAAGCTGCAGCAGGGCCAGGAAACCAAACGAGAAGAATCACAAGGAAGGAGGAACAGGAAAGGCAGGTATAAATAGACAGAGGGCGGGAGCTAGCTCCGTCTGGCCAGGCTGTGATAGGCTCTCCCACTCCTAAGCCTGCCATCCTGAGTGGGGGAAGATGGAGTCAGTCTCACAGACATAGAAGCAGATGCAGACTGATTACCTATGCGCGTGGATACAGAAGCTGTGCCTGGCAGATCCTTAACAGAAGGGGTCTACTACAACCCACACGACCGACTTGCCTTGAGATGGAGGCAGATCGGTGATAAAATCCATGGAGATATGGGTCCAAGGTCTCTGGGGAATGGGCAAAGAACATAGTAAGCCCGCTGGTCGGGACCTGGGAGTCTTGGACCTAGCACAAATTTCACAAGCGGCGACGTTGACCTTAACGTCTTTAGGCAACCCAGGCCACCAATAGTTTCTAGCAATGAGGTGCTTGGTACCCAGGATGCCTGGGTGGCCAGATAGTGCAGAGTCATGATTTTCCCTGAGTACCCTTAGCCGGAATTGCAGGGGAACAAACAGCTTGTTCTCAGGAAGGTTCCCGGGAGCTGAACCTTGATCAGCCGCAATTTCGGAGACTAAGTCAGAATCAACAGAGGATATGATTATACCTGGGGGCAAAACACAAGCAGGATCTTCCTCCGAAGGAGGGCTGGCCATGAAGCTATGCGACAGTGCATCAGCTTTAATGTTTTTAGACCCAGCCCTATAGGTGACCAAAAAGTTGAATCCAGTAAAAAATAACACCCATCGAGCTTGTCTCGGGTTTAGCCTCCGGGCAGATTCTAGGAAAACCAGATTCTTGTTGTTGGTAAGGACAGTTACCTGGTGCCTAGCCCCTCCAAGAAGTGGCGCCACTCTTCAAATGCCCATTTGATGGCCAAGATTTCGCGGTTGCCCACGTCATAGTTACTCTCAGTGGGCGAGAACTTCCTGGAGAAGTAGGCACAGGGACGTAGATGGGTGAGGGACCTGGTACCCTGGAACAAGACAGCACCCACTCCCACCTCGGAGGCGTCAACCACCACGATGAATGGCTCCATTTGGTTAGGCTGAATCAGCACTGGGGCAGAGATAAAGCACTTCTTAAGGATCTCAAAAGCCTGGACCGCCTCCGGAGGCCAGTGGAGGAGATCAGCACCCTTACGAGTAAGATCCGTAAGAGGCTTAGCGATGACCGAGAAGTTAGCAATAAATCTCCTGTAATAATTAGCAAACCCCAGGAAGCACTGTAACGCCTTCAGGGAGGCAGGTTGGACCCATTCAGCCACAGCCTGAACCTTGGCAGGGTCCATGCGGAATTCATTAGGAGTGAGGATTTGACCCAAAAATGGTATCTCCTGCACCCCAAACACACATTTTTCGGATTTAGCAAACAGTTTGTTTTCCCGAAGGGCCTGGAACACCTTCCTGACATGCTCAATGTGGGAGGACCAGTCCTTGGAAAACACAAGTATGTCATCAAGGTACACTACAAGAAATAACCCCAGGTAGTCTCTTAAAATCCCATTTATGAAATTCTGGAAGACCGCGGGAGCATTACACAACCCAAAGGGCATGACGAGGTATTCGAAATGACCTTCGGGCGTGTTAAACGCAGTCTTCCACTAATCCCCTTCTCTGATTCGGATAAGGTTATAAGCCCCCCGAAGATCAAACTTAGAGAACCATTGGGCCCCCTGAACCTGATTGAAGAGATCAGGAATCAAAGGAAGGGGATACTGGTTCCTTACAGTGACCTTATTCAAGTTTCGGTAATCGATGCTCGGCCTAAGACCACCATCCTTCTTCCCTACGAAGAAAAAGCCAGCACCTACCGGAGAAGTAGAGGGGCGAATGTAACCCTTGGCCTGGCTTTCCTGGATATATTCTCTCATGGCCTCACGTTCTGGACAAGAGAGATTAAAGATCCTACCCTTAGGGAGCTTAGCTCCTGGTACCAAATCGATTGCGCAATCGTATTCTCTATGAGGAGGTAACACTTCAGAGGCCTTTTTAGAAAAAACATCAGCGAAGTCCTGAATAAACTCAGGTAGAGTGTTCACCTCCTCAGGGAGAGAAATAAAATTAACAGAAAAACAGGACGTCATGCATTCATTACCCCATTTGGTAAGATCCCCAGTATTCAAGTTAAACGTGGGATTATGCATCTGCAACCAGGGAAGGCCTAAAACCAAATCGGACGATAATCCCTGCATCACCAGTACAGAGCACTGCTCCAAATGAATGGAGCCAACAATGAGTTCAAAAACAGGGCTATGCTGTGTAAAATAACCATTAGCAAGTGGAGTGGAGTCGATACCCACTACCGGGACAGGTTTAGGCAAATCAATCAATGGCATAGCTAGAGACATAGCAAATTCCACAGACATAATATTAGCAGAAGACCCTGAATCCACGAAGGCACTGACCTACCCTCAAAAGAGACATGAAAGGGAAGCAAGATCTTATTAATTTTCATATTTACGGGAAATACTTGTGCGCCCAAGCGACCTCCCCAACGGTCACTTAGGCGCGGGAGTTTTCCGGATGCTTATTCTTACGCCTAGGACAGGTGTTCACTTGATGCTTGTCATCCCCACAATAGTAGCAGAGACCATTCTTCCTGCGGAACTCTCTACGTTGTTGGGGGGACACGGAGGCCCCGAGTTGCATAGGTACCTCCGAGTCTTCCGTGGAAGAACGAAGCAACGGAACCTCGGGAGGCATCATGGGGGAGTCAGAGGAGAAAACACAAAAACGTTCACGTTGTCGTTCCCTGAGACGTCGGTCAAGTCGTACCGCTAAAGCCATAACCTGGTCTAGGGAGTCAGAAGAGGGATAGCTAACTAGCAGGTCTTTCAGGGCGTTCGACAGACCCAACCTAAACTGGCACCTTAAGGCAGGGTCATTCCACCGAGAAGCTACGCACCACTTCCTAAAGTCAGAGCAATACTCCTCAACAGGTCTCTTACCCTGACGTAAGGTCACCAGCTGACTCTCGGCAAAGGCAGACCTGTCAGTCTCGTCATAAATGAGCCCGAGAGCAGAAAAGAAAAGATCAACGGAGGAAAGTTCAGGGGCGTCAGGAGCCAAGGAGAAGGCCCATTCTTGGGGCCCTTCCTGGAGCCGGGACATAATTATACCCACCCGCTGGCTCTCAGAACCTGAGGAGTGGGGCTTTAAACGAAAATAGAGCCTACAACTCTCCCGAAAGGAGAGAAAAGTCTTCCGGTCCCTTGAGAACCGGTCAGGCAACTTGAGGTGGGGTTCAAGAGGTGAGGTGAGGGGCACTACCATGGTAGCATCAGGCTGGTTGACCCTCTGAGCCAGGGCCTGGACCTGTAGGGAGAGACCCTGCATTTGCTGAACCAGGGTCTCAAGGGGGTCCATAGTAGTGTGAGGGACCAGGGTAGAGTAGGTATATGGGCTTGTGATTATGTAATGATGGGGGTAAGGAAACAAACAAGTGAGCCCTAATCTACCCGCCACTCAGTCCCTGCCTACCTGCAAAGACCCGCCCTAGGCGACAGGGCACAACTGGGCGACGGTCCCTACGCTCAATAAGTGCACGACAGACAAACAGACAAGGGCACACAGAAGCAAGGGAAAAGGGGCAGTTGCCCACGGCAACACCGCGAGCAACAAGAGCAGTGAACGAGCCGAGCCAAACCAGGAGTGTACGAGGTACCAAACGCAGAGCAGGAGAGTAGTGAACAAGCCGAGTCAAACCAGGAGTGTACGAGGTACCAAACGCAGAGCAGGAGAGTAGTCAGTAAGCCAGGGTCAATATGAAGCAGGGTCAAATGGATCAAGAAGCTGCAGCAGGGCCAGGAAACCAAACGAGAAGAATCACAAGGAAGGAGGAACAGGAAAGGCAGGTATAAATAGACAGAGGGCGGGAGCTAGCTCCGTCTGGCCAGGCTGTGATAGGCTCTCCCACTCCTAAGCCTGCCATCCTGAGTGGGGGAAGATGGAGTCAGTCTCACAGACATAGAAGCAGATGCAGACTGATTACCTATGCGCGTGGATACAGAAGCTGTGCCTGGCAGATCCTTAACAGAAGGGGTCTACTACAACCCACACGACCGACTTGCCTTGAGATGGAGGCAGATCGGTGATAAAATCCATGGAGATATGGGTCCAAGGTCTCTGGGGAATGGGCAAAGAACATAGTAAGCCCGCTGGTCGGGACCTGGGAGTCTTGGACCTAGCACAAATTTCACAAGCGGCGACGTTGACCTTAACGTCTTTAGGCAACCCAGGCCACCAATAGTTTCTAGCAATGAGGTGCTTGGTACCCAGGATGCCTGGGTGGCCAGATAGTGCAGAGTCATGATTTTCCCTGAGTACCCTTAGCCGGAATTGCAGGGGAACAAACAGCTTGTTCTCAGGAAGGTTCCCGGGAGCTGAACCTTGATCAGCCGCAATTTCGGAGACTAAGTCAGAATCAACAGAGGATATGATTATACCTGGGGGCAAAACACAAGCAGGATCTTCCTCCGAAGGAGGGCTGGCCATGAAGCTATGCGACAGTGCATCAGCTTTAATGTTTTTAGACCCAGCCCTATAGGTGACCAAAAAGTTGAATCCAGTAAAAAATAACACCCATCGAGCTTGTCTCGGGTTTAGCCTCCGGGCAGATTCTAGGAAAACCAGATTCTTGTTGTTGGTAAGGACAGTTACCTGGTGCCTAGCCCCTCCAAGAAGTGGCGCCACTCTTCAAATGCCCATTTGATGGCCAAGATTTCGCGGTTGCCCACGTCATAGTTACTCTCAGTGGGCGAGAACTTCCTGGAGAAGTAGGCACAGGGACGTAGATGGGTGAGGGACCTGGTACCCTGGAACAAGACAGCACCCACTCCCACCTCGGAGGCGTCAACCACCACGATGAATGGCTCCATTTGGTTAGGCTGAATCAGCACTGGGGCAGAGATAAAGCACTTCTTAAGGATCTCAAAAGCCTGGACCGCCTCCGGAGGCCAGTGGAGGAGATCAGCACCCTTACGAGTAAGATCCGTAAGAGGCTTAGCGATGACCGAGAAGTTAGCAATAAATCTCCTGTAATAATTAGCAAACCCCAGGAAGCACTGTAACGCCTTCAGGGAGGCAGGTTGGACCCATTCAGCCACAGCCTGAACCTTGGCAGGGTCCATGCGGAATTCATTAGGAGTGAGGATTTGACCCAAAAATGGTATCTCCTGCACCCCAAACACACATTTTTCGGATTTAGCAAACAGTTTGTTTTCCCGAAGGGCCTGGAACACCTTCCTGACATGCTCAATGTGGGAGGACCAGTCCTTGGAAAACACAAGTATGTCATCAAGGTACACTACAAGAAATAACCCCAGGTAGTCTCTTAAAATCCCATTTATGAAATTCTGGAAGACCGCGGGAGCATTACACAACCCAAAGGGCATGACGAGGTATTCGAAATGACCTTCGGGCGTGTTAAACGCAGTCTTCCACTAATCCCCTTCTCTGATTCGGATAAGGTTATAAGCCCCCCGAAGATCAAACTTAGAGAACCATTGGGCCCCCTGAACCTGATTGAAGAGATCAGGAATCAAAGGAAGGGGATACTGGTTCCTTACAGTGACCTTATTCAAGTTTCGGTAATCGATGCTCGGCCTAAGACCACCATCCTTCTTCCCTACGAAGAAAAAGCCAGCACCTACCGGAGAAGTAGAGGGGCGAATGTAACCCATGGCCTGGCTTTCCTGGATATATTCTCTCATGGCCTCACGTTCTGGACAAGAGAGATTAAAGATCCTACCCTTAGGGAGCTTAGCTCCTGGTACCAAATCGATTGCGCAATCGTATTCTCTATGAGGAGGTAACACTTCAGAGGCCTTTTTAGAAAAAACATCAGCGAAGTCCTGAATAAACTCAGGTAGAGTGTTCACCTCCTCAGGGAGAGAAATAAAATTAACAGAAAAACAGGACGTCATGCATTCATTACCCCATTTGGTAAGATCCCCAGTATTCAAGTTAAACGTGGGATTATGCATCTGCAACCAGGGAAGGCCTAAAACCAAATCGGACGATAATCCCTGCATCACCAGTACAGAGCACTGCTCCAAATGAATGGAGCCAACAATGAGTTCAAAAACAGGGCTATGCTGTGTAAAATAACCATTAGCAAGTGGAGTGGAGTCGATACCCACTACCGGGACAGGTTTAGGCAAATCAATCAATGGCATAGCTAGAGACATAGCAAATTCCACAGACATAATATTAGCAGAAGACCCTGAATCCACGAAGGCACTGACCTACCCTCAAAAGAGACATGAAAGGGAAGCAAGATCTTATTAATTTTCATATTTACGGGAAATACTTGTGCGCCCAAGCGACCTCCCCAACGGTCACTTAGGCGCGGAAGTTTTCCGGCTGGAGTATTCTTACGCCTAGGACAGTCGTTCACTTGATGCTTGTCATCCCCACAGTAGAAGCAGAGACCATTCTTCCTGCGGATCTCTCTACGTTGTTGGGGAGACACGGAGGCCCCGAGTTGCATTGGTTCATCCGAGTTTTTCGTGGAAGAACGAAGCAATGGAACCTCGGGAGCCATCATAGGGGAGCCAGAGGAGAAGGCACAAAAACGTTCAAGTCGTCATTCCCTGAGACGTCGGTCCAGACATACCGCTAAAGTCATAACCTGATCTAGAGAGTCAGAAGAGGGATAGCTAACTAACAGCAATTTATGTGTGAAGTTACTGCCATTATGTGGATCCCCTCTTGTAATCTGTTGTCCACCCCTGCTGTCAAGCAAAATCTGTCTCTAGTTACAGAGCAAAGGAGATGGACTGCATGAAGTGGAGGTGTGTCTCTTCTCTGCCTGCCAATAAAAGTCTATGGAGATTGGAGAGGGGAGCAAAACGAGGCCGCAAGAGAAGAGAAAGACGCGGACATGCTGCCCACAGAAATCTATGGAGAAGGGAGGGGAGCAGGAGGAGAGAACAGGGAGAGAAAGACACAGACGTTGTACATAGAAGTCTATAGAGAGGGGAGGAGGTTAGCAGGGAGAGAAAAGACACAGGATACTGGCAAAAGTTATCGGTCACCCAATGCTCGATTTTATGTATTTGATTGCAGCTTTTATGTGATAGAGATAGGAGAGCAGAATTCCCCTCTCCTCTGTGTGTGCAGTGTATACAAGACAAGACAAGACAAGACAAGACAAGATAAGACAAGATAGCATATAGGCAACACCCACTAGCTACAAAATGCTACAAAATGCTACAAAATGCAGGATACAAGTAATACAATAGCCAGAAATTGTGTTATTCCTCATGTACACACATATGACAGCTTATTCTGAAAAGTCATCTGAAAAGTTAGGTATGCTTTAAGTCTGTTTTTAATCCAAGAGGCTTCCTTTGTTCCATCACTATATTCCCCACCTGACTGTTTATCCAACTCTGGAACTTTTCCTATGTCTATTGTACTCACTTCCCTGTAGTTCAGAATCCTGTATGCTTCTGATTAGATTCCATCTTGAATGTTAGATTTCACCTGCTTTCTCTTCCTCTGTGCTATGCTATCAATGCTATTATGCATTAGTACAGCATCACATGAGAAGTTAGAGCCAGTACCAAGGACATTGTCATTCTCCTTCCCTTAGTTTTGGTCGGGGTTTCCCTTTAAACCGCTATACCATATACTATTTTCTTTAGAAATGTATGTATCTCTCTCCTGCTATTGCTTAGCAGATTATGATATAGATTAAAACAAATAGAACTACCACTGGCATAAAAGGAAATTATCTCTGTTCACTTCATTACCTTTGATAGTACAATATTACATTTGAGCGCTGTTTACAATGGCATTTTTTTCCTGCTCTGTCATGGTTCTGGCATTTTTGATGACATGAGCAGCATAAACTGCAGTACTTTTCTTGCTTTTAAAAACTTTATAAGGCCAGGATCACACACACAGATTTGATGCAGATGCAGCTGTATCTCAGAAAGTTAAAATTATTTTTAATAAAAAGTATTTATAAAGTTGCAGCAAACACACTGATACACATTTTTAATATATAAAAAAATAAAATGTATTCCAAAGGTGTACATAGCCTTTAAAGTTAATAGTAAAGAGTGAGAAAGCCTACATACACAGCATTTTGGTTTGTGGCTTTTTTGCAATTTTTTGGCCTTTTTTGGCATTCTCTAGTTATGGCGTTCTATCTGGGGTTTTTTCATAGTGTGTGAATGAGGCCCAATACCAAAAGAAACCTGCTGGATCTCTTTGTGAGTTATTAGGATCTGTCAGCTTTCATTTGGATCTATTTAAGAATTGATCTGTCATACTGGTTATGGCTCTGTTACGAACGGAAACCATGATGGTAATATGAACAGAACCTAAAAATAAGATTTGCATTACAAATAGGTTTCAAAAACATTTGTCTCTTTGCTGCTCATCATAGTTCTGTTAAGTTTTAGACACTGTCCTGTCAGATCCAATGTAAAAACCAAATACTCTCCAACAGCCCAAGGATATAAAATATGGCTTGCCTCGATTTAATTTTATTTTATTATGAAATGGTTTTGTCATCAATGCCAAGAATAGAGGAGTCTAAGGGTATGTGCACACGATAACTGCAATTACGTCTGAAATTACGGAGCTGTTTTCAGGAGAAAACAGCTCCTGAATTTCAGACGTAATTGCATGTACTCGCGTTTTGCGGGGCTTCTTTTACGGACGTAATTTGGAGCTGTTCTTCATTGGAGTCAATGAAAAACGGCTCCAATTAAGTCCCAAGAAGTATCCTGTACTTCTTTTGACGAGGCTGAAATTTTACGCGCCGTCTTTTGACAGCAATGCGTAAAATGACAGGTCGTTGGCACAGTAAATTGTAAAGCCCATTGAAAGTAATGGGCAGATGTTTGCATAAAACGCCTCTATTACGTCTGAAAATAGGTAGTGTGAACTCAGCTTAATAAGAAAAACACTCAAAACCTGCATTAATTTGTACCGTGTTATAAGTATTTGTATTAATTAAATAAATTAAAAGTATAAAAATTCCTAATGGATACAAAGAACAATGTTTAAATATAATAATGAATTTCAATACTTTAAGTTCACCTCCCACTCTTGTGTTCTTGACTGTCAGCTGTTTCCACTTTCTTGCTTCCTCAAACTTAACATGGATGAGATAAAGCTTAGGCTGCGTTCACACTGTGCGTTTTTGTTAAGTTTTTAGCATGCATTTTTTTGTTTTGGTTGATGAACTCCCATTGAGATACATGGGAGATTATCTACCAAAACAAAAAACTGCATGTTAAAAAGGCAACTAAAACACACAGTGTGAATTCAGCCTTATAATGTTTCCCTGATCTCTATTCCCTCCTACACATAAACTGTAATTTGTTGATAACACCATATTAATATTATCTCCCCAAGTCTGCTGCCTAAAGCCATGTTCACACCGTATATGTTTAGGCGAAAAAATATGAGGCTGATTTAAAGAGAATCCAGGCGTTTTAAAGCATATTTTGAGGCATACTTTCAAAGGTGTTTTTTAAGGGTATTTTCACACGTTTTTTTTTCGGCCGGGCTGTAAACGGCTGAAATACGGCCGAAAAATCGGAAACAGAACGCCTCCAAACATCTGCCCATTGATTTCAATAGGAAAAACGGCGTTCTGTTCCGACGGGCCATTTTTTAAATAAGTGCATGTCACTCCTTAGGATGTTTTTGGAGCAGTTTATTCATAGACTCTATACAAAAACAGCTCTAAAAACGGCTGTTAAAAACGCTGTGAAAAACGGGACTTTGAATAAAAAACGTCTGAAAATCAGGAGCTGTTTTCCCTTGGAAACAGCTCCGTATTTTCAGAAGTTTTTTTGTTTTTTGTGTGCACATACCCTAAGGGTATGTTCACACGCTTAGCAAAAAACGTCTGAAAATACAGAGCAGTTTTCAAGGGAAAACAGCTCCTGATTTTCAGACTCTTTTGAAGCCACTCGCGATTTTCACAGCGTTTTTCACAGCGTTCTTTTATGGCCGATTTTGGAGCTGTTTTCAATAGAGTCTATGAAAAATGGCTCCAAAAACGTCCCAAGAAGTAACCTGCACTTCTTTTTTGAGGCTGTTTTTTTACGCGGCCGTTTTTCAAAGCGGCCACGTGAAAAAATGGCCCATCGGAACAGAACGCAGTTTTTCCCATTGAAATCAATGGGCAGATGTTTGGAGGCGTTCTGCTTCCGATATTTCGGCTGCTTACGGCTTGAAAAACGGCAGAAAATAAGCCGTGTGAACATATCCTTAGTTTCAATGGGAAAAGTCTGTGTAACGGCTGCCACGCCGTTCCCCGCAGCTTCCGTGGCCTCTGCTCCGGTTCCTGCACCCTCCATTCCCTCATGCTCGTCCCGAGCTCCACTCACCCGATCCAGACGCTCTGCAGGCTCTGGGCGTCGTCAGGTAACTGCATCTCTCACCTCCCTCCACGGCCATCATCCACTATGTACGGCTGTAGCTACTAGAGGGCGCACGCGCTGACTCTTCCCTTCTTAAAGGGCCGGCGTGTGTCAAAATCCTAAGACTTCCTATTTAAGGTCCCGTCTCCCTCAGATCTTTGCTTGTTCAACCAAGTTATCCCTGTGAGTTTCCCTATACCCAGTTTTCCCTGTTACCTTGACTTCTACCTTTGTCTGGATTTCCCGTTGTGACCTCTGCCTGAACTTGTACTATCCTTGCCTGCCGCCTGCCTTGACCTATTGCTATCCATAGCCGTAACAATGTCTGCTGCCTGTCCTGAGTTCTGGCCTATTCATCTGACTGCCTCTAAACCTGTTGTGCCAAGCGTTGCCCTGGGTTACAAGCACCATCTCCCAGACGACACAGAAGATCCACAAACAAACCGGTGAGAACCGTGATAGTTTGAACAAGCCATGGATCCCCTTGACACAGCCCTGCCTGATGCAGCTGATATGGCTCAGGAACTTTCAAGACAACGAGTCCGCCAAGACCAGCTTTTCCAGCTTCTGCAAAATGTGTCCACTCGTTTGAATGAACTAGCGCCTCCGGCGCCTGTGATACAGCCACCACCACCGCAAGCTCCTGTCTACAGTCCAGGACTACATTTACTTACGCCTGCCCGCTATGAGGGTAACCCCAAAACCTGCAGGGGATTTGTTAATCAATGCACCATCGATTTTGAGGTCATGGCACATCATTTTTCCTCAGACCGGGCTAAGGTGGCCTACATCCCGTCTCTGCTTTCTGGCAAAGCGCTGGCTTTGGCATCGCCCTTGTGGGAGAGAAACGACCCCATAATGTATGATATTCAGAACTTTCTCTCCACATTTAAAAAGGTGTTTGAAGAGCCGGGTCGAGCGTATTCAGCAGCTTCCTCTCTTCTCAAGCTCCAGCAAGAAACCTCCACTGTAGGCCAATACACCATTCAATTTCGCACCCTGGCTACAGAACTCCAGTGGAATAACGAGGCTTTGGTATCTACCTTCTTGGAGGGTCTGGCGGGCCGAATCAAGGATGAACTTGTTGGTCGAGACCTTCCACCATCCTTGGATGACTCTTGCCAATCGGATTGATATACGTTTCTGCGAGAGACAACAAGAATCTGCTCGGGGCAATCGGACATCACGGTTGGCACCAACCTTCCAAAGGCCTCTTCTTGCCTCATCTTCCTTTCGGTCGGATGAACCCATGCATGTGGAGAGAACAAGACTCACGCCTGAGGAGCGCCAGAATAGACGCAAGTTGAATTTATGTCTAAATTGTGGTGGTAAAACGCACTTTCTCAAGGACTGTCTAGTGAGAAAGGAAAACTCTAACGCCTAGGGCAAGTAGGAGAGGCTACCCTAGATGGAGTACCACCCTCTCAAAAAAATGACCATACAGGGAAAACTGTCCTTTGCAGGAACCACTTTCTGCGTTCAAGCCTTTCTAGATTCTGGATCCACTGGGAATTTCCTGTGCCAGTCCCTGGTTAATCGCTACAAAATCCCAGTTCAAGAACTAACCCAACCTTTGTCCATTGCTTCTGTGGATGGGAGGCTTCTACAGGAGACTATCTATCTTGTCACCGAGCCCATTTTCATGTTAACAGGGGTGCTGCACCAGGAACGTATCTCCTTCTACGTTTTAAGGAACTCTCTGAACCCTTTGCTACTGGGTCTACCGTGGTTGCAGAAGCACTCTCCTGTTATTGACTGGACTGGAGGTCAAATTACCCGCTAGAGTGACTTCTGTCACCAACATTGTCTACAAACTATTCGCCCATCCATACCTCAGCCTACACAACTTAACTCAGCAGGACTTCCTACTCCATATAAAAGCTTCTCTGATGTTTTCTGTAAACAACAAGCTGAATCGCTGCCACCTCACAGGCCATACGACTGTGCCATAAACCTGGTCGCCTACGCCACGCCTCCCAGAGGTAGAGTCTGCCCCCTGTCTTTGCCCGAGACGGAGGCCATGTCTCAATTTATCCAAGAGAATTTGGAGAGAGGTTTCATCCGTAAGTCCTCCTCTCCTTCTGGCGCAAGGTTTTACTTTGTGGGGAAAAAAGATGGGTCCCTGCGTCCTTGCATTGATTACCGTGGGTTGAATAATATTACGTTAAAAAACAAGTACCCGTTACCGTTGATCTCTGAACTCTTTGACCGCTTACAGGGGGCGAGAATTTTCACCAAACTAGATCTTCGTGGAGCTTATAACTTGATTCGTATCCACGAAGGGGACGGATGGAAAACCGCGTTCAACACTCGTGATGGTCATTTTGAATACCTCGTCGTGCTCTTTGGACTTTGTAATGCTCCTGCGGCTTTCCAGGCCTTTGTTAATGACATTTTTTCGAGATCTGTTGTACAGCTATGTGGTGGCATACCTAGATGACATTTTAATCTTTTCTCCTAATATTCAGACACATCCTGTGCATGTGCGCCAAGTGTTACAGCGTCTGCGTCAGAACTCTCTGTTTGCTAAACTGGATAAATGCCTCTTTGAGAAAACCAGCCTGCCTTTCCTGGGGTATGTCATTTTCGACCAGGGACTTCAAATGGATCCAGCCAGGCTGTCCTCAATTCTCAACTGGCCTCGTCCGCAAGGACTCAAAGCGGTCCAACGCCTGCTGGGATTGGCAAATTATTACCGCCATTTTATTCCTCACTTCACCTCTATGACAGCTCCTATTTCTGCACTGACCAAAAAGGGGGTTAATGCCAAAGACTGGACTATGGAGGCCGAAGCCGCATTCCAAGCTCTTAAAATTGCCTTCTCTTCTGCTTCAGTCCTACATAGACCGGATTACACCCAAATCTTTGTTCTGGAGGTCGATGCTTCATCTGTGGGAGTCAGAGCTATTCTTTTACAAAAGAGTTGTAGAGGGAAACATGTGGCCTGTGGCTTTTTCTCCAAATCATTTACACCTGCGGAAAAAAATTATGATATTGGAGATAACAAATTTTTGGCTATTAAATTGGCACTGGAGGAGTGGAGACATTTGCTAGAGGGTGCACGGCATGCTATCATCTACACAGATCATAAAAACCTCCTTTACCTGCAATCTGCTCAACGCCTAAATCCTCGCCAAGCACGGAGGGCATTATTCTTCTCCAGATCTGATTTCCATCTTCACTATAGACCCGCTGGAAAAAATACCAAGGCTGACGCCTTATCTCGCTCTTTTGACCCCACAGATCAAGAGCCCAGTCTCCAGTTCATTATAGATCCAGAACGCATTATAATCGCTGCCCCAGCTGAAGTGGTACACATTCCCCGAGGGAAGACCTACGTACCCCATAAAGACCTACGCACCCCCTAAACAAAGGGATTGTGTCTCATCAAGGTTCCCAAGCAATCTCGTCCCGAGCTCCACTCACCCGATCCAGACGCTCTGCAGGCTCTGGGCGTCGTCAGGTAACTGCATCTCTCACCTCCCTCCACGGCCATCATCCACTATGTACGGCTGTAGCCACTAGAGGGCGCACGAGCTGACTCTTCCCTTCGAAAAGGGCCGGCGTGTGTCAAAATCCTAAGACTTCCTATTTAAGGACCCGTCTCCCTCAGATCTTTGCTTGTTCAACCAAGTTATCCCTGTGAGTTTCCCTGTACCCAGTTTTCCCTGTTACCTTGCCTTCTGCCTTTGTCTGGATTTCCCGTTGTGACCTCTGCCTGAACTTGTACTATCCTTGCCTGCCGCCTGCCTTGACCTATTGCTATCCATAGCCGTAACAATGTCTGCTACCTGTCCTGACTTCTGGCCTATTCATCTGACTGCGTCTAAACCTGCTGTGCCAAGCGTTGCCCTGGGTTACAAGCACCATCTCCCAGACGACACAGAGGATCCACAAACAAACCGGTGAGAACCATGATGGTCTGCTTGTTAAAAATCTTCAAGAAGTGATATGTCAAGTGGCGTAACTACCGCCGTAGCAGCCGTAGCGGCTGCTTCAGGGCCCGTGGCATGAGGGGGCCTGTGTCGCCCACCGGCACGGGCCCCCACCATGGCCAGAGTCTCCGCTAGCAGCCGCTATGGCTGCTACAGCGCGACGCCACTGAACACTACGGCAGAGCAGGGAGGTATATCCCCGCTCTGCCATTAAACATAAGACATGTATCCCCTATCCACAGGATAGGGGATACATGTGTGATCGCTGGCAGCGATAAGGAGAACGGGGGACTGAAAGTCCCCTGAAGTTCTCCATCACAAACCTCGGACTTCCGGGGTCTGTGTCGGCAGCTCCGTAGAAATGAATGGAGCGCCGGTTGCGCTTGTGCGCATGCGTGACCAGCGCTCCTTTCATTTTTCATTAGCTGCGCAGAATCCGGAAGTCAGAGGTTAGTCATGGAGAACTTCAGGGGACTTTCGGTCCCCCGTTCTCCCTATCACTGCCAGCGATCACACATGTATCTTTTGTAGGACACACTGTAGGTCAGATTTTTTTGGGGAGTTGGGGCTGCATGGCGTTACCTACAGGGGGGCTGTATAGCGTTACCTACAGGGGGGCTGTATAGCGTTACCTACAGGGGGTGTCTGTATAGCGTTACCTACAGGGGGGCTGTATAGCGTTACCTACAGGGGGGGCTGTATGGCGTTAGCACCATACAGCCCCCTCTGTAGATATCGCCATACAGCCCCCACTGTTGAGAACGCCATACAGAGTCCCCCTGTAGATAACGCTATACAGACACCCCCTGTAGGTAATGCTATACAGCCCCCGCTGTAGGTAACGCTATACAGACACCCCCTGTAGGTAACGCTATACAGCCCCCCCTGTAGGTAACGCTATACAGCCCCCCTGTAGGTAATGCTATACAGACACCCCCTGTAGGTAACGCTATACAGCCCCCTGTAGGTAACGCTATACAGCCCACCTGTAGATAACGCTATACAGCCCCCCTGTAGGTAACGCTATACAGCCTGCCCCCTGTAGGTAACGCTATACAGCCCCCCCTGTAGGTAACGCTATACAGCGCCCCCTGTAGGTAACGCTATACAGCCCCCCTGTAGGTAACGCTATACAGCCCCCTGTAGATAACGCCATACAGCCCCCTCTGTAGATAGCGCCATACAGCCCCCTCTGTAGATAATGCCATACAACCCCCCTGTAGATAACGCCATACATCCCCCTGCTTATTCAGCTTATAAATTGCATGGAGGTGTGGGCTGGTGAAGCTATGATGAGGAATTCAGGCTTATCCATCATTTGACCTTTCTGGTGGGTGACTCAGTCACCGATGGCATTCCCAGGGAAGAGTCGGTTGTGTCTTATATTTCATTCGACCCGGCTGTGCAAGTAGTTTCTATAGCCGGGTTCGGGCACTCTTTTGGCTAATTCCGATATACAATCTGCCTTCTGACTGGTTTAATCTCCTGGGTTGCCAAATGGATAATCTCTTTTATGTCGATCTTTGTTTGCCCATGGGTTGCTCTATATCTTGTTGTTGTTTCGAGATGTTTAGCACATTTCTCGAATGGGTGTTTAAGTCTGAAACGGGGAATTCGGCAGTGATACATTACCTGGACGATTTTTTGTTCGTCGGTCCAAAAAGTTCCCCTATATGTAATTATACTTTATAGTTTTTTTCATTTTTTCATGTCCCTTTTCACAGGGTTCCTTTAGTTGTAGAAAAAACGGAAAGCCCGGCGACTAAATTCTAATTTCTGGGCATTATGATTGATACTGAGCAGATGGTCCTTAGCCTCCCAGAGGATAAGTTATATCGCCTCACGGATTCCATCCGTCAGTGCCTCAAGGCCCACAATGTTACCCTAAAGGCGCTGCAATCCCTATTGGGCCAGTAAGCTTTTGCGTGTTGCATATTTCCAGGGTTGGGCAGGGTTTTCTCCCATCGTTTATCACTGGCGACAGCAGGAGTTAAGAAAAACCACATCATCATATTAGGTTTTAAAGGACGATTTAAGAATGTGGCAAAAGTTTTCCTACACAGGGCTTTCTTGTTTTCCAGAACAGGAGGTCGGCAACGCCGACTTGGAGTTGTATACCATTGCTGCAGGTTCCCTGGGTTACGGGGCCTTTTTGGTCTTAAATGGTATGCTCAATCATGGTGTAATGACGGGGTAAGGAGACAGACGGGTGAGCCCTAATCTACCCGCCACTCAGTCCCTGCCTACTTGCACGACCCGTCCTAGGCGACGGCGTACAACTGGGCGACGGTCCCTACGCTCAATACGTGCACGAGAGACAAGCAGACAAGGGTACACAGAAGCTAAGGGAAATGGGGCAGTTGCCCACGGCAACATCGTGAGCAACAAGAGTAGTGAACGAGCCGAGTCAAACCAGGAGTGTACAAGGTACCAAACACAGAGCAGGAGCGTAGTCAGTAAAGCCAGGGTCAAAATGAAGCTGAGGTCAACAGTAATAGCTAGAACCGTCTGGCCAGACTGTGATAGGTTCTCCCACTCCTCAGCCTACCAGCCTGAGTGGTAGCAGATCGAGTCACTCTAACAGACCTAGGAGCAGATGCAGACTGATTAACCACGGGCGTCGACACAGAAGCTGTGTCTGGCAGATCCTTTACACATGGCCTCAAGATCGGGTTGACAAAGTTTTGTCCAAAAATGTGACCTTGCTGGACCTTTTCCCGATAGTTGGGTCCCTGGAAATTTGGGGTGCTCTAATGTTGAATAGAAGGATATTGTTTTGGTCAGATAGTGAGAGCACAGTTATCGCCATCAATAAGTTAACATCCAGCTCCCCTCCCGTACTTTTATTACCGAGACACTTGGTTTTGACATGTTTAAAGTTTAATTTGGTTGTCAAGGCTTGCCACGTCCCGGGTGAGTTAAATGATGTTGCTGACGCTCTATCTCTTTTTCAGGTGCCATAGTTTCAGGGACCTTCATCCTTGGGCAGTGCAGGAGGGTTACCCCTGCCAAACTTTCCTCTGGTACTTGCCGATGAGCGTCTGACCCCACTGGTTCAAAATTCGGTTGCCACCACGACATAGAACAACCACGTAAATGTCTTGCGTGTGCAGCAGAGGGTGTCCAGCTCTTTCCCCACAAATGTGATGTAATTACTATCTCTTACTTGTCATGGCTGCTCGAAAAAGGCGTGCCGGCGGGGATTGTGCAGAAGCGCCTGTCGGGTGTAGCTTTCGCCTTCAAATTATTGATCCTGTCGGATGCCACTAAGGATCCGATCTTCTCTTTGATTTTGAGGGGTTGGAAGACGGACAATCTATTAATCAAAACTCGCAGGCCTATTTCCTTTTTACTGTTACATCGTTTTGTCGACTGTGCCCTACACTTGTTTGCCTCACCATACGAGACTTTGATTTTGCAATGCACTTTTACTCTGTCATTTTTATGTGCCCTGCACGTGGGTCAGCTAGTTTCTCCTTTGCGGTCGCGGATGGTGGGCCTCATGTCGGGAGATGTAGTCGTTTTGCCGGAGTCGATTAGGGTCCATGTCAGTAGATCTAAGATGGATATATATGGGAGGTGCACTTGGCTGTCGATTTTCAAACTGGATGCGTCATTCTGCCCGGTATCCCTCATTACTGAAATGTTTTGGCGCGTCCCATGGATGGCAGTTTTTTATTGCATCAGGACGGTGCCCCCTTAACAAAATTTCAATTCACCTCTGTTTTTAAGAAGTGCTTGGTCAAATCAGGAGTAAATCCTGCGGAATTTGGCACACATTCCATTCGCATAGGTGCGGCGACGGTCGTGGATGCGGTTTGCTGGATACGGAGGTTAGGAAGTTGGGCCAATGGAAGTCAGATGCTTTCCTATATTTGTGACCCAAATATGCGTGCTACAATTGGACGTGCTACAATTTCCTGTTAAAACCGAGTCTCTTAGCTGTTTCGGACTGCTACCTTGGACCAAGTACACTCTGCCTTTGCCAAAGACTGCTGGCGCTGATCACAGCGAACGGAGTACCTCTGTATGATACCGGCAACCACCAGGTCAGTTTTCTACGCATTCATCCAAACGGAGAATCACTAATTGCTTTAATTCAAGGAGACTGCAAAGTGTGGTTACCCCCACCTCTTCAATTCACTACCTGGGAAACAGATATTTCATATGGCCAAATTCGTCCATTTTATATAAGTGGAAAAAAGTGGAGAATTTATTTCCGGATTTTAGAATAGAATAGAAATGGTTGCTCTATTTGGGACATTGATTTCCCTTTGTAGATGTCTGTTACACATACCTTGGGAGAGATATATTGATACTTTGCGCTTTACATAAATTTAGTCATACTTTCATTGTTATAATGCTGATATCTTTATATAAAATTTATTTGATTTTTTTATTCCATTGTATGTTATAATTTAGTTACTTAGCCAGGTGGTGCATTTTTCAGTTATTTTTCTGTACATTTTGTGAGTAGTTTCAGTCCGGAAAACTGTATATAAATTGTTCGATTTATCTTTATATGTTCCTTACTATAGAACACATACATATTCATTGCTTCTATTAGAATATGTTTTTACTATTAATTAATAAAATTCATATATATATTTTTTTTCCTCAAAGTGTGCTGAGTAGAGCCTGGAATTTTTTCTCCTTTCTTAGTATTTTGTTTTTTTTGCATATTTCTAGCTTTCTAGGACGGCACCGTGTAGTAATATCTATCTACGCTTTTATTGAGGTTATTTATTGGATTAAATATTTCTTATACTATATCATGCCTATATTTACTGGGCTGCTCAACGTGCCTCCTATCGTCCAGGGAAGAGGCATAGCTAGGGTAATGGCAGGCGGGACTTGTGCCCCAGGCGCAACTACAGTGTATGGAGGGGGCGCCGTAGAGCAACCGTAACAAAACAGCTGATCGCTGCTGATAGGCTCCCTGTATTCCAGGTGGCCGCAGCAGCGATTAGCTAACTGATCGCTACTGCAGCCGTCCTGCCTACAGGGATGCCTATCAGCAGCAGTGTTTTGATACGGCTTTTCTGCTCCCATCCTCTCAGGGCCCATGCCTCACGGCAGATTACATTTATGGGCCCTGGTGCTAGCGACTGCTACATTCAATTGTATGAGGTACTCAGAATTGAATACTATGGCGGAGCAGATCCCTGCTCCACCATTCCTAGGATACAGGCCATATTAGGCCTGCAGCCTATAAGATGCTAAGTCCCAGCTCAGGCCGGTGTGATGTCGTCACTGGATCACGCCGGCCTGCGCAATGGTCTAGGTAAGTATTTTTTTTTATTTCTTTCTACAAGGGGCGATGTGTGGCATCATCTACAAGGGGGGCTGTGTGGCATCATCTACTAGGGGGGACTATGTGGCATCATCTACAAGGGGGCGCTGTGTGGAATCATCTATAAGGGGGCTGTGTGGCATCATCTACAAGGGGGGTTGTGTGGCATCATCTACAAGGGGGGCTGTGTGGCATCATCTACAAGGGGGGGTTGTGTGGCTTCATCTACAAGGGGGGACTCTGGCATCATCTGCAAGGGAGACTGTGTGGCACCATCTACAAGGGTGGCTGTGTGGCACCATCTACAAGGGGTGCTTTATGGCACCATCTGCAAGGGGGGCTTTATGGCACCATCTACAAGGAAGGGCTGTGTGGCACCATCTGAAGGGGGGCTGTGTGGCACTATCTATAGGGGGCTGTGTGGAATCATCTGAAGGGGGGCTGTGTGGCACTATATACAAGGGGGGCTGTGTGGCACCATCTACAAGGGAGGGCTGTGTAGCATCATCTGAAGGGGGGCTGTGTGGCTCTATATACAAGGGGGAATTGAAGGGGGCTGTGTGGCACTATATACAAGGGGGGATATGTGACACCATCTAAAAGGGGGGCTGTGTGGCACCATCTATGGGGGACTGTGTATGGCGCTATCTACAAGGGGGGACTGTGTGTGGCGCTATCTACAAGAGGGGGGCTGTGTGTGGCGCTATCTACAGGTGTGCTGTGTGTGGTGCTATTTACAGGGGTGCTGTGTGTGGCGCTATCTACAGGGGGGCTGTGTGCGGAGCTATCTACAAGGGGTCTGTGTGTGAAGCTATCTACATGGGGTCTGTGTGTGAAGCTATCTACAAGGGGGCTGTGTGTGTCCTCTTTAATTTATTTTCTTTTAATTTATTGTTATGGTAACTCTCTTATATAACTCTATTGTTTGTAAAATATACAAATGGTTTATGCTCGAGTTACATTAAAAAAAAGTTAAAATAAGTTACATCACATTGATTGGTAGAGAAAAAAAAACATGGCGAGGGGGAAGGAAATGTCGGAAAAGAAGTGGGGTGGGGGGACAATCTGAATCTTTGCCCCCCGGTGCAGGAGTACCTAGCTGTACCTCTGGTCCAGGGGGAAACAAACCTTTGCTTTGCTATAAAATATGATTAAAGCATCTATGTTTATAAAATGTATTAGTGACCACCACACACATATTCAATTTGCTAATAATATAATAAATAGTAAAGTGACAAAGTGAACACAAAATAATGTAAAGTGAAAATTATTATGCTTAAAACAAAATAAATATATATATATATATATATATATATAAAATGTGTGTATATATATATATATATATATATATATTTATATGTGTATATATATATATATATATATATATATATGTGTGTGTGTGTGTGTGAAAAAAGAAAATATTTAATACACTCTGTAGTTGACCCCATATTAAACTATAAGGTCCAATAAATGAATTAACCCAGTGAGATTTAAAAAAATCGCCCATCATTTTGTTATATATTTCAAAATGGCCCAACTAGCCATATTACCTTTCAAAAAAAACTACATGGAGATAAAATATATACATATTACAGTGCACAATGGTAGTCATATATAACATTCTAAATATAAATCCGCCATGAAATAGCAGACATGTAACACCACTGTTCAGTATAATCTAAGAGTTATAAAAAGTGCACACTGCACCTTCTTTCATAAAATAACGCCACACCACTACAAAAAGTCCTACAACGAAATAGAACAAAAAATGGAAGTGTATCTTGGAGCTTAATACGATTGTTTTATGCTCCGAAATACACCTAAAAGTATCCCATGTGAAAATGGCCTAAGAAAAAGATTTGACTTATCTCTCATTTAAATCTCACATACACACTTTCACCATCTACTGATGTCTCTAACCCATCCCCCTAAGAGTAGGAACACACACAGCGTAAACATTGCGGAAAATCCACTGCGTATTGCAGTAGCAGCAGTGTGGGTGAGATTTAAACAAATCTCGTCCACATACTTCAAAAAAATGCAGCTGAAAAAAACGTACATAAATTGACCAGTGGTGCGGTTCAACCGCAGTATGTCAATTAATGCTGCGGAATCGCAGCTCTTCTTTTGCGGGTTTTCCCATTGAATTCAATGGGGTGCTTAAACCCGCAACAAAGTGGTGTGTTGCAATATTTGCGGCGGAATCACAGTGATCAAAAATCGCAAGTAAGAAAAAATGAAAATCTGAAAATAAAGCAGAGTTCCCTGCTTCTTCTCCAGTCCGGCCTCCCTGGATGATGTTGCAGGCCATGTGACTGCTGCAGCCAATCACAGGCTGCACTGGTCACATGACCTGCAACGTCATCCATTGAGGCCATAGTGGACGTCAGAGGAGGGAGGGGTTAAGTATGTGAGATCATTTACGCAGCAGAATTTACGTTAAAAATAATGCACCACAGTGTGGTTCGGTTTTTTGGATGCCATTTCCTGTGGTGTTCAGGCCGGATACGCTGCGCAGCTTGACGCAGCGTATCTGCCCTGAATATGCTGTGTGTGATCGTACCCTAGGGCTCATTCAGACGAGCGTAAAACTCGTCCGTGTGCTTTGTGTGAAAATCACGCACAGCACACCGACCCATTGATTTCAATGGAGCCATTCACACATGCAGGAGTTTTCACGCAGCGTGTGTCCGTTGCGTAAAACTCACTACATGTTGGTGCATTTTTCACGCACCTATCGTTCATTAAAGTCAATGGGTGCATGAAAATCACGTACAGCACACGGATGCACATTCGTGTGCTGTGCGTGATTTTCGCATCAATTCAATTGAAAGTAATAATAAAAAAAAAAAAGATGTGCTTTGTGAGTGCGTGAATAACGCATGCCACTCGCAAAGCACACTGATGCATAACGAACCAGATTCACGCGCGTTTTTCACGCGTGTGAATCTGATACACTCGTGTGAATGTAGCCTAAGTCTGCTGCCTAAAGCCCTATTTGACTCATCTCTTAAAAAGGCTAATATGGTACAACTACTTATTTAACCCATTAGTGACCGCCCATTAGTGTTTTTATGGCGGCCACTAATTGGCTTTATTCCGATGCAATAGCCTTTTTAAGGTGTTGCATCGGAATAAATAAATATAGCAGGGAGCCGTTAAATCTCCCTGTTCTCAGCTACCAAGGGTAGCTGAGAGCAGGGAGTGGCCCTGCTCTAACGGCCGAGATCGATATCAGTATCGATCTTGCCCGTTTAACCCCTCAGATGCGGCGCTCAATAGCGAGCGCCACATCTGAGTGGTTTTGGAGAGAGGGAGGGAGCTACCTCTCTCACCCCACCGGCACCCTGTGTAAGATCGCATGGTTTTGGTGTTTTCTATGGCAGCTGGGGGACCTAATAAAGCCCCCAAAGTCTGCCCTAGTTACGCCTGTTAGGCCATGCCAGACGCATGGCCTAGCAGATGCCTGTCCGGTTTAAACGGACAAGCACTAATACACTGAAATATAAAAGAATTGCAGAATATTATAAAAGCGATCGGACGATTGCATAGTGAAGTCCCCTAGTGGGACTAATAAAAAAGTTAAAAAAAAGCTTAATAAGGTTAATTTAAAAAAAATAAGTGAAAAAAAAATGAAAAACCCACTTACAAAATCCTTTATTATCAAAAAAAGGAAAAAAGTTACACATATTTGGTATCGCCACATCCATAAAGACCCCAACTATAAAGCTATTACATTAACCATCGTAAAAAATAAAATAAAAAACAATGCAAAATCTGCTGTTTTCTCTGAATCCTGCTTTAAAAAAAATGTGATAAAAAGTGATAAAAAAAAGTCGGATCTACTCCAAAATGGTACAAATAAAAACTACGAGTCGTCCTGCAAGAAAAACCCCTCATGCAGCTGCATCGGGGGAAAATTAAAAAAGTTATGACTCTTGAAATATGGAGACAGAAAAGCAAATCATTTTGAAAAAGATGTGTTTTTACGGTGTAAAAGTAGTAAAACATACAAAATCTATATAAATGTGGTATGGTTGCACTCTGTCACGAAGGCTCTGTGGACCCACTGGGCCGTACCGCCTTGGCGGTAAGGCAGCTGGCCAACAGGGCGCAGGTGAATGTCTATAGTTCATATAGGTACCTGTGGCAGCTCAGACAGCAGCAGGGCAGGCTCGGCTTGGACTAGGCAGAAGATAGACGTCAGGCAAGGTGAAGCAGATCAGACGTGGAATACAGCACGACACAACTTTAACACAGCACAGTGCTCGACCAGAATGGTATGGAATGCAAGGAACAGGAACTGGAACAGGTACAGGAAACCGGAAACAGGAACACACTAGACAAACCAGGAAACATCAACAATGCTCAGGCATAGAAGCAGGGGGCTGGACCCCTCTTATAGTCCAGGGTACTCACGGGTTCAAAGTTAATCAAAGGTCTGGTCACAAGTTCCGGTGCGCACGCTGCCCCTTTAAGAGCGGGCACGAGTGTGCACGCGCACCCTACGGGATCCGGCTGAGGTGAGTGGAAGCGAGCGCTTGCGTCTCCTGAGGAGGAGGCTGGGGCCAGCGCTTGCCGACTCGTGGCTGCGGCTGTCAGGGGGGAATTGGAGCTGACGGCCCGCAGCCACGGACATTACAGTATCCCCCCTCTTACGCCCCCTCTCCTTGGAATCAGAGCGAGAGAGAAACTTCTTCAGAAGAGTAGGAGCATTGAGGTACTCCTCTGGCTCCCAAGACCTTTCTTCAAGACCAAACCCCTTCCAATCCACGAAATAAAAGGTCCTTCCTCTCACTTCTTTGGTGTACAAGATCTCCTTAACCTCAAAGGTGTCTGAAGCGCCGCTGGAGGCAACCACAGGTCTAGGAGTTTTGGTATAGCGGTTCAGAACCACCGGCATCAGGAGGGAGACGTGGAAGGAGTTGGGGATCTTGAGGGTAGGAGGCAGCCGAAGCTTGTAGGCGACAGGGTTGATCTGCTGTGGGATCTCAAAGGGTCTGAGGAACCAGGGAGCAAATTTGCATGACGGCACCCTCAGTCGGATATTCCTGGAAGACAGCCAGACCCTCGTGCCAGGAAGAAACTGAGGGGGTTCTCTTCTCCTTGTATCAGCCTTCCATTTCATGCGGTCGACTGCCATTAGGATGGAGGATCGAGTCTGCTGCCAGATCTGCAGGAAGTCTCTAAAAACGGAGTCAGCCGCTGGTACATTGGAAGTATTGGACACCGGGAGAGGAATTAGTGGTTGCTGGCCGTAGACAATGAGGGAGCGGTGAATTCCTTGTGGACTCGCTGGTGTGATAATTGTAGGAAAATTCAGCCCATGGGAGCAACTGCACCCAGTCATCATGCTGCTTGGAGATGAAGTGGCGTAGGTAGTTCTCCAAGATCTGATTGATCCTCTCGACCTGACCATTGGACTGGGGATGGTAGGCTGAGGAAAAATCCAACTTCACACCGAGGAGTCCGCAGAGGGCTCTCCAGAACTTCGAGGTAAACTGAACCCCTCGATCAGACACAATATGCTGCGGCAAGCCGTGCAGGCGGAAGATGTGTTGGATGAACAGCTTGGCCAGCTGAGGAGGAGGCTGGGGCTAGCGCTTGCCGACCCGTGGCTGCGGCTGTCAGGGGGGGATTGGAGCTGACGGCCTGCAGCCACGGACATTACACACTCTAACAACCTGCTGAATAAAGTTATTGTGATATTTATACCACACGGTAAACGGCGTAGATTTAGGATGCAAAAAATTGTGGCGAAATTGCTGGTCCCAGAGTCTGGAGGAAGAGTGGAGAGGCATCGATTCAAGTGTCTTGTGGTCCAGTGTGATGTTTCCAGTCAGTGATGGTTTGGGGAGCCATGTCATCTGCTGGTGTTGGTCCACTGTGTTATATCAAGTCCAGAGTCAGCACAGCGTCTAGCAGGACATTTCCCTACACTTCATGCTTCCCTCTGCTGACAAGCTTTATGGCGATGCTGATTTAATTTTCCAGCAGGACTCGGCACTTGCCCACACTGCCAAAAGTACCAATACCTGGTGTAATAACCACAGTATCACTAGCTTGATTAGCCAGCAAACTCGTCTGACCTAAACCTCACAGGGAATCTATAGGGTATTGTCAAGAGGAAGATAAGAGACACCAGACCCAACAATGCAGATGAGCTGAAGGCCGATCTCATACAACCTGGGCTTCCATAACACCTCAGCAGTGCCACAGGCTGATTTCCCCCATGCCACACCATTGATGCAGTAATTCATGCAAAAGAAGCACCGACCAAGTATTGAGGGCAGATACTGGACATTTTTAGTAGGACAGCATTTAAAAACATCATTCTTTGAAATTGGGCTTATATAATATTCTAATTTTCTGAGTGAGTTACATTTTGGGTTTTCATTAACTGTTACCATAATCATCAACATTACAAGAAAAAAATGCTGGAAATAGATCCCTCTGTGTGTAATAAATCTATATAATGTATGAAAGACACTTTTTGAATTGAATAACTGAAATCAATTAACTTTTGATGATATTGTAATTCATTGAGAAGGACTAGTATATATACTGAGCTTTGTTCTGGTGTTGTATATATGTACTGAGCTTGGTTCTGGTGTTGTATATATGTACTGAGCTATGTTCTGGTGCTGTATATATGTACTGTGCTTGGTTCTGGTGCTGTATATAAGTTCTTTACTTTGTTTTGGTGCTGTATATATGCACTGTAATTGGTTCTGGTGTTGTATTTACACTACCGTTCAAAAGTTTGGGGTCACCCAGACAATTTTGTGTTTTCCATGAAAACTCACACTTATATTTATCAAATGAGTTGCAAAATGACTAGAAAATATAGTCAAGACATTGACAAGGTTAGAAATAATGATTTTTATTTCAAATAATAATTTTCTCCTTCAAACTTTGCTTTCGTCAAAGAATGCTCCATTTGCAGCAATTACAGCATTGCAGACTTTGGCATTCTAGCTGTTAATTTGCTGAGGTAATCGGGAGAAATTTCACCCCATGCTTTCAGAAGCCCCTCCCACAAGTTGGATTGGCTTGATGGGCACTTCTTGCGTACACTCCATTACAGATAGAATACCAGCTGCCTGCTTCTTCCCTAAATAGTTCTTGCATAATTTGGAGGTGTGCTTTGGGTCATTGTCCTGTTGTAGCACGAAATTGGCTCCAATGAAGCGCTGTCCACAGGGTAAGGCATGGCGTTGCAAAATGGAGTGATAGCCTTCCTTATTCAAAATCCCTTTTACCTTGTACAAATCTCCCACTTTACCAGCACCAAAGCAACCCCAGACCATCACATTACCTCCACCATGCTTGACAGATGGCGTCAGGCACTCTTCCAGCATCTTTTCAGTTGTTCTGCATCTCACAAATGTTCTTCTGTGTGATCCAAACACCTCAAACTTCGATTCGTCTGTCCATAACACTTTTTTCCAATCTTCCTCTGTCCAATGTCTGTGTGCTTATGCCCATATTAATCTTTTCCTTTTATTAGCCAGTCTCAGATATGGCTTTTTCTTTGCCACTCTGCCCTGAAGGCCAGCATTCCGGAGTCGCCTCTTCACTGTAGACGTTGACACTGGCGTTTTGCGGGTACTATTTAATGAAGCTGCCAGTTGAGGACCTGTGAGGCGTCTATTTCTCAAACTAGAGACTCTAATGTACTTGTCTTGTTGCTCAGTTGTGCAGCGGGTCCTCCCATTTCTCTTTCTACTCTGGTTAGAGCCTATGTGTGCTGTCCTCTGAAGGGAGTAGTACACACCGTTGTAGGAAATCTTCAGTTTCTTGGCAATTTCTCGCATGGAATAGCGTATCTGTGCATTAGCAGGGAGAGTTGTCACAGCTTACTGCGTACTCCGCACTGTCCTCCACCCTTCTCATGTGCACAGCCTAACTAAATGGGCTGAGCACATTTAGGATATTGAATGTGTGCATATAGGCCTACACGTAATGGGTGAGTTTAATATAATGTGTGGGTAGGTCTGTACGCTTATGTAATTATATACATAGTGTGGCTATCCACACTAAAGCATTCTGGACAGGGAATTTCTTTATTTAGAGTCCACTATAATGTAGGGGGTATTTGGAATATCTTAATTGTTTTATTTTATTATTAGAATAATTTTAAATGGCGCGATACACCGAAAAACACTGTGACCTCCCCCTGCGGCACATATGTCTTCGTCCCAAAAACAGGGAACCTGTTGTTAAAAATTTGAATCCCACCCCTGCTCGTCCCCATACATAACCAAGCATCTCCTTTTGAAAGGAGCAAATAAGTGCCGATCAACGACCCATATCGGGCCATGTAATAGGACCTTGACATGATTGGCTCATTCATGCTATCTAGAATTTATATTCTTTATTTTCCACATAAACAGAACTTTGCAAACAACGAAAAATATCTTAATTTAGAAAGAATAGAATTTCTATTTCTGCTATGTGTACATGTTATAGATTTTAGATTGTAAGCTCCTATAGGCAGATGTCCCTCTGGTATTATGTATATAGTTTACACCAGTGACGGATTAAGTAGACCATGGACCCTGGGCTGTTACCCAAACTTGGGCCCCCCTTCCGCACCGCCACCCTGCCGCGTCGTAACTATTTTTAACACTACCTTTTTGGGCAAGCATTAACAAATGGGTGTTACGATTCCCCTTGTCACAGGGCTGTGTCCCTACGTACTGACAGTATCACACTGTTCTGGGACATATCCTCCTGACAAGGGGAATTGTCTATCAGTCCTGGACTTCAGAAAGACTTTTTGTGAAATACAAGGATTTCCTATAATAAACATGTCAAGAGAGGTGACAGATTCTCTATATATCTAGTGACTCACAGGTGACGACGTCTCAGATTCTAGTCGTTTTTTTCCTCTTTTCTTATCCATCCGGTCCAGAGCTCCTGACGACTTCTCCCGGCCATTACCAATTTCTGCAGAATTTGCCACTCAGATGTCTTCGGCTCCTCACTTTTCCAACATTTCCACACCTATAAACGAAAATAAAATTATCATGGTGCCACATACTGTGCCCCTAAATATAATAGCACCAAAGACTGCGCGCCTGAATATAATAATACCAAACGCTGTAAAACACCACATATACACAGCCCCCTGCACATAGTGCCACACACTGCCCCCTGTACATAGTGCCATGAACAGCCCCTGTAGATATTACACACCCCCATAGATAGCGCCACACACAGCCCCTGTAGATATTACACCCCCTTATAGCTAGCACCACACACATCCCCCCGTAAAGAGCATTACACACAGCCCCCTATAGATAGCGCCATACAACCCTCCCCCTCTTGTAAATAGCGCCACAGAGCCCCCTGTAAAGAGCGCCACACACATACCGCTGTGGATAGCGCCACACAGCCCCCCCTTGTATATAGTGTCACACAGCGCTCCCCCTTAGTATATAGGGCCACACAGCGCTCCCCCTTGCATATAGGGCCACTTAGCACTCCCCCTTGTATATAGGGCCACATAGCGCTCCCCCTTGTATATAGGGCCACTTAGCGCTCCCCCTTGCATATAGGACCACATAGCGCTCCCCCCTTGTATATAGTGCACACAGCGCTCCCCTCTTTGTATATAGTGCCACACAGTGCTCCCCTCCCCCTTGTATATAGCGTAACAGAGAACCCCCCCTTGTATATAGTGTCACAGAACACTCCCCCCCCTTTGTATATAGTGTCACACAGAGCTCCCCTCCCCCCTTGTATATAGGCCCACACAGCGCTACCCTCCACCTTTTATATAGGGCCACCCAGCACTCCCCCCTTGTATATAGTGTCACGGAGAACTCCCCGCCGCTTGAATATAGTGTCACTGAGCAGTCCCCCGCCCCTCCTTGAATATATGCACAGCGCTACCCCCACCTAAAAAAAGAAATATATATTTTACTTATCTTGCTCCGTTTTCGTGGCGGCCGCTCAAGCTGGACGCATGTGAAGCCTCCGGACTAGACGCATGCGCAGACCGGCGTGATGCAGTACCTCATCACGCCGGCCTACGCAGGGAGTCTTCCCAGCGCCTGATAGGCTGCAAGCCTAATGTGGCCTGCAGCCTATAATATTTGTTTGTATCTGAGGACTCCTCCGCTGCTAGCGACGCCACCGGGCATGAGGGCCCCCGTGCGGTCTTGTGCGGTTCGAGCGGCCATGGGCCCCCTGGGAGCCTTGGGCCCCGGGTGACCGCCCGAACCGCCCTTATGATAATCCGCCACTGGTTTACACTGTATTTGCCCAGTTATACAAATAAATGTTTCCAGTATATATGGAAGAAAGTGGTGCAATTTAAATAATAATAATAATAATAATAAGAATTATTATTATTATTATTATTATTATTATTATTATTATTATCATACTGTTTTCTGAATTAAATTTAAGCATGAATTTATACCAGGGCGGGACAAGGTGCTCTCTTGACATAGGCAAATTAGGCAAATTGTGTCCCCACCCATGTATTGCACGGTTTAAGTGAATTTCTGCCAGTTAGAAATATCAGTAATATGTATCCTCATGGCTTGCCAAAGTGTGCCCCATAAACAGTGTCTTCTAGATTGTGCCCCTATAATTATTTACTGCCAGAGAGTATCTCTATAAAGAGTGCTTGCCAGAGAGTGCCCCCATAACCAGTGTCAGCCCACTAAGTCAGTGAGTGCCCGTATAAACAGTGCGAGTGAGTTCCCCTTTACAGAATGCCAGCCAGAGAAAGTCCCAATACCTGTGCATGCCAGTGAGTGCTCTCATATATAGTGCTAGCCAGAGAGTGCCCCATATACAGTGCCAGCCAGAGAATGTCCCATAAATAGTGCCAGACAGAGAGTGCCCCCATTCAAGTGCCTCTCAGAGTATGCTTCCATAAATAGTTCCTGTCAGGGAGTGCTCAATTTGCATTGCCTGCAGTGAGTGACCCATGCTTTCCCACCCACTCCTGGCCCTGAGTCATAGTGCCAGTGACATAAAAAAACATTCTTTATAGCAGGGGTCTTAAACTCGGCCAGGTAAATGGGCAGCCCATAGAAAAAAATTGAAGTTGATGGGCCTCATTACTTTCAAATTTGATACAATACAAAATTATTGTTAATGAATTAGCTATTTGAACTACTATAACAATACTACATTACTATAATAATACTATATTACTAAAACAATCCTACATTACAATAATAATACCGCTAGCTTTAAACTTACAGGAAATTTGCGAGTCTGCTCCACGTACTTATTTTGACAATCCAGTTTAACCTCTTAAGGACACAGCCTAGTTTGGACCTTAAGGCTCAGAGCCCATTTTTCAAATCTGACATATTTCCTTTATGTGGTAATAACTTGGGAATGCTTAAACCTATCCAAGTGATTCTGCGATTTTTTTTCTCATGACACATTGGGCATTATGTTAGTGGTAAAATTTGGTGAACATATTCAGTGTTTATTTGTGAAAAATTGCAAAATTTAGAGAAAATGTAGAAAAAATAGCATTTTTCTGAATTTAAACGCATCTGCTTGTAAAACAGATAGTTATACCACCCAAAATAGTTACTAATTCACATTTCCCATATGTCTACTTTAGATTTGCATAATTTTTTGAACATTCTTTTCTTTTTCTTGAGCGTTACAAGGCTTAGAACATAAACAGCAATTTCTCATATTCATATTCATGTTCCCTTCTGAAGTGACTTTGAGGTGCCTATGAATTAGAAACCCCCATAAAACACCCCATTTTAAAAACTAGACCCCTCAAAGTATTCCCCTTGAGAAAGCTGACGGCGAAACATGCGTCGGGGGCGGTCAGTGTGGAGTGTTCCTGCGTGCTTCCTATCATGCAGTCCATGGGTTTGTGCAATATCCTTTATTTATAAAGCATGGTCTTTGTTTTGGGTGCAACTTGGAGCTTTAGCTGTATACTCTTATATGTATGCACAATTGTGTGCTCTTCTGTTAGGTGCTAAATATATTTATGTGCTTCTGTTGTCCAAATACTTGATCTATATGATTATCTTTTCTATAGATATCTGCATTTGTTACCACATCACAGGATGTTTATAGTATGGTAGCATATATATTGGATTATTCACGCAGCTCCTCCATACTCTCCTTTTTAACAGTGTGCTATATTGTTTTTATATTTTGATGGCCAATGTGTTATGTATATTTCAATAAAGTTTATTTTATATTGTCATGGTACATGACTTGTGCTATGTGTGTTTCATTTTCTGGATATACTAGTAGTCTTCACAGTCTGGTATAGGTATTGATATTTGCTTTATGATTTGTGTGGACGCATTATTGTTTGGCACATGCCAATGGTCTATACTCGTATAGGTATTCATCACTCTTAAGGACACAGCCTAGTTTGGACCTTAAGGCTCAGAGCCCATTTTTCAAATCTGACATATTTCCTTTATGTGGTAATAACTTGGGAATGCTTAAACCTATCCAAGTGATTCTGAGATTTTTGTTCTCATGACACATTGGGCATTATGTTAGTGGTAAAATTTGGTCAACATATTCAGTGTTTATTTGTGAAAAATTGCAAAATGTAGAGAAAATTTAGAAAAATAGAATTTTTCTGAATTTAAACGCATCTGCTTGTAAAACAGATAGTTATACCACCCAAAATAGTTACTAATTCACATTTCCCATATGTCTACTTTAGATTTGCATCATTTTTTGAACATTCTTTTCTTTTTCTTGAGCGTTACAAGGCTTAGAACATAAACAGCAATTTCTCATATTCATATTCATGTTCCGTTCTGAAGTGACTTTGAGGGGCCTATGAATTAGAAACCCCCATAAACACCCCATTTTAAAAACTAGACCCCTCAAAGTATTCAAAACAGCATTTAGAAAGTTTTTTGTTGCCAAATTTCTCCTGAGTGCAGCAATACCCCATTTGTGGTGATAAACGTCCGTTTGGGCCCATGGGAGGCCTCAGAAGGGAAGGAGCGCTATGTGTTCTTTGGAGTCCAGATTTTGCAGGATTGCTTTTCGGGTGCCAAGTCGCATTTTCAGAGCCCCAGAGGAATCAAAGCAATGGAAACCCACCAGAAGTGACCCCATTTTGGAAACTACACCCTCAAGGAATTCATTTATGGGTGTTCTGACCATTTAGATCCCACAGTTTTTTCACGGAATTTATTTGAATTGGGCAGTGAATTTAAAAAAAGTTTCATTTTTTCCAATAAGATGTAGTTTTAGCTCAAAATTTCTTATTTTCACAAGGAATAAAATACCCCATTTTGTTGCCCAATTTTTCCTGAGTGTGGCAATATCCCATTTGTGGTGATAAACTGCCGTTTGGGCCTATGGGAGGGCTCAGAAGGAAAGGACCATCATTTGGCCTACTGGGGATTTTCTGGTGCTAAGTCATGTATGCAGAAGCCCCTGAGGTACCAGTACAGTTGAAACCCCCAAGAAGTGACCCCATTTTAAAAACTACACCCCTTATGGCATTCATCTAGAGGTGTAGTGAGCATTTTGACCAGAGACATACACCCCATAAACTGTAATCTCCTGGGTACGGCAATACCCTACATGTGGCTGTTATCAGCTGACTGGGCACACAGCAGGGCTCAGAAGGGAAAGATGAGGGGGGATAAGATGTGCAGAGTGCATCAGGGTAAGTAAAACTGGGGTAGATTGAAAATCAAGGGATGTATGATAAATTTTAAAACACTTTCATACAGAGCTTTTTCGTGACACGTTTCACATTGATATATTGTGTCATTCCTTATCCCCCTCTTATAGCAGACTTTGCACTTCTTTTGACTCTTTCCCTTCTCATCAGTGTGGGGAACTTCTCCTGGAAAGTGTAGCCCTGGTACGATGCGTGTGGCCTCGCTTTCAGAAGTACTGGGTACCACCCCCCTTCCTGGTCCCTAAAGATTGGGTTCTTGATAACCATCTCTTGAAATTCCAGGGAAGTTCCCCTCTGGCCTGCACATCGACGTAGCACGTACGCATTGCACAATACCATCTGTATGATGTGCACGGCCAGCTTCTTATACCACACCGCATGGCGCTGTAGGGCTTCAGGACTTGATCTGACAAGTCCACCCCTCCCATGTACCTATTGTAGTCCAGGATGCAGTCTGGTTTGGGAGTCTCTGTACTGGTACCTCATACAGGTACATGGGTACTGGTGTGGCCATGTATTATTGTCAATACAAGGACATCTCTCTTGTCCTTGTACTTAAAACACAATATGTTGCTGCTATATTTCTCCCTGCTCTCACCCCTTCTGAGTGTTTGCCCAAGCAGAAACTTAGAGAGGCCTCTCAGATTTCTTCTAGCAGTGCCGCATGCCGCAGTACTTCTGGAAGCGAGGCACTTGAAGAGTGGGACGCTGGTATAAAAATTATCCAGGTAGAGGTGGTAACCCTGGTCCAGCAGTGGGTGCACCAAATCCCATACAATTTTTGCATTAGCTCCCAGTAAGGGGGAGGGGGGGCATTCTGGGGGCTGAATACTGGTGTCCTTCCCTACATATATCCTAAATTTGTAGGTATACACTGATGCACTCTCATCTTCACGCCATACCTTGCCCTCTTACTCTGCAGGTACTGGCGGAATTGAAGCCTCCCTTTAAAATGTACCAAGGACACATCAATAGAAATACACTTCTCGGAGGGTGTATGCTTGGGAAAACCGGGCACTGAAATGGTTTAACCCCTTAATGACCGGGCCTGTTTGTACCTTAATGACCAAGCCAGATTTGTCAAATCTGGTATGTCTGACTTTATCAGAGAATAACTCTGTGAAAGTTTTGAATATCCAAGTAATTCTGACATTGTTTTTTCGTCACATGTTGTACTTTATTTTAGTGGTAAAAGTAGACTGATACGATTTGCGGAAATTAATTAAAAAATAGAGAAATTGAAGAAATTTTGTAAAAATTATCATTTTTCCCTATTTTTAACTGCAATATGTCACATATGTACACACATAGTGCACAAATTTTTTAATTAAATATATATTTCCATCTCTTTACTCTATTTTGGCAGCACTTTTGAAAAATGTTTTATTTTTTGAGCAATTTGGAAGACTTACAAAATTTAGTAATCATTTTATACATTTTAAAGTACATTTTGTTTTCCTGCACCAAGCCAGGTTTTCAGAGGCTCATAGGTTTTAGAATGGTGGAAACCCCCACAAGTGACACCATTTTGAAAACTACACCCCTTAAGGTATTTATTAAGGGGTATTGTAAGTATTTTGACCCCACAGTTTTTTTGTAAGAATTCATGCAAAGCAGGCGTAAAAAAATATAATTTCACTTTTTTCATAAAAGTATCACTTTGAAGACCGATTTCTTTGTAAAGCGACCATGAGAATGAAGAAACACACCCCAAAATCTATCACCCTGTTTCTCCTGTTTTCAAAAATGCCCCAATTGTGACCCTAATGCATTGCTTGGACACACGACAGGGCCCGAAAGGGAGGGAGCACCCGGAGGCTTTCAGGACTCATATTTTGCTTGAAAATATTTTAGGCCCCACTGTACATTTGGAGAGGTTTTGAGCTACCAGAGCGATAGAATATCCCCATAAATGACCCCATTTAGAAAACTAGACCCCTTAAGGTATTTATCTAGGGGTGTAGTGCGTACTTTGACCCCACAGTTTTTTGCTAAATTTAATGCATAGCAGGTGAAAAAAAAACAAAAAACACTTTTTTCATAAAAGTATCACTTTGAAGACCGATTTCTGTGTAAAGCGACCATGAGAATGAAGAAACACACCCCAAAATATATCACCCTGTTTCTCCTGTTTTCAAAAATGCCCCCATTGTGACCCTAATGCATTGCTTGGACACAAGACGGGGCCCGAAAGGGAGGGAGCACCCGGAGGCTTTCAGGACTCATATTTTGCTTGAAAATGTTTTAGGCCCCACTGTACATTTGGAGAGGCTTTGAGCTGCCAGTACGATAGAAACTCCCCATAAACGACCCCATTTAGAAAACTAGACCCCTTAAGGTATTTATCTAGGGGTATAGTTAGCATTTTGACCCCACAGTTTTTTGCTAAATTTAATGCATATCAGGTGAAAAAAAAAAAAAATTAACTTTTTTCATAAAAGTATTTGTTTGAAGACCGATTTCTTTGTAAAGCGAACATGAAAATGAAGAAACACACCCCAAAAATCTATCACCCTCTTTCTCCTGTTTTCAAAAATACCCACATTGTGGCCCTAATGCGTTGTTTGGAGACACGGCAGGGCCCCAAAGGAAGGGAGCACCCGGAGGCTTTCAGGACTCATATTTTGCTTGAAAATGTTTTAGGCCCCACTGTACATTTGGAGAAGCTTTGAGCTGCCAGAACGATAGAAACTGCCCATAAACGACCCCATTTCGAAAACTAGACCCCTTAAGGTATTTATCTAGGGGCATAGTTAGCATTTTGACCACACAGGTTTTTCGCTAAATATATTGGAATTAGTCTGTAAAAATTAAAATGTACTTTTTTTCTGAAACAACATATAAATTTTTATTATTTACAAGCAATAACGAAGAAAATGCACCACAACATTTGTAAAGCAATGTCTTCCGATTACGACAATACCCCATATGTGGTAATAAACTGCTGTTTGGATCCACAGCAGGGCTCAGAAGGGAAGGAGCGCCATTTGGATTTATGATTTTGCTGGAATGGTTTTCGGTGCCATGTCGCATTTGCAATGCACTGGAGGGACCAAAACAGTGGAAACCCCCCAAAAGTGACCCCATTTTGGAAAAACCTTCAAGGAATTTTTCTAGGGGTATAGTGAGCATTTACACCCCACGGGTCTTTTGCAGAGTTTATTAGAATTAGGGCGCGAAAATTAATATCAAAATTTTTTCCACTAAAATGTTGCATTTTCTCATTTTCAGAAGGGATAAAGGAGGAAAAAAACAACCATTTTTTATAAAGCAATTTCTCCCGAGTACGGAAATACCCCATATGTGGTCATACGTTTTTTCATTAGAAATGAATTAACCCTTTCAGGACTGATCCAGTTTTTGCTTTCTTATTTTAGATTTTCACTCCCCGCTTTCCAAGAGCCATAACTTTTTTATTTTTCCATCAATAGAGCGGTGTGAGGGCTTATTTCTTGCGGGAGGAGCTGCAGTTCTTATTGGTACCATTTTTTGGTACATAAAAAGTGATTAAAAAGTTGTATTACATTTTTTTTTTAGAGCGAAGGTGCCCAAAAAAAAAAAAACTGCGATTTTGGCGGTTTCAATTCTTACATTTTTTTAAGGTGTGCACTGTGCAAATTAAATAATGGTATCTTGTAATAGTTCAGACTTTTACGGACGTAGCGATACCAATTTTGTTCATTTTTTTTACATTACTTTAGAAGAAAAATCCGAAAAGGTGTTTTGTTTTTTTAACTTTAAAAAAAAAAAATCTCACTACTAATAACTATAATTCTTCTACACATTTTATTAATCAATCCCCTTAGGGGACTTGATCCAGCGATCATTGGATCGCTGGTACAATATACTGCAATACTAATGTATTGCAGTATATTGTTATTCATACAGGCTTCTGTAACAGAGCGATCGCTGTTCCTGTCCGTTAGTACCGAGGGGGCCTGCTGTAATACACAGCCGACACCCGCAGCGTATGGAGCGGGCTCAGAATGTGAGCCGGCTCCATACATCAACCGCCGCACCATGACGGGCAATTAAGTCATAGTGCGCAAAGGGGTTAATGCACAGCGGATGGTTCAACGTGAAAATTGCAATTTTCCACTGATATGCCATTTTAGTGCATAATATGTTGTGCCCAGTTTGTGCCACAGAAGACAAATACCTCATAAAACGTTAAGCGGGTTCTCTCGGGTATGGCGACGCCATATGTGTGGGCGCAAACTGCTGCTTGGGCACGCTGCAGGGCTCAGAAGGGAGGGAGCGCCATTTTGCTTTTGGAGCGCAGATTTTGCTTGGTAGTTTTTCTGTTTTGGGTTTTGCTGGTGTTTCGGTTTATAATGTGGGGGGCATATGTGAGCTGTGCGGGGTACATCAGGGTATATGTAATCTGTGCGGGGTACATCAGGGTATAATAAGAGGGTATAATAATGGGGTAAATAAATAATAATCCGCAGATATGTGGCCAGTGTCGCACTGATAAATGGCGCCCGATCTTATCCGCTTTTGGACACTGCACATTTTGCATCGCCATAATCTGAAAGCCAGAACTTTTTTATTTTTTCACCACCGGAGCTGTGTGAGGGCTTATTTGTTGCGGGACAATCTGTCGTTTTCATTGGTACCATTTTGGGGTACATGCGATTTTTTTTTTATCACTTTTTGTTCAATTTTTTTGCAATCCTGAGCAAAAAACAGGAATTCTGACACCGTTTTTTAGGTTTTCTTTTTGCGGCGCTCACCGTACGCTATAAGTGACATTTTACTTTATTCTGCGTGTTTGTACGATTACGGCGATACCATATGTATATAGGTTTGGTCCTTTTTTTTAGCGTTTGCACAATAAAATGACTTATTTATAAACAAAAAAATATTTCTGTGTCATCATATTCTGAGAGCCATAATTTTTTTATTTTTTAGTCAAAAAAGCTGTGTAAGGGCTTGTTTTTTGCGGGACGGATAGACGTTTTTATCGGTATTATTTTCGGGTACATGCGACTTTTTGATCACTTTTTATTCTTTATTTAGTGAGTGGTGGTGACCAAAAAAATTGTGATTCTGTCGTCGTTTTTTATTGATTTTTTTTGGGGTGTTCATCGTGCGGGGAAAATAACATTACAGTTTTATAGTTGGGGTCGTTACGAACGCGGTGATACAAAATATGTGTACTTTTTTAACGTGTTCATTTTTTTTTCTATAATAAAAGTCTTATTATAGGAAAGAAAGCAGTGTTTGTTTAGAGAACTTATAACTTTTATTTTTACACTTTTTTTAAAACATTTTTATTACTTTTTTTTACTTTTTTCACTTGTCCCACTAGGGGACACTTAGTCTTGCAGCTTTGATCGCTGCTAGAGTACATTACACTACACACGTATTGTGATGTACTCTAACTGTCATTGTGACGTGACTGTCACACTGACAGGAAGCAGAGGAGGAACGGCCGGAGGCTGTTCCTCCGAGGCTTCCGTGCATGGCAACCCGGAGGTCATTATCTGACCTCCGATTGCCGTGACAAGCATCGGTAGCCCCCACGATCACTTCGTGGGGGCTGCTGATGTGCTTCAAACCACTTAAGGGGTTAACTGCCGAAATCAGCGGCGATGGTCCGCTGTCCGGCGAGACTGATGTCTCAGCTGTCTAGGACAGCTGTCAGCGCGGGTCTGTCACTCTGTGTTTACACAGAGTGACAGTTTGAAATGCGGACGAAAATGCACGTCCTGGTGCGGGAACTAGCAGCCGACCAGGACGTGCATTTTCGTCCTTGGTCGTGAAAGGGTTAATAGGGGTCTCCGTTTATACAAACGGTCAAAACTGGAGTCATCTCGGGGTGGGCACTGCTCATTATCAGTATAATGTAAGAAGCGAAGATTTGCATCATTTTTATTTTTTTAAGGTTCCAGTTCAGTTCTCAAGTTGCTTTGAGGAGCCTATATATTGGAAACCCCTATCAAACACCCCATTTTAGAAACTAGACCCCTCAAAGTATTCACAACAGCATTTAGAAAGTTTATTAACCCTTTAGGTGTTTCACAGGAATTTAGAGCAAAGTAGAGGTGAAATTTAATTAATTTCATTTCATTTATTATTCACCATGTCCGGTTTGAAGAGGTCTTGTGGTGCCGAAACAGTGGAAACCCCCCAAAAGTGACCCTATTTTGGAAACTAGACCCCTTGAGGAATTCATTGTAGTTTTCATGGGGTGCATGCAACTTTTTGATCAGTTTTTATTCTATTTTTAAGAGGCGTGGTGACTAAAACACAGCAATTCTACTATTGTTTTTTATTATATTTTTTTTACCGCGTTCACCGTGCGCTATAAATGACATATTCACTTTATTCTGCGGGGCGACACGATTACGGCGATAACATATGTTTATAGTTTTATTTATGTCTTATGGCGTTTGCACGATTTTTTATTTTCTTTTAATGGCGTTCACCGCACGGGATAAATAAGGACATAATATTGTAGTTCAGGCCGTTACGGACGCGGCAATACCAATTATGTATAGTTTATTTGTTTATTTATATTTATTAATAATAAAGGGCTGATAAGGGAAAAGGGGGGATTTTTACTTTTATCACTTTTTACACAACTTTTTTAAAACTTTTTTACACTTTTTCACTTTGTTCCACTAGGGAACTTGAGGGAAGGAGACCCTGATCGCTATTCTAATACACTTATTAGAGCTGTCAGCTACTCACTGTAATGTCCGTGGCTGCGGGCTGTCAGCTCCCTGACAGCCCGCAGCCACTAGTCGGCAAGCGCTGGCCCCAGCCTCCTCCTCAGAAGACGCCAGCGCTCGCGTCCACTCACCTCTGCCGGATCCTGTAGGGTTCGCGCGCACGCTCGTGCCCGCTCTTAAAGGAGCAGAGCGCGCACCGGACCTCATGGACAAACTTTGACCCGTGAGTACCCTGGACTATAAGAGGAGTCTAGCCCCCTAGTTCTATGCCTGAACATTGTTGTGTTCCCTATAGTTTGTCTATGCAAATTGTACCCTAGTGTTTCCTGCTCCCAGTGTTTCCTGTTCCTGTACCTGTAACCTGTATCCTGATCTAATGCCGTGCTTAGTTGTAGTCGTGCTGTGCTGGATACCACGCCTGTCCTGCTTCTCCACGCCTGACGTCTACCTGCTGCCTAGTTCCTGCCAAGCTACTGTCCGTGCTGCCACAGGAACCCTATATAACTATAGACTCTGACCTGCGCCCTGTTGGCCAGCTGCCTTACCACCAAGGCGGTACGGCCCAGTGGGTTCACAGACCCTTCGTGACAGTACGCTCAGGCCATGGACCCCGATGGTCGGTTCAAGACTATGATGACGACACAGGAGATGCGAGCGGATATGCTGGACCTCCGGTCTCGACAGGACCAACTCCTCCAGGCGTTGAACATTCTTGCACGTCGGCAGGAGGCACAAGCTGCCGTTCCTCCTACTACACCTTCTGGCAATGTGGATCCTCAGTCTACACCTCTTGGCAGTATTGACCCACGTGTTTCTTTGCCACTTCCTGACCGCTATGATGGAGAAGCAAGTACCTGTCGTGGTTTTCTTAATCAATGCCAGATCCACTTCAGCTTGTATGCTAGGACATTTTCGTCTGATGGTGCCAGGGTCACTTTCATCATTTCTCTCCTCACCGGAAAGGCTCTTGCATGGGCGAACTCTATCTGGGAGAGACAAGGACCAGAGACCCGTGACTTCCCTGCCTTCCTCCGGACTTTTCGCATGGTGTTTGAGGAGCCTGGACGAGTCTCATCTGCAGCGGCCTCTTTGATTAACCTGCTCCAAGGAGACACCTCCGTGAATGAGTATGCCATCCACTTCCGCACCCTGGTGGGAGAGCTCTTATGGAAGAATGAGGCTCTGGTAGCTGCATTCTGGCATGGACTATCTTCCATAATTATAGACGAACTTGCCGCCCGGGATCTGCCATCTACCCTGGATGACCTCATCCTTCTGTCTGCCCGGATTGATATACAGATTCGTGAACGCCTCCAAGAGGTTCAACGGGAGGGAGCCCTTCCTAGTCTGGTCCCTACGTTGTAGCAACCCCTGCTGTCCTCAGATGTCGATCCTCCTAAGAAGTCGGTAATAACGGATCAGTATAAGTCATCTTCCCAAGAAAGACAACGCAGACGCACATCTGGACTCTGTCTTTATTGCGGTCTCGATGGCCATCTGGTGCACCTGTGCCCCCAAAAATCCCAAAACCTAGGGTTGCTTGGAGTGTCGACCTTGGGTAAAGATGGACTTCCGTCTAAATTGTCCATACCTGTGATTATAGTGTCCGGCGAGAGAACGCATCAGGTCTCTGCGCATCAGAACTCTGGATCTGCTGCTAATTTCATCCGCAGAGATCTGGTGGACCTTCTGCAATTGCCCACCGCCCCTCCGGAGAACCCGTTGACAGTTGCTTCAGTAAATGGACTACCTCTGCCAGATCCTGTTATAGCTGTGACCAAGCCACTGAGGCTCCAAGTGGGAGCTCTTCACTCCGAACTTCTGCCTTTCTATTTCCTGCTCAAAGCTGTTAACTGTTGCTTGGCCTGCCTTGGCTCCATCTGCATGCCCCATTTCTGGACTGAAATTCTGGAGAGGTTCTCCAGTGGGGCCCTGAGTGTCAAGGTCGTTGCCTGGTGCAGATTCGTTTGGCTCAGCCTTCGCTGCCTCGGTCATTGGCAGGATTGCCGGGTCATTATGCTGCCTTTTCGGATGTCTTCAGTAAGAGGGAGGCGGAGACATTGCCTCCACATCAGGCATATGACTGCCCTATTGAACTGATTCCTGGTGCATCCCTTCCCTGTGGTAGGGTATATCCTCTCTCCTTGCCAGAGACTCTGTCCATGTCCTCCTATATGAAAGAGAACTTAGAAAGGGGCTTCATACGAAAGTCTTCCTCCCCGGCAGGAGACTGGTTCTTCTTCATCATAAAGAAAGATGGCTCCCTGCATCCTTGCATCGACTACCTTGGTCTCAACCCCGTTCACGGTGAAGAATAAATATCTGTTGCCACTGATCTCCGAATTGTTTGATCGTATACGTGGTGCAGAATTTTTTTCTAAACTAGACATGCGTGGGGCTTACATCCTAGTCCGGATTCGCCAGGGTGATGAATGGAAGACTGCATTTAACACCCGTGAAGGACACTATGGGTATATAGTAATGCCATTTCGGCCTGTGTAATGCTCCCGCGGTCTTCCAGGAGAATGACATTTTCCGTGACCTCCTCTATGTTTGTGTTGTAGTCTACCTTGATGACATCTTGATTTTCTCCCCAGATCCTATGACGCACCAGAGACATGTCCGTCAGGTTCTGCTATGGTTAAGGGAGAATCGTCTGTACGCCAAGTTGGAGAAGTGTGTATGTGACAAGGATGCTCTACCCTTCCTGGGCTACATCGTCCCGAATCGAGGTCTCCAGATGGACCCTGAGAAGGTAAAGTCTGTCCTGGAGTGGCCACGTCCTCAAGGCTTAAGGGCCATACAGCGCTTTTTGGGATTTGCTAACTTTTACAGGCAGCTTATTCCTAACTTCTCCTCACTGACTTCTCCCATCTCTAACCTTACTAAGAAGGGTATGAACGCCAAGGTGTGGACTCCCGAGGCAGAGTCCGCATTCAATAGACTGAAGTGTGCCTTAACGTCAGCCTCTATCCTCCATCATGCAGATGTCTCTCTGCAGTTCTCGTTGGAGGTGGACGCATCCTCTGTCGGTGCTGGTGCACTCCTGTTCCAGAGAGGACCCAAGGGCAAGTCTAGGGTATGTGGATACTTTTCCAGGCTCTTCTCTTCCGCAGAACGCAACTACTCGATTGGGGATCGGGAGTTACTGGCCATCAAATTGGCTCTGGAAGAGTGGAGACAAGGGCGCAGCTCATCCGATCTTGATTTTTACGGACCACAAGAATCTGACCTACCTCCAGACGGCCCAACGGCTGAACCCTCGTCAGGCCAGGTACTCACTGTTCTTTGCAAGGTTTCAGTTTGAGCTTCATTATCGCCCGTCCGACAAGAATGTGAGGGCCGATGCCTTCCCAGGTCGAGACAGAAGAAACCATTGATAGTCCACAGAACATTATCGATCCATCTTTCATTGTCTCGGTCAATCCCCTGCAAATTGGGGACATTCCTCCAGGGAGGACTTTTGTGCGCCTGGCTGATCGTGGAAGAATCCTCCGCTGGGGACACTCCTCTAGACTGGCAGGTCACGCGGGGTTACGTAAGACCCGGGATTTGATTGCTCGTCATTTATGGTGGCCCACTCTGCCCAACGATATTGTGGACTTTGTTTCTTCCTGTGCTGTATGTGCAGCTAACAAGGCCACCCACTCCAGACCTGCTGGTCTGCTCCAGCCATTGCCTGTGCCCAATGCTCCCTTGCAGTATATAGCGATGGACTTTATCACAGACCTGCCTCTCCCTGCTGGATGCAGTGCTGTCTGGGTGGTGGTGGACCGATTTTCGAAGATGGCCCACTTTGTTCCTCTGACCGGTCGTCCTTCTGCTCCTCAGTTGGCCAAGTTATTTATTCAACACATCTTCCGCCTGCACGGCTTGCCGAAGCATATCGTGTCTGATCGGGGGGTTCAGATTACCTCGAGGTTCTGGAGAGCCCTCTGCGGACTTCTTGGCGTGAAGTTGGACATTTCTTCTGCCTAACATCCTCAGTCTGATGGTCAGGTCGAGAGAATCAACCAGGTTTTGGAGAACTACCTACGCCACTTTATCTCCAAACAGCATGATGACTGGGTGCAGCTGCTCACACCAGCGAATTTACTAGGAATACACCGTTCTGCATTGTCTATGGCCAGCACCCACGAATTCCTCTTCCGGTGCCTGATACTTGCGAGGTACCTGCAGCTAACTCCATGTTTAGAGACTTTTTGCACATCTGGCAGCAGACTCGATCTTCCATCCTAATGGCAGTGGACCGCATGAAATGGAAGGCTGACACAAGGAGAAGAGAGCCTCCTCGGTGTCTTCCTGGCACTAAGGTCTGGCTGTCGTCTAGGAATATCCGACTGAGGGTACCATCATGTAAATTTGCCCCCAGGTTCCTCTGAATATTCGAGGTCCTGCAGCAGATCAACCCTGTCGCTTACAAACTTCAGCTGCCTCCTACCCACAGGATTCCCAACTCCTTCCATGTCTCCCTCCTGAAACCAGTGATCCTGAACCGCTATTCCAAGACTCCCAGCCCTGCGGCCTCCAGCGGCCACCCGGACATCTTTGAGGTCAAGGAGATCTTGGACACCAAGAGAGTGAGAGGGAAGACTTTTTATTTCGTGGATTGGAGGGGGTTCAGTCCTGAAGAGAGGTCCAATGCCCCTACTCTTCTGAATAAGTTTCTCTCTCGCTCTGGTCCCTAGAAGAGGGGGCATAAGAGGGGGGATACTGTAATGTCCGTGGCTACTGGCTGTCAGCTCCAACCACCCCCTGACAGCCGCAGCCACGAGTCGGCAAGCGCTGGCCCCAGCCTCCTCCTCAGGAGACACCAGCGCTCGCATCCACTCACCTCAGCCGGATCCTGTAGGGTGGACGACATTTGACCCGTGAGTACCCTGGACTATAAGAGGGGTCCAGCCCCCTAGTTCTATGCCTGAGCGTTGTTGTGTTCCCTATAGTTTGTCTATGCAAATGGTCCCCTAGTGTTTCCTGCTCCCAGTGTTTCCTGTTCCTGTAACCTGTATCCTGATCTAGTGCCGTGCTTAGCTGTAGTCGTGCTGTGCTGGATACCACGCCTGTCCTGCTTCTCCATGCCTGACGTCTACCTGCTGCCTAGTTCCTGCCAAGCTACTGTCCGTGCTGCCATAGGTACCCTAAATAACTATAGACTCTGACCTGCGCCCTGTTGGCCAGCTGCCTTACCGCCAAGGCGGTACTGCCCAGTGGGTCCACAGACCCTTCGTGACACTCACTGACAGCAAGCATAGTGGGTTCTGACTTCGTCAGGACCCACTAGGCTTCCGTCGATGGCATAGCCAGAGTCGATTGTTAGGACGCTTGTTGCCATAGTAGCCATCGCCACCCACTATCATGGATCGGGCCGTCGATTGTGGCTTAACCCTTATGAAGCCGCAATCACTATTGAACTTGGCTTCTAAGGGGTTAATCGGCAGGGACCTCCGCAATCGGTCCTTGCACATTGAGCTGTGATAGTCTGCTGTCTGAAACAGCAGCTGTCACAGTTCGTGAACGCGCCGGCGTAAAATGGCGCCACATTTACTCCATGACCTACGCGAACGCTCTAGTTAGCATGACCTAATAGTAGGTCATGGAGCGTTAAGGGATTGTGTCGCTAAATGCAGTGCGGCTACTCAGTTGGCAGTGTTTGGCAGACACAAGAATGTCAATATTGTGCAGCCCATTTTTAGATAGTGCCACAGTACCCTCTGTAGAGATTGTCACAGTGCACTCTGTAGTTAGTGCCACAGCCCCCGTAGATAATGCCGCAGCCCCCGTAGATAATTCCACAGTGCCCTTTGTAGATAATGCCACAGTGCCCTCTGTAGATAATGCCCCAATACCCTCTGTAGATAATGCCATAGTACCCTCTGTAGATAATACTATAGTGCCCTCTGTAGATAATGCCACAGTGCCCTCTGTAGATGGAGCCACAGTGCCCTCTGTAGATGATACCACAGTGCCCTCTGTAGATAATGCCACAGTGCCCTCTGTAGATAATGCCACAGTGCCCTCTGTAGATGGAGCCACAGTGCCCTCTGTAGATGATACCACAGTGCCCTCTGTATATAATTCCCCAGTGCCCTCTGTAGATAATGCCACAGTGCCCTATGTAGATAATGCCGCAGTGCCCTCTATAGATGGTGCCACAGTGTCATCTGTAGATAATGCCACAGTGCCCTCTGTAGATGGTGCCACAGTGCCCTCTGTAGATGGTGCCACAGTGCCCTCTGTAGATGGTGCCACAGTGCCCTCTGTAGATAATGCCACAGTGCCCTCTGTAGATAATGCCACAGTGCCCTCTGTAGATAATGCCACAATGCCCTCTGTACATGCTGCCACAGTGCCGTCTGTAGATGGTGCCACAATGTCCTCTGTAGATAATGCCACCATGCTCTCTGTAGATAGTGCCACTGTGCCCTCTGTAGATAGTGCCACAGTGTCATCCATAGATTGTGCCTCTCCCACCCATAGATAGTGCCACCCCCTATAGATAGCTCCATTGGAGCTCCCTCTGGGTGTGGGATCCCCAGCCAGAGCGTTGCCGACACTGTGGCCAGGGATTCCTCTACTGTAGGGGACCCTGAAGTCACTGTCCATATATGGACAGTGACGTCAGGGGATCCTCATGGACCGGATTCCCTGGCCAGAACATTGGGATTCATCTGCGGCAGGAGCCCCTGAAGTCACAGTTCGAGCGTCAGCAACACTCTAGCTGGTGATTCCATTCCTAGAGGCAGCCCCAATGGAGCTGACTACAGTGAGGGGGTGTAGTGCTGTCAACAGGGTGGTGTGTGTGGGGTGTTATCTCCTGGGTCGGTTGCACTATTTACAGGGGGCTGTGTGGCCATTGCTCACCTACCACCAATGGGGAAAGGGACTGTGCTCCTTCATGACGTCATGAAGAAGCGCCGGCATGCTCCACCCTTGGCCTGTTCTCTCCTCTCCTGAGGGAGCTTTGGTGCATGCGTCCCCTGAGGCTGTCATCTGTGGCCCGTGGGCCACGTGTTTGGGACCCCCTTTCATAGCATGGGTGCCCTGGTAACTGCTTTCAGGTAGTTGCTGTTCACATTATGCCCAGACGTGTATGTATATATCGATTACTTTACTTAAAGGCTATGTTAACCTTTGATGGTGTTTTTTTTAATGTAATGTATGTGTTTTATGATCCTTTAAAAAATATTCAAATACATAAATGGATCAACTTAGATTTGATTCGTTTTAGAGTTATATGTCAGAGGCACACAGGACATACTCTATAGTGGACCCAGGTAACTGGTGGGCAAATATACAAGACCAGAAAATACCAAATTGCCAGAGGCAAATAAATTAGCCCTTGTATCTCAGATACCTAATGCCTGTTTAGGAGGGAATTAAGACATAACTTTTATTTTTATCTAAGTATTAGACAAACACACATAAAATTACCACCACCGTAATTAAAAGGTATAGGGGCTTATGGCGGCGAACGCAAAAACACTCTCATCTAAAGACTTCCTTGTGACGTTGCATTTACTGCTGATGTTGAGGAGCCAATCTGGGTCCGTATATTCTATCAAAACCTCTTAGAGCTGCCGATTGACCAATCAATAGATCGGTGTTCGCATGTGCGCGACACCAATAGGTATTTACAAGTAGTTTGAATTCAAAAGTTTGAATTACAAAAGTTTTAATTCTTCTGCGCATGTCAGAGGACTTAGCCCTATTGTTACAAATCGGTATTCGCACATGCACGAAACCGATAGCAGATTGCGAAATAAAGACTAGTAGCAATTACGGTCCTCTGTAAAGGACTTAGTGATTGAAGAACATACATGTCCTACAAAATAGCGCAAAATACTACAGGGATCAGCACACTAATGATGGATGAATAACATACATTTAAGAAGTGTATATATAGAGATTATACAGTGAAGAATATTAAGTGCAGGGCTAACTAGATGACCGGATGTATATTTTAGATGGACCCTATATACAGTGAAGGAAATAAGTATTTGATCCCTTGCTGATTTTGTAAGTTTGCCCACTGTCAAAGACATGAACAGTCTAGAATTTTTAGGCTAGGTTTATTTTACCAGTGAGAGATAGATTATCTAAAAAAAAAAATCACATAGTCAAAATTATATAGATTTATTTGCATTGTGCACAGAGAAATAAGTATTTATCCCCTACCAACCATTAAGAGTTCAGCCTCCTCCAGACCAGTTACACGCTCCAAATCAACTGTGTGCCTGCATTAAAGACAGCTGTCTTAAATGGTCACCTGTATAAAAGACTCCTGTGCACAGAGAAATAAGTATTTGATCCCTTTGGCAAACAAGACTTAATACTTGGTGGCAAAACCCTTGTTGGCAAGCACAGCAGTCAGACGTTTTTTGTAGTTGATGATGAGGTTTGCACACATGTTAGATGGAATTTTGGCCCACTCCTCTTTGCAGATCATCTGTAAATCATTAAGATTTCGAGGCTGTCGCTTGGCAACTCGGATCTTCAGCTCCCTCCCTAAGTTTTCGATGGGATTAAGGTCTGGAGACTGGCTAGGCCACTCCATGACCTTATTGTGCTTCTTTTTGAGCGACTCCTTTGTTGCCTTAGCTGTATGTTTCGGGTCATTGTCGTGCTGGAAGACCCAGCCACGAGCCATTTTTAATGTCCTGGTGGAGGGAAAGAGGTTGTCACTCAGGATTTGACGGTACATGGCTCCATCCATTCTCCCATTGATGCGGTGAAGTAGTCCTGTGCCCTTAGCAGAGAAACACCCCCAAATCATAATGTTTCCACCTCCATGCTTGACAGTGGGGACGGTGTTCTTTGGGTCATAGGCAGCATTTCTCTTCCTCCAAACACGGCGAGTTGAGTTAATGCCAAAGAGCTCAATTTTAGTCTCATCTGACCACAGCACCTTCTCCCAATCACTCTCAGAATCATCCAGATGTTCATTTGCAAACTTCAGATGGGCCTGTACATGTGCCTTCTTGAGCAGGGGGACCTTGCGGGCACTGCAGGATTTTAATCCATTACAGCGTAATGTGTTACCAATGGTTTTCTTGGTGACTGTGGTCCCAGCTGCCTTGAGATCATTAACAAGTTCCCCCCGTGTAGTTTTCGGCTGAGCTCTCACCTTCCTCAGGATCAAGGATACCCCACGAGGTGAGATTTTGCATGGAGCCCCAGATCGATGTCGATTGACAGTCATTTTGTATGTCTTCCATTTTCTTGCTATTACACCAACAGTTGTCTCCTTCTCACCCAGCGTCTTACTTATGGTTTTGTAGCCCATTCCAGCCCTGTGCAGGTCTATGATCTTGTCCCTGACATCCTTAGAAAGCTCTTTGGTCTTGCCCATGTTGTAGAGGTTAGAGTCAGACTGATTAATTGAGTCTGTGGACAGGAGTCTTTTATACAGGTGACCATTTAAGACAGCTGTCTTTAATGCAGGCACACAGTTGATTTGGAGCGTGTAACTGGTCTGGAGGAGGCTGAACTCTTAATGGTTGGTAGGGGATCAAATACTTATTTCTCTGTGCACAATGCAAATAAATATATATAATTTTGACTATGTGATTTTCTTTTTTTTTTTTTTTATATAATCTATCTCTCACTGGTAAAATTAACCAAGCCTAAAAATTCTAGATTGTTCATGACTTTGACAGTGGGCAAACTTACAAAATCAGCAAGGGATCAAATACTTATTTCCTCCACTGTATAGTGTCATGCAATGATAATCTTACTCAGGGTATCAGTACCAATGTTGATGAAATGCTGTCTCCTTTTGTTACCTCTCTACTGTCTTATTTAAAGGACACCAAGGACACTGTCCATGAAATTCATGTCACAGAGACCACTCTTATAGCGAGTATTGATGTTGAATCTTTATACACCAATATACAACACAAACTTGACCTTGAGGCTGTTCAACATTTTCTTAGTACCAGAGGTATTCCGTTTCATTTACATAACAAATTAGTTCTTACACATTACAATTTCTTTTGACACATAATATTTATTATCAAATATGAAATAATTATAATCAATTAAAAGGCACCGCAATGGGCACAGTCTGCGCACCCACTTATGCAAATTTATTTTTGAGATAGTGGGAGAATTTTCACATTTTCTCAGAGGATCTTCTTTTTTACACTCGTCACATTTTGTTTTGGGGTCGTTACATTGATGATATTCAAATTTCGTCTGACTGCTGGTCTTGCCACCAAGTATTAAGTCTTGTTTGCCAAAGGGATCAAATACTTATTTCTCTGTGCACAATGCAAATAAATATATATAATTTTGACAATGTGATTTTCTGTTTCTTTTTTTAATATAATCTATCTCTCACTGGTAAAATTAACCTAGCCTAAAAATTCTAGACTGTTCATGTCTTTGACAGTGGGCAAACTTACAAAATCAGCAAGGGATCAAATACTTATTTCCTTCACTGTAGTTCTGCCAGAGACAGGGCGAGAAGCTTTATGATTCTTAGGTAAGGCATAAAACGTTGATAATGTAGGTGCAGGATTATACATTTGCTTGAATTCATCTTGAGTAATAAGATTATTTATTTTAGCTTCCATAGGAGGTTTCGCAACTGAAGGAGAAACTGATTAGTAGGGTTATTTTCCAAGATAGTGTAAGTGGTAGTGTCATGGAGTAATTTGTGGACCATACTGACATAGTCAGTGCGGCCCATAATCACAAAGTTGCCGCCTTTGTCTGATGGCTTAATGATTATTTCCTCATTCTTGCAATGTTCTTTCAATGCTGTTTGTTCATTTTGACTGAGATTATCAAACACCCTGGATTTGTTGGTTCTGAGTTGTTGTAATTCTTTACTAACTATTTTACCAAAGGGGTCAATATGGGAATAATGAGAAAAGGGTGATGTGTTCTTTGATTTAGGATGTAAAGAGGAGAAAGGACCAGTGACTTCACTGGCTGGATATTCGTTCTCATCACATACATAAATCATCTAAGTCTCAGAAGGTAATGGTCTCTTTGCGATTCATATAGTTTTCTTGTTAATTGGCTTGATGATATTTGTGCAACGCGAGGCATCTTGCAAATAAGTTTATGTCTTTCGTCCATATAAACTCATCAAAGGCCGGTGTAGGAGTATAGGATAAACCTTTATGTAACAGTTGTTCCTGATAAATATTTAAATGAAAGGTGGAGAGGTTAAAGATTTGCATTTCTCTGTTAGGTCACGTGTTACCATATCTCCTGCTAGGATTAATTGTGATTGGGTCCCCATCGTAGAGTCCTAAAAAAAGAAAGACCTTTTGAGGAACTGTAGGAGTCCCCATAGAGCAAGGAGTGCTTATGCCAATTTGATTTGAAGTTATCCCTGTAGAATTGGGTATCAAAGTAGTGGCCTGTGTTGATAAAGTAGGAAATGTAGTAGAAGAGGATGATGGTATTAAAGGCATAATGGAAGGCCCTCCTTGTGTAGGTTTGGAATTGCATGATCTGTTAGTAATACTAATGTGTAGTGTTATTGGTAACAATGAGATTTTAGAGGTAGTAGTTGTTTTTTTGGATGGATTACATTTCCGATTTTTTTATCTTGCGTTTAGTGCCTATTCTTAGATTGTTCGATTGTCTGTACCTGAGATGTCAAATTCAGAAAAATCTGTATATCTGATATCACAGTTATAAGTCAGTCGTGTTTTTCGAGTATGCATTTGTCCAGTATTGTACATATTTACTATGTTTCCTATCCTTGATCTCCCCCTGTAAATTTTCTATGTTTTTTTGTAACCTAGATTCACAAATATTAAACTCCGAAAAGGAATTCAATATTTGTATCTCACTAATTTATATTTTAAGTTGTGAACAAATTTTGGTAAAGTCACCTTTTTCAAAGTCAAGGAAGATAGTTAAGCATGCCTAAGGAATTGTCAGTGAGAAGACCTTCCCAACCGTTGATAAAAATCAATGTCACTATGGTGTGAATTAGGGGTGATGTTAATTCGTAGACCCCTATATATGATCTTCTGTTGTATATATGTTTCTAGACTATGAACGCACGTATTGTTTATAGGTTTTTTGTAAGTCCCTAAATGCTTTATGAATATCGAATTGTTGAAGAGGTATATTTTCAGTAGAGAAGACGTAAGCAGCCCCAGCTGACGAAATGTCTGAATTAAATTTTTTAGATAGAAAGCTTGCCATTCCTATGAGCTATTAAAGATTAAATTTCACATACACTACAGTGGACCCAGGTAACTGGTGAGCAAATATGCAAGACCAAAAAATACCAAATTGCCAGAGGCAAATAAATTAGCCCTTGTTTCCCAGATACCTAATGTATGTTTAGGAGGAAATTAAGACGTAACTTTCATTTTTATCTAAGTATTAGACAAACACACATAGAAATAAAAAGCCCTATGTGAACTGAGCGTCTATATGCTAATAGCGTAGTGTAACTTGGCAGTGTATGAAGTCTCTTAGCAGAGTCAAGGCAAAGCTAACTAGGACTACACTGTCTGTATAAGTGAGAACAAAGAAATAGCAGCTGCAGTCCGCTTGATGAGGACAAAGTTACAGGTCACAATTATGTTAAAATAATTAGAAAAGCCCCCCCAAACATATTTCACCGACGTAGGTGCATCTTTAGGGGTATAGGCAGGGCCGGCCGTAGGATAGATGGTGCCCTGTGCGAAATTATCTTTCAGCGCCCCATCCCCATCATTAAAGAAAAATGCCCACAAAAAAATTATAATATCCCTTTAGTTTCCCCGTAGAGTATAATAATAATATTTAATAATATAATATATTACAACCCCTTCAAGGACACAGTATTTTGTCCTCTAATTGTGCCCACAGTATTATGCCCCCAGTAGTACCCCTGCTCAGTATAATGTCCGCTTAGTGGCCCCCACACAGTATATTGCCCCCCTGTAGATTTTGCCATACAGCCTCCCTGTAGACATTGCCATAATGCCCAACCTCCTCCTTGTAGATCGTGCCATACAGTCCCCCACCTCCCCCTTCTAGACAGTGACCCCAAACAAAAACAAAAATTGTACTCACCTAGGCCCTGTTCCCACGACGAACTCAGCTGCTCCACGACGGGATCCTGTAGCCTAGTTGTAATGGCCGGAAGGAGGTGAAGGGAAAGTGAGCCCTAATCTACCCACCGCCCTGTCCCTGCCTACTTGCAACGACCCGCCCTAGGCGACGAGGTACAACTGGGCGGCGGTCCCTACGCTGTCTAAGTGCACAGGAAAACAAACAGGGAACATGCAAGGGAAGGGGCAGTAGCCACGGAATGCCACGAGGAAACGGAGCGGCGAACGGACAGTCAGGACCAGGACGAAGTGAGTACACCCAAGCGGGCAAGGAGACAGAAGCAAGCCAGGGGCAAAGCAAAGCAGGTCAAGCAGAACTGCAGCAAGGCAGAAGCACGGCAGAAGCAGGCTGGAGCAAGCAGCAGTGGGGCCAGGAATCCAAAAGAATTACAAGCACTGAGGGAGAGAACAGGGCAGGTAATAAAGGACAGGGGGCGGAGCTAACTCCGACAGACCAGGCCGCGATAGGCTCTCCCACTCCTGAGCCTGCCACCCTGGTTGGTGGGAGATGGTGTCAGTCGAACAGGTCTGGCCTCAGGTGTGGATTGATTAATCCCAGGAGTATACCTAGATGAAGTACCTGGCAGATCCCTAACAGTACTCCCCCTTTTATGAGGGGCCACCGGACCCTTACTAAGGGGACCCGGTTTAGTGGGGAAGAGAAGGTGGAACCTCCTGATCAATACCCCAGCGTGAACATCACGGGCAGGTACCCAAGTCCTCTCCTCCGGCCCGTATCCTCTCCAATGGACCAGGTACTGGAGGGAGCCCTGGACCATCCTACTGTCCATAATCTTGGCCACCTCGAATTCCACCCCCTCAGGGGTGAGAACGGGAACAGGAGGTATCCTCGAGGGGGACCAGGACGGGGAGCAGCGTTTAAGGAGGGAGGCATGGAAGACGTCATGTATGCGAAATGATGGGGGGAGCTCCAGACGGAAGGATACAGGGTTGAGGACTTCAATGATCTTATAAGGTCCAATAAATCGGGGAGCAAACTTCCTGGACGGGACCTTAAGGCGCAAGTTCCTGGACGACAACCAGACCAAATCCCCGACGACAAACCGGGGGTTAGCAGAACGTCTACTATCCGCCTGAATCTTTTGTGCGCTCTGGGACGCCTCTAGGTTCTTCTGAACCTGGGCCCAGACAGTGCACAGTTCCCGATGAACATCCTCTACCTCAGGATTATTGGAACAACCAGGGGAGACGGAGGAGAATCTTGGGTTAAACCCGAAATTACAGAAAAACGGGGAGACCCCTGACGAGTTACTGACCCGGTTATTCAAGGAAAATTCAGCAAGGGGAAGGAATGAGACCCAATCGAATTGACAGTCAGAGATGAAACATCTTAAATATTGTTCCAGGGATTGGTTGGTCCTTTCCGTTTGGCCATTAGTTTCGGGATGGAAGGCGGAGGAGAAGGACAGATCAATCTCCAACTTTTTACAAAAAGCTCTCCAAAATAAGGAAACAAATTGTACCCCTCTGTCAGAAACGATATTGACTGGGGCGCCATGGAGACGCAGGATGTGTTTCACAAACAAAGAAGCTAACGTCTTGGCGTTAGGTAGCTTCTTAAGGGGCACAAAGTGGCACATCTTGCTGAAGCGGTCGACTACCACCCACACCACCGACTTGCCCTGAGATGGAGGCAAATCGGTGATAAAATCCATGGAGATATGGGTCCAAGGTCTCTGGGGAATGGGCAAGGAACGTAGTAGGCCCGCAGGTCGGGACCTAGGGGTTTTGGACCTAGCGCAAACCTCACAAGCGGCGACGTAAGCCCTAACGTCTTTAGGCAACCCAGGCCACCAATAGTTTCTGGTAATGAGGTGTTTGGTGCCCAAGATGCCAGGATGACCAGATAGAGCGGAGTCATGGTTTTCCCTGAGTACCCTCAGCCGGTATTGCAGGGGAACAAACAGTTTGTCCCCAGGGACGTTCCCGGGAGCTGCACCCTGATCAGCCGCGATATCAGAAGCTAAATCAGAATCCGTGGCAGAGACGATTATACCAGGGGGTAAAATACAAGCAGGATCCTTCTCAGAAGGAGGATTGGCCATGAAACTACGTGACAGAGCATCAGCCTTAATATTCTTGGACCCAGCCCTATAGGTAACCAAGAAATTAAATCTGGTAAAGAATAGTGCCCACCGAGCTTGTCTAGGATTAAGCCTCCGGGCCGATTCTAGGAAAACCAGATTCTTGTGATCCGTAAGGACCGTTACCTGGTGTCTGGCCCCCTCCAGGAAGTGCCGCCACTCCTCAAAAGCCCATTTAATGGCTAGAAGTTCGCGGTTGCCAATATCATAGTTACTCTCCGTGGGCGAAAACTTCCTAGAGAAGTAAGCACAGGGGCGGAGATGGGTGAGGGAGCTGGTACCCTGGGACAAGACGGCCCCCACTCCCACCTCGGAAGCGTCAACCTCCACAATAAATGGCTCCTCTTGGTTGGTCTGAATCAGCACGGGGGCCGAGATAAAGCACTTCTTGAGGGTCTCAAAGGCCAGGACGGCCTCAGGGGGCCAATGGAGGACATCAGCACCCTTGCGGGTAAGGTCCGTAAGAGGCTTAGCGACGACCGAGAAGTTGGCAATAAATCTCCTGTAATAGTTGGCGAACCCTAAAAAACACTGTAACACCTTAAGGGAGGCAGGTTGGACCCATTCCGCCACAGCCTGAACCTTGGCAGGGTCCATGCGGAATTCATGAGGAGTGAGGATTTGCCCTAAAAATGGTATCTCCTGTACCCCAAAGACACATTTTTCAGTCTTAGCAAACAGATTATTCTCCCGAAGGACCTGGAGCACCTTCCTGACATGCTCCACGTGGGAGGACCAGTCCTTGGAAAACACCAGTATGTCATCAAGGTACACAACAAGAAAATTACCCAGGTACTCTCTCAGGATTTCATTAATAAAATTCTGGAAGACAGCAGGGGCATTACACAACCCAAAGGGCATGACCAGGTATTCGAAATGACCCTCGGGTGTGTTGAACGCAGTTTTCCACTCATCCCCCTCTTTGATGCGGATAAGGTTATATGCCCCCCGTAGATCGAACTTAGAAAACCATTGGGCTCCCTGAACCTGATTAAAAAGATCCGGAATCAAAGGAAGTGGGTACTGGTTCCTTACGGTGACCTTATTCAGGTTACGATAATCAATGCACGGCCTAAGACCACCATCCTTCTTCCCCACGAAGAAGAAGCCAGCACCTACAGGAGAAGTCGAGGGGCGAATGAAACCCTTGGCCAGGCATTCTTGGATATACACCCTCATGGCTTCACGTTCAGGACATGAAAGATTAAATATCCTACCCTTAGGAAGCTTGGCACCAGGCACCAAATCGATAGCGCAATCGTAATCTCTATGGGGGGGCAACACCTCGGAGGCCTCCTTAGAAAACACATCGGCGAAGTCCTGAACAAACTCAGGAAGCGTGTTTACCTCCTCCCGGGGAGAAATAGAGTTAACAGAAAGACATGACATAAGACATTCATTACCCCATTTGGTGAGATCCCCAGTATTCCAATCAAACGTGGGATTATGCAACTGCAACCAGGGAAGGCCTAAAACCAGATCAGACGATAATCCCTGCATCACCAGTACAGAGCATTGCTCCAAATGCATGGAGCCAACAAGGAGTTCAAAAACAGGAGTATGCTGAGTAAAATAACCATTAGCAAGGGGAGTTGAGTCGATACCTACTACAGGGATAGGATAAGGTAAATCAATACAAGGCATCTTTAGAGACATAGCAAATTCCGCAGACATGATATTAGCAGATGACCCTGAATCCACGAAAGCACTGCCCGTGGCAGCCCGGCCAGCAAACGAGACCTGAAAGGGAAGCAAAATTTTATTGCGTTTCACATTAACGGGAAATACCTGTGCGCCCAAGTGACCTCCCCGATGATCACTTAGGCGCGGAAGTTTTCCGGCTTCTTATTCTTGCGCCTGGGACAGGTGTTCAGTAGATGCTTGTCGTCCCCACAGTAGAAGCAGAGACCATTCATTCTGCGAAACTCCCTACGTTGTCGAGGGGACATGGAGGCCCCGAGTTGCATAGGTACCTCCGAGTCCTCCGTGGAGGGGCGAGGAGACGGGACCTCGGGGGGGATCGCAGAAAAGTCAGAGGGGAGCACACTGAAGCATTCTAGCTGACGTTCCCTGAGACGTCGGTCAAGTCGTACTGCTAGGGCCATAACCTGGTCAAGGGAGTCAGACGAGGGGTAGCTAACCAGCAGATCCTTCAGGGCGTCAGATAATCCTAACCTAAACTGGCACCTTAGGGCCGGATCGTTCCACTGAGAAGCTACGCACCACTTCCTAAAATCAGAACAGTATTCCTCAACCGGTCTCCTACCCTGACGTAAGGTCACCAGCTGACTCTCGGCTAAGGCAGTCCTGTCAGTCTCGTCGTAAATGAGTCCGAGGGCAGAGAAAAAACGATCAACAGAGGAAAGTTCAGGGGCGTCAGGAGCCAAGGAGAAGGCCCACTCTTGGGGCCCTTCCTGGAGTCGGGATATGATGATACCCACCCGCTGGTTCTCGGAACCTGAGGAGTGGGGCTTTAGGCGGAAATACAGTCTGCAACTCTCCCGGAAGGAGAGAAACGTCTTACGGTCCCCTGAGAACCGGTCAGGTAACTTGAGGTCGGGTTCTAGAGGTGAGGTGAGGGGTACTACTAAAGCAGCGTCACCCTGATTGACCCTTTGGGCCAGGGCCTGGACCTGTAGGGAGAGGCCCTGCATCTGCTGGGCCAGGGTCTCAAGGGGGTCCATGATAGCGTCAGCGTAGGAGAAATGGTAGACTAGGTAAGGGCTTGTAATTATGTAATGGCCGGAAGGAGGTGAAGGGAAAGTGAGCCCTAATCTACCCACCGCCCTGTCCCTGCCTACTTGCAACGACCCGCCCTAGGCGACGAGGTACAACTGGGCGGCGGTCCCTACGCTGTCTAAGTGCACAGGAAAACAAACAGGGAACATGCAAGGGAAGGGGCAGTAGCCACGGAACGCCACGAGGAAACGGAGCGGCGAACGGACAGTCAGGACCAGGACGAAGTGAGTACACCCAAGCGGGCAAGGAGACAGAAGCAAGCCAGGGGCAAAGCAAAGCAGGTCAAGCAGAACTGCAGCAAGGCAGAAGCACGGCAGAAGCAGGCTGGAGCAAGCAGCAGTGGGGCCAGGAATCCAAAAGAATTACAAGCACTGAGGGAGAGAACAGGGCAGGTAATAAAGGACAGGGGGCGGAGCTAACTCCGACAGACCAGGCCGCGATAGGCTCTCCCACTCCTGAGCCTGCCACCCTGGTTGGTGGGAGATGGTGTCAGTCGAACAGGTCTGGCCTCAGGTGTGGATTGATTAATCCCAGGAGTATACCTAGATGAAGTACCTGGCAGATCCCTAACACTAGTACAGAGTTTCCCAACCTTTTCAGACTCGACGCAGCACCGGAAAAATAAAATTTCCTCAGGGCACACGTTTTTTGTAAAGCAAAAAAAATCTGTCTCGAAATTCCTTCAGGAACTGACAGCGTTGTTTGACCATTTTTTTGTGTTTTTTTCTTATACCGTTGAAGCTAATGCAAAAGACGCAGGAAAAAAAGCGCCAAACGAGCGCTGCAGGTATTTTCTACCTCCTATTAATTTCAATTAGAGGTCAGAGGTGGAAACCATAAGAAGACCATCAGCCTGCCACTCACAGTAAAATGACCATCAGCCCCCCACTCACAGTAAAATGACCATCAGCTCACCACTTACAGATTCCCCCAGTAGGTACTGTAACGTCTATGGCCGAGGGCCGTCGTTCAGACTTACCCTCTGACGGCCCTGGCCATGGATATCTGTGTTCTCGGCGACATCTCCCTCCAGGGAGACGTCGGCACTCACTTCCGGGTTCTGGGCCAGTTTCCCGCAGGACGCGCGCGCCCGCGCTTGCACGGCCTTAAAGGGCCAGTACGCGTCCAGCTGTCCTTATTCTATAATTAGACCAGAATGCTGCTGGACTATCAAAAGGGCTCTGCCCACTTGATCCTTGCCTGAACATTGTTATATACCTAAAGTTTGTCTTGCAAATGGTCTCCCAGTGTTTTCCAGTTCCCAGTTTGACCCGTTCCTGCTGCCTGTACCCTGTATCCCGTGCTATCGTTTCTACAGAGAGAGTCAAGTCGTGTCTTCCGCTGCATCCACTGAGCCATCTACAGTGAGAGTCAAGATGTGTCTTCCGCTGCATCTACTGTGCCATCTACACCGCGTTCCAAATTATTATGCAAATGTTATTTTTCGCTGATTTTCCTAAATAGTCGATGCAAATGACAGTCAGTATAATCTTCAAGCCATCAACCATTGGAGTATAATGCAAATTTTATTGAACAAATCTCCTAATGATAACAGATTTTTTTTTAGAAGTAAAAAACTCAAAATGCACTGTTTCAAATTATTATGCACAACAGAGATCATTTTAAAGGTTGTAAAGAGAACTAAAATGGTAATTTGTTGAATTTGCAGCATCAGGAGGTCATATTTGCAGAAATCAAAAGCTCTTTTAATAAAAAAAAAACTTAACAGGCCAAGTTACATGTTAACATAGGACCCCTTCTTTGATATCACCTTCACAATTCTTGCATCCATTGAATTTGTGAGTATTTGGACAGTTTCTGCTTGAATATCTTTGCAGGATGTCAGAATAGCCTCCCAGAGCTTCTGTTTTGTTGTCAACTGCCTCCCACCCTCATAGATATTTTGCTTGAGGATGCTCCAAAGGTTCTCAATAGGGTTGAGGTCAGGGGAACATGGGGGCCACACCATGAGTTTCTCTCCTTTTATGCCCAGAGCAGCCAATGACACAGAGGTATTCTTTGCAGCATGAGATGGTGCATTGTCATGCATGAAGATAATTTTGCTACGGAAGGCACGGTTCTTCTTTTTGTACCACGGAAGAAAGTGGTCAGTCATAAACTCTACGTACTTTGCAGACATCATTTTCACACCGTCAGGCACCCTAAAGGGGCCTACCAGCTCTCTCCCCATGATTCCAGACCAAAACATGACTCCGCCACCTCCTTGCTTACGTCGCAGCCTTGTTGGGACATGGTGGCCATTCACTAACCATCCACTACTCCATCCATCTGGACCATCTAGGGTTGCACGGCACTCATCAGTAAACAACACGGTTTGAAAATTAGTCTTCATTTATTTCTGAGCCCACTGCAACCGTTTCGAATTATTTAGTGGTGGCATTGTTTAGGGGTGGCCGAATAATAGCTTTATGCACACTTGCAAACCTCTGGAGGATACTACACCTTGAGGTTCGCGGGATTCCAGAGGCACCAGCGGCTTCAAATACCTGTTTGCTGCTTTGCAATGGCATTTTAGCAGCTGCTCTCCAAATCCTATTAATTTGTCTGGCAGAAACCTTCCTCATTATGCCTTTATCTGAACTAACCCATCTGTGCTCTGAATCAGCCACAAATGTTTTCACAGTACCATGATCACGCTTACGTTTTCTTGAAATATCCAATGTTTTCATACCTTGTCCAAGGTATTGCACTATTTCACGCTTTTCGGCAGCAGAGAGATCCTTTCTCTTGCCCTGTATCTTTCGTGTTATTGGAACAGTTGTGGGGAGTGTTGGTGGATATTTGTTTTTCTGAGTTTGAGGTGACCTTGTATAGATTGGCGTTCTCATGGGCGTTTTTTGGGGCCATTAGGATGGGGGAGCTGGTGGTGCCTAGCACTAAGAGGGCTGGAGGGTTGAGGATGAAGGATGTAGTACTGGCGGACAGGAGTGTGGAGTTCTGGATCCGGCGTTCTAAGACGGAGCAGGGTGGACGCGGTAAGGGTGTGGTGTTGTGGGCAGCGGCGGGGCCCAGGAAGTGCCCGGTCGCATGCTTTGCAGGTTATAGGGATGTTTGGCCGGTTGTGAGTGGGCAACTGTTGTGTCATGTGGACGGGTCCTTTCTGTCCTGTAACCAGTTTTCTTGGGTTTAGCATAGGTGCCTTGGGCATTTGGGGTTGGATGTGTCCTTGTTTTCCCCCCATTCCTTTCGTATTGGGGCGGCGACGGAGGCGGTGTCCTGGGGATTGGGGGCGGACGTGGTGAAGTGGATAGGTCGGTGGGATTCCCGTCGGTTTCAGTTATATGTGCATTCGCAGTTTTTATGATGATTATGTGTGTGCTGGTCTTCACCTCCCCTTTTTCCACTCCACTCCTTTTCTTCTTCCTTCAGTTCATATGGTTCCTTTTATTACAATTCTGCTTTTATCATCCTAGGTCTCCCTTGCCGGTTGGTGTGGATTGTTGGGAATTCTTACATGCAGAGCGTGCCGATGTTCGTCCGGACGGGCGGCAGTTGGGTTTTCAGCGGGAGGAGCTATTGGTTCAGTGGCTGCGGAGTAGAGTGATGGTATGGAGTCGGGTGTTGCCTGATGTCCATAAGTTTGCCCAGATGGATAGAGCACCATACCTAGCTTTGCACGGGGGGGGGGTTGTAATGGCATGGCAGCATGCCAGGTATATGGCGCGTTTAAATAAGGCCCGGGTAAAGGTCAATAGGGCTGTTTTGGTGCTTGTAGTGAGGAGCGGGGGCATCTTCGTGCGTCATTATGAATTTGAAGATGGCCAAGGCAATTTCTGGTTGGGTGATGGTGTGCACCTGACGGCTGTGGGGATCGATCTTTGGACTCTGTGCCTGCAGAAGGGGATTGAGCGGGCTCTCTTGCGGGGTGGGGGCTCTCATACTTAAAGGTCATCTAAGTTTGTTCGTGTGGCGGATGGGGGGTCCTTGGAGTTGGTGGTAAATTGCTGTGGGGGGGATTCATCGGGGGTATGGTCCCTCCCTAATTTATTATGGTTCTGTGGTCTGGTCAATATGGGCTCGTGCTGGGTGGTGTCCCGGGGAGTGGCTGCGGTTTAGGTCAGCCAACTGCAGGTATGACGGTGCCCCTGAGACTGTATGGTGACGGCTGAGAGTAAAATACGATGCAGGTGGGCTGTTTTTGCTCACAGACTTTTGTAGCTCCAAGGACTCCCTTTCCATTGTTATGTTTATTTGTAAATTGTTGTTTACATTATGCTTGTTTGTAAATAAAATCGCTGCTGTGGCCAAATTTATCCAACCCAAGTTGTCAGTGTTTTCCCTTACAGGCGAAGGGTGGTGGTAGGTGGTATGGCTACTAAAATGGGTGAGGTAGTAGACATAATAACATTACCCTTATGAGAGTGAATGCACTCTACAGTCCCCTGATCAAGTACAGGCTGGACCCGGCAGAAGGCCATAGGGGGAGGCCACCATGAGCAGGGATGTAGGCAGGGAAGGAGTTAAGGGAGTTAGGAGGGGTGGTTAGGAGGTAGTGGGGGCGGAGGTTAGTGGGGCGAGGCTAAGTGTATTTAAGGGTGGGGAGAGAGGAAAGACGCTATTACTGAGCAGAACAGTGAAGCTTGTCCCGCCCTCCCTCCTTGAGAAAATGTTAGTTGGTTCTGTATATTGGCAAGTCTGTGATTTCGCTTTCTTGCTCGTTGTTTATTCTTTTTTCGCAGGTCCCTGAGGATGCTGAGGAGTGGTTTGCAAATTTGCAGCAGTAGCTGGGCGGATTGGGGGTCCTTGTAGTTGGTGGTAAATTGCTGTGGGGGGGGGGTTCATCGGGGGTATGGTCCCTCCCTAATTTATTATGGTTCTGAGGTCTGGTCAATTTGGGCTCCTGCTGGGTGGTGTCCCGGGGAGTGGTTGTGGTTTAGGTCAGCCAACTGCAGGTATGACAGTGCCCCTGAGCCTGTAGGGTGACGGCTGGGAGTAAAATACGATGCAGGTGGGCTGTTTTTGTTGAGAGACTTTTGTAGCTCCAAGGACTCCCTTTCCATTGTTATGATTATATGTAAATTGTTGTTTCCATTATGTTTGTTTGTAAATAAAATGGCTGCTGTGGCCAAATTTATCCAACCCAAGTTGTCAGTGTTTTTCCTTATAGGCGAAGGGTGGTGGTAGGTGGCATAATCACTAAAAGGGGATGAGGTAGTAGGCATAATAACATTACCCTTATGAGAGTGAATGCACTCTACAGTCCCCTGATCAAGTTCCATAGAAAAAATTCTACATTCCTTGCTCAATATCATTGACTAGTAATGAATATCGGTCTGATTGATGTCTACAGCTGCTGAATGATATAAAACGTAAAGTAACATACTGTATCAAAATGCAGATGTCTATATCAGCATTAAAGATTACAAGGGCAACTGCAAGGAAAGAATGCAGCGGTTACATTCACCACCCTGGGTATTGGCAATGTAAAGTACGGGCACACTGTGATTATCTGAAATTGAGATGGCAATAAAAGCAAGTGGAAAATACAATCTTCAGCACCGCCCAACATAAGATCTTCATTAATATTACCAATAAAAACAAAAACTAAATCCCTCCAAAAATATCCATTTTGATAAGTTGCCAGTATCATAAACCCTTGATCCATCCAAGCTTCTAATAGTATAGTGCGTACACTGTGTTCCAGCAAAAACATATTCAACAGAGTAACATTACATTTCTTCATCCTAAAACAACTGTTTCTAAACAGTAAAAAAAGAAAATCAGTAAGGAGATATATTTTGAACTGTAACCATGTGGAAAAAGGTACAGAGGGATAAATGTGACACCTTTGCTTTTGTTTTTTTGATCAGCTTAAAATAAATAGATCAATATTGCTGTTTATGGATTTTTTGGGACATTGATATTGATGGCCTATCCATAGGCAAGGCCATCAATAAGAGACCGGGGTCTCCCCAGGCTCCTGGCACCCCCACTGATCATCTAAGTGAAGAGTCTCTTTCATTGGTAGTGGTTGTGCCTGGTATTGCAGCTTCAGAACCAGCAACAGCCACTGCAAAGTGTATGACGCTCTGCCTGATAAATAATTAAGATGTGGAGCTGACTGGAGCACTCTGTCCCCTACAGTCAGTTGATCGTAAGTGTACTGGTAATCGGACCCCCAACAATCTGATCTGATCCCAATATTAAAGTCCCAATAAACCTTATAAATATGCCATAAGATAATGTAATAATAGAAATAGTAAATTAACCTCTTCCCTCTGTAGCCATTTTTCAGATTTTCATTTTCATTTTTTCTTCCTCATCTTCCGAAAGCCATAACTTTTTTATTTTTTCTTGAATATTGCCTTATGAGGGCTTGATTTTTGTGGGACGAGTTGTAGTTTTTGGAACCATTTGATGTACCATATAATGTACTAGGAAACAAGAAAAAAAACGTTGTGGGGTAGAAAATGTAAAAACTGCGATTCCTCCATTGTTTTTTGCGCTTTGTTTTTACGGCGTTCACCGTCCATTTAAAGGGAGTCTGTCACCAGAATGTACGTATTAAACTAGTAACAGTATATTGTAGAGGAGACTAACCAGTTTATAGCGTTGATTTTCAGATTCTGCTTACTGCCTCCTTTGTAGAGAAATCAGTTATATTACATTTTTGCTAATGAGCATTTAGGTGCAATGAGGGCGTTACCGTTGCACCTAAATGCTCTTATGTTGCTCCCCAGTTCAACCCCACCACCCTCCCTTATTACATTAATTGACAGGGACCAGGCAGCGTAACGTAATCGGCACATTCATGCCTGGCCCCGTACTGTTTGTAACCAGGGGCGTAACTAGGAAAGACTAGGCCCCATAGCACTCTTGACAGGGCCCCCCAGGTGCCACACACAGCCCCCCTTATAGATAGTGCCTCCTGTAGATTGTGTCATACAGCGACGCTGTAGACAGTGCTATACAGCCCCGCTTGTAGACAAAGTCACACCCCACTTGTAGATAGCCCCTCCCACCTCCCCTTGTAGATAGTGCCATACAGCCCACCTGTAGATATCGCCATAAAGCCCCCCTGTATATAGCGCCATACAGTTCTCCCTGTATATAGTGCCAAACAGCCCCCCTCCCTTGTATATAGTGCCACACAGCCCCCCTTAGTAGATAATGCCACACAGCCCCCCCCCCCTTAGTAGAGTGTGCCACACACAGACCCCTGTAAATAGAGCCACAACCCCTCCTTGTAAACAGTGCCATACAGCCCACCTAGTAAATAGTGCCACATAGCCCCTTGTATATAGTGCCACACAGCTCCCCCATGTATATAGTTCCACACAGCTCCCCCTTGTGTATGGTGCCCCACAGCCCCCCTTGTATATAGTGCCTCACAGCCCCCAAGTAGTAAAAGGCAATGGCGCATGCGAGAAAGTTTTATCAGCCAGGGGGAAGTCAATCAAACATGGTAAGGTGGGTTTGGAGGAAGGACTATGTGACACTTCAGGATAGCAGCACCACCCCATGACCCTTGAATGAGTAATTAGCATATAGTGTGCGCCGTTTTAAAAGTTGATTTTATAGATTTTGCTGCATCTGAAAAAAACATACATTTGGAAATAATGTCAGGTCATGTATTGCCGCATGGTGGCGGTTCAAGGGGTTAAAACTAGCAGACAGGTTCCCATTAAATATACAATGAAGTGAAAACAATTCAATCTGCCCCACAATTTTGTTATTACAAATATATCCTATATAATTACAGATCCAGAACCAAGCTCATACATATATACAGCACCAGAACCAAGCTCATACATAAATACAGTACCACAACCAAGCTCATACATATATACGGCACGAGAGCTAAGCTCAACACATATACACAGCGCCAGAACCAGCCTCAGCACATAAATACAGCAGTAGAACCAAGCTCTGACATATATAAAGTACTAGAACAAAGCTCAGTACATATATACAGCAATAGGACCAAGCTCAGTACATATATACAATACCAGAACCAAGCTCAGTACATAAATACAGCCCAGAACCAGCTCAGTACATAAATACAGCACCAGAACAAGGCTCAGTGCATATATACAGCACTAGAACAAAGCTCAGTACATATATACAGTACCAGAACCAAGGTCAGTACATCTATACAATGCCAGAACCAAGCTCAGTACATATATACTGTACCAGGGCAAAGCTCATACATATATACAATACCAGAAGCAGCTCAATTTAGTGCAACCCCTGCCGTATAGGTTTGTAGGGCGTAAAACTACAGCTCCCAGCATAGCCTGAACAATGGCAAGGATATGCTGGGAGATGCTGTTTCACAAAAAAAATAAATCATACCACCCATCATCTCGCTGCAGATCATACAATGACTACAGTACTGACTACAGTGACTACCCACTGAGCCACCGTGTTGCCCTACATATAGCTTCCCCTATAGATAGTGCTCCACATATAGCCCACCTCTGTAGATAGTGCCTCACATATAGCCCACCCCTGTAGACAGTGCCCTACATATAGCCCTCCTGTAGATGGTGCCCCACAGGTAACCCACCCCTGTATATAGTGTCCCACATATAGCCCACCTCTATAGATAGTGCCCTACAAATAGTTCCCCCTATAGATAGTGCTCCACATATAGCCCACTCCTGTATATAGTGTCCCACATGTGTCCCACCCCTGTAGATAGTGCCCTACATATAGCTCCCCTTGTATATAGTGCTCCACATCCCCACATATAGACAAACCCTGTAGATAAAGCCCCCACTGTAGATAATGCCACTCACAGTTTTAGTGGAAAAAATAAATACATTTACATACTCACCCTGATCCCGTTCCCACGCCGTTCGGTGGCAATGCAGATCTACTCTCTTCTGATCAGGTCTGCTGGAGCTGAACGACGCAAGCGGCATGTTGCTGAAAGGCGCTAATTGTCAGGGAAGAATGACTTGCCCCGTCAATCAGCGCCTTTCAACCACAGAAGCGGCGCGATGGCGTGATCGCGCCGCTAGCGCCATTGAAAGGTGGTGATTGGCGGGGCAAGTCATTTTGCCCCGCATATCAGCGTCTTTGTAAGGCGCTGAATGGAACGTGCCCGGCCATTCAGCGCTAATGCATGTATTTGTACCTGCGTGCTAAAGACGCAGGTACAATTACTGCAAGAGGGGGTTGTTGTCGCTTGCACCGGGGCCCCCTCCAGCGATGCCACTGGGCATGAGAGGGCCCATGCCACCCGGACTATAAATGTTAGAGGCTCGGCGGTGCGGGCCCCGTAGTAGCGTCGCTACCGCTGTAGCAGCCTTAGCGGCTGCTAGCTTTGCCACCGGGCATATGGGGTTGGCATGTTACACTACGGCTGTTACAGCGCTTTTTACACGGCGCATGCGCAGTACGATCTTTCTGCTCAACGTTCTAATCGGCACTACTGTGCATGCGCCCAAAAAAGAGCAGGGATGGTGCGCATGCGTAATTTTCAGACGTTTTTGATTTTGCGTGTGAACATACCCTTAGCCTAGATTCACATGAGTGTTTCCATTTTGTGTCCGTACATTTTTCATGCGTTGCAGTTCCTTGTGCCATCAGTTTTTTTTCCGTGTGGCATCAGTTGTTAATGTTGGTGTTGGTACACATTTCTTTATTTTATTTATTTTTTCTCTGCATTTCAAGGAACTGGTGCGTGAATCACAGACAGCACATAGATGTGTGTCCGTGTGCTGTCTGTGATTTTCACGCACCCATTGACTATAATGGGTGCGTGATCCGCAAATAACACACAAGAATATGACATGCAGTGAGTTTCACGCAACGGAAACACGCAGAGTGAAAAACACTGCATGTCTGAATGGGGCCATTGAATTGCATAGGTCTGTGTGACGGCCGTTGTTTCAACGGTCGTCACACTGACGAATTCAACGTTCGTGTGAATAAGACCTTAGGACTCATGCACACGACCGTGCACACATTGATGTCAATGAGCCCGGACCGCAAATGCGGCCCGTATAATGACATGTTCTATCTTTTTGCGGTCTAGGCTCCAGGCCAATGCACAGACTGTGGAAACTACGGTCGTGTTCATGGGCCCATAGAAATGAATGGGTCCACAATTCACCTGCAGATTTTACCATTTATCTGTATAGCGAACTTGGACTGTTACTTGATTACTCTTGCTGTTTGCACCCTTCTGCCTGATTGTTTCAGCCACTAGACTCTGCCAAAGTCCCTGACACTTATCACTTATACATTCATAAGCAGGGACTGTCTATCTTCAGCCATAGTACAGCTGTATCTGGCCGTAGGCCTTCTCCTCTGCACGACCGGTTAATGTTGGTCCTGGCGGCCTATTTAAAGGGGTCTCCAGCCTTCACAGCTTACCTGCCTGGCTATTGTTTCTAACTGTCACTGATCCTGACCCTGACCGCGACCTTGTTCCTGTCTTGCCCTTTGAAATTGTTGCCTGGTTGTTGTGCTTCTACATCTGATATCAGCTCCTGGCCTGACTCCTGACCAGGGCCGCCATCAGGAATTTCAGGGCCCCCTACAGCTACATTTTCTGGGCCCCCCTACCGTGGCACCGCCTGTTAACGGTACTCCGTCCAGTACTATATCATGGTACCCAGGGCCGCCATCAGGGGGGGTATTAGGGGTACTGATGTGAGAGGCCCGGCCAAACCTAATTGAAAGGGGGGCCCGGCAAACTGCCGCGACTTGCCTTTGGTAGAAAAAAAACAGGCCCCGTTTTTTTCACCAAAAGAATGTCATGAGCTGCGGGCCCCCCTTTAAATTAGGTTTGGCCGGGCCTCTCACATCAGTACCCCTAATACCCCCCCTGATGGCGGCCCTGGGTAGCATGGGGGCCGTCAAACACCGCCGCCCGTGCGACCGATCACGCGCACCACGCAAACTCTCGCGCATGCGCACCGGCGACCGCCTGGAAGCGCGCACCGAATTTTGAGGCAGATTTTGACCTGCCCACACTATCTTGCCGCGTTTTTTGCCCACGGCGATTGAGGACAGCAGACAGAAAACGCAGCGAAAAATGCATTTTCTGCCTCCCATTGATTTAGATGGCAGGTCAGAGGCAGAACCGCGGCAAGAAAGGATGTGCTGCTTTTTCTTTTTTCCGCGACTGGCTCCCATTGATTTCAGATTAAATCAATGGGAGGCGGTTTTGGAAGTTTTTTGGTGCTGATTCTGACGCAGTGTCCGAGTCAATATCAAGGCCCAAAAACGTTGAACTGGGCCTTATTGTTAGGGCTTATTCAGACGAACGTGTAATACGTCCGTGAAACGTGTGTGATTTTCACGCGCCTTGCACAGACCTATGTTACTCTATGGTGCCGTGCGGACTGTCAGTGATTTTCACGCAGCGCGAGTCCGCTGCGTAAAACTCACGACATGTCCGATATTTGTGCATTGTTCGCGCATCACGCACCCATTGAAGTCAATGGGTGCGTGAAAATCACGCCCAGCGCTTCCGCAGCCGTATAAACTATGAATGAAAACAGAAAAGCACCACGTGCTACAAACATACAAACAGAGTGTCATAATGATGGCGGCTGCGCGAAAATCACACAGCCGCGCATCATACGCTGCTGACACACGGAGCTGTTATGGACCTTTTGCAAGCGCAAAACGCCACGTTTTTGCGCGCGCAAAAAGCACACGCTTGTGTAAATCCGGCCTTAGGGTAGGAACACACTAGGCATGAACGCTGCGGATTTTATGCAACACATTTTATTGTGGATAATCCGCAGCGTATCACAGTCGCAGCAGAGTGGATGAGGTTTGAACAAATCTCATCCACACGCTGCAAAAATAATGGACCTGCAGTGTGACTTTTTGGCTTTTTAAGTCGCATGTCAATGTATTCTGTGGAATCGCTGCTCCTCTGTTGCGGAAATGCTGCGATTCTGCCGCAAAAATCACAAATGAGAAAAAAAAAAAAAGCCACTTTTTTAAATTGATAAAGTTTAGACTTGCCCCGGCCGTAGTCCTGGTGACGCGATCCTCTATTCTTAGCGCAGCCCCGCCTCCTGTCATGACGTTTCATCCCATGTGACTGCTGCAGCGGTCACATGGTCTACAGCGTCATCCCAGGAGGCGGGGCTACGTTCAGAAGAGAGAGATGCGTCACTTAAACTACGGCCGGGGTAAGTCTAAACTTTTTTTTCCCTGCAGGATTCCCGCAGCGGACACGCCTCACGAAACCTGCGCCACTATTTGGTGCGGTTTTGCTGGCGGAATTCCCTGCGGCTCCCGGGATAAGCTGTGTAGTTTTACTCAGCATATCCGCCTAGTGTGTCCCTTATGATGTCGCTCCTGGAGCTGCTGCCGGTCTCTAAATAGGCAGTTGGTCCAGTAGAATTTGGAATTATTTTTTTTTGTGAACCAGCTTAAAAAAATACAAAACTTTGGTGTTAGGGCCTGTTCACATCACTGTTCGCTTCCGCTCCGGGGTTCCTTCTGAGGTTTCTGTCGGGTGAACCCCGCAACGGAAAGTGAAAGTGATAGCACAGCTTCCGTTTCCATCACCATTAGCGCAGTCGACTGCGCTATTAATTCCGTCCGAAAACCAGCCGGAATGGTGACGAACGGAAACCATTAGCGATGTTTCCGTCACCATTGAGATCAATGGTGACTGAAACGGAAGCTGTGCTGTCACTTTCACTTTCCGTTGCGGGGTTCACCCGACAGAAACCTCAGACGGAACCCCGGAGCGGTGGTTCGTCACCATTCCGGCTGGTTTTTGGACGGAATTAATAGCGCAGTCGACTGCGCTAATGGTGATGGAAACGGAAGCTGTGCTATCACTTTCACTTTCCGTTGCGGGGTTCACCCGACAGAAACCTCAGAAGGAACCCCGGAGCGGAAGCGAACAGTGATGTGAACAGGCCCTAACACCAAAGTTTTGTATTTTTTTAAGCTGGTTCACAAAAAAAAATAATTCCAAATTCTACTGGACCAACTGGCTATTTAGAGAGCGGCAGCAGCTCCAGGAGCGACATCATAAGGGACACACTAGGCGGATATGCTGAGTAAAACTACACAGCTTATCCCGGGAGCCGCAGGGAATTCTGCCAGCAAAACCGCACCAAATAGTGGCGCAGGTTTCGTGAGGCGTGTCCGCTGCGGGAATCCTGCAGGGAAAAAAAAGTTTAGACTTGCCCCGGCCGTAGTCCTGGTGACGCATCTCTCTCTTCTGAACGTAGCCCCGCCTCCTGGGATGACGCTGTAGACCATGTGACCGCTGCAGCAGTCACATGAGATGAAACGTCATGACAGGAGGCGGGGCTGCGCTAAGAATAGAGGATCGCGTCACCAGGACTACGGCCGGGGCAAGTCGAAACTTTATCAATTTAAAAAAGTACCTTTTTTTTCTTCTCTTGTGTGATTTTTGCGGCAGAATCGCAGCATTTCCGCAACAGAGGAGCAGCGATTCCATAGAATACATTGACATGCGACTTAAAAAGCCAAAGTCACACTGCAGGTCCATTATTTTTGCAGCGTGTGGATGAGATTTGTTCATATCTCATCCACTCTGCTGCGACTGTGATACGCTGCGGATTATCCACAATAAAATGTGTTGCATAAAATCCGCAGTGTTCATGCCTAGTGTGTTCCTAACCTAAGGCCGGATTTACACAAGCGTGTGCTTTTTGCACGCGCAAAAAACGTGGCATTTTGCGCATGCAAAAGGTCCATAACAGCTCCGTGTGTCAGCAGCGTATGATGCGCGGCTGCGTGATTTTCGCGCAGCCGCCATCATTATGACACTCTGTTTGTATGTTTGTAGCACGCGGTGCTTTTCTAATTTCATTCATAGTTTATACGGCTGCGGAAGTGCTGAGCGTGATTTTCACACACCCATTGACTTCAATGGGTGCGTGATGCGCGAACAATGCACCAATATAGGACATGTCGTGAGTTTTACGCAGCGGACACACGCTGCGTGAAAATCACTGACAGTCCGCACGGCACCATAGAGTAACATAGGTCCGTGCGAGGCGCGTGAAAATCACGCACGTTGCACGGACGTATTACACGTTCGTCTGAATAAGCCCTAACAATAAGGCCCAGTTCACAGAGTTTTTGGGCCTTGATATTGACTCGGACACTGCGTCAGAATCAGCACCAAACAACTTCCAAAACCGCCTCCCATTGATTTAATCTGAAATCAATGGGAGCCAGTCGCGGAAAAAAGAAAAAGCAGCACGTCCTTTCTTGCCGCGGTTCCGCCTCTGACCTCCCATCGAAATCAATGGGAGGCAGAAAATGCATTTTTCGCTGCGTTTTTTGTCTGCTGTCCTCAATCGCCGCGAGCAAAAAACGCAGCAAAAAAACGCGGCAAGATAGTGTGGGCAGGTCAAAATCTGCCTCAAAATTCTTTAAGGAATTTTGAGGCAGATTTTTTTTTGCCTGCAAAATACTGTGTAAACAGGGCCATACATAAACAACACTTTGAGATAATTTACTCACTGTGTCAGAAGAGCTGCTCCCACTCCAGTCCTCTTCCGGCGATGTCTTCCAGGGGAGGTCTTCGGTCCAGACGTCCAGTCCTTCACCTCCAGCCAGGCTCCAGGTAAGTTTTGTCCATGTGTGTCCGCGGCTGCGCGCGCTTCGTTCGCGGGTGCGCGCGCGGCCGGTCGCGGGTGCGCGCGCTTCGTTTGCGGGTGCGCGCGCGGTCGATCGCGGGTGCGCGCGCGGGCGGTCTCCAGTGCGGGCGTTCGTGGATGCGCGCTCGCGAGTGCGCACGCGCGGCAGTTTCATTGTGCGCGAGATCGGGTGCGCGCGCGGGCGGACGGTTTGACGGCCCCTCATGACGAGGGGAGGGGGCCCGCAGCAGCAGCAGCAGCTCACGACATTCTTTTGGTGAAAAAAACGGGCCCCATTGCAGGGGCCCGTTTTTTCCTACCAAAAGAATGTCGAGGCAGTTGCCGGGCCCCCCTTTCAATTAGTTTTGGCCGGGCCCCTCACACCACTACCCCTAATACCCCCCTGATGGCGGCCCTGCTCCTGACTATGGTTCTATCTCAGAGTTCAGCTTGCTACAACCTGTATTCTAATCTGTTGACACCTCCTGGCTACGTTCTTGACTTCGGTAAAGCGCAACCGCCACTAATATGTAAGTATTCTTTGGACCACGACCTTGGAATCCAACCGGAAAAGTCCATATCTACTTGCGGGGAATAAAGGTGAAATCTGTGAGTTTTCTAAGACTCCGCACCAAAGTCTAACCAGCACATAACCAATGCAGCTCGGGGAATCCAGAGCACCCTTGTGTGAAATGCTACACATACATTTAATTTCATTGCATAATCTTAATATCTATAGGCAAGCTCGTGGTGAGTGAATAAGCCCTAACTGGTTCCCTCCACCCAGTTATATGGGGAAGCTACTCAGTATATGTGGGTCAACAGGTGAAACGTGGCACTGTCATATATTAGGATGCCACCTTTCGACAAGTCATGACCGTGGGATAAACAGAGTACGGTTTCGTAACCCTTAAAACAATAACTGCGTGTGACATTCTCAACTCCTTTAAGCTACACCTTTACCTGAGATTTCAAATTCCGTAATGAAAAGGGGACAACATGAGAAAGGGGAGGGATCCGGAAACCGACTCGAAACCCCTCCTCTAACAAACTCGCCTTCTCCCTATCCGGGTATCTATTAAGATACGGAAGCATCTCTCCCAACTTCACCGGCATCGCTCCCCTGGCAACCTGCTGCGCTACCTCTCCCCTTTCCTTTCTTAAAACATCTCGCGCTCCATGGGATGCTCCACTACAGACCGAACAGGAGTGCTTAAATTTGCACCCCGCTCCAAACTTACACTGACCCTCATTAAAGTGCCAACACAGGCCTGACTTTCCATCTGCATTATTCCCAGATTGGCCCCCTGCTGACTAAACTGGCCAGACACACCGGCCACCCTTGGAAAGGACCCCCTCCCAAAACGCACAGGCGTCATACCTCAACCATAACCCGATATCCTTCTGGTCCAACCGTATAGTCGGACGGACCGCCTTCCGTTGCCGGAACTGCTCATCATACCGAAGCCACGTCATACCCCCATACACCCTGTAAGCTTCCCCAATGGCGTCCATATACCAAAAAAGGCAATTATCCGGCGCCTTCTTCCCAATCACACTCGCCAAGATGGCAAACGCCTGCAACCAATTAGGAAACATCTGCAGTATCGGCCTATACCTCCGTTTTTCCTCCTCATCCTTTTTACTTTCAATCCGCTTGGGCTTATCCAAATTGAACTTCTCCAAGAGGAGAAGCGAAAAGATCTCCAAGTACTCATCCTTCCGGATATTTTCTTTGACTTCTGATTTTAAATGAGCCCCCAATGGCCCCTCAAAACACACATACACCTCCCCCTTGGCCCTATCATACAACTGCACCCGATCCACCTCCCCATCCTTTTCCGTTTGAAGTGACACAGCCACACCCACGTCACGAACCACCTGCGCGCTCGGTACCACCGGTACACCCCCCAAACCCTGCAGAATCCCCCCGCTCCAAGAAGCCACCGGGGACGACACCCCCAACAACCCTACCCGTTCGCACCGTGACAGCAACTCCTGCAAACTACCCAATAAACCCCGCACCACCGATCCATCCCCAGATCCTACCCCGCTACTACCTGACTCAACTACCCTGCCCCCCACAGATACATTCCCCTACCCCGGGGACCTAAAGCAAGTCGGAAGACCCGGATCATTCAACCGTCCCGAACGATGGCCTCCATCTTCCACCCGACTACGTGATGACGAACGTGGAGGGCAACTCCCTTCACCCCCCCGCGGCGGGCACACTGTCCACCGCCATCAGGGCGCTGGCAGGCCGTCCACATTCCGACCCGTAGACAGCGGGACTCCGCCCACAGCCGTTACCCCGCACGACCACCGACCGTGGCCGCCTCGCGGTACTGCGACGTCCATCTTGTCCACAGGTGGCCCGTCTGACTGGTGCATCGCCAGGCCGTCCCACCACCGATCCAGGAGAGACTGACCTGGAGCCAAGTGGCGTCCCGCTTCTCATAGGGACCGAGCCACCCGCTGCCGTTGGATCTGGCCGGGAGGTGGGATTCCTGCCAGACCGGGGCCTGCGGCCTGCAGGTGAAGGCCCAGCCTCCGGTCTCCAGGGTCCCTGGAGGGGCTCCCAACCCTGCGCCACACCCAGGGAGTGACATCTGGGCTGAACCGGGACGGCGGCCGCGCCCTCTGCGACCGACGCTGCCGTCCGGACTGGGGACCGCAATCCTGTGATCCCCCCCGCAATCTCCTCCTCCCCTGCCTCTGAAACTCGATCATGCCCACCCGCAGAACCGGGTGACCCAGGCCCGGCCGGGCCATCGACTAGACCGGCGAGCTGGGTCCTAAGCCAACCAGACCCATGCTCACCGGCCATAGAACGCAGCTGTTCCAGGAATACCTGGATGTCCATGGAGGCGCAGAGACGAGGGGATCCCAGAAGATGAAGCGAGCAGAGGAGACACAACTGCTCCTTCCTGTGTTTCCGGACAGACTGGCGCTCAAACCAGCGCTCCGCCTGTCCACCTCCTGTCCTAGCTCCTCCCCTTCCTGTTTCCCCCGGTCATGTGGCCTCCTCTTATGCCCGGGGCTCAGCTCCGGCTGTTCTGTTTGGTCAACGGTAACTGCTATTATTGTGAAGTGGTAGCGTCAGCTCAGTTCCAAAATAGTAGATTACGCAAACTCAGAGATAGGGGCGACCTAGTGCTGAAGCACAAAGCACGTAGAAATTGGGTATCCTCTGGTGAATCACTCACTACAGAGTTACAAACTGCCTCTTGAATTGAGATCAGTATAAGAACTGTGCGTCATGAATTTCATTAAATAAATTTCCGCGGTCTAGCAGCTGCACACAAGCCTAAGTTCACAATGCGCAACGCCAAGCGTCGGCTAGAGTGGTGAAAATCACATGGCCACTGAACAAAATCACATTTCATTATATAGCAGTCTGATGAATGAATCTGGGTACGCAGATGCCCTGAGAACGCTACCTTCCGGAATACTTAGTGCCTACTGTAAAATTTGTTGGAAGAGGAATAATGGGCTGTTTTCCAGGGTTTTGGCAAGGCCCTTTATTTCTAGTGAGCAGCAGTGTTAATGCTACAGCATGCAAAGATATTTTAAACAATTGTATGCTTTCAACATTGTGGTCAGTTTGGGGAAGGCCCCTTCCTGTTCCAAAATGACTGTGACCCTGTGAACAAAGCAAGATTCATAAAGACATGGTTTGACAAGTTTGGTGTAGAGAAGCTGGCCTGCACAGAGTCCTGACCTCAACCCCACAAACACCTTTTGGATGAGTTGGGAAGCGGATTGCGAGCCAGACCTTTTTGTCCAACATCAGTGCCTGACCTCAAAATGTTCTTTTGATTGAATGGGAACAAATTCCCACAGACACACTCCTAAATCTTGTGGAAAGCCTTCCGAGAATAGCGGAGGCCGTTATAGCTGCAAAAGGGGACCATACTAACCACCATGGTTTTGACATGAGATGCCAAACAAGCTCCAATAGGTGTGATCGTCAGGTGTCCACAAATATTTGTGTGTGTGTGTGTGTGTGTGTGTGTGTATATATACTAGTGTATATATACTAGTGTGTATATATACACCGTGTTCCAAATTATTATGCACATTGGATTTAAGTGTCATAAACATTTAATTATTAGTTTTTCAATTAAACTCATGGATGGTACTGTGTCTTAGGGCTCTTTGGATCATTGTAATCAATCTCAGACACCTGTGATAACTAGTTTACCAGGAGTGCCCAATCAAAGGAAAACTACTTAAGAAGGACGTTCCACATTATTAAGCAGGCCACAGGTTTCAAGCAATATGGGAAAGAAAAAGGATCTCTCTGCTGCCGAAAAGCGTGAAATAGTGCAATACCTTGGACAAGGTATGAAAACATTGGATATTTCAAGAAAACTTAAGCGTGATCATCGTACTGTGAAAAGATTTGTGGCTGATTCAGAGCACAGACGGGTTCGTTCAGATAAAGGCATAATGAGGAAGGTTTCTGCCAGACAAATTAATAGGATTAGGAGAGCAGCTGCTAAAATGCCATTGCAAAGCAGCAAACAGGTATTTGAAGCCACGGGTCCCTCTGGAGTCCCGCGAACCACAAGGTGTAGGATCCTCCAGAGGTTTTCAATTGTGCATGATGCTATTATTCGGCCACCCCTAAACAATGCTCACAAGCAGAAACGGTTGCAGTGGGCTCAGAAATACATGAAGACTAATTTTCGAACCGTGTTGTTTACTGATGAGTGCCGTGCAACCATGGATGGTCCGGATGGATGGAGTAGTGGATGGTTGGTGAATGGCCACCATGTCCCAACAGGGCTGCGACTTCAGCAAGGAGGTGGCGGAGTCATGTTTTGGGCTGGAATCATGGGGAGAGAGCTGGTAGGTAGGGTCCCTGACGGTGTGAAAATGACCTCTGTAAAGTATGTAGAGTTTATGACTGACCACTTTCTTCCGTGGTACAAAAAGAAGAACCCTGCCTTCCGTAGCAAAATTATCTTCATGCATGACAATGCACCATCTCATGCTGCAAAGAATACCTCTGTGTCATTGGCTGCTCTGGGCATAAAAGGAGAGAAACTCATGGTGTGGCCCCCATGTTCCCCTGAACTCAACCCTATTGAGAGCCTTTGGAGCATCTTCAAGCAAAATATCTATGAGGGTGGGAGGCAGTTCACATCAAAACAGAAGCTCTGAGAGGCTATTCTGACATCCTGCAAAGATATTCAAGCAGAAACTGTCCAAATACTCACAAATTCAATGGATGCAAGAATTGTGAAGGTGATATCAAAGAAGGGATCCTAAGTTTTTTTTTTATTGAAAGAGCTTTTGAGTTCTGTAAATATGACCTCCTGATGCTGCAAATTCAACAAATTACCATTTTAGTTCACTTTACAACCTTTAAAATGTTTTGATCTCTGTTGTGCATAATAATTTGAAACAGTGCATTTTGAGTTTTTTACTTCTAAAAAAAAATTAGATCATTAGATTTGTTAATTCACTGAAGTGATAATGAGTAAAATGTATAACTTTTATTTCATAGCTATCTAAAAACAGGGGTACAATCACCACTGTGAAAAGCCCAACCGTGTATTTAAAAACGTATTAAACAAAATACTCCAAGTCCTAGTTCGTTTGCGAACCCTTTATGACTGGGTATATAACAGAGATATCAAATTGTGGAATCAGCGTTTAAACATTGAAGTAGCAGTGGTTTAGACCCTCGTACATACAGGAGCCTGCGTTAACCGCGCCTAGATCTCCCAATATACAGATGCACAACAATGCCACTGCCCCCTACGCAAAATTCCCTCACTTCACCCGACCCTACGCGTTTCTATACTTATCATCAGGGGTCTGTCAGTCTGGCCAGGATGCCAGCGATATTTTCTTCAGCAGCAGGTATTCTACTGCACAACACGGAAGCATGCACGCATAGATGTCAGCGGCATGCTTCACTACGGGACTCAGAGTAACTATAAACTAAATACTCCTCCCCCTGGTCTCGGCGGCATACTTCGAACCAGCCAATCACACCAGCCCACCACATCCGTGACGCTCAACCATGTGACTCCCGGCCGTCAGCTGACATACCCGGAAGTCACACTGTAAACACCACAGAGCGTGCAGACTGAATGGGAGGCTGTAGAAGTATCTGCTTGCCGCACAGAGCCTCCTATTATTCAAGGATGGAGTATAACAATGTTAGGTTGGATACATATTGCGGATCAGCTCAAGACCGCAATTGGACTACCACGATAGGAACACCTACCCTGGAAATACATACTGTACGAATGGAAAGACGATGTTAATGTCAATCACACTTAGGACATTTGAACCACTCCTGGACTAAATCGCCATGCCTGTTACTTTTGAATGATATATTGCAAGTAACTGTGCTTGGACTAGGATTAAATTGCCATACCCCCAACCAGGGGACCGACAAAACCCTGTAACTTGGTCTGAATTGTACTTTAAATAAAACAGGTATAATTTGTTTGCTCGTTTAAGCCTTCAGGATGTACGCAAGCCAGTCTGTAAATCCATTGGGCCTCTTTACGCAAAATAAGGTTATCCCAATCCCCTCCCCGTTTAGGAGCACGTACCAATTCAATTGCCTGAAATTTCAAACATTCTGCCCTGCCTTGATGTTTTGCATGTACATGTTTTGATATGGAAGTGTCTCTTAAATTTGTAACATCTCCAACATGTTCCCTAATACGGCGCCGAAACTGCCGTATCGTTTTGCCCACATAGTTCAGTGGGCACGGACATGTAATTAAATAGACTACACCAGCCGTTTTGCAGTTCACAAAATCTCGGATGTCATACTCAGCCTTGGTGGTAACACTTTTGAATTTTTTCCCACTTTGAATAAAATCTCAGGCTCTACAACTACCACATCTGTATGTGCCTGGTATCTGCCTGTCTAACCAAGTACCCTTATGGATTAAAGGATCAAAACAACTCTGCATCACTATGTCCCTAATGTTTTTACCTCTGCGGAACATGACTGAAGGCCATTGTGTTATCTGATCCGCCAAGTCCGCATCGGCACCTAGGATACGCCAGTACCTCTTGAGTATTTCCATGATCTCAGATTGTTTGGAGTCAAAAGTACCTATGAGCCTAGTGACCCTTTCCTCTTTTCATTGTCTAGGGACTAAAAGACTCTGCCTATCTGCATCCCTCGCTCCCTCATAGGCCTTTCTAATTACCCCCTTGGGGAAGCCTCTCTCCTTCAATCTGTTTGTGAGGTCATGTGCCTGTGATTCAAAATCGTCCATTGAACTACAATTCCGGTGTACTCTCATAAATTGGCCTCTGGGAATCCCTCGTTTGAGGGGATAAGGGTGACAACTATTCCATTGAAGGAAACTATTGGTTGCTGTCTCCTTGCGGTGTACTTTAGTACGTATTGTGCCTTCCTTAGTTTTAATTATCTTAAGATCTAAAAAAGATAGTTCCTGATCACTGATTTCACATGTGAACCTGAGCCCTAGATCGTTCATATTGAGGGCTGCCACAAAGTTATTGAATTCCTCCACTGTGGAATTCCAGAGCAACAACACGTCATCAATATATCTGATCCAGATACCTATTGATGAAGTCCATTTGACAAATTTATCTCCAAAGACAACTGTCTCTTCCCACCAGCCAAGAAACAAGTTTGCATAAGTGGGAGCAGTGGGACTCCCCATTGCTGTACCACGTTGCTGATGAAAGATGCGGTCTTCAAAGATAAAAACATTCCTTTCTAACACAAAGTGTAGTAATTGCAAAACAAGCTGATTATGAGCCACGTATTGAGTGCCCCTGGATTTTAGAAAATATTCCACTGCTTCACAGCCAAGTCTATGTGGAATGGAGGAGTACAAAGCATCAGCAGTTAAAACAGCAACAACAGCATCAGCAGTTAAATAGGGGTCAAAGAGAATCTGACCCATCTACATCTGAGAGTGAAACAACAGACTCTGAAAGAGTAGGCCCATTCTTTGGGACTGGTGGTGGTAGACAGAAATATAGGGGAGGTGCCAGAGGTAGGAATAGAGGCCGGGCTAGAGCTTCTTCCAACAGTGGCAGTAATTTTTTATCCAACAATCCCCCCATTTCCCGCTACATGCTGAGGGGACAAAAGGATTTATAAAGGGAATAGGAATGGATAAGTTACAAATAATTAATTTATCAGAACATAATCTGAGTCCATCTGAGATCATGCTTCTAGAGAAGGGACTTTCATTTGTCCCCACAGTGAAATTTGATTCATTCACTTGGATTAAGGATTTGAATTTGTTTGCTAGAAAATTAAAATGGATTAAGTTTTTTAAACATCACAACAGAAAAAAATGCTTGGAAATGGGTCTAGAGGAATCTGATTTAGAAGGCCTAGAAGCTCTGGAAGGGTTGCTTGAAGAATCGAGTAGAGCCCCAGGACTGGGTCCTTTTTACTAATTTAAAAACTAGAAGTAGGAAGTTGCCGCCATTGGGAGATTTTACCAACGTAGATCTGTTCGTAGATTTGGTGGGTGAAGAGATCAAAGCTTTGAGTCAGGATATGAGGGGCATTGATAACAATCTGTCTTGGTCTGAACGTGTAGCTCTTACCACTTTGGAAAAAAGACGAAATATCATTCTAAAAGCATCCGATAAGGGTGGGAACATTGTGGTTATGAGTCGAGAAGACTATAAGAAAATGTGTGAGGACATTTTGCTCAATCCTGACTGTTACACCATTCTAAAAGATAACCCCACAGCAGTGTTCAAGAAGGAGCTTTTAGGTATCCTACGGGATGCAAAGAGCAGGTCTTTGATCAGTGCTAGTGAATTCAACTTTTTATTTCCACAATTTCCTATCATGGCATGCTTTTATAGCCTGCCAAAAATCCACAAAGGCTATCCTCCCCTACGTGGTAGACCCATTGTATCAGGTATTAATAATCTAACCCAGAATGTGAGTACATATATAGACCAGGTGCTGCATCCGTTCGTACTAGGTCTCACATCATATGTACGTGATACTATGGATGTTTTAAAACAAATTGAGGGTATCACATTGGAACAAAATACATTTCTGGCGAGTTTAGATGTAGAGGCTTTGTACTCCTCCATTCCACATAGACTTGGCTGTGAAGCAGTGGAATATTTTCTAAAATCCAGGGGCACTCAATATGTGGCTCATAATCAGCTTGTTTTGCAATTACTACACTTTGTGTTAGAAAGGAATGTTTTTATCTTTGAAGACCGCATCTTTCATCAGCAACGTGGTACAGCAATGGGGAGTCCCACTGCTCCCACTTATGCAAACTTGTTTCTTGGCTGGTGGGAAGAGACAGTTGTCTTTGGAGATAAATTTGTCAAATGGACTTCATCAATAGGTATCTGGATCAGATATATTGATGACGTGTTGTTGCTCTGGAATTCCACAGTGGAGGAATTCAATAACTTTGTGGCAGCCCTCAATATGAACGATCTAGGGCTCAGGTTCACATGTGAAATCAGTGATCAGGAACTATCTTTTTTAGATCTTAAGATAATTAAAACTAAGGAAGGCACAATACGTACTAAAGTACACCGCAAGGAGACAGCAACCAATAGTTTCCTTCAATGGAGTAGTTGTCACCCTTATCCCCTCAAACGAGGGATTCCCAGGGGCCAATTTATGAGAGTACGCCGAAATTGTAGTTCAATGGACGATTTTGAATCACAGGCACATGACCTCACAAACAGATTGAAGGAGAGAGGCTTCCCCAAGGGGGTAATTAGAAAGGCCTATGAGGGAGCGAGGGATGCAGATAGGCAGAGTCATTTAGTCCCTAGACAACGAAAAGAGGAAAGGGTCACTAGGCTCATAGGTACTTTTGACTCCAAACAATCTGAGATCATGGAAATACTCAAGAGGTACTGGCGTATCCTAGGTGCCGATGCGGACTTGGCGGATCAGATAACACAATGGCCTTCAGTCACGTTCCGCAGAGGTAAAAACATTAGGGACAGGGTGATGCAGAGTTGTTTTGATCCTTTAATCCATAAGGGTACTTGGTTAGACAGGCAGATACCAGGCACATACAGATGTGGTAGTTGTAGAGCCTGAGATTTTATTCAAAGTGGGAAAAAATTCAAAAGTGTTACCACCAAGGCTGAGTATGACATCCGAGATTTTGTGAACTGCAAAACGGCTGGTGTAGTCTATTTAATTACATGTCCGTGCCCACTGAACTATGTGGTCAAAACGATACGGCAGTTTCAGCGCCGTATTAGGGAACATGTTGGAGATGTTACAAATTTAAGAGACACTTCCATATCAAAACATGTACATGCAAAACATAAAGGCAGGGCAGAATGTTTGACATTTCAGGCAATTGAATTGGTACGTGCTCCTAAACGGGATGGGGATTGGGATAACCTCATTTTGCGTAAAGAGGCCCAATGGATTTACAGACTGGCTTGCGTACATCCTGAAGGCTTAAACGAGCAAACAAATTATACCTGTTTTATTTAAAGTACAATTCAGACCAAGTTACAGGGTTTTGTCGGTCCCCTGGTTGGGGGTATGGCAATTTAATCCTAGTCCAAGCACAGTTACTTGCAATATATCATTCAAAAGTAACAGGCATGGCAATTTAGTCCAGGAGTGGTTCAAATGTCCTAAGTGTGGTTGACATTAACATCGTCTTTCCATTCGTACAGTATGTATTTCCAGGGTAGGTGTTCCTATCGTGGTAGTCCAATTGCGGTCTTGAGCTGATCCGCAATATGTATCCAACCTAACATTGTTATACTCCATCCTTGAATAATAGGAGGCTCTGTGCGGCAAGCAGATACTTCTACAGCCTCCCATTCAGTCTGCACGCTCTGTGGTGTTTACAGTGTGGCTTCCGGGTATGTCAGCTGACGGCCGGGAGTCACATGGTTGAGCGTCACGGATGTGGTGGGCTGGTGTGAGTGGCTGGTTCGAAGTATGCCGCCGAGACCAGGGGGAGGAGTATTTAGTTTATAGTTACTCTGAGTCCCGTAGTGAAGCATGCCGCTGACATCTATGCGTGCATGCTTCCATGTTGTGCAGTAGAATACCTGCTGCTGAAGAAAATATCGCTGGCATCCTGGCCAGACTGACAGACCCCTGATGATAAGTATAGAAACGCGTAGGGTCGGGTGAAGTGAGGGAATTTTGTGTAGGGGGCAGTGGCATTGTTGTGCATCTGTACATTGGGAGATCTAGGCGCGGTTAACGCAGGCTCCTGTATGTACGAGGGTCTAAACCACTGCTACACCAATGTTTAAACGCTGATTCCACAATTTGATATCTCTGTTATATACCCAGTCATAAAGGGTTCGCAAACGAACTAGGACTTGGAGTATTTTGTTTAATACGTTTTTAAATACACGGTTGGGCTTTTCACAGTGGTGATTGTACCCCTGTTTTTAGATAGCTATGAAATAAAAGTTATACATTTTACTCATTATCACTTCAGTGAATTTCCAATTGTTCATATTTGTGGGAGCACAATATATATCGTCAAAATTCAGTGAATTATCATTAGATTTGTTCAACAAAATTCGCATTATACTCCAACGGTGGATGGCTTGAAGATTATACTGACTGTCATTTGCATCGACTATTTAGGAAAATCAGCGAAAAATAACATTTGCATAATAATTTGGAACGCAGTGTATATATATATATATATACTTTTATGTATATATATATATATATATATATATATATATATATATATTTATATATATATATATATATATATATAAAATGTGTGTAATAAATACAGTAGTGTGCAAAAGTTGTAGGCAGTTTGGTAAAAATGCTGTAAAGTAAGAATGCTTTCAAAAATAGAAGTATTCAGTGGTGCAGCTACAGAGGTCGCAGCGGTCGCAGTTGCCACAGGGCCCCCACTGCCACACAGCGTGCTGATGATTAAAAAAATTCTCCGGTGCGGAAGATCCTGCAGGTGAGCTGCAGAGGGGGCCGTAATCTATTGTATTTGATTTGTCTGTGTTTGCAGTGGAGAGGGGGCCGTTAAATTACAGCCCCCTCTCTCCACCGCAAACTGCACAATGCAATACATTACAAATTGTGGGTCATGACCCCCTGGGGGGTCGTGTAAAGACCTCCAGGGGGTCGCGAGTCACTCACCGAGGTCCCGGTTCCATTCAATGCTGGAGCAAGGAGCTGACGGCTCCTTGCTCCAGCATTCACTGTGCCCTGAGCGGCTCGATGCCCCAGTCACTCATAGCACAGACCAAAGGAGGAGAAGGATCCTCCACCCGGCATTGAAACGGGGATAGGTAAGTAATATTTGAAATTTTCTATTATGCACATATGGTTGTATTATACTGTATGGGGGGGCTGATATGTGCCGGGGGCATTATACTGTATGGGGAGCTGATATGGGGGATCATTATACTGTATAGGGGGCTGATATGGCGGGGGCGGCATTATACTGTATGGGGGCTTTTCTTGGTGGGGGCGGCATTATACTGTATAGTGGCTGATATGGCGGGGGTGGCATTATACTGTATGGTGGGCATTATACTGTATGTGGGGCTGATATGGGGGGCATTATACTGTATGGGGGTCTGATATGGGGGGCATTATACTCTATGGGGGCTGATATGAGGGGATTTATACTGTATGGGGGCTGATATGGGGGCATTATACTGTATGGGGGCTGATATGGGGGGCATTTTACTGTATGGGGGCTGATATGGGGGCATTATACTGTATAGGGAGTGATATATATGCAGGCATTATACTGTATGGGATGCTGATATGAAGATGCATTATACTGTATGGGGAGCTTATATGGGGGCATTATACTGTATGGGGAGCTGATATGGTGCATTATACTGTATAGGGAGCTGGTATGAGGGAATTATACAGTGGGGGCTGATATGGGGAGCATTATACTGTCTGGGGGCAGCTATGGGGGGCATTTTACTGTATGGGGCATCTATGGGGGCATTATACTGTATGGCGGCAGCTATGTGGGGCTTTATATAGTATGGGGGCATCTATGAAGAGCATTGTTCTGTATGGGGACATTATACTGTGTGCAGGCAGCTATGGAGGGATTATACTGTAGGGGCAGCTATGGGAGCATTATATTGTGTGGGGGCAGCGATCGGGGCATTATACTGTGTGGGAAGCAGCTATGGAGGGCATTGTACTGTGGGAGCATCCATGGGGCTGTTGGTCAGGGCAGCTGGGCATAGGCACTCGCAGAGGTCTGGTGGTGTTGGGGAGGGGTAGGGGGGCCCAAGCTGAATTCTTGCATCAGGGCCCATGAGCCTTTAGCTACGCCCCTGGAAGTGTTAATAGTGTGTTTTTTTATATAAATTAACAAAATGCAAAGTGAATGAACAGAAGAGAAATCTAAACAAATCAGTATTTGCTGTGACCTCCATTTGCCTTCAAAACAGCATAAATTCTTCTAGGTACACTTGCACACAGTTTTTGAAGGAACTCGGCAGGGAGGTTGTTCCAAACATCTTGGAGACCTAACTACATATCTTCTGTGGATGTAGGCATCATCCAATCCTTCTGTCTCTTCATGTAATCCCAGACAGGCTCGATGGTGTTGGGATCAGGACACTATGGAGTTTATATCATCACTTCCAGGGCTCCTTCTTCTTTACGCTGAAGATAGTTCTTAATGATATTGGCTGTATGTTTGGGGTCGTTGTCCTGCTGCAGAATAAATTTGATGCCAATCAGAAGCCTTCCTGATGGTATTGCATGATGGATATGCATCTACTTGAATTTTTCAGCATTGAGGACACCATTAATCCTGACTAAATCCCCAACTCCATTTTCTGAAATGCATTCCCAAACTAGCAACGAACCTCCACCATGCTTCACTGTAGTCTGCTGACACTCATTACTCTATCGCTTTCTAGCCCTTCGGCAAACAAACTGCCTTCTGTTACAGCCAAATTTTGACTCATCAGCAATGTTCCCTCTAAGTCTTGGCATCTCCTGAGCGGGGCAGGTAGGGAGCAGGGCAAGTCTCCATCAATGGTGGGCGATCTGATGACCAAAAGTAATACCCCCAGTAAACGCTAATATAGCGACTAAATAGGAGAATAAGAAAACTTATTTTAAATTAGTTTTAAATTACTTTTTTAAATACTATAATATTGCAAGTCCACCAGTAAAATAGACTGTTACAAACACCAATTATAGACATCAATGAAAGAATCCCTCATTACACCACTGTCCCTGTAGATAGCTCCACACAGACCCCCTGTAGATAGCGATGCACACACACACCATGTAGAGAGCACCACACAGCCCCTGTAGATAGTACCACACAGACCCCCTGTAGATAGCGCCACACACATCCCCCTGTAGATAGCTTCACCCCCCCTGTAGATAGCGACACATACAGCAGGGGCATAGCTATGGGGGGCAGGCGGGGCATGTGCCCTGGGCGCAACTAAGAGAGAAGGTGGGGGGGTGCCGTGTCGGGAGCACAGGGCCGCACCTACCATGAGTCAGTTTGAGCTGCTGGCTTCAGGCGGTAGCTTTCAGCATTGTGTGGGGGCAGCAAATGGGAGGCCACCACAGAGACGCTGTAAATATTAGACCAGTGTGCTAGGAACCTCTCTTGCTGCATCACACAGGATTTGTTTCTCCACCCTGCATGTCCCCTTCTCTGCACCAGCTGTTCTATCATTAGCAGTCAACAGTCAGTCAGCAGTCAGGGACGAGCATGAGGGAGAGGGAGGAAGTCTGCAGAGACAGTACAGTACAGGCAGAAAGCAGATTAGGGAAGTTTACATCAGGCTCTCCTCCTGTCACATCGGCTGAAGCACTGATAACAGCCATAAGCTAATAACAGAGCCTGGTGTGCACTCTTCCTGACCTCCTCTAGGGGCAGCACTGTATCTGCAGGCTCTCTTCCCCTCCTCCTCCTCCTGACTACTGAACTCCACGCAACCATCACTGCTGACCTATTAACCCCTTCAGGACACAGTCCGTTTTGACTTCGTAGACACAGATGATTTTTTCAAATCTGACGTGTCCCTTTATGTGGTAATAACTTTGGAGTGCTTTTACCTATCCAAGCGATTCTGAGATCGTATTTTCATGGCATATTGTACTTTATGCTAGTGAAAAAATTTGGTCAATAAATTCAATATTCATTTGTGAAAAACATTTTTCTAAATTTAAATGTAAAACAGATAGTAATACCACACAAAATAGTTACTAGTTAACATCCCCCATACGTCTACTTTATGTTTGCATCGTTTTTTTCATGTACTTTTATTTTTCTAGGACGTTACAAGGCTTAGAACTTTAGCAGCAATTCCCCATATTTTCAAGAAGGTTTCAAAAGGCTATTTTTTCAGGGACCAGTTCAGTTCTGAACTGGCTTTGAGGGCCTTATATATTAGAAAGTCCCCATAAATCACCCCATTTTGAAAATTGCACCCCTCAAAGTATTCAAAACAGCATTCAGAAAGTTTTTTTTTAACCCTTTGGAGGTTTCACAGGAATTAAGGCAAAGTAGAGGTGAAATGTACAAATAATTTTTTTTTTTGCTGAAATTCATTTGTAATACATTTTTTTTTCTGTAACACAGAAGATTTTACCAGAGAAATGCAACTCAATATTTATTGCCCCGATTCTGCAGGTTTAAGGCTTCATGCCCACTTCAGTCTTTTCCTTCAGGGTGCTAGCCGTTTTTCTGACGGCTAGCACCCTGATCAATTAATTTCAATGCGGCTATGCACACTTCAGCTTTTTTGACGGTCCCGTTGCTCTGTTCAGACAAAAGTAGAGCATGTCCTACTTTGGTCCGAGATTCCATGACCGTGAGGACCATGCAAGTCAATGGGGCCGTCAAAAAAACTGAAGGCACAAGGAAGGCATCCGTGTGCCGTCCATGTGTGACAGAGCCATTGCCTAGCAACTGCCGGGCGGGCAGAAGTACATGAAAGATATTACACTAATCGGCAGCCACTTCTCTCTATCCAGCACTGATAGAGAGAAGAGGCTGCTGATAAAAATAAAACAAAAAGCAGTTCGTACGTACCCCGGTCGTTGTCTTGGTGACCAATCCCTCTTCTTCCTCCAGTCCGACCTTCCTGTATTACTCGGCAGTCCATGTGGCCGCTGCATCCTGTGATTGGCAGCAGAGGCGGTCACATGGGATGAAGCGTCATCCCAGGAGGCCGGCCTTCTGACGTCATCCAGTCCGGCCCTCTGCTATGACTATTATCCCATGTGACCGCCACTACAGCCTGTGATTGGCTGCAGCGGTGACATGGGATGAAACGTCATCCCAGGAGCCCGGACAGGAGGAAAAAGCAGGGAGTTCTGGGTGAGTATGAACTGATTTTTTTTAAAATTTAATTAGAATTGTATTTTGCAAGCGCCGAGCATGGTCATTCTTCAGCGCTAGTCACTGTCCAGGGTGCTGAAAGAGTTACCGCCGATCAGTGCAGTTCATTAACTCTTTCAGCACCCTGTACAGTGGCTAGCGCTGAACCACCATGCTCTTTCAGCACCCTGGACAGTAGCATGCTCGGCGCTCGGAAACGGAAACACGGAGTGCACACGGGTGTGCACACGGAAACCACACAGATAACAAAACGGGCACAAAGATCTGTCAAAAATGGCCGATAAAATGGTGAAGGAAATGTGCATGAGGCCTTAGAAATATCCTACATGTGGCTTTAGTGTGCTGATAGACTGAAGCACCAGCCTAAGAAGCAAAGGAGCACCTAGTGGATTTTGGGGCCTCCTTTTTTTAGGAATATATTTTAGGCACCATGTCAGGTTTGAAGAGGTCTTGTGGTACCTAAACAGTTGAAATCCCCCAAAAGTGACAACATTTTGGAAACTACACCCCTCAAGGCATTTTTATAGGGGTATAGTTAGCATTTTGACCCCACAGTTTTTTGCAGAATTTAGTGGAATTCGTTTGTGAAGATGAAAATCACCTTTTTTTTCTACGAAAACATGTAATTTTTTTCATTTTTACAAGGAATAAAGGAGAAAAAGCACCCAAATATTTGTAAAGCAATTTCTCCGAATTACGGCAATACCCCATATGTCATCAGAAACTGATGTTTGGACTCACAACAGTGCTCAGAAAGGAAGGAGAGCCTTTTGGATTTTGGAGCTTTGGAGATTTTGCTGGATTGGTTTTCAGTGCCATGTCGGGTTTGCAACGCCCTGGAGGGACCGAAACAGTGGAAACCCCCCAAAAGTGACCCTATTTTGGAAACTTAACCCCTCAAGGAATTTTTCTAGGGGTATAGAGAGCATTTTGACCCCACAGGTTTTTTGTAGAATTTAGTGGAATTAGGCCGTGAAAAGCACCCCAACATTTGTAAAGCAATTTCTCCCAAGTTTGGAAATACCCCACATGTGGTCATAAATGTTTTTTTTTTATTAGAAATTAATTAAACCTTTCAGGGCTGATCCTTTTTTGCTTTTCCATTTTCGTTTTTCACTCCCCGCCTTCTAAGAGCCATAACTTTTTTATTATTTTTCAATAGAGTGGTGTGAGGGCTTATTTTTTGCAGAGAAGAGTTGTAGTTTCTATTAACACATTTTAAAGTACCATACAATTAAAAGATAATAATTTGCGGGCTGAAATTGGAAAAAACTGTGATTCCTCCATTTTTTTGGGGGTTTTGTTTTTACGTCTTTCACCGTGCGGTAAAAACGACAGCTTTAGTTTTATTCTGCATCTCAATACGATTACGGTGATACCAAATTTATGTAGTTTTTTTTATATTTTACTACTTTTACAAAGAAAAGACTATTTGTTAAAAAAAATAAAATTGTTTTGTATCATCACATTTCTGAGAGCCAGAACTTTTTATTTTTTGGTTGATTGAGCAGTGTGAGGGCTTATTTTTGGCAAGATGAGCTGTAGCTTTTACTGGTACCATTTTCTAGTACATACAACTTCTTGATCACTTTTTATTACATATTTTTTAGAACTAAGGTGACCAAAAAACTGCGATTTTGGCGTTTTAAATTCTTTATTTCTTACGACGTTCACCGTGCGCAATAGATTAAATGTTATTTTATTCTGCGGGTCGGTATGATTATGGTGATACCATATGTATATAGTTTTTTTTATGTTTTGCAGCTTTTGCACAATAAAATTACTTTTCCATAAAATCATTTATTTTCTGAGACACCATATTCCGAGAGCCGTAACTTTTTTATTTTTTAGTCAAAAAAGCTGTGGGAGGTCTTGTTTTTTGCGACTATTTTGGGGTACATGCGACTTTTTGATCACTTTTTATTCTATATCTTGGGAGGGGTGGTGACCAAAAAACAACGATGCTGGCATAGTTATTCGTTTATTTTGTTTGCAGCGCTCACCGTGCGGGAAAAATAACATTATAGTTTCATAGTTTGGGTAGTTACGAATGCGGTGATACCAAATATGTGTATTTTTTTTTAACGTTTTCATTTTTTTCCTATAATAAATTACTTATTATAGGAAAAAAAACCTTTTATGTTTACATTTTTATAAAACCTTTTTAATAACTTTTCTTAACTTTTTTTTTTTACATTTTACATTTTTTTTTTTTTACCTGCAGCTCTAATCGCTGCTAGAATACATTACACTACCTAGGTAGTGTAATGTATTCCAACTGTCAGTGTAATGTATTCCAACTGTCAGTGTGGCGTCACAGTCACTCTGACAGTTAAGGATATGTTCACACGCAGAGTAAAAAAGGTCTCAAAATACGGAGCTGTTTTCAAGGGAAAACAGCCCCTGATTTTCAGATGTTTTTTTGAGCAACTCGCTGCGTTTTTCGAGGCGTTTTCGCAGCATTTTTACGGCCGTCTTTGGAGCTGTTTTCAATAGAATCTATGAGAAAACGGCTCCAAAAACGTCCCAAGAAGTGTCCTGCACTTCTTTTGACGTCATTTTATGCACCGTATTTTGACAGCGACGCGTAAAATGACAGCTCGTCTGCACAGGACATCGTAAGACCCATTGCAAGCAATGGGCAGATGTTTGCAGGCATAATGCAGCCGTATTTTCAGGCATAATTCGAGGCGTAAAACGCCTGAATTACGTCTGAAAATAGGTCGTGTGAACATACCCTAAATCTACGAGGACCAGCCAGAGGCTTCTGTACATGGCAGACCAGGAGGCCGTTGTCTGGCCTCCGAGTGCCATCACAAGCATCAGCAACTCCCAAAATTATGCCTCGGGAACGACATAGTGACTTCCTGTCACTCTGAAAGGAAGCCTATCAGGACCAGCCGGAGATTGGTCCTGATGGGCTTCCGTCTATGGCAGACACGGCGGCCATTGTTTGGCTTCCGTTTTCCATGCTAACTAACGGCAAACCCCGCAATTTCAGACCGGGGTCTGCCGATATGCTAGAAACCCCTAAAATGCGGCCATCGCCGAATTTAAGGGGGTCATTCACCTAAATCAGCGGCAAAGGAACGCTGGCCGGCAAGAGTGGAGTATCAGCTGTCGGCGACAGCTGACTTCCCGGTTCCCGGTGCACACTGTCGGCGACAGTGTGCACCGGAACCAATTCAGTAACCATAGGTCCTCGTGCGGGAATTAACTTCCTACGATGACGTATAGTTACTGACTCGAGTCTTTGCATATATTATACTACATGGGGGCATATGTGTGGGCATTGTATTGTATAGGGGCATCTGTGTGGGAATTATACTGCATGGCAGAATTTGTGTGGGCATTATACTGTATGGGGGCATCTATGTGGGCTTTATACTGTATAGGAGCATCTATGGGGGCATTATGCTATATGGTGACAGCTATGGGGGCATTATACTGTGTGGTGGCAGCTATGGGGGTATTATACTGTGTGGGGGCAGCTAGAGGGTATTATACAGTGTTGCTACGCGCGCCGCATCAGTTTTTCCTCTTTGTCATACTTGAACGTTGGGAGGTATGGAGGAGTCCCCAGTCAAAGTGTTGCAGACACTCTTCCTGGTGATTCCACTCCTGGAGAAGCCCCTGATGCCACTATCCATGTATGGACAGTGACGTGAGGGGCACCTCTAGGAAGCCCCAATGGCACTATGTACAGGGAGGCGGGGGGGGGGTGCAGCACTATTTAGAGGACGGTGTGTGTGTGGCACTATCTACAAGGGGTGGGTGTGCCACTGTTTACAAGGGGGGAGTGTGGCACTATCTACAGGGGGGTTGTGTGGCATTATCTACAGGGGTGTGTATGGCGCTATCTATAAGGGGCTGTATGTGGCACTATCTACAGGGGGTGTGGCACTATCTACAAGGGGGGAGTGAGGACTATCTACACGGGGGCTGCGTAGCACTATCTGCAATGGGAGGTGTGTGGCGCTATCTACAGTGGGGATGTATGGCACTATCTACAGGGGGTGTGTGGCACTATCTACAAGGGGAGGTGTAGCACTATCTACAGGGGGCTGTGTGGCACTATCTATAAGGGGGGGTGTATGGCACTATCTACAAGAGCAGGCTGTTCATTATTTCACCATATATATTCTCATTAGCCTTAGTTTTACAATCTGTTTAGTCAGGCACTAACATCTTTATTTATGTTCTTTTAATTTATTGTTATGTTAACTACTTTATATAACTGTATCGCTTATAAAATGTACAAATTGTTTTATGCTCGAGTTACATAAAAAAAAGATGAAAAAACAATTACATGTCATTGATTGGTAGAGAAAGCAATCCTGGCGAGGGGCAAGGTAATGTCGGGAAAGTGGTTCGGGGGGGGGGGCAAACTGAATGTTTGCCCTGGGTCGTGGAGAACCTAGCTAAGCCTCTGCATACAGCCCCCCTGTAGATAGCGTCACACACAGCCCCCTATAGATAGCGACACACACAGGCCCCCTGTAGATAGTGTCACTCACATCCCCCTGCAGATAGCGCCACACGCAGCCCCCTGCAGATAGCACCACACGCAGAACCCCCCTGTAGATAGTGCCAGACAGACTCCTGTAGATAGTGCCACACAGACCCCCCTGTAGATCATGCCACACAGACCCCCCTGTAGATAGTGCCACACAGACCCCCTGTAGATCGTGACACACTGACCCCCCTGTAGATAGTTCCACACAGACCCCCCCCCCCCCCCGTAGATAGTGCCACACAGACCCCTGTAGATAGTGCCACACAGACCCCTGTAGATACTGCCACACCGACCCATGTAGATGCTGCCACACAGCCCCCTGTAGATAGTGCCACACAGCCCCCCTGTATATAGTACTACACAGCCCCCTACTCTTGTATAAAGTGCTACGCAACCCCCCTCTCCCATTGTATATAGTGCTACAAAGCCCCCTCTCCCCTTGTATATAGCGCTACACAGCCCCCCTTTCCCTTTGTATATAGTGCTACACAGCCCCCTCCTCCCCTTGTATATAGCACTACACAGCCCCCCTCTCCCCTTGTATATAGCCCTACACAGCCCCCCATCTTCCTTTGTATATAGTGCTACACAGCCCCCCTCTCCCCTTATATATATAGCGCTACACAGCCCCCATCTCCCCTTGTATATAGCACTACACAGCCCCCCATCTTCCCTTGTATATAGTGCTACACAGCCCCCCTCTCCCTTTGTATATAGCGCTACACAGCCCCCTTCCCCCTGTATATAGCGCTACGCAGCACCCCTCCTCCTCTTGTATATAGCGCTACACAGCCACAGTTTCTTTGTGCTTCTTCAAAAGAGCTTGAACAGCACATCTTGAAAGCCCAGTCTGCTTTGAAATCTTTGCCTGGGAGAGACCTTGCTGATGCAGTATAACTACCTTGTGCCTTGTTGCTGTGCTCAGTCTTGCCATGGTGGACCTCTGACATGAAACTGCCTTTCACAAACTTACCTTTCTAACAGAGTTTGGCTGTTCCTCACCCAATTTTAAGCCACCTACACAGCTGTTTCTGTTACAGTTAATGACTGTGTATAATTGGTTAATCATACACCTGACTATAATCCTAAAAAATTCATGACAATACACCTAGAGGAACTTTATTACATCCCATTTTAAGTACATAGGCATTAATATGGAGTTGGTTCCCCCTTTGCAGCTAAAACTGCTTCCACTCTTCTTAGAAGTCTTTCTACGAGATATTGGAGTGTGTCTGTGGGAATTTTTGCCCATTAATCCAGAAAACCATTTATGAGGTCAGATACTGATTCCAGACGAGAGGGCCTGGCTCGCAATCTCCATTCTAGTTCATTCGAAAAGTGTTCTATAGGACTGAGCACAGGGCACTGTGCTGGGCAATCCAGTTCTTCCACTCCAAACTCACCCAACCATGTCTTTATGAACCTTGCTTTGTGTACTGGGGCACAGTCATGCTGGAACAGAAAAGGGCCTTCCCCCAAACTGTTCCCACAAAGTTGGAAGCATACAATTGTTCAAATTGTCTTGGTATGCTAAAGCATTAAGATTTCCATTCACTGGAGCTAAGGGGCCTAGGCCTAACCCTGAAAAACAACCACAGCTTTATCCCTTCTCCACCAAGCACAATGCAGTCAGGCAGGTAATATTCTCCTTTCATTTGCCAAACCCAGACTCGTCCATCAGACTGCCAGACAGGGAAGCTTGATTTGTCACTCCACAGAACATGTTTCCATTGCTCCAGGGGTGTGCTTTGCACTATTCCATCCAATGCTTGGCATTGTGCTTGGTGATGTTATGCTTTATGCAGCTGCTCGGCTATGGAAACCCATGCCATAAAGCTCTCGGCACACAGTTTTTGTGTGAATATTAATGCCAGAGGAGGTTTGGCACTCTGCAGTTATTGAGTCAGCAGAGCATTAGAGACTCTGCATTTGGCAACCCCCTCTGTAACTTTGCGGCATCTGCCACTTTGTGGCTGACTTGCTCTGCTCCCCACCGCTGCATACATACTTCTCCACGGTGTCCTCTGGCTCCAGGCCGGCACTGCATTCCTTCTTTACTCTCCTCTGGTTACGGCCTCTCCTCCTGCACCTCGTGACTCCATAGTGCTCGCGCATGCTGACCCTTCTTCTCTTAAAGGCCAGTGCGCACCAAATTATACCCAGCTTTTACAGGGTATAAAAAGGTACTTCTGTTTACAAATCTTGCCTGAGCAATTAGGGTTCTCGTAGCTTGCAAGTGAAACCCTGCATTATCGTTAGTTTGGATTATCTATGATTGACCGCTGCCTGTACTTTGACCAACCCTACCTGCCATCTGCCCTGACCTCTTGCCTGTTACCAGTGATGATCCTCTGCCACTTTCCCTGACCTTTGGCTTTGCTAACCGTGACTTAACCCTGCATATTGTCTGCTATTTTTGCACCACTCCTGTGAACATCAGCTGTCACCAAGCAAGACTACACTGGGGGCAGTGACCTGGGGATACTAGCGGCCTAGACTACATCTCTGTCTGAAGCTTTGAAGGGTGAAAACCTAGTCATCCCTTAGGCTCCGCTCCCCAGATTAGCTCTGCATCATATCCCTAGGTGACACAGTGGGTTCATACCATTCTCAAAGGCCATGAGACAGTCTTACTATCCATGGTCCCCTGTGTCAGGCACTCTGACTGTCATTATATGGGTGTACTATTTGTGAACTGTATAGTGTAATTATTTATTTGTACAGTATGGCAGAGTTATTTATGTGCACCGTATGGTGGCATTAATTATGTGTAGAGTATAGCAGCAATGTCTATGTACATTGTATGGTGACTTTGTTCACTTTTTAATCTTTTAGGCTACATGAACATGTTGCATATTTTGCTGCGGAAAATACGCACCGAAACCGCAGCAATACGCAGGAAATTTGCAGGTAAAAACCGCACCAGATCGCGTGTTTTTTGGTGCATTTTTACGTTTTGCTGCGTTATTCGACGAGTCTTCATGCTGCGGGTTTTGGTGTGCGATTTTGCTCAGCACTAGGCAGATACAATTCGCAAGCGGAAAAGCAAAATAAATTGACATGCTGCGGATTATAAACTACGCACCGCAGGTAAATTTCCGTCCCAAAAAATACTGCAGCGTGGACATGAGATTTCCTGAAATCTCATTGACTATGCTGCTACTGTATTACGCTGCGGATTTGCCTCCCGAAAATATGCGGGCAAAACCTCATGTAATACGCATCGTGTACATTCAGTCTCAAGATATAGCTTCTATGCATTCTGTATACATAGAAACTGTATCATTCTGTCTCATCCATTTCCAGGGCGCCCTGTGTGTCTCTCAGTTATGAACTTAGATGTGATTGATATTGGCTGGATCCTGTGTGTTTACAAAGCCACTAGGGAGGGCACTAATCTGTCAAGTGTGTGTATCACAAATGCATAACCACACCCATGCCCCACCTTCTTGACAAAGTCCTGCGTACACCCCTGATATGATTTACACAAAGTCCAAACATTTCTAAAAATAGTGCTTAAGGATACAGTTAGGCTAAAAAAGAATGATCAAAATTCTCACTGTTATCAAAGCTTTGCATTTTAGCATGTAGTTCAGCAAGCCGCTTGCAGAAAGTAAATTTTATGTTCAACTACAATATGACACATACTTTATATATCTCTACCGATTCTCTGAAAATGTCACTGAAAACACTTAAAAATAGAACAGAATGCATAATGGTTGTCGTTAAAGACGTTTTCTGAGTTATTTAAAAAATTGGCCAAGGTAGGAGGGATGGAAAAAAAAAGAAAAAAGACCATTACTTACCTCACAGATCCCCGTCGTTCCAGCACCGTCGCTCCGTTCCTCTTCTCAACTGTTTGTTGACAAAGCTGCAGCGATGACGTGCGCCATACACCCACTGAGACCAGTGATTGGCTGCAGCGATCATGTGGGTATACAAGCACATCATCGCTACAGTAATGTCAAATACACAGCCGCAAGGAGGACCGGAGTGGCGGTGTTGGAACGACGGGGATCTGGGAGTTGAGCAATGGCCCTTTAATCCCTTAAGGCCCAGGCCTTAATGACCAAGTTTCATTCTTTCCTCCCCGCCATCTAAGAGTCAGAACCTTTTCATTTTTATATTGAGATAGCCATATGAGGGCTTGATTTTTGCGGGACGAGTTGTGTTTTTCAATTGCACAAATTTTGGGTGTATATATTATATTGGTTAATTTTTATAAGATTTTTTAGGGAAGGAATTGAAAAATAACAGCCATTCCAACATTGATTTTCGCGTTTCAAACTGTAATGTATTTTATAGGTTAGTGCTATTTTGGCGATATCAAATATGCATAGTTTATTATGTTTTACTACTTTTGCACAATTAAAACAATTTAAACAAAAATTATTTGTTTTTTGCATCGCTGTTTCCAAGAGCCGTAACTTTTCATTTTGTCAGTGAATGTAGCCAAATGTAGGCTTGTTTTTTGCGGGATGAGATGTAGTTTTCATTGGTGTCATTTTGGAGTACATAGGCATTATCGATGAACTTTTATTTTATTTTTTGGTGGGGGGAATTGAAAACTAAAAGCATTTTCAATGTTCCTGTGCTATTTTTTTTTACGGCATTCACCCGGCGGTTTAATGAATGCGTTACCTTTATTATTTGGGTCGTTGCAATCGCGGCGACACTATATATGTGTAGGTTTTGGGTTACTTACATTTCTAATAAATAAAATAAAAACATTTTTTTTTTTTCATTTTTACTGTAATCTTTTTTTTTTTTTTTCAAACTTTATTTAACTGTGTTAATTTTATTTTTTTTAGTCCCACTAGGGGACTTCACAATGCGATCTTCTGATCACTGATATAATGTTTTGGTGTACTCAGTATACCAAAGCATTATTGCCTGTCAGGGTAAAACTGACAGGCAATCTATTAGGCCAGGCCTCTGGCACGGCCTAATAGGCATATAGTCAGGGCTGTTAAGCCCCCGGCTGCCATGGCAACCTGTCGGAGTTTGTAAGACAACTGGCTGCAGATGGACTCTTCTCTGGGTGCAAGTGTCCACACTCACACACAGAGATTGCTTACAACAAAAGGGAAGTAACAGGCATGACACCTCCGCCAGCATCAAACACAATTTTGTAACTACTTTTAATACAGGTAATAAGGACATAATCAAAATACTATCACGCCATTGCCATTTTCTCTTGAATGACCCATACCTAAAAGATGCCCTCCCAGAAAGACCTCAAGTGACGTATAGGAGATCTCTAAAATTACATAACCTTTTGGCCATAGTAGGCTCCGTGGAAAAAAAATTCAACACACCTAAAATGTTTCCATTGGTATCTGACTCTTTTTTTCGATGTGGTAAGACCAGATGCTTTTGCTGTTGTACTAGTAACATCACACACGGCACCATCAGTTTTACATCTGCAGTAACGCTTGAATCTTTTCCCATTAAGGTCTTTCTCTACTGCAGCAGCGACTATGACATTTATTTATTAAATGGTCCTGCAACCTACAATATGTGGGTTGTACCATTCAGCCATTACGTATTAGAGTCAATAAACATAGGTCTAATACACAAGTATGGGCTACTTAAGACAGAGTGTATCCAGAAATGTTGCCTCAACCCACAATTGTCTATTTCATTGTATTATAGTGACCCCTATAGAACAGATAGCGGCGTCTTTATCTTTAAAGAGTATCTTTTTTTAAGGGGTTTTCCCATGTAGGACATTTATGACATATCCACAGGATATGTCATAAATGTCAGATAGATGCGGGTCCCACCTCTGGGACCCACACCTATCTCTAGAACGGGGCCCCTTAAACCCCATTCTAGCTTTTGGTGCTAATGCGGTCTCCCGGCCCCTTCCTGACTTTATGGTCGGGACTTACGCAAACATCGTAACTCGCTGAGCTACGCTGTTTCCATAAGTCCCATAAAACTGAATGGTAATTAGGGAAACAGTGTAGCTTGCATGCTAAGCTGCTTCCGTAACTGCTATTCACTAGTATAGGAGTTACGAAAATGTCCTGATCATAAAGTCAGGAAGTGGCCTGGAGCACAAAAAGTTAGAACAGTGTTTAGGGGGCCCCGTTATAGAGATTGGTGCGGGACCTAGAGGTGGGATCCGCATCTATCTGACATTTATGACATATCTTGTGGATATGTCATAAATGTCCTTCATGGGAAAAACAATTTAACCCCTTCAAGACCAAGCTATTTTTGGCCTTCAGGACCAGACCCATTTTTTCAAATCTGACATGTGTCACTTTATGTGGTAATAACTCTGGAATGCTTTTACCTATCCAAGCGATTATGAGATTGTTTTCTCGTGACATATTGTACTTTAGGTTAGTGAAAAAATTTGGTCGATAAATTTATTGCTTATTTGTGAAAAACACCAAAATTTAGAGAAAATTTGAAGAAATTATAATTTTTCTAATTTTAAATGTATCTGCTTGTAAAACAGATAGTAATACCACACAAAATAGTTACTAATTAACATTTCCCATATGTCTACTTTATGTTTGCATCGTTTTTTGAACATCCTTTTATTTTTCAAGGACGTTACAAGACTTAGAACTTTAGCAGCAATTTCTCATATTTTTAAGAACATTTCAAAAGGCTATTTTTTTCAGAGACGAGTTCAGTTCTGAAGTGGTTTTGAGGGCCTTATATATTAGAAACCCCCATAAAACACCCCATTTTGAAAACTGCACCCCTCAAAGTATTCAAAACAGCATTCATAAAGTGTTTCAACCCTTTAGGCGTTTCACAGGAATTGAAGGAAAGTAGAGGTGAAATTTACAAATTTCATTTTTTTTTACAAAATTCATTTGTAATACATTTTTTAGGTTTTACCTGAGAAATGCAACTCAATATTTATTGCCCAGATTCTGCAGTTTTTAGAAATGTCCCGCATGTGGCCCTAGTGCGCTAATGGACTGAAACACAGGCCTCAGAAGCAAAGGAGCACCTAGAGGATTTTGGGGCCTCCATTTTTTAGAATATATTTTAGGCACCATGTCAGGTTTGAAGAGGTCTTGTGGTGCCAAAACAGTGGAAGACCCCAAAAGTGACCCCATTTTTGAAACTACACCCGTCAGGGAATTTATCTAGTGGTATAGTTAGCATTTTGACCCCACAGGTTTTCTGCTAAATTTATTCGAATTAGTCTGTGAAAATGAAAATCTACTTTTATTGTGGAAAATCTTAGAATTTTCGAATTTTTGCAAGGAATAAAGGAGAAAAAGCACCCAAAAACTTGTAAAGCTACTTCTCCCGATTACGGAAATACCCCACATGTGGTAATAAACTGCTGCTTGGACCCACGGCAGTGCTCAGAAGGGAAGGAGCGCCATTTGGATTTTGGAGCACTGATTTTACTGGAATATTTTTCGGTGCCGTGTCGTGTTTGGAATGCCCTGGAGGGACCTAAACAGGGGGAAACCCCCCAAAAGTGACTGAATTTTGGAAACTATGCCCCTCAAGGAATTTTTCTAGTGGTATAGTTGGCATTTTGACCCCACAGGTTTTTTGCTGAGTTTATTAGAATTAGTCTGTGAAGATGAAAATAGACTTTTTTTCTGAAAAAACATAGAATTTTCTAATTTTTATAAGGAATAAAGGAGAAAAAGCACCTCAACATTTGTAAAGCAATTTCTCCTGATTACGGCAATACCCCATATGTGGTAATAAACTGCTGTTTGGTCCCACGGTAGGGCTCAGAGGGGACGGAGCACCATTTGGATTTTTCAGCTCAGATTTTGCTGAATTGGTTTCTGGGGGCCATGTCACATTTGCAGAGCCCCTGAAGTACCAGTATAGTAGAAATTCCCCAGGTGTGATCCCATTTTGGAGACTATACCTATCAAAGAATTAAATTAGAGGTGTATTGAGCATTTTGATCCCTCAGGTGTTTTACCGATTTTATTAGAATTGGGCCGTGAAAATGAAAAAAATATTTTTTCCAATAACCTATAGATTTAGCACATAATTTTTCATTTACACAAGCAATACAGGAGAAAAGACACCCCAAAATGTGTGACAAAATTTCTCCTGAATAGGGAAGTACCCCATATGTGGTTGTAAACTGCTATTTGGACATACAGCAAGAGTCTAAAGGGAAAAAGCGCAATTTCGTTTTTGGAGTGGAGATTTTACAAAATTAGTTTTTTACTCCATGTTGCATTCCGCTGAGGTACCAGTACAGTGAAAACCCCCGAAAAGTGACCCCATTTGGGAAACTACACCCCTCAAGGAATTCATCTAGAAGTGTAGTGAGCATTTTAACCCCAAAGGTTATGTAGAAATTAGTGCACAGTGGATGTTGCAGATTTAAAATTGCCATTTTCCACATATATGCTATTTCAGTGCCCAATGTGTTGTGCCCAGCTTGTACCACCGTAGACACACACCCCATAAATTATTGTTAAGTGGTTCTCCAGAGTACAGTAATACCCCATATGTGGTCATTAACTGCTGTTTGGGCACACTGCAAGGCCAAGAAGGAGCTCCATTTGGCTTTTGGAGCGCAGATTTTGCTTGGTAGTAGTTTTGTTTAGTGTTTTACTGGTGTTTCAGCTTATAATTTGGGGGCATATGTAAGCTGGGCGGAGTGCATCAGGGTATATGTTAGCTGGGTGGAGTGTATCAGGGTATATGTAAGCTGGGCGGAGTGCATCAGGGTATATGTAATCTGGGCGGAGTACATCAGGGTATATGTAATATGTGAGGAGTACATCAGGGTAAATGTAAGCTGGGCGGAGTACATCAGGGTATATGTAAGCTGAGCGGAGTACATCAGGATATATGCAAACTGGGCGGAGTACATCAGGGTATATGTAAGCTGTGGGGAGTACATCAGGGTATATGTAAGCTGTGGGGAGTACATCAGGATATATGTAAGCTGTGAGGAGTACATCAGGGTATATGTAATATGTGAGGGGTACATCAGGATATATGTAAACTGGGCGGAGTACATCAGGGTATATGTAAGCTGTGGGGAGTACATCAGGGTATTTGTAAGCTGTGCGGAGTACATCAGGGTATATTTAAGCTGGGCAGAGTACATCAGGGTATATGTAAGCTGTGAGGAGTACATTAGGGTATATGTAAGATGTGAGAAGTACATCAGGGTATATGTAATATGTGAGGAGTACTTCAGGGTATATGTAAGCTGTGCAGAGTGCATCAGGATATATGTAAGCTGTGCGGAGTACATGAGGGTGTATGTAAGCTGTGCGGAGTACATCAGGATATATGTAAGCTGTGTGGAGTACATCAGGGTATATGTAAGCTGGGCGGAGTAAATCAGGGTATATGTAAGCTATGTGGAGTACATCAGGGTATATGTAAGCTGTGCGGAGTAAATCAGGGTATATGTAAGCTATGTGGAGTACATCAGGGTATATGTAAGCTGGGCGGAATGCAACAGGTCATAATAGGATGATGTAATAATGGGGAGAATTAATAATAAAATTAATGATCCCTGGATAGTGACGTATGCTTTCAACCAATCCTTCATGCTTAGGCTGGATTTTTGGGTGTAGGAGTCGCACTTCTAAAGGGTGTCCGTGGTATTATACAAAATATCCGCACTCCAGCATTGTCTAATCTTTGACTTCACTAGCCCCATATGTAGCACAGACCCCAAAATGTCATAGTTTTCGCTGCATTTACAGGGTCTACAAATGGGGGCTGCAAATGATGACGTGGGGTTTTAGGTGAAGAACTGCTGCACATATAAATGAGTCTGGGCCGTCGTTTTGCATTATTGCGTTCCAAGAATCATAACTTTTTATTTTTCCATTGACGAGCTCTGTGAGTGCTTGATTTTCATGTGATGAGCTGTAGTTTTTATTAGTATCATTTTGGGGTAAATGTGATAATGTGATCAGTTTTTATTCAATTTTTTGGGGGGTTAGGAGACCAAAAAACAGAAATTCTCTCGCTGTTTTTTTTAAATCAATTTTTAACAGCGTTCTCTGTGCAGCATAAACAACATGTTTGCTTTATTCTGCGGTTTGATACGATTATGGCAATACCAAATTTATATAGTTTTTATATGTTTTACTACTTTTACACAATAAAAACCCTTTTTATAAATAAAATCTTTGTGTCACCATGTCCTGAGACCCGTAACTTCTGTATTTTTATGTCGACGGAGCTTTGTGAGGGCTTGTTTTTTGCGTTACACACTGTAGTTTTTATTGGTACCATGTTTGGGTACATGCGGCTTTTTGATCACTTTTTATTCCATTTTATTGGAAACAACGTGACCAAAAAAGGAAATTCTGGCATTGTTTTTTATTGGATTTTTTTTACGGTGTTCACCATGCGGGATAAATAATATTATATTTTTATAGGTCACGCCGATACGAACGCGGCGATACCTATTATGTCTAGTTTTTGTCTTTTTTTTCTAATTATAAAGGACTTGATCAGGGACACAAGATGATTATTGTTTTTATTACATAAAACTTTTATTTATTTATTTATCTAAAACTTTTTTTAACCTTTTTTTTACTTTTTATTTTACACATACTAGGGGACTGGAAGATCTGATCTTCTGATCCCCTGTACAATACACTGCACTACTTGTGTAGTGCAGTGTATTATAACTGTCATTTTATAACTGACAGTTGAGCCTATTACGTCCTGCCTCGGGTAGGACCTAATAGGCACCCGTACCTGGCAACCAGGAAGCCATTGCTAGGCTTCCTGGTTGCCATTGCAACCATCAGAACCCCGCGATTTTTCGCGGGGGGCCAACGGGGTACAGAGGGAGCCCCCTCCCTCTGTATCAATCACTTAAAGAGGCTCTGTCACCAGATTTTGCAACCCCTATCTGCCATTGCAGCAGATCGGCGCTGCAATGTAGATTACAGTAACGTTTTTATTATTAAAAAACGAGCATTTTTGGCCAAGTTATGGCCATTTTTGTATTTATGCAAATGAGGCTTGCAAAAGTACAACTGGGCGTGTTGAAAAGTAAAAGTACAACTGGGCGTGTATTATGTGCGTACATCGGGGCGTGTATTATGTGCGTACATCGGGGCGTGTTTACTACTTTTACTAGCTGGGCGTTCTGATGAGAAGTATCATCCACTTCTCTTCAGAACGCCCAGCTTCTGGCAGTGCAGATCTGTGACGTCACTCACAGGTCCTGCATCGTGCGGCCACATCGGCACCAGAGGCTACAGTTGATTCTGCAGCAGCATCAGCGTTTGCAGGTAAGTAGCTACATCGATTTACATGCAAACGCCGATGCTGCTGCAGAATCATCTGTAGCCTCTGGTGCCGGCTCGTCTGACACGATGCAGGACCTGGGGAAGTGACGTCACAGCGTGATCTCTCGAGAACACGGCTGTGTCTGCACTGCCAGAAGCTGGGCGTTCTGAAGAGAAGTGGATGATACTTCTCGTCAGAAAGCCCAGCTAGTAAAAGTAGTAAACACGCCCCGATGTACGCACATAATACACGCCCAGTTGTACTTTTACTTTTCAACACGCCCAGTTGTACTTTTGCAAGCCTCATTTGCATAAATACAAAAATGGCCATAACTTGGCCAAAAATGCTGGTTTTTTAAAAATAAAAACGTTACTGTAATCTACATTGTAGCGCCTATCTGCTGCAATAGCAGATAGGGGTTGCAAAATCTGGTGACAGAGCCTCTTTAAATGCCGCTGTCGCTATTGACAGCGGCATTTGAGGGGTTAAATTGCGGCGATCGGACATAACAGTGATCGCCGCCGTTGCAGCGGGATGTCAGCTGTATATTACAGCCGACACCCACTGAGGATGAAGCGCGCACAGCTCCTGTGCCTGCTTCATCCTCAGGGCATTACTGTATGCCCATTTGCGGGAACGAGCCGCTAAAAAAGACGTACAGTAACGCCCATTTGCGGGAAGGGGTTAATTACTTTTCAGAATAAACTATCATATGTGTGTACATGAGGAATAACACTATTTCTGGCTATTGTATGATTCTATTCTGTCTTTTTTTAACAGTTTTCCTCTTTGCAGGCTCTCTCTCTCTAATTCTCAGTTTTTTTCTGAGCTAGTGGGCAGAGCCTAACTACTATTATGTCTCACATACACAGCACACATAGAAGAGGAGAATCCTGTTCTCCTTTATATATCACATATATTTAGAAGCAACAGCAACAAGAGGTTATACAACAGTAATGAGCAGTGTAGCTGAGAATCCAAGAAAAAGCACTTTCATTTCTCACTCCCAACTCCCCTCTCCATAGACTTGTATGGACAGCGTGTCTATGTCTCTTTCTCACACTGCTTCCACCTCCTGCTCAGCCCTACCCTCTCCATAGACTTGTATAGGCAGAATTTCTCTGTCTCTTTGTGCTGCATTCTTCTGCTCCGCCTCTGCTCTCCGGAGACTTGTATGGGCAGTGTGTCTTTTTCTCTCTCTGCTCCCTCCTCATGCTTACCCCTTCCCTCTTCATAGACTTGTATTGGCAGCATGTCTGTATCTCTTACTCTCTCTGCTCCCTCCTCCTGCCCATCCCTTCTCCGAAGACATGTAAAGGCAGCATCTCTGTGTCTCGTTCTCTCTTTGCTCCCTCCTGCTGCTCAACCCTCCCCTCTCCATAAATTGTAGGCAGCATGTCTCTGTCTCTTTCTGCTCCCTTCTCCTTCTCCCCCTTACCCTCTCCATAGACTTGTATTGACAAAGCGTCTGTGTCTCTTTCTCTCTCTTCTCCCTATTCCTGTTTCAGTGAAAAGCTACCCCCGTATCTGCAGGACGTCTTTAACTAGGGACGGCTTTTGCTTCGCAACAGGGGTGGATACTATTAGATTAGCATAAATTGTTTGAAAAGTTAGTGCCCATTTAAACTTTTCAAACAACTTATGCTAATCTAATAGTTTACCTGATATTTCTCAACCTTGTAATTTACAAACTTGTTTCAATGCAGTTGTTTTATCCATGCAAATTCTGTGTGAAGTTACTGCCACTAGGTGTCTCCCTTCCTGTACTCTGCTGTCCACCTTCTGTTGTCAAGCAAAATCCGTCCCTGGTTGCAGAGAAAAAATGACGGACTGCAGAATGTGGGGGGGGGCTGTCAATTCACTGCCTGCCTATACATGTCTATGTATAGGGGAGGGGGTGCAGGGAGCAGACAGAGAGTAAGTCAGAAACAGACACGCTGACAATACAAGTCTATGGAGAGAAGAGGGGTTGCAGGAGGAGGGAGCAGAGTGAAGACACGGACGTGCTGCATCAGCTTCCTGGTAAGTTACATCCCAACCCAGTGCTGGATTCTTAGCTACACTGCTCATTACTGCTGTATAATGACCTCCGTGCTGCTGAAGCTTCTATATATATGTGATAGGGATAGAAGAGCAGGATTCTCCTCTTCTATGTGTGCAGTGTATAGAAGACATAATACCTGTTAGGCTCCGCCCACTAGCTCAGAGACAACTGAGAATTGGAGATAGAGCCTGCAGAGGGGAAAACTGCTTAAAAATGCAGAATACAAGTCATATAATGGCCAGAAAGAGCATTATTCCTCATATACACACACGTGACAGCTTACACTGAAAGACCTCTAAAAAGTTATGTACGCTTTATTAAACAATGTGAAAACTACTGGATATGTAAATTATCTTGCTTGCAGCCAGGTGGTCTTCATGACATAATAAATCTTTATTAACATACTGCTTCTGTTTCAGCATTCATATAGCACCTCTATCTTTGGGTAAGCAAACAACCAGTTGTTCCGGTCACTTATTTATTTATTATTTGTGTATGTATATATATATATATATATATATATATATATATATATATATATATAAAATGGAAACGGAGACAAATGGAAATATATATATATATATATATATATATGTATATACACTACCGTTCAAAAGTTTGGGGTCACCCAGACAATTTTGTGTTTTCCATGAAAACTCACACTTATATTTGTCAAATGAGTTGCAAAATGACTGGAAAATATAGTCAAGACATTGACAAGGTTAGAAATAATGATTTTTATTTGAAATAATAATTTTCTCTTTCAAACTTTGCTTTCGTCAAAGAATGCTCCATTTGCAGCAATTACAGCATTGCAGACATTTGGCATTCTAGCTGTTAATTTGCTGAAGGTAATCGGGAGAAATTTCATCCCATGCTTCCAGAAGCCCCTCCCACAAGTTGGATTGGCTTGATGGGCACTTCATGCATACCATACGGTCAAGCTGCACCCACAACAGCTCTATGGGGTTGAGATCTGGTGACTGCGCTGGCGACGCCATTACAGATAGAATACTAGCTGCCTGCTTCTTCCCTAAATAGTTCTTGCATCATTTCGAGGTGTGCTTTGGGTCATTGTCCTGTTGTAGGATGAAATTGGCTCCAATCAAGCGCTGTCCACAGGGTATAGCATGGCGTTGCAAAATGGAGTGATAGCCTTCCTTATTCAAAATCCCTTTTACCTTGTACAAATCTCCCACTTTACCAGCACCAAAGCAACCCCAGACCATCACATTACCTCCACCATGCTTGACAGATGGCGTCAGGCACTCTTCCAGCATCTTTTCAGTTGTTCTGCATCTCACAAATGTTCTTCTGTGTGATCCAAACACCTCAAACTTCGATTCGTCTGTCCATAACACTTTTTTCCAATCTTCCTCTGTCCAATGTCTGTGTGCTTTTGCCCATATTAATCTTTTCCTTTTATTAGCCAGTCTCAGATATGGCTTTTTCTTTGCCACTCTGCCCTGAAGGCCAGCATCCCTGAGTCGCCTCTTCACTGTAGACGTTGACACTGGCGTTTTGCAGGTACTATTTAATGAAGCTGCCAGTTGAGGACCTGTGAGGCTTCTATTTCTCAAACTAGAGACTCTAATGTACTTGTCTTGTTGCTCAGTTGTGCATCGGGCCTCCCATTTCTCTTTCTACTCTGGTTAGAGCCTGTTTGTGCTGTCCTCTGAAGGGAGTAGTACACACCGTTGTAGGAAATCTTCAGTTTCTTGGCAATTTCTCGCATGGAATAGCCTTCATTTCTAAGAACAAGAATAGACTGTCGAGTTTCACATGAAAGCTCTCTTTTTCTAGCCATTTTGAGAGTTTAATCGAACCCACAAATGTAATGCTCCAGATTCTCAACTAGCTCAAAGGAAGGTCAGTTTTATAGCTCCTCTAAACAGCAAACTGTTTACAGCGGTGCTAACATAATTGCACAAGGGTTTTCAAGTGTTTTCTAATCATCCATTAGCCTTCTAACACAGTTAGCAAACACAATGTACCATTAGAACACTGGAGTGATGGTTGCTTGAAATGGGCCTCTATACACCTATGTAGATATTTCATTAAAAACCAGACGTTTGCAGCTAGAATAGTCATTTAGCACATTAACAATGTATAGAGTGTATTTCTGATTAATTTAATGCTATCTTCATTGAAAAAAACTGTGCTTTTCTTGCAAAAATAAGGAAATTTCTAAGTGACCCTAAACTTTTGAACGGTAGTGTATATATATATATATATATATATATATATATATATACATACAGTATATATACACACACACACACATACACACACACACACAGTCGATTCACATTATTATGACCAGCAGCTGATATCCAGAGTTACCGCCGTACACGGACAGCAACTAGACGGGCTGGCAGTGACGCAAAAAGATGCTGGTGGGTTGTCTCAGGTAACTGGAGCCATGCTGACTGCAGTGCATCCCACATTTTATGGAGGGTGCGTGGGTGAGGATCCACAGAGAGAACAAGAGGTGGTCCCACAGATGCTAAATTGGGTTCAAGTCCGGCGAATTAGGAAATATGCATTGTTAAAACCTTTTGTGTAAAAAAAGACAAAAGTATTGTAGGTATTGGCTAACCATAAAAATTATATATGCAAGCTTTCAGAGCACACAGGCTGCTTCTTCAGGTGGGTTTACAAATGAATGACTAAGGCCTCTTTCACACGACAGTGAAAAACGGCCATGTGATGGCCGTCCTTTTAACGGCTTTCACATGGCCGTTTTCAGAACAATGATATTCTATGGTTGCATTCACACGGCCGTTTTTTTAACGGCCCGTGAATAATGGCCGTCAAAAAATAGGACATGTCCTATTTTTGGCCGTTTTAACGGCCTGACGGCCCCCATAGAAGTCAATGGATCCGTTTTTAACGGCTGTCAATACATGTAACAACCGTTAAAAACGGATCTGTCACATGGGGATTGGCAAGGGAACTACTAGTTCCCTTGCTGGCTATCGTTGGCATACTCACGTTTGCGGCGCTTCTTCAGGTGTGGTCACTCGTCTGTGGTCACTCGGGTTTGAAGGCGCCTCGATGACGTCATCGCCCCGTCGCGCTGCCTTGCCAGATCCCATGCAGACGAGTGACCATACCTGAAGAAGAGGAGAGACGGCGCTGCTCTCGTGAGTATGTTGCATGATCTATAGGCAGGCTGGTGTGGCATCTACAGGGAGGCTGGTGTGGCATCTACAGGGAGGCTGGTGTGGCATCTACAGGGAGGCTGGTGTGGCATCTACAGGGAGGCTGGTGTGGCATCTACAGGGAGGCTGGTGTGGCATCTACCGGCAGGCTGGTGTGGCATCTACAGGCTGGCTGGTGTGGCATCTACAGGCAGGCTGGTGTGGCATCTACAGGCAGGTTGGTGTGGCATCTACAGGGAGGCTGGTGTGGCATCTACAGGGAGGCTGGTGTGGCATCTACAGGGAGGCTGGTGTGGCATCTACAGGGAGGCTGGTGTGGCATCTACAGGGAGGCTGGTGTGGCATCTACAGGGAGGCTGGTGTGGCATCTACAAGGAGGCTGGTGTGGCATCTACAGGGAGGCTGGTGTGGCACGATCTACAGGGAGGCTGGTGTGGCACGATCTACAGGGAGGCTGGTGTGGCACGATCTACAGGGAGGCTGGTGTGGCACGATCTACAGGGAGGCTGGTGTGGCACGATCTACATGGAGGCTGGTGTGGCATCATCTACAGGGAGGTGTGTGGCATATACAAGGAGGCGTGTGGCATCATCTATAGGGAGGCGTGTGGCATCATCTACAGGGAGGCGTGTGGCATCATATACAGGGAGGCGTGTGGCATCATATACAGGGAGGCGTGTGTCATCATCTACAGGGAGGCGTGTGGCATCATCTACAGGGAGGCGTGTGGCATCATCTACAGGGAGGCGTGTGGCATCATCTACAGGGAGGCGTGTGGCATCATATACATGGAGGCGTGTGGCATCATCTACAGGGAGGCGTGTGGCATCATATACAGGGAGGTGTGTGGCATCATATACAGGGGGCGTGTGGCATCATCTACAGGGAGGCTGTAAATAGTGTCTAGGTGAACATGTGACCTTACTTTGGTTGTTTTCAGGGGGTTGGGACAAAAAAAGCCTGACCAATGAAATTCATCAGTTTTTTTAACGGCCATGAAAAACTGATGCAAAATGGATGTCAAACGGCCATTAAAAACGGACAGACGGACTTGAAATGGATGAAAATTTAGAGACACACTGATGCAAAATGGCCATGAAAAACTGACAGTTGATCAGTTTTAAATGGACATTTTTTTTCACTGTCGTGTGAATAAGGTCTAAGGCTTCGTTCACATCTGTGTCAGGGTTTAGTTCTGGCGTTCTGTCTGAGCTTTCCGTCAGACTGGAGCCCTGACTGAAACCCAGTGCAAATGGTTTCAGTTTGTATCCGTTGTGCAAGGGTTCCATAGTTTTGATGGAAGCAATAGCGTAGTTGACAACCATCGGCGCTCCCCGATATCGTCGCGGGGGGGGGGCAATGAGCTGTCAGTGGGTAGCGCTCCCCTCTTTCTAACATCTTAGATGCTGCGATCAATCAAGATCGCAGCACCTAATGGCTTAAATGCCCAGGAATAGAGCGATCGCTATTTCTGCCCATTAGTCCCGGGTGTCAGCTCTAATATACAGCTAACACCCGCTGTGTATGGAGCTGTCTCAGTGAGTGAGCCCGCTCCAAACCTCCCCCCTGCACCATGATGTGCTATTACATTGTGGTGCGCATAGGAGTTAATGTTCATTAACTAAAAGCCTGATGAAAACGTTGGTCCAACGTCTAAATGCGTAGCCACAATAAAAGATTTACAGCAAAGAATTGTCCTTGTCGGATGTTAGGAGGGCTGTGATATACCTTTTTTTTAACTTAAGTTTTGTTCACATCTGCGTCAGGACTGTAGAAGGGAGCGGAAGTAAAGCAAGCAAAAGAAACACTGAAAGTGCAATCAAAGAGATAGGAGGTACATCCAGGACAGGGCACTATGCTTTAAGCTAAAGGAGCGGAGAGTGAAATGAGTTTTGGGTTATCTACCTTGTCAAATGCAGCAACTAGATTTAAAAGGATTAAAAGTATTAATCATTGGATTTTGCTCACAAGAAATCATAAATTACTTGATAAGGGGTCCATCAAAGTGTAGTTAGAGCAAAGATTTACCAGGTGAGTATATATCATGGTCTAGAAGTGTAGAAGCAAAGGGAAGGTTACAAACAGAGCAATAAAGAGTGGGCTTCTTGAAAATTAGGGTGACAAGAGCATGCTAAAAAGATGAAGGGAACGTTACAGATGAGAGGTTAAAATGTACAGTCAAGTGAGAAATGACAGCTGGTAAAACAGCGCAGACAAGAGGATCTTAATTTCATTAGATTGTAAATTACATGTCAGGCTAAAATATTGGTACAGAGTCTTACAATACTACTGCATGATAAACTTATATGACGTTGGAAGAAATCCTGTAAAACAGTCCAAAGTTATTTCAAATCACCAGCTATGGCTCTTCATGTCAATGACATAACAAGCAGGATGTAGGGATCTTTTCTTAGAAGCACAGGTTAAATTGTTTTGAAAAAGTGTGTATCACCTAAAACGCATCATTATATACACTATTATGTATTATAATAATAATTTAAAAAAAATGTTTTAAGTGGACCTATTGGTAGGTTTTAGGTTCCTTAAGTGGAATTGTCATGTAAAATGAAGATGGCAAATATTGGTACTGTCAGCCAGTGCCGCCCCTGCCATGAGGAGCGGTGAGCCAACAGCCTCAGGTGGCACCACCTACCCGAAAATGGGGGGCAGCATTTTCAGCCAGGGATGGACTGGACCGGGGGGAGGGGGCATGCAGACTTAGCAGACGTGCCGCATGATGGGCACATCTGTAACACTCCTCCTCTCTGATGCTGTACGCAGCACGCGCCGCCAGAGAAGAGCAGGTCTGCAGGAGGAGCCGTCGAGCAAAGAGGAGAAGTGACGAGACACACGGGGTACGTTCCTGCCTTAACTCAGTCGGCCGAAGCTGCTGGGACCGGGACCCGGGAGTATACTGCATGGGGGGTCTGGGCATTTTACTGACAGCGAAGGGCTCTATAGGGCTGGAATAATCCACCCCATAGAGCGCTCACATCACTATAATGGAAGGATAGGGCGAGGATTCTAAGCGTCTGACTTACTGCAGAGGGCTCTATAGGGAGGGATTCGGCCCCCCCTATAGAACAGTCAGTCAGATGTTCAGACCCCCCTAACCTTGCAGTATAGTAAATAGTCAGGGCTCTATAGGGGGATAATTCCCCCCTATAGAGCCCTCTGATGTCAGTAAAACGCCCATATACGAACATATACTTGCAGTTTACTCCCGGCCCCCCAGCATTGGCCGACCCCTTTTAAATTAGTAGGGGCAAGAAGCTGAGCGCAGTATAATCCTTCCCCATAAATCTGCGCCCGCTAATTCAAAAGTGATCGGTCTACGCTGAAGGGCGGGGGATTTTACAAGGGGCGGTCTGAGCATCTTACTGACAGCTCTATAGGGGGGAATAATCTTCCCCATAGGGTCCTCACTAGCTACCATACTGCAAGCTTAGTGGGCTCTGAGCGTCAGACTGACTGCTGAGGACTCTAAGGGGAACACGCCCCCTTAGAGCCCTTAGCATTCAGTTAGACGCCCAGACCCCCACCTTGCAGTATAGTAATTAGTGAGGGCTCTATGGGGGGATAATTCAGCTTCATAGAGCCCTCAGCTGTCAGTAAGATGCTCAGACAACCCCCCCATCACTTAAATTAGTGGGGGAAGGAAGCTGAGCGCAGTATAGCTCCCCCCACAACAGTCAGAGTCAGTACCCACCTTGCAGTGTAATCCCCCCAAAGCACCCTCAGTAGTTATTATACTGCAAGGGGGGGGGGGGGTTTCAGTGTGATTGGTGCAACTTTCTAATTACTTTTTATTAAGATGTATTGTTACTTTTTGAGATACAGCTGCTTTGTATCCTGTATACAGAGCAGATGTATATAGCGCTGAGTCCTGTATCCGTCAGGTCAGCGGGACTGACTGATTCAGTGTCAACGGGTCCTGCAGGATCGAGCTGTTACCGATCACATCTAAGTTCACAACTTAGATGTGATCGATAATAGGCGACCTAATGGATTCAGGTCCCATCGCTATATATAGCTGCTCTGTATTCAAGATACAAAGCAGCTGTAGCTCAAAAAGTAACAATAATCTTCAATAAAGAGTAATTTAAACTTGCACCAATCGAAATGATAGATATATTTTTATATATATATATATATATATTTATATATATATATATATATATATATATATATATATATATATATATATATATACTACCGTTCAAAAGTTTGGCGTCACCCAGACAATATTGTGTTTTCCATGAAAACTCACACTTATATTTATCAAATGAGTTGCAAAATGACTAGAGCATATAGTCAAGACATTGACAAGGTTAGAAATAATGATTTTTATTCCAAATAATAATTTTGTCCTTCAGACTTTGCTTTCGTCAAAGAATGCTCCATTTGCAGCAATTACAGCATTGCAGACCTTTGGCATTCTAGCTGTTAATTTGCTGAGGTAATCGGGAGAAATTTCACCCCATGCTTCCAGAAGGCCCTCCCACAAGTTGGATTGGCTTGATGGGCACTTCTTGCGTACCATACGGTCAAGCTGCTCCCACAACAGCTCTATGGGGTTGAGATCTGGTGACTGCGCTGGCCACTCTATTACAGATAGAATACCAGCTGCCTGCTTCTTCCCTAAATAGTTCTTGCATCATTTGGAGGTGTGCTTTGGGTCATTGTCCTGTTGTAGGATGAAATTGGCTCCAATCAAGCGCTGTCCACAGGGTATGGCATGGCGTTGCAAAATGGAGTGATAGCCTTCCTTATTCAAAATCCCTTTTACCTTGTACAAATCTCCCACTTTATCAGCACCAAAGCAACCCCAGACCATCACATTACCTCCACCATGCTTGACAGATGGCGTCAGGAAATCTTCCAGCATCTTTTCAGTTGTTCTGCATCTCACAAATGTTCTTCTGTGTGATCCAAACACCTCAAACTTCGATTCATCTGTCCATAACACTTTTTTCCAATCTTCCTCTGTCCAATGTCTGTGTGCTTTTGCCCATATTAATCTTTTCCTTTTATTAGCCAGTCTCAGATATGGCTTTTTCTTTGCCACTCTGCCCTGAAGACCAACCTCCTGGAGTCACTCTTCACTGTAGACGTTGACACTGGCGTTTGGCGGGTACTATTTAATGAAGCTGCCAGTTGAGGACCTGTGAGGCGTCTATTTCTCAAACTAGAGACTCTAATGTACTTGTCTTGTTGCTCAGTTGTGCAGCGGGGCCTCCCACTTCTCTTTCTACTCTGGTTAGAGCCTGTTTGTGCTGTCCTCTGAAGGGAGTAGTACACACCGTTGTAGGAAATCTTCAATTTCTTGGCAATTTCTCGCATGGAATAGCCTTCATTTCTAAGAACAAGAATAGACTGTCGAGTTTCACATGAAAGCTCTCTTTTTCTAGCCATTTTGAGAGTTTAATCGAACCCACAAATGTAATGCTCCAGATTCTCATCTAGCTCAAAGGAAGGTCAGTTTTATAGCTCCTCTAAACAGCAAACTGTTTACAGCGGTGCTAACATAATTGCACAAGGGTTTTCAAGTGTTTTCTAATCATCCATTAGCCTTCTAACACAGTTAGCAAACACAATGTACCATTAGAACACTGGAGTGATGGTTGCTTGAAATGGGCCTCTATACACCTATGTAGATATTGCATTAAAAACCAGACGTTTGCAGCTAGAATAGTCATTTAGCACATTAACAATGTATAGAGTGTATTTCTGATTAATTTAATGTTATCTTCATTGAAAAAAACTGTGCTTTTCTTGCAAAAATAAGGAAATTTCTAAGTGACCCTAAACTTTTGAACGGTAGTGTATATATAAAAACTTCTTAAAGGTGTACATAGTCTTTAAACTGTAACTAAACTTTTATCATGTCATAGTGACATGTCAGAAGTTTTCATCGGTGGGGAACCGAACACTGAGACCCCCACTGCTCGCTAAAACGAAGCAGCAGAAGTGCTCGGGTGAGCGCTGTGCCACTTAATTTATGATCGACTTCCAGCCGAGCACTTCTGCTGCTTTGTTGTAGCGACTACTGGGGGATCTCAGTATTCGGACCCCACTAATCAAATCTTCTGACATGTCAAAAGTTTTTTAAAAAGTTGTTACACTTTAAAGAGAACTTTTCGCCTGCCCATAGATGTGTGTTTACTCACCTCCCGACGCCCGCAACCATGGATCTGTGAGCGCTGGCCTCCGTCTCCCTCCTAGGAGATGCCAGCACTCACTTCCGCTCCGTTCGGCTGGGTCCCGTAGGGTGCGCACGCACGCTCACGCCCGGCCTTAAAGGGCCAGCGCGCGCAATTAGGAAATCGTCATCACCATCAACTGCCACGATTTCCTGGTCTATAAGAAGGCCCCTGGCCTTCTAATCCTTGCCTGAGCGTTGTTAGTCTTTCCCAGTCTGTCTCGCAAATGGTCCCTTAGTGTCTCCCGTTCCAGCTGTTACCCGTGCCCTGTTACCATTCCTGTATTCAGTATTGTTCCTGTGCCTACCCGCGTTCAAGTGTCTTCTGCCACGTCAAGTGCCATCTGCCACGTCAAGTGCCATCTGCCACATCAAGTCTCTTCTGCCACGTCAAGTGCCATCTGCCACGTCAAGTGCCATCTGCCACGTCAAGTGTCATCTGCCACATCAAGTGCCATCTGCCACGTCAAGTGCCATCTGCCACGTCAAGTGTCTACCGCTTCACCGGATACTGCCCGCCACGTCTGGCGCCACATGCCGCACCTGCCCCCATCCGTGCTGAAGCCACAACCACCGCCCGGACTATTTCAGGTACCCAAGCATTACTGTCTGCCATTTACTTCTGCTTAGACTGTGACCTGGTCAGCTGCCTCCCCGCTATGGCGGAGTGGCCTAGTGGGTCCACAAACACTGTGTCCGTGACAGAACGCTCAGGCCATGGAACCCGCTGACCAGCCCAAGACCCCAGTACAGAAGATTCAGACAAGAGATGCATGACCTACGCACACGTCAGGATACACTCCTTGAGGTGGTGAATTCTATTATGGTCCGCCTGGATCTACTCGCTGTTCCACCCCCGGTTCTTCCTCCTGAAGCTGTTGCTGTGCCACTGCCTGTTGCTCCCCCTGTTTGTTCCGGATCCTCAGTTCCTCTGCCTCTTCCTCCTCGCTACGACAGTGACCCCAGAGCATGTAGAGGATTTCTCAATCAATGCACGGTGCATTTTAGGCTACGGCCTCATCTCTTCCCCTCCGAGGAGGCCAAAGTGGCATTTATTATCTCCCTCCTCGCTGGCAAGGCCCTCGCATGGGCGAACCCAATCTTGGAGCAACAAGGACCTGTATCCGCGGACCTAGCCTTGTTCCTGCAGTCGTTTCGTGCCGTGTTCGAGGAGCCGGGTCGAACATCCTCTGCCGCAGCCACTCTGTTGACCCTCAAGCAAGAAGGCTCCACAGTAGGGGAGTATGCTATCTCCTTCCGTACCCTAGCAACCGAGCTGGCATGAAACAATGAGGCACTGTTGGCGACCTACTGGCAGGGACTATCCTCTCACAACAAGGACGAACTGGCAGCCCGCGACCTTCCTTCTACCTTGGATGCCCTCATCCTGTTAGCCACCCGGGTTGATATGAGAATCCGGGAGCGCTCTCTAGAGGTTCGTCAGGAGAGCCGGGCCAACAGACCAGCGCCCTCTGCCCAGAGACCACTATTGTCCACTCCTAGTGCGCTACCTGAGGATCCCATGCAGGTAGACAGAGTCCGGTTATCTGAACAGGAGAAGCAGCGCAGACGCTCCTCTGGACTTTTTATGTATTGTGGCCTCAAGGGTCATTTTGTGCGCCAATGCCCACAGAAACCGGGAAACTCCAGTACCTAGGGTTGGTTGGAGAGGCAACTCTGGGTGGAACGTCTCCAAACGTTAAAACCTCTTCCAAATTATCGATACCTGTGGCCATCGTCACCGGACAGACATCACATCCTTCCTCCGCCTATCTTGACTCTGGAGCGGCTGCTAATTTTATCCACCAGGATCTAGTGGATCGGTTTCAACTACCCACAGTCCGTCTGGAGAGACCCCTGGCAGTTGCTTCTGTGAACGGTCTACCGTTGCCTGATCCGATCATGCTCATCACTGAGCCGTTGACATTACGGGTCGGAGCTCTTCACTCAGAACAGATCTCCTTCCTGGTACTACCCAAGGCTATCAATCATATCCTGCTGGGTCTACCATGGCTCCGTCTACACGCCCCGACACTCGACTGGAGTTCTGGAGAAGTTCTTCAATGGGGTTCCAGATGTCATAGCCATTGCCTGTCACAAGTCCGTCCTGTTGTGCCCCCTCTGCCTCAGTCACTCTCCGATCTACCTTCTCGGTATGCCAGTTTTGCGGATGTCTTTTGCAAACGAGAGGCTGAGACGTTGCCTCCACATCGGAATTATGACTGTCCCATTGAACTGGTTCCCAATGCTTCTCTTCCCCGTGGACGAGTATATCCTCTCTCTTTGCCAGAGACTTTATCGATGTCAGCCTATATCAAGGAGAACTTGGAGAGGGGTTTTATTCGAAAATCTTCCTCCCCGGCCGGGGCAGGATTCTTCTTTGTTAAAAACAGAGATGGATCTCTCTGACCCTGCATTGACTACCGTGGTCTCAATCAGATCACGGTCAAGAACAAATACCCGTTGCCACTCATTTCCGAGCTGTTTGATCGCATACGAGGAGCCCAAATTTTTTCCAAGCTAGATCTGCAGGGGGACTAGAATCTAATCCGGATTCGCCGGAGTGACGAATGGAAGACGGCATTTAACACCCGCGATGGGCACTACGAATACCTAGTGATGCCCTTCGGACTGTGTAACGCTCCCTCAGTAATTCAGGAGTTCGTTAATGACATCTTCCGAGACCTCCTCTATATGTGTGTTGTATTTTATCTCGATGATATTCTAATCTTCTCCCCAGATCTGATGACCCATAAGAGGCATGTTCGTCAAGTTCTTCTGCGACTAAGAGAGAATCGCTTGTATGCCAAGTTAGAGAAATGCACCTTTGAAAAGAGGTCTTTGCCCTTCCTGGGCTATGTCATCTCGGATCAAGGCCTTAAGATGGACCCTGAGAAGTTAAAGTCTGTCCTGGAATGGCCACGTCCTCAAGGCCTAAGGGCCATACAGCGATTCCTGGGTTTCGCCAATTTCTACCGGCAGTTTATTCCGAACTTTTCTTCTCTGACGGCCCCCATCTCTATCCTTACCAAGAAGGGTGTGAACGCCAAGGTATGGAATCCAGAGGCAGAGTCCGCATTCATTAGCCTCAAGAAAGCCTTCACTTCAGCTTCGATCCTCCATCACCCTGACGTATCTCGGCAGTTCTCACTGGAAGTGGACGCTTCCTCTGTTGGTGCAGGCGCACTTCTGTTCCAGAGGAGCTCCAAAGGAAAGGCAGTAGTATGTGGCTACTACTCAAGACTGTTTTCCTCTGCTGAGCGCAATTATTCCATTGGAGATCGGGAGCTACTGGCTATCAAATTGGCCCTGGAGGAGTGGAGACATCTTCTGGAGGGCGCTGCTCTCCCCATCCTGATCTTCACCGACCACAAGAATCTTACTTACCTTCAGTCCGCTCAAAGACTGAATCCTCGTCAAGCCAGGTGGTCACTGTTCTTCACCCGTTTCCAATTTCTGCTCCACTACCGTCCCGCTGCGAAGAATGTGAGGGCCTGTCCAGATCATTTGAGACGGAAGCCACGGTGGAGTCCCTTCAGACGATCATAGACCCATCATGCGTTGTCACCGCCAATCCTCTGCAGCTTAGAAATATCCCTCCGGGGAGAACTTTTGTTCGGTTGGCAGACAGAAAAAGAATTCTCCGCTGGGGACACAGTTCAAAACTGGCTGGGCACGCCGGTGTCCGTAAAGCCCAAGACCTGATCGCTCATCACTTCTGGTGGCCCACGCTACCTAAGGATGTTCTAAACTTTGTCTCTGCTTGCACGGCGTGTGCCTCTAACAAAGTGACTCACAGCAAGCCTGCCGGCCTGCTTCAACCCCTGCCTGTACCCAGTGCCCCTGGCAGCACATCGCTATGGATTTCGTCACGGACCTTCATCTCTCAGCAGGATGCAACACCATCTGGGTGGTGGTGGACAGGTTCTCTAAGATGGCACATTTTATCCCGCTGACCGGCCTACCCTCTGCTCCTCGACTGGCAAGTCTCTTCATTCAGCACATCTTCCGCTTGCATGGCTTGCCTCTTCACATTGTGTCCGACCGGGGGGTTCAGTTTACCTCTAAGTTCTGGAGAGCCCTCTGTAAACTCCTGGATGTGAGTTTGGACTTTTCCTCTGCCTATCACCCCCAGTCCAATGGGCAAGTTGAGAAGATCAACCAGATCATGGAAAATTATCTCCGCCACTTCATCTTTTCATAGCACGATAACTGGGTACAGCTTCTTCCATGGGCCGAGTTTTCATACAACAACCACACAAGTGAGTCCACCACTTCCACTCCGTTTCACATCGTGTACAGTCAACATCCCAGAGTTCCTCTTCCTGTATCAACTTCATCTCAGGTACCCGCTGCTGACTCTGCATATGGGGACTTACTGCAAATCTGGCAACAGACCCGGTCCTCTATTTTGCTGGCGGTCGATTGCATGAAGCGAAAGGCAGATACCAAGAGAAGAGAGCCGCCTCAGTATCTCCCGGGGACTAAAGTCTGGCTGTCCTCTCGGAACATTCGCTTGAGGATGCCTTCATACAAGTTTGCTCCCAGGTTCCTTGGTCCTTTCGAGATCCTGCAACAAATTAACCCTGTTTCCTATAAGCTGCGGCTGCCCCCTACCCTCAGAATCCCTAACTCCTTCCATGTGTCCCTCCTGAAACCAGTGGTCCTGAACCGCTACAGCAAGCCCTCTAGTTCCACAGTTGCTCCCAGCGGTCCTTCTGATGTGTTCGAGGTAAAGGAGATTCTGGACCGCAAGAGGGTAGGAGGAAGGACTTTCTATTTGGTGGACTGGAAAGGGTTTGGTCCTGAGGAAAGGTGCTGGGAGCCAGAAGAGAACCTCAGTGCCCCATCTCTTATTAAAAAGTTCCTCTCTCACTCTGGCCCCAAGAAGAGGGGGCGTAAGAGGGGGGATACTGGGGGATACTCACCTCCCGACGCCCGCAGCCATGGATCTGTGAGTGCTGGCCTCCGTCTCCCTCCTAGGAGATGCCAGCGCTCACTTCCACTCCGTTCGGCTGGGTCCCGTAGGGTGCGCGCGCACGCTCGCGCCCGGCCTTAAAGGGCCAGCGCGCGCAATTAGGAAATCGTCATCACCATCAACTGCCACGATTTCCTGGTCTATAAGAAGGCCCCTGGCCTTCTAATCCTTGCCTGAGCGTTGTTAGTCTTTCCCAGTCTGTCTCGCAAATGGTTCCTTAGTGTCTCCCGTTCCAGCTGTTACCCGTGCCCTGTTACCGTTCCTGTATTCCGTATTGTTCCTGTGCCTACCCGCGTTCAAGTGTCGTCTGCCACGTCAAGTGCCATCTGCCACGTCAAGTGCCATCTGCCACGTCAAGTGTCTTCTGCCACGTCAAGTGCCATCTGCCACGTCAAGTGCCATCTGCCACGTCAAGTGTCATCTGCCACATCAAGTGCCATCTGCCACGTCAAGTGCCATCTGCCACGTCAAGTGTCTACCGCTTCACCGGATACTGCCCGCCACGTCTGGCGCCACTTGCCGCACCTGCCCCCATCCGTGCTGAAGCCACAACCACCGCCCGGACTATTTCAGGTACCCAAGCATTACTGTCTGCCATTTACTTCTGCTTAGACTGTGACCTGGTCAGCTGCCTCTCCGCTACGGCGGAGCGGCCTAGTGGGTCCACAAACTCTGTGTCCGTGACAATGTGCATTTGAGTGCAGCATGTAATGGTCAGGGCTGCACAAACTCTGGGGCACTTTCCTTATTTAGATATCGGTGCCGTAATATTTGGCGCCTGATATTTAAATAACCCCATGAATTGTCAATGGAGCAGTAATTGGCAAGGGGGCGTGTAACATCGCTTTGACACTGTCCAATCAGCTACGGACAGTGTCAACAGCAAGAGCTGGGGAGAGGAGAGCATGTGAGCGTGCACACTCTCACTCTTCAGCTCTCGGCAGGCAAGTACAAGACTATGTAATCTCTCGTGAGAGATCAGTCTTGTCGTCCTTGTCTGCCGAGAGCTAAAGAGTGAGAGTGTGCGTGCGTGCACAGTTCCAATGCCATGAAACAGAAGAATTCACACTCTTCTTCTCCTCTTCTGTTCCGTAGTGGTGGCGGAGCTGCGCTCTCGCGCACACACGCTCTCCTCTCTCCAGCTCTTGCTGTGACACTGTCCGTAGCTGATTGGACAGTGTCCCAGCGATGTTACACGGCCCCCTTGCCAATTACCTCCCCATAGATCGTTCAGGGGTTTATTTAAATATCGGGCGCCAAATATTACAGCACCGATATCTAAACAACGAAGGAGGATAGGAAAAAAAATGTAAGTGCCCCAGAGTTTGTGCAGCCCTGCCCATTACATTCTGCACACGTATGGGCAGGTGAAAGGTTCTCTTTAAGGCCCCATGCACACGACCATATTTTCTCCCTCCCGTAAATACTGGCGTAAATACAGGTCCTTTGTCACCCGTATTCCACCCGTATTTACGGACCCGTTTTCTCTGCTATATTGCACTGCACTAATCGGCAGCCCCTTCTCTCTATCCAGCAGTGATAGAGAGAAGAGGCTGCTGACAGGGGCGTAACTAGGAAAGACTGGGCCCCATAGCAAACTTTTGACTGGGGCCCCCCCTCCCCCGGGTGTCACACAACCCCCCCCTTGTAGATAGTGCCTTTTTTACAAACCCCCCCTTTTGATAACGCCATACAGCCCCCCTGTAGATAACGCCATACAGCCCCCTTTGTAGATATCTACAGAGGGGGCTGTATGGCGCTATCTACAGAGGGGGCTGTATGGCGTTATCTACAGGGGGGCTGTATGGCGTTATCTACGGGGGGACTGTATGGCGTTCCCTACAGGGGGGGCTGTATGGCGTTATCTAGAGGGGGACTGTATGGCGTTATCTACGGGGGAGCTGTATGGCGTTCCCTACAGGGGGGGCTGTATGGCGTTATCTAGAGGGGGGACTGTATGGCGTTATCTACGGGGGGCTGTATGGCGTTCCCTACAGTGGGGGGGCTGTATGGCACTATCTACAGGGGGGCTGTATGGCGCTATCTACAGGGGAGCTGTATGGCGCTATCTACAATGGGGCTGTATGGCGCTATCTACAAGGGGGCTGTATGGCGCTATCTACAGGGGGACTGTATGGCGCTATCTACAGAGGGGACTGTATGGCGTTATCTAGAGGGGGGACTGTATGGCGTTATCTACGGGGGGGCTGTATGGCGTTCCCTACAGGGGGGGCTGTATGGCGTTATCTAGAGGGGGGACTGTATGGCGTTATCTACGGGGGGGCTGTATGGCATTCCCTACAGAGGGGGCTGTCTGGCGTTATCTACAGGGGGACTGTATGGCGTTACCTACAGGGAGTCTGTATCACGTTCCCTATCCCCCAGCCTTAGTAATTGAACGCTGTCAATCAAACAGCAGCCATTACTAAGGCCATAATAAAGTATTAAAAAAACAGACATAAGAAAAAAAAATGATTGAGCTGAAAACTCCCCCATGCAACCCTCTTTCACATTTTATATTTTTTTTTAAAAAGTAGATCATCAAAGTAGTCTAATGAATCTACGACGTAGTCCAAACGGTCCAGCGAAACCTCCCCAAAAAAGTTAGCAGTATAAAAATTGTAAAAATTTGCCACAATAGAAACTAGTGGTCAAGGAAAAATAATTCCCCTTCATGTAACTCTGTTACCTATCAACTGAAAAGTCATCTGCCAGAGGGAAAAAATGTTTCTCCATGGCGGCGTACAAGAAAGTCTAATTCTCAGGTGAGGCTTTCTTGTACTCAAGAAACGCTTTTCCTCCTGGCGGATGATTTTTCCATTGACAGGTAGCAGAGTTCTTCCGTAGCAGTGTTAGGGGGGCAAACTCGCCGATTGCCCAGTGCCCCCAGAATGGGCCGCTACTCTTGGGCCAGGGCTGTGTGCTTGCCCCCAGACTAAAATTTGCCAGCCAACTCCTGCCCATTGGCTCCCTGCTCCGCCGTTTGCTCTTGTAGCCCACAGCCTGGTTTAGGCCTGAGGCCTACAAGAGATCGGGAGCACGCTGATGATGTCAACTGCCCGGCACGATGACGTCCCTGCATCATGCCGTCCACACCGGGCCACTGAACTCAGTTAAAAATCATAAGTCAATTTAGTAATAAAAAGGGGGCATAGAAGATGTGTTAAACCCTTTTCAGTGTTAATGCTGCGTTGTTGATCTACGATACTAAAGTAATACAGTAAGTAGAATTCTTAAATCTTTTCTATACATTAAACAGCACTTTACAAATAAACAACAAATGTTTTCCTATTTAAAAAATTGTATATATGTCTGTTGTGTAAATCTAGTTTTGAGAAAAACTCGGATAGATTGGGGGGGGGGGTGGCGTCTTTTTATAGTTCGCCTCAGGCAGCAGAGGGGCTAGGTTTACCCCTGCTGTCAGCAATAGCATGATCTCAGAGGTCACTATCTCCCAAAGAATGTATAGGTCGTTTCTACTTTAGTCAAACAAAAGTTAGAGTGTTCACAATGTTACTAGGAGAATGTACTTTGAACATGTTAGCTGAAAGTAGTACATGTTAATATAAATAAGAATTGTTTTATGTGGCAAAGAAGGGAATGCGGAATTCCAACAAAACAGCCTCATTCTAACTTTAAAGCATGGAGGTTGAGGATGTGTATGGTTTGCTGCTGCTTTGCAGCCTGAGTAGATGGATGCCTTCCAAGTTTTAGGGAATGATGAATTCTTCATTGTACCAGTACATTCTATAACAGAGTGTCTGGGTGTTATTTTTTTTAGCTACATTTTAAAAGAATGCAAGCCATGTGACATGAGGATGTTACTCAATACACAAAGGGGTTGTAGTGGAAGGGCTGGGACAGAAGCAGTTTTCCTTTTGGAAATACTAGGTCACAGTTTTTAACTTTAGATGGATAGTTCAATAATGATTTATGCCATATTAAATATATGAAACCTCCATGTCAATTTGCTGTTTCCACTATTTGCTGTAAAAAAGCAGGTATTACCAAATGTGTTGTTCACAATGGTCCTAATGCAGGCCATAATAGTCGTGCACGTATTTGATTTTATTAAAAGAATCTGCACAAACAGCACCCTGCTGATGCTAAGTTAGTAGGAATGGAATTCCACTAGTCTACTTCCCACTTCAGATAAAATTTAGCATCTATCTGACCTGCTGATCAGACCCCCCCCCATCCACCAAACTTCCATTAGGTCCTCCGGCTATATCATGCCTTCCTTCTGCAAAGGTGCCATGAATCCACATAGAGTGTTTTGAATACGAGCACAGCCTAAGAGTTGCCGGAAGTGTCTCGTTGGGACAGAAAAGGAACAGCTAGATTGATTTTAACTTCATACCAGAATGCATGTCTATGGGGGAGTAAGGGAACATAGCTATAGAAAGTGTATTGCAAATCTGCTGTATACTTCTTTAAGCTCTTCAATGAAGAAGAAAAGTCAGCACTCAGTAGAACCACTTTTTTTTTTTAATAGAGGTCTGGATCCGAAACTGCTGAAGCCGGATGAGCTCAATATAATTTTCTGTTTTGTATTACTAATGTATCATTTATGAAATTTACATGTCTGTGTCGTTACTGATCATCTTATCAGCTACCTCAGTATCTGAATTTACCGTGAGCTATACTTATGATAAGCATCCTATTGCTAAGAACATTAAAATGAATCTCAAAAACCTTTATAAATATATAAATACTTAAAAGAAAAAAAAATCTAATAATATTGGCCCTCTCAAAGACTATGTACACCAGAGGTCAGCAACCTGTGTCAACAGTGCCACATCTGGCACGTTGGATATGGTTTGCCAGGCACACTTCCCTATCCTATTGTCCAGCGCCGTTGTGTGCTTGGTGGCGCCGAACACAGGGGGAGAGAGAGGCGCTTTATTATGCGCTTTGGTGGTGCTGATCACCAGGTGAGAGAGTAGTGCTTCATTGTGTTTGTCGCTGCCGAACACTTGGCAAACATCTAAGTTCATAACTAAGTGGTTAAATGACTGGAATTGGAGTTCTCTCCGATTCCCGGTTGTTGCAGTAAAGTGTTGGCTCTAACATGCAGCTGACACTTACTCGTATGGAGTAGGCTCAGCGCGTGAGCCCGATTCATATTACCACATCCTGGCTATAATGTAACCCTATGTCAAATGTCAACAAGGGGTTAATCTCTCTTTTTATTGGACTTGTAGATGGGATTGATCGTAAACTGTCAGTTTTTGCTAACTATACAACACCTTGTAGGAAACCTAACTCACCTAGATTGTAAAACATTATAGAAAGACCTAAATAAGCTGGCAGTATGGGCAAAAACATGGCAGTCCGCTTTCATGTTGATAAATGTAAAGTAATGCACCTAGGCCACAGAAATAGTAATAATGCATATACAGTGAAGGAAATAAGTATTTGATCCCTTGCTGATTTTGTAAGTTTGCCCACTGTCAAAGACATGAACAGTCTAGAATTTTTAGGCTAGGTTAATTTTACCAGTGAGAGATAGATTATATTTAAAAAAAAAACAGAACATCACATTGTCAAAATTATATATATATATATATTTGCATTGTGCACAGAGAAATAAGTATTTGATCCCTTTGGCAAACAAGACTTAATACTTGGTGGCAAAACCCTTGTTGGCAAGCACAGCAGTCAGACGGTTTTTGTAGTTGATGATGAGGTTTGCACACATGTTAGATGGAATTTTGGACCACTCCTCTTTGCAGATCATCTGTAAATCATTAAGATTTCGAGGCTGTCGCTTGGCAACTCAGATCTTCAGCTCCCTCCATAAGTTTTCGATGGGATTAAGGTCTGGAGACTGGCTAGGCCTCTCCATGACCTTAATGTGCTTCTTTTTGAGCCACTCCTTTGTTGCCTTGGCTGTATGTTTCGAGTCATTGTCGTGCTGGAAGACCCAGCCACGAGCCATTTTTAATGTCCTGGTGGAGGGAAGGAGGTTGTCACTCAGGATTTGACGGTACATGGCTCCATCCATTCTCCCATTGATGCGGTGAAGTGGTCCTGTGCCCTTAGCAGAGAAACACCCCCAAAACATAATGTTTCCACCTCCATGCTTGACAGTGGGGACGGTGTTCTTTGGGTCATAGGCAGCATTTCTCTTCCTCCAAACACGGCGAGTTGAGTTAATGCCAAAGAGCTCAATTTTAGTCTCATCTGACCACAGCACCTTCTCCCAATCACTCTCAGAATCATCCAGATGTGCATTTATAAACTTCAGACGGGCCTGTACATGTGCCTTCTTGAGCAGGGGGACCTTGCGGGCACTGCAGGATTTTAATTCATTACGGCGTAATGTGTTACCAATGGTTTTCTTGCTGACTGTGGTCCCAGCTGCCTTGAGATCATTAACAAGTTCCCCCCGTGTAGTTTTCGGCTGAGCTCTCACCTTCCTCAGGATCAAGGATACCCCACGAGGTGAGCTTTTGCATGGAGCCCCAGATCGATGTCGATTGACAGTCATTTTGTATGTCTTCCATTTTCTTACTATTGCACCAACAGTTGTCTCCTTCTCACCCAGCGTCTTACTTATGGTTTTGTAGCCCATTCCAGCCTTGTGCAGGTCTATGATCTTGTCCCTGACATCCTTAGAAAGCTCTTTGGTCTTGCCCATGTTGTAAAGGTTAGAGTCAGACTGATTAATTGAGTCTGTGGACAGGAGACTTTTATACAGGTGACCATTTAAGACAGCTGTCTTTAATGCAGGCACCAAGTTGATTTGGAGCGTGTAACTGGTCTGGAGGAGGCTGAACTCTTAATGGTTGGTAGGGGATCAAATACTTATTTCTCTGTGCACAATGCAAATAAATATATATAATTTTGACTATGTGATTTTTTTATTTTTTTTTTATATAATCTATCTCTCACTGGTAAAATTAACCTAGCCTAAAAATTCTAGACTGTTCATGTCTTTGACAGTGGGCAAACTTACAAAATCAGCAAGGGATCAAATACTTATTTCCTCCACTGTATATTGAATGGAATAAAACTGGCGATAACAGAATAAGAGAAGGACATGGGTATTCTGATTACAAGTAAACTTTGACTACTTAATGTCAAGCAGCAGCTGCAAAAGCAAATAAGATTTAAAAAAAAGAGACATAAAAACCTGTGATTCAAATGTAATATTACCCCTCTATAAATTCCTTGTAAGGCCACATCTTGAATATGGAATTCAGTTTTGGGCTCCACATTGTGAAAAAGATATAGGCGAGCTGTAGAGGGTTCAAAGGCAGGCGACTAGATTATTAAATGGGAAGGGAAGTCTCTCTGACAATGAAGGCTATTAAAATTTAGCTTGTCCAGCTTGGAAAAAAGACGCCTTAGAGGTCATCTTATTAAAGGGACACTCTGGCCAAAACTAAACTTTCCCATGTGTACCATTATAGTATTCCATGTCTCAGTCTCTCACCTGCTATTTTTCGAGCTGCTTCTATCTCTATATATCAGACTGGGATGGTTGCTTAGCAGCAGTGTGAATTAGGCTCGGTGACACACTTTCTCTACTTGAGTCTATGGAGATCTATATGTCACCCATCACAGGCTTCAGCAGTTCCTGTAACACACTAGTTTTCACAGGGGGGAACAAAAACTTCTATAATCAGCTGCCACTGATACTTAGACAGGTTCTTATCACACATGTATAATGTAGAAGAATATAGTGCAGCCTCCCTGCCTGTATATTTATGGTTTCTCAGCTTATTTAGGAGAATATAGAGATAATGATAATCAAAGTGTTCCCCAGCATGAAGAAATGGTATGGTCTTTAGGTGGTCATGTGATGCTGTGCTGAAGAATCATGGGATTGATAGCAAAACACAGAGGAAGAGAAAGCTGGGGAAATCTAAAAATCAAGATGGAGGCTTTTTCTAAGCACAGACAATGCAGCAGAAGTACAGAATACATAAAAGAAGTGTCGAGTGTGGTATACAGTCAGGTGGGGATATCCGACGTGCAAATTTGTGTTACCACTGGAGGTCTTCTTTAACATGTATATGTTTTGTCAATACAAAGAACTAGCACATCATTTTTTCTTTCTAAGGAATTTGCAAAGGACCAGGGGATATTTATTGTGTGTGGAAGAGAGATGCTTCAGTCATTAATATAGGAAAGGGTTCTTTACAGTTAGAGTAGTCAAACTATGAAATAACCCACCCCACGAGGACGTAATGGCAGATACTACAGGTCCTTCTCAATGAATTAGAATATCATCAAAAATATATTTCAGTAATTCAATACAAAAAGTGAAACTCATATATTATATAGATTCATTATACACAGAGTGATCTATTTCCAGCATTTTTTTTTCTTTTAATGTTGAAGATTATGGCTAACAGTTAATGAAAACCCAAAATTTAGTCTCTCAGAAAATTTTTATATTATATATGGCCTACTGAAAAGTATGTCTAGTATATGCACTCAATACTTGGTCAGGGCTCCTTTTGCATGAATTTATGCATCAGTGCGACGTGGTATGGAGGCGATCAGCCTGTGGCACTGCTGAGGTGTTATGGAAGCCCAGGTTGCTTTGATAGCGGCCATCAGCTCGTCTGCATTATTAGGTCTGGTGTCTCTCATCTTCCTCTTGACAATTCCCTATAGATTCTCTAGGTGGTTTCGGTCAGGCGAGTTTGCTGGCCAATGAAGCACAGTGATACTGTGGTTATTAAACCAGGTATTGGTACTTTTGGCAGTGTGGGCAGGTGCCAAGTCCTGCTGGAAAATGAAATCAGCATCTCCATAAAGCTTGTCAGCAGAGGGAAGCATGAGTGATCTAAAATTTCCTGGTAGATGGCTGCGTTGACTCTGGACTAACACAGTGGACCAACACCGGCAGGTGACATGGCTCCCCAAACCATGACTAACTGTGGAAACTTCACACTGCACCACAAGCAACTTCAATTGCGTGTTTCTCCACTCTTCCTCCAGAATCTGGGACCTTGATTTCCAGATGAAAGGCAAAATTTACTTTCATCTGAAAACAGGACTTTGGACCACTGAGTAACAGACCAGTCCTTTTTCTCCTTAGCCCAGGTAAGATGCTTCTGATCTTGTCTCTGGGAAATGAGTGGCTTGACACAAGGAATACGACGGTTGTAGCCCATGTCCTGGGTACGTCTGTGTGTGGTGGCTCTTGAAGCACTGACTCTAGCCACAGTCCAATTCCTTGTGAATCTCCCCCAGATTCTTGAATGGCCTTTTCTTGACAATTCTTTCAAGGCTGCGGTTATCCCTGTTGCTTGTGAATCTTTTTCTACCACACTTTTTCCTTCCTCTCAACTTTCCATTAATATGCTTGGATACAGAACTCTGTGAACAGCCAGCTTCTTTAGCAATGTCCTTTTGTGGCTTACCCTCCTTGTGGAGGGTGTCACTGACTGTCTTCTGGACAACTGTCAAGTAAGCAGTCTTCCCCATGATTGTGTAGCCTACTGAACCAGACTGTTGGACCATTTTTGTTTAGCTGAGTGTCACACCATGAGTCTACAATTTCAATTTTTACCCAATATTCAAATGTTCTGAGAGACTAAATTGTGGGTTTTCATTAACTGTTAGCCATAATCTTCAACATTAAAAGAAAAAAAATGCTGGAAATAGATCACTCTATGTTTAATGAATCTATATAATATGAGTTTCACTTTTTGAATTGAATTACTGAAATAAATTTACTTTTTGATGATATTCTAATTCATTGAGAAGGACCTGTATTTTAGCAGTTATAAAATGGCTAGATGTTTATTTACTGACTACTGGCATTGAGGGTTAAAACTAATTGAGCAATGAAAGAGGTGTAATTGGTTGTAAAAGGTTAAACTTGATGGACCGGTTTCTTTTTTCAATAAGTGCCAAAAAGAGCTCACAGTGAATATGGAAACTAAAGAAATGGAGTAAGGGTACCATGGAGATTTACACACCGTGGAGCAGGAAACCAGGAGGAACAGCCAGTTCTTCTGAACAAAAGGGCATATACAGTCAACAGATTTACTGAAAAGGTAGGTACACTTTAAAAGTAGTGGCATGAACCCAAGAATAGAAACATCAGAGAAGATGATGCAGAATGAAACAATTTTATTATATGGAAAATGTCCATTCACAAATCAAAGAACACAGGCAAAGAATTTGCCTCTCCATCTTCTTATCAGATTAGATTTTGTCTACAAAATAAAACATATTTCTTTTACCACTGGTAGTCTACATCTAATTCAAAGTTGCATTTCCTGGTAAATGCTGCAATTTTGTTATCAAAATCAGATGCTCGTAAGTAGCAATTAAAGCTATTTGTGCATTTGTTGTATAAAATAAATAATCTGTATGTTGCCTAGATATGCCTATTAATTTCCCAAGTCCACTGAGGTCTACTTCAGTATTTACAAGTAACATACTAAGTTTGTACACATACCTAAAGAGTCATTGGATTATTATGTATTTCTAACATTTTTGTAAGCAGAGTCATAGTGAGGTATTCCTTCACTCAGAGCAAAGATTCAGTTCACCACCCTAGCCCTGTATCTAAATACCCTGGCAAAGGAACAGTGGTTTGTTTGCACCCCCGTTCCCCTGGCACCAATAGCTAACCTGGCCTATCAGAAGTCTCAGTTCTGTAGCAACAGGAGAATCCACCATTAGTTTTGTGTTTTCCCAAATGCAGCTTGCTCAATTTCCCTCTGGAAAGGGCATTTCCACACCTCTACACGCCGATGCTGCTGCAGAATCAACTGTAGCCTCTGTCGCCTGGTGCCGATGTGTCCTCGCTCGTCCGACACGATGCAGGACCTGGGGCAGGAAGTGACGTCACAGCGTGATCTCTCGAGAACACGCTGTGTGTCTGTGCACTGCCAGAAGCTGGGTGTTAACGAAGAGAAGTGGATGATGCTGATTCGTCAGCATCATACACTTCTATTCACAACGCCCAGCTAGTAAAACAAGTAAAAACGCCCAGCTGTACACACACAATACACGCCCACTTGGACTTAACTTTAAACACGCCCAGTTGTACTTAAGAAAGGCTCATTTGCATAAATATAAAAATGCTCATAACTTGGCCAAAAATGCTCGTTTTTGAAAAAAAATACGTTACTGTAATCTACATTGCAGCGCCGATCTGCTGCAATACGAGATAGGGGTTTGAAAATCTGGTGACAGAGCCTCTTTAAGCTCACTAAACACAACACAGTATGACCAATCTGTAATATATTAATGTTACATTTGCATAGTGTAATAATGATACAGGTGTCCACAGAGAGATATCACCCCAGGTTCCACATCACCTTTTACCGATACAATTTTCAATCTACTCTCTTGCTAAACTCCACTGTCAACCTAAGATAACATAAATCACTCTAATGGTTTTGTCACAGTAAAACTTATGGATCCAAACCAAGTTCTGACATCAGTATCATGACTTGTTTTGAGATTCAGTACCAGGCAATTAAAACCATAAAAGCAATACAATCTGGAATGATTTCAACTTACACAAAATATTTCCCTTCTGTAATATCACAAATCACACTGCAAAGAATGCTAAATACATATATATTTAGTAATTGAGAACCCACTATAAAAGATGTGCATATGGAGAAATCATTGAAGTGCTTTACTGTAAGTGCTGTGAAATGTATTCATATGCTTTGTGCAATTACTTTTTTGAGCGGTGTTGAAAGAGACACCTGCTGGTATGAAATACTGCTACACTTCATAAGTGACATTAGGGAAAAGTGAATTGGCTTGTAACATAACCTTATTCACCTCATGAAACTATTCATGGTGCTGTGTGTCCCATAATGCAGTTACAATACATGTAAATCTTTATTTGGGATAAGTAAATGCTATTCGGCTCTATAAATAGCAGTAATGGCGGTACATTTTTATGCTACTGAATTTACACAGCTAATTCTAAGGGTATGTTCACACGCAGTGACCAAAAACGTCTGAAAATCCGGAGCTACGAAAATACGATTTTCAGACGTTTTTGTAGCAACTCACGTTTTTCGCGGCGTGTTTTACGGCCGTTATTGGAGCTTTTTTTCAATGGAGTCAATGAAAAATAGCTCCAAAAACGTCCCAAGAAGTGACATGCACTTCTTTTTCGCGGGCGTCTTTTTACACGCCGTATTTTGACAGCGACGCATAAATTTACACCTCGTGGGAACAGAACACCGTAAAACCCATTGCAAGCAATGGGCAGATGTTTGTAGGCATATTAGGGGCGTTTTTTCAGGCGTAATTGGAGGTGTAAAACGCCCAAATTACATCTGAAAACACTGCGTGTGAACATACCCTAAGGGTATGTTCACACAACCTATTTTTTCCGTAAACGCCCAAAAAATCGGAAGCAGAACGCCTCCAAAGATCTGCCCATTTAATGCAATGGAAAAAACGGCGTACTGTTCCAAAATGCCGTTTTTTAAAGCGGCCGTTTTGAAAAACGGGCACGTAAAAAAACGGCCGCGAAAAAAGAAGTGCCGGTCACTTCTTGGGACGTTTTTGGAGCCGTTTTTCATAGACTCTATTGAAAACAGCTCCAAAACGGACATAAAAAGCACCGCGAAAATCGCGAGAGGCTTAAAAACGTCTGAAAATCAGGAACTGTTTTCCCTTGAAAACAGCTCCGTATTTTCAGACGTTTTTGACTCAGCGTATGAACATACCCATAGCTTCATGGTGGGAGGATTTATCTCATTGACCAGTTCCATGAAATGTGACTCCATGACTCTATTTTGAATGGTTTGCTAAATGGTAAGTGAACTTTTAACCCCTTCCCGCAAATGGGCGTTACTGTATGTCCTTTTTAGCGGTGCGTTCCTGCAAATGGGCATACAGTAACGCCATGAGGATTTAGCGGGCACAGGAGCTGTACGCGCTTCATCTTCAGCGGGTGTCGGCTGTAATATACAGCTGACATCCCGCTGCAACAGCGGCGATCACAGTTATCTCCGATCACCGCCGTTTAACTTAAACGGCGGTGAATTGCGACAGCGGCATTTAAGTGATTGACACAAAAATCGTGGGGTGCTGATGGTTGCTATGGCTACCAGGAAGCCTATTAGGTCCTGTCCAAGTTGTAAAATGACAGTCAGGGTATGTTCACACGGCTTATTTTCGGCCATTTTTCAGGCCGTAAACGGCCGAAAAATCGGAGGCTTTCAAACATCTGCCCATTGATTGCAATGGGAAAAACAGCGTTCTGTTCCGACGGGCCGTTTTTTTACAGGTTTGTGACACTAAAACATTATTTTATTTAGAAATAAGTGTTTTTATTGTGTAAAAGTAGTAAAACAATTAAAAACAATATAAATTTTGGTATTGGCATAATCGCATCGAACCGCAGAATAAAGTAAACATGTTGTTTATACTGCACAGAGAACTACATTAGTTTTTTTTAAATCCAATGAGAGAACTTCTGGTTTTTAGTATCCTCACCTCCCAAAAAATGTAATAAAAACTGATCAAAATATCACATGTACCCCAAAATGATACTATAAAAAAACTACAGCTCTTTCCATGAAAATCAAGCACTCACACTGCTTGTCAACGGAAAAATAAAAAGTTATCACTCTGGGAAAGCATTAATGCAAAACGACTTCCCAGACTAATTTATAGGTGCAGCAGTTCTTCACCTAAAACCCCACTTCATCACCTCATGGCGGCACCCCCACTGGTAGACCCTGTAAATGCAGCGGAAACTATGACATTGTGGGGTCTGTGATGCACATGGGACTAGTGAAGAAGTCAAAGATTTGGCAATGCTGCTGTAATGTCCGTGGCTGCGGGCTGTCATCTCCAACCTCCCCCTGACAGCCGCAGCCACGAGTCGGCAAGCGCTAGCCCCAGCCTCCTCCTCAGGAGACGCCAGCGCTCGCATCCCCTCACCTCTGCCGGATCCCATAGGGTGAGAGCGCACGCTCGTCCCCGCTCTTAAAGGGGCAGCGCGTGCACCGGACCTCATGGACGACCTTTGACCCGTGAGTACCCTGGACTATAAGAGGAGTTCAGCCCCCTCGTTCTATGCCTGAGCGTTGTTGTGTTCCCTAAGTTTGTCTATGTGATGGCCTCCTAGTTGTTTCCTGTTTCGGTCCCTCTTCCAGTCCCCATCCCTGTACTTGTCCCTGTACCTATACTTGTTTCCAGTTCCTGTTACTAGCAATCCATACCTTCCTGGTCGAACACTGTGCTGTGCCAAAGTCGTGCTATGCTATATCCACATTTGACCTGCTTCATCTCGCCTCACGTCCGCCTGCTACCTAAGTCCCAGCCGAGCCTGCCCTGCCGCTGTCTGAGCTGCCACAGGTACCTATAGAACTATAGACAGTCACCTGCTCCCTGTTGGCCAGCTGCCTTACCGCCACGGAAGTACGGCCCAGTGGGTCCACAGACCCTTCGTGACAGTACGCTCAGGCCATGGACCCCGCTGGTCGGTTCAAGACTATGACGACGACACAGGAGATGCGAGCGGATATGCTGGACCTCCGGTCTCGACAGGACCAATTCCTCGAGGCGTTGAACATTCTTGCACGTCGGCAGGAGGCACAAGCTGCCGTTCCTCCTACTACATCTCCTGGCAATGTGTATCCTCAGTCTACACCTCTTGGATGTATTGATCCTAGTGTTTCTTTGCCACTTCCTGACCGCTATGGTGGAAAAGCAAATACCTGTCGTGGTTTTCTTAATCAATGCCAGATCCATTTCAGCCTGTATGCTAGGACTTTTTCGTCTGATGGTGCCAGGGTCGCTTTCATAATTTCTCTCCTCACCGGCAAGGCTCTTGCATGGGCGAACCCTATCTGGGACACACAAGGACCAGAGACACGTGACTTCCCTGCCTTCCTCCGGACTTTTTGCATGGTGTTTGAGGAGCCTCGACGGGTCTCATCTGCAGCGGCCTCTTTGATTAACCTATGCCAAGGAGACATCTCTGTGAGTAAGTACGCCATCCACTTCTGCACCCTGGCGGGAGAGCTCTTATGGAACAATGAAGCTCTGGTGGCTGCATTCTGGCATGGACTGTATTCCAGAATTAAAGACGAACTTGCCGCCCGGGATCTGCCATCTACCCTGGATGACCTCATCCTTCTGTCTGCCCGGATTTATATACGGATCCGTGAACGCCTCCAAGAAATTCAATGGGAGAGGGTCCTTCCTAGTCTGGTCCCTACTTTGCAGCAACCCCTGCTGTCCCCTGATGTCGATCCTCCTAAGAAGTCAGTAATAACGGACCATTGTAAGTTATCCACTCAAGAGAGACAACGCAGTAGCACATCTGGACTCTGTCTTTATTGCGGTCTCGATGGCCATCTTGTGCGCCTGTGCCCCCAAAGATCCAAAAACCTAGGGTTGCTTGGAGTGACGACCTTGAGTAAAGAGAGACTTCCGTCTAGATTGTCCATACCCGTGACCATAGTGTCCGGGTAGAGAACGCATCAGGTCTCTACGTATCTGGACTCTGCATCCGCGGCTAATTTCATCCGTAGAGACCTGGTGGACCTTCTGGAATTGCCCAACACCCCTCTGGAGAGCCCGTTGACAGTTGCTTCAGTGAATGGACTACCCCTGCCAGACCCTGTTATAGCTGTGACCAAGCCGCTGAGGCTCCAAGTGGGAGCCCTTCACTCCAAACTTCTGTCGTTCTATATCCTGCCCAAAGCTGTTAACCCTGTGTTGCTGGGTCTGCCGTGGCTCCAACTGCATGCCCCAGTTCTGGACTGGAATTCTGGAGAGGTTCTCCAGTGGGGCCCTGAGTGTCAAGGTCGATGCCTGGTGCGGATTAGTTCGGCTCAGCTTTCTCTGCCTCGGACATTGGCGGGATTGCCGGGTCATTATGCTGCATTTTCGGACGTCTTCAGCAAGAGGGAGGCAGAGACATTGCCTCCACATCGGGCGTATGACTGCCCTATTGAACTGATACCTGGTGCATCCCTTCCCTGTGGTAGGGTATATCCTCTCTCCTTGCCAGAGACTCTGTCCATGTCCTCCTATGTGAAAGAGAACCTAGAAAGGGGCTTCATACCAAAATCTTCCTCCCCAGCAGGAGCCAGGTTCTTCTTCGTCAAATAGAAAGATGGCTCTCTTCGTCCTTGCATCGACTACCGTGGTCTTAACCAGATCACGGTGAAGAATAAATATCCATTGCCCCTGATCTCCGAACTGTTTGATCGAATACGTGGTGCAAATTTTTTTTCTAAACTAGACCTGCGTGGGGGCTTACAACCTAATCCGGATTCGTCAGGGCGATGAATGGAAGACTGCATTTAACACCCGTGATGGACACTATGAGTATCTAGTAATGCCGTTCGGCCTATGTAATGCTCCCGCGGTCTTCCAGGAGTTTGTGAATTACATTTTCCGTCACCTCCTCTATGTTTGTGTTGTAGTCTACCTTGATGACATCTTGATTTTCTCCCCAGATCCGGTGACGCACCAGAAACATGTCCGTCAGTTTCTGCTACGGTTAAGGGAGAATCGTCTGTACGCCAAGTTGGAGAAGTGCGTATTTGACAAGGATGCTCTACCTTTCCTGGGTTACATCGTCTCAAATCGAGGTCTCAAGATGGACCCTGAGAAGGTAAAGTCTGTCCTGGAGTGGCCACGTCCTCAAGGCTTGAGGGCCATATATCGCTTTTTGGGATTTGCTAACTTTTACAGGCAGTTCATTCCGAACTTCTCCTCACTGACTTCTCCCATCTCTAACCTTACTAAGAAGGGTATGAACACCAAGGTGTGGACTCCCGAGGCAGAGTCTGCATTCAACAGCCTGAAGAGTGCCTTCACGTCAGCCTCTATCCTCCATCATCCGGATGTCTCTCTGCAGTTCTCGTTGGAGGTGGACACATCCTCTATCGGTGCTGGTGCACTCCTGTTCCAGGGAGGTCCCAAGGGCAAGTCAAGGGTATGTGGATACTTCTCTAAGCCCTTCCCTTCCGCAGAACGCAACTACTCGATTGGGGATCGGGAGTTACTGGCCATTAAATTGGCTCTGGAAGAGTGGAGACATCTACTAGAGGGCGCAGCTCAACCGATCTTGATTTTTACGGACCACAAGAATCTGACCTACCTCCAGACGGCCCAACGGCTGAACCCTCGTCAGGCTAGGTGGTCACTGTTCTTTGCAAGGTTTCTGTTTGAGCTTCATTATCGCCCCGGCCGACAAGAATGTGAGGGCCGATGCCTTGTCCAGGTCTTTCGAGACAGAAGACACCTAGGGACAGCATGTGTGGTTGGGCTTTCACACCTCTCAGCCATTAACAAATTCAGACAACCCGGCGGTGGTAGAGCGGAGGGAACTGCGCCGGACGAAGGTCCGCTCTTTGTTCTGGACATTTTGTGCCACATATGGTGGATGCGGGGTCCAGCCATTTCACCCCTGTGTCAGCTTGTACTGCAGAAAGTTACAACTCTGCCTGCTTCTCATGGTCCATACTATATTCGTGCTGAGATATTCTAAGCTCTTGATTTAAAGCAACATACACACGGAGGCTGGACAGTCCTGTGACTGTCTAAAAGCATGGGACGCTGTTGCACGTTTGCTTATTTTTCTTACTACAACTCGCTGGGGGTCCAGTGCGGCCTTCCAGTATTCACCATGATTTTACATGCTTAGGACCGCAGCACTATGTTCATAATGCCACAATGAATATATAAAGCATCACTGAATTGCTTTCCCATTATAGCCCTCTGCTTGCATCTGTAGCGCTCCTTAGATGCACTCACTTCTCCCCACGGTTTGGGGATTGTGTCATGAACAAATTCCTAACGAAACATACAGAAGGGAGACACACCCGATCTCAGCTTTCTCAGTCATCTGACTTCTCCCATCCTCTAGACATGCAAAAGTCCAAAAGCAGCACCAAAGGGGACAACCCTGCTCCCAAATTCTCGTTTGCCAAAGCTTCTTCATCACGACCACAGTTCTCACCAGAATTGTCGACGGGAGGGGACATTACACCACCACGGTTGTCTCCACAATTACAGTCCACAGCACAGCGGCGAGATGGACAACCACCAAGCCATCCTGGTATCTCAAGAGGTCTCTAAAATGTTGTTGCCACTTTGAGACAAAAGACTGGAGGTATTGCACACTTCTATTAATGCAGCTATGGCACAAATTACATCGCATTCCCAAAAGATTGCGGACTTGGAAATGAGGGTTGTAACAACAGACACCTCGATGTCAGCAATGGAGGAAAATGTACTGCAAATTCAAGTCTCTAATCAAGAACTAAAAAACAAGCTGGACGACCTGGAGAACCGGGATAGACGTAATAACTTGCGTTTTGTGGGCATCCCTGAGAAGGTGACTGGTGAACAACTGCTGGATTATCTTTGTAAAGACCTCCCTAATGCTCTGAACATCGAGCTTGGCAGTGACTTGCTCATGATAGAAAGGGCACACAGAATGGGCCCTCCAAAAACTGGGCGAAATGCGGGGGAAAACAGACCTTGTCCGGTGATCGCCAAATACTTTAACTGGGCGATAAAGGAGAAAGTCCTACGGGCCCACAGACAACAGAGGGACTTACTCATCCATGACTCTTAGATCCTAATCTTCCAGGACTACTCGGTAGTGGTCGCTCAGAAAGGCAAAGCTTTTGTCCCAATCTGCCGTATACTGTATGACAGCAATACTTGGTTCCAACTCCTGTTTGCAGCAAAATTGAAGGTGCAGGATGGTGACCAAACACTTATCTTTGAGGATCCCGTACAGGCCAGAAGACGACTTCGCCTGGAAGAGAATGGTGCAGAGTGACTCACACCTCTGAAAGGGGAATGCTCGTACATCTGGCATATGGACATGTGCTTACTATTCCTATAGTTTACAATTGTTACTTATGGTTGTTCTCTCTCTTTGATGGCAAATATGTTGTTACCCAAACCCGGGTTCGCCATCGATGCTGTTTACATGTTTATTATGTATTTACTATTCTCGCTTGTGCTAAACTCCTTTCTCTTGCAGACGACTGAGGACATGGTTCTCGTTGATACACACACCACTGGGAATAGGCTGGGCACTCGGCTTGCTGGGACCGCGGGGTGCAGCCGGATGTTTCGTAATCTGACCTGGATCCAGCTTCGTGACACGGTATGAGTACCCAACATACGCACATTCTTGACACATACCACACTTCTCCCCACATCCGATTCCTCTCCTGGAATGTGGATGGCCAAGTTCAATCAGTGACAAACAGGGTAGATACCTCATTTTACATGTAAAGATAGCTGATGTCCCTTATTTGTTGGTCAATATCTATGTTCCAAATCATGAACAGCAGACATTTTATCCAGAAATTCTTAAACTACTATTGGGTCTCACTAGACATAGCCTAATTATCGGGGGTGACTTCAACTTGGTGCAATGTCCTGGTATGGATAGGTCCCCCCCCCCTATCCCTCAGTCTCAGGCTGCCGCTTCCTCTCTTGCTCTCTTCATGGATTGGCTCAATGTATGTGATCCCTGGAGGGTACTGGATGAGGGAGCACGTGAATACACATGCCACTCGGTTGCTCATTATTCATTCTCGCGCATAGATTATTTTCTAATATCGACATCCTTGTTTGACTCCCATTCTTCCTCCCGAATTCATCCCATCACCATATTGGATCATGCCCCGATCACTATGACACTATCAATCTTACACTCCTCACCAAAGACTAGAATATGGCGATTTCCCAGAAATCTGGCAGAATCCGAGGAATTCAAACAATATCTCTGCTTGCACTAGGGCAACTATCTAGATGATAACTCCCCCCATGTGGAAAATATACCACTCCTGTGGGCATCGTCCAAGGCAGTGATGAGAGGGCATATTATAGGATATCTGTCTCGTAAGCTGAGAATATGGAAAGTCCGTTTTGATGCCCTATACAAGGATCTACTAGTGGCCCAAAGAGCCTACATAGATGATTCTACCCCACTCAACCAACAGATTTACGAAACTGCAAAACATTTGTTAGACGCTTTTATCCATACTGAATCACATTGGCAGGTTAAATCCACGGATAACAGGTTTTACAGATGGGGGAATAAAACCGGTAATCTACTCGCGACCCTCACAAAACAAAAGCTTCCCTACAAACCTATTTTGTCCTTACATAATCCCCTTACAGGAATAGTCTCTACTGACCCAACAGAAATAGCAATAGGCCTCTCCCTCAGACATTAACTCCTTTCTGGACACGGTTGAATTGCCCTCCCTCTCTGTAGAGCAGCAAGCTTTATTGAATGCAGAGATACAGGAGGAAGAGTTGAGGCGTGCTATTTCGGCAGACTCTAATGGGAAGACTCCGGGTCCAGATGGATTCTCATCAGAATACTATAAAATCTTGGCGCCTCATCTGATCCCCGTTTTGACCAATTTATATAATGAAGCGGTTTTGCATAACATGCCCATTGACCGTTTCACGGAATAGCGCACAGTGCTTTTACCCAAACCGCACAAAGATCTCTCCCTGACTCAATCATACCGTCCTATCTCGTTACTTAACCACGACTACAAGCTGCTGGCCAGAATACTGGCGAATAGGTTGCAATGCTTCCTTCCTGATCTTGTGTCTGATGCTCAAACGGGTTCTACATGAGGTAGGACTTGTATAAAAAATATCAGATCTGCAATAGCCGCTACGGTCTTGGCGCAGGATTCCAAGCAAGGTGACTATGTTAATGAGTCTCGATGCTGAGAAAGCGTTTGATATGGTGGCACGGTCGTTTTTGGATAAGGTGCTGGTCCGTACGGGGGTGGGTTCTATTTTTACCCAATTCTTCCAGTCCCAACGTGTGGGGGCGGCGACCTGTGTGGCGGTCAATGGGCATAACTCTACCCCTATAGATATTTTTAGAGGTACCAAGCAGGGATGCCCCCTTTCCCCCCTTCTATTTAATCTTTCCATAGATCCCTTACTGCGTCACCGTTCCAAAACCTCAACTTTTTAGGGCCTTACTATATGTTGAGAGGGCCTTCTAAGCTCCTTTGGGCGGCCGCCTTTCCATTTCGATGGAACACTCAGGCGATCAAATACTTAGGAGTCCAAATCTCCAGACACCCTGCTAAACTCTACAGACTTAATATAGCACGTTATATAGAGGAATTAGAAAAGATGCTCTCAAATTGGAAATATTTCACCCTTTCATACCTAGGGAAGGCCAATCTTCTTAAGATGACGGAGTTCCCTCGTCTCCTATATATTTTCCACACCCTCCCAATATAACTCACCCCAAAAGATGAAAAACGTATTAACTACCTATACAGGACATTCGTGGGGGGAGGGATCCCGCATCGCCTACCAGATTTTGCAACAACCAAGAGCCAATGGGGACATTAATTTCCCCAGCATTAGACAGTATAACCTGGCGGCCTTGTACTGTTATGTCTCGGACTGGCTTGGGAACACCTCTCATTATACCTCGTATACTCTGGATTCCAGATTATTTTCTGGGCGAGCTTTGTCGGGACTCCTGCACCTTCCATTTGAGGGTTTATCTGTTGAGACTAGAGCTAACCCACTACTTTTCTCCACTTGGAAAGCATGGCAGAAAATCAGGCGACATCACCAGCTTTCTCCTCTGTTATCTCTCCACTTACCACTAATCTGTAATAACCTTTTTCAGGATGGTAATCCACGGGAAATTTTCCACGGATGGCGCACGTTAGGAATCACTTCCCTAAAACAGCTTGTATATAAGGAAAACCGTAGGACTCTTACACTTTCAGAACCCTGCTCTAAATATCCCGAGTTACCCATCGACCACTTCAGTTTTCTTCAAGTCAACAGCTATATAAACAAAGTTTTACCGCAACTGCCGGACCTTGAATGGAATCCTTATTTGCTCCTAACATTCTCCAGCCCAAACTCCCCGAAGGGCCAAATAACTAGAAACTACCAATTCCTTCATGTTCCCCTTGATTACTCACAATCCCGGACTCCTCTAACGAAATGGCACGGTGATGATCAGACTCTAACTCCTACCACAATACTGGCGGCCTTAAAGCAGGCACATAAATTTCTTCCCTCTGCTCGCTTTCTGGAAATGTGACTTAAAATAGCCCACAGGTCATATCTGACCCCAAGTGTGGGGCATAAAATTGGTATCTATAAATCGTCGTGTTGCCTCAAATGTCAAGCGCCTGCAGCTAATCTCTACCATTGTTTGTGGTCATGCTCACACATTCGTGTATTTTTGTCTCGCATACGCACATTCACTACTACTCACCTCACAAATTTTGTCCCTGATACGATGATGTGGGCGGTGTTTGGGTACATAGACCCTGAAGTTCACGGGTGTTCCCCCGGGGCACACAAATTGTTGCATTACGTGGCGGCGGCGGGGACGGAAGCCATATTACAAACCTGGCTTGCTAATCAGCCCCCACCTTTTAAATTATTCCTGGATAAATTATCCTATCTATTGAAAATGGATTGGGTAGAGGCCTCTATCCATAAGGAATTACAGGTCCAACAATTTTTGGAAACATGGGAAACATTCATTGCATTACTCCCACAAAACATTCAAATACAAATAAGGAAATGCTTTGAACCAACGGTCTGGTTCCACGAACAGGTGCTCCTGGTCGAATGTACCCGTGTAAGATGTGGTTAGGATCCTTGTGGTTTACTAGTGTGTGGGCGAGAGCCATGTTTATTCTTCATGTCTTTTTAATTTTTCCCCTGTCCCCGCATAGATACGATGGGTTCTGTTGGGGTGGAGGTGTGCGGTGGGCTGGTTTCTGCGGACGCCTCCATCCCCGATTTATGTTTATGTTTTTCTTTTTTTAAATTCAATGGGGTAGGGGAACTTGCTTATAATTTAAAACAAATGTGAGTGTTTTATCTTCATTGTTTCCTTCATAAGCACAGCGTGATAAAAATGGAAGTTATTTTGTTTTCTTTTTTCCTCCCCTTCCCCACCTCCCCATCTACTTATCCTGCTTGACCAGTTAGGTCAACCTTTTGATGATGTTTAATTTGTGTTTACTGGAAATTTCAATGATCCTCTGGACTACTGATTGTATTGCATTGTTCCCCCTCCCTTCTTTCCTTCTGTTTTCCCAACAAACTTAATTGTTTAAAAAAATGTTCAATAAAAAAAAAAAAAAAAGGGTTAGGCCGTGTTCACATTGCATATTTTCAAGTGTATTTCAACGAGTAAAACTCTCGTATTATGCAACGAAATACACATGAATTCCGCCTGAATAATACAAACCGTAGTTTTAGACCGCTTAGTTAAAAAATGCAGCATATAAATATGCTTCTTAAAAAAAAGTGTGGTCTATACAAAAAACTAGCACATAATCTGTTGTTTCCAAGGATTTTACAAAGGACGAGAGGACATTCATTGCATGTGGGAAAAAAACGACATTTCAGACATCAATATTGGAAAGCTTTATTTTACAGTTAGAGTAGTCAAACTATGGAAGGCCCTATCCCAAGAGGGAGTGATGGCAGGTACTGTCAGGGTTAAACTTCCTTTTCCCTGTTATTTCACACCGAATAGCCACCTCTATAAATTGGAAACTGAGGGCATGCGTGGAAGAATTATACCAAGCAGACAAATGTTGGTACACATCCTCCCTCAGCGAAGTAGGAAGTAGGAAGTAAGAACTAAACTTTTATTGAACAAAGAGTTACAAAAAATCTTCTCTGTAGGAAGGTGGGGCGTGCTTAAGCCCCATTGGCTCTATTCAGCTGTAAGTTCATCTGTACACTCCTCTTGCATTCCAGGGGCGGTGTCTTCCATAGGCGTGTTCCTTATACAGGCTCCATTGTTCCATAGGTTCGATTTCTTTGTGTAATATACTGATATATATATATATATATATATATATATATGTATGTAAGGATAATATTTTTGCAAACAATATACATGGTAATGATCCCTGACAGTCCCCCCTAAAAATATTATTACTCTATCCCTGAGTCTTGCCTAGCAACCTACTACTGACCACTCGAACCAGGCGGGTAGGAGTTTTGGATTTCTTCACCAGCTTGAGACGAGCTACTCCTTATGAGTAACCCCCCTTTGTACCTGGACTTCCAAGGTTTCGGAGTGGTCCTAACTTTCCCTATTCTCCTCAGGATACAGGATGGTTGTCTTGGTATAATCTACAAACCGCTGCTGGTTGTAATATATATAATTAATCCAGTCTACATTTTTATTAATGGTAATAATTGTCGCACTGTCACTTACTGTCCTAATTGGACTTTTACCCCTGCAGACACAACTGGTCATGGGCATCATCTTCCCCAAACCTAAAGACACCCGGGTAACATAACCTCCGGGCTCTCATTGCTGCCATGTACTTCTTACATATGAGTGACAACAACCAGTGACCTTCACCTCACACCACCACATAAAACTCCTCAGATTGTAATTTGCAGTGCCGCGGCATATTTACACACATTATAATTATAAACCTCAGACAATATAAACAATAGGGCCTCAACTAATAATATAATGCTATCACCAATCTCATGCTATCACCCTCAGGTTTTGGGTCCCATCAGTTCATTGCAAGTCCTGTATATCATCGTCCTCTTCTTCTTCTGTCTTCTGTCGAGTCAGACTGCACATTGGTGTCCAGTGGGGGATTTATTACTATCCTCCACCTGGTCACTTACTTATTAAAACACTTAATACTGCTGACGGATTCACTCAGGTCTTTGGTCTTTAGTTCACTTTGCTGATGTCATCAGGACTTGGTTTGGTCCTTCTCATCTTTCAGACACCGTCTCTTTTAGTATACGTCACCGGGCTGTACATAGCACCTCATGCTGTGAGCCTGGGGTGAGATCCCACGTAGATGCAGTAGTGGAGTTTTATTGTGACTACCGCAAACCCTCCGCATCTGTCCTCTTCCTCCGGTAAGTTACTTGTCTGGGCGGCTGCTTAGAATTGTGACACTGCCGTCAGTTCATAAAAAACGCGTTGTACTGGCTCAGGCTGCACCTGCCGCATCTCAGTGATGAAGTTCATCATATTAAAAGTCTTCTAATTCATGTTGATTGGCACTTGCCGGGGACCCAAACCTTGTCAATTGTTAAAATAAATGCTAATCTGGTGATAACATCATCCGCATACACTATAAACGTTGTTCTAAGTACATACAATAATAATGACAGGCCCTTAAACGACATCAAACACCTTTATATAAGAAAAACGTCTCTGTTCCACTGGACAGGGCACCTAGAAGATGTGTAATTACTGGGTACATTGTATTTGCACTTGGTGTCACACTTTCCAGCAGGATTTGTACCTTGATCTCAGCCGATTACCTGGAACAGCTCCTTTTCACAGAAATATACACAGATTCCATATGTTTATCTGACAAGTGTCTCAAGCCAATTTTTCTCCCCCTACTTGTTTTACCTAGGAAGGCCCTCTCAAGGTCGGTTCTCTTTGTGGGAGGCGGGTGTCATGATAAGGTTGGCACCGGTCTGCCAGGACTGTTCTGTAGGCAAATCAAACAGCTTTAACAGAATTTAGCAGCATCAGCTGTAAAACCTGGGACATACCAATTAGATCTTACCACATCGATCCTTGCAGTCTTGGGGCATATGTGAGGTCACACCATCAATGCAAGTGCCATCAAGAGTGCCTTGGGTGCTACCAGTTTACCTTCCTTTATCCGTCCACATTCTGTTAGAATCTGGTTCTCACACCTTTCGCTCCCAGTTGGACACTTCCTGTGGAGAACAAGCTTTTCATCGCATAATCAGTAATTGATCTTAATCAGATAATTGAGTTGAAGAAAAACATTAACAATTACATATTTATGTTAAACGTTCACACTGGGCAGTAACTAAAACTGATACATACAAACTGATCCTTCTTCTCTTTATATATATCTATACATACACATATACACTGCACAGAATTCTCTGCTCTAAAATTTTCCTTTCACAACAAATATACTTTAAAATGGGAATCTACTTGCAGTGAGAAGTTCTCATTTACACAAACATAATACTGACACCTCCAATAGTCCAATGCTAAGGCTGATCCAGAACTTCATATAAAACTTAACCTCAGTATTTAATATTCCCACAACACTTTTTGAATATCATTTTTAAACAAACTAACTTTGGAACAACATCTGGAGAACTGCTGACATCTTATCATTGTACAAACACCAGTTCAATACTTGGGATAACACTGTTCTCCTGTCACTACACACAAGTTCTGCAGTGGGGAAGATACTGGCCAGGCTTCAGGCCCCCCTGAGAACAGGTCTACACACACGAGCACCTTTTCATACACTTCTACCTCGGGTAGTTGTATGTTCTGCAGGCGCTGGGACGGGTAATCTGGCCGGGCTGCACTTTTCACAGGTACCTTTGCTGTTTTACCTATGTCATGCCGTGCGCACATCATACAGACTGCTACAAACCTAGTGGTGGCATTATTGTATTCAGGGACAAGCCAATTTACTGATGCCTGGCTGCACACAGTCTTGTTGTCAGTTCTGTCTTCTCTTACTCTCTCAATTGGCTTACCCGATGATCCAATAAAGTTCCTACTACCAATGGGCCCATAATTGTGGGTGATGCCAAAAGCGTACCTAGAGTCAGTGTAAATGTTGGCCGGGCTTACCTTTCGCCAGGTTACAAGCCTCAGCGAACACCTCCTGCTCCGCTCCTTGAGATGAATGAGAAGGTGAGAGTGGTTTCTGGATAATTTACCTGGTGCCTCGTATCCTGTCTTGTACATACTGTATATGATGAAGTATTTCTACATTACACATTTACATTAAAAACCCATGTCACATATAGATAGAACATTTAAAAGGGATGGCGTCTTCATTCTCAAAAATAAAAACAAATATTATACACTTCTCCACACTCATCTGATAATCCAGAACACTTTGAGAATCTCACTTTTATCAGGTTCTGTAAATACTTAATTAATACAAAAACAAGTAAAAATTACTAAAATCTTTACATAAAATTAACAATGTTCAGATAATTTTCACCTCCTTCCCTACTAAATCTGTAAAGTCTCATCTGTGAGTGACCTCGGCCTCTTGTGTAAATTTGCTTGAGGGGGATGGTCTCTTACACATTTTGTAGATCTCCTGGAACCAAATTCATTAATTCAAAACCAACCAAAATTGTACCTGATCAGTCCCTTCACCATTCCCCCCTTTTTGGACTCTGCGAAAGTAATGTAGCAGGGTTCAAAACTACATGTCAACATAATAAGGTTGGGCACTCTATCTGGGGGGCACTAGTTTAACCCCCTGTAATACACAACAGCCTGGAACAAAAATTACTTTCTCCTGGCAAAAATACATTTTATCTTTAAAATGACTTGCAACCATTTACCTGTAAAACATCTCACATTTTCCAAAATAACATTTAGGCAGCACTATAGCACGCGCCTCATGTGTGAAAACAAAAACAAAACAATTGTAATTAGCTATTCAATAAAACAGAAAATAATATATCTGGTAATATTAATTACTGCAAAACAATAAACTGTATATAAAAATAGGGAACAGTGGGGGCACATACATTTTCAAGACCCCATGTCTCACAATATCTGTAGTTTAATTCATTTGAATTAACATCAAAACACAATAAATCTTATCACATCATAACACATAAATATGCAGCGTAACTTTTATCTTTTTGCAGACATATCCAGCGGTCTGTAATATTTTTCTCGCTGAGTGAAGTTATGGACAACAGTGCATGCGCAAAGATAAGAAACTTTTCTTTACACAGAAAAAAAAGAAACTGATTTTAACCCCATACACAAAACACTAAGAATTTTTTTTTAGACATTACTGCTGTTAAAAATAAGAGCATACAATATAGATCTAAAATCAGTGCAACATTGTAATCACTTGTCTCATCAGTCCATGCTCTATATACAAGCTTACACCAGTCTGCTTCTCAGACTTCACACTGCACGCAGCCCCCCTTCCCCCACACAATCGATATCACTCATCGCATTCTACAGGAGGGGGTCACGCACTCACTCCTCACAGCTTCTGTTCTCACAATCTTAACAATTTCAATGCCGGCAAAACAACGTACGTATCTGCAATCATTCATCACACTATTGTATAGGAATTATCTATGTTCAAAACATCAAACACATAATCTGTAACAGTGTCCAATCTGTCGGCCACTATCTCTATATTATGATGACGTGTCTTTTCACCAGTGCACAGCATCCTGCACCCCTGGGACGGAATCTAGAATAGAAGAAAACACTGCAGCATGTCTTACTGTCAGCTCTTTACTGAGGGAGATGACAAAATTAAGGCTGGGTTCACACACCCTATTTATGGACGTAATTCGGGCGTTTTAACCTCGAATTACATCCGAAAATACGGCTCCAATGCGCCGGCAAATATCTGCCCATTCATTTGAATGGGTTTTACGATGTTCTGTGCCGACGGTCATTTTTTTTATGCGCCGCTGTCAAAGGACGGCGCGTAAAAAAGACGCCCACGTCAAAGAAACGCCTGTCACTTCTTGGGACGTAATTGGAGCCGTTTTCCATTGGCACCATAGAAAAACAGCTCCAATTACGTCCGTAATGGACACAGCGAAAAACGCTGGCAACATGCCATTGCGTCTAAAATTCAGGAGCTGTTTTCTCCTGAAAACAGCTCCGTGATTTTAGCCGTAATGGACACTGCCGTGCGAACATACCCTAACAAGGCTATCATTTCATACTGATTTGATTGGGCCGGACGTGACCTCATCAGGGGGTGGGGGGCAGCCTCTCCCACAGGAAGCACATTGCTCAACTGTGAGGGGGGTTTTGCTGCCCACAAGGAGGACACACCCAACATGAGGGACTGCCGACCATTACAGGGCGGCTGGTCCTGTGGTTTCTAATACATATAACATACAATGCTGTTCTTATTACCAACTTCCCTTCGCTTCACCAAATCATACGAATAGGATCGTCCGGGTACGGGTGATCCCGATGATTCGAATATGGACCGTAAACCATTCATTCTAACCGTCTATATTCTTCACGTAATTTATATAACAACTTTTGGCCTGCAACCCTCTGGTCTGGCCAATACATTACCCATGACTTATCAGTGTTTACACCCCGCATGCGCCTGTCCCACGACTTATCAGTGTTTCATACACACCCCGCGTGCGCCTTATCACACGACTTATCAGTGTGTTACACCCCGCGTGCACCTGTCCCACGACTTATCACACGACTTATCATACAATTTATCGTGCCCGCATGCCCGCGTATAAGACAGGTTATATTTTCTATCTAGTCCCTAATTACACAGAGGATGGTTAGTCGGGCGTGACTAATTTTTTACAGGTACGTGACCACACAGCGGGGATGTCGTTCCTGTCGCCTGAGCTAATCCAGGCAATCGACAAGGGTTCTATAGACCACCACAAGACCGTCCACTAACACAGATAAGACGAAGATTTATAAAATCAACTGACTTACCATGTTATTGTGGAGGTGATCAGGCTCCTTCAGTGGGCAGACCTGGGTCGTCTGTTTCACCCTGTGATTGTCGGTTGACCGGATTCCGAGATCCCCTCGAGAGCAGCCCCACGTTGGGCGCCAATTGTCAGGGTTAAACTTCCTTTTCCTTGTTATTTCACACCGCATAGCCACCTCTGTAAATTGGAAACTGAGGGCATGCATGGAAGAATTATACCAAGCAGACAAATGTTGGTACACATCCTCCCTCAGCGAACTAGGAGGTAAGAACTAAACTTTTATTGAACAAAGAGTTACAAAAAATGTAAGGATAATATTTTTGCAAACAATATACATGGTAATGATCCCTGACAGTACTATGTTTGTTAGGGATCTGCCAGGTACTACGTCTAGGTATACTCCTGGGATTAATCAATCCGCACCTGAGGCCAGACCTGTTCGACTGACACCATCTCCCACCAACCAGGGTGGCAGGCTCAGGAGTGGGAGAGCCTTTCGCGGCCTGGTCAGTCGGAGTTAGCTCCACCCCCTGTCCTTTATTACCTGCCATGTTCTCTTCCTCAGTGCTTGTAATTCTTCTGGATTCCTGGCCTCACTGCTGCTTGCTCCAGCCTGGTTCTACCGTGCTTCTGCCTTGCTGCAGTTCCGCTTAACCTGCTTTGCTTTGCCCCTGGCTTGCTTCCGTCTCCGTGCTCTCTTTGGTATACTCCACTTCATCCTGGTTCTGACTACTCATTCACCGCTCCGTTTCCTCGCGACGTTCCGTGGCTACTGCCCCTTCCCTTGCGTGTTCCCTGTTTGTTCTCCCGTGCACTTAGACAGCGTAGGGACCGCCGCCCAGTTGTACCCCGTCGCCTAGGGCGGGTCGTTGCAAGTAGGCAGGGACAGGGCGGTGGGTAGATTAGGGCTCACTTTCCCTTCACCTCCTTCCTGCCATTACATAATTACAAGCCCTTACCTAGTCTACCATTTCTCCTACGCTGACGCTATCATGGACCCCCTTGAGACCCTGACCCAGCAGATGCAGGGCCTCTCCCTACAGGTCCAGGCCCTGGCCCAGAGGGTCAACCAGGGTGACGCTGCTTTAGTAGTACCCCTCACCTCACCTCTAGAACCCGACCTCAAGTTACCTGACCGGTTCTCAGGGGACCGTAAGACGTTTCTCTCCTTCCGGGAGAGTTGCAGACTGTATTTCCGCCTAAAACCCCACTCCTCAGGTTTGCGACTCCAGGACTCCAGGAAGGGCCCCAAGAGTGGGCCTTCTCCTTGGCTCCTGACGCCCCTGAACTTTCCTCTGTTGATCGTTTTTTCTCTGCCCTCGGACTCATTTACGACGAGACTGACAGGACTGCTTTAGCCGAGAGCCAGCTGGTGACCTTACGTCAGGGTAGGAGACCGGTTGAGGAATACTGTTCTGATTTTAGAAAGTGGTGCGTAGCTTCTCGGTGGAACGATCCGGCCCTAAGGTGCCAGTTTAGGTTAGGATTATCTGACGCCCTGAAGGATCTGCTGGTTAGCTACCCCTCTTCTGACTCCCTTGACCAGGTTATGGCCCTAGCAGTACGACTTGACCGACGTCTAAGGGAACGTCAGCTTGAACGCTTCAATGTGCTCCCCTCTGACTTTTCTGCGATCCCCCCCCGAGGTCCCGTCTCCTCGCCCCTCCACGGAGGACTCGGAGGTACCTATGCAACTCGGGGCCTCCATGTCCCCTCGACAACGTAGGGAGTTTCGCAGAATGAATGGTCTCTGCTTCTACTGTGGGGACGACAAGCATCTACTGAACACCTGTCCCAGGCGCAAGAATAAGAAGCCGGAAAACTTCCGCGCCTAAGTGATCATCGGGGAGGTCACGTGGGCGCACAGGTATTTCCCGTTAATGTGAAAAGCAATAAAATTTTGCTTCCCTTTCAGGTCTCGTTTGCTGGCCGGTCTGCCACGGGCAGTGCTTTCGTGGATTCTTACTCATCTGCTAATATCATGTCTGTGGAATTTGCTATGTCTCTAAAGATGCCTTTTATTGATTTACCTTATCCTATCCCTGTAGTAGGTATCGACTCAACTCCCCTTGCTAATGGTTATTTTACTCAGCATACTCCTGTTTTTGAACTCCTGGTTGGCTCCATGCATTTGGAGCAGTGCTCTGTACTGGTGATGCAGGGATTATCGTCTGATCTGGTATTAGGTCTTCCCTGGTTGCAGTTGCATAATCCCACGTTTGATTGGAATACTGGGGATCTCACCAAATGGGGTAATGAATGTCTTATGTCATGTCTTTCTGTTAACTCTATTTCTCCCCGAGAGGAGGTAAACACGCTTCCTGAGTTTGTTCAGGACTTCACCGATGTGTTTTCTAAGGAGGCCTCCGATGTGTTGCCCCCCCATAGAGATTACGATTGCGCCATTGATTTGGTGCCTGGTGCCAAGCTTCCTAAGGGTAGGGCTATTTAATCTTTCATGTCCTGAACGTGAAGCTATGAGGGTGTATATCCAAGAATGCCTGGCCAAGGGTTTCATTCGCCCCTCGACTTCTCCTGTAGGTGCTGGCTTCTTCTTCGTGGGGAAGAAGGATGGTGGTCTTAGGCCGTGCATTGATTATCGTAACCTGAATAAGGTCACCGTAAGGAACCAGTACCCACTTCCTTTGATCCCGGATCTTTTTAATCAGGTTCAGGGAGCCCAATGGTTTTCTAAGTTCGATCTAAGGGGGGCATATAACCTTATCCGCATCAAAGAGGGAGATGAGTGGAAAACTGTGTTCAACACACCCGAGGGTAATTTCGAATACCTGGTCATGCCCTTTGGGTTGTGTAATGCCCCTGCTGTCTTCCAGAATTTTATTAATGAAATCCTGAGAGATTACCTGGGTAAATTTCTTATTGTGTACCTTGATGACATACTGGTGTTTTCCAAGGACTGGTCCTCCCACGTGGAGCATGTCAGGAAGGTGCTCCAGGTCCTTCGGGAGAATAATCTGTTTGCTAAGACTGAAAAATGTGTCTTTGGGGTACAGGAGATACCATTTTTAGGGCAAATCCTCACTCCTCATGAATTCCGCATGGACCCTGCCAAGGTTCAGGCTGTGGCGGAATGGGTCCAACCTGCCTCCCTTAAGGCGTTACAGTGTTTTTTAGGGTTCGCCAACTATTACAGGAGATTTATTGCCAACTTCTCGGTCGTCGCTAAGCCTCTTACGGACCTTACTCGCAAGGGTGCTGATGTCCTCCATTGGCCCCTTTAGGCCGTCCAGGCCTTTGAGACCCTCAAGAAGTGCTTTATCTCGTCCCCCGTGCTGATTCAGCCCAACCAAGAGGAGCCATTTATTGTGGAGGTTGACGCATCCGAGGTGGGAGTGGGGGCTGTCTTGTCCCAGGGTACCAGCTCCCTCACCCATCTCCGCCCCTGTGCTTACTTCTCTAGGAAGTTTTCGCCCACGGAGAGTAACTATGATATTGGCAACCGCGAACTTCTAGCCATTAAATGGGCTTTTGAAGAGTGGCGGCACTTCCTGGAGGGGGCCAGACACCAGGTAACGGTCCTTACGGATCACAAGAATCTGGTTTTCCTAGAATCGGCCCGGAGGCTTAATCCTAGACAAGCTCGGTGGGCACTATTCTTTACCAGATTTAATTTCTTGGTTACCTATAGGGCTGGGTCCAAGAATATTAAGGCTGATGCTCTGTCACGTAGTTTCATGGCCAATCCTCCTTCCGAGAAGGATCCTGCTTGTATTTTACCCCCTGGTATAATCGTTTCTGCCACGGATTCTGATTTAGCTTCTGATATCGCGGCTGATCAGGGTGCAGCTCCCGGGAACGTCCCTGGGGACAAACTGTTTGTTCCCCTGCAATACCGGCTAAGGGTACTCAGGGAAAACCATGACTCCGCTCTATCTGGTCATCCTGGCATCTTGGGCACCAAACACCTCATTACCAGAAACTATTGGTGGCCTGGGTTGCCTAAAGACGTTAGGGCTTACGTCGCCGCTTGTGAGGTTTGCGCTAGGTCCAAAACCCCTAGGTTCTGACCTGCGGGCCTACTACGTTCCTTGCCCATTCGCCGGAGACCTTGGACCCATATCTCCATGGATTTTATCACCGATTTGCCTCCATCTCAGGGCAAGTCGGTGGTGTGGGTGGTAGTCGACCGCTTCAGCAAGATGTGCCACTTTGTGCCCCTTAAGAAGCTACCTAATGCCAAGACGTTAGCTTGTTTGTGAAACACATCCTGCGTCTCCATGGGGCCCCAGTCAATATCGTTTCTGACAGAGGGGTACAATTTGTTTCCTTATTTTGAAGAGCTTTTTGTAAAAAGTTGGAGATTGATCTGTCCTTCTCCTCCGCCTTCCATCCCGAAACTAATGGCCAAACGGAAAGGACTAACCAATCCCTGGAACAATATTTAAGGTGTTTCATCTCTGACTGTCAATTCGATTGGGTCTCATTCCTTCCCCTTGCTGAATTTTCCCTGAATAACCGGGTCAGTAACTCGTCAGGGGTCTCCCCGTTTTTCTGTAATTTCGGGTTTAACCCAAGGTTCTCCTCCGTTTCCCCTGGTTGTTCCAATAATCCTGAGGTAGAGGATGTTCATCGGGAACTGTGCACTGTCTGGGCCCAGGTTCAGAAGAACCTAGAGGCGTCCCAGAGCGCACAAAAGATTCAGGCGGATAGTAGACGTTCTGCTAACCCCCGGTTTGTCGTCTGGGATTTGGTCTGGTTGTCGTCCAGGAACTTGCGCCTTAAGGTCCCGTCCAGGAAGTTTGCTCCCCGATTTATTGGACCTTATAAGATCATTGAAGTCCTCAACCCTGTATCCTTCCGTCTGGAGCTGCCCCCATCCTTTCGCATACATGACGTCTTCCATGCCTCCCTCCTTAAACGCTGCTTCCCGTCCTGGTCCCCCTCGAGGATACCTCCTGTTCCCGTTCTCACCCCTGAGGGGGTGGAATTCGAGGTGGCCAAGATTATGGACAGTAGGATGGTCCAGGGCTCCCTCCAGTACCTGGTCCATTGGAGAGGATACGGGCCGGAGGAGAGGACTTGGGTACCTGCCCGTGATGTTCACGCTGGGGTATTGATCAGGAGGTTCCACCTTCTCTTCCCTACTAAACCGGGTCCTCTTAGTAAGGGTCCGGTGGCCCCTCATAAAAGGGGGAGTACTTTTAGGGATCTGCCAGGTACTACGTCTAGGTATACTCCTGGGATTAATCAATCCGCACCTGAGGCCAGACCTGTTCGACTGACACCATCTCCCACCAACCAGGGTGGCAGGCTCAGGAGTGGGAGAGCCTATCGCGGCCTGGTCAGTCGGAGTTAGCTCCGCCCCCTGTCCTTTATTACCTTCCGTGTTCTCTTCCTCAGTGCTTGTAATTCTTCTGGATTCCTGGCCTCACTGCTGCTTGCTCCAGCCTGGTTCTGCCGTGCTTCTGCCTTGCTGCAGTTCCGCTTAACCTGCTTTGCTTTGCCCCTGGCTTGCTTCCGTCTCCGTGCTCTCTTTGGTATACTCCACTTCATCCTGGTCCTGACTACTCATTCACCGCTCCGTTTCCTCGCGGCGTTCCGTGGCTACTGCCCCTTCCCTTGCGTGTTCCCTGTTTGTTCTCCCGTGCACTTAGACAGCGTAGGGACCGCCGCCCAGTTGTACCCCGTCGCCTAGGGCGGGTCGTTGCAAGTAGGCAGGGACAGGGCGGTGGGTAGATTAGGGCTCACTTTCCCTTCACCTCCTTCCTGCCATTACAATGTTCTTTTAAAAAAGGGCTAGATGTTTATGTAATGACAAATGACATTGAGGGTTATAACTAATCTAGCAATGAAAGACGTGTAATGGATTACGGTCCCATGCACACGAGGATTTTTACTGTCCGCAAATATGTATCCGTCAGCTACGAATACGGATAATTATGGATGAAAACTACGGTAGTGTGCATGGAGCACTTGATGGACCTGTGTCTTTTTTGAACTATGTAAGATTAAAAAAAAAAGGTGACGTCCCCATTTTACGAGCTGATTTTTCCCATTGAAGTCTTTCCAATTAATGCTTAAAAAACACTCCAAAAGTTAGCCTCAAAATACACTTCAAATACACTAGTAAAAATGAAAAGACTGTAAATCAGCTAGTAAAATACAGTATGTAACTGCATAACTTCACTTTGAGAACGAACCCATGTCACTGTCTTTATTTTCCTTGTGCCAGATATTTCACTGTTTATTATCTCTATACTGTGACATTACTGTGTTTATTATCCTTGTTGTAATGACAGGGGGTAGGGAAATGGACAAGTGAGCCCTAATCTACCCGCCACTCTGTCCCTGCCTACTTGCAACGACCCGCCCTAAGCGACGGGGTACAACTAGGCGGCGGTCCCTACGCTCAGTAAGTGCACGAGACAAACAGACAAGGGTACACAAAGCTAAGGGAAATGGGGCAGTTGCCCACTGCTACACCGTGAGCAACAAGAGTGGTGAACGAGCCGAGTCAAACAAGGAGTGAACGAGGTACCAAACGCAGAGCAGGAGAGTAGTCAGTAAGCCAGGGTCAGTATGGAGCAGGATCAAATAGTAGAAGCTGTAGCTGGGCCAGGAAACCACACGAGAAGAATCACAAGCAAAGGAGGAACAGGAAAGGCAGGTATAAATAGACAGAGGGCGGGAGCTAGCTAGTCTGGCCAGGCTGCGATAGGCTCTCCCACTCCTAAGCCTGCCATCCTGAGTGGTGGAAGATGGAGTCAGTCTCAGAGACATAGACTCAGGTACAGACTGATTACCTATGGGCGTATACGTCCGGCGCCATTTTCCTGTGGACCGGAAGTCGCGGCCGGACAGTAATATTACTACTTCCGGTCGCGGCTTCCGGATTTGTGCACTTGGACCAGCGGCAGCAAACGGAGCGGACGGGCCGGAGGGAGCCGCGGCGGCAGGAGCAGGTAAGAGATTTCAATGTATGTTCGTGTTTGTGTGTGTTTACTACTGTATGTAAACCTACTACGCTGTGTGTTAGCTCAAAAAATGGCGACACACAGTGTAGGAGGTTACACCGTTCAAACCCCTCGTTTATCCCGGCACTAGCCAGGATAAAGGAGGGGGGGATGCTGAGAGCTCACTAGAGCGAGGGCTTTTAACCCAATTTTGCAATGCTGCAATTTTGGGAAATAGCTCCATCTAGTGACCAAAAATGGGTAGTATTATAAATTAGAAATAATTTATAATATTTCCTGACTCGTGAAAAAAATAAAAAAAATTTGAACAATGTTTAATCACCCACACACTAAATGTTTAATTAAAAAAAAACAAACATGTTTTTCTGGCAACACCATGCCTTTAAGTCTGACTTTTCATTGGGGTACAAACTGTATTCTGCAGATGATTTGCACCTAAATGGAAGGGGGTCCGCTGTGCTGGGGGAGAGAATTCTATTCTGGGGTGGCGGAGTATTTAAACTAGGGCTGAGGAGGGAGCTCAATGTAAAAAATAAAGGGGTAGTTAGGTTAGAGAGGGGTCAGACTATATTGGTGGGGGGAGAAACAGACTGTGGGGAGAGGACTAGACAACAGGATGAGGAGATCAAAACAGCAATGAAAATGAAATGCCCAAATAATGTCAAATAATCACATTTCTGATACTGAAAGTGAAACATTTAAAGGCAAGTTAAAGTGTATGTTCACAAATGCCAGAAGTCTAGAAAGCAAAATGGGGGAGCTGGAAGCCTTGGTACTGGAGGAACATATAGATATAGTTGGTGTTGCTGAAACATGGCTAGACTCTTCACATGACTGGCTGTAAATCTACAGGGTTTTACACTGTTTTGGAAAGACAGGACAAATAGGAAAGGCGGTGGTGTATGTCTGTATGTGAGAAATTATATGAAGGTGAGTGTGAAAGAGACAATAGTGGGTGAAGATTGTGAGGAGGTTGAAACCTTGTGGGTGGAATTACAAAGAGAGGTAAACATTGAAAAAATTACTTTTCGTATAATCTATAGACTCCCCAATATAACTGAGGAGATGGAAGCTATATATACAGATGGAGCGGGCAGCACAGGCGGGTACTGTAGTGAAAATGGGAGATTTTAATTACCGGGATATTAATTGGTGTCAGGGTTCGACTTCAACTGCAAAGGGGAGATATTTCTTCAACCTGGAAATTTTTATGGGCCAGTTTGTGGAAGACCCAACTAGAGGTGAAGCTCTGTTGAATCTGGTCATTTCTAATAATGCAGAGCTTGTTGGGAATGTCAATGTTCGTAAAAACCTCAGTAACAGTGATCACAATATAGTTATATTTTACATATACTGTAAAAAAAAAAAAAAAACACAGGCTGGGAGGGCAAAAACACTTAATTTTAAGAAAGCCAATTTCCCCAGGATGAGGGCTGCAATTCAGGATATGGACTGGGAAGAAATAATGTCAAATAATGGTACAAATGGCAAATGGGAGATTGTAAAAATCTACTTTGGGTAATTATAGTGCAAAATTTATTCTTATAGGTAACAAGTTTAAACGACTAAAATTAAACCCCACATAGCTTACACCTTCTGTAAAAAGGGCAATATATGACAAAAAATGGGCATTTGAAAAATACAAATCTGAGGGTACAGCGGTAGCCTTTGTAAATTATAAAGAGCTTAATAAAATTTGTAAAAAGGTAATAAAATCAGCAAAAATACAAAATAAAAGGCAGATGACCAAGGATAGTGAAACAAATCTACAAAAATTCTTCAAGTATATAAATGCAAAAAAGCCAAGGTCTGAACATGTAGGACCCCTAGATAGTGGTAATGGCGAGTTGGTCACAGGGGATCAAGAGAAGGCAGAGTTACTAAATGGGTTCTTCAGCTCTGCACATACAACACAAGAAAGAGCAGCGGATGTAGCCGCTGCCAGTATTGTTAATATATCAGTTGATATACTGAATTGGATGAATGTAGATATGGTCCAAGCTAAATTAAATAAACTAAATGTACACAAGGCCCCGGGACCAGATGGGTTACTCCCTAGAGTTCTTAAAGAGCTTAGTTCAGTTATTTCTGTCCCCCTCTTCATAATATTTAGAGATTCTCTAGTGATTGGTGCCTATTTTCAAAAATGTCTCTAGGTCTTCCCCGGGTAATTCTAGACCAGTAAGCTTAACATCCATCGTGGGGAAAATGTTTGAGGGGCTATTGAGGGACTATACACAGGATTATGTGACAATAAATAGTATTATGTGACAGCCAGCACGGTTTTGCTAAGGACAGAAGCTGTCAAACCAGCTTGATTTGTTTTTATGATGAGGTGAGCAGAAGCCTAGACAGCGGGGCCGCTGTGGATATAGTGTTTTTGGACTTTGCAAAGGCATTGTCCCTCATAGATGTCTAATGGGTAAATTAAGGACTATAGGTTTAGAAAGTATCGTTTTTAATTGGATTGAGAATTGGCTCAATGATTCCTACTCTGAATGGTCCCCGGTTATAAGTGGTGTACCCCAGGGTTCAGTGCTGGGACCACGATTATTCAACTTATTTATTAATGACCGAGGATAGGATTAATAGCACTATTTCTATTTTTGCAGATGACACAAAACTATGTAGTAATGTTCAGCCTATGGAAGATGTTCGTGAATTGCAAGTGGATTTAAACAAACTAAGTGTTTGGGCGTCCACTTGGCAAATTAAGTTTAATGTAGATAAATGTAAAGTTATGCACCTGGGTACGAACAACCTGCATGCATCATATGTCCTAGGGGGAGCTACACTGGGGGAGTCACTTGTTGAGAAGGATCTGGGTGTACTTGTAAATCATAAACGAAATAACAGCATGCAGTGTCTATCAGCTGCTCCAAAGGCCAGCAAGATATTGTCGTGTATTAAAAGAGGCATGGACTCACGGGATAGGGATGTAATATTACCACTTTACAAAGAATTTGTGCGGCCACATCTGGAATATGCAGTTCTGGGCTCCAGTTCATAGAAAGGATGCCCTGGAGTTAGAAAAAATACAAAGAAGAGCAACGAAGCTAATAAGTGCCATGGAGAATCTAAGTTATGAGGAAAGATTAAAAGAATTAAACCTATTTAGCCTTGAAAAAAGACGACTAAGGGGGGACATGATTAAAGGACCAGTGTCACGAAAAAAAATGTTTATATCAATTTGCTTTTAGTGTTTTATTAAAAAAAAAAATATTTATTTGTGTTTGTGTTTTACTTTTTTTATTTTTTTCACTTTTTCTTGTCCATGGGGGCTGCCATTTTTTTTTCCATCTCTGTATGTGTCGATTAAAGACACATACAGACATGGAATACGGCACACACAGTCCCATAGTGAATGCGAATCTGGCCCGTTCCATCCACTATGCTGTACGCCGTCTGTGTGGGAACGGCGCATGCGCCGCTCCCACACAGTCCAAATTGAACTGTGCGACGTCCGGCGCCATTTTCTTGTGGACCGGAAGTCGCGGCCGGACAGTAAGATTGCTACTTCCGGTCGCGGCTTCCGGACTTGTGCACTTGGAGCGGAGGGAGCAGATCGGAGCGGACGGACCGGAGGGAGCGGCGGCGGCAGGAGCAGGTAAGTTAGGTCTATGTATGTACGTGTTTTACTGTGTGTTTACTACTGTATGTTAACCTACTACACTGTGTGTTAGCTCAAAAAATGGCGACACATAGTGTAGGAGGTTTGACCGTTCAATCCACTCGTTTCTCCCGGCACTAGCCAGGATAAAGGAGGGGGGATTCTAGAGCGAGCGAGTTTTCTCAAATTTTGCAGCATAAAGCAATGTGGTTGCTTTACCATATGCAATGCTGCAATTTTGGGAATTGCTCCATGTAGTGACCAGCGCTGGGAAATGTTATAAATTAGAATCTAATTTATAATATTTCCTGCCTCGTGAAAAAATTAAAAAAATTAGAACAATGTTTAATCACCTATACACTAACTGTTTAACTAAAAAAAATATATATATATTTTTCTAGCGACACATTCCCTTTAACTTATATAAATATATTAATGGCACATACAAAAAATATGGTGAAATCCTGTTCCATGTAAAACCCCCTCAAAACAAGGGGGCACTCCCTCTGTCTGGAAAAAAAAAAGGTTGAACCTGTAGAGGTGACAAGCCTTCTTTACTGTGAGAAGTGTGAATCTATGTAATAGTCTACCGCAGGAGCTGGTCACAGCAGGGACAGTAGATGGCTTTAAAAAAGGCTTAGATATTTTCCTAGAACAAAAAAATATAAGCTCTTATTTGTAGAAATTTTTTACTTCCCTTTTCCCATCCCGTGGTTGAACTTGATGGACATGTGTCTTTTTACAACCGTACGAACTATGTAACTGTGTTTACTACCCATGTCATATAATTGTGTTTACAGGGGCGTAGCTAAAGGTTCATGGGCCCTGGTGCAAGAATTCAGCTTGGGCCCCCCTACCCCTAACCAACATCAACAGACCCCTGCGCACGCCTATGCCCAGCTGCCCTGCCTGACAGACCCCATGAATGCCTCCACAGTAGGATGCTCCCCATAGCTGACCCCACAGTACAATGCTCCATAGCTGCCCCCACACAGTATAATTCCCCTCATAGCTGCCCAATACAGTATAATCCCCCATATAGTATAATGGCCCCCCATAAATGCCCCCATAAAGAATAATGCCCCCACAACTACCCCCACAACAGTATACTGTCCCCACAGTATAATGCCCCCCTTAGCTGTCTCACACAGTATAATGCCCCCTGTAAAGGGAAGCGACCCCCCCTTTAATGGAGGTGGAGGGGGGTCTGTATATATATATATATATATATATATATATATATATATATACAGTATATATACATATATATATGTATATATATATATATATATATATATATATGTGTGTGTGTATATATATACATATATATGTGTGTGTGGGTATGTCTTATTGTCCCATGAGCCAGGTCTGTAGAAACACAGGCCTAGCCATGGGAACATACTCATAACAGGACAGTGACAATTATTGACTGAGCCGGCTCATGAGTGCTCATGAGCCGGCCGGTGACGTCATATCACCACACCGACACATGTGAGCCGGGCGCGAGCAGCACTATTGTGCCTGCGCCTGGCTCAGGAGCGAGCATGCCGACGGGGACACATGTGAGCTGGGCGCAAGCGGCACTATTGTGCCTACGCCTGGCTCCGGAGCGAACGTGCCGGCGTTGGTTTAAATAGCCCTGCGTTGATACGTTCGCTCTCTGTTTCCTGCTCCCTGGCTCCACCAACGGACACCTCCTCTCCTGGTCTCCTCTTCCCTCCTGGTCTCCTCTGTTTCCTGCTCACCGCTCCACCGACGTCCTCCACTCCACCAACGATCCCCTGGACAACGAGCGCTAAGTATCTTCTCACCCTATACAATGAGCTAATACCTATACCTCCCGAGTAACCCTTTCCTGCAACCCCATTACCTGCACCCCTACCTGCACATTCCCATACCCCTGGTTCTCTAAGTAACCATTTCCTGCAACCCCCACGTTACCTGCACCCCTACCTACACATTCCCATACCCCTGGTTAACCCTTACATCCCTAGCAACCCTTCCCATCTGCAGTAACTCCTGAGTCCCTGTTAACCCTTGCTGTCCCTGTTAACCCCTGCTGCCCTAAGTAACCCTTGCTGTCCCTGGTAACCCTTGCTGCCCTAAGTAACCATTGAAGTAACCCTCGCTGTCCCTGAGTTAACCCTTGCTTACCAGCATATCCCCTGGTAACCCTTTTACCTAGTTAACCCTTAGTGTACAGGGATAGTTATTGCTAGGTGGGAGTGGAACAAAAACAGTGTATTTTATTGTAACCGTATTCATATGTATGTATAGGTAAGTGGGTGGTGGTATAACTTAGGATTGTAATACCATGTTTATACTGTACTACGTTTAGTGTGAGTATACTCAGTATATATTATTTTTGTTATATGTATTGGGGTATACTGATAGTATACGGTGATCAGTTACTGTGTTCTGTATTTGGTGTATTTTATATGTGTAAGTGTGATTATTGTTAGTAATAAATATTACCTTTTATTCACTATACAATTGTATTTACTGTACAGTCTTATTCCCTTGAGTAGCAGCAAAATAATTAGATCAACATTAGTATAAGGAAAAGGTAAGGGAACTAAGCATAACCCTAGTGACCCTGATTATAAAGGAGGTAGTAATAGTGGGTGACACGAGTAGGTGAACCCCGCCACTATCATACCAGCCCTTTAACACCCCCATAGCTGTCCCCACAGTATATAGCCACCCATAGCTACCCCATACAGTATAAAGCCCCCATACAGTATAATGCACCCCATACAAGATAATGCCCCCATACAATATTATGCCCCTCATAACTGCCCCATACACTATAATGTCCCATACAGTATAATGCCCCCCATAGCTGCCACATACAGTATAAGGCTTCCATACAGTATAAAGCCCCCCATAACTGTCCCATACAGTATAATGCCCCCATAGCTGTCCCATACAGTATAATGCCCCACACAGTATAATGCCCCCCATAGCTGCCACATACAGTATAATGCCCAAATACAGTATAAAGCCCCATAGCTGTCACATACAGTATAATACCCACACACAGTATAATGCCCTCCATACAGTATAATGTCCCTCTTAGCTGTCCTATACAGTATAATGCTCCCCATATAGTATAATGCTCCCTCAGCAGCTACCATATAAGCCCCCCTCCCTCCCATACCCAGTGGAATGCCCCCTCCCATACCCAGTAGAATGCCCCCCTCCCATACCCGCTAAACTGCCCCCATATGTATGTACCTAATTGAAAAACAATAACATAATTACATACCTGTCCCCGTTCCCATGATGGGTGGAGGATACTTCTCCTCCTCTGCACTGTGCTGTGAGAGACAGCGCGATGACGTCACTACATCGCACCTGTGTGCGCCGAGCCGATCGCGGCACAGTGAATGCTGGAGCAAGACTCCAGCATTGAACTGAACTGTATTTGTGTCCTGAGGAAGTATTTAAGGACTCACAGAGTCAATTGACAATAAAACAGTGATCAAGTAAAAAACACTATATACTGTATGTATACAAAATATTGCAAATAGTTCAATCTAAAATCACAGACATGAATAAAGGTGAAAATGTGCATATACATACAGTATAATAAGGGACTGGTACGGACAATAAGCAGTCCAAATGTCAATAATGGATTAACCATTGATAACTCACCCAGGTATGGATACTAAAAAAAAATCACATAATCTCATCTGTAGAAAGCGGATGGACATGCTCCTCATGTAGTTTTGGCGTCCCTGTATCCAAACTACGCATGTCTCACATGTGAATAGAGAGACATGTCTAATTAGTCAGTATATCCTGAAATCCCGCAAGATTACGCTCTGTGCTTCCCGCACATGCGCAGTCAGTCACTAACTGTCACGGCGGCCATCTTGGAAGATGGCATGGGGATAATCAAAGTGTAGACAGCTCGTTGTCCCTGATTGGCTGCTGAGCAACGATCAAGGAGACACACTAGAGGGTCAGTATTACTCTATAAAACCACAAGAGGAGGGGAATCCAAAGGGGGCAAGAACAATAGTAACAATGACAAATCCCACCACTACATTACGTGACTATAAGTCAACAGATGATGCATACAGTCCGATGTGAAAAACATCCAGATAGATGCAACAGTCGTAATATGGAGATATAATAATTTCTCAATGTATTAATGCATTAATATAATATTGTCCCCAAACACTTTTTTGTCAATTAATAACAATAGAATAGTGTAAATAAACTTCTCTCCAAAATACTGTCCCACTTCCTGGAAGCAAACGCATTAAATTGTAGGCGATATATTGAATATGCTCAATATGGACGGATATATCAGGGCACCAGAAGACAGAGGATTTAGTTTTGTTCTTGCCATCTTTGGATTCCCCTCCTCTTGTGGTTTTGTAGTGTAATACTGACCCTCTAGTGTGTCTCCTTGATCGTTGCTCAGCAGCCAATCAGGGACAATGAGCTGTCTACACTTTGATTATCCCCTTGACATCTTTCAAGATGGCCGCCGCGACAGTTAGTGACTGACTGTGCATGCGCGGGAAGCACAGAGCGTAATCTTGCGGGATTTCGGGATATACTGAATAATTAGACATGTCTCTCTATTCACATGTGAGACATGAGTAGTTTGGATACAGGGACGCCGAAACTACATGAGGAGCATGTTCATCCGCTTTCTACAAATTTTTATAGTATCCACACCTGGGTGAGTAATCAATGATTAATCCATTATTGACATTTGGACTGCTTATTGTCCGTACCAGTCCCTTATTATACTGTATGTATATGCACATTTCACCTTTATTCATGTCTGTGATTTTAGATTGAACTATTTGCAATATTTTGTATACATATATAGTGTTTTTTACTTGATCACTGTTTTATTGTCAATTGACTCTGTGAGTCCTTAAATACTTGTGTTCTGATGTGTTCACTATGCTTGAGAAAGGTCCTGGTGGACTGAAACGTTGTATGGGTGATTAAAGGCTGTTATATTTTTGGAAGTGCTGCCTCCTTGTCCATTCTTGTTTGCCTGATATTGAGGACCGTGGACCAGATTCTGTAGAGGCGTGCACACTTTTGGTAGTCCGGTGCTGTGGAAACTCTCTTTTTTGTGGTTCTGTTCAATGACATCACTCTGTGCATGTTCAGTGACATCACTCTGTGCATGTTCAGAGGCACAGTATATGTGATGTAGAGGTTGTAGTTGCAACTGGGAAATGTGCCTGATGTTCTTCATAAATGGATACCTGTACTATAAATTGAATGTAAAGTTGGGGGCCCTGTTACAGAATTTGCATTTGTGCCCAGAAGCTTCAAGTTACACCTCTGTTGGCATCTGTATATAAATATATATCTATCCCAGGCTCCCCAAGAAATCAGTGAATAGAGAGCTGATTTCTATTACAGCAAGGGTAGAATGATTATATTAGCACAGGCTCTTAAAACACCAGTGAGGAAAAGAAGATTAGCTAGGTGGTCCTGCCCGAAAAATAGAAGAACAGCCACCTGGGTGTTGCTCATAGGTTTTGCTAAAAGGATATCAAGAGGAAACACGGGGAGAAGAATATTAATAGGGATGTTGCTCTGGTCAGAATGATGAGACTGGTCAGACAAATGCTGAGCTACCTTGCCGTTATAATTGCTATAGATATATATAAATACATAGGCAGAGCACCAAGTAAGGAGTCATGCATATGGAAATAGCGGTCTGTTCCTAATCTTTGACTATGAACTGTATATGTTACCACATGTTAATACCCATGTCAAGCATATAAATATACATTCTGACGTTTTTCACGTCCACGGTGTAACCGTGTGGGACGCGTTGTCACGAATCCCCTATATACTAGAGTCTATGGAGGGATGCGTGACAAACAGTAAAATAGGACATGTTCTATTTTTTCACGGACCCTTCACACGCTCCGTTGAAACAACGGTCGTTTGAACGGCCCCATTGAAATACATGAGTCCTTGTGACGGCCGTTGTTTTAACTGCGGTCATACGAACGTGATACACTCTTGATGCACTAAGCCATATGTATACAACCTTTAAGACCTGATAAAGGATGCACTGTCTGAAAACTGAAAAGATAAATAGATGTCATATGATAAGTTGTGGTACCAAATATACTTGTGTTTTGCTGTCACGTTCTCAAATAACACACAATGAGTTGTTGTAGATTACCAACTCAACTCTGCTCCATCTGCATGATTCTATCTACCTATCTATCCTGGGCTGGCCTTAGGGGTGTGCGACCTGTGCCTTCGCACAGGGCGCATCACTCCAGCAGGTGGAAGGGGGAGCATGCGCTGGCTCCCTTCCCCTGCTTGTTCAGAAGCGCCCAGCTCCGGCGACTCAGCAGTCGCCTTTCCGCCCGGGCGCTTCTTTACTCAGTGCCATCTCTACCGCTGTAGCAGCCATAGCAGCTGCTAGCTGCGACACCGGGCATGAGGGCGGTGGTGCTGCTAGCAGCCACTGCGGCTGCTACATCGGTAGTGACGGCACTATAGCAGAGCAGGGAGGTATCTCTCTGATCTGCAATCTACTAGGGCCACTGTAGCTGCCTCAAGGAGCGGAATCCCCGCGTGGTCGGGGATTCCGCTCCTGGAGCGCTCCGCTTGATTTTTTTTTTGTCCATATATGGACAGTGACATCAGGGGAAACTCCTGAAGTGGAATCCCCATCCACAGCGTTGCAGATGCCGTGACCGGAGAGTCCACTCCAGAAGAAGCCAATGACGTCACTGTCCATAACTGGACACAGACGACAGGAGCTTCTCCTGGAGTGGAATCCCCGATCACAGCGTCTGCAATGCTGTGGTCGGAGATTCCACTACAGGAGTTTCCCCTGATGTCACTGTCCATATATGGGCAGAGAAATCAAGCGGAGAGCTCCAGGAGCAGAATCCCCGACCACACGGGGATTCCGCTCCTTCAGGGAGCTACAGTGGCGCTATCTACAGGAAGGGGGGTGCTATCTACAAGGGGACTGTGTGGCACTACCTACAGGGGGGCTGTGGGCTTTGTGGCACTACCTACAAGGGGGCTGTGGGCTGTGTGACACTACCAACAAGGGGTCTGTGTGGCACTACCTACCAGGGGGCTGTGTGGCATTCCCTTCCAGGTGGCAGTGTGGCACTCCCTACCAGGGAGCTGTGTGGCAATCCCTAAGAGGGGGCTGTGCGGCACTCTCTACAGGGGGCTGTGTGGCACTATCTACTGGGTGCTGTGTGGTGTTCTCTACAGGGGGCTGTGTTGCGCTACCTACAAGGGGCTGTGTGGCGCTATCTACAAGGGGGCTGTGTGGCGTTATCTACAAGGGGCCTGTGTGGCGCTATCTACAAGGGGGCTGTGTGGCACTATCTACAAGGGGGCTGTGTGGCGCTACCTACAAGGGGCTGTGTGGCGCTACCTACAAGGAGGCTGTGTGGCGCTACCTACAAGGAGGCTGTGTGGCGCTACCTACAAGGGGGCTGTGTGGTGCTACCTACAAGGGGCTGTGTGGCGCTACCTACAGGGGGAATATGTGAGTGGTGGGCTGATGGTCATTTTACTGTGAGTGGGGGGCTGGTGGTCATTTTACTGTGAGTGGCGGGCTGATGGTCATTTTACTGTGAGTGGGGGGATGATGGTCTTCAAGTGGTTACCACCTCTGACCTCCAATTGAAATTAGTAGGAGGCAGAAAATACTCGCGGCGCTCGTTTGGAGATTTTTTGCCTGCGTCTTTTGCATTAGCTTCAACGGCTTAAGAAACAACGCAAAAAAACAAGGTCAAACAACGCCGTCAATACAAAATCTGTTTCAAAATTCCTGAAGGAATTTTGAGACAGATTTTTTTTGCCTTACAAAAAACGTGTGTGAACATACCCTAAGAGTGTAGTGCTTATTTTTAGCCGTTTTCTTTTTTTCTCGAAACAATTTTTGGTAGGGGTGCCGTGAGGAAATTAAATTTTTCCAGTGCTGCCTCGAGTCCGAAAAGGTTGGAAAACTCTGTACTAGGCTACAGGATCGCGCTGGTCTACGCAAGGATCCTGCCGTGGAGCAGCTCAGTTTGTCGTGGGAACGGGGCCTAGGTGAGTACAATGTTTGTTTTTGTTTGGGGGCACTGTCTATAAGGGGGAGGTGGGGGACTGTATGTCACTGTCTACAAGGGGGAGGTTGGGGGCTGTATGGCGCGATCTACAAGGAGGAGGTGGGGGATTATGGCACTGTCTACAGGGAGGCTGTATGGCAAAATCTACAGGGGGGCACTATACTGTGTGGGGGCCACTGAGCTGACATTATACAGTGTAGGGGTACTACAGGGGGCATAATACTGTGGGCAGAATTAGAGGACAAAATACTGAAGGGGTTGTAGTATATTATATTATTAAATATTATTATTAAACTGTATGGTGGCACTAAAGGGGCATTCTAATTTTTCTATGGGCCATTTTTTTTTTATGATGGGGGAGGGGTGCCGAAAGATCATTATGCACGGGGCGCCATCTATCCTAAGGCCGGCCCTGTATCTATCTTTCTATCTATCTATCTATCTATCTATCTATTTCCAAACGAATAGGCAGCACAACACAGGTTCCAATTCAGTGAAAAAAAGTTTATTCACCCATACGTCAGTGCAACGTTTCAGCCCACATGGGCCTTTCTCAAGCATATCTATCTATCTATCTATCTATCTAATTACAAACAAAGAATAAAAGCAAGAAATCTATAAATAATCTATCGACTAGGAATACTAGACTACACATCACTGTGAGGTAGATTGGAAATGCCTAGTGTATTACATTGCTTGTTTTTGTTACTCATAACGAGTAGGTAATAGTATATCCAAAGCCTGTGAAATGTGTTTTTGCAAAGTGAGCAGATTAAAAGTTGCTCATACAGATGACTGTGTGTCTAAATATTACTCAGTGGAGCCACACTCTGTGTTTCCCTTTGGCAAAGTAACACAAACCCAGAATGTTGTCGCTTCATAAACCTGCCAAGTTATCTATGGTCACTGTTGGCAGCAGCTTAACTAATTGAAATTCCCCTGGTTGATTTACAATTAATTTCATGACAGATATAATTAATATAGGTTCTTGATCCAAAAGAGAATCCTAAGGCCCTCATCTTCCTTTATAATGTTCTTTTTAGACAATCCTTTTAATAGTTTAACAAGATCTTTTAAGAAATATTCTGTCATTCTCAATGCTGATTTTATGTTGAAGATACCTGTAGTAGTGAGTCAGAATGCTTACTCAGATGTTCTCCACTTGAAGGGGTTGTAAAGGATTAGAGAAACATGGCTGCCCGTTGTCGCGATAAAGGGAAAGTGCTCAACACCTACAGCATTATTAGCATCTTGCTCAAAGTATAAAAGAGGCTGTCACTAGTTTAGTAATGCCCTATCTCCTAGCTAATCTAATATGCGCTGTTACACTGATCATGCTAGTGAAAATTGTGTCCAAAAACGTTTATTATTTAAAAAGTTATGAGCTTTTTTTCTAAATATGCAAATCAGGCTATACTAGACAAGTGGATGTCACCACCAGGGGATCTCCTGAGGTCGAGCTACCTCACAGCCAGGGGCGTAACTAGGAAAGACTGGGCCCCATAGAAAACTATTGACTTGGGCCCCCCTCCCCTGGGTATCACACAACCCCTTGTAGATAATGCCTCCGTATAGATTCCGCCACACAGCGCCCCCCTATAGATAGCACCATACACAGCCCCCTGTAGATAACGCCTTACAGCCCCCCTGTAGATAACGCCATACAGACGTCCCCCTGTAGATAACGCCATACAGCCCCCCTGTAGATAACGCCATACAGCCCCCTTGTAGATAACGCCATACAGCCCCCTGTAGATAACGCCATACAGCCCCCTGTAGATAACGCCATACAGCTCACCCCTGTAGATAACGCCATACAGCCCCCCTGTAGATAATGCCATAGAGCCCCCTGTAGATAACGCCATACAGCCCCCCCTGTTGATAATGCCATACAGGCCCAAACCACCCCTGTAGATAACGCCATACAGCCCCAAACCCCCCTTGTAGATAATGATATACAGCCCCCTGTAGCTAACGCCATACAGCCCCCAACCCCCCCCAGAAAAAAAATGGCCTATAGTTTGTCCTACAAAAGAGATGTATCCCCTATCCACAGGATAGGGGATACATGTGTGATCGCTGGCAACGATAAGTAGAACGGGGGACCGAAAGTCCCCCGAAGTTCTCCATGACAAACCTCGGATTTCCGGGTCTGCGCAGATCAATAAAAATTAAAGGAGCGCTGGTCACGCATGCACACAAGCGCAACCGGTGCACAATTAATTTCTATGGAAGTCCGAGGTTTGTCATGGAGAACTTCAGGGGACTTTCAGGGGACCATCACCGTCGGCCACTGGGGCAGCCGCAGGCTGGTATTATTAGGCTGTCAACGGCCAAAAACAGTGGCCCTTCCCATCCTGGTAATGCAAGGCTGCGGCTGTTTTATGTATCTGACTGGTTATGAAAATGGGGGGGACCCCACGTCGTTTTCGTCAATTATTTATTCTTTTTTTTTTAAACCGACGTGGAGTGTCCCCCTCTATTTTCATAAGCAGCCAAATACAATAAAACAGTCGCAGCCTGGCATTACCAGGGTGGGAAGGGCCATTGTTTTTGGCCCTTCCCAGCCTAATAATACCAGCTTGCGGCCGCCCTAGTGCCCGACCATCACTACAGATCGTACCCGGCTCTTCCCGATACCCCTGGTGGCGGTGGGTACTGGGGTAAAAATGGGGGGTTAGTGCTTTGTTAGCTTTTTTTACTGGCTAACACTAAGCCCTGCCTTAGTAATGGACGTCGTCAAACAGACAACTGCCATTACTAAGGCGCTAATAAAGTATTAAAAAACACAGAGACATAAGAAAATAGTTTTTGGGGGAATCAGGGCTTCTGGGAGAAGCTAACGCGAAAAGGAGGGTGAGGTGGGAGGACACCATTTGCATACATCTATGGGTCAGTTTACTGGTCTCATTATGTTATAACCATTTTCTATATTCACTTCACTGTGGTAGATTATAATGCCTGTATGTTCTGGATAAGCTTTATTTATGAGTTACATGCTTGGATGTGCAGGACATTTATTCCATCTGAACACCTAAATTATTATGTGCTAAGCAACCTGATTTGTTTTTATGAAGAGGTGAGCAGAGTCTAGGGCCCCTGTGAATATAGTGTTTTTAGACTTTGCAAAGGCATTTGACACTGTCCCTCATAGACGTCTAATGGGTAAAGACTATAGGTTTAGAAAGTATAGTTTGTAATTGGATTTAGAATTTGCTCAAGGACCTTATCCAGAGATTTGTGGTCAATGATTCCTGCTCTGAATGTTCCCCGGTAATAAGTGGTGTATCCCAGGGTTCCGTGCTGGGACCACTATTATTCAACTTATTTATTAATGATATAGAGGATGGGATTAATAGCACTATTTCTATTTTTGCAGATGACACAAAACTATGTAATAATGTTCAGTCTATGGAAGATGTTCGTAAATTTCAAGCTGATTTGAACACACTAGGTGTTTAGGCATCCACTTGGCAAATTAAGTTTAATGTAGATAAATGTAAAGTTATGCATCTGCATACCAACAATCTGCATGCATCATATGTCCTAGGGGGAGATAGATGTCTCCATATATGGTCAGTGACATCAGGAGAGCGGAATCCCCTGCCAGAGTGGGCTGGGGATTCCGCTAATAGACGGAGCTCCTGACGTCTCTGTCCATATATGGACAGTGACGTCATGAGAGCAGAATCCACTGCCAGAGCGGACTTGGGATTCTGCTCCAGGAATAACCCCTTGACATCACTGTCCATATATGGATAGTGAAGCTGGGGGCTGCTCCAGGAGCTGAATCCCCTGCCAGAGCAGGGTCTAGCCACCGGGGATTCTGCTCCTACAGGAAGCTACAGTGGCGCTATCTACGGGGATGGAGGTTGCTATCTTCAGGCACGGGGGAGCTATCTATATGTAGGGGTGCTATCTATAAGCCTGAAGTCCCCGGCAAGAGATCATGTGATGCTCTGGCCGGGGATTCCATTGTTGAAAGCCCGACATAACTGTCCTTATATGGACAGTAATGTCAAGGGCTTCCCCGGGCTCAGCGCTCAAAGTAGCGCTGTGTGCGGGGAGTCCTCAGCCAGGATCAGTTTTTACTGGCCGTTACAAGGATTGTTTCCTAAAAAACGGTCGGTAAAAGCTGATCCATTGACTCCTATGGAAGCTTTCTGATGTAAAAAACGGCCAGAAATAGGACATGTCCTATTTTTTGACGGCGAATATTCATGGGCCGTTAAAAAAACGGAAATGTGAATATACCCATACGACTTCATTGTTCTGAAAACGGCCGTTTGACGGCTGTCACACGGCCGTTTTTCACGGTCGTGTGAATGTAGCCAAAGTTATATCGATATATTGGAGAGAAGTAAGAGACACAGACACTGCTTGTGTGCTAAAAAATACTCCTCTGAGGTTTATTGGCAAAAACATTTACAATAATATCTTTCAAAAGGGGAATAGGCTTGAGGTTAACCAATCTGAGGCAATGTGACAATGACTCTGGTTCAGCCAATAGCATACAATGAGAATATTTCATATCAAGCCAATCACAGACATACAATACATAATGTAAAAATGTTTACATGTAAAATTATAAGTCCGAATGAAATGCTTACATCATGCTGCACCTGATATTGCAATACAATGCTATCTCTATGAGCTGTTCTTCCTCATGGTAGACTACATCATCTCTGCCCCTGCTACAAACAGTATCCATTTTCTCCAGGCCGGAATAAATTCTTATGTTACTCAGACCCCTCATCTGCAATGAAAGAGCTTTCTCAGCCACAAGGGCATTACGCATTTCTTGTAGCAGACTTTAGATAAGAATTCAGAGAGACACATAGCTGAGAAATAGCATTAATATACTTGCCTTAAAGCAACAGATGACTTCTTATTCACTAAATAGATTCTTTAGGGTACAAGATGGATGCCAGATATACAAGATGGATGATACACAAAATGTCATAATTTAAACAGATTTTAATCAACCATGCAGGAATAATAACATATGTAATATTTTTATAGTTCAGGCCATTACAAATGTGGCGATAACTCTTAGGTATGGTTTTCATTTTTTCTAAAACATTTTTGTCTTTTATTTTTTTGACTTTTTTTTTACACTTACTTGGGGACTTGAAGGCCTTTTCTTCTGATTGATATACAATACACTCTGCTACTTTTTTTTGTAAGTTCTATTTTTATTTGAGAAATTTTCATTACAAAAAGGACATATAAGCAAATAGAGCAAATAACAAATTCAAGAAGTGATCCTGCAGGACAGCTATGCACTGTAATAAGAGTCATACATAAAGGTCTCGCAGACCCTGCTAGAAAAAAAGGGAAATGAGATAGCAATATTTAAGTGTGATCAAGTCACAGGTGAGGAACAGGATTATATAAGAAAATAAAAACAGAAATAAAAAACAGTAGATACAAACAGCATTTACAAATTCCATGCAAACAGAGTTTGTCTCAGTAAGAGTGGAAAGTGAGCTAAGTAGAGGAAGGGGGTGCAAGATTACAGACTGCGTAGATTGGTGATCATTTGGACGCTAGACATAGTTAAAAAAAAAGGCCTAATTTGGAGTATGAGAGGAGGCAATGGGAGAGAGTGGGGGGGATAGATGTTTGGAGACTAGGAGTATTCCTAAAGGATCTCCAGGGATTGCAGATTGACTCAAATCTAGCCAGTTCCTCCATTCTGCAAATGTGATACATTTTTTCACACCATTGTGTTATGGATGGGGGATCTCTGCATCTCCAAATAAGTGGAATAGTTTTGCAGCAGTATGAAGGTGGTGGCTAAATCATTTTTAGCGGGCTGAAAGGAAGTGGTAGGGGTTCAAACTAAGATTAAAAAAATGCAGACCTCCCATAATACAGTCGATTTTATCAGGCACTGTTTGCCAGAAAGGTTTAATTAGCGGGCAATTCCATATGTGAGAGAGATCCAACACCTTTGCCACAACGCCAGCATGACTCATCAGGAGATAAGTTAATTTTATAGAGCTATTCAGGTGTTCTATACCACCTGGTAAGTGTTTTACAACTAAACTATGAGTGACCAGGAGCTGTTAAGCTCTTTCTCCCAAGCTGTAATATATCCCGGTTTAGGGGGAGCTGAATGAAGAGCAATGTCAGCTTATAATTTAGAGAGAAGTTTGGTGGGGGTGGAGGGGAAGCGAAGTAAGGTATCTAGCCATGAGAGTTCTGTGGGAGAGGGGAATGTTTTCTTAAATTTATGGTCAAAGACTTTTAAATAAGGCTAAGTTGAGAAAATTACTCATGTCAGTACCAGTGGGGGAGAGGAGATCAGAGATATTATTAGGGTAATCACCCATGTCCTTTACACTCACTTATGCCCACTACCCCCCTCATTGCAGAAGGCTGCTTGCAGCTTACACGAAGCTGAAGCAGATAAAGAAATAAACCTGCTGGCCCTACAGCCATCAGCAACATACTTCGCAGACTGAAGCTGTGCTCAGGGGGCAGTAGAAGGAGCGAGCCCATAATTGATTGGCTGATGCTCAGCCAACCAGCGTTAGGTTTGATTTGTACAAACAGACTGGACAGAAACTGATTCTCTTTTTCCTCTGTGGCGCCAGAGATGTGCGCTAATGAACTATGCATCAGTGCCGAAAACAAGTCTAGAGCTGATTAGCTGTGGCTCGGCCAAAAGGCATTATACTTCATTTCTACAGTACTCCTGCTCATCATTGCAGAGTACACAGCAATAAATCTCAAAACATGTGGTTGTAAACACCAGGAATCAGCAGTTATTGTAATGTTGGTGCCTGTGTTCACCACTGTCCGCAGGGCCGATTCTAGCTTTTCTGCTGCCTGAGGCGGAAATTAAAATGGCGCCTCACAAATTTTGATTGACATCCACAAGGCTGTTCTACATCACTAGCAGCCTCCTCCAGCTATTGCAGATGCGCCGTTGCCTTGTACTGGCATGTGCGATGCAGCAATGTAGTACAAGGCAATGGCAAAACCAAGAAAGTTGGAGGAGACTGGTAGTGATGTATAACAGCTCGAGGGATATCAATCAAGCATGGAAAGTTGGGTTTGGAGGCAGGACTGTGTGACTTCGGCATAGCCGCTCAGTCACATGACCCTTTAAGGAGGAATTAGCATATAGTGTGAGCCGGTTTAAAAGTTGATTTTATATATTTTTCTGCATCTGAAAACAACATACAGGGGAGTGTTTGGAAATATTGTCAGGTCCTGTATTACTGCATGATGGCAGTTCAAGGGGTTAAAACTACCAGACAGGTTCCCATTAAATAAACCATGAATCGAAAACAATTCCATTTGACCTGTAATTTTGTTATTATAAATATATTCTATAAAATTACAGCTCCAGAAGCAAGCTCTGACATATACAGATCCAGAACCAAGCTCAATACATATATACAGCACCAGAACTAAGCTCAATACATATATACAGCTCCAGAACAAAGCTCGTTACATATATACAGTATGTCATGTTGGGTACGTGGACCCACTGGGCCGTACCGCCTTGATGGTATGGCAGATGGCCAACAGGACGCAGGTCACAGTCTATAGTTTGTATAGTGTACCTGTGGCAGCTCGGACAGTAACAAGACAGGCTCGGCTCGGACTAGGCAGCAGGCAGACATCAGGCGTGGTGTAGCAGGACAGGTGTGGTATACAGCACAGTGCGACTTCAGCTCAGCACTGCACTTGACCAGGATAGCACGGGATACAGGTTACAGATAGCATGAACGGGAAACACTGGGAACTGGGAAACACTAGGAGACCATTTGCTTAGACAAACTTTGGGTACGATAACAACGCTCAGGCATGGGAGGAAGGGGCTGAGCCCTTCTTATAGTCCAGGGTGCTCATGGGCTAATTTTGACATTAACTCAGGTGCGTGCGCTGGCCCTTTAAGAGCAGGCACGAGCATGCGCGAGCATGCGCGCACACCCTACGGGACCCAGCCGAGGTAAGCGGAAGTGAGCGCTGGCGTCTCCTGAGGAGGAGACTGGGGCCAGCGCTCGCAGACCCATGGCTGCGGCCGAAAGGAGGTGAGTGAGCCTGACGGCCTGCGGCCATGGACATGACACAGTACCAGAACAAAGCTCAGTACATATATACAGCACCAGAACCAAGCTCAGTACATAAATACAGCACCAGAACAAAGCTCAGTACATATATACAGCACACTCAGTACATAAATACATTACCAGAACCAGGTTCATTACATATATAGAGTACCAGAACCAAGCTCAGTACATAAATAAAGCACCAGAACCAAGCTCAGTACATATATACAGCACCAGAACAAAGCTCAGTACATATAAACAGCTCCAGAACAAAGCTCATTACATAAATACAGTACGAGAACCAAGCTTAGTACATATATACAGCAACAGAATAAAGCTCAGTACATAAATACAGCACCAGAACCAAGCTCAGCAAATAAATACAACACCAGAACAAAGCTCAGTACATGTATACAACACCAGAACAAAGCTCAGTACATAAATACAGCACCACCACAAACACAGCTTAATTTATTGCAACCCCTGTCGTATAGGTCTGTATGGCACAGCTCCCAGCATGGACCAAACAATGGTAAGGATATGCTGAAAGATGCTGTTTCACAAAAAAAATCATACCACCCATCATCTCGCTGCAGATCATATAGTGACTATAGCACCGATTAGAGGCAGAATAAACAATTATATTAAGTGACTCACTGGTGATGTTATCAGATTCTAGTTGTTCTTTTTCTCTTTTCTTCTCCATCCGGTCCAGGCCTCTATGGTGACTTCTCACGGCCACATTCCATTTCTGCAGATGTCTTCAGCTTCTCACTATTAAATCATTTCTGCACCTATAAACGAAGATAAAATACTAATGGTGCCACACACTACGCCCCTAAATATAATAGTTCCATACAATGCACCTCTAATTATAATAGCACCATACACTGTGTCCCTGATTATAATAGCACCATACACTGTGTCCCTGATTATAATAGCACCATACACTGTGTCACACACACAGTGCTCCTCGTAGAATGTACCCCCATAGAGCCCCCTGTAGATAGTGCCCCACACATAGCATCCCCTGTAGATAGTGACCCACATATAGCGTCCCCTGTATTTAGTGCCCCACATATAGCGCCCCTGTATATAGTGCCCCACATATAGCCCCCCCTGAAGATGATGCCCCACATACAGCCTCCCCTGTAGTTTGTTCCCCACATATAGCGCCCCCTGTAGGTAGTGTCCCACATCTAGCCTCCCCTGTGGACTGTTCCCCACATATATGCTCCCCTGTAGATAGTGTCCCACATATAGCCTCCCCTGTAGACCGTGCCCCACATATAGCCTCCCCTGTAGATTGTGCCCCACATATAGCCTCCCCTGTAGATTGTGCCCCACATATAGTCTCCCCTGTAGTTTGTGCCCCACATATAGCGCCCCCTGTATATAGTGCCCCACACATAGACCCCCTGTAGATAGTGTCCCACATATAGCCTCCCCTGTAGACTGTGCCCCACATATAGCCTCCCCTGTATATTGTGCCCCACATATAGCCTCCCCTGTAGATTGTGCCCCACATATAGTCTCCCCTGTAGTTTGTGCCCCACATATAGCGCCCCCTGTATATAGTGCCCCACATATAGACCCCCTGTAGATAGTGTCCCACATATAGCCTCCCCTGTAGACTGTGACCCACATATATGCTCCCCTGTAGACTGTGCTCCACATATAGCCTCCCCTGTAGATGGTGCCCCACATATAGCCTCCCCTGTAGATAGTGACCCACATATAGTCTCCCCTGTAGACTGTGCCCCACATATAGCCTCCCCTGTAGATAGTGTCCCATGTATAGCTCTGCCACCTGTAGATCATGCCACACATCTTTTTAGGTGGAAAAAAAAAACAACTTTACATACTCACCTTGATCCCATTCCCACACCGTCCTGTGTCAATGCAGGCCTGTTCTCTTCTGAGCAGGTCTGCTGGGGCTGAACAACGACGCTGATTGGCAGGGCAGCATGACTTGCCGTGTCAATCAGCACCTTTCAACAATGGAAGTGGCGCGATGACGTCATTGCGCCGCTAGCATCATTGAAAGGTGCTGATTGGCAGGGCAGAATGACTTGCCCCGTCAATCAGCGCCTTTCAACAATGGAAGTGGCGCAGTGACGTCATCGCGCTGATAGCATCGTTAAAAGGCGCTGATTGGCGGGGCAAGTCATTCTGCCCTGCCAATCAGCGTCATTGTAAGGTGCTGAATGGTAAGGCCCGGCCATATAGACGCAGGTGCAGTTAGTGCAGGAAGGGGTGGCGGCGGCTGGTTTCAGTGGCACCGCTGCCCACTTAGAGAGGCAGGCCATGGACACTGAGTGTTTGGGTGGACAGCAGGCGGCACCACTGCTCCCCGGCCCATCTGGCATTTGCCAAAACTGCCAGATGGCCAGTCCGGCCCTGCACCCATTGTAATAATTTTCATTTTTAGAAATTTGTAAGACAGGTAGTTATACCACACAAAATAGTTACTAATTAACATTTCCCATATGTCTACTTTAGATTGGCATAATTTTTTTTGAAGATACTTTTATTTTTCTAGGACATTACAAGGTTTAGAACTTTAGCAGAAATTTCTCAAATTTTCAAGAAAATGTTAAAAGGCTATTTTTACAGGGGCTAGTTCAGTTGTGAAGTGGCTTTGAGGGGCCCATACAATACAAACCCCATAAATCACTCAATTTTTACCCCTCAAAGTATTCAAAACAGCATTTATAAAGTGTTTTAACCCTTTAGGCGTTTCATTAGAATTAAAGCAAAGCAGAGGTGAAATATACAAATTAAATTTTTTGGCAGAAATTCATTTTTAATCCATTTTTTTCTATAACACAGAAGCTTTTACCAGATAAACGCAACTCAATATTGATTGCCCAGATTCTGAAGTTTTTAGAAAAATCCCCGCACGTGGACCTAGTGTGCTAATGGACTAGTCAGGTGGTATAATTATGGGGTAAAAAAAACAATAAATTAATCCATAGATGTGTGTTACGCTGTGAAGCAATCCTTTATGCCCAGGCCAGTGTCACACTAATAAATGGTGTCGTTTCTGATTCCCCTTTTGGTCCACACTCTGCACCTTTGCGGTTTGGAGAATTTAACTGTGAAAGTGTTGTACTGGTATAATATGGGCGCCCTCGCTGCCAGCAGATAGGTTTGGGCCCTCCCCTTCCTGGTTCCCTAATTTTAGGGCCTTGATAAATCGCATCTTAAAAGAGAAGAAATGTTCCCCTCGGGCCTGTACAACTGCATATGTTTTCTTTCCTGACTTATCGGAGTCTTAACTTATTTTATTTTTTCATAAACGTAGTGGTATGTGGGCTGTTTTTTTGCGGGATGATATGTAGTTTTTATTGGTACCATTTTGCGACTTTTTGATCACTTTTTACCCTATTTTTTGCAAGGCAAGGTGACCAAAAAACAGCAAGTCTGGTATATTTGTATAAATTTTAATTTTATACAGTGTTCACCATGCATTATAAATTATATGTTAACATTACTCTGCGGGCCAGTACGATTCTGGCGATACCAAATTTATAGCACTTTTTAAATGTTTTACAACTTTTTGCACAAATAATATTACGTTTGTAAAAATAATGTATTTTTTGCTGTTGCTATGTTGTGAGAACCATAACGTTTTAATTTTTTAGCCGACAGAGCTGTATCAGGGCTTGTTTTTTGCGAGACGAGCTATAGATTTTATAGGTACCATTTTTGGATACATCTGACTTTTTGATCACTTTTTATTAACATTTTTGGAAGGCAAAGTGACCAAAAACAGCAATTCTGGCATTGTTTTTTAGGTGTTTTTTTTTTTATGGCATCCACGGTACAGGATAAATAACATAGTATTTTTATAGTTCAGGCCTTTACGGATGATATGTATGGTTTATTTTATTTTTTTCAATAATAAATAACTTGATAAGGCAAAAAGGGCGACTGTCTTTTATTTTAATAATTGAAACTTTTATTTTATTTTTTCCAACTTTTTTCCCTTTTTTTTTTTTTTTTTTTAGTCCCACTAGGGTACTTGAAGGTCCAATTGTCTGATTTATGTTCTAATACATTGCACTACTTATGTAGTGCAATGTATTAGAACTGTCAGTCGATCACTGACAGCAAGCCGCTTAGGCTCCTCCTCTGGGCGTGGCCTAATTGGCTTCCGTAATGGCAGACCAGGAGGCCATTGTTAGGCCTACTGTTGCCATAGCAGCCATCGGCAGTCCTGCAATCGAATTGCAGGGCTGATGATTTGCTATAAACCACTAAGATGTAGCGAATGCTTTCGATTGCTGCATCTAAGTGGTTAATGGCAGGGATCGGAGCTAGCTGATGACTCTGGGCGGGGCCTAGGACGGTCCCGTACTAGGCAGCCTGGGAGCACAGTGATCTCTTTGCGGGGGTGGCAATTAGCTGTAAACACCTTAAATCCAGCAGTTGCTTTTGATGGCAGGAATCGGAGCTACATTCATTTCCGCCATTACAGCAGGGTGTCAGCTGTAACATACAGCTGACATCAGGGGATGATGGCACAGACTCAGATTCTGAGCCTATGCCATCCATTTGTCATAAGTATACAACAAATTGCAGAAAGCACTAGCTTTCCAGGACATATACTTACAATAAATCACGGGAAGGAGATAAAATAGCCATTAAAAAAAAGCCATAAAAAATGCATACGTTTTAAAAACACTGGTGTTTTTTGATGCAGTTTAAATTGCCAGAAAAATAATGTGTGTGAAGTAGGCCTAACACTTATCTCCCTCCCTGTATTGAAAATAACCTGCTATCACTGGAAAAACAGGACACTGATCAGGTGGTGCAGGGCAAACATAGCTTAAAATAAAGCTAGACACTGGGCAGAAGTTCAATATTTTTTAGACTGTAAATTAATTTACAAATGGTTGGCAACCCTGTATATGTGGAAGCTTTACTTTTTATAAACAGAAGACACAATGTAAACAAGTCTAAGGCCCCATGCACACGACCGTAGTTTTAATTCATAATTACGGACTAGTAATTATGGATAAAATTGCGAACCCATGAATTTCTATAGGCCACGGACACCTTTCCGTATATTTACGGATGTGTGTCCGGGCTGTAGAAATGATCCGCAAAATATAGAACATGTCCTATTTTTGTCTGCAATTGCCGCACAGACACCCCCATAGAAGTCTGTGGGCAACTGCGAAATTGCGGACGACTACAGATGTCCATCCGAAGCCGTCCGTAATTGCGGAAGCGTTGCTATGCGACGGCCGGGGATTTCCCAGGTTGTAGGCCTATCACACAAAACAGCATCCCTGGAGAGTGAAAGAACATGTCAATGAGCAAAAGCCAAGTGGAGCAGGTCATCCAGGCAATACAGGACCGCCCAGTCATATGGGACAAACGCCTTGAGGAGTACAAGGACACAATATTGAATGACCAGGCGTGGATGGAGTCAGTGGCGGACTAAGTAGACGATGGGCCCTGGGCTGTTACCCAAACTTGGGCCCCCTTTGCGCACCGCCGCCCTGCCGCGCCGTAACTATTTTTAACACTACCTTTTTGGGCAAGCATTAACAAATGGGTGTTACGGATTCCCCTTGTCACAGGGCTGTGTCCCTACATACTGACAGTATCACAATGTGCAGGGACACATCCTCCTGACAACGGGAATTGTCTATCAGTCCTCAGACTTTTTGTGAAATACAAGGATTACCTATAATAAAAATGTCAGGAGAGGTGACAGATTCTCTATAAATCTAGTGACTCACATGTGACGACATCTCAGATTCTAGTAGTTTTTTTCCTCTTTTCTTCTCCAGAGCTCATGACGACGTCTCACGGCCATGACTGATTTCTGCAGAATTTACCACTCAGATGTCTTCGACTCCTCACTTTTCCAACATTTCCACACCTATAAATGAAAATAAAGTTATCATGGTGCCACATACTGTGCCCCTAAATATAATAGCACAAAAGACTGCGCGCCTGAATATAATAATACCACACACTGTAAAACACCATATACACACAGCCCCCAGTACATAGTGCCACACACAATGGTGATGCAAATGGAAGCTAAGGTTTCCATTTGCCTTTCCGTTGAGGGGTTAACCAGACGGAAACCCTCAACGGAAGGGCGGCGGTGATGTGAACAGGGCCTTAGATACAGGGCCCATGTGCATGTGTGATACTGTTTGTTGGACCCTGTATCTAAGCCTAATTTAGGCTTAGATACATGGTCCAGCAGACAGTATTCTTATGCAGTATAAGCCGGGCCCTGTATCTAAGCCTAACACACTTTAGGCTAAGATACAGGCTTTAAAGGTTTAAACATTGATGGCCAACCTTCAGTATAGGCCATCAATAGCTGATGGGTTGGGGTCAGACACCTGGGACGCCCGCCAATTAGCTGTTTTGAAGGGGTTGCAGCCGCTCGTACGAGCGCTGCTTCCCCTTCATTTCCCTCCATTGCTCACACTGTGAATCGCTGACACGTCCGTGTCGGCGATTCAGTGTGAGAAAGTGACCGGAATGAAGGGGAAGTAGCGCTCGTACGAGCGGCTGCAACTCCTTCAAAACAGCTGATTTGCGGGGGTCCCGGGTGTCTGACCCCAACCCATCAGCAAAACAATAAAACTAAACTCACCTCCTCTTCGGCCGCAGGTCCTCACTGCATCAACTGTCGGGACGCTGTGCGCGGCGCATAGAATCGTGACGTTATGCACTGTGCACAGCGCTGTGACGTCACAACATCCGAGGCGCTCCAGGAAGAGGATGGGTAAGTACTGTCAGTTACTATAGTAACAGGGGCCCGTGTAGTTTATTACATAGGCCCCAGTTACTATAGTAACTTTTCATTGATGTGTGAATGTGGCTGCCGCTAGCACCGGGGCCCCCTCCGGTGCTAGCGACGCCACACCGGGTATGAGGGGGGCCGTTCGATCATGGGTGGTTCGAACGGCCATGGGCCCCCCGGGAGCCTTGGGCCCCGGGCGGCCGCCCGAACCGCCCTAATGATAATCCGCCACTGGATGGAGGTAGTCCAAGAGCTGCATGCAGACGAATGAGAAACTGCAACAAAAAATCAGCGGGCCAAGTTCTGTAAGTTGTCACCCTGCCCCAAAGTTTTTAACTTAAACCACCTTACCCACGCCATAATTTTTTTAGTCTGTTTTTTCATACTATTTATTTATTTATTTTACACAGGCAGTGAGGCAGAATCGCAGTGGAACACATGCCGCGACCAATATAGGAGGGAGCTGATGACCGGTGATGGATGGCTCAAAAAAAAAGCCGTACTTGTACACGGAGCATCTGAAGGTTCCTCAGCGATGTTATGGACATTGGGCCGTAAGTATTTAATCAAGAATTTTTTTAATTTTTTTTCATTTTTGAAGCATAGGGCTATGCTTTGTCCCACTTATACCTGTGTGTAGCTAGGTGTGTAGCTAGGGCTAGATAATTTTTTTTGGAGTAGGCAGGGCATAGTAGAGAGCTAACATATTTTCTCTGTTTTCAATAATAGAACTAGAGATCGTCTAGGATGATGAGGACTCTGATGATACACAGATGGAGTCTCCAGTTTCTGGACCCTCCCAGCATGCGCAACAGCCTCTGGCACGGGACCCAGAAGTTCCGGCGGACCCGATCGGTAACCCTATTCCTCCAAGACCATGAGGCCGCAAGCAGGTTCGTGGACAGCAGGAGACAAGGGACTTAATACATGCCCATACTTGGGGTCCTGCAGGTGTTCACCTCCAGTCTTGACATATAGAGTTCCATCGGATCAGGCTGGGTGTGCAATACCCGTCAGACCTGCAAAATCCACCACCAGCACTACCGAGGTTACTCCCACCCTTCTCAGTCCCTGTACTCCCAGGATAGGTCCATGTTCCAGACCCGCAGCCTATCTTATTCAGGTGGGTGTCAAGGAATAATGACTTGAACAATTCCCCAGAGTGAGAGTTTATGGAATTGCTATACGAGCAATTCCCCAAAGACAGATGGAGACTCTCTGGATCAAGCGTGCAGGTAAATCAGCTACCTCAAGTCCGTCACCACTCTGGTCAGCAGAGTCTAAGGCTACTCTATGGGCTTCACCAGAGCCCACCGCAAGTCAGGATGGATTTCGCTGAATAGAACACCGGTTGCTTTTAAAGAATACACTGTTGGACAGGAGGTGCAACTGCAGGCAATACCGGAACAGATAACCAGACAAGCCAGAGGGGTAATCAGCAAACAGAGTACAAAACCAGGAGATACTAAAAGTCCAAATCGCAAAACAGAAGAATACCAGGAATAGCAGAGGTCAAAACCAGCTGAGAGCAAAATGTCAAAATCAGTGAGGAAAGGGTAAATTCAAAGACACAGCCGAAGTCCAGTTCAAAGACTCCAAACAGTCAAGGTGATACAGGGTGTAACTAGGAGCTTGATCAGAAAAATGCATACACAAGAAATCACAAGCTACAATGAGAAAACTGAACAGATTCAAATACTTCACACTAGGCCCTGACAGGTGCAGAATGAGAAATAGGAGTGGAAACTCAAACCAGAGCCACCCAGAAGCTTGACTAGCAGTCATGACAACCGAAAAGTGACAGGCGTTTCTTAACAGTGGGCAGTATACAAATTACCCGCACTCCACACAAGGGCAGGATGTTGACCAGCATGGAGCCAGTGTACCTGGTACTGGATGACAAGATCTGTTTGAGCTGTAATTTATTTATTTTTTTGGTTATTCATTTTGTCAATTTTATGTTTCTTTTGTTTAAAAAAATACTTCAGTTAAAAATTTTTTTTAAACAAGCTTCATTTTATTTTTTTGTTCTGTTGTGTGTACGTGTACTGTATATAGAATGTTTGGTTATATGTGGGCTGATCGTAGAATATAGTTATGAGTGCTGTACGTAGAATGTATGGGTACGCGTTCTGTATGTATAATGTATGGGTATTTGTACTGTGTGCAGAATGTTTGCAAGCCTTAAAGGTGTTTACCCATCTTGGATTTTTATGGCATATGCACAGAATATGCCATAGATGTCAGATGGGGCATTATACTGTGCGGGGGCAGCTATTTGGCATTATATGTGTGGGAGGCATTATGGGGTATTATACTGTGTGGGGGCAGATATAGGTGCATTATATCGTGTAGGGGTAGCTATTTGGCATTATACTGTGGGCAGGCCCTATGGGCGCATGATACTGTGTGGGCTAACCTGTGTGTGTGTATAGGCGGGTTTAGAGGCGTGGCTTAAAATGAAAAAAATTGCACGCCGCATCGTTTGTCCCTCTTTGCTATGCTTGAAAGTTGAGAGGTAAGGTGGTGTGGTATTGGATTTGTCCATCTTGGACATTTATGTAATCTCCACAGGATATGTAATAAGGAAGCGGCCAGGAGGCAGCGTCAGCTGAGAAATGTAGAACAGTGTTTAGGGGATCCCGTTCTATAGATAGGTGTGGGACCCGCATCCAATGCCCAAGACGGACAAACCTAATACCACACCATACCTAACAACTTTCAAGCATCGTAAGGAGGAACAACCGACGTGGAACGAGTAGTGCGGCAATTTTTTTCCTTTTAAGCCAAGCCTCTAAACCCACCTATACACACCCAGTTCAGCCCACACAGTATCATACTCCTATAGTGCCTCCCCACAGTATAATGGCCCCATAGAACCCACACACACACACACAGTATAATGCCACTATAGCTGCCCCCCGCATAGTATAATACCCCATAATGCCTCCCACACAGTATAATGCCAAATATCTGCCCCCACACAGTATAATGCCCCCATACAGTATAATGCCCCCCCCCTAGATGCATCCATACAGTATAAAGCCAACACAGATGCCCACATACATATAATGCCCACACAGATGCCCCCATACTTCTGTATGTATGTAATGCCCCATAGCTGCCACATACAGCATAATGCCCCCATAGCTGCCCCATACAGTATATACTATCTACAGCGCCCACTGTTAATAGTGCCCACATAGGCAGTGCCAGTACCCACTGTAGATAGTGCCCATATATAAAGTGCCACTGCCCACATATAAAGTGCCAGTGCCCACAGAGTGCAACAGATCCCATGTAGATGGTGCCCATATAGTGCCACAGTGCCCATGTAGATAGTGCCACACTGCCCACATATAAAGTGCCAGTGCCCACATATAAAGCGCCAGTGCCCACACAGTGCCACAGTGCCCATGTAGATAGTGCCACACCCCCTTGAAGAGAGCACCACCCTGCCTGTAGATAGCGCTAAACCCCCTTGTAGATAGCTGAATTGGGGCTCCCACTAGGAGTGGAATCCCTGGCCATTGCTTCGGCAACTCTCTGGCCAGAGATTCCATTCCAGGAGTAGCTCCTTGACGTCACTGTCCATATATGGATAATGACAACAGGGGCTTCTCCAGGAGCAGAATTCCCGGCCAGAGCGTCGGTAACGCTCTGGCCGGGAATTCTTTTCCAGGAGAAGCCCCTGATGTCACTGTCCATATATGATAGTGACGCCAGGGTCTTCTCCAGGAATATAATCCCCGGCCAGAGCGTTGGCAACGCTTTGGCTGGGTATTCTGCTTCAGGAAGAGCCCCTGATGTCACTGTCAATATATGGATAGTGATGCCAGGGGCTTCTCCAGAAGTAGACAACCTAAACGTGAACCACAAGGGAACATAGCCCCTAAAGAAATAATATGCAAAATTATATGCAAAAGTAGAAAATCTTTATTGAATATAATACACAATAACATACTACGGAATAAAAAAGGATGAACCATATACGGAGATACAAACAGTAAGGTCAGATGTAAAAGACCATAGGCAAACAGAGTCAACCAACTATCAGTGGCCGACAACCACTCACATAACCCACAGAGAGAGATAAATGAACCGTGTGTATGGAATAACCATACCCACATAAAATTAAGTGCTACCTAACTGTATATATAGTACAAAAAAATAGACATGAAAAAAACCTGATATAAAAAGCAGGCACAAGAGGCCAGAGCGATGTACTGGAATAATCGTCAGGAAAGATCAATAGTAGAAAAATGAAGACAAACACATACCCTGAGACATGATGGGGAGCGGAACCGGCAACCTAAGGAGATGGATGAATAAACGCCTCGATGCGCGTTTCACCCTACAGACCGGCTTTGTCAGGAGGCTCTGGAAGAGGGCTCTGGAATACCCGCCATTTGCTGCTCAGAATCCCAAAGGCACACTCCACATACCGTCTCGCATGGGTGAGCCGGTTTCTAAAAATACGCCTCCTTTCATTCAACCAACCTGGGGGAATGGCGGCAACACATTGGGGGAAAGTCCAAAACATTTATCTGCCACGATGATGAATGGGGCTGGAGGTCCAGTAGATCCAGGCAGTTGTCTCGGTTCTGGAAGGGCGAGCTGGTTGGACTGTAGCCGTTCACCCATTCTGGTAGCCCTGAAGATGCCAGCATCTGAAGAGCTCCCATTGGTCCCTATATCTACAATTGCGGTCAGACAAGTCCAACAGCACCACTGAGAAATACTGCTTATAATTGAAATATAGGACCCTGAGTGAGGTGGTTTTTTCACACTAATTTGTTTCCTATCCAGCATGCCAATATAGTTGGGAAATCTGTGTTTGTTGGTAGAAGCCCACGACAATCAGAAGCCATTCTTGTGTGGCATCCCCGCCGCTCTCAGTCACTGCCAATGACTTCGCAGGTCAGACAGGTGATCTTCAAAATGGTGGAGCTCCCCAGCAGAAACTCAAAATTCAGTGATGCAAATGAGTTCCCTGTCTGCTGGAATCTGTGAAAAAAAAATTAATAAAAAATTAGTGCTAGCATTACCAGGGTGACATGGCGGCAATGGACAAAGGGGACAACTACGGTTATACTACTTGTAGCAGGGTGACATAGCTGCAATGGGCAAAGGGGACAACTATGATTATACTACTTGTAGCAGGGTAACATGGCGGCAATGGGCACAGGGGACAACTACGGTTATACTACTTTTAGCAGGTTGACATGGTGGCAATGGGAACAGGGGACATACCCATACAGTATAATGCCCCCCACAGCTGCCCCCACAGTATAATGCTCCCCATAGCTGCCCTCATACAGTATAATGTCCCCCATAGCTGCCCCACATAGTCTAATGCTCCCCATAGCTGTTCCCATACAGTATAATGCCCCCATAGCTGCCCCCAAACAGTATAATGCCCCCATAGCTGCCCCAATACAGTATAATGCCCCATAGCTTCCCCCACACAGTATAATGCCCCCATAGCAGCCCCAATACAATATAATTCCCCTCATAGCTGTCCCCCCCCACAGTATAATGCCCCCATGGTTGCCCCCACAGTATAATGCCCCCATATCAGCTCCCCATACAGTATACTATCCCCATATGTGCATAATAGAAAAATAATAAAATGACTTTCCTATCCCTGTTCCCATGATGGGTGAAGGAGATCCTATATCGTGCCTGTCTGCGCCGAGCCGCTAATGGCACATGGCACAGTGAATGCTGGAGGAAGGAGCCGTCAGCTCCTTGCTCTAGCATTGAATTCAAATGTATCTGTGTCCTGAGGCCGCAGATACAGTTGGAACGGAGACCTCGGTGATTGGATCGCGACCCCCCTGAGGTCTTCACATGACCCTCCAGGGGGTCGCGACCCACAGTTTGTGATGTAATATTTTGCACAGTTTGCGGTGGAGAGAGGAGAGGGGGGCTTTTAATTTAAAGGCCTCCTTTTCTCTCTCCTCTGCAAACACAGACAGTACAATACATAAACATTACGGGCCCCCTCTGCAGCTCACCTGGGATCTTCCAGGATCTTCCGCACTGGCTCTTCCACACTGGCTGGAAAGCCCCTCACATGACGTCACGGTCACATGGTACACTAAGTGTACCATGTGTCCGTGACATCAAAGGAGATCGGCCCATTACTAGGAAGTGCCGGCGTCACGGCACAGATAATTTATTAAATCATTAGCGCACTGTGTGGCAACAAGGGCCCTGTGGGGCCCCCAGGCTTAGGGGCCCAGTTGCAAATGCGACCGCTGCGACCCCTATAGCTACGCCACTGGGTGTTATTACCTGAGGGTGACAATGAGCCGTTCCTTCGGAGAGATGCACTGTCTCATGTTGGCGTCCTGGAAGTTGATTCCGGGATGTAATTCCAACAGCAGACGGTCAAAGCTGGAAATCAACATGCGGCAGAAGTTGTGAAACTTCTCTGGGTGCTGCCGCAGGTCAGAGTACAGGGTGTGGATATGCCACATCCTGCGCCATTGGGAGACAATGGGGTGGACCCAATACTCCCTCCTCCTCTTCGGTTCTTCTTCCAGCATAGCTTGCTGTCCGAAACACAGAGAAACGAGCCAGTCCAGAAGAGCATGATCCACACGTGTGTAGGGCATACTTGCAACAAAAGAAATGGCACAAACCAAAGCTGGATAACTTGAGGAATCCAACAGAGCTTTCACAAAGCACAAATGCCAGAGAAAATAGCGCTAGAGCGATCATGTGACCTTTTCAAGGGGTTGGGACATGTTGGTGACAACATTTGTAGTCTCCGATTTTTTTGGGCGGAAATACGGATGAACAAAGGATGCACTACAAACCGTATTTGCGGACAGCGTGCCGTATATGCGGATGAGTTGCAGATGACTTGGGGGTGACTATGGATGACTACGGATCTGTATTTGCGGACAGTAAAAACCATTACGGCCGTGTGTATGGGGCCTAAGTCTAAGATTGATGCTTCCCCTTTAACACTTTTAACGGAAAACATTAAACAAGTTTCCCTTGAATGTACAAAGTGGTTTTAGGCAAGAATACAAAACTGCAACAACTGTGAACTGTTAAGTAGGTAGTGAACTAAAGGGATGCCCCCGTACCTAATAATAGTTCTGCTCAGAATCCACATTCCAAAATGCAGAGGAAAAAGGAGGCTGCTTGATATGTTAAAGAGAGATTATATTACATTATAACTCGTTCAGGAAGAACCAGACACGTATCTCCAAGAGATTTGTTGGACAGAGTAAGCAGTTATAGTGGCACCTGTTGGACTTTTGTAAAGAAATTGATGACATTAAACGAGAAATCCATACATCCTGGCACACAGACTCATCCAGCACACAGGGAATTTCATATATCAGTGCTGGCAAAACTAAGCTAGCATATTAATCTGAAATAAACACCACTGGGTTTACTATGCAGACTGCACTGGCGCCATGTAGGCCATCAATTGACTAATCTTACATCCTCCTCTGCCAAATTCAAATAATATTGTTAACCGTGAGGGCTGAGTGATAGTAAACCAGTATTGCTCAATATCATGTTTGTACTCTAAGGACTGAATCTAGTATAGTAATAGCATTATAGACGTATAGGCAGTTATATACAAAGGGAAAATACTTGCAATGTCCTTTTAGATACACTACAGTAAACCTGTTTGAAATACTGTTTATACTTCCCAATCTGCAGAGGAAGAGGAGTGGATCAAACTGATCTATGGTATTGATTTATAGAAACGAAGAACTTTGTAAATTAAAATTTTTATATACTAGGTGGCTCTGGGCTCCTAAGCACACAGCGAGTCCTGACTCCAGTTTCCTCGCCCTCATTCAGAGATTGACAGCTTTCCCTGTGAACATGCTCAAAAAAAGAACCCTGTCAATCAAAAGTATCACTGGGTATTGTATAATATCACAATTCAAATGTAAAAAATAGGAAAAAATATGTATAGTATGTGTCCTAAACTAGCCTGTTATAGCTATAGAACTTTCCCAAACTGTGCAGAATGCAATGGGAGATAAAGTATTTCAGATTAGTATTAAAGAATGCTTCATAACCTCAGTCACAATTGCCCACTTATGCCCTGTTCACATCAAGTTGCTTCCGATGTATATGTTAAATGGATGCCTGTGATGGATGCCATAGAGTGGCATCTGACACCCGTAAGCTATTATTGCATCCATTTAACATATACATCCTGAGCTTTTCATGAAGCTTTACATGACATATAAGTTAAACAGATGCCATAATAGACTATGGGTGACGGATCCACTGTATGCCATAGGCTTGTTGTGGATTATAAGTATGTTTGTGACTCCACTTCCTCTTTTACAACGGCCCCTGCATCCGGGAATACACCCTAACCATATATATATACATAGAGAGAAAGAGAGAACCAATGTATGAGTACCACGCACAGCCTAAAGTCAGAAGGAAAGCCCCTTTTTGTGACAGCATATAAGCTTGAGTGTAATGCATAATAAATGAGATCTACTTTGACCCTACCCTTGGTGTCAGTGTATTTTCTTCCGTGCGCACGCTAAAGCTGAACCTACTGAATTTGGACCAGGCAGTCAACTGACGAGTATACCTGAGTATACATCCATAACAGCTGGCGCCCGTAACGTGGGGCCTAGGCGAAAGATCCGGACAGAGCAGCGGACCTACTAGCCGGAACGAGTGGCCGGAATATCGGGAAGGGGGAGACTGCAGCTCCATAAGGTAAGAAAATTATATTATCTTACTTGACAAACTCTTCCCGTATTGCCGCCCAACGTTTTCGGTGGGACCGCTGTCCTTAAGGACGCAAGACCACTATTAAAAGCCTTGGCTCCAAGAACTCATATATGGTCTAACAAACTCCACTTGACTGCTCTGGGGAACACGGACATGTTTTCTGTTTTTTTATGAATATCGACCTAATAATCTAGTATTGATCTTCGACACCTAATGAAGGTTTGAGTCCCCATTGTGTCCGAAGTGGTGTGTTGACTAGCTATCAACCACGGATATAGAATTTGAAAATTTAAATAGAGATCATACGTCTAACAACGGTAAGAGTCCCTGTTGCGTATGCCTTTTGATTCAAATATAGATCATACGTCTAACAACGGTAAGAGTCCCTGTTGCGTATGCCCTTGAAGGATATATGTCGATATTCACATAAAGTAGACAACTTCCAATAGTCCGGCAAAATGTCAAAATGTTACTAATTAGCTAAGCCTTATTGCAATAACCCAACTTATAATCAGAAAATAAGTTTTTATTACATTTTAGACAAAATTCCGATAATCCGGAATATGCTTTAGACAAAAGTCCGATAATCCAGAATATTACCTTTTTTTCCAAAATATTGGCCAAATGAATATTACTGTTATTGCCTGTCTAATTTCAAATGGATTGGCCCCCGGATGTATTGAGGGATTTGTCTTAGCATACTTCTTTTTGTTATTTTCCTTTGTTGGGTTATACTCCAGAATATCACAAAAGGGAGGCCACTCATGGCACTCCTATAAATGACCTGTCCTAATTGTCTGTACGGGGTTACCTTGGCCATATCTAATGAGGGGAGGTGTTTAGTGGATATAGAGGACAAGGATTTCCACGCAGAAAACACTGGTTATAAAGCAATAAATTGTCAGACTGAGAGTTAAGTTTTCCAGCTAAATATACACATACATCCCACCCCAGAAACACTCATAGGGTATATATGGGAACACATTGAGGGGGGGGGAAACAATACACGCTCAAGGATTCGGTAGTCAGGTGTAATAACTCTGCTAAAAAGCGCGTGACTCAGGCACGAAAGACCCTATAAATTTCACAATGGGGTCCAGCAATAGCACCGAGACAGGAGAATACACAGCCGCACAGATGGTGGCAGAAAGGGAAGGTAAAAAGTATGTGACAAAAAAGAAGAAGTTAATGAAAGTGGCTGGAATTCATAGTGGAGGCCGTTTAGATGAAGCAGAGTGGAAACAGGTATTAGTCACCAAGAAGGGAGTTTTACAAGATGAGGGACTGCAAAAACACGCAGAAGCATGGTACAAGACAGCTAAGGGAGTGAATAAAGCAAAATGGAGGGAAAGGTTTACTGAGGAAGGAAAGTATCGTTATACAGCATGTGATCAGAAAGACAAAGAAGCAGAAGTAGAATCTAAAATGGCGTCTGCATCACCGACCACACCCTTGGTGAGCGGACCTCCACCCTACCCCGACACCGGGACCAACTGGGATCCCCGGGGCTGGACGTGTGGGAGATGTAAATGTCAGAACCCCGACTGCCGGGAGACTTGTTACTTTTGTGGGGCCCCTAGACTTTACACCACATCAGGGACATACCCATTACTCAATCATGACAATACCCCGTACCACCCGAATAGAGGGACCAGCCAGACGCCCTCATCCAAACCACCCACCTCAAAACCCAAGCTGCCTCCCAGTCCCTATGCAGCCATCACACGTGACTTGGTAGATTTGGGTGAAGCCACATTTCCCCTGGGTGTTTCCGACCATGACCATGACGAACAGGAGACGGGTAGCGTACATAGTGAACAAAGTGGGTACAGGCGACAGGATGAGGCAGAAGCGGCCACACAAAATCCACAACTGGCGCCAACATGGTCAAATCCACCCGTGCTCACCCCCAACCCTGCGAGTTCAGCAAGGGATGCAGATGTCACTTCCTCCAATTTTAGGGGCCGACGCACCGACCAACGTCCCAGATACGTCCCCTGGAAACCGCAGGAAACACAGGCTCTATTAAATGGTCTGCCTGATCCAGAAAAACAACCCATGCCTTTCTATAGACGCTTGTGCCAGATACAAAAGACACATGCGGCCACATGGAAGGACCTGTGCGGTCTAACTCAGATAAAGGCAGGAGACTCTTTCTGGCCAGTCATAGAGCCACATGTTACACCCGGTCATCTTGATGACATTGATAACTATGCCTCAGGGCCCCGCTTCCTTGAAAAATTAAAGGAATGGGCCACAGATCGGCTGGCTGACCAAGCCACTGCCCTACAGGATGTTACGCAGGATAAGGCAGAGTCAGTTGAGAAGTTTTACTACCGCCTTAACCAGCTCTGCACTGATTTAGGGTTTGACACACGTCTAGTCAAAACTCACGCCCAGTTATGGGGGCATGCCTTTGTCCAGGGGCTTAGGGAACCCATAAGGAAAAGCCTCATAAGCACTAGGCCCGAGTACCGAGGCATGGCAGGGGAAACTTTGTTCCAGGTAGCAAGGGGTATCGAGCAGAACCTGGCCACAAAACCTCCCAAAACCACCCTGTTACCCTATCAGCCAGGTGACTGGAATGCCCCACCCAACTTTCCCCAGTCCAGGCCGCGTCCTACGTGCTATGGATGTGGGAAATTGGGTCACCTCAAGCGGGAATGCCGCTCAGGCCGACCCCCAATGAGAACACAACCTCCCCGCAATCAGCCATACAATACTTGGTCACCACGTGACCGCCAACAAGATTGGCCACTACGTGACCCGCAAGGGGACAGGTACCCACCTGCCCCGCAACCATAGGCTGCTGGCAAACCGGTTCCACTGGTCCTGCCACACCTTACCCCGGCAGGCCCCACCCCATGTATACACATCGACATTGAGGGAACACCTATGAAGTTCCTAGTGGACACCGGCGCTGCCAGAAGTGTTATCCGACAGTCCGACCTCCCTTTCCCTAATTGTATCTCCAAAAACACGGTAGCATGCGTTGGAGTGGACGGACAATCACGCAGATCCCACCTCACTAAACCACTGCAACTCTCCCTTCAACCATCCAGGCCCATGTTAGCTCAGCTAGTAGCTTCCCCCACATGCCCGGTGAATCTTTTAGGCTCAGATCTCCTGTCGAAAATTGAAGCTACAATCACTTACCATGAGGATGGGACAGTCTCCCTTTCCTCTCCCCTACTAGAGGAAGAAACTGTCCAGATTTTTGGCCTGCTCTCACTCCCAGACACCCCTGCTTCAAGCATGGATCACACAGATCTATCAGCCGTTCCTAATGCCTTGTGGTCTACCGGACCACAGGACATTGGCCGCCTTCATGTATCCCCTGTCACGGTGCAACTCAAACCACATGCTGCTTTACCAAGAAAACCTCAATACCCTCTGTCCATCGCACAGTCTGATGCTATTACTACCCAATTAAAAGTGTATCTCACGGCAGGAGCCCTGATTCCCACTACCTCTTCATGTAACACCCCCCTTTTTCCAGTAAAGAAAAAGGTGGAGAAGGGACAACCTCCACAGTACCGCATGGTACAGGACTTACGTGCAGTAAATGAAGCAACGGTACTCGAGACCCCAATAGTACCAAACCCACACACCCTCCTTGCACAGGTACCACCCACAGCCTGCTATTTCACTGTCATTGACCTAGCAAATGCCTTCTTCAGTGTCCCACTCCACAAGGACTGCCAATACCTGTTTGCGTTCACACACAATGGCTCCCAATACACTTGGACCGTGATGCCGCAAGGAGCCCAAAACAGCCCGTCAATGTTCTCCAAAGCTATGACCTCGGTTCTGGAGCCATGGAAGCAAGCCAACTTTCAGGTGTGCCTCCTGCAATATGTGGATGACCTTCTACTGTGTGCCCCCAACCTACCTACCTGTCGAGACTCCTCAATCAACCTGTTAACCTTCCTGCACACTGCTGGGTGCAGAGCCTCTAAGAAGAAACTCCAGTTCTGCCTGCAGAAAGTTATCTTCCTAGGCCATTGTATTTCACATCAATCCAGACACCTGACGGAGGACAGGAAAAATGCCATCAGTGACCTTGCTATCCCCACGTCACACTCCCAATTGCAGGCCTTCCTAGGAGTTGTCTCCTATTGCAGGTCCTGGATATTACATGCTTCTGTCCTCATGCAACCCCTGTATGACTCTCTGAAGAATGACCCGTTCTCATTACCCCCAGAAGCAGTGACTGCTTTCTATGAACTCAAGTCATTAGTGGTCTCTTCCCCAGCATTGGGACTCCCGAACTATGCCAAGCCATTCCGCCTTTATGTCATGGAAAAGACTGGTCATGCCACTGGAGTACTCACCCAAATACATGGTGGCAAACAAAGACCCATAGGCTACTATTCAGCTTGCCTCGACCCAGTTGCCAGAGGAGCACCTTCATGCCTACGGGCCGTATTTGCAGTGCATGCCTTACTAGACAAAACCTCGGACATAGTACTGGCGCATGATCTGACTATCCTTGCTCCACATGATATTTCAGCAATACTTACACAAACTCAGCCAAAGCATTTGTCTGCTGCACGTCACCTTCGCCTCCAATGCTCTTTGCTCATCCCAGATAACGTGACTCTCTCCAGATGTATGGTACTCAACCCAGCTACTCTCCTCCCATTTCCTACCGATTCACCTATCTCTGAAGAAGAAGAAGAACAATCTCTCCTCCAACCTACACATGATTGTCTAGCGGTACTCAGCCAAGAAGCCGCCGGGTTGGAAACCGTCACCGATGAACCTCTAGCAGCTCCCGACTTGACCCTTTTCGTTGATGGCTCACGATTTGCGGATGAAAGTGGACGCTTCCATACTGGCATGGCAGTTACTACTGCCCTTGAGGTACTCCTCGAAGTTCAGCTTCCACCACACATGTCTGCTCAAGAAGCCGAGCTCCAAGCTCTAATTGCAGCCTGCAATATAGCATCTGGGAAAACTGCTACCATTTACACCGATTCTAGGTACGCTTATGGTGTTGCGCACGATTTCGGACCCATCTGGAAAGCACGGGACTTTCTCACATCAAATGGACATCCAATCAAGCATCACCAAGCCATCCATCAGCTCATGGACTCCCTTCTCTTGCCCCTGGAACTGGCTATTGTCAAGGTCAAAGCACATACCAGAGCAGATACAATGGAGGCAAGGGGGAATAACCTGGCTGATATGGCCGCTAAACGTGCAGCAACCTCAGGAACAAAAATCTCGGGAAGCAGCTACGCTGATCTCATCTGTCTCTCCGAACCAGATGACCAGGAGAAAGCGCCACTACATAGCCAGGCAGCCATGAATAAGCTCATCCTCACTCTGCAAAAGCAAGCTCCAAAAGCAGAACAGGAGGAGTGGATCACAAAGGGGGCAACAATGGACAACGGGTTGTATACAAAGCATGACAAACCGTGTCTTCCAAGGGCATTATACCCCATGATGGCCCAGTGGGCGCACGGTCCAACACACCTGTCGAAAATCCCTATGAATAACCTGGTACAAATGTATTGGTTTGCCCCAGGATTCTCTATCATGACGAATCAATATACAAAGGGATGTATCACCTGTGGGAAGTGCAACCCTGGGAAAATGGTGAAACCTCCAGCGAAATGCACTCCAAAGCCACTGTACCCATTCCAGCGAATCCAAATAGACCACATACAAATGCCAAGATCCGGCTTGTATGAATATGTCCTAGTAGTGATAGACATCTTCTCGGGTTGGCCAGAGGCGTTCCCGGTAAAAAACCAGTCAGCCACAACCACTGCTAAAAAGCTGTTGAGTGAAATAGTGTGCAGATATGGCGTGCCTGAGACAATCGAGAGTGACCAAGGCCCAGCCTTCACAGCCAACCTTACGAGGGAACTATGGAAGGCCCTTGGCTCTGAATTAGCTTTTCATACTCCCTATCATCCACAGAGCAGTGGAAAGGTGGAAAGGCTTAACGGTACGCTCAAACAGAAAATGCTGAAAGCAGCTGAAGGAGCAGGGAAACCTTGGCCAGAAAGTTTAGCCCTAGCCCTCTTTAGTGTAAGACACACACCAAAGGGCCCTCAAAAGTTAAGCCCCTACCAAATACTCTTTGGCAGTGTACCCCGATTGGGACTATATTTCCCCCAGCAGCTGAATATGCAATATGATACGTTGTCCAGATATGTAATTGAACTAACCAAACGGTTGACTAACATACATGGCAAAGTCTTTTCTTCCATTCCAGATCCTGACTCTCTGACAGGAGAGAACCCGATACAACCAGGGGATTGGATCCTGCTAAAGAAGTTCAATCGGAAAAGTTTGCTTGAACCCCGGTTTGACGGCCCCTTCCAAGTCCTTCTCACAACCCCCACATCGGTGAAACTTGAAGGAAGAGATAATTGGGTCCACGCATCTCACTGCAAAAAGACCTCGACCCCGGAATAGAACCATGATGATCATATCCTTTTTATGCTTTCTGGGGATGATATGTGGAACTAAGGGACAGGAGGGTTATGGGGAGCGATTACTAAGGACCAAGGGGTAATCACCTTTTGGTATAACACTTCAAGCCCTATAAGTGTCTATTGCATTATAGTCCCATGCCCTAGCCCACAGTGGCAATCAACCATGCACCAGGGGACCCAGTACATCTGTATAACCACCCAGGAAACGGAGAGGGATCAAATTTTGAGAAGTAGGCTTATGTGGGGTGGAATACTGGAACAGAATGGGGATACAAACCACAACAGGCACAAGACAGAAAGGATAAAAATGGGAAAAATCTGCTTGCTCGAATGACTTTGACCAAGGGCCCCTGATGGTAGTATAAGTAAGGCACTCCAAGGACTGGAGGATCTATCAGTAGAACTAAAAAGGAATTCAGGGATTACCAACACATGGGATCAGGCTTTTGCTTGGATAGGAGGGTGGAAGGCAGCCTTAGTGCAAGCTGTCATAGCTTTTGTATGTATAATACTTATACTCTCACTCATTGTGTGTGTTGTGTCATCCCTTGTGCAAGGAAACTCATAACCAAGGTGGTCGAAGATGTCTCCCCAACCATGTATGCTGAATTTTCCGAAATCGAAGAGGAGGATGCACTAAAACCGCCTGCGTCCTATGGTCAGGAACTTATACAACCGACAGCAACGGATTACCACAAGCAGACCCCCTCCATACGGTTACTGAGTATCCAGCTCTTCTATCAAAGACCACTAAGAGGGACCTATGCGCTAGGCATAGGCTTGTCTCCTAACTGGTGAAACATGGAACGAAGGGTACTAGGGCTGGATCATAGGGATAGCATTGAAATGGAGTCAAAGGGGGAACTGTTGTGGATTATAAGTATGTTTGTGACTCCACTTCCTCTTTTACAACGGCCCCTGCATCCGGGAATACACCCTAACCATATATATATACATAGAGAGAAAGAGAGAACCAATGTATGAGTACCACGCACAGCCTAAAGTCAGAAGGAAAGCCCCTTTTTGTGACAGCATATAAGCTTGAGTGTAATGCATAATAAATGAGATCTACTTTGACCCTACCCTTGGTGTCAGTGTATTTTCTTCCGTGCGCACGCTAAAGCTGAACCTACTGAATTTGGACCAGGCAGTCAACTGACGAGTATATCTGAGTATACATCCATAACAGGCTCACAACTAAAAAGGAAAAATGTATGTCGCATGGTATATGTTTTTATACTGGATTCCATTGTATCAAAAAACTATTGCATACTCTTTTTGCGGTACACTGATGCATACAGGCCTGATGAAATACAAATAGACCCTCTTGTGTTTGTCAGCTGCATGGAAATTCACTGCTATACTCTTTAAGATAATGTAAATCTTCATGTAATGTACATTGTCTTATATGGCATGAGAAAAATTAAATCCAAATGTTTACACACTTTTTATAGCTGTCTGACAAACTCCTATCCTTAACTATCTTCCCATACACATGCACTCTCGCTCAGTTGAATCTATACATTTTGAACCCTTTCATTATGGACGGCTCTGTCATGTGATCTCAGTCTGACAACTAAAATAGACCATGCTCTCATGTGTAGACAGGAGGTCATTTCTCCTGTATGGCTGACTTCCCGTGAACTACAGAATTACATCATCACCTATCATATCCCTCTTGGTAACTCTGAGACACCTACCCTCCTCACCCAGCTCCACTCTCCTTGTTCCTCTGTATGTTCACCATGGAAAGAGTGCTGCTGAAAAGATAATTTCTGCCCCATCTAAGGCTCTAGTCACATGACAGGGTCAGCCGATAAAAACGACTGTTTTGCATGGCCGATTTTGACACGTTTTGCATCAGTTTTTTCAGTGTCCATTTAAAAAATGGATACATTTAATGCCACACACTGCCCTCTGTAGATAATGCCACACACTGCCCTCTGTAGATAATGCCACACACTGCCCTCTGTAGATAATGCCACACACTGCCCTCTGTAGATAATGTGACAGCCTTCCCTCTGTAGATAGTGCCACACACTGCCCCCTGTAGATAATGCCACACACTGCCCTCTGTAGATAATGCCACACACTTCCCTCTGTAGATAGTGCCACACACTGCCCTCTGTAGATAATGCCACACCCTGCCCTCTGTGAATAATGGCACACACTTCCCTCTGTAGATGATGCCACACACTGCCCTCTGTAGATAATGCCACACAATGCCCTCTGTAGATAGTGGCACACAGCCCCATGTAGATAGTGCCACACAGCCCCCTGTAGATACCGCCACAAAGCCCCCTGTAGATAGTGCCACACACTGCCCTCTGTAGGTAATGTGACACCCTTCCCTCTGTAGATAGTGCCACACACTGCCCCCTGTAGATAATACCACAAACTTCCCTCTGTAGATAGGGACACATGGCCCCATGTAGATAGTGCCACACAGCCCCATGTAGATAGTGCCACACAGCCCCCTGTAGATACCACCACACAGCCCCCTGTAGATAGTGCCACACACTGCCCTCTGTAGATAATGTGACACCCTTCCCTCTGTAGATAGTGCCACACAGCCCCCTGTAGATAGTGCCACTCAGCCCCATGTAGATACTGCCACACAGTCCCCTATAGATAGTGCTATACAGCCCCCTTGTAGGTAGTGCCACACAGCCCCCTGTAGGTAGTGCCCCACAGCCCCCTTGTAGGTAGTGCCACTGCCCATTTGTAGATAGCACCCCACCCCCGTAGTTGACACTCCAGCCCCTGTAGATAGCGCCACTGTAGCTCCCTGTAGGAGCGGAATCCCTCTGGCCGGGGGTTCCGCTTCAAGAGTTGCCCCTGATGTCACTCTCCATATATGGATGGTGACGTCAAGAGCGGAATCCCTCTGGCCGGGGATCCCGCTGGCCAGGGATTCCGCTTTCAGAGTTGCCCCTGATGTCACTCCCCATATATGGATCGTGACATCCGGAGCTCCATCTAGGAGCGGAATCCCCGGTCATAGTGATTCCGCTCCTACAGGGAGCTACAGTGGCGCTATCCAAAGGGAGGGGGGTGCCATCTATGGGGGGGGGTGCTATCTACAAGGGGATTGTGGCACTACCTACAGCAAAAATAATCTCCTTCTCCTCTCATTCACTTCGCACTGTGAGGAGGAGAGAGCGAGTGGCAGAAAGCACGGCTGTCACTTGGATCACATCCGAGTTACAACAATGTTTTACATGGCCCGATAGACTTCTATGCGAGCGTGAGAACGGCCCAAAATAGGGCATGTTGTCTTTTTTGACGGCCTGGTTTACCGGGTCGTCCAAAAACTCGGCTGTGTGAATAACCCCATTTGGGTACTGTTGTTTTTAAATAAACGGCCATCTCACGGCCGACTATCTCGCCGTGGGAGCAGGAGTGCAGTGATATAATAGATCAGTCTAGACAATGATTAGCTGCAGAGTTATAAACTTTCCTGACTAAGGCCTCATGCACACTTCAGTCTTTTTTTTCAGGGTGCTAGCAGTTTTTCTGATGGCTAGCACCCTGACCCATTCATTTCAATGGGGCCATGCACACTTCAGTTTTTTTGACGGTCCCGTTGCTCCGTTCCGACAAAAGTAGAGCATGTCCTACTTTGGTCCGAGATTCCATGACCGTGCCAATGGGGCCGTCGAAAAAACTGAAGGCACACGGAAGGCATCCGTGTGCCGTATGTGTGTGACAGAGCCGTTGCCTAGCAACGGCCGGGCGGGCAAAAGTACATTACAGATATATTACACTAATAGGCAGCCACTTCTCTCTATCTATCACTGATAGAGAGAAGAGGCTGCTGATAAAAATAAAATAAAAAGCAGTTCATACGTACCCCGGTCGTTGTCTTGGTGACGAGTCCCTCTTCTTCCTCCAGTCCGACCTTTCTGTATGACGCGGCAGTCCATGTGGCCGCTGCAGCCTGTGATTGACTTCAGAGGCGGTCACGTGGGATGAAGCGTCATCCCTGGAGGCCGGCCTTCTGATGTCATCCAGACTTGCATGACCGCCACTACAGCCTGTGATTGGCTGCAGCGGTGACATGGGTTGAAACGTCATCCCAGGAGGCCGGACAGGAGGAAAATGCAGGGAGTTCTGGTTAAGTATGAACTTATTTTTTTATTTTTTATTTCATTAAAATTGTATTTTGCGAGCGCCGAGCATGGTCATTCTACAGCGCTAGTCACTGTCCAGGGTGCTGAAAGAGTTACCGCCAATCAGTGCAGCCCATTAACTCTTTCAGCACCCTGTACAGTGACTAGCGCTGAACAACCCTGCTCTTTCAGCAACCTGGATAGTACCATGCTCAGCGCTCGGAAACGGAAACACGGAGTGCACATGGAAACCACACGGCCGCTAAAACGGGCAGATGGATCCGTCAAAAACGTCCGCTAAAACGGTGAAGGAAGTGTGCACGAGGCCTAACACTAATACTATCTGTGTGTGCCACAGACTAAGGAGACAGACTAAGCTGCATACGGATACATTGAGGCTCTGCAGAGTGAGTACAGAAGTTCAAGGTCACTAATCTATTACTTGCTGCACTTAGATAGTACTGAGAGCAGAGAAAGTGCAGTGATGAGACAAAGTCATTATCCACCACATGAATAATAAGGACCACTAGACCCGTCACATCCCGGCTGATGGAGACTAGTACGGGAAACAGATGTACCCACCGTAATCACCTAATGCCTCTCCAATGCACGTCGCAATTCTTGAGACCCAAATCGGAACCAAGTGGGCGCCGAGAAGCGCGCTTTGAGGCCCAATGGATATAAGAATGTCCAATAATCTATATCTGGGGCCTGGAAATACCTACCAAAACATAAAATGGGAAAATTAACAAAATAAGCCACTGGCAAAGTAAACCAGGACTCACATAAGATTTATAGCAATCAGACTTCCGACCTAAACACCTGATCTCTCTCTCGCCCAAACCCAGCGAATCAGCCTCAGTAGCCGCACCAATGTGAAAATAGTGCGTTCCAAAATCCTTAGCTGGCAAACTCAGCTTCTCCAGACAAGACTTGAAAACCGCCGTAAACTGTGAACGGGTGAAAGAGAGGCCATTAGCGTGTACCAAGAATTGTCCCGAAAGACCGACATCTGCGAACGAGATAAAGCATCCGCTAATTTGTTGTCAACACCAGGTACATGTCTAGCACGAAACTGCACATTGAGGTACAAACATTTCAAAAATAAACAACATAGCACTGCTAACACACGCAATGAGCTGGAAGACAAACTATTCACTGCCTGGACTTCTGCAGTATTATCAGTCCAAAAACAAATGCATTTGTTAGACATAAACCCGGCCCATAATTCCATAGAACAACAAAAGGGAAAAATTCCAACAGAGTGATATTCTTAGTCAAGCCAAGGGCCTGCAAAGCAGCTGGCCAGGGCACATTGCACCAGCGCTTACCTAAAATTTATCCAAAACCAAAGCTACCCGACGCATCGGTAAACAATTGAAAATCTACATTGGAAACCTCCCTGTCCTGACAAACTGCGCGACCATTGGACGAATATAGGAAGGACCTCCATACTATGTGGTCTTCCTGCATGCTGTTAGACACTCTAATGAAATGATCAGGTTTCTGGACGCCATTCGTAGCTAAAGACAACCGACTAGAGAACACCCTACCCATGGGAATAATAAGACGTGCAAAGACCAAGAGGCCCAGAAGGGACTGTAGCTGCTTAAGGGTCATCTTTTTTGACTTAGCTACTTGCTCCACCTGTGACACCAAATTCACTAGTTTCTCATCAGGCAGTCTAAATACCATTTCCCGGATGTCACTTGGACCAACAAAAAGGAAATCATCCAAATAGTGTATGATAGAAGACACACCTGTCTTAAAACGCACTACCCATTCCAGAAATAAAGCAAACATCTCAAAATAGCAACAGGAATTAGAACATATCAACGTAAAACAGCCCATCCAGACAAAAACCTAATAAATGAAAGCAGTCCGGGTGGAGCGAAAGGCAGATTCAATGCTGCATTTCATCAATAACGCCCCAGGACCAGCGCTACGAACTAAGTGCACCGCTACATCAAAAGGCGTGTACGACACTGCCACCTCATCTTTGGATATCCTGTCATTGACAGAGCCCTCGTGAGAAAAGGATTGATGGTGAATCGTCCTAAACTTCCCACCACCTTTTCTGGGGACCAACCAAGAGAGGAGACCCCCAAGTTTGGGTAAGGAGGTTCCTCGAAGGGGCGAACCACCCTACCTAACGCAACTTCTTTAGACAGTTTTTGCTTGACCACTTCAATGTTATCCCTAGCTGATTTTAAGTTGTCTGACAACATCATAACCGACGTTGCTTCAAAAGGAATAACGAAACCCACGCTAAAACCGTTAGTGAGAGCCTCTGCCTCCTGTCTCCTGTGGTACTGCTCTAACCATGGTGCCATCGCAAGGATGCTCACTGGCATTCTCTGCTGTGCCGGAGTGGGCCACTCTAACAGGCAGTTTTCCCCTGCGGAAGCATCGAAGTGCCACATGAGCACCCCCGCAAATGGAGCATTCATTACAGAACTTGCAGGTTGTAAAGAACCTGCAATGTCCCTCATTGTGAAGCCAACAGACTCCTGTAGGGTGTGCGGCCGCGATCCCAGGAGCTGTTCCAGAACCCGCGGCCCCACTGGGAAAGGGTCTAGCCTGCTTCCCACTCTGCGCTAGAATCAGCCGTAACCATACGTCCATTGCCTTTGAAGCCCAACCGATCTGAAGCGACAAGGCCAAACGGCGGCAACATTTTTTGTCATAGCGCCACCACGCGGCACCTCCGTGCAGCTTCTGGGCGCTAAAGATGGTATCGAAGTATACAAACAACTCCGCATCCTTTTCAGGGTGTTGCTGACACACTATATGCGCCAGGGTAGCAAAACCCTGAAGCCAGTTGCCAAAGGTTTTGGCAACTTTCACCTTTTTATCAGAACCCTTTTCAAAAGTGCGCTCCTTATCCACAGTCACCTGCTTTACCGGGATCAAGGACCAAGTATCCGCAAATTTATTCTTACCAATTTTTTGATTGATCTCAGCAGACAGATGAGTGCCGAGAGGGGCCACACCACAAAACAGGGAATCCCTAAAATTTAAACAAGCCAATCTGGCTTCCACCCCTGGTAGAACAGAAGGTGCGGGAGCAACATCACTTTTTTCCAAACCGGCCACCACAGCCTTCAATACAGACGCTAAGTCATTACCAGATATCGTAGATTTAGAAATCCATGCATCAACACATAAGGACTCACCGAGTGCAGGGGTCCCCGACAGTCCTGAGGTAATTTCTTCCACCGCTGGCGCCGCAGAAACCAAGGACTGCTCACTGCACGGTGCCCGAGTCAAGGTGCCACCTTGGGATGACCCACCCAGGTCATTCTTAGCACGCCGGGAGTCGACACGACGCCACCTGTGGTTCCGCCTATCATTAGCATGGCTGGACATCCACGGCTGGGAATATAAAGACAATGACAATGGTGAGGGAATAGAGGAGGGTTGTCTTTCAGAAGAGGGCAATGGTGATCTAAGCCTCCGAGAACGACCACCTCTGCTGTATCGATTCCTGCGACGATCGTGTCTACGACCACCTCCCGATCGACGTTTCCTCTGTCTCCTTGGCGACCCTTTCACCTAATCTGAAAAGGAAAATAGAGACAAGGTAGAAGAGTGACCAGCATTACATCGATTCCCCCTGGAACCTGACACATTAGAAACGTCCCTGCTCGGACCCCTTTGCTGAAGGCCACAACAGGACGGAACACTTGATAAAGGATACATCTGCTGACGACTCTGCAGCCCTGGCTGATCACGGACTTCTTCCTTTCTGGATTGTGTAACTGCATATGGTACAGATCCATGCCTCGCCCACGCTGCTGCGCCAGTGCGGCATTTCCTCTGCCCAGCCTTCCTCCCACTAACAACCCCTTTCACAGATGCCGCTGCCCCTGCCATCTCACCTGGTCCCAGAGGTAGAGGAGGTGCAGCGACAAAGGTTAGGGGAACAGCATTGTTGTAAAGGATCTGCCAGGCACTACGTCTGGGTATACTCCCAGGATTAATCAGTCGACACCTGAGGCCAGACCTCTGAGACTGACACCTGCTCCCACCAATCAGGGTGGCAGGCTCAGGAGTGGGAGAGCCTATTGCGGCCTGGTCAGTCAGAGTTAGCTCCGCCCCCTGTCCATTTATACCTGCCGTTTTCTCTTCCTCCTTGCTTGTTATTCTTCTTGGATTCCTGGCCCCACTGCTGCCTTGCTCCAGCCTGCTTCTGCCGTGCTTCTGCCTTGCTTCAGTTCCGTTTATCCTGTGTTGCTCTGCCCCTGGCTTGCTTCTGCTCCGTGCTCCCGTTTGTATACTCCACTACTTCCTGATCCTGACTGGCTCATTCACCGCTACGTTTCCTCGCGGCGTTCCGTGGGCTACTGTATTCCCTTGCGTGTTCCCTGTTTGTACTCCTTGCACTTAGACAGCGTAGGGACCGCCGCCAAGTTGTACCCCGTCGCCTAGGGCGGGTCGTTGCAAGTAGGCAGGGACAGGGCGGTGGGTAGATTAGGGCTCACTTGTTCCCTTCACCTCCTTCCTGCCATTACATAATAACAAGCCCTTACCTAGTCTACCATTTCTTCTACGCTGACGCTATCATGGACCCCCTTGAGACCCTGACCCAGCAGATGCAGGGCCTCTCCCTACAGGTCCAGGCCCTGGCTCAGAGGGTCAATCAGTCTGACGCTGCCTTTGTAGTACCCCTCACCTCACCTTTAGAACCCAACCTCAAGTTACCTGACCGGTTCTCAGGGGACCGTAAGACTTTTCTCTCCTTCCGGGAGAGTTGCAGACTTTATTTCCGCCTAAGACCTCACTCCTCAGGTTCCGAGAACCAGCGGGTGGGTATTATTATATCCCGACTCCAGGAAGGGCCCCAAGAGTGGGCCTTCTCCTTGGCTCCTGACGACCCTGAACTTTCCTCCGTTGATCGGTTTTTCTCTGCCCTCGGTCTCATTTACGACGAGACTGACAGGACTGCCTTAGCCGAGAGTCAGCTGGTGACCTTACGTCAGGGTAGGAGACCTGTTGAGGAATACTGTTCTGATTTTAGAAAGTGGTGCGTAGCTTCTCGGTGGAACGACCCGGCCCTAAAGTGCCAGTTTAGGTTAGGATTATCTGACGCCCTGAAGGATCTGCTGGTTAGCTACCCCTCTTCTGACTCCCTAGACCAGGTTATGGCCCTAGCAGTACGACTTGACCGACGTCTCAGGGAACGTCAGCTTGAACGTTTCAATGTTTTCCCCTCTGACTGCCCTGCGATTCCCCCCGAGGTCCCGTCTCCTCGCTCTTCCACGGAGGACTCGGAGGTACCTATGCAACTCGGGGCCTCCATGTCCCCTCGACAACGTAGAGAGTTTCGCAGGAAGAATGGTCTCTGCTTCTATTGTGGGGACGACAAGCATCTACTGAACACCTGTCCCAGGCGCAAGAATAAGCAGCCGGAAAACTTCCGCGCCTAAGTGATCATCGGGGAGGTCACTTGGGCGCACAGGTATTTCCCGTTAATACTAAACGCAATAAGATTTTGCTTCCCTTTCAGGTCTCGTTTGCTGGCCGGTCTGCCACTGGCAGTGCCTTCGTGGATTCGGGCTCATCTGCTAATATCATGTCTGTGGAATTTGCTATGTCTCTAAAAATGCCTTTTATTGATTTACCTTATCCTATCCCGGTAGTGGGTATCGACTCCACTCCTCTTGCTAATGGTTATTTTACTCAGCATACTCCTGTTTTTGAACTCCGTGTTGGCTCCATGCATTTGGAGCAGTGCTCTGTACTGGTGATGCAGGGATTATCGTCCGATCTGGTATTAGGTCTTCCCTGGTTGCAGCTGCATAATCCCACGTTTGATTGGAATACTGGGGATCTCACCAAATGGGGTAGTGATTGCCTGATGTCATGTCTTTCGGTTAACTCTATTTCTCCCCGGGAGGAGGTAAACACGCTTCCTGAGTTTGTTCAGGACTTCGCTGATGTGTTTTCTAAGGAGGCCTCCGAGGTGTTGCCCCCTCATAGAGATTACGATTGCGCCATCGATTTGGTGCCTGGTGCCAAGCTTCCTAAGGGTAGGATATGCCATGAGAAAGTATATCCAGGAATGCCTGGCCAAGGGTTACATTCGCCCCTCTACTTCTCCTGTAGGTGCTGGCTTCTTCTTCGTGGGGAAGAAGGATGGTGGTCTTAGGCCGTGCATTGATTATCGGAACTTGAATAAGGTCACAGTAAGGAACCAGTATCCCCTTCCTTTGATTCCGGATCTTTTTAATCAGGTTCAGGGGGCCCAATGGTTCTCTAAGTTCGATCTACGGGGGGCATATAACCTTATCCGCATCAAAGAGGGGGATGAGTGGAAAACTGCGTTCAACACGCCCGAAGGTCATTTCGAATACCTAGTCATGCCCTTTGGGTTGTGTAATGCCCCTGCCGTCTTCCAGAATTTTATTAATGAAATTCTGAGAGATTACCTGGGTAATTTTCTTGTAGTGTACCTTGATGACATACTGGTGTTTTCCAAGGACTGGTCCTCGCACGTGGAGCATGTCAGGAAGGTCCTCCAGGTCCTTCGGGAAAATAATCTGTTTGCGAAGACCGAAAAATGTGTGTTTGGGGTACAGGAGCAAATCCTCACTCCTCATGAATTCCGCATGGACCCTGCCAAGGTTCAGGCTGTGGCGGAATGGGTCCAACCTGCCTCCCTGAAGGCGCTACAGTGTTTTTTGGGGTTCGCTAACTATTACAGGAGATTTATTGCCAACTTCTCGGTCGTCGCTAAGCCTCTTACGGACCTCACTCGCAAGGGTGCTGATGTCCTCCATTGGCCCCCTGAGGCCGTCCAGGCTTTTGAGACCCTCAAGAAGTGCTTTATCTCGGCCCCCGTGCTGGTTCAGCCCAACCAAAGGGAGCCATTTATTGTGGAGGTTGACGCGTCCGAGGTGGGAGTGGGGGCCGTCTTGTCCCAGGGTACCAGCTCCCTCACCCATCTCCGCCCCTGTGCTTACTTCTCTAGGAAGTTTTCGCCCACGGAGTGTAACTATGATATTGGCAACCGCGAACTTTTAGCCATTAAATGGGCTTTTGAAGAGTGGCGTCACTTCTTGGAGGGGGCCAGACACCAGGTAACGGTCCTTACTGACCACAAGAATCTGGTTTTCCTAGAATCTGCCCGGAGGCTTAATCCTAGACAAGCTCGTTGGGCACTATTCTTTACCAGATTTAATTTCTTGGTTACCTATAGGGCTGGGTCCAAAAATATTAAGGCTGATGCACTGTCACGTAGTTTCATGGCTAATCCTCCTTCTGAGAAGGATCCTGCTTGTATTTTACCCCCTGGTATAATTGTTTCTGCCACTGATTCTGACTTAGCCTCTGACATCGCGGCTGATCAAGGTTCAGCTCCCGGGAACCTCCCTGGGGACAAACTGTTTGTCCCCCTGCAATACCGGCTAAGGGTACTCAGGGAAACCATGACTCCGCTCTATCTGGTCATCCTGGCATCTTGGGTACCAAACTCCTCATTACCAGAAACTATTGGTGGCCTGGGTTGCCTAAAGACGTTAGGGCTTACGTCGCCGCTTGTGAGGTCTGTGCTAGGTCCAAGACCCCTAGGTCCCGACCTGCGGGCTTACTACGTTCCTTGCCCATTCCCCAGAGACCTTGGACCCATATCTCCATGGATTTTATCACCGATTTGCCTCCATCTCAGGGCAAGTCGGTGGTGTGGGTGGTAGTAGACCGCTTCAGCAAGATGTGCCACTTTGTGCCCCTTAAGAAACTACCTAACGCCAAGACGTTAGCTTCTTTCTTTGTGAAACACATTCTGCGTCTCCATGGGGCCCCAGTCAATATCGTTTCGGACAGAGGGGTACAATTTGTTTCCTTATTTTGGAGAGCTTTTTGTAAAAAGTTGGAGATTGATCTATCCTTCTCCTCCGCCTTCCATCCCGAAACTAATGGCCAAACGGAAAGGACTAACCAATCCCTGGAACAATATTTAAGGTGTTTCATTTCTGACTGTCAATTTGATTGGGTCTCATTCCTTCCCCTCGCCGAATTTTCCCTGAATAACCGGGTCAGTAACTCGTCAGGGGTCTCCCCATTTTTCTGTAATTTCGGGTTTAATCCTAGGTTCTCCTCCGTTTCCCCTGGTTGTTCCAATAATCCCGAGGTAGAGGACGTTCATCGGGAACTGTGCACAGTCTGGGCCCAGGTTCAGAAGAACCTAGAGGCGTCCCAGAGCATACAAAAGATTCAGGCTGATTGTAGACGTTCTGCTAACCCCCGGTTTGTCGTCGGGGATCTGGTGTGGTTGTCGTCGAGGAACTTGCGCCTTAAGGTCCCGTCCAGGAAGTTTGCTCCCCGATTTATTGGACCTTATAAGGTCATTGAAGTCCTCAACCCTGTATCCTTCCGTCTGGAGCTGCCCCCATCCTTTCGCATACACGACGTCTTCCATGCCTCCCTCCTGAAACGCTGCTCCCCGTCCTGGTCCCCCTCGAGGAAACCTCCTGTTCCCGTTCTCACCCCTGAGGGGGTGGAATTCGAGGTGGCCAAGATTGTGGACAGTAGGATGATCCAGGGCTCCCTCCAGTACCTGGTCCATTGGAGAGGATACGGGCCGGAGGAGAGGACTTGGGTACCTGCTCGAGATGTTCACGCTGGGGTATTGATCAGGAGGTTCCACCTTCTCTTCCCCACTAAACCGGGTCCTCTTAGTAAGGGTCCGGTGGCCCCTCATAAAAGGGGGAGTACTGTAAAGGATCTGCCAGGCACTACGTCTGGGTATACTCCCAGGATTAATCAGTCGACACCTGAGGCCAGACCTCTGAGACTGACACCTGCTCCCACCAATCAGGGTGGCAGGCTCAGGAGTGGGAGAGCCTATCGCGGCCTGGTCAGTCAGAGTTAGCTCCGCCCCCTGTCCATTTATACCTGCCGTTTTCTCTTCCTCCTTGCTTGTTATTCTTCTTGGATTCCTGGCCCCACTGCTGCCTTGCTCCAGCCTGCTTCTGCCGTGCTTCTGCTTTGCTTCAGTTCCGTTTATCCTGCGTTGCTCTGCCCCTGGCTTGCTTCTGCTCCGTGCTCCCGTTTGTATACTCCACTACTTCCTGATCCTGACTGGCTCATTCACCGTTCCGTTTCCTCGCGGCGTTCCGTGGGCTACTGTATTCCCTTGCGTGTTCCCTGTTTGTACTCCTTGCACTTAGACAGCGTAGGGACCGACGCCAAGTTGTACCCCGTTGCCTAGGGCGGGTGGTTGCAAGTAGGCAGGGACAGGGCGGTGGGTAGATTAGGGCTCACTTGTTCCCTTCACCTCCTTCCTGCCATTACAATTGTAGGCCGCGTCATGTGCGCGTGAGCGGCCCATCTATCCTACACAGACCTCATGGTAGGCCACCAAGTGTCATAAGCCGCCCAGCCGGCGACTACCTCCGGCACTGCACTCCGGCTGTTACCCGGGTTAGAAGGGAGGCTGCGCACCGCATGGGGGGGAATAACGTAAGTACGCGGCGGGGCAGGGGAAGGGGGAACTACCTCGCCTGAGGATGTGGAAGGTGAGATAGGCCGAGCCTGACCTATGTGCCTCCCAACGCTGGTGGGGGGAGCAGCCCCTGAAGGACGGGTTGTTCTAGGAAGGGGACTTGGGCTTAATCGAACGGGAGGGCGGGTGATGTGTTGTGGCCTACCTCTGGTCTCTCCAGCCGCATGTCCAGGGGTTGCATCCACGTCACCATCTTTCTTTCTTAACAGATCCTCCCGCCAGGTGGTGCCTTCAACTGCCAACCGCCGGGCCACTTGCTGCAGGAGCTCATTAGCCATGCTGGAAAAAGAGGTTAAGAGACAGAAGTAAGAGAAGAGATTCTCCTTACCACATGGAGTGTAACTACGAGGTGTTAGAAACAGTGGGAGGGTTCCTCCAGCTCACCTTATCACGGATATGTTGTGTCGTTCGCGCACGGGTCCTCGTGTCAGTACACGTATAGGCATAGACAGAAAAGTAAGGATTGAATCCAGCCCGGAGTCCTTTTGGGTCTGTTAAAATAGGAAGCTTCTTCCAACAAAGTTAAAAACAGCAAAAATAGTGGGTACGGGTATTTCCAAAGTACAATAGAGGGTTTAGCAGTGTGAGCGGTGCCTTCGCGTTTCTGACGCCAACTGCGTCCTTAGTCATGGCTTCTGATGTTTCTCGCTCGCAGTCTAGGAATTTATATCCGGTCGTTTTTGGCAACAGTTAATTGCGGTTCAACTGGGGAACTCCCTGGAACGCAGGTCATTTCCTATATCACAAGCAGTTTACTCTGTAGAACGGATGAACAACATCTTCAACACCCCTTCTTCGGGTAAGTAATTTTCATTCTATCCTTTCTAATATTATGTGATTGTATCATTTAATTGAAAGTGTTATTATCTGTATAACTGTATTATCGCTTGAGTTTGCGATATTCCAAAAAAGACGGCAAAAGAATTCCATCCTTTGATGTAATCTACTAAAGGAAATACCGACTGGTTAAAAACATATATAAGTGTACGTAACATGAGTATAAAAATTACTAGTTCTGTGGGAGGTACTGTTCAGGAAAGATTTATTGTATTTATGTATAAGATAAATTTTTACTACATTATATAACTTGGTGTTCAATAACACATTTTATTATATATATTATTTTATTATATATTTATGAAAGTTTCGTACAATAAAGTATGTAAATGAGAAAGTCTAGGTGAAATTGTAATGACGGGGGTAGGGAAACAGACAAGTGAGCCCTAATCTACCCGCCACTCAGTCCCTGCCTACTTGCAACGACCCGCCCTAGGCGACGGGGTACAACTGGGCGACGGTCCCTACACTCAATAAGTGCACGACAGACAAACAGACAAGGGAACACAGAACCTAAGGGAAACAGGGCAGTTGCCCACGGCAACACCGTGAGCAACAAGAGTAGTAAACGAGCCGAGTCAAACCAGGAGAGTATGAGGTGCCAAACGCAAAGCAGGAGAGTGGTGAACAAGCCGAGTCAAACCAGGAGAGCACGAGGTACCAAACGCAGAGCAGGAGAGTAGTCAGCAAGCCAGGGTCAATACGAAGCAGGGACAAATAGTACAAGAAGCTGCAGCAGGGCCAGGAAACCAACAGAGAAGATTCACAAGCAAGGAGGAACAGGAAAGGAAGGTATAAATAGACAGAGGGCGGGAGCTAGCTCCGTCTGGCCAGGCTGCGATAGGCTCTCCCACTCCTAAGCCTGCCATCCTGAGTGGTGGAAGATGGAGTCAGTCTCACAGACATAGAAGCAGGTGCAGACTGATTACCTATGGGCAATGATAAAGAAGCTGTGCCTGGCAGATCCTTTACAGTACCCCCCCTTTTATGAGGGGCCACCGGACTCTTTCTAAGTGGACCTGGTTTATTGGGGAAACGAAGGTGGAACCTCCTGACCAATATCCCAGCGTGAACATCCCAGGCGGGTACCCACGTCCTCTCCTCAGGCCCGTATCCTCTCCAATGGACCAGGTACTGGAGGGAGCCTTGGACCATCCTGCTGTCCACAATCTTGGCCACCTCGAATTCTACCCCCTCAGGGGTGAGAACAGGGACCGGAGGTTTCCTCGAGGGAGCAAAGGACGGGGAGCAGCGTTTAAGGAGGGAGGCATGAAACACGTCGTGTACTCGAAAAGATGGGGGCAACTCCAGTCGGAAGGAGACAGGATTGAGGACTTCAATGACCTTGTACGGCCCTATAAACCGGGGAGCAAACTTCTTGGACGGGACTTTCAGGCGCAAATTTTTTGACGATAGCCACACCAGATCCCCGACCATAAACAAGGGGTTAGCAGAACGTCTTCTATCTGCCTGAGTTTTTTGTATGCTCTGGGACGCCTCTAGGTTCTTCTGAACCTGGGCCCAGACTGTGCACAGTTCCCGATGAACGACTTCTACCTCGGGATTGTTGGAACTACCAGGTGAAACGGAGGAAAACCGCGGATTAAACCCAAAATTACAGAAAAAGGGGGAGACCCCTGACGAGTTACTGACCGGGTTATTAAGGGAAAATTCGGCGAGGGGAATGAATGAGACCCAATCATATTGACAGTCAGAGATAAAACACCTTAAATATTGTTCTAGAAACTGATTAGTCCTCTCAGTTGGGCCATTAGTTTCAGGATGGAAGGCAGAGGAGAAGGACAGATCAATCTCCAACTTTTTACAGAAGGCTCTCCAAAACAATGAAACAAATTATACCCCTCTGTCAGAAACAATATTGACAGGGACCCCATGGAGACGCAGGATGAGTTTGACAAACAAGGTAGCTAATGTCTTAGCATTGGGTAGTTTCTTGAGGGGCACAAAGTGGCACATCTTACTGAAGCGGTCTACTACAACCCACACCACCGACTTGCCTTGAGATGGAGGCAAATCGGTGATAAAATCCATGGAGATATGGGTCCAAGGTCTCTGGGGAATGGGCAAAGAACGTAGTAAGCCCGCTGGTCGGGACCTGGGAGTCTTGGACCTAGCACAAACCTCACAAGCGGCGACGTAGGCCTTAACGTCTTTAGGCAACCCAGGCCACCAATAGTTTCTGCCAATGAGGTGCTTGGTACCCAGGATGCCTGGATGACCAGATAGTGCGGAGTCATGATTTTGAGTAACCTTAGCCGGAATTGCAGGGGAACAAACAGCTTGTTCTCAGGAAGGTTCCCGGGAGCTGAACCTTGATCAGCCGCAATCTCAGAGACTAAATCAGAATCAATAGAGGAAATGATTATACTTGGAGGCAAAATACAAGCAGGATCTTCCTCCAAAGGAGGGCTGGCCATGAAGCTACGCGACAGTGCATCAGCCTTAATATTTTTAGACCCAGCCCTATAGGTAACCAAAAAGTTGAATCTGGTAAAAAATAACGCCCATCGAGCTTGTCTCGGGTTTAGCCTCCGGGCAGATTCTAGGAAAACCAGATTCTTGTGGTCGGTAAGGACTGTTACCTGGTGCCTAGCCCCCTCCAGGAAGTGGCGCCACTTTTCAAATGCCCATTTAATGGCTAAGAGTTCGCAGTTGCCAATATCATAGTTACTCTCAGTGGGCGAAAACTTCCTGGAGAAGTAGGCACAGGGACGGAGATGGGTGAGGGACCTGGTACCCTGGGACAAGACAGCCCCCACTCCCACCTCGGACGCGTCAACCTCCACGATAAACGGCTCCATTTGGTTGGGCTGAACCAGCACCGGGGCCGAGATAAAGCACTTCTTAAGGACCTCAAAAGCCTGGACAGCCTCAGGAGGCCAGTAGAGGAGATCAGCACCTTTGCGAGTGAGATCCGTAAGAGGCTTAGCGATGACCGAGAAGTTAGCAATAAATCTCCTGTAATAATTAGCGAACCCCAGGAAGCACTGTAACGCCTTCAGGGAGGCAGGTTGGACCCATTCCGCCACAGCCTGGACCTTGGCGGGGTCCATGCGGAATTCATGAGGAGTGAGGATTTGACCCAAAAATGGTATCTCCTGCACCCCAAACACACATTTTTCGGTCTTCGCAAACAGTTTATTTTCCCGAAGGACCTGGAGCACCTTCCTGACATGCTCAATATGGAAGGACCAGTCCTTGGAAAACACAAGTATGTCATCAAGGTACACTACAAGAAATACCCCCAGGTAATCTCTTAAAATCTCATTTATGAAATTCTGGAAGACCGCGGGAGCATTACACAACCCAAAGGGCATGACGAGGTATTCGAAATGACCTTCGGGCGTGTTAAACGCAGTCTTCCACTCATCCCCCTCTTTGATGCGGATAAGGTTATACGCCCCCCGTAGATCAAACTTAGAGAACCATTGGGCCCCCTGAACCTGATTAAAGAGATCAGGAATCAAAGGAAGGGGATACTGGTTCCTTACAGTGACCTTATTCAAGTTACGGTAGTCAATGCATGGCCTAAGACCACCATCCTTCTTCCCTACGAAGAAAAAGCCAGCACCTACCGGAGAAGTAGAGGGGCGAATGTAACCCTTGGCCAGGCATTCCTGGATATACTTTCTCATGGCATATCCTACCCTTAGGGAGCTTAGCTCCTGGTACCAAATCGATAGCGCAATCGTATTCTCTATGAGGAGGTAACACTTCGGAGGCCTCCTTAGAGAAAACATCAGCGAAGTCCTGAACAAACTCAGGTAGCGTGTTCACCTCCTCAGGGGGAGAAATAGAATTAACAGAAAAACATGACGTCAAGCATTCATTACCCCATTTGGTAAGATCCCCAGTATTCCAGTCAAACGTGGGATTATGCAACTGCAACCAGGGAAGGCCTAAAAAAAAATCGGACGATAATCCCTGCATCAACAGTACAGAGCACTGCTCCAAATGCATGGAGCCAACAAGGAGTTCAAAAACAGGGGTATGCTGTGTAAAATAACCATTAGCAAGAGGAGTGGAGTCGATACCCACTACCGGGACAGGTTTAGGCAAATCAATCAAAGGCATAGCTAGAGACATAGCAAATTCCACAGACATGATATTAGCAGACGACCCTGAATCCACGAAGGCACTGCCGGTAGACGACCTACCACCAAAAGAGACCTGAAAGGGAAGCAAGATTTTATTACGTTTCATATTTACGGGAAATACCTGTGCGCCCAAGTGACCTCCCCGATGATCACTTAGGTGTGGAAGTTTTCCGGCTGCTTATTCTTACGCCTAGGACAGGTGTTCACTTGATGCTTGTCATCCCCACAATAGAAGCAGAGACCATTCTTCCTGCGGAACTCTCTACGTTGTTGGGGGGACACGGAGGCCCCGAGTTGCATAGGTACCTCCGAGTCTTCCGTGGAAGAACGAAGCAACGGAACCTCGGGAGGCATTATGGGGGAGTCAGAGGAGAAAACACAAAAACGTTCACGTTGTCGTTCCCTGAGACGTCGGTCAAGTCGTACCGCTAAAGCCATAACCTGGTCTAGGGAGTCAGAAGAGGGATAGCTAACTAGCAGGTCTTTCAGGGCGTTCGACAGACCCAACCTAAACTGGCACCTTAAGGCAGGGTTATTCCACCGAGAAGCCTACGCACCACTTCCTAAAGTCAGAGCAATACTCCTCAACAGGTCTCTTACCCTGACGTAAGGTCACCAGTCCTGTCAGTCTCGTCATAAATGAGTCAGAGAGCGGAAAATAAAAGATCAACGGAGGAAAGTTCAGGGGCGTCAGGAGCCAAGGAGAAGGCCCATTCTTGGGGCCCTTCCTGGAGCCGGGACATAATTATACCCACCCGCTGGCTCTCAGAACCTGAGGAGTGGGGCTTTAAGCGAGAATAGAGCCTACAACTCTCCCGAAAGGAGAGAAAAGTCTTCCGGTCCCCTGAGAACCGGTCAGGCAACTTGAGGTGGGGTTCAAGAGGTGAGGTGAGGGGCACTACCATGATAGCATCAGGCTGGTTGACCCTCTGAGCCAGGGCCTGGACCTGTAAGGAGAGACCCTGTATTTGCTGAGCCAGGGTCTCAAGGGGGTCCATAGTAGTGTGAGCGACCAGGGTAGACTAGGTATATGGGCTTGTGATTATGTAATGATGGGGGAAAGGAAACAGACAAGTGAGCCCTAATCTACCCGCCACTCAGTCCCTGCCTACTTGCAACGACCCGCCCTAGGCGACGGGGTACAACTGGGCGACAGTCCCTACGCTCAATAAGTGCAAGACAGACAAAACAGACAGGGGTACACCGAAGCTAGGGAAACGGGGCAGCTGCCCACGGAGACACCGTGAGCAACAAGACTGGTGAACGAGCCGAGTCAAACCAGGAGTGTACGAGGTACCAAACGCAGAGCAGGAGAGTAGTGAACAAGCCGAGTCAAACCAGGAGTGTACGAGGTACCAAACGCAGAGCAGGAGAGTAGTCAGTAAGCCAGGGTCAATATGAAGCAGGGTCAAATAGTTCAAGAAGCTGAAGCAGGGCCAGGAAACCAAACGAGAAGAATCACAAGCAAGGAGGAACAGGAAAGGCAGGTATAAATAGACAGAGGGCGGGAGCTAGCTCCGTCTGGCCAGGCTGTGATAGGCTCTCCCACTCCTAAGCCTGCCATCCTGAGTGGTGGAAGATGGAGTCAGTCTCACAGACATAGAAGCAGGTACAGACTGATTACCTATGGGTGTAGATACAGAAGCTGTGCCTGGCAGATCCTTAACATAAATAATATATCATTTTCAATTGATACATTTACTTAAAGGGTTTTTTCACCATATTAAATAATGAGATATTGTTAGGTTCCATCAAGTGATCAATGAGGGTCCAATTGGTGGGCCCCCACCAATCTCTTGAAAGAAACAGTCATAGCCCCCCTTTAATTCTTTTCTCTGCACAGTTCTGCTCCTGGTTTGGTGCTGTACAGGTACTGCAACACAGCTGCTTCAATCTGGGCACTAGTGGGGTTCTCAGCAGCGAATCCTTCACTGATCAGTTATGGAATAAATTAGCAAAATGACATAATTTATTTTAGTGGTAAAACCCCTTTAACTTTGTAGTAAATTTAATGTAAGAGTGTAAAACATGAAATATTGGGTTCAATTTATAATCTATGGCTCTTAACAATGCATACCCAGTCTCTAAAGAGCAGTCATGACTCACAGTTATGTGTATGGTACAGTAGGTCTATTCATTGAATACAGCTGACTGCACTGAAAACTGCATTGACTGCATAGTTTCAAATTAATTGAAATTACTTAAAATATAGTAAAATATAAGAAATAGAATTGAAATTTAAGATCAGATCTAAATTGTAAAGGTGGGTTTATACACGCAGATTTCTGCCAATAACTAGAGCGATCGCCGATATAACAAGTCATTTGGCGCTCGTCAAAAGACCATTTTACAGGGGCGGTATCGTTAACACGATTGTTCGCTCCCCATACAGTTTGCATATTATCTGCAACACATTCCGTTAATACCCGGAGATGCGCTGCTGACGAAGATAATTTTATAGTCCACATAAAAGATGTCACTGACCATGTTTAAATGGGCCAATGATCGGGAACAAATGTTCGGACAAACGCTCGTTCGTCAGATCATCGGCACGTGTAAGCGGGCCTCAAGAGTGATTGAGCCGCCCTTCCCCCTTCATTTTTCTTACCTGAATGGTGCCATTACATATATCCCCTGCTGTCTTATACTAGGCCACAACTAAATCCTGTGCTAGCCATAACAACTGATCAGCTTTGTCATAAGCTACATGGGAGTCAGCATTGGAAATTATGACAATGATGGCTATCCCCCTGCAGGATACTAAAAGGACAACAATAATGATGGGTCTTACAAAATATTCAGATGTGCCTCCATACAGTGAGAACTTATATTGTAGGTTTCACCAAAGAGGAATCTCCAATTTAACCTATGAGTGTGTAAATTGCATATATGTCCTTTAACCCCTTAAAGGGAAGGTGTCACGGAAAAAAAATAATTATATGTTATTGCTTTTAGTATGTCATTAAAATAAATTTTATTTATTTGTGTTTTTGTGTTGTACTTTTTTCTTTCTTTTACTTCTCTATGGGGGCTGCCATTTTTTTTTCCATCTCTGTATGTGTCGATTAACGACACATACAGAGATGGAATACGGCACATACATCCCCATAGAGAATGCGAACGGGAGCCGTTCCATTCACTATAGGTCTTCGGCAGAGCGATATCCGGCGCCATTTTCATGTGGACCGGAAGCCGCGGCCGGACAGTAAGATGACTACTTCCGGTCGCGGTTTCCAGCCATATGTTCAGACGCAAGGACTAGGAGCGGCGACGGCGGCGGTAGGAGCAGGTAAGTTATGTTTGTGTATGTGATGTGTGTGTATGTTCGTGATATACTGTGTGATTACCACTGTATCTAATCCTCCTACACTGTGCATTCGCTCAAAAAATGGCGGCACCCAGTGTAGGAGGTTTGAACATTCAACCCCCTCCTTTCTCCTGGCACTAGCCAGGATAAAGGAAGGGGGATTGTTTGAGGACACTAGAGAAAGTGTGTCTTCTCCAATTTTGATGCATAAAGCAATGAGGTTGCTTTACCACATGCCAATGCTGCAATTTTGGGAATTGCTCCCTCTAGTGACCAGCACATGGAAATGTTATAATTTAGAATCTAATTTATAATATTTCCTGACTTGTGAAAAAATTTAAAAAATTATAACAATGTGTAATCATTTATATACTAACTGTTTAACTAAAAAAAAATAAAAAAAAATTTCTAGCGACACATTCCCTTTAAAGGGAATCTGTCACCAGGTTTATTCTGCCCTATCTGAAAGCAGCATAAAGAAGTGACATGCCCGGTGCAGTAGTTTTCATAAAATTTACTGTTTCTCAGATGCTGCGCGAGCCAAGCACAGCGGACTCCCCCTACCACTGATTGACAGCTTTCTTGCTATATTGTGCAAAGGGAGAAAGCTGTCAATCAGCAGAGGGGAAGCCCGTAGCTCATCAACATCAGGGACTCCTTAGCCTGTGCACATCCTGAGCCTGCGCACATCATTGAGGGCATTTTCTAACAGCTACATTTTATGAATACTACAATTGCAACTGATCCAACGAACGCTGGTTTAAGCCCCCTAGAGGGTGTAATAAAAAAGTTAAATACAGTTGAATAAAGTTTTACAAAAAAAAACTACTATTAAAAGTAAAACAAAAAACCTTTTGCCATTTTTATCCAAAAGCAATGTAAAAAGATTTTTTTTTAATCATAACTGGTATTGCAGCTCCCGTAAAAGTCCAAACTATTAAAATATAACATTATTTAACCCCCATGGTGAACGCAGTAAAAAATAAAAAAAAAATAAAACATCAATGTTTTTTGGTCACGTTATCTCCCACAAAAAATGGAATAAAAAGTTGTATGTGCCCCAAAATGGTACCAATAAAAACTACAGCACGCCCCGCAAAAAAATACAGGCACTCACAATGCTCAAAAGTTATGTATTTTATAATATGGCGACACAAAACAAATTTTAATTTTTAATCATTCATTTTTTTCCTTGTAAAAGTAGTAAAACATTAAAAAAATCTATAAACTTGATATCGCCGTAATTATATTGACCCGCAGAATGAAATTAACATGTCGTTTTTACCGCATGGTAAACGCCGTAAAAAATAAATTTTACCCCACAAATATTTTTTTTCCAGTTTCCCAGTACATTTTGTGGTACAATGAATGGAAATGAGTGGAAATGAAATAAATGACACAAATCATTTAAAAGAAAATTAAATACATTTTATTTAATAAAACACATGCACCCCACTAGAACTTCCACATATTTGGTATCCCCATAGTCGTCACAACATGTACAGTATAAACTTATTTTAGATCAGTAATGTATGGTGTTTGTTTTTTTTTTTGCTTGAATGCTCAAAAATAATTGAATAAAAATAAAATGCTAATGTAAACGTACCCCAAACTGGACACCATATTGCTGCTCTGATACAAAGATAAAAAAGTTATTAGTTTCAGAATGCCGAGTTGAAAAAAAATAAAGTATCTTGTGGTTTTGGGGTTCTTTTTGCGAAAAATGACCGAAAATTTTATTTTTATTCAAAAACGCATGTGAACATAACCTTATAAAACCTTTTGGAAACTTTATACATTTTCATGTTAAAAAGCTACGTTTGTCTCCCTACCTATTTGATAATTGAAGCTGTAAGAGAATCACTTTATGGATTATTTTATTAAGAGTTGTAAAATTAAATTATTAGTCCATATATATTATCACTGAGTTCTAAAAAATGCTGAGAAAGCAAATCTGGGGTGCTACAGGGGTACTAATGTACAAGGAACATCTGAGGTAGTGCAATCCATTGCATAGCAGGGTATATATGTCTGTCTAGTTCTCTGAGACAGTATCTCATCTGAAAGCTTCATGTTTGGTGGCCTGCACCCCAGATGTTTTGAGACTGCAGCCAGGGGCAGATTACAATGAGGGCCCGAGGCTGAAAGGGGGCCAAGTACTCTCCGGTTTTCCCGAAGCAGTTATTAAAATTACAGCCGGTTCAGAGAACCGGGTTAAAGCGGGATCTCTCACCCAATTGTATCCGCGTCCTTAGGACACGGATACAATTGATTACTATTGTGCTGGCGAGACGGGAACTATGCCATTGTGACTGGCATTTTCTACAGGGGGAATTGTGACTGGCATTATCTACAGGGGGCAATGTGACTGGCATTATCTACAGGGGGCATTGTGACTGGCACTATCTACAGGGGGCATTGTGACTCGCGCTAACTACAGAGGGCATTGTTTCTGGCGCTGTCTACAGGGGGCATTGTGACTGGTGGAATCTACAGAGGGCATTGTGACTGGCGCTATCTACAGAGGGCATTGTGACTGGTGCTATCTACAGAGGGCATTGTGACCTGCATTATCTACAGAGTGCATTGTGACTGGCGCTATATACAGGGGTTATTGTGACTGGTGCTGTCTACAGGGGGCATTGTTCGTGTATGTGGTGTTTTACTTTACAGTGTTTGAGAAAATATAATTCATGGGCACAGAGTATGGTGCTTTTAGATTCAGGGGCATGGTGTATAGTACTACTGTATTAAGGGGCGCAGTGTGTGATACTATTATATTCAGGGACATAAAGTGTGGCACCATGAAAATTTTATCTTCGTTCTTAGGTGCGGAAATGTTGCAAAAGTGAGCTTCCGAAAACATCTGAGCTGCAAACTCTGCAGAAATAAGCTGTGGCCAGGAGAAGTCATCATAGAGGTCTGTATCGGATGGAGAAGAAAAGAGAAAAAGAACAAAAAAGAATCTGAGGTGTCACCTGTGAGTCTCTCAATGTAATTGTTTATTCTCCCTGTGACTGATCAGTTCTGTAGTCACTGTATGATCTGCAGTGAGATGATGAGTATTGTTCTTTCTTGTGAAACAACAACTCCCAGCATATCCTAACCATTGTTCTGGCTATACTGGGAACTGTAGTGTTATGTCGTACAAACTTATATGGCAGGGGTTAAACTGAATTTGCAAATGATCTCTGTATGGAGCTGTATTTGTTCTGGTGCTGTATTTATGTATTAAGCTTAGTTCTGATGCTGTATATATGTACTGAGTTTGGTTCTGGTGCTGTATATATGTACCCAGCTTGGTTCTGGTGTTGTATTTATGTACTGAGCTTGGTTCTGGTGTTGTATTTATGTACTGAGCTTGTATCTGGCACTGTATATATGTACTGAGCTTGGTTCTGGCACTCTATATATGTATTGAGCTTGGTACTGACACTGTATATATGTACTGAGCTTTGTTCTGGTGCTATATATATATATGTACCGAGCGTGCTTCTGGTGTTGTATATATGTAATGACATTGGTTCTGGTGTTGTATTTATGTACTGAGCTTGGTTCTGTAGTTGTATATATGTACTGACCTTGGTTCTGCTGTTGTATAATTGTACTGAGCTTAGTTCTGGGGCTGTATTTATGTACTGAGCTTGATTCTAGTGTTGTACTTATGTACTGAGCTTTGTTCTGGTGCTGTATTTATGTACTGAGCTTGGTTCTGCCATTGTATTTATATACTGAGCTTGGTTCTGGTGTTATATTTATGTACTGTGCTTGGTTCTGGTGCTGTATTATATACTGAGCTCGGTTCTGGTATTGTATATATGTACTGAGCTTGGTTCTGGGGCTGTATATTTGTACTGAGCTTGCTTCTGGGGCTGTATATATGTACTGAGCATGGTTCTGGGGCTGTATATATGTTATGAGCTTTGTTCTGGTGCTGTATTTATGTACTGAACTTGGTTCTGGTTCTTTATTTATGCACTGAGCTTGGTTCTGGGGCTGTATACTGAGCTTGGTTCTGGCCGGGCTGTATATATTTACCTTATCATAACCCCTTCCCGCAAAATGACGGGTCTGGTACATCGGGATTGCAAGTAACTTACCGCAATCCGATGTACCAGACATGTCCTGTAGATGAAGTGGGCACAGAAGCTATGCTCGCTTCATCTTCAGCGGGTGTCAGCTGTAATATAAAGTGGACATCCCACTGCAACGGCGGCGATCGCAGTTACTGCCGATCACCGCCGTTCAACCCCTTCAATGTGGCGATCAATGGCATCCACCTCATTGAAGTGGTTGACAGAGGGAGGGGGCTCCCTCTGTATCGCCTCCCCCTGCGAGCGATCGCGGGTGCTGATGGTTGTTATGGCAACCAGGAAGCCTAGCAACAGCTTCCTGGTCAGCCAGGTACAGGAGCCTATTAGGTCCTGCCCATGGCAGGACCTAATAGGCTGTCAGTTGGAAAATGACAGTTACAATACACTGACTACATAAGTAGTGCAGTGTATTGTACCGGTAATCAGAAAATCAGATCTTCAAGTTCCCTAGTAAGTGTAAAAAAAAAGTAAAAAAATCTTTAAAAAAATGTTTAAGAAATATAAATAAATAAAAGTTTTAAGTAATAACAATAATCACCCTGTTTCAATGATCAAGTGAGAATCAAGTTCAGTTCGGAATAGCCTGAATTATAAAAATATCACGTTATTCTTACCGCATGGTGAACACTGTAAAAAAAAACAAAAAAAACAATGGCAGAATACATTTTTTTGGTCACCTTGTGTCAGAAAAAATGTAATAAAAAGTTATCAAAAAGTAGCAAGTACCCCAAAATGGTACCCACAAAAAACTAGCCCTCCCACAACGATATCAACTGAGTTGTGGCTGTCAGAAAATGGCGACACTAAAACATGATTTTTTTTAGAAAAGAGTATTTGTGGCAAAGCAGTAAAACATAAAAAAAACATATAAATTTTGTATCGCAGTAATCATATCGACCCACAGAATAAAGTTAACATGTTGTTTATACTGCACGGTGAACACTGTAGAAAAGAAGAAACAAAACAGTGCTAGAATTGCTCTTTTTTGGTTTCCTCGTCTCCCAAAAAAATGTAATAAATATTGATAAAATCGAGTGTACCCCAAAATGGAACCAATAAAATCTACAGCTCGTTCCACATGATCTAAGTCCCCCTTCAGCTCTGTCAACGGCAAAATAACACGTTATGACTCTCAGAACGCAATGAAGCAAAATTATGCTAGATGGCCCAGACAAATTTTTTAGGTCCAGTAGTTTTTCACTAAAAACCCCAGATCATCATTTGCTGGACCCCACAAGTGGACCCCGTAGATGCAGCAGAGGTGAGGACACTTTAGGGCCTTGTTCTGCTTATAGGGCTAGTGAAGAAGTCAAAGATTAGGTAACACTGGAGAGCAGATATTTTGTACAATATCCAAAAAACCAGGCCGGTGTATAAAGGATTGGTTTAAAGCGTACTACACCAATCCATGGATTATTAATTTTATTGTTCATTCACTCCATTATTAAATCATCCTATTATACCCTGATGTACCCTGCCCAGCTTAAAGGGGTTTTCCACTACTTTTTTTTTATGAATTTTTTTTTAAATCATTGCATTGCTGTTGCGTTGTCATTTTATCCCCTGACTATAGATTCAACTATTTTATTTATTTAACCCCTTAATGACCAGCGTATATTGTTTTTACGTCGGTCGTTTAGGGTAGTACTTCTGAAGTGTCGGCTTTTCACGTCGGCACTTCAGAAGAACTTTTCTGGCATCGTGCGAGGATCTCCTGAAGACCGGGCTGCTGGTAACAGCCTCGGGCTTCAGGGCAACAATCGGAGACCATTAGCAGTGGTCTCCGATCATATTTAACCCCTCAGATGCGGAACTCAATAGCAAGTGCTGCATCTGAGTGGTTTGGGAGGGTGGGGACCGCATCAGTGTGGTTTTTTGCGGGGATTGCATAATCTGCCTCTGAAGCCAAGGCTGTTAGCAACAGCCTTGGCTTCAGAGTGATGACCGGAGACCAATAACAGTGGTCTCCGTTCATGTGATCACTGTGAGAACCATTCACAGCGATCACAAAATGTAAACAAAGTGTTTCTTCTCCCTGTCTCTCTGTCTCTCCTCACACTTGTTACTTTGTATGAGAAGAGACGGAAAGAGAATTGTGAATCAATAACGCTAAATTACTGAAAATCCAATACATAAACTTTATATAAACTTCAATTGTATACCTAGGCTAGGCTAGGGTTATCCTTAGGGTTAGTCTAGGGTTATTCTAGATTCTATTTTAGAGTTAGTCTAAGGTTAGCCTAGGTTTAGTCTAGGGTTAGCCTAGGTTTAGTTTAGTCTAGGGTTAGCCTAGGGTTTTTGTGTAGCGTACGTGTGTGACGTCTGTGTATTTTTTTGTGTAGAAAAAAAAAAACAGTTAAAAATATATATATGTAAACATTTTTTTTTATAGTCTACGTGTTTGTTCGACATTAGTTTTTTGTGAAGCGTGCTTTTGTGACGTCCATGTATATTTGTCTGTGAAAAAAAAAGTAAAGAAAAAATTATACATTTGTCTGCGTGTGCGTCTGGTTACAGTCTTTGTTGTACGTGTGTGTAATTACAATGGCCCATAGAAGGTTCACCGTGGAAGAGGCATACGCCATGTTAATTTCTGACTCTGATGAAAGCGATACAGAAACCGCGTCCGAGGTAGAAATGTTGTCTACCAGTGATAGCGACGACAGTGATACGCTTTCTGCAATTCAAGTGTCGCTGCAGAGTCCACAAGCACAGGGCATGTTGCAGAAGTACCACAAAACCCCCAGAATATATTGAGTGGGTATCCACAGAGTTATTTTCCCCTAATATCCCAGAATTTATTGCCACATCAGGGATAAATATTAATGTGGAAAATGTTACAGCCCTCGATTTTTTTTTAAATATTCATTACAGGTGAACTATTGGAGCTGGTTGTTAACCAAACCAATCTGTATGCTCGCCAATTCTTTGCTGAAAAGCCAACGTCCTCCTATGCAAAGCAGTGGCACCCAACAAATACTGGCAAACTTAAAACATTTTTGTGGCTCATCCTCAACATAGGGTTAGTGGAAAAACCCCTCAATCCGGTCATGTTTTTCCAGCCGTTATGACCAGAAGCCGATATGAAGTGCTAATGCGCTTCCTTAATTTTAACGACAATCACCAGCCCCCCCCCCCCCCCCCCCCATAGTGATCCAAGCCGTGACGGCCTGTATAAAATAGGGCCCCTGGTAAAAACTTTGGAGGAGTAATTTATGCTGGTGGACAACCTCGAAAGAAACCTGGCGGTGGATGGATCTCTGATGAGTTACAAAGGCAGGCTCTCATTCCGCTGGTACATCCCCTCAAAGAGAGCAATATATGGGGTTACAATCTATAAGCTCTGTGAGAGCGGTACAGGCTACACATCTGCCTTTAGAATTTATGAAGGCAAAGACTGTGATATTAACCCCCCAGGATGTCCCAGTGAGCTAGGATGCAGTGGCAAAATAGTCTGGGACTTGATGCAGCCTTTGCTGAATAAGGGTTATCAGTTGTACACTGATAACTTCTATACCAGCGTCCCCTTGTACACGCACCTGCATGCCGCTGACACAGGAGCATGCGGAACAATCCGCAAAAACAGAAGGAGCTTGCCACAGGAGCTGGTGAGAAAACGCCTGAGAAGGGGGGAATCAAGTGGTCGTTGCAGTGGAAGCCTTCTTGCAATAAAATGTAATGACCGCAAGGATGTGTTCATGCTAAGCACTGTTCACACAGACACAAAAGTGACAGTGAGAGAACGTGGTGCCACCTCTGATAAAGAGAAGCCGGTCTGCATCACAGACTATAATAAATTCATGGGGGCAGTGGATTTGTCTGACCAGGCTTTACAGCCATACCTGGTGCAAAGCAAATCCCGCGCCTGGTATAAAAAGGTGGCCATCCACCTTATTCAGATGGCAGCATTCAACGGCTTTGTACAAATACAAAAAATCAAATGGGCAAAATACTTTTTTTTTAATTTCAGGAGAACATACTTGAACACCTTTTATTTGAGTTCCCTGACCCCAGACACAGCCATGAGGCAGAAGATGTCCGACGGCTTGTTGAACGTCATTTTGTATACCCTGTGCCTGCTACTGAAAAAAAAACATTACCCCCAAAAGAGATGCAGAGTGCAGCAAAAATGGCATACAAAGGGACACGCGATTTTATTACCCTACATGTCCCTCTAATCCTGGTCTCTGTAACTATTCATGCTTTGAAATTTATCATACAGTCCCACATTATTAACTCATTTACTTTCCCACTGTTTTTGTAGGGAGAACCAAAAGGGAGGGTTGCTTATTGGATTAGGGAGAACCAAAAGGGAGGGTGGCTTATTGGATAATGTTTAACTGTAAAAATGCAGCAATACTGTATTTTCTGGAAAAACAATTTTTTATTTCTTTCCACCTATTAAAAATACTCACTATGCCCCTAGATGAATATTAGCAGGACATTTATACTTGTCAAAATGACCTGCAGTACCATGGAAAATGTAGCAAGGTTCCCTAAAATCAGCTCTGGCGTAGAAAGGCCTCCAAAAGCCAAAATGGACTCCTTCTATGATATGCCCTATAACGGGTCCATATAATAAATTAGACACACATATTTGGTATCACCGTACACGGGAGAAATAGCAGAATGTGGAAAAGTTTCACTTTTACCAGTATGTCATATGTTATTTCGAAATGGCTTAAGAAAAGTGACACTTTTGTAAAAAAAAAATGCAATTTAAATTTTTTGGGCCCAAGTTTGGGAAATTTCTCTAAAAAGTGTGAAGGGTTAAAACAGAAATTGAACCGCTAGAAATAGACTTTAGAGTGTCTATTTTTTTTTACCATTATTTATTGGACTTCAAGTCCATTACCCATACATTACTACCATGGTGTAATACACGAAATTAAGAAATTTTAGTGCGAAATTGAAAAAAGTGGTACTTGTGTTTCATACTATATTTCTGGTCAAAAAAAATAAACTACACCTCCAAGTCAGGTGTCCTTATGATCAGGATAAATGAAAAAATATATTTCAATACATTTGTATGATACAATTACTTTTATTTTCAAACTGTTACATTTTAAATTATGAAAAATCAAAATATTTCTTTTTTTTCTGTCTTTCCACGGCTATAAAAAAGTAACAAAAATGTTACCTATACAGATATACCACAAAAATGAAGCACTATATGTCCCAAGAAAACAGTGCAAAATTCACATAGATACATAAAACACATACAGAGTTATACTGCGTTACATCTGTGAATAGCAAAACTGCGAAAATTGCTCTGGTCACTAAGGTTTAAAACACCTTCGGTATTAAGGGGTTAAATCAGCTTTATGCTGTATTGTATATACTGTGGTTTGTTTACAATATTTTGAGCATGCACAATGAAAGCAATTTAATTGCGCAAGTCACATTAAAAGTCTGTACATTGCGCCTGTGTTCGAGGCATCCTAAGCCTCCTCAATACCCGCCCATTCTTAGATTACATATAACCTGATGTACTCCTCACAACTTACATATACCCTGATGTACTCCACAAAGCTTACATATACCCTGATGTACTCCGCCCAGCTTACATATACCCTGATGTCCTCCGCACAGATTACATATGCCCCCACATTATAAGCTGAAATACCAGTAAAGCCCCAAAGAAAACTATTACCTGTCACGGCGCAGGGTGTGGACCCACTGGCCCGTACCGCGTAGCGGAGTAGCAGCTGGCCAACAAGGTACAAAACAATGTCTATAGTTCTGAACGGGTACCTGAGGCAATGTAGACAGTGGCCGGAGCACGACTTGACTTTCACAGCAGGTGACGCCGTGGATGCAGCGGGAGGACACAACTTGACTTTCACAGCAGGTAAAGCCGCGGATACAGCGGGAAGACACGACTTGACTTTCACAGCAGATACGATAGCACGAGACGCAGGGTACAGGCAGCAGGAACGGGTAACACTGGGAACTGGAAAACACTGGGAGACCTTTAGCAAGACAAACTAGGGTATACAACAACGCTCAGGCAAGGAACCAGTGGGCAGGACGCCTTATTATAGTCCAGCAGCCATTTGGGCTGATAATTGATGTTTAGGCAGCTGGATGCGTACTGGCCCTTTAAGGCCGTGCACGCGCGGGCGCGCGCCCTTCGGGAAACAGTCCTAGGACCCGGAAGAGAGTGCCGGCGTCTCCCTGGAGGGAGCGAATGCCGAAAAGAGAGACGTCCATGGCCGGGATCGTCAAGGGGTAAGTCAGAACGACGACCCCCGGCCATAGACGTTACACTACCAAGCAAAATCTACACTCCAAAAGCCAAATGTCAGTACTTCTGAGCCTGACAGTGTGTCCAAACAGCAGTTTATGACCACAAATGGAGAACTCACGTAACAATTTATGGGGTGTGTGTCTCCAGTGGCACAAACTGGGCACAACATATTGGTCACTGTAATGGCATATCAGTGGAAAAATTGCAATTTTCAATCTGCAACATCCTCTCTGCAATAATTTCTGCAAAACACTTGCGGAGTCGAAATGTTCACAATACCTCTAGATGAATTTCTTTAGGGATCTGGTTTCCAAATTGGGGTAATTTTTTGGGGCATTCCAATGTATTGGTATCTTAGCTCAATGCAACATGGTGTCAGAAAACTAATTTTGTAAAATCTCCACTGTGCTACTTCCTTTTAGAGCCTTGCTGTGTGTCCAAATACGTAAATGCTGCTTATTTGTTTCGGGTTTTCCCCATTTAATTCAATTGGGAGGTAAAACTCGCAACAAATAGTAGATGTGTTTTTTTGAGGCGGAAATGCAACTCAGGAAAAATGTTAATCTTATACTTACCTAGAATTCTGTTCCTTTTTCCGGGCTCGCCTCCTGGGACGACGTTTCATCCCATGTGACCGCTGCAGTCAATCGCAGGCTGCAGCGGTCACATGGGATGAAACATCATCCCAGGGCTGCAGGATGTAGGAGGGAAGCGTCGCCATGGTAAGTATCCATTTTTTTTTTCTGCTCAGTTTTCCGCAGCGGCCATTTCTGTCCGAAAAACTGCACCACAGGGTAGTGCTTTTACACAGCGTATCTGCCATGTGTGAACATACCCGTACAGTATATGAATATAGTAGCTGCAAACCAAGTCAACATGCTGCATTCCCACGAGTCAGCGCAGTTTTCAAATGATTGTTAATGTCCATGGAGTCTTTTGAAAACATTAACAATCATTTAAAAACTGCACCGACTTTTGGTAAAACTGCATGTGCTGCGTGTTTTACTGGACAATGGTTGTTACGATCTGATCGTTTGCATTTAAGGTTATATAAACCTTTGAAAGGGATTTCTTTTTAAAATGTCAGTCAGTGTGTTTTGTGCAAATTTATAATTCGTTTTTATTAAAAAATCGTTTTACTTTTTGAGATACAGCTGCTCTGTATCCTGTATACAGAGCAGCTGTATCTTATGCTGAATCCTGAACTTGTCAGGTCTGTGGGACTGAAGGGGTTCAGTGTCAGCGGGTCCTGTGTGTCTCTGACACACTGGATCCACATGTAATACTTCACATCTAAGGTAGATGTGATTGATTACAGGTGGATACAGTAGACTACTCTATTGGTACCGCCAATAAAACAGAAACCTTGTGAAATGGAGACAAACAGAAACCATTAGCAACGGCAGCGTTACCATTGAAATGGTAACGGAAAGCTATGGTTTCCGTTTGGTTTCCGTTCGTGGGTTCCCCTGACAGAAAGGTCTGACGGAACCCATGAACGGAACCCCGACGCAGATGAGAACGAAGACTAATTATTACTGTATGATCTTTACAGATGGTGGAGGCTATTATTTTTTGTGGTATAAGCAACTCCCATTATATGATTACAATTATTCAGGTCATACTGGAAGCTGCTAACCTGACTTTGCAACTGATCTCTGAACTGAAATGTATTTGTACTGAGCTTTGTTGTGGTGTTGTATTCATGTACTGAGCTTGTTCTGGTGCTGTATATATATAATGAGCTTTGTTCTGTCACTGTATACATGTAATGAGCTTGGTTCTGGTGTTGTATATATGTACTGAGCTTGGTTTTGGCGCTGTATATGTATGCTAAGCTTTGTTCTGGTGCTGTATACAGTGAAGGAAATAAGTATTTGATCCCTTGCTGATTTTGTAAGTTTGCCCACTGTCAAAGACATGAACAGTCTAGAATTTTTAGGCTAGGTTAATTTTACCAGTGAGAGACAGATTATATTTAAAAAAAAAAACAGAAAATCACATTGTCAAAATTATATATATTTATTTGCATTGTGCACAGAGAAATAAGTATTTGATCCCTTTGGCAAACAAGACTTAATACTTGGTGGCAAAACCCTTGTTGGCAAGCACAGCAGTCAGACGTTTTTTGCTATTTGATGATGAGGTTTGCACACATGTTAGATGGAATTTTGGCCCACTACTCTTTGCAGATCATCTGTAAATCATTAAGATTTCGAGGCTGTCGCTTGGCAACTCGGATCTTCCGCTCCCTCCATAAGTTTTCGATGGAATTAAGGTCTGGAGACTGGCTAGGCCACTCCATGACCTTAATGTGCTTCTTTTTGAGCCACTCCTTTGTTGCCTTGGCTGTATGTTTCGGGTCATTGTCGTGCTGGAAGACCCAGCCACGAGCCATTTTTAATGTCCTGGTGGAGGGAAGGAGGTTGTCACTCAGGATTTGGCGGTACATGGCTCCATCCATTCTCCCACTGATGCAGTGAAGTAGTCCTGTGCCCTTAGCAGAGAAACACCCCCAAAACATAATGTTTCCACCTCCATGCTTGACAGTTTGGACGGTGTTCTTTGGGTCATAGGCAGCATTTCTCTTCCTCCAAATACGGCGAGTTGAGTTAATGCCAAAGAGCTAAATTTTAGTCTCATCTGACCACAGCACCTTCTCCCAATCACTCTCAGAATCATCCAGATGTTCATTTGCAAACTTCAGACGGGCCTGTACATGTGCCTTCTTGAGCAGGGGGACCTTGCGGGCACTGCAGGATTTTAATCCATTACGGCGTAATGTGTTACCAATGGTTTTCTTGGTGACTGTGGTCCCAGCTGCCTTGAGATCATTAACAAGTTCCCCCCGTGTAGTTTTCGGCTGAGCTCTCACCTTCCTCAGGATCAAGGATACCCCACGAGGTGAGATTTTGCATGGAGCCCCAGATCGATGTCGATTGACAGTCATTTTGTATGTCTTCCATTTTTTTACTATTGCACCAACAGTTGTCTCCTTCTCACCCAGCGTCTTACTTATGGTTTTGTAGCCCATTCCAGCCTTGTGCAGGTCTATGATCTTGTCCCTGACATCCTTAGAAAGCTCTTTGGTCTTGCCCATGTTGTAGAGGTTAGAGTCAGACTGATTAATTGAGTCTGTGGACAGGAGTCTTTTATACAGGTGACCATTTAAGACAGCTGTCTTTAATGCAGGCACCAAGTTGATTTGGAGCGTGTAACTGGTCTGGAGGAGGCTGAACTCTTAATGGTTGGTAGGGGATCAAATACTTATTTCTCTGTGCACAATGCAAATAAATATATATATAATTTTGACTATGTGATTTTCTGTTTTTTTTTAAATATAATCTATCTCTCACTGGTAAAATTAACCTAGCCTAAAAATTCTAGACTGTTCATGACTTTGACAGTGGGAAAACGTACAAAATCAGCAAGGGTTCAAATACTTATTTCCTTCACTGTATATGTAATGAGCTTTGTTCTGGTGCTGCATATATGTAATGAGCTTTGTTCTGGTGTTGGGTATAGAACTATATTGCTTGAAAAATGTACAAATGTTTTTATGCTCGAGTTACATAAAAAAAATGTGGAAAAGAAATGACACGTCATTGATTGGTAGAGAAAACAAACACGGCGAGGGAAAAGGAGAAGTTGGGAAAGAGGTGGGGGGCGACAAACTGAATCTTTGCCCCGGGTGCTGGAAAACCTAGCTACGCCTCTGCTTTAACCCCTTCCGGTCGCACCCTTTTTCAGATTTTCATTTTCGTTTTTTCCTCCCCACCTTCCAAAAGCCATAACGTCTTTATTTTTCCATCGATATAGTACTATGAGGGCTTGATTTTTGCGAGACGAGTTGTAGTTTTTTGTAGCACCATTTATTTTGCCATATAATGTACTAGGAAAGGGGAAAAAATTATTTGTGGGGTAGAAAATGAAAAAAAAACAGCGATTCCTCCATGGTTTTTTGCGCGCCGTTTTTAAGGAATTCACTGTGCAATTAAAACCACATGTTAACATTATTGTGTGGGTCAATACAATTACGGTGATACCAAATATATATAGTTTTTTCTATATTTTGCTACTTTTACAAGTAAAAACCTAAGTGTAAAAAAGAAAATGTATTTTGTGTCGCCAAATTCCGAGAGCCATAACTTTTAAAATACAGCCTCGTCAAAAGAAGTGCAGCACACTTCTTTCAGACGTAATTTGAGCCGTTCTTCATTGAACTCAATGAAGCACAGCTCAAAATTTACGGCTGTCAGAGAAGCCTCGCAAAATGCGAGGAGGAGGAATTACGGCTGAAACGAGGCAGCTGTTTTCTCCTGAAAACAGTCTGTCATTTCAGCCGTAAAAGCCTTTCATCGTGTGCACATACCCTTAAGGACACAGCCTAGTTTTGGCCTTAAGGCTCAGAGCCCATTTTTCAAATCTGACATATTTCACTTTATGTGGTAATAACGTCGGAATGCTTAAACCTATCCAAGCGATTCTGAGATTGTTTTCTCGTGACACATTGGGCTTCATGTTCGTGGTAAAATTTGGTCGATATATTCAGTGTTTATTGGTGAAAAATTGCAAAATTTAGAGAACATGTTAAGGATCTGCCAGGCACAGCTTCTGTATCCACGCCCATAGGTAATCAGTCTGCACCTGCTTCTATGTGTGGGAGACTGACTCCATCTTCCACCACTCAGGATGGCAGGCTTAGGAGTGGGAGAGCCTATCATAGCCTGGCCAGACGGAGCTAGCTCCCGCCCTCTGTCTATTTATACATGCCTTTCCTGTTCCTCCTTGCTTGTGATTCTTCTCATTTGGTTTCCTGGCCCTGCTGCAGTTTCTTGATCTATTTGACCCTGCTTCATATTCACCCTGGCTTACTGACTACTCTCCTGCTCTGCGTTTGGTACCTCGTACACTCCTGGTTTGACTCGGCTTGTTCACTACTCTCCTGCTCTGCGTTTGGTACCTCGTACATTCCTGGTTCGACTCGGCTCGTTCACCACTCTTGTTGCTCTCGGTGTTGCCGTGGGCAACTGCCCCTTTTCCCTTGCTTCTGTGTACCCTTGTCTTTTGTCTGTCGTGCACTTACTGAGCGTAGGGACTGTCGCCCAGTTGTACCCCGTCGCCTAGGGCGGGTCGTTGCAAGTAGGCAGGGACTGAGTGGCGGGTAGATTAGGGCTCACTTGTCTGTTTCCTTACCCCCGTCATTACATAATAACAAGCCCTATACCTAGTCTACCCTGGTCCCTCACACTACTATGGACCCCCTTGAGACCCTGGCTCAGCAAATGCAGGGTCTCTCCTTACAGGTCCAGGCCCTGGCTCAGAATGTCAACCAGCCTGATGCTACCATGGTAGTGCCCCTCACCTCACCTCTTGAACCCCACCTCAAGTTGCCTGACCGGTTCTCAGGGGACCGGAAGACTTTTCTCTCCTTTCGGGAGAGTTGTAAGCTCTATTTTCGCTTAAAGCCCCACTCCTCAGGTTCTGAGAGCCAGCGGGTGGGTATAATTATGTCCCGGCTCCAGGAAGGGCCCCAAGAATGGGCCTTCTCCTTGGCTCCTGACGCCCATGAACTTTCCTCCGTTGATCTTTTCTTTTCCGCTCTCGGACTCATTTATGACGAGACTGACAGGACTGCCTTTGCCGAGAGTCAGCTGGTGACCTTACGTCAGGGTAAGAGACCTGTTGAGGAGTATTGCTCTGACTTTAGGAAGTGGTGCTTAGCTTCTCGGTGGAATGACCCTGCCTTAAGGTGCCAGTTTAGGTTGGGTCTGTCGAACGCCCTGAAAGACCTGCTAGTTAGCTATCCCTCTTCTGACTCCCTAGACCAGGTTATGGCTTTAGCGGTACGACTTGACCGACGTCTCAGGGAACGACAACGTGAACGTTTTTGTGTTTTCTCCTCTGACTCCCCCATGATGCCTCCCGAGGTTCCGTTGCTTCGTTCTTCCACGGAAGACTCGGAGGTACCTATGCAACTCGGAGCCTCCGTGTCCCCCCAACAACGTAGAGAGTTCCGCAGGAAAAATGGTCTCTGCTTCTATTGTGGGGATGACAAGCATCAAGTGAACACCTGTCCTAGGCGTAAGAATAAGCAGCCGGAAAACTTCCGCGCCTAAGTGATCATCGGGGAGGTCACTTGGGCGCACAGGTATTTCCCGTAAATATGAAACGTAATAAAATCTTGCTTCCCTTTCTGGTCTCTTTTGGTGGTAGGTCTGCTACCGGCAGTGCCTTCGTGGATTCAGGGTCGTCTGCTAATATCATGTCTGTGGAATTTGCTATGTCTCTAGCTATGCCTTTGATTGATTTGCCTAAACCTGTCCCGGTAGTGGGTATCGACTCCACTCCTCTTGCTAATGGTTATTTTACACAGCATACCCCTGTTTTTGAACTCCTTGTTGGCTCCATGAATTTGGAGCAGTGCTCTGTACTGTTGATGCAGGGATTATCGTCCGATTTGGTTTTAGGCCTTCCCTGGTTGCAGTTGCATAATCCCACGTTTGACTGGAATACTGGGGATCTTACCAAATGGGGTAATGAATTCTTGACTTCATGTTTTTCTGTTAATTCTATTTCTCCCCCTGAGGAGGTGAACACGCTACCTGAGTTTGTTCAGGACTTCGCTGATGTTTTCTCTAAGGAGGCCTCCGAAGTGTTACCTCCTCATAGAGAATACGATTGCGCTATCGATTTGGTACCAGGAGCTAAGCTCCCTAAGGGTAGGATATTTAATCTCTCTTGTCCCGAACGTGAAGCCATGAGAGAGTATATCCAGGAATGCCTGACCAAGGGTTATATTCGCCCCTCTACTTCTCCGGTAGGTGCTGGCTTCTTCTTCGTAGGGAAGAAGGATGGTGGTCTTAGGCCATGCATTGACTACCGTAACTTGAATAAGATCACTGTAAGGAACCAGTATCCCCTTCCTTTGATTCCTGATCTCTTTAATCAGGTTCAGGGGGCCCAATGGTTCTCTAAGTTTGATCTACGGGGGGCGTATAACCTTATCCGCATCAAAGAGGGGGATGAGTGGAAGACTGCATTTAACACGCCCGAAGGTCATTTCGAATACCTCGTCATGCCCTTTGGGTTGTGCAATGCTCCCGCGGTCTTCCATAATTTCATAAATGAGATTTTAAGAGATTACCTGGGGGTATTTCTTGTAGTGTACCTTGATGACATACTTGTGTTTTCCAAGGACTGGTCCTCCCACATGGAGCATGTCAGGAAGGTGCTCCAGGTCCTTCGGGAAAACAAACTGTTTGCGAAGACCGAAAAATGTGTGTTTGGGGTGCAGGAGATACCATTTTTGGGTCAAATCCTCACTCCTCATGAATTCCGCATGGACCCCGCCAAGGTCCAGGCTGTGGCGGAATGGGTCCAACCTGCCTCCCTGAAGGCGTTACAGTGCTTCTTGGGGTTCGCTAATTATTCCAGGAGATTTATTGCTAACTTCTCGGTCATCGCTAAGCCTCTTACGGATCTCACTCACAAGGGTGCTGATCTCCTCCGCTGGCCTTCTGAGACTGTCCAGGCTTTTGAGGTCCTTAAGAAGTGCTTTATCTCGGCCCCGGTGCTGGTTCAGCCCAACCAAATGGAGCCATTTATCGTGGAGGTTGACGCGTCCGAGGTGGGAGTGGGGGCTGTCTTGTCCCAGGGTACCAGGTCCCTCACCCATCTCCGTCCCTGTGCCTACTTCTCCAGGAAGTTTTCGCCCACTGAGAGTAACTATGATATTGGCAACCGCAAACTCTTAGCCATTAAATGGGCATTTGAAGAGTGGCGCCACTTCCTGGAGGGGGCTAGGCACCAGGTAACGGTCCTTACCGACCACAAGAATCTGGTTTTCCTAGAATCTGCCCGGAGGCTAAACCCGAGACAAGCTCGATGGGCGTTATTTTTTACCAGATTCAACTTTTTGGTTACCTATAGGGCTGGGTCTAAAAATATTAAGGCTGATGCACTGTCGCGTAGCTTCATGGCCAGCCCTCCTTTGGAGGAAGATCCTGCTTGTATTTTGCCTCCAGGTATAATCATTTCCTCTATTGATTCTGATTTAGTCTCTGAAATTGCTGCTGATCAAGGTTCAGCTCCCGGGAACCTTCCTGAGAACAAGCTGTTTGTTCCCTTGCAATTCCGGCTAAGGGTACTTAGGGAAAATCATGACTCCGCACTATCTGGTCTTCCAGGCATCCTGGGTACCAAGCACCTCATTGCCAGAAATTATTGGTGGCCTGAGTTTCCTAAAGACTTTAAGGCCTACGTCGCCGCTTGTGAGGTTTGTGCTAGGTCCAAGACTCCCAGGTCCCGACCAGCGAGCTTACTACGTTCTTTGCACATTCCCCAGAGACCTTGGACCCATATCTCCATGGATTTTATCACCGATTTGCCTCCATCTCAAGGCAAGTCGGTGGTGTGGGTTGTAGTAGACCGCTTCAGTAAGATGTGCCACTTTGTGCCCCTCAAGAAACTACCCAATGCTAAGACGTTAGCTACCTTGTTTGTCAAACACATCCTGCATCTCCATGGGGTCCCTGTCAATATTGTTTCGGACAGAGGGGTAAAATTTGTTTCATTGTTTTGGAGAGCCTTCTGTAAAAAGTTGGAGATTGATCTGTCCTTCTCCCCTGCCTTCCATCCTGAAACTAATGGCCAAACTGAGAGGACTAATCAGTCTCTAGAACAATATTTAAGGTGTTTTATCTCTGACTGTCAATATGATTGGGTCTCATTCATTCCCCTCGCCAAATTTTCCCTTAATAACCGGGTCAGTAACTCGTCAGGGGTCTCCCCCTCTTTCTGTAATTTTGGGTTTAATCCACGGTTCTCCTCCGTTTCACCTGGTAGTTCCAACAATCCCGAGGTAGAGGTCGTTCATCGGGAACTGTGCACAGTCTGGGCTCAGGTTCAGAAGAACCTAGAGGCGTCCCAGAGCATACAAAAAACTCAGGCAGATAGAAGACGTTCTGCTAACCCCTTGTTTATGGTCGGGGATCTGGTGTGGCTATCGTCAAAGAACTTGCGCCTGAAAGTCCCGTCCAAGAAGTTTGCTCCCCGGTTTATAGGGCCGTACAAGGTCATTGAAGTCCTCAATCCTGTCTCCTTCCGACTGGAGTTGCCCCCATCTTTTAGAGTACACGACGTGTTTCATGCCTCCCTCCTTAAACGCTGCTCCCCGTCCTTGGCTCCCTCGAGGAAACTTCCTGTCCCCGTTCTCACCCCTGAGGGGGTAGAATTCGAGGTGGCCAAGATTGTGGACAGCAAGATGGTCCAAGGCTCCCTCCAGTACCTGGTCCATTGGAGAGGATACGGGCCTGAGGAGAGGACTTGGCTACCCGCACGGGATGTTCACGCTGGGGTATTGGTCAGGAGGTTCCACCTTCGTTTCCCCAATAAACCAGGTCCATCTAGAAAGGGTCCGGTGGCCCCTCATAAAAGGGGGGGTACTGTTAAGGATCTGCCAGGCACAGCTTCTGTGTCTACGCCCATAGGTAATCAGTCTGCACCTGCTTCTAGGTCTGTGAGACTGACTCCATCTTCCACCACTCAGTATGGCAGGCTTAGGAGTGGGAGAGCCTATCACAGCCTGGCCAGACGGAGCTAGCTCCCACCCTCTGTCTATTTATACCTGCCTTTCCTGTTCCTCCTTGCTTGTGATTCTTCTCGTTTGGTTTCCTGGCCCTTCTGCAGCTTCTTGAACTATTTGACCCTGCTTCATATCGACCCTGGCTTACTGACTACTCTTCTGCTCTGCGTTTGGTACCTCGTACACTCCTGGTTTGACTTGGCTTGTTCACTACTCTCCAGCTCTGCGTTTGGTACCTCGTACACTCCTGGTTTGACTCGGCTCGTTCACCACTCTTGTTGCTCACGGTGTTGCCGTGGGCAACTGCCCCTTTTCCCTTGCTTCTGTGTACCCTTGTCTGTTTGTTTGTCGTGCACTTATTGAGTGTAGGGACCGTCGCCCAGTTGTACCCCGTCGTCTAGGGCGGGTCGTTGCAAGTAGGCAGGGACTGAGTGGCGGGTAGATTAGGGCTCACTTGTCTTTTCCCTACCCCCATCATTACACTGACGTTTTGTTATTGGGCAGGTTAGAGATCGCCGAAGCAACCTTCTCCTCCGTGATATCATTGTTTAAAATTGTTCTACTTTCTTCGGTTAGTTTGAGTAGATGAAGCTTGGTCGAGAATATTCCTCCTGATCATAGGATGTCGTCCGGTAAAAGTCTGCAAAAGAGTTTGCGAGCTCTCGTCGGATAAATTATTTCACTATTTCACAATAGTGTGGTTTGAGTGTTTAGGTCTGTGAATTTTTGCAAGTAGAGAACGAACACAATAACCCCATCTACAATATCTATTATTGGTCATATCCACTCCCCATCTAGCCTGACTCTTTATGTAAGTCTCCAGTAGGGATTTAGTTGCCAAATATGCTGTTTTGTCTTTTTGAGTGTGGGATTCTATCAGCAATTTATGAGTCTTGATAATATCCTCATTCAAGATATGGAACTTCTTGCGATATTCCCTTCTTTTAAAATTGACACAAGAGATAATATGTCTTCAGAAGTCAACAGATAGAAAGGAAAGCGCCAATTGCGACTATATGATGTTGGTGTGCCTGTGGTAAATTCCATGCATACTGGAGCATTATCCGAAATACATATGGGCATCAGGTCCACTGAGGTGAGTGATGGAAAAAGGGAATCCGTTATAATAAAATAGTAAATTCTCGAGTAAGTGTTGTGGACATGCGAAATGTATGTGTATTCCCGGGAAGAAGTATGGGTCACATGCCAGGGATCACACAATGAGAGGTGTTCCATGATTGTATGGTGTACTGAGGCCCCCACAAGATCTTGTGAAGTTGGGTTAGATCGGTCTACGTCTGAGTTTAGGGTAAGATTAAAGTCACCGCCCAGATTCAGAGTATGTGTATGTTTCTGAAGGAGAAAAGTAAAAAGGGGACCCCATAATCACCCTCGCGCCATTGTGACTCTTGTAAGAATATTACAATATTAGGTGTGTATATTTTTACGTTTGACTACAGTGTTCAGGCAGGCAACGTTCTAACTGACCATTCATAGTGCAGAAGGTATAACAACAGGGGTGTCAATAGAGTACTTATCCGATCCCTTTAGGGGTGATCTCAAAGCAAGAGTGTGATGAATTATAAGTTCGGGGTCCGCTATCCCAGCGAGCAGAAGATCCCGCGATGTAGCAACCTAGGAGGATAACACGTGTCCAGAGGAGAAGGGGGTGGAAAAAAAACCTGAGTTAGAAAAAAAGCATAGTTAAGTAAAGTGAACAATATGTGTATCACAGAACAATGAAAATTAATAATGCAAGACAAATAATAATAAAAAACCAATAGCAGCACTGCACTGCAAATACGCATCATGTGGTAAGGCAATGAGGAACATAAGATAGAAGAGTCCCCATATCTTCACAAAGCGATGGCAGGTCAGGCAGGGACATCCCTGAAGATTCGACGTCGAGCTGTTCCATTTTCAGTCACCTTGAGCTTTGTCGGATACAAAAGTTGTAAACGTATTCCCTGCTCATGTAGGTGAACGCCTTTCTTTTCAAGGAGACTGCTGAGGAGTCCTGGAAAATGAGAAGTTTGAATCCCCTGACCTGCAAGTTCTTGGCCTGTCTATAAGCCCTTAGAACACGTTCCTTGATTGCCCAGTTAAGGTATTTCGCTAGAACTGGGCGAGTTTTACTCTCTCTATCTCCATGCGGGGGGCCAATTCTGTGAGCCCGTACGATACTGAATGGGTCCGGTGGAAGATCTAGTTGGAGGACGGAAGGGTGGTCTTTTGTGAGAAATTGTATGAGATCGTAGCCCACAACGTGTTCAGGGATTCCTACAAAGCGTAGATTATTCCGCCTGTCCCTGTTTTCCATGTCCTCCAGCTTATCTATCAGAATGATTTCTGCATTTTGGTGTTGAGCTACCGAATTATCCAGGTCAGACATTGTAGTTTCACACGCCAGCACGCGGTTTTCCAAATCTGCTATTTTGTTGCGCGTTTGTAGTAATCTGCGCCAGTGCAGAGTTAATGGAGGCATCGATCAGATCCATTCTCTTATCAAATAATGGCATCATTAAGCGAGACACCTCTTCTGCCACAACAGTGGCATGATGATGATCTAAAAGTGGAGTAGACATTGGGCTATCAGCCGGAGATAGGCTTGGTAGAGTGATGTCTCTGGTTTGGAGAAGCTCTGGTGAGTGAGGAAAGGACATTGGTGCAGACGGAGTCTGAGGAGGTCTAGGCCACTGTTTGTCTTTACCGTTTTTTTCCTTCATCATTTCGTGCGATTTGGGGTTGGTCCCTTGGGATTGTCTAATAAGACGTGGAGGTTGAGCGTGTCTATGAAAAAATGTGTCCATTATCCAGACAGGGAGAGAGATGGAAGGGCTAAAGGTCAGATGGGTCGTCCTCTACATTCTAAGGTTGTGGCATCAGTATCCTACAGGATTTGTAAAGAAGAAGATGGTGTAGCAAACAAGTTATAATAGAAGTATGTTCCTCCAAATTGTAACTTAGTCCAGTGTTAAGAAATCGAGCTGTAATATTCAAAAGGACCACTAGGTGGCAGCAATGTCACAAGCGTTCAACAATTGCTTAAGTCAGATGGTAGTGAGGTATGAACAGTTAGGCCAGTAAATCAGGCAATGTAGTTATCCAGATGACATATGTGTCGAGTGTCAATCGTACACCACAAGGTTGGGATAGACAAAGTTCAATGCATACACACCATAGTTCACTATTTGGCCAGCTGTACTCAACAGGGGATTGTATTTAGTCGTTGCAAGGGGGAACACTGTACTCACTCAGTACCAGGCAATAGCTCCGATCCAAATGCTTCAATATGGGAGGTGAAGATGAGCAGAGTCCAAGATGGCCGCCAAGTCACCAATGGCTAGGAAGGAGCCAGCAGCAAGTGTGTTTCACAATTCTTCTGTAAGGCAGTCAGAGGGTATTTCTGCCCTCTCTAATGTCCCCTTGCACAGGGATGGTATCATGCAGCAGTGTCCACGATGTTGCCTCTCCTCAGTCCCCAACAGCGGGGGGAGTAATAGGTCACAAGGTAGTTAATGGACTTACTCGCATTGAGGAGGCCGGTGGTGTCTGTGGCAGCTGCCGAGGCTCAAAGCACCTCTGAGGAGCAAAGCAAGTGCGTTTCAGACTTCTCCTTGTTCCCTGTGCAGGGGGTAACGTCTGTTAGCGGCGAGGCCGCTTCTCAGTCCCCGTTTGCGAGGTGGCCTGGGATCCCATGTGTGGTCGGGAGACGTTCCAGCGGTCACAAGGCCAGCAGCAGTGTCCCATTCTTACAGGATGGGGCGGGATGGTAGGCCCCAAGATTGCCAACGGCTACCTGATGGTGGGGATGAGCAGGCGATGCCAGCATCCTCCGCCGGTGAACAAATCTCCTTGGGAGACAATGTGAGGGTGCCAATATTCCCCCCTGGAAGGGAAGGTGTAAGGCAACAGCCTCAGTGGTGCCACCAGGCTGTCACCGCCCACGGAGAGGTAGTAGGCCACAAGATGGCCGGCAGCCTCAGAGTCAGCTTGCCCAGATGGACACACTATCAGCTTCCAGAGCAAAAGAGCGGCTCCGATGATGCAGGGGAGGGTGTTCATTGGATCCGCAGCTTGAAGGAGGTCCGTGAGCCTCGGATACCAGCGATAGCAGCCGGATTCCCTGCACTGTATACGGAGCCGAGGTAAAACGCGGCCACTCACAATGCCCCGCCTCCGGACGTCTCCAGGTGCTATTTATTTTAATAGGTAGGTCCACCAAGTATATATCGCTTGCCTGTTCCAGTTTGGGGTCCATTTTTTATGGTCTTCATGTATCTAACCTATTTAGGTAGATCCTACGAGATGATATAGCTTCAATTATAAAATGTATAAAAGGTGAGATGAAAAAAAACAACCAATATACTTATCAGTCAGAGGTCTTCTTCTGTGATGTGGCTTTCGGTCTTATTTTCTCACAATATTCCAAAAGACAATCCAGTCCGGGAGGTTTGAGGCTAATTTTTAAATGCAGAGTTATAAAATTATCAAACCTTTTTATTATTTTTTTCCCGTTGTTACCCTTAGGGAAGGTTTTAGCAGTATGTATAGCTTAAGCGTCATAGATATTAAAGACAGTTTAGGTGCCTTTAGAACGTGCCAATGGCATATGGAGCGTAAGCATGAGCACAAGAGGTTTGCAATATGTAATAGAAAAAACAGTAAGTTTGCATGGGCAATCGTTGCAAAGCTGAGGCTAGTTTGAAAATAGCTTAAGCTAATTAGACTCAAATAAGATATACTTTTTATATGGCATCAGCCCCATTTATGTGAAAAACAGCACCTTCAGCAGTGTTTAAGCCCGTTAAGTGCTGATATTGCAGCAGTGCACAAAGTAAAAAAATAAAATAGCTGGCTAAACAAAGCTGGGTAAAAAAAAAAAGGGGGCTAGTGCAGTTTTCCATGCTTTAAAGACCGTTCCTTTAAGGCTAGGATCCAATATCCACTACTCCACGGCTTCCGTATTGTATGCACTGTCTGCGGCATCTACAGCCTCCACTTGAATAATGTCTGCCACGACGATATCGGTGTTCACCGCCCCCGTCAGATTGCGGGGGTCACTCCGGGTCCCAGTGGTCTGTACCTGGCTGCAGCACTGTAGTGTTGTCTAGAGGAGAGAGAAGGGAGAGGCGGAGGAAGCGAGAGAGCGGGCGGACGCGTGCGCGCACGTCCTACATCATGTCCAGTCTAAAGGCCTCTATTATTACCCCAGCTGTTGAAAGCATTGTGTCTGGTTCATTTGGAAACTTGGAGATGTTTGTATGACATCTTGAAACTTTTCTGGCCACTTGCAAAACATGGAAAGGAAGAAATTGGGCCGTATGTAGCATGACTTTTCATTTAGCAGCTCATTATCTTTTCCTGATTTTATCAAGACAGGCTTTCTTTTGAACGCAGTTTATCGGCAACTGACAGCTTCTGTTGATTTAGCGTTTCTGAATTGTAACAATCACAATTAAAATAATTACATGTACTATTTATTCAATTATTATTATTATAACTACCCCTTACAAGTAGCATATAGAAAATGTATAAAACCATATTACTATATTCCCATATGGAGTTTACAAAATAGTTTTAATATACACAACATATATAATCTGAAATACATAGACAACTTTTTTGTCTTTGTAATCTGGTAGCAAGCTGGGGCTTGTAGAGGAAACCCATACAAATAGTAGCACCCTTTTGAAGTCATATAAGTCTATTTTACTTTACCAAAAAAAGTCACTGCACCAAAAGTCCAAAAGTAGCCAATGGCGGATCATCATTAGGGTGTTTTGGGCAGCCGACCGGAGCCCCGAGGCTCTTGGGGGGCCTATGGCCGCCAAAAGTACAATGCGGTTTTGCCGCAAATCGCTGCAAAAACCACCATAAAACCGCATTGTGTATGTCCTGCAAAAGGACCTGCAGACATAAGGTCACATGACCGTATGTCTGCAGTTCTTGTTACTGTTTAGAGACCTGCTGGTCACATGACCACAGGTCCTAGAACAGCAGCAAGACTCAATGGAGAAAACTGTGAGATGAGCTGCTAGGCAAGTATAAGGCGATGGATTTGTTTAAGGGATCTGGATTTAGGGGGTCTGGTCTGGGGTCAGTATTAGTTTAAGGGGTCCATATTTAGGGGGTCTTATCTGGATTTAGGGGTCTGTATTAGTTTAAGGGGTCTGTGTTTAGGGGTCTGGTCTGGGGTCTATATTAGTTTATGGGGACCATATTTAGGGGGCCTGGAATGGGCTTTGTATTAGTTTAGGGGTCTGTATTAGTTTAGGGGGTCTGTATTAGTTTAGAATTCAAGTCTGGGGTCATTGTTAGTTTAGGGGGTCAGGTCTGGGGGTTTGTATTTAGGGGTCTGCTCCAAGGTCTGTATTTAGGGTGTTCTGTGGTCTGTATTTGTTTAGGAGGTTCTGGTCTGGGGTCTGTATGTATTCTAGGATCTGGTCTGGAGTCCAAATTTATTAGTCTGAGTAAAAGGGCTTGTCTGGGCACATCGATCGGTCAGCAGTATGAAAAACCGGTCCGTGCCCGGACAATCCCTTTAATGCATGGGCCTGGGTCTTGGTGTCTGAATTTTTGTGTTTGTATAGAGGCTGGAAATGGCTGCAGAAGCGAGGGGCAAAGATGTCTCATCAGAAAACTCTGCAGTCATCAGAAATCACCGTAGCGGTTTGTGTCAGATGGAGAAGAAAAGAGAACGACTCCCATCTCAGAAGACATTACTTGTGAGTCACTGGATCTATAGAGGATCTCTCCACTCTCCTGACATGCCTGTTGTAGGAAATTCTTGTCTACCCAGGACTAATGAGTGTTACCATTCCCATTGTCAAGAGGATGTGTCCCTACAAAGTGTGATGCTGTCAGCAATGGTTAGAGACTACCAGTATGCAGGGACACAGCCCTTTGACAAGGGAAATTGTAACACCCATTTGTCAATGCTCGCACAGAAAGGTGATTTTCACTATAGACAAGGCAGGGCAGCGGTGGGGAAGGGGGGGCCCATGTTTGTAGAACAGCCCAGGGCCTATGGTCTACTTAATCCGCCACTGAAAGTAGCACCATTGGTCTAAGGCCAGAATTACCCACAAAGTTTTGATGTAGTTTTTGTGTCCTTTTTTTTAGCCAAAACCAGAACTGGATCCATAAGTAACGAAATGTATAAAGAAAAGACTGATGAATATCCTTTCTTTTGTATACACTCCTGCTTTTGGCTCAAAACCCTGATTATATTCTGCCACCTACTAAAGATCGAAGCACATCATTGGTTAGCGATAATTAACAATAAATCAATCACATACCCCATAAAAGCCCTTTGAACTAGAAACCATGTTATTGCAAAGACAGAAATTTGGGAAAAGAATATTGGTGCTGCCTTTAATCCCTTAATGACCAGCCTATTTTAGACCTTAATGACCAGGCTATTTTTTACGTTTTTCCATCGTCGCATTCCAAGAGCTATAACTTTTTTATTTTTGCGTCGACATAGCTGTATAAGGTCTTGTTTTTTGCGGGACAAGTTGTATTTTTTAATAGAATTATTTTGAGGTACATATTATTTATTGATTAACTTTTATTAACTTTTTTTGGGGGGGGGGATAGAAAAAAATCTGATATTTCGCCACTCTTTTTTGCGTCCTAAATCTACGCCGTTTACCGTGTGGTATAAATAACACAATAAGTTTATTCAGCGGGTTGTTACGATTTGTATAGTTTTTGTATGTTTTACTACTTTTACACAGTAAAAACGCTTTTTTTTTTCAAAATTATTTGTTTTTGTGTCTCCATATTTGAAGAGCCGTAACGTTTTTATTTTTTTGCCGAAGCAGTTGTATGAGGGCTTTTTTTTGTGGGAAGACTTGTAGTTTTTATTGGTACCATTTTGGAGTAGATGCAACTTTTTGATAACTTTTTAATCACATTTTTTTAAAGTCAGGAGTCATTTTTTATTTCATTTTTTACGGCGTTCACCGTGCGGGTTAAGTAATATAATAGCTTTATAGTCGGGGTCGTTACGGACGCGGCGATACCAAATATGTGGAACTTTTTAACTTTATTTTAGTTTTTTAATAGTAAAGCAGTTTGTAAGGGGAAAAAGTGGGTTTTTCATTTTTTTGTCAAATTTTTTTTTTATTAACTTTATTAAACTTTTTTTTAAACTTTTTTTACTAGTCCCACTAGGGGACTTTACTATGCGATCCTGCGATCGCTATTATAATACACTGCAATACTTTTGTACTGCAGTGTATTACTGCCTGTCCGTTTAAAACGGCATGATCTAGCAGGCATTCGCTGCAGGCAGACCTGGGGGCCTTTATTAGGCCCCCGGCTGCCATGGGAGACACAGACACTCGGCGATCTTATCGCCGGGTGTCAGTGGGATGAGAGGGAGCTCCCTCCCTCTCTCCACAACCACTCAGATGCGGTGCTCGCTATTGAGCACCGCATCTCAGGGGTTAAACGGGTGAGATCGATACGAATATCGATCTCACCCGGCAGAGCAGGGACGCCCCCAGCCCTCAGCTGCCTCTGGCAGCTGAGAGCAGGGAGATTTGACAGCTCCCTGCTCTGTTTACTTATTCCGATGCCGCGACGTAAAAAGTTTATGGCATCGGAATAAGGCACGTTAGTGACCGACGTAAATAGACTATGGGCCGGTCACTAACGGGTTAAACAAGAAAATTTCAGTAAGTAAAATTAATCTTCCTCATCGTCCTTCATGGAAGCCCATGAAGTTAAAGTGGCCCTTGTAGAATGTGCCCGGACATTGGAGAAGGTGCAATGCCTTGCAAAATTATTCACCTCCTTGTTTGTTTGTTTGTTTGTTTGTTTGTTTGTTTGTTTGTTTTTCCTGTTTTGTTGCATTACAACCATTAAAAAATATATTTTGGGGATTTGTACCATTTGATTTACACAACATGCCTTCCACTTTCAAGGTGCAAAAATTCAAATTTAAAAAAGTATTCACCCCCTGAAAGCCAAAACTTTGTGGAGCCATCTTTTTCTACAATTACAGATGCAAATCTCTTTGGTTATTTCTCGATTAGCTTAGCACATCTAGAGGCTGTGATTTTTGCCCTTTCTTCCAGGAAAAACTGATTCAACTCCTTCAAGTTAGATGGGTCGTGTTGTTGTACACCAGTCTTCAAGTCATGCCAGATTCTCATTTGGATTGAGGTCTAGGCTGTGACTAGGCCATTCCAAGACATTTAAAGGTTTTCCCTTAAACGACTCGTGTAGCTTTAGAAGTATGCTTAGGATCATTGTCCTGCTTGACTGTGAACCTCCGTCCCAATCTCAAATATCTGGAAGACAAACATATTTATCTCAATAATTGCCCTATATTTACTGGAATCCATCTTTCCTTAAATCCTGACGCTGCCAATGAAAAGCATTCCCACATCATGATGTTGCCACCACCATGCTTCACTGTGGAATGGTATTATTGGGGTGATGGGAAGTTATAGGTTTCTACCACACATAGCAAAATGCCATTATAGCCGAAAAGTTAAATTTTAGTCTCATCTGACCAGAGAACCTTCCTTCGTGTGTTTAGGGAGTCTGGCACCTGTTAATTGGCAAACTCAAAGGCCCCGTTCATACTGAGTTTTTTGCAGGCAGAAAATTCTGCCTGTAAAAATCAGCTCCATTTTTTTAAGTGGTTTTGCGCCACAGGCGTTTTTTGCTCAGTTTTTTTGCCGCAAAATTTGCTGTGCATTTTTCTACCTCTTTCTTCAACAGGCAAAGGAAAAAAAACTTCAGCGGTTTTTGCCATAAAATGAGTCGGCCGCTTTTTTAGTCTCCCATTCATTTCAATGGGGTTTTTGAGGCGGAAAACGCCTCAAGATAGGGCATGTTGCTTCTTTTTCCCGCTCGCGGGAAAAGAACGCCTCCAATTCCCATTGAAATCAATGGGAGGCAATTTCAGCCATATTTGACGCAGTTTCCACTGCAAAAAAACGGTGTGAATAGGGCCTAAATGCGTTTTCTTGTTTTCTAAGCATTAGCTTTTTTATGGCAACTCTTCCACGCAGCCCCACTCTGTCAAATGTACAGCTCACGTCGCTTTTGATATTATTATTTTTTTGCCATGAATCACGGCAAAACTAGGTTTGCAGCAAAAAACGCATTTAAACCGTGTTGTGAGAACCCAGCCTTAGTATTATTGTTGGTGTTTTTGTTGAATCTAAATTAATGTCCTCCTTGTCTGGTCTGTGAATTTTGGTGGGTGGCCTTCTCTTGTCATAGCAAAAAGGGTGAATACATATGCACTCACAACTTTTCATTTCTTTTATCGTTTTGTTTTTTTAAACAAGGTTTTGTTTCATTTCACTGTAACAATTTGGACTAATTTGTAAGGTCCATTACATAAAATTTGATTTAAAATCTATTTTATTTTTAGGTTGTAATTGAACAAAACAGGAAAAACATGCAGATACAGGGAGCAGGGAGCCGCCAGCTCCCTGCTCCAACGTTCACTATGTAATGCCAGCCGCATGCGAATTAGCAGACAGGCACGATGCAGTGAAGTTATCGTGCCTGTCTGCGCTTTGCCACACATAGCACAGATCAGAGGAGACCTGCTGAGGGATCTCCTCCATTCCACGTGGGAACAGGGCTAGGTGAGTATTTATTATTAGGCACCATGGGGACATTATACTATGTGCCGGTTCCCTATGGGGGCATTATAGTGTGTGGGGTAACTTGGGACATTATACTACTGGTGGGGCACTATGGGGGCACGAAACTATGTTTGGCCACTATGGGGGCATTGTACTATGTGGGGAGGCACTGGAGGCCTTCATTTCTCTTGTCCTGGTATTTGTCAAAAAAGCGCACTGCTCTCCTAAAATTGAGAAAACGTACATTATGCTGTTCCTGATCTTCTGGATCTGGAAAAAAAAAATTGTCGGGCAGCAGCTTTATAAACAGATCTTTACAGGAGACTCTTTGGAGATGGTCTCAAACAGCATCTCTACCAAAGTAACTACCACAACAAACAAGGCCATAAAAAGGAGAGAAATTTGAGATGTACCTTTATCAGAGTTTCAAATGGAATCTTTATTTTTTCAATTCAAATTTTTATTATATTTTTGAAATAAACAACAGTTAGGACAACAAAAGGAGGACATCAGATTTAAAATCAAAGCACAGGCAGACCACGCGGGGCCGCTAAAATGTAAACAAAATTACAGAATCTGTGAAAAACAATTCTCTTAATACTGATATCCGAGGAAGCCATACAGAAAGGAAAAATAAATAAATAATAAGTACAAAAAACACAGACCAAAGTTAGGCACCCAGATCTGACCAGACTTACAATTCCCATGTAACAAATAGGACTCGAGACCAGGCCAAGTGTAATCAAAAATTCAGTGAGTATCAAAACATCTTATTGGGTAATGTATAGATATGAAAGATGTTGTGTTTCTCTTGTGTAAGAAGTATAAACGTAGCACTAAAGGACCAGACAATGTAACCGAGTAGTCAGAGTGATGCCTCTTGAAACTAATTGTAGGGAAGGGATATTAGAGATTTCATAGAAGTATCGGGCAAGGGAACAGTTAGGGTATGTGCACACACACTAATTACGTCCGTAATTGACGGACGTATTTCGGCCGCAAGTACCGGACCGAACACAGTGCAGGGAGCCGGGCTCCTAGCATCATACTTATGTACGATGCTAGGAGTCCCTGCCTCGCTGCAGGACAACTGTCCCGTACTGTAATCATGTTTTCAGTACGGGACAGTTGTTCTGCAGCGAGGCAGGGACTGCTAGCATCGTACATAAGTATGATGCTAGGAGCCCGGCTCCCTGCATTGTGTTCGGTCCGGTACTTGCGGCCGAAATACGTCCGTCAATTACGGACGTAATTAGTGTGTGTGCCTAAGTGGCTTCAAGGAATTTAGATCTATATGTAATCCATTTATCCCATGTGCGGAGGAACATTTCTCTATTCCCAAGTTCCCATCCTGCAAGTTCTTCAAAATAGTATAATTGATGCACCTTCTCTCTCCAACGTTGGATGGAAGGGGGTTATTTGTCCCTCCAGTGTAAGGGAATAAGTAGCTTTGCTGCTTGTATTAACCATGTTACTAGGCAATGTTTGGACGGTTTGAAGTCCTGAAATGGTACCCAGAGAAAAATTTGATAGAGATTAAGAGACAGATTCACAACACAAATCTCAGCTATCTCCTTTCTAACTCCAAACCTGAACGGTGTAATTCGCGGGCAACTCATCCAAATATATGATAATGTACGTGGCTCAGATAGGCATCTCCAGCAGTGATCGGAATCACAAAGCCCAATCTTACGTAAGAATACAGGCGTTCTCTACCAGTGGGTGAGCAGTTTAAACTCCCCTGAATTCGGACACACTGTGAAAAACCATGGGAGCTGGACATGACAGACTTAACCTCCACTTCAGTAAACTGTCTATCAAGCTCAACTTCCCACTCTCTTACGTATCTCGGTTTTGAGATCGAAGTTTGTTGTAGCAATAGAGCGTATATGTGGGACATAGCTCTAGCCTTGGGCATAGTTGCAGTGAGAAGCTCTTCCATCCAATTCCGGTCCCTGAGTGGAGAAGTTACACATGTCCTGAACCTCCTAAACATCTGCCTAAAAGACAATGTGTGAAGAAACGTCAGGTCTATACTCTCGTTCTCTGGTATTAATTTTGAAAAATCGGGCTCCATCCCTTGTGCATATAATTCCCTTAAAGAGCAATTAAGAAGTCTAGCTCAAGGTACCGTGACATCTACCAGTTCTCCTGCGCACCAGGATGGGATAATCCCTACTCCCATTAGGGGCGAAGGTATTTCTTTATTGGACATATCTTGACTAATTCTAACTGTACCTCTGGTAATAGCACTTGATAAATCTGTTTTCTTATAGAGAATCCCATGGTTCCACAGAAGGGGGACGGCCCTTGTTCCCATGAGCTCCTTTTCAATCTCCACATGAATAGGGTATTGTGCAGGTGCCACCAAATCCAACCACCTCAATATGTGGTTTGCTTTGTAATACGCGTAAATGTCTGGGTTAGCAAAACCACCTCGTTTCTTTTTTTGTGTCGGAGTGTATACGCCAATCTGGGCCTTCGGCCATTCCACAAGAAGAAAGTGAATAGTCTACAGAGAAGTGTAACTTTTTTTTTAGGAAGATCAATAAGGACAGTTTGCATAATATGGTAATTTTGGGTAAATATATTTTTTCATCCCATCCAGGATCTAAATGGAAGTCTCACGTTTCTAAGTTGTCATTTAATGCTAGATAATAATGGGACGTAATTCAGGGAGTAGAATAGGTGAGGATCAGATGGTATCTGTACCCCCAATACCTTCATAGATCTACTTGCTCACACAAAGGGGGTAGTGGGCTTCAGTAGCCTAATGACACATGGGGGGGGGGGGCTGAAATATTAACGATTTCAGATTTACCCAAATTAATCTTGAAGTTGGATGCTCTGCCAAATTGATCAAATACCTGAAGAAGTAGAGGAACTGCCGTTGTCGGATTTGTGAAGAGGACTACTAGGTCATCTGCAAAAGCCGCAGTAGTATGAGTGTGGCTTCCCACCTTTAAACCTTTAATGTCTGGGGTTTGCCCTATCTTCTGAAGAAGTGTTTCTATAATTAAAATGCGGGGGAGGAAGGGCAACCCTGTCTCGTGCCATTTTTGGTACCAAAGCTTCCTGAAAGCGTACCATTAACATTAATTCGAGCCGTAGGTTCGAAATATAAGGAAAAATTAGCTGTGACAAAATCAGAAGGTATGCCAAACTTCACCAGGACAGCTCTCACATACTCCCAATTTACCCGGTCAAATGTTTTTTCAGCATCCGTACCCACAAGAACCAGTGGTATCTTTTTTTTCACATATGTCACCGCATGATTGATTGTAACCATATTAAATTTACCCCCTCTACCCGGCACAAATCCCATCTGTTCAGGGCCGATCAGGTCATTGAATACCTTGGCTACCCTGGAAGCGGAGCTTGGACCGCCATTTCAACTACTTATTTAGTAAGGAGATTGGTCGATAGCACGAGCAGAGTTCAGGGTCTTTCATGATGTGGCCAAGAAGCGCTTGCCATGAGGGAGTTAGGGTATGTTCACACATAGTGTTTTCAGCCATTTTTGGGCCCGTAAACGTCTTGAAAAACGGCTGAAAAATCGAAAACACCTACAAACATCTGCCCATTGAATTCAATGGGAAATACAGCGTTCTGTTCCTACAGGGCGGTTTTTTACGTGTTTTCCGAAAACGCTACGTAAAAAGACGCCCGCGAAAAAGAAGTGCATGTCACTTCTTGGGACGTTTTTGGAGCAGTTTTTCATTGACTCTATTGAAAAACAGCTCCAAAAACGCCCGTAAAAAACACTTGAAAACAGCTCCGTATTTTTAGACGTTTTTGAGTTTGCGTGTGAACATACCCTTACAGACCTTTTACAAATCTGGAGACCAGGAGGTCTGAAAAGGTTTTATAATAGGCGATTGGGAATCCGTCAGGACCAGGGCTTTTACCTGTCAGGATGGCCGAGAAAACCTTCAACGCTTCAGCTTCTGTAATTAGGGCTGAGAGTTTAAGTGCAGCTGCTTCCGACAGGGTAGGGGAGACTAACAGATTCCAGAAAGGAGGAAATATTGTCTGTCTGGGTCGAAAATCTACATTTCCAGAATCCCTGTTGATATTATAGAGGGAGTGAAAGTATAGGTTGAACTCCCTCGCTATGCTGTCAGTGTTAACATATCGACATTTCGTAGAAGATTTTACTGCTTGAATAAAGGATTTTTATCTTTGTTTTTTTAAGTAAGGCTGAAGTAATTTTATATCCCTTGTCCCCATGTACATAGTGTTTGTATTTACATAGGTGTAGTGCCCTGGCAGCCTTTGCATTTAAAAGGTTTCTCAGTTCCTGTCTCAGGAGAGCAAGATCATCTTGGGATTTTTGTGTAACTGAAAGTTTATTCAGCTTTTTAAGGGAAGAAATTCGGGTCAAAAGTGAGTTAACTTTCTTCTCCATATGTTTCTTCAATTTAGAATCCTGACTAATAAGGAGACCCCTGAGAACAGCTTTATGTGATTCCCATAATATGCTTTCAGCGACCATTCTGTTAACGAGTCTCGTACCTGCTGTACAAGATCAGGGTGTTGTAAAGTATTATTTAGTATCCATGTGAACATTCTTTTGGGTAGGCAGTTTCATTATAATTGAAACAGGAGCAAGGTCAAAGACAGATATTACACCTATCTCTGAATCTAGTACTGCTGGAAGCATACGCTCAGAGAGGAATAATAGTTCAATCTGTGGTAGGATTGATGCCTGCCTGATTAATAAGTATAATCTTTTGTATCTGCATTTAGGCACCTCAAAACGTCTCTGAGGTGCAAAGGGGTCAAGCAAAGTCTCAATTTCCTTAGTAATTTACTAGGGGAGGGCGGACGTTCTTAGAAGAATTCAAGGTGTGGTCTAAATAAGGTATTTAAATCACCGCCCAGTACTAGAATACATTCAGTGAACGGAGAGACCTTGTCCAAAACCTTATTAAGCCAGGCGAGTGGCCCAATATTAGGAGCATACAAGTTGACAAAAGTAAATATTTGATTCGCTATGGCCCCTTTAGGAACAAGAAACGTCCCTCAGGGTCTTGTTGCATAGCAGCCAGTTTGAAGGGGACATAATTTTTAAAGGCTATGCTAGTACCTCTTGATGCCGTGGACAACGGGCTATGGTACCAAGAGTTAAACAAGGTATGAGACGGGGACGGAATATGATTAAGACGAAAGTGGTTTTCCTGGAGAAAAATAACCTTCACCTCTGACTTTCTCAAATGTGTGAAAATGTGGCTACATTTTGGGGGGGGGGGGGGTGTCGAAGCCCCTTACATTAAAAGAATACATTTTAAGTGAACCCATTGCAGACAATCAGATAGAATATTAAATAACATTCTGGCGTGGTCGTGATATTTAATATCAATATAAGTGCTATTTCCAGCATATGTAAACAGTTAACTAAACATTGTAGGCTCCTAAGAGAAAGGGTTGCTTCAGGCCGAGAAAAACTTCACAGCGTCATCCAATAAGAAGATTGTCAACAACCCAGTCAAGTAACAAAGAGAGGGCGGGGGGAGAAAGTTAAGAGCAACAAGTACTGGTAGTGTTTCACGCTCTCATGGCACACATCCGTGTTCTCAAGAAGGCCAAGATTAACCAAAAACAAGGAATTTGAAATTCCATTGGACTATAATCAAATATATTATAGTGTAATGTCGTAGTTCCTCAGGGACTGAACTGACAAGTGCAGTTAAGAGCTATTATATCAAACAGACCTTTCCAGTAGAAGAGTAAAACAAGTGAAAAAACATATCATGAGGAAGCAAATCAGAAATATCAAAAAGTTACAAATCTCATCGTCAGGTAAGGGTTATACCCTTTTTTTTTTCAAGGCAGTCCTTAAAGGGAACCGGTCACCAGCATTTCACCTATTAAACCAGCAATACCTGGTGATAGTGGGTGAAAAATCATTTCTATATAACCTATAATTGTCTTCTTAGTCGGCTCTGTAGCTTTAGTATTCAGTTTTTTAGTGTTCCCACCCTGTATGCTAATGAGCATAAAAGAGTCATATCTTCATATGAAAAGTCAAATCTTCATCCAAGTCTTTCCGAGTTTACCCCGCCTCTTTACTTTTGTTTGGCAGCTCCTCGCCTTCCCCCAGCACACAAAATTCCGCGCTTGTGCATTAATGTCCTATTCTGGTGTGTGCGCAAAGGGACACCGGATTATTACGATAAAAGGCGCAAAATGTCTGCAGACCGTTATTTACAGTCAGAGGAGGAGTTTAGGAGAGGGGATAATGGCAATTAACTTTTTATAGCAGCGGCCAGTGAGGGATAAGTAAAGTTCAATAGGTGAAATGCTGGGGACAGGTTCCCTTTAAGACATAATCACCCTTAAAAGATCAGCAACTCAGCTTCAAGTAACTGGAGAATCAGAAGAGGGCTTCTTGCTTTTGGGAAATATCTGCCAGAGGAGTAAGTCACCCATTGCGATGAGGAAGGCAGATCAGGCAGAGGTGTGTCGCAGGTGATCGGGAGCCAGGACTGTACATTCACCAGAGCAATGTTCAAATTGGACCAGAAAGCCATGAGGTCATTAGGATGTCGGACTGTAATCATGTGACCATGTTTAGTAATGGACAGGCCAAAGGGGTAAAATCATCTAAAAGGGATTTGCTTATCCCGGAGTGAGTCCATCGGTGGCTTAAGAGTCTGTCTTTTAGCCAATATGGAGGCGGTGAGGTCCTGATAAAGTTGCAGCTTTGAATTCTCAAAAAGCACCTCACCAGCTTCTCTAGCCTTTTGCAATATGGAGGCTGTGTCCACAAAACTCAAAAGGTCACAAATTACATCTCTCGGTGGGTCAAACCCTCTCAGTTTAGGTCGAAGGGCCGTGTATTATTTTGATGACCACTTGTTCTGCTCTAGGCTTGCCTAGTAGTGTAGCATAGATTTGACGAGCTACTGAAGGAAGAGCTTCTGTCGTCAATGTTTTGGGCAGAACCCTTATCCGGATATTTTTGCGTCTACTCCTGTTCTCTTGATCTTCCAGCATCAAATAGGCATTATTCAAGTGGGTCATTTGGGCCGTGAGGTTAGTTTGAATCGCAGTCGTATGTTGGAGATGGGTGGCACGAGCCATCTCAAGAGCTTCTACACAGTGGCCTATGTGCTTGGTATCACCTTTTATGTCAGCTAATTCCTTCAGAACAGGCGACAGAGCTTTGCTCAATGCTTGTTAGAAAGGAGCGCGATATGTTGTTGGAGGAGTTTAGATTATCTGATGCTGTGCAGGAGCCATCATCATCGGAATCGTCGTAATTCTCATGGTCTCTCAAGGTCGCGAAGGCCATTTTGGAGCGGCATAGAGTTGCAAGTACTTATCTCGCTCCGATTGATGTTTCCTCTGTTTAGGAGTGTCCATTACATCCTTCCGACTGCCTTTACCAATTATGCCCATGACTTAAGATTCATAAAAGTCCAAATGCTGGAGAATACGGATGTTCAGGTCACATATTAGCTGCAAGCTGCCATGTTATGAAACTAATGTATAATATTGGGAGACCAGTACACTAAGAAAACAAGCAAACACCCGGCATTAATGTAAACTTATGCAGATGTGTAATCATCAAACAACATTAAGTTGGAAAGCAATATCTCCTTCTCTCAATGGGGGGGGGGGGGGTGTTTGAGATGATAGAAGCCTGTCACAGGCAGTTAGAACTTTAAGTAATAGAAATAGCGTGAGGAAGGCACAAGGCTGAATGAGGCCTTAATGTGGCTCAGTAAGAACGTCTTGCAGTAGGACAAATAAAGTGACCAGGTACAGATTTTGCAGTGTTTACTGAGTCAGGCCTACCTGTGTTGCAGGCAAGGATGGGAGCTGTGGCGGCTCGATTTTAAAGCCAGGGTGGCGTGGATCGCTGTATAGGATTTCCAAGATAAAGTGCTGGTCTTTGGGACAGGCTCCGCTGCTGTGACAGGGGGTGATCGATCCGGTTCCCCAAGTGTTTCTGTCACTCCAGTCCACTAGTGTAGCAGCTGAAAATTTAGTCTGCGGCTTCGGCCGCAACTTAAAATTGCTTATTTTCGGGCAAGTCATCCCTCAAAATATTTCTCTCGGTCCTGGGGAGGTAGTGCTGGCAAGCAGAGCCCCCCGAAGACTTACTATTTGGCGAATGGCGGTAGATACCGTGGCGGGAGCAGGAGCACTAGGGAAATGCGTTCTCTCACTGTGCCGCTCAAGCCACGCCCCCCTCGTTCAAATGGAATCTTCACCAGTTGTTTAAAAGGGTTGTCTTACGACAGCTCTTTATTTTAACCCGTTGAAGATACAGCCAATTTAAATTTTGCATTTACTTTTTTTCCATGGTCACATTCAAAGAGCCATATCTTTTTTTATTTTTCTGTCAACATAGCCGTATAAGGGCTTGTTTTTTGCAGGACGAATTGTATTTTTAAATGGTACCATTAATTGCATTATTTAACGTACTAAGAAAAACGCAATACCGCCATAGTTTTTGGGGTTTCGTTTTTATGGCATTCACTATGCTGTAAAAAGATATGCTAACTTTATTCTGCAGGTCAACACGATTCAGGCGATCCCAAATTTATATATATATTTTTTTTTTATTGTGTTTTTAAACAAAGACACATAACTTTTGTTTATTTTTCAATTAATGGTGTGAGGACTTTATTTTGCGTGGCAAACAGTTTTTTCATTGGTACCATTATGGGGTACATACAAACTTTTTGATCATCATTTTATATTTTTTGGGAAAGAAGTGAGGTGACCAAAAAAAACAGCAATTCCTGTATTGTGAATTGTTTTCCTACTAAATTCACCTGGCAGTAGATTGCCTTTTTCGGTGGCATGGCTTAATAGTAGAGGATAGAAGGAAGACCTAGGGGCTTTCACTAGGCCTCTGGCTACCATGTTGGCTGATTGGAACCTGGGAAGGGGGAACAGGACGATCGGGGACACATGAAGCCCCCTCTAAATGCTCATATCCAGGTCATAATTATTGAGTGCCGCATCTGAGGGTTTAAACGGCTGTTATCACTGATCGCAGCTGTTGCAGGCAGCTGTCAGCTATATAAAGCAGCCTTCACCCGCATGTATAGCGGACGTCGCGAAGGGGTTAAAATAAACGAAATCAGCATATCATATCAATTTACAGCACTTGCATGTGTATTTATTGAAAAACTACTCTGACCAGTTTGCTCCTCAATCCCTCGCTAATGTGGCTTCTTTGTACTTCATGATTTGTATGCAGAACTTCGGCCAGCCTCCACGTGACTGTCAAGCAGAGGTACCATATGTGTTAGAACAGTGCTATCTCCCTACACAACATAGCAAGACTGCTGCCCTACTTTTCACCTTACCAACATATCAAGCTGAATGAACATTTCTTTCTTTCCTCAAGGTCATCCCATACTTTATTATAGCATGCATTACTTTCTGTCCTATGAAATCCTATATGATGGCTTCTATGAAAGAAAGTACTGCATGCTATAATTAATTATGGAATGTGCTCCAGGAAAGAAAGAAACGTTCATACAACTGGCAGCTGCCTGGGTGTGGCACATTATTGTCCCTGTGTCATGCAGCACGCCTGAGTATTGAGTGTCCCTAAGGCGACTCCATCTCTTCTGCCCCGGACTATTTCTCAACACTCAATATGTGTTGTGTTGTCATATTGAACATTTTGCAACTTCCCACATAAACATATTGTATGACAGAATTATGATTTAAAAAAAACCACCTTATATAATGGGTAGTAGATCAACAATAAAGCCCAAAGAGCATCATGCACTGCTTTTCCTCTTTTGAAATGGAGCTTAGCTCTGCAAACCAATTTAATGTCAATTATTTTGTCTTATGTCATATAATCTTATTAATCTCACCCACAAAGCTCTCCACAGTGCTGCACGTTCTTACATCTCCTCATCACGGTCTACTACCCTCCCCATGCTCTACGTTCTGATCCGGTCTAAAAAGATTTTCCTCATGCTGCACCAGTGCTCTGGAATGCGCTGCCCCAGACAATCAGATTAGTTCCCAACATTCACAGTTTTAAGTGTGCCCTAAAAACACATCTTTTTAGACAGGCCTATAACATTGCCTAATTAGACTCCTTTCCTTGGCCCCACAATTCCAGAATAGGACAAGCAGAGGAAAGGGCTGTGCTATCGGAGTATGCAAGTCTTCCTTAGAAGAGAACAGCTGGAGGACGCAACTAATGATTAAAAGGGACGAACCATGAGTGCCCCATTCACATTAACTTTACAAATATCTCTTTAGCCATGCAATTAATATTTTCAAGAATGGAAACTAAGTAAAAGGTTGTAAGGAGCCAACCCCTTTAACTTTTGATTTGTCCCTCTAGGGAACTTTTAATTATGAATTTACCTTTTAAAATATATTGCATAATACCTTTATAAACCAATGCTTTATTGCTTGTCAGTGAAAAACTGGTAGGAAGCTTTTAAGCCATAGGTATGGACTAATAGGCATCTACAAATGGCAGTCAGGTGGGTCTTTCGGAGACCAGTGCTTGCCACGCTTAAATATAGAGCCAACGATTGCATCACAGGAGTTGGTGATGTGGTGGGGGGCAAAGGGAGCCACCTCCCTTTATTTTGATTACTTAGAAATAGCCCACTGAACTGTCAATGGGCTGTGTCAATGGCATAGGGGCCTGTTACTATTGATCTGACACGGTCAATCAGCTATGCACAGTGTCACAGCTACTTGCGCTGTGTGATCTCTCTCGCGAGATCAGTCTTCTTCACTGTCTGACAAAAGCTGGAGAGAGCAGAGCATGCACAGATCCGCCGCCGCCACGGAACAGAAGAGGAGAGGAGGATGTGAGTTCTTCTGTTCCATGGCAGCGGGAGTATAGTCGGCAGCGGCGTTGGAGCTGTGCGTACATGTTTAAGCACAGCCCCAGCGCTGCTGCCGACGATACTCCCGCCGCCACGGAAGAGAAGAATTCAGATTCTTCTTCTCTTCTTCACACGCTCTCCTCTCTCCAGCTCTTGTCACAGTGAAGGAAAGACTGTATGATCTCACGAGAGAGATCACACAGCACAAGCAGCTGTGACACTGTCCGTAGCGGATTGGACAGTTTCACAGCGATACCAACACGCCCCCATAAATGCCGCAGTCACTATTGAGAACGCCGATCTCAGCTGTCAATCACAGCCGCAGGCACAGCTTTTGCACTCGCAACATCACTATGCTGTACATTAAAGGCACTTCCTCACTTCAATACCATAAATGTACAGCGTGTGGCACCAGAGGTTAAATAACTGAGACATTATTACAAAAAAAAAAACACTTAAAACAATTAGATGATAGCAAAAAATGTGTGCATGTTTCTACTATGATAAATTCTGCAAATAAACAGTAAAATTCTTTTCACTTAGAAAAGCGCCAAAACATTTAGTTTGACAAGGGGCTCCCAAACTTTTACATAAGGCAATCTGAAAATCATTGCTCTTTACCTGTATAGCAAACCTTGTGACTTATATAATGAAATAATATAAAAAGGGATATGGCAAGCGGAAAAACATTCATGCCGAGTTTATGTTTTAGATTTTTTTTATTGTTGCATTTATCAACCAATGAAAAGTTGCCTGTGAGAGTGGAGGTGAAAAGGTTTGGGGATGGATAAAGTCTCTAAAAGCTGAAACATTGCTGATAGAAACATGTATGACTGTTTAACCCTCCTTTATAAATTTGGAGGACGCAAGTTGAAATTTTAGAAGTAGCAAACTGTGTCTAGGATGACTAAAATCGTACACACTAGCTCCCACAGAGGATGAAATAGGTATCTATAGGAATATTTATATTTGCATACCATGGCTAAAGTAAGTAGTAACATGGCTAATGCCAACAGTGTCAACATGACTGTATGCACATACAACTTTTTTTAATATAGTAACACATTAAAAATTGAGGATTTTTATTGTGAAAAATGTAAGCTTTAATACACAATCAGTGAAATATCCTTCTTGCTTTTTAGTCCCTATCCCGATATTTAGATCGGTCTTTATACTGCTTTGGACTTCTATCTCTTCTCCTATCCCTGTCTCTTTCCCTTGTTTCCTCTCTTGACTTATCTTTGGAGCTGTGGTAGCTTTTGCGCTCCCGAGATCTACTACGGCTTCTTCGGTGATCCTTCTTCTCGCCCTTCCTCTTCTCTTTACAGTAGTCATCTTCATGTCTTCTGTGATGGACCTCCTTTAAAAATCAAAATTAATAAATATATGGAGGTAACCCAGTCAGGTCAGAATTCCCCACTCCTACAAAACTTTTTGAAAATTGTAGACCAAAATGAGTGTTCTCTTATTATACGACTAATGTCCTTGTTAAATTTAAAATTTATATTTTCTGCAATATAGAGAGGGACAACCCTTTACATACTAGAACCTCAAGTATCATAGTAGAGATTCTCAGTTTGCATACTTTATGATTTTTATTCTATAAAAAATATGATGCATCAAATAGTGTGCTCCAAAATGCAATGGGGATACACGATAACCTAAAACGAACACTCATCAGTGCAATTAAACGTACCATTGATGGATTTTTTTTTTAAATATATATTCCATTACACTACTACACTAAGAACTGTAAACCAGAATGGGTTGATTGAACATTTTTCTTTTCTACTTGAGCATCTTATATAAATCATAGAAATTCGTTTTATCCGTGCATTCTATGTAAGCTATAACAAACACTGAAAACTCTTTGAAAGGAACTGTACAAAACTGTTAATTTATACTTAGATTATTAGTAAAATCTTACATCAATTAAACGATTTTCAGCAAAAAACATTTCGCATAAAAAATTCAGTAAGTTGAAATGAACAGTTCTCTATTCATTTTTATTTACATCTACCCAGTAGAGAAGGCAAAAGAGTTTTCTTGGCCGTTTCTGCCTTCAATAGCTGTACGAGGGCTGTGTATGCAATGGAAGAAGCCCCACTGCCTCTACTGGTACCAGCAATCACATGATCCAGGAGATCTGTCAAATTATAGTACTGCTGAGTCTAACTAGATCCAGTACAGCCATAATTGTGATAGCTGTCAAATCATCAGGGTTGACAGCCCAGTAACAAGAAAAATATTCACAGTAAAAAAAACACATAAATGTCCCTCAAAAGTCTTTTCTTGGGGAACAAGTTAAAGCACAACCCCCCCCCCCCCCCCTACCAAAAAAAACACAAAAAACATTAGACAATAACAAACAAATATAAATCACATTTTAGGGTTCCTGTGTGTGAATAAAAAAACTAATTTGTTTAAAACGTGCACATTTTGTGTTTTTACTATCACACACACTAAAAATCCAATAATTGAAAAAAACTAAAAGAAGAAAAATTACTTTAACAGCATAAAATATATATTAAAAAAAAATGCTACACCCTTTTAACCAGCACGAGCAGAAAATCTCTAAAAATTGTCTGGCATAGTTGGGTCCAGAAGTATTTGGGCAGGTGACAACGGTTACCATTTAGCCTCTGTACACCGCTATAATGGACATAAAACAAAGCAATGAAAAAGTGATTGAAGTGTAGACTTTTGAGGGTCTTTTTTTTTTTTTTAAATAAACAGGTCAGTCAGTGTAATTGTAACAGCTGTATCTCTCGTTTTACACTGAATCCGTCAGTCCTGCGGATCTGACAGGTTCAGTGTTGGCGGGTCCTGTGTGTCTGTAACACGCAGGAGCCGCCTGTAATCGATCACATCTTCAAGTTGATAACGAAGTTCTGATTCCCATTGAAATTATTAGGACGCAGATTTTAGACTTTTTTTTAGACACTGATACGGACGCGAAAAACGTGTCAAAATCAGTGTTAAAAAAAAACCGCCATGTGAACAAGGCCTAACAATGCACTTCTGGGCACTCGCTTATACTTGAGCTCCAGAGGTGCAGTGGAAAAAACAAGACCCCCCCCCCCCATTCCAAACTACTCAGGGGCTGCCCATTATTTATTTTTTTAAATAATGGAGGAAGACTACTAACAGGTTTATACAGGAGAATGCCAAAAACAGTGTATGAGAGATGCCAGCACATAAAGCGGAGATCTCATGTCGTGGTTTAGATGCATTTGCTGCCGTAAATCTTGCTAAAAACCACGCCATTTTGCCACGTTGTTCTGTAAAATTATGGTAAAAAGGTACGGTTTTGCCACGAATGGCGACAGAAAACACATTTAAACCGTGACATGAGATCCAAGCTTATTGGTTCTGTTCAGCCAAAACTCCCGTGCCAGGAGATCAATGTATCTATGTGGGGAACAGCACTGTAAGGCCTCATGCACACGACCGTATTTTTTCCCACCCGTAAATACTGGCGTAAATACGGGTCCGGTGTCACACGTATTCCACCCGTTTTGCACCAGTATTTACGAACCCGTGCTCGTAAATATGGGTCCGGTGTCACACGTATTCCACCCGTATTTACGAGCACGTTTTTGGCGGCAAAATAGCACTGTACTAATCGGCAGCCCCTTCTCTCTATCAGTGCAGGATAGAGAGAAGGGACAGCCTTTTCTGTAATAAAAGTTAAAGAAATTCATACTTACCCGGCCGTTGTCTTGGTGACGCGTCCCTCTCTTCACATCCAGCCCGACATCCCTGGATGACGCGGCAGTCCATGTGACCGCTGCAGCCTGTGATTGACCTGTGATTGGCTGCAGCGGTCACATGGCCTGAAACGTCATCCAGGACGTCGGGCCGGATGTCGAGAGAGACGCGTCACCAAGGCAACGGGCGGGAGACCGGACTGGAGGAAGTAGGAAGTTGTCGGTAAGTATGAACGTCTTTTATTTTTATTTTTTACAGGTTTATACTGATCGGTAGTCACTGTCCAGGGTGCTGAAAGAGTTACTGCCGATCAGTTAACTCTTTCAGCTCCATGGACAGTGACTATTTACTGACGTCGCTTAGCAACGCTGCCGTAATGACGGGTGCACACATGTAGCCACCCGTCATTACAAGAGCTCCATAGACTTCTATGGACTGTCCGTGCCGTTATTACGGCCTGAAATAGGACATGTTCTATCTTTTTCAACGGCACGGGCACCTTCCCGTAAGAAAACGGGAAGGTACCCGTGGCCAATAGAAGTCTATGAGCCCGTTATTAGGGGTCGTAATTACGACCCGTAATAACGGGAGTTTTTACGGTCGTGTGCATGAGGCCTTAGTATTAACAGACTGCAGTGATCCAGGGCCCCTGCATCTTATCTTATCACGTGTGATATGGTCTGCTGAACATTGCATCTTATCATGTGTGATACGGTCTGCTGAGCCGCTGTATCTAATCTGATAATGTCTGATACTATCTAATCCGAGATTGTGTGATATGGTCTGCTGAGCATCTGTATCTAATCCTAATGTGTGATACTGTCGGTCAAGCCGCATTATCTAAGTATCATGTGTGAAACTGTCCGCTGAGCAATGGTATCTAATTCTATCATGTGTGATACGGTCTGCTGAGATGCTTTATATAAGCACTGTAAACACTGTATCTTGTCCTATCCATACTCTTCAGAATATCTATACTTTTCAAAACACAAACTCCACTACATCTGACATATTCATTACCAATGTATCACTAGTACACTCAGCTCAGCTCTGCTGCATCTGATAGACTCAACACTGCTGCATCACTACTACATGAGACCGGAAACAGACTCAGAACAACTATCAATGTAGTAGTGTTGAGTCTATCAGATGGAGCAGAGCCGGGTGCTTGCCCTGTCAGATGTAGTAGCGATGTTGCAGTTCACACTCAGATCTCCTACATCGGATAGTGATGTAGCCAAGCTAAGTTAGTGTCCTGCTACACCCCTACTAAATCTGACAGGACATGCACTCAGCTTTGCTGAATCTCGTAAACTCAACACTACTACACGTGAAAGTGATTAAAATAGGTTTGAGTTAATTTTAATAAGTATGGCTATGTGACTCCATTTTGGATAAAGTCTCCATTTTGTATTTTAAAGAATTAATTTTAGTGCTTAAGAAGTCATTGTCCCTTTAAGACAAGTATATTAATGCTGATTTTGTATGTTTCTCAAATCAGCTATGTGTTCTCGGAGTTCTTATCTAAAGTTTGCAGTGGACAGTGTGTGTTTGACCTTTGGGGGGGGATACAATTTATGAAAAGACTGTTCATAAGGAATGAAAGTGAGGGAGATAAGAATTCTAGCCCAAATAAGGCTTCGTTCACATCTACGCTAGGGCTCCATTCCGACAGAGCTTTCCGTCGGAACGGAGACCTGACAGGCACAAAAGGAAACCATAGGTTTCCGTTTTCATCAGCATTGATTTCAATCTTTTTGACGGAATCAATACCGTAGTCGACTGCGCTATTGATTCCGTCAAAGCGACGGAACCCTTGCACAACTGAGACAAACGGAAACCATCGGCACCGGATCCGTCACCATTGAAATCAATGCTGATGGAAATGGAAACCTGTGGTTTCCATTCGTGCCTGTCAGGGCTCCGTTCCGACGGAAAGCTCAGACGGAACGGAGAACTAGCGCAGATGTGAACGAAGCCTAAAATGGACACTGTATGTAGAAGGGAACAAGGCAAAAGAGAACATTATATGCTGGCCTGGGAATGTGGATAGCAGGTGCAGAAATCGTGTAAAGTTAGACGTAAGCATCTAATGAAAAATAATATTTCATTTAAAATGTATTGTATGTCTGTGATTGGCTCAATATGAAATATTCTCATTGCATGCTATTGGCTGAATTAGAGTAAAGGCCCTTTTACACCGGCCAATAATCAGCTGTTGCAGCGAGCGCCGATCAACGAGACATCGTTGATCGGCGCTTGTTAACTCCCGTCACACGGAGCTATAGTTGGGGATGATCGGTCGTTACTCCGATCGTTCGTCCCCATCTATTATTATCATGTCGGTAGTGTATCTCCATTTACATAGGAGATGTGCTGCCGACAACGATAATATTTCACTTTTTTTAAAACGATACGACCAGCAGATGATCGAGAATTTGCTCGTTCATCTGCTGATGGTTCCCATTTGCACAGGGCAATTATTGGCAATGAGCATTGTATGAACGTTCGTCTGCCTGATAATCATCCTGTGTAAAACCCCCTTTATGGTCACAATGCCTCTGATTAGTTAACCTCAAGTCTACACTATTATTGTAATTGTTTGATCATTAACCCCTACCCGCCGCAGCCCTTTTTCAGATTTTCATTTTAGTTTTTTTCCTGTAAAAAAGAAAATTAATTTTACGTCGCCAAATTCTGAGAGCCATACGTTTTTTATTTTTCCGTCGATTAAGTTATATGAGGGCTTATTTTTTGCGGGATAAGCTGTCGTTTTTAATACTACTATTTTGGTATACATGCGACGGTTTGATCACTTTTTATTTCATCCAAAAAATAAACATTCTGGCGTTTACAATTTTAGTTTTTTTACGGCGTTCACCGTGCGGGTTAAATAATGATATATTGTAATAGTTCAGACTTTTACGGACGCGGCGATACCAATTATGTTTATTTATTAATTTTTTTACTATGCTCTAGGGGGAAAATGGGAAAAGGTTTTTTTTTTTAAGTTAATATTCTTATTTTTTCCCAAAAAAAACAACTTTATTTAAATCATTTTTACTTTTTTTATTAGTCCCCCTAGGGGACTTCAACCAGCGATCGTTAGATCGCTTGCACGATATACTGCAATACTAATGTATTGCAGTATATCGTGCTACTGACAGGCACCTATTAAGCCCTGCCGGAGGCAAGGCTCAATAGGTGTACAAAGATGGCGGACCTGGGGGCCATTAAGCCTCCAGGCAGCCATGGCAACCATCGCGCCCCCCCCCCACGATTGCGTTGCCGGGGGCGCGATGATCTGTTAGAGGGGGTCTCCCCCCTCTTTCTGACGATTTAAATGCTGCGGTCGGTATTGACCGCAGCATTTAACGAGTTAAACTAGCGGGATCGCGCTCGAGTGCGATGCAGCTAGTTACTCTGAAGTGTCGGCTGTAACATACAGCCGACATCGTATGGAGCGAACTCACTGCGTGAGCCCGCTCCATACTTCCCCTACCCGACTTTGGCGTATGGATACGTCAAATGTTGGGAAGGGGTTAAACGTCAGAGGAGTATTTTGAGCATACAAGCAGCGTCTGTGTGTTTTACTTCTCTCCGATATAATCTATGATTTGGATCTCAAATCTACTGGGCGGGTATCGGTTGACATACCGATTACAAATTTCAGTCAAATATATTTTGGGCCATGATTGCGTCAACAGCTTATATAACATAGTAAGTTCTTCTGCACCTGACATTCTCACTTCTGCAATATATGATCATACTTGCCAGCTCTCCCAGAATGTCTTGAAAACTGCCGGAAAAAGGATAGATCTGCGAGTCTCTTTGAAGAGCAGGCAAATCTCTTGTGAGCCCAACATACACAACTCACCTGATTCCTGTGCTTCTCTCCCATCCCACGGCGCCTGGGATCGATGGGAAACGCAGGATTAGGGAGAGGTAGGTAACTTAACATCTGGCCTGAGATCTGTTACATAGTTAGTTAGTAAGGTCGAAAAAAGGCATATGTCCATCAAGTTCAAGCAAGGGAAGGGAAAAAGGGAAGGGATGAAACTAAAATTCTACACATTCACGGACAGCAGCCAATCAGTAAACATCGCCGAGGGACCAATCAGGCCAGACCCTCGTCGAGGACTGCTATGCTGATCACTGTTTAAAACACTTGCTACAATTTTTTTTTCTGTGTTGCATTCCTATCGTGACATGCTGGTTCAATAATACCGGATTCACATCATATGAACCACTTAATATATGCTTGACTATGTTTGACTACTGAATGTAGGAAACACTCATTTGTTTGCCTGTACTCTCTGCATTTGTAATGCCACTGTTATTGCTTTGTATATAGCTTGATATGTACATATTTGCTTATATCTTTTGTATTTGAAAAACCTTTACAACAAAAATAAATTATGGAAAATATATATATATATATATATATATATATATATATATATATATATATATATATATATATATATATATTGAGGTTTGTTTTGCTGTTAACCCTGTTTTACAGGGAACAAAATTATTAAAATGGAAAATCTGTAAAGAATAAATAAATAAAAATTTGAAACTCCACCTTCATTTTGCTTTAATTCCTGTGGAACTTCTAAAGGGTTAAAGTTTGTAAATGCAGTTTTAAATAATGTGAGGGGTGAAGTTACTAAAACGGGGTAATTCGTGGGGGTTTCTATCATATAGACCTCTCTAAATCACTTAAAAACTGAATTGGTTCCCAAAAAAGTAGGTTTTGGAAATTTTCTTAAAAATGTAAAAAAATTGCTGCTAAAGTTATAAGCCTTCTAAAGTCCTAAAAAATAAAAAGATGTTAATAAAATGGTGCCAACATAAAGTAAACATAAGGTAAATGTTATTAACTATTGTGTGTGATCTACCCGGGTGTCCTAAAAGCAGAGAAATTAAAATTGAGAAAAGCTAATTTTTTCATATTTTCTTAAAATTTTGAACTTTTTAAAAAAAGCGTAAAACATATTGACTAAAATTTATCACTAACAAAAAGTACAAATCTCAGAATCACTCGGATAAGTTAAAGCATTCCAAAGTATTTACAACATAAATTGACGCGTTAGATTAAAAAAATGGGCCTGCGTCCTGAATGAGCCAACTAGTCCACGTCCTTAAGGGGTTAACTAGTGCTGTAGCCCATTCATTTTGAGTATCTTAGTGGTCCAAGCAGTTGGACCTCAATAATTAGCGAGTGATGGCATATCCTAGTGATATATAATCACTTCCTGTAGAAGGAAAACCCCTTTAACCCCTTCCCGCCACAGTTCTTTTTCAGATTTTCATTTTCGTTTTTTCCTCCCCACATTCCAAAAGCCACAACGTCTTTATTTTTCCGTCGATATTGTACTATGAGGGCCTGATTTTTGCGGGACGAGTTGTTTTTCGTAGCACCATTTATTTTACCATATAATGTACTAGGAAACGGGAAAAAAAATATTTGTGGGGTAGAAAATGAAAAAAACAGTGATTTCTCCATGGTTTTTTGCGTGCCGTTTTTCTAGAATTCACTGTGCAATTAAAACAACATGTTAACTTTATTCTGTGGGTCAATACGATTACGGCGATACCAAATATACATTGGTTTTTACTTGTAAAAGTAGTAAAATATAGAAAAAAGTGTAAAAAATAAAATTTATTTTGTGTTGCCAAATTCCGAGAGCCATAACTTTTTTCTTTTTCCGTCGATTAAGTGGTATGAGGGCTTATTTTTTGCGGGATAAGCTGTAGATTTTAATACCATTTTGGTGTACATGCGACGGTTTGATCACTTTTTATTTCATTTTTTGTGGGAGATTAGGTGACCAAAAAATAGAGATTCTGGCGTTTACATTTTTTTTCTTTTACGGCGTTCACTGTGCGGGTTAAATAATGATATATTGTAATAGTTCAGACTTTTACGGATGCAGCGATACCAATTATGTTTATTTTTTTTACTATGCTCTAGGGGGAAAATGGGAAAAGGGGGGTTTTTTGAACTTTTAATATATATATTTTATTTTTTTTACACAAAAAAAAAACAAACTTTATTTAACTCATTTTTACTTTTTTTATTAGTCCCCCTAGGGGACTTCAACCAGCGATTGTTAGATCGCTTGCACGATATACTGCAATACTAATGTATTGCAGTACATCGTGATTCTGACAGGCATCTATTAAGCCCTGCTGGAGGCAAGCCTTAATAAGTGTACAAAGATGGCGGACCTGGGGGCCTTCATTAAGCCCCCAGGCAGCCATAGCAACCATCGCCCCCCCACGATTGCGTTACGGGGGGCACGATGAGCTGTTAGAGGGGGTTGCCCCCCTCTAACGATTTAAATGCTGCGGTCGCTATTGACCGCAGTATTTAACTAGTTAAACTAGCAGGATCGCGCATGAGCGCAATGCCGCTCGTTACTCTGAAGTGTCGGCTGTAACAAACAGCCGACACCCGCATCGTATGGAGCGGGTTCACTCGGTGAGCCCGCTCCGTACTTTCAGTACCCGACTTTGGCGTATAGATACGTTAAACGTCGGGAAGGGGTTAATGGAGCCGAGCAGAGAGGGGCTTTTTCTATGATACATTACAAGTGACTGATCATCATGTGGAGCTGTAAGAGTACAGACAGTAATACCTTTGATTTCTTAATTCTTCTGTCATCTTCATCATCAGAGCAGTGGCGTTTCTTTTCTTTTTTGTGCTTAAAAGGAAGTTGCTGATCACTGCTGGTGTCTTCTACATCGCCATCCAATACCAGCTCATATTTGCTGATAAGATAGTTAAGAATTATTTTGACACCGAAACTATTTTATTATAGGAGGTCTATTGACTACCAATAGGAGAAGCACAGTGAATACCTAGAAGAATGAGCACTGCCTGCTGCTGGAGCCTTCCGTCAGTTTCAGGTTTCTGCGCTGTTGGAGCTCCCAAAGGAGAACTTTTCTTACAACTACATGACAAAGTTAAAGGGGTTTTCCCATCAGGGACATTTATGACATATCCACAGGATATGTCAAATGTCAGATAAATGCGGCTCCCACCTATAGGACCCGAACTTATCTCTAGAACGGGGCCCCCTAAACCCCGTTCTACCTTTCTGTGTTTTGGCTGATGCGTGTGATTCCCAAGCATGAAGAAGAAGAAGAAAACAACAGCGTAGCTCGCTGAGTTACGCTCTTCTGGCCTCAAACACCCTGAATATTCCACTGAGACCTATGATCCTGGTATCATTTGAAAGCAAATATTCTGATCTTTAAAGAGGCTCAGTCACCACATTATAAGTGCCCTATCTTGTACATAATATGATCGGCGCTGTAATGTAGATTACAGAAGTGTTTTTTATTTAGAAAAACAATCATTTTTGACTGAGTTATGACCTATATTAGCTTTATGCTAATGAGTTTCTCAATGGACAAGTGAGCGTGTTTTACTATATGACCAAGTGGGCGTTGTGGAGAAAAGTGTATGACGCTGACCAATCAGGTCATACACTTCTCTCCATTCATTTACTCTGCAGATAGCGATTATAGCTATATCGCTATGTGCAGCCACATACGCACACACTAACATTACTGCAGTGTCCTGATAATGAATAGACATTACCTCCAGGTAGGACGTGATGTGTATTCAGAATCCTGACCACTTTTGTAGCATCTGTGTGATTTACAGCATAGCAGGCGTAGTCTCGCGATATTATGCTGTAAGCGGTCATTCACAGCGAGATCTCGCTGTGCTGTAAATCACAGAGACGCTACAGAAGTGGTCAGGATTCTAAATACACATCACGTCCTGGCTGGAGGTAATGTATATTCATTATCAGGACACTGCAGTAATGTTAGTGTGTGTGTAGGAGGCTGCAGATAGAGATATAGCTATATCGCTATCTGCAGAGTAAATGAATGGAGAGAAGTGTATGACGCTGATTGGTCACTGATTGGTCAGCATCATACACTTCTCTCCACAACGCCCACTTGGTCATATAGTAAAACACGCCCAGTTGTCCATTGAGAAACTCATTAGCATAAAGCTAATATAGGTCATAACTCAGTCAAAAATGATTGTTTTTCTAAATAAAAAACACTGCTGTAATCTACATTACAGCGCCGATCACATTATGTACACGATAGCACACTTATAATGTGGTGACAGAGCCTCTTTAATATGATACACATATCTAAACTCCTTAAATATTGGTCGCGGCACGTGTTTAAAAAGTCATGGCGTATTACATACATTGTTACCAGTGAAAGGGTTAAAGGGGTGTTGGAAGAAAGAAAGAACACTGATCAGATTAACCAAAAAGAGTGAATAAAATTTCCCTTAAGCCTCATGCACACGACCGTATTTTTTCCCACCCGTAAATACAGGCGTAAATACGGGTCCGGTGTCACACGTATTCGACCCGTTTTGCACCAGTATTTACGAACCCGTGCCCGTAAATATGGGTCCGGTGTCACCCGTATTCCACCCGTATTTACGGGCACGTTTTTGGCGGCAAAATAGCACTGCACTAATCGGCAGCCCCTTCTCTCTATCAGTGCAGGATAGAGAGAAGGGACAGCCCTTTCTGTAATAAAAGTTAAAGAAATTCATACTTACCCGGCCGTTGTCTTGGTGATGCGTCCCTCTCTTCACATCCAGCCCGACATCCCTGGATGACGCGGCAGTCCATGTGACCGCTGCAGCCTGTGATTGACCTGTGATTGGCTGCAGCGGTCACATGGCCTGAAACGTCATCCAGGACGTCGGGCCGGATGTCGAGAGGGACGCGTCACCAAGGCAACGGGCGGGAGACCGGACTGGAGGAAGCAGGAAGTTCTCGGTAAGTATGAACGTCTTTTATTTTTTACAGGTTTATACTGATCGGTAGTCACTGTCCAGGGTGCTGAAAGAGTTACTACCGATCAGTTAACTCTTTCAGCTCCCTGGACAGTGACTATTTACTGACGTCGCTTAGCAACGCTGCCGTAATGACGGGTGCACACATGTAGCCACCCGTCATTACGAGAGCTCCATAGACTTCTATGGACTGTCCGTGCCGTTATTACGGCCTGAAATAGGACATGTTCTATCTTTTTCAACAGCACGGGCACCTTCCCGTGAGAAAACGGGAAGGCACCCGTCGCCAATAGAAGTCTATGAGCCCGTTATTACGGGTCGTAATTACGACCCGTAATAATGGGAGTTTTTACGGTCGTGTGCATGAGGCCTCACACCTCATTTAAATGCAATCTTTGCATAAACAGAAGTTTATGTACGGAGAACATGCATTAGATACCTTGTATGGACATGTGTACACAATTACGAACCTTTACACAGAATTCGCTGCAGAAGGACAGCAAATCTTATGCACTCAATTCTGAAGTTCATATGCTATATTCGTTCTCAGGGACCCTTTTTAATCTGAATAGAATACAAAAATAATACGATATACACCTTTCAGCCATAACATTAAAAGCACCTGCCTATTATTATGTAAGTCCCCCTCGTTGCCAAAACAACTCTTGGAGCCATGGACTTCACAAGAACTGTGGTGTCTGGCACCAAGACATTAGCAGCAGAACCTTTAAGTCCAAAAGTTGCAAGGTGTGGCCCCCATAGATCAAACTTCTTTCCCCAGAAAATCCTACCCTTTCCCTTATAAAATACTTTAATATGAAAAAACAAAAAAAATATTAAGACATTACACATATTTAGTATCGTCGCGTCTGTAACGACCCCACCTATAAAGCGATTACGTTATTTAACCCGCACGGTGAACGCCTTATAAAATAAAATATAAAACACTGCCAGAATTGCTATTTTCTGTTCAATGTGTATTTTGATAAAAAGTGATTAAAAAGTTGCATCTACTCCAAAATGGTACCAATAAAAACTAGAAGTCGTCCTGCAAAAAACAAGCCCTCATACAGCTGCATCGGCTGAAAAATTAAAAAAATGATGACTCTTAAAACATGGCGACACCAAAATGGGTTTTTATAGTGTAAAAGCAGTAAAACATACAAAATCTATATAATTTTGGTATCGCCACAATCGTAATGACCCACAATGCCCTGGAATTAATGCCCCTCTAAAATGAAATAAATAATAGTAATCCCTTCCCCGGGTAAGCGACACACGTGCACCCAGCTGTTCACAAGATGTAAAAGAAAACGTGATTAATCAGACTAGGCCACCTTCTTCCATTGCTCCATGGTCCAATTCTAATGTCCATGTGCCCATTGTAGGGGCTATTGGCAGTGGGCAGGTGTCAGAATGGGAAGTCTGACCGGTCTGCGGCCACACAGACCCAAGGGCAGCAAGCTGCGATGCGCTGTTTGTTCTCACACCTTCTATCATAGCAAGCATTAGCTTTTTCAGTAATTTGCGCTACAGTAGCTCTTCTGTGGGATCGGACAAGACGAGATAGCCTTTCGCTCCCCACGGGCATAAATGCGTCTCGGCGCCTATGACCCGGTTGCCAGTTCACCGGTTGTCCTTCCTTGGACCACTTTTGGTAGCTACTTACCACTGCATACTGGGTACACTTCACAAGACCTGCTGTTTTGGAGATGCTCTGACCCAATCATTTTGCCATGACAACTTGGCCCTTGTTCAAGTCGCTCAGATCCTTACGCTTGCCCATTTTTCCTGCTTCCAACACCTTAACTTCAAGAACTGACTGTTCACTTGCTGCCTAATACATCTCACCGCTTAACAGGTGTCATTGAAGCAGGATAATCATCCTTATTCATTTCACTTGTCAGTGGTTTTAATGTTATGGCTGAACTGTGTATATTCATTATGTAGTTCAGTGACAGGACACTATACATGACTTATCTTTTTAGTAAAAAAACATTGTGACCTAAACAAACGCCTAGATATGTCATAAGACATTAAAACGCTAACTTTTTTTTTCCTTTTTAAAAATGTAACGACAAGATCATTACCTATATGATCTGAAAAGTTTAGGTTGGCAAAAGATACTCTTGCTTGGGTTTAGCTTGGTCTTTCAGGGCAAGCTTGGTAGATTTGCCTGCGTCCTTCTCATATTCTTTGAAATCATCCTTGGTATATTTTCCACCTGAAAGTGAAATCAGAATAATTTTTGTACTATATTGATCAGACACACTTTGTTCTGGGGGGGGGTTCTATATTTTCAGATTCTATGTGATTTGTGTGTTGTGTACTTTCCATGACAGTTATGCCTTTACATCTGTAGCATTAGTCTTTTCATTTATAAAGATATTTGTACTGTTTATAACATTAGGGTTAGATTTCTTTTTCATTTGAATTTACTTTCTTTAGCATTAACTTCGATTTTGAGCATTTTGCTACAATCAGGGGAATGGTAGTCAAATGGTGGACACTAGACAAGTGGAATTTCTGCACGATTATTATTAGATCTACGAAAAATCTCTGTGGCCAAAAAGTATGCATTTCATTTATGAAAACCTATACCTATAAAACACCAAAACGATATGTGACCACACTATGAATCAATGTTTTTATTTAATCTATTAGTGTCAATTGACGATACCACAACTATTTGCTGCTGTGAGTAATTCCCTAGTGGCACATTTTATATTTTTCACAAATTATAGTCTATTGGCAAAAGTAAAATGTATTTACAGGACTGGTTGAGAAGGGTTAATTATACCTCTATAATTCTATTCATGCAAACACTTCACGGTGATAAAAAAAAAAAAACAAGGGGTAAAAATACAACACTATATCACGTTAACTATATTATAAGTATTTTCTTTGTGACTATCGTTTAAAGCACCAATACAATCATTACACTTATTCACATACAGTGAAGGAAATAAGTATTTGATCCCTTGCTGATTTTGTAAGTTTGCCCACTGTCAAAGACATGAACAGTCTAGAATTTTTAGGCTAGGTTAATTTTACCAGTGAGAGATAGATTATATAAAAAAAAGAAAAAAAGAAAATCACATTGTCAAAATTATATGTATTTATTTGCATTGTGCACAGAGAAATAAGTACTTGATCCCTTTGGCAAACAAGACTTAATACTTGGTGGCAAAACCCTTGTTGGCAAGCACAGCAGTCAGACGTTTTTAGTAGTTGATGATGAGGTTTGCACACATGTTAGATGGAATTTTGGCCCACTCCTCTTTGCAGATCATCTGTAAATCATTAAGATTTCGAGGCTGTCGCTTGGCAACTCGGATCTTCAGCTCCCTCCATAAGTTTTCGATGGGATTAAGGTCTGGAGACTGGCTAGGCCACTCCATGACCTTAATGTGCTTCTTTTTGAGCCACTCCTTTGTTGCCTTGGCTGTATGTTTCGGGTCATTGTCGTGCTGGAAGACCCAGCCACGAGCCATTTTTAATGTCCTGGTGGAGGGAAGGAGGTTGTCACTCAGAATTTGACGGTACATGGCTCCATCCATTCTCCCATTGATGCGGTGAAGTAGTCCTGTGCCCTTAGCAGAGAAACACTCCCAAAACATAATGTTTCCACCTCCATGCTTGACAGTGGGGACGGTGTTCTTTGGGTCATAGGCAGCATTTCTCTTCCTCCAAACACGGCGAGTTGAGTTAATGCCAAAGAGCTCAATTTTAGTCTCATCTGACCACAGCACATTCTCCCAATCACGCTCAGAATCATCCAGATGTTCATTTGCAAACTTCAGACGGGCCTGTACATGTGCCTTCTTGAGCAGGGGGACCTTGCGGGCACTGCAGGATTTTAATTCATTACGGCGTAATGTGTTACCAATGGTTTTCTTGGCGACTGTGGTCCTAGCTGCCTTGAGATCATTAACAAGTTCCCCCCGTGTAGTTTTCGGCTGAGCTCTCACCTTCCTCAGGATCAAGGATACCCCACGAGGTGAGATTTTGCATGGAGCCCCAGATCAATGTCGATTGACAGTCATTTTGTATGTCTTCCATTTTCTTACTATTGCACCAACAGTTGTCTCCTTCTCACCCAGCGTCTTACTTATGGTTTTGTAGCCCATTCCAGCCTTGTGCAGGTCTATGATCTTGTCCCTGACATCCTTAGAAAGCTCTTTGGTCTTGCCCATGTTGTAGAGGTTAGAGTCAGACTGATTAATGGAGTCTGTGGACAGGATTCTTTTATACAGGTGACCATGTAAGACAGCTGTCTTTAATGCAGGCACCAAGTTGATTTGGAGCGTGTAACTGGTCTGGAGGAGGCTGAACTCTTAATGGTTGATAGGGGATCAAATACTTATTTCTCTATGCACAATGCAAATAAATATATGTCATTTTGACTATGTGATTTTATTTTTTGTTCTCATACAATCTATCTCTCACTGGTAAAATTAACCTAGCCTAAAAATTCTAGACTGTTCATGTCTTTGACAGTGGGCAAACTTACAAAATCAGCAAGGGATCAAATACTTATTTCCTCCACTGTATGGTAACAAAAAGAACCTGCTGTGCGCATTAAAAATGCAGATAACCGCAAGTACCTTTTCCTTTCCATTTTATTTTAGCAACAGACTGACTGAAATCCACGTGAATGCGCCGGTCATCAATAAGTACATTATCCATCTTGAAATAGGCTTTCTCACAGTCTACCTCCTGAGAAATCATGAGAGATAACGTTATTTATGAATGGTCCTTTTATTTCCTTATTACCAAAGGACTGTACGTAATATAAAATGTATACCTTTTCAAACTCAATAAATGCGTAACATAACGATTCCCCAGTCTTCCAGTCCCGAATTATTTCACAACTAGTTAATGGGGGGGGAAAAGCCAGAAATGTTACAATATGCATTCATTCTACATATCCCAAAAGCAGCTACTTTAAATATCCACATCTATAATCCGAATTCTGCTCAGATTTCCAAGGCTATGTTTACATCTGCGTTTGAGCACATTCCATTAAATTTGATGGGATTTTTCCAGTCAAAACAATGGATACCTTGCCGGAACCTAGTGTAGTCCACTGGCAGTCAATGAATCAGTCATGCACTGCTGATATCCATTGTGCAACGGATCTGGCGATGCGTTGTGGTTTGAGGTAGGCAGGAAAACTATTTTCAATAATATAGCCCTAAAACGTACTTCAGAACCAAAATAGAAATTTCATACTGTTTAAAGTTGTCATATCTAAAACACATCTGTATTTTCCAGCCACCCATTACATTCCCGATTTGGAAACAAGCAGTACGACGTGAATAAAATATCACTGCTACTTGTCTAAAAGATAGCCACACAGTCCCTAACCTTTATCAGATCCTACAATTGTGGACATAAATGGCTGTAGGACACTTGTTACTTCTCAAATGAGACTTGAAATTTACTCTCAATGACATCTAATATAGCCATTGTGGCTGGCAATATAGCAGAGTGTTTAGGAACCTTTATACAATGAAGAAATTGCATTTACAGCAATTCCTCAAAGTACCGCTAGAAGAGTAATAAAGTTATCACTACTACCATTTGTTAAATGGGAAAACTGAAACCTCTCCCCTCATGACTACTCTTACTTCCTACTGGAATCAATCCCACTAATAAATAAAATTGCCTATCATGTAAGAGAAAAAGCTGCTAAAGACCTGGCTTCCACAGATGATCAACATGTTGAAAAGGAGTCGACTGCACTAACAGCTCCAGAGCGTATTGGGTTGCCCTTAATAACGGCCAGAATTTGATCTTTCCCGTGAAAACATCAAAATAGAATACATTTTATTTACGATCAAGTCGGCTTGTATATTATGCAATTGTTTTGTTTTTTTAATAAAATGGGAGGTAAGATAAATGAACAATAGTTCAGAATAAGGATTTAAAAAAAAAAACCTTTATAAGCAACTTACCCACATGTTTCTCCGCTCCCAGTCAATCTTGAAGTGAATATTGGCTAAGAGTAATATAGCGTTTAATTTCTGTACACCTATACATTTTGCCTATTTCTATGGAGTTAACTGCTAAATAACATAAACGAGTATATAGTATCCAGGTTAAGAGAATACCTCTTAATGGTTCCAAATCTTGAAAAGATGATCTCCAAATCTTCATCAGTTGTAACAGGATTCAATTTACATACAAAGAGTACATTTTCAGGAGGTTTTATATCTGCATCTGGTATATCGCCAACCTTAAGAAATCATATTTCATTATTGTTGATATCTCAGTAAACAATATAGACGAACAGTGCTTTTACACGGCAAACGAACGCCGATCGAAGATACAGCATGTCGCGCTTGTTAGCCCCATTTATATGGAGCAATGATCGTAATGTAATTCCCCATATATTTGCATCTTGTCGCTAGCACATCCCCTTTTAAATAGAGAGACGTGAAGCAGAATAGCAACCGTCTTTTTTTTTTTTTGGCCCGTATAAAAGGTGTGATCCAGCACAGGGCAATAATCAAGAACAAACATTTGTATAAAAACATGTTTGCGCGATCATAGGCTCGAGAAACTAAAAACAAATAAAAACCGCGGCCAGTACATGGTCCCATACTGACACTGAAGATCAAGTAATCGTGTAAATATCCTATTTGACATGACCAAACTGCCTGGCCATGTAAAAAGCCTCTTTGGGTTATTGGGCAGGGAGGTAAGTCTAGGGCTGGGCAATTATGACCCAAATGAAAATCACGATTAATTGAACATGTAACCTCGATTACAGTTATTTAGGCCACACCCATTTGTGCATGACTCGCCCCATATTTGCATGCTACACCATTAAATTAATATTTATCCCCCGAGCCTGCTGTATACTACTGTATATAATATACCCCGGACACTGCCCCACACAGTATATTGCCCCCATAGTGCTCCACACACAGTATAATGCCCCATAGCTGCCCCCACACAGTATAATGACCCTATAGTTGCCCTCCACACCGTATAATGCCCCCCCATAACTGCCCCCCACAATATAATGCCCCCATAACTATACTCCACACAGTATAATGCCACTTATAACTGCCCCCATATATGTACCACACAAAAATAATTGATGAAACCGAAATGCGCAAGATGACGTCGATTAATTGCGCTGAATTTCTATTTAGATTATTTTTCGATTAATTGCCCAGACCTAGGTAAGGCTATGTTCACACTAGAATCACGCTTTAAGGGATCTGTTTAGATGGATTGAAACAAAGTATAAAGGATCCTAATGGAAGTGGGGCTGGGTGATTAATCAAACTAATTTGATTAATTTGCCTTCAAGGGCTCTCACGATTCTGTTTTTTAACAGAATATTTGAATCGATTCTTTAGTGGTGCCGTACTGCAGGTGGTAGCTCTGCCCCGTCACCTGCCTGGTCCGCCCTATCTGACAAGCTGCGCCCCGTTCTTTCTCTGCTTCCCCATGGAACTGCTGTTCTGTACGGAACAAAATGACAGTACGGAACAGTAGTGTACGGAACAGCAGTTCGTGGGGAAGTAAGGACTCCTAGTATATAGACAACGCCCTGTAGGTATCGCCCCACTGTAGATAGCACCCCCCTTGCAGATCACACTACAACCCCATCCCCCCTTGTAGATAGCGAGACTGTAGCTACCATTAGGAACTGAATCCCTGGCCAAAACTTCGGCAACCTCTGCCCGGGGATTCAGCTCCTAGTGGCAGCTACAGTGGCGCTATCTACAAGGAAGGGAAGGGGATGCGATATACAAGAGGGGGGGGGGTGCTGCGATCTACAAGGAGGGGTGCTATCGGCAAGGGGGTGTGGCACTTTCTACATGGACACTGTGGCACTTAATTAGGGGTGGCACTGTTACTATATGTGGGCAGTGTGGCACTATCTGCAGGTACATTTCAGCACTATCTACATGGGCACCGTGGTGTTTTCAGGGGATTGGGACAAAAAAAAAAAACCCTGACAAACTAAATCCATTCTTTGTTTTTCTTTTTTTAATGGCCATGAAAAACGGACACACGGACTGGAAATGGATGAGAATTTGGAGACACACTGATGCAAAATGTACATGAAAAACTGACAATTGATCAGTTTTTAAAGGCCATTTTTTTTCATTGTCATGTGATTGTAGCCTAAATGACTGACGCCAGGAGTCCCGTTCACATGTACCGTGACCGGGCCAGGAAATCCGGCTGACACACAGACCGTTTCCCACGGTCCAATCACGGTCGTGTGTATCCAGCCTTAATGTCACTTATTTAAAACCCCATCTTGGGGCCGGCACTGCACAGGGTCCTGCTCACACTTCAAAACCACAAAAAAGGCCATACTTACTAAGTGGGTGGGTGAAAACCCGTTCCCAGCAGGACGCAGACAGGTCTAAAAATGCTGCAGAAGGAGGGTGCATTAAATAGTGATAGCCCCTCCCACTAGTCTTGAGGGGAGTGGCGAACTAAGTGCTCACAAGTGTGTTATAAATGAGTGTCAGTGTTATGCTAGGGTGTGAATGTATGGAAGTGTCAGAACTGTGTGATAATGTAGTAAGAAATAAATGTGTGATGAATGGGGGTCAGTGCTGTGAATAGTACATGGGGTGTCAGTACTATGTGTAATACGTGGAGGGACAATGTGCTGGTCGTCAGGCATGGCATATCTTGCCGAATCACAGCCTATTTGTAACGCCGCTACTGTTAGCTAAGGCGGGGTATTAGTTGTTATTTTGGCCAAAATACGCAAAGCTCGCAACCCAACGTCAAGGGACCCCAGTGCCTTGCGAAATCCCTAACTAGAACTTTTCTAGAGCATTTCTCCTTCTGCAGCATTTTTTGACCTGTCTGCGTCCTGCTGGAAACGGGTTTTCACCCACCCACTTAGTAAGTATGGCCTTTTTTGTGGTTTTGAAGTTATCCATGTCCCATTTGTTTCTGCTGCTGCTCGCACTTCAGACACTAGAATGTCATTTCACCCCAGAGTACCCGCATAGCGCTATCTGCCTGGCCCTGCTGCAATTTACACTGCTCTCGTCTGCAATGTCGGAGACCGGCTGAGGTAGTGACGGGCAAAGAGGGATGTTAAGGCACGCAGTGCATCATTGATTATGTTAACCTGTTCCCTGCCGGGAAACACAGAAGTTATAATCAATTCGACATTTTTCCAATTGTATTTATGATTAAAAAAAAATAATATTTGCAGAGGTTAAAAGTTGTGACGTGATGTACAATAATTATAGCAATATGTAAAAAAGTTATTTATATAAAGAAAATAGATTATTAAAATATCTCTTGGTATTAGTGTTCAATAAACAGAAGAAAAAAAAAAATCAGAGCTTTTATTTTTTGGCAGAATCGCCCAGTTAGGATCTGTTGCTCCATTGATTTTAAAGTGGTTGTTGTCCCAAGATTAAATGTTATCCCATAACCACAATATAGGTGATAACATGCTGATCAGTGTGGATCCGACTGCTGGGGCCCCCAACAATCACGAGAACGGGGGTCCCGTTCCTCCGAATAAATGGAGCGGCAGGTCGAGCATGCGCTCAAATCACGGTCTATGGGACTGCCTGAGGTAGCCGAGTACATCGCTAGGCTTATATTCAGTAGTGCCATGGAAAATGAATGGAGCAGCAGGACGCATGCTCGACCTACCGCTCCATTCAGGCTGAGGAACGGGACACCCGTTCTGGTGACTGGTGGGGGTCCCAGCAGTCGGACTCCCACCAATCAGAAGGTTATCACCTATACTGTGGTTAGGGGATAATATTTAATCTTGAGACAACCCCTTTAATATTTGAAATAACGATCATCAGTGCTTACTTTTTCTTACTGGGTAGAATAGCAACGCGGACCACACGACTCCAAAAGAAATAGAACCTGATGGAGCGGAGACGAACTGATGCCAACTAATCACATTTGTCATCAGGAAAATTGTGTTGACAGAAAAATGTATCTACACTTTTCTGTAAAAGCAACAGAGTAGAATAAGTGAAAAAACGCTAGCATGAACAGAGCCTTATACGTGTTTTCTTACATTATAAAAATGCATGGACATTATTATTAAAATTAGGGCATATGGACATCATTGTGGGGGGGTCCGCTTGAGCCCCCCCCCCCCGTCTATTAGCCAGAGTGAAGAGACGGTAGGGAATATTTACTCCCGCCCCTTGTGTACGCTGTATGTACATGAATTACGCAGTGTTTCCCCTGCAGCAAAATGTGTGTGACTGCCTATAACTTTTCCATGACAACAGCTGACTGCTGAGAATTAGTTCAGCCAGACCTGCGGCAATCAGCACTCAGAATATGGGTAGTCTAGTTTAGACAACCCTTTTTGAGAGGTTGTGTTACATTTAGCCTAATAAATAGGAGTTATAGAAACCTAAAAATGCTTTCTTTTTAGCAAATCCCTTAAAAGAATGGTAACAGTAAAGTTTATGCATATAATAAATTAACACAAGAGTAACATCAACCCGTTAGTGACCCCCCATTAGTGTTTTTACGGCAGCCACTAACGGGCTTTATTCTGATGCAGTAGCCTTTTTAACGGTGCTGCATAAAAATAGAGCAGGGAGCCGTTAAATCTACCTGCTCACAGCTATCACCGGTAACTGAGGGCTGGGAGCAGCCCTGGCCTCTAACGGTCAAGATCGATATCAGTATCGATCTTGCTCGTTTAGACCCTCAGATACGGCGCTCAATAGCGAGAGCCGCATCTGAGTGGTTTTGGAGAGAGGGAGGGAGCTCCCTCTCTTAACCCACTGGCACTCTGCGTAAGATTGCAGGGTGTCGGTGGTTTCAATGGCAGCCGGGTGGCCTAATAAAGGCCCCCCAGGTCTGCCACTAGTTATGCCTGCATGGCCAAGCAGATGCCGGACCATTATACAAGGACAGGCACTAATACACTGCAAACTAAAAGTATTGCAGAGTATTATAAAAGTGATCGGATGATCGCATAGTGAAGTCCCCTAGCGGTACTACTAAAAAGTATAAAAAAAATGTTTCATGAAGTTAATTTTTTTTTAAAAAGTGGAAAAAAAACACTTTTCCCCCTTACAAAATGCAGTATTTATAAAAAAAAAAAAAAAAAAGTCGAATCTACTCCAAAATGGTACCAATAAAAACTACAAGTCGTTCCGCAAAAAAAGTCCTCATACAACTGCATCGGTAGAAAAAAAAAAAAAAAAAAAGTCATGGCTCTTGAAATATGGAGATAAAAACTAAGAATTTAAAAAAAAAAGTGTTTTTACTGTGTAAGAGTAGTAAAACATACAAAATCTATATAAATTTGGTATCCTTACAACCGTAACAACCTGCTGAATAAAGTTATTGTGTTATTTATACCACACGGTAAACGGTGAAAATTTATGACGCAAAAAAGTGTGGCGAAATTGCTGGGTTTTTTTCTATTCCCCTTCCAAAAAAGTTAATAAAAGTTCAATAAATTCTTTGTAACCCAAAATGGTGCTATTAAAAAATACAACTTGTCCCGCAAAAAAAAAAAAGACCCTATACAGCTATGTCTACGCAAAAATAAAATATTTATTGCTCATAGAATGAGACGATGGAAAGCTTGTCATTAAGGCCTAAAAAAGGCTTGTCACTAAGGGGTTAATGTAAAAATAAGCAAAAAAAAATAACTGAAAATAAAATGAGATGTGGTGACAATAAGTGGCATCCAAATCTATTTACCCTTTACTATACAACTCAACTTTTGCATTGCCTCTTTTATACTAGCACATTGTTACATGACACCCTAATCACCCACATAATTTTCCTTGAGCACTGGGGGCGGAGTCATAATCGCCTCAATGGGAGAACAGACAAGGTGCCTAGAGATAAAAAAAACGTCAAAAGGGCGTTTATGAAATGTCTCCATCTAAACCCTTAACTAAAGTAACTGATATATGTTTATTATTTTCCGATAGCGTATCCTTACCATTTCCAAAAGCACAGCTCTGGTTTTAGCTTCTTTCTCGGCCAAATGTTCTTCAATTTCCTCAGTTGATTTTCCTTTGTTGTCGTCAATTTCTTCATCCGCCCCTATACGGCCACTCTGGGATTATAATAGAGTAATGATTACAATATCATCATGATAAAGAAGACCTTGTTATAACAAGGTATAAAAAGAATAACCACCTCACATGAGCGTAACAAGAAGTTATAACTCCACCACTGCAATACTTACATCTAACTGCTCTTTCGTAGGCTCTGGTGAGCGATCAGGAATGGGGAGGCCTGGCGGGTCATCAAATGGGTCATCCAGAACCACAGTATGGTTTATTCTATCATGAGATATTAACAGTTAAAAGACTCCTAATCCTCAAAAGTAAACTTCTCCCAATTAAAAAGATAAATAAAAAAATGAGAGAAAATTTACTGAATATATATTTGTATCTTATAATCTGCGAATGTATAATTGCAGATGCCTTTTGCCTGTAGCATAAAGGTGTATGACCACTGAAAACATTTGTAGAAAATAATCATATAATTTTAGTTGGTAAAAAGGTCTACATTCGTTATTTTTTTCTAGTTGAATTTATTGGGGGACACAGCACCATGGCCCTTGACACTAAGTAGGAAAAGCTGTGGCACAGGCAGGCCCTACCCTTGCCACAGACACTGGCTAAATCAGTTTGTGCAGAAGCAGTAGGAGAAGACAACAAAAACAAATAACACGTGCATGTTTGCCAGGGGAAAAAAACCAACCAAATAGAACAAGAGGTTCTGGGCCTGGAACAACAGAAGAGGGCGGAATCTGTGTTCCCCAATGAAGTCAGCGAGAAAAAGGATTTACAGCGAGTATAAAAATCCAGTTTTCTTGTTAATGTCATTGGGGGACACAGGACCATGGGACTTCGGCGCAAAGCAGTCCCAGAGGGTGGGTAGAAAATTAAAAAGAAAAACAGCACAGTAAAGTGACCCGCCTAACACACAGCTGCCTGCAGCACCTTGCGACCCAGACTGGCACCTGAGGAGGCCAAAGAGTAAATCTGGTAAAACTTGGCGAAGGTGTGCACCGAAGCCCAGGTAGCAGCATTGCATACATGAGCAACAGAGGCTTGATGCCTGACTGCCCAGGGGGAACTCACAGCCCTTGTAGAATAGCAGTAACCCAAAGGGGAGGAACTTTACCATTAGACTAATAGGCTTCCGAAATCACAGACCGAATCCAAGGAGCAATGGTGGCATTGGCCGCTGTTAAACCATTGCACGGCCCTCCAGGAAGTACAAAGAGAGACTCGGCGCACTGAAACGACTCAGTCGCAGTCAGATAGACACAGACTGCTTTTACCATGTCAAGTGCAAAGACCACTTCCTTGGATGAGACGGGGAGGAGCAGAAGGAAGGGAGGACAATCTCTTGAATCATATGTAAGGCAAATACCTCCTTCAGGAGGAAGGACGGTCAGGTCGGAACACCATGGATGACCAAAAAGGGTGACTTGCAAGACAGGGAAGTCAGTTCTAATACTTGTCTAATGGAGCGGAGAGCCACCATGAAAGCAACCCTCCAGGAAAGGAGGAAAAGCAAAACATTCCATTCACGTATATTGGGGTTACAAGCAATCCACCTGCAGAAAATTAGGTTAGGTGACCGGCGGTGAGGGAAATTCAGTACAAAGAACTGCCTGCTCTTCCACCATCCACAGGGGGTTAACTAGGCTGGAGACAAAGCTGACTAACCACCTGCTAAGACAAAAGAAAATAAAGAAATAAAACTAAAATGAAAAGATGGCAGCAGACATGATAGTCACAGACTTATTTAGCCAATGTCTGTGGGAAGAGAATGGCCTGCCTGGGCAGAGCCAAGACTTTTCCTACCTTGTGTCAGCCTCCTAGTGGTTACGGCCTATAGCCATGGTGATGTGGCTTCAAAAAAAACATTAAACGAGAAACCGAATTATTTCCCTCACAAAAGTCGCAACACTTCGTTTTCTGTTGCAGGTTTTCCCCATTGAATGCAATGGGGATGCAAAACCCGCAACAGAAAGCCAACGAAAACGCAGCATAAATTGACATGCTGCGGAATTAAATTCCGCACCACAGGTCAATTAATGAACGTTTCCATTGCATTTTTTTCTGCAGCGCGGGCAGGAGATTTTCAAAATCTCATCCACTTTGCTGCTACTGTCAATGTTGCGGAATTTCCACACAGAATTCCGTTGCGGTAACTCTGCAGCGTTTTTACTACGTGGGAACTCGGCCTTACAGTGAAGAATCCCTTCTATGTTTGTGTTGAAACCTGCTTTCCTCTAGACATAGTGGATGCCTCGTTATAGTTACAGTTCTGGGTTTACATAGATCATGAGGTAGATCTCTGTATGGACCTTTTATATATTTATACATATCTATTAGGTAAATCCTCAACCTTCTTTTTACCAAACTAAATAACCTCAATTTTCATAATCTTTCTGGGTACTGCAGGCCACCCATTCCATTTATGACTTTGGCTACTTGCCAAAGCTCAAGCTCTACTATTTCTTTCTGTAGTTCCCATTTAATGACTACAAGAAGGGATCTTGAAAACGGAGAGGGATGGATAAAGAAAGTGGAAAATGTTATTATTTTTAATTTTACAACGAATAAGCTTTATATGCTGAAACCATAATGCCCCCTTTAATAACCACTATAAAAAGGCATATAAGAAGTCATTAAAGGGAACCGGTCAGCAGGTTTGCACCCACTAAATCACCAGCATGTCATTATACAGCCGGGGGTTTAGAGTATCAAATATGCCCACGTCAAAACCGGATGTTTCTTCAATAGTCAGATGAAGCCGAGGTAACTGTCCTCGGCTGCATCTGCGCAATGCGCCCAACGCCACTGGACTCTACTCCCTGGCTTATCACAGCAAGTTGTAAATTCTCACTCACTACCTATTGCCGAAACGTCCGGTTTTGACGTGGGGGATGTTCGAAACGCTAAACCCCTGCTACATAACATGCTGGTGGTTAAGTGGCTTCAATGAAAGGGACAGGTTCCCTTCAGAGGGTTAATTTGCTTAACTTTCTCTTCAGGTAAGTGCCTGTCATAATATGATGCAAACCCATTACACAAGCTTATATTTATCGGTCTCATCTTGAACTACTATGCATTTAGGAAATTCAAGCCTTGAGCAACCACTCAAATTATAAAAGATTTCGATTTTTAAAAGTCACAATATTTTAGTTTAACATGTTAAAGAATATTTTGAAGAATGCTATCAATAATTTGCTACGTAGCTTCTCTGTGGTCCCCACCTCTTAATCATCCCTACCGCTACTTGGGTAATCTTCCCTCGGATTTCCAATTCATCTCAAAATTCTGACCTTCTCTGGCTCCTCCACAAGTTTCAAACCTCCTATACCTCCCTTTTTTGTATCTTTTTCCCCATCTAAATGATTATGCAGTCTTTGTGTATTGACCACAGGATACAGCTTCCCTGACTTCCCTTCAACATGTTATTCAGCTGTCTAGAGGACTATACCTGAAGGCTGGTTTATTGCCTATGGAAATTCCCATTGATCAATACTTGCCCTCCCGTGATATTGGACATTGACGCTTTGCCCCTTACATTGTCTCTACACCTCACCTACTGGTTTACATCCTTTGTCTTTATTTCACCTGCTTTAACGGTTTCCTGTATTATTCTATTTTTTATTATTTCTTTTCTTTTCTTACATTTACTCAATTACAAGAAGCTCATCATATTCCCCCGTTACAATGGTATAGATATTTGCAACTACAGGCACAATTCCCACCTCACAACACGATTAGATCTGAATACCCTCTTATAGGCATGTTGAAATCTCAGGGCCCCAAAGCTCTCATATCGGCCTTATATACTTATTTGCTCTCAGCAAGAATCAATTCCACTCCACTCCCAGGGCATGATAAATGGCAGACACAGATACCGGACCTCCCCCCAGAAGATAAAGATGAGATATTGAGTTCTCACCTGACGGTATCTCCGGCAAACAACAACAAACTTATTCAGTTGTACATTATACATCAATCTGAGGAAGATTTCCTCCCCACACCTAGACCCCGACTCCCTGTGGCTTATTGGTGACCTGAACATATAACCATTCTTATGTGAAATGGACATATGGCATAGGCAGTGTGTTTTGATACTCTGTTTTATTCTTTTATAATTCCTTAGCAATTATCCTAGTTATTAGTGATCTGATAAATTACCCATGTACTTTATATGTCATTATTGACTTCATTACTGTATTTTTTTTATGCCATTCGTTTTACTTTGATGTATTATCTAATCACTATGAGTACTTTGTTTGCATCATGTTAAATAAAACTAATTAAACAAATAAAACATTTAATCTGTAAAAAGAATATATTGAATAAGGGAATTTCTTCAACATACCGGATGTCTTGGAAAGGAACAAAGTCTTTATCCACAAATGTTTCATTGATCTTCTTCAAAACATCCATTCCTTCTGTTATTTCTCCAAACACTGTATGCACCCCATCTAGATAATCCAAATTGACCCCTGTAGTGATAAGGAACTGTAAACAAAGATAATATTGCTGGTTTATTATTCATCAGTATTGTTTATTCATGCTCGTCACGGATCTCAATGGAGCTTACAATTTAACCTGTTCACGACCGCCTACTGTCTTGATTGGCGGGCGGTGCAGGTCTCACGTCTTTTGACGTAGAAAACGCCAATAAGCTCTCCAGTGAGTGTCCATGCACTAAGCAGGAACTGTATCTAGCAGCTCCTGTACTTAAGAGAAACCTTCTGAATATAGTTAGGATTAGAGGTACCTCTTACCACAGGTGACTAACCCGCCGTGATCGTGGTATGATCAAAAGGGACTCTCCTCTTCAATTGAAGACTAGGGGCTCTCTGTTCTGTAAGCCTGTTATGGCAAAATTTGTGTTGCCCTAAGAGCGGCCTGTGTCATAGTGACACAGTATAATGTATGAACATCCTAAAGTATGCCAATATCTAAATAATTAGAAGTATAAAATAAAGTTGTTAAAAAGTTATCCCTTCATTGAATTAAAAAAAAAAATAATAATTGGAAAAAATAATATTTCGCATAAAATATTTTTTATGGACCATACATTACATAGAAACAAAAAAACGTACACTTATTAAGTATCTACATAACCGTAATAACCTGAAGATTTAACTTGCCAGTTTATTTAGCATGAAACCTGAAGGGTAAAAAAAAAAAAAAATGTCGAAAATCTTTTTTGTATATTCACATCGGAATAAATTAATTTCTACTGCAAGGCCTCAAACAAGGCCTCATACAGCCGCATCAATGTAAAAAAATCTAAAAGTTATGGCAGATGCGAAAAAAAAACTTAGCTAGTCATTAAGGGGTTAAACTCATCAGGGGTGTGATGTGAACACACTAGGGCCAATTTCATATAAAACACACACATATATATATATATACATACATACACACACACACACACACACACACACACACACACACACGGCGTGAGCAGAAATACAGCTGTATAAAATCGTGGATGTGTAAATAGCTCCACAGGATAATAGTTGCCGTATATTTGGGACCTATTCCATATGGAAAGAACATGGATCCCAAATATGTGTAAATGTAGGAGAGAGAGCAAAAACCACGGCGCCACATAGTGCAGATCAATAGGATAGGCAGATGAAGGAATGAAAAAACCATGCTCACCATTTAGCCATAGGTAATACGCAAATAGGTCCACAAGTGCTGCTGCCAGATCCGGGCCGGTTTCCAAAGGTAACCGCTTGGTATGATGAATAAATAGGTGAAGAAAATAGGATCTGTAATGGCGCTGCTGCGTGGTACGGGTCGGTGGAAAATCGGGAATACGCTTCTATATTTGAGGAATTTTTATTTGTACAGGTGGCAACGCGTTTCAACGCCGAACTGGCGTCTTCATCAGGCATAACAAGCACAAAAGAAGAGCTTGTATATATACACCACTAGGCAGGTCTTAATTGGCCCAGTTCAGACGGAACAATCTGGTCAAAAAACCGCCAAAACCAGGCGGGTCAAAGTTCATGACATACAAATACAAAATAACAACATGATACGATTTTTGGTACACTTGTAAAGTAAAAAGGAAAACATATGGTTAATCATCACATTAAAATTCTAAAGGGAAGGTATTGCGCATCAGATATGGGAACCAGACAGGTACGAGTAAAAAAGTGTACAATGAATAATAATAATAAAATCGGTAAGGATTTGTTGGGCCGTCCATTACTGCCGACATTAACATAGAGATGTTTTAGATAGTTATTACGCCTGTATGAGGTCCGGTCGATTAGTTAGCGTAGTTTTAATAAGCATCGTTTTAATAAACAAAGCTATGTATGGTAAACGAAAGCCGTAGTCCAGGGGATTATCTCAACTACGGAAGCCGAAGAGGACCAAACATGACGGTGGAACCCATGATGGCACGCAAACCGCGACGTGTCGCGTGTCGCGTGTCTCAACACTGGAGGAACAAATGAGCGAAACAACTCCTGATGGCATGTAAGTAGGAATAGATAAATGGGTATAATGTATATGTAGAGGATGACTAATTTATATACAACAACATTTAAAAGATTCTTTGGGGGATAAGTTCATCTCTTTGGGGTATCTAATAAGATAATACAGGAAGTTAATTGGTGACAACGAGTATTATTACAATAGATTGGATAGTCGGTATCATTAGTTGATAATAAAAGTTTGGAATGTATCCTTTTATACAAAAGGAGTTCCTTTATAAAAAGTCATAAAAGCAAAAAAGCCTATGTGGGAACAGTACGTTCCCAATTAGAGGGACTTATACTAAGGAGAGTTTCATAGGAGTATTGGTTATTGGAGTATTGATTATTGGATCCCGGGAGTGCCCGGGTGTCTAGACCAGAGTCTAAGGAGAGGTCAGCCTGCAACCATAAGTGGGTGTCCATAATACGCCGCTGGATGTGTATACGGTCGATATAATGTAATTACTTAATAGATCTTATATAGCCTACATGGAAACAGCATATATTTGTTTGGTGGTATATATATGCGTCTGGCACAAAGAAGTAAATTATGTCAGCTAACGAGTGGTTTAAGACAGTGTTGACGTTAAACCGATGGTTGTTGACGCGGGTTCATAAGCATTGGGCGGTCCTGCCTATATATTGCAGTTGGCATGGACACTCCATTAGGTAGATGACATATGAACTACCACAATTAAGAAATGTTTTAATCGGGAATGTTTCATTGGTGACGGTAGATGTGTATGTATGCTTTTTGTGATTTATAGTGTTGCAGCAAAGGCAGCGTGGGTGACCACATTTGTAAGACCCTTTAAGATTAGAGAGGAAGTTTGTGTGTGATGTTGTATGTTTCCTTATTCTGCTGGGGGCCAGGATGTTTTTAAGGGTTAAAGATCGCCTAAAAGTAATGCTTGGTTTTGCTGGACAACCATCCATCATCCTCCAGTGATGAGACACGCGACACGTCGCGGTTTGCGTGCCATCATGGGTTCCACCGTCATGTTTGGTCCTCTTCGGCTTCCGTAGTTGAGATAATCCCCTGGACTACGGCTTTCGTTTACCATACATAGCTTTGTTTATTAAAACGATGCTTATTAACCCCTTCCCGACATGCGCCGTACATGTACGGCGCTGTCGGGAGGTGCTTCCCGCAAAGCGCCGTACATGTACGGCGCAACGGGAAACGGTCATCGGTGCTAATTGCACCGTGACAAAGTAAAGATGGCTGCTGTCCATGACAGCAGGCCATCTCTACTACTCGCCCAGGGTGCCGTTTTGGCCCCCCCGCATCGGCGATCGCTGCTATTGGCCGGTCAATTCTGACCGGCCAATAACAGGGATTTTTGTTAAAACTGCGCCCTGGAGTCACAGGGCACAGTTAGACAGTGGCGATTGGTGCTGTCTAAGACAACACCCATCGCCACCAACGTCACCTAGGGAGGTGGCAGTGATGCCACCTCTAGGAGCGATCTGATTGGTCGGTCTGTAACGACCGACCAATCAGTGCACCAGGCAGTGTTGTGTACATCGACACTGCTCTGCACGCCGCCATTCCAGTTTGAGGCAGCGTGCAGAGCGGTTGAGAGAGTGTCTGCTGCGGATTTTCTGGAATTTGTAGTGCATCCTGCATTACTGTGTGAAAAATAAGAAAGCCCTTTTGCTGCTTCTGTCTGATCACCTTTTTTTTTTATTTTTTTGTGATCAGACAGATTTTTTTGGCCCTGTCCCTGTCCTTGGGCCTGTCCCTGCCCTTGGGCCTGTCCCTGTCCCAATCCACCCCCTCCCTGTCCCAATATACCCCACCCCACCCCCTCCCTGTCCGAGTCCTGTGCCCACTGAGCGCTGATCAGTGACCACCATCACTGATCAGCATCTGTGCTCAACTTTCGGTCCAGGAATTTTTTATTTTTGTCATTTTTTTTCCAATTATAAATTTGCACCATCTATCTGTGTGCACCCTGCGGCTACAGACTGCTGATTAGTTATCAGCATCTGTGGTAATTTTTTTACGCAGGTTTTTTTAGGTTTTTTTCACCCGCAGCTTTCCATAGTGTGCGTAGCAAGTTAGTTAGACTACAGATTTTTTTTAGTAATAGATAGCGTCAGTTACTGACGGACGTTCAGTTGTTTTTTTACTGACGTTCGTCCAGTAAATTTTTAGAACCTAGTTTTACTGTAGCACGTTACATAGACTACAGGTTTTTTTTAGTAATAGATAGCGTCAGTTACTGACGGACGTTCAGTTGTTTTTTTACTGACGCTCGTCCAGTAAATTTTTAGAACCTAGTTTTACTGTAGCACGTTAGATAGACTACAGGTTTTTTTTAGTAATAGCGTCAGTTACTGACGGACGTTCAGTTGTTTTTTTACGGACGTTCGTCCAGTAAATTTTTAGAACCTAGTTTTGCTGTAGCAAGTTAGTTAGACTACAGTTTTTTTTTAGTAATAGATAGCGTCAGTTACTGACGGACGTTCAGTTGTTTTTTTACTGACGTTCGTCCAGTAAATTTTTAGAACCTAGTTTTTCTGTAGCAAGTTAGTTAGACTACAGTTTTTTTTTAGTAATAGATAGCGTCAGTTACTGACGGACGTTCAGTTGTTTTTTTACTGACGTTCGTCCAGTAAATTTTTAGAACCTAGTTTTGCTGTAGCAAGTTAGTTAGACTACAGTTTTTTTTAGTAATAGATAGCGTCAGTTACTGACGGACGTTCAGTTGCTTTTTTACTGACGTTCGTCCAGTAAATTTTTAGAACCTAGTTTTGCTGTAGCAAGTTAGTTAGACTACAGGTTTTTTTAGTAATAGATAGCGTCAGTTACTGACGGACGTTCAGTTGTTTTTTTTCTAACTGACGATCGTACAGTAAATTCTATTTTTTTTTTTCCTTTTCTTCTCTTCTTTCTTATCTTCTAATTTCTGTTCACTATACACGTGTAAAAACACCACACATACACACACCCCCCTGTGTAAAAATAAAAGTTGATTACACGTGTCAAAACACCACACCCTGTAATAAATCAAAATGTCTCAATCGTCCAGAAGGATGTATTCAGCGGAGGAGGCATACGCCATCATTGCCTCTGACACTGAGTCGGCCAGCGAGGGAGAGGAAGAATATGCCCCACTCCTTTTAGTTTCCTCCTCTTCCTCCTCCAGTGATGAGGAACCCCCCCAAAGGCGACCCAGGAGAGCAGCTGAGCCAACCCCAATGATTGATCCCGTGTGGACTCCACTCCCCGAAAATTATGAGCCTCAAATTCCTGATTTCATAGGCAGCTCAGGAATTCAGTTTGAGACTGAAGGCCTCACAGAAATTGACTTTTTCAAGGTCTTTTTCTCTGAGGAGTTTGTTAATTTAATGATGGCCCAGACGAATCTGTACGCCCAACAATTTTTAACCCAAAACCCCACTTCATCATTTGTTAGGTGGACCCCAGTAGATGCAGCGGAGATGATGACATTTTGGGGCCTTGTGCTGCATATGGGACTAGTGAGGAAGCCAGAGCTTAGGCAATACTGGAGTGCGGATATTTTGTACAGCACCCCAATTTACCGCATGGCCATGATCCGGACACGCTTTGAAGCCATTTTAAAATTCTTGCATTATAATGATAATGCACAGTGCCCGCCCCAGAACGACCCCACATTTGACCGTCTTTTTAAAATCAGGCCACTCATTGATCATTTCTCCACCAAATTTTCACAAGTGTACACCCCCGATAAATATATTTCCATAGACGAGTCCCTTGTTCATTTTAAGGGGAGGCTTAAATTCCGCCAATACCTGCCCAATAAGAGGGCAAGGTATGGAATTAAATTGTACAAAATGTGTGAGAGTACATCTGGGTATACACACAGGTTTAGGGTTTACGAAGGGAAGGACTCTATTATTGAACCCCCAGAATGCCCCCCCGTCCTGGGAGTTAGTGGGAAAATAGTGTGGGATTTGATGCACCCATTGCTGGACAAGGGTTATCACCTTTACGTCGATAACTTCTATACCAGCATCCCACTATTTAAGTGCCTTTCTGCCAGAAGTACTGTAGCATGCGGTACTGTGCGCAAAAATCAGAGAGGCCTCCCTAAAACACTGCTTAGCCAAAGCCTCAGAAGGGGTGAGAGCAGGGAACTATGCAGCGAGAACATGCTGTTCGTCAAATATAAGGACAAGAGGGATGTCCTTATATTGACCACAATTGATGGCAGCGGCTGCACCCCTGTCCCTGAACGAGGTACCACCACAGTGACCCAGAAGCCAAATTGCATCCTGGGCTACAATAAGTACATGGGCGGGGTTGATCTCTCTGATCAAGTACTGAAGCCTTATAGTGCCCTACGGAAAACAAAGACATGGTACAAAAAGCTGGCCGTGCACATTGTACAGATGGCAATGTATAATGCTTACGTACTATCCCGATGTGCAGGCCGGACAGGGACATTCCTTAACTTCCAAGAGGTGGTGATCAAGGCACTTCTATTTGGGAACCAGGCAGGGGAGGGCCCAAGCACATCTGCTGGTAGCGATACTCCACGCATTGTACCAGGGCAACATTTCCCCAATGAAGTGCCCCAAATTGCAACGAAGGGAAGGACACAAAAAAGGTGCAGAGTGTGTTCCAAAAGGGGAATAAGAAAAGACACTATTTCCCACTGTGAAACCTGCCCCGGAAAACCAGGCCTGTGTATCAAGGATTGCTTCAAAGAGTACCATACATCCATAAATTAGTAATTTCATAATTCATTAACCCCTTTATTATGCCAAAAGCAACATTGTGTAAATCCTAGCTCCAAAAGTCAAATGGCGCTTCTGAGCCCTGCAGTGTGTCCAAACAGCTGTTTATGACCACATGTGGGGTATTGTTTTACTCTGGAGAAATTGCTTTACAAATGTTGTGTAGCTTTTTCTCCTTTAGTCCTCGTGGAAATGAGAAAAAATTAGCTAAACCTACATTTTCTTTGAAAAAAATGTAGATTTTCATTTTCACTGCCTACTTCCAGAATTTTCTGCAAAAAAACTGTGGGGTCAAAATGCTCACTCTACCCCTAAATAATTTCCTCAAGGGGTGCAGTTTCCAAAATGGGGTCACTTGTGGGGGTTTCCACTGTTTTGGCCCCTCAGGTTCTTTGCACATGTGACATGGCCTCCCAAAACCATCCCTGTCAAATTTGAGCTCCAAATGGCGCTCTTTCTCTTCTGAGCCCTGCCGTGTGTCCAAACAGCCGTTTATGACCACATGTGGGGTACTGTTTTACTCGGGAGAAATTGCTTTACAAATGTTGTGGAGCTTTTTCTCCTTTAGTCCTCGTAGAAATGAGAAAAAATAAGCTAAACCTACATTTTCATTGAAAAAATGTAGATTTTCATGTTCACTGCCTACTTCCAATTGTTTCTGCAAAAGATCTGTGGGGTCAAAATGCTCACTATACTCCTAGATAATTTCCTCAAGGGGTGTAGTTTCCAAAATGGGGTCACTTGTGTGGGGTTTCCACTGTTTTGGCCCCTCAGGGGCTTTGCATATGCGACATGGCCTCTGCTAACTATTCCTGCTAAATTTGAGCTCCAAAAGCCAAATGGCGCTCTTTCCCTTCTGAGCCCTGCCGTGTGTCCAAACAGCCTTTTATGACCACATGTGGGGTATTGTTTTACTCGGGAGAAATTGCTTTACAAATTTGGTGGAGCTTTTTCTCTTTTAGTCCTCGTAGAAGTGAGAAAAAATAAGATAAACCTACATTTTCTTTGAAAAAATTTAGATTTTCATGTTCACTGCCTACTTACAATTGTTTCTGCAAAAAATCTGTAGGGTCAAAATGCTCACTATACCCCTAGATAATTTCCTCAAGGGGTGTAGTTTCCAAAATGGGGTCACTTGTGGGGGGTTTCTACTGTTTTGGCCCCTCAGGGGCTTTGCATATGCGACATGGCCTCTGCTAACTATTCCTGCTAAATTTGAGCTCCAAAAGCCAAATGGCGCTCTTTCCCTTCTGAGCCCTGCCGTGTGTCCAAACAGCCGTTTATGACCACATGTGGGGTATTGTTTTACTCGGGAGAAATTGCTTTACAAATTTGGTGGAGCTTTTTCTCTTTTAGTCATCGTGGAATTGAGAAAAAATTAGCTAAACCTACATTTTCTTTGAAAAAATGTAGATTTTCATTTTCACGGCCTACTTCCAAAAATTTCTGCAAATAACCTGTGGGGTCAAAATGCTCACTATACCCCTAGATAATTTCCTCAAGGGGTGTAGTTTCCAAAATGGGGTCACTCTTGAGGGGTTTCCACTGTTTTGGCCCCTCAGGGGCTTTGCATATGCGACATGGCCTCTACTAACTATTCCTGCTAAATTTGAGCTCCAAAAGCCAAATGGCGCTCTTTCCCTTCTGAGCCCTGCTGTGTGTCCAAACAGCCGTTTATGACCACATGTGGGGTATTGTTTTACTCGGGAGAAATTGCTTTACAAATTTGGTGGAGCTTTTTCTCTTTTAGTCATCGTGGAATTGAGAAAAAATTAGCTAAACCTACATTTTCTTTGAAAAAATGTAGATTTTCATTTTCACGGCCTACTTCCAAAAATTTCTGCAAATAACCAGTGGGGTCAAAATGCTCACTATACCCATAGATAATTTCCTCAAAGGGTGTAGTTTCCAAAATAGTGCCACTTGTGGGGGGTTTCCACTGTTTTGGCACCGCAAGAGCCCTGCAAACTTGACATGGTTCCTAAAATATATTCTAATAAAAAGGAGGCCCCAAAATCCACTAGGTGCTTCTTTAATTCTGAGGCCTGTGCTTCAGTCCATAAGCACACCAGGGCCACATGTGGGATATTTCCTAAATCTGCAGAAACTGGGCAACAAATATTGAGTTGTGTTTCTCTGGTAAAATCTTCTGTGTTACAAAAAAATAGGGATTAAAAATGAATTTCTGCAAAAAAAAATGAAATTTGTAAATATCACCTCTACTTTGCTTTAATTCCTGCGCAATGTTTAAAGGGTTAAGAAACTTTCTAAATGCTGTTTTGAATACTTTGAGGGGTGCAGTTTTTAAAATGTGGTGACTTATTGGGGGTTTCTAATATCTAAGGACCTCAAAGCCACTTCACAACTGAACTGGCCTCTGTGTTAAAATAGCATTTTGAAATTTTCTTGAAAATGTGAGAAATTGCTGCTAAAGTTCTAAGCCTTGTGATGTCATAGAAAAATAAAATGATGTTCAAAAAACGCTGCTAAACTAAAGTAGACATATGGGGGATGTTAATTAGCAAAATTTTTGTGTGGTATAACTGCCTGTCTTACAAGCAGATACATTTAAATTGAGAAAAATGCTAATTTTTGCAATTTTTCGCTAAATTTTGGTGTTTTTCACAATTAAATACTGAATGTATCGGGCAAATTTTGCCAGTAACATAAAGTCCAATGTGTCACGAGAAAACAATCTCAGAATCGTTTGGATAGGTAAAAACATTGCGGAGTTATTACCACATAAAGTGAAACATGTCAGATTTGAAAAATGAGGCTCTGTCAGGAAGGTCAAAAGTGCCCAAAGAGGGAAGGGGTTAAAACTACGCTAACTAATCGACCGGACCTCATACAGGCGTAATAACTATCTAAAACATCTCTATGTTAATGTCGGCAGTAATGGACGGCCCAACAAATCCTTACCGATTTTATTATTATTATTCATTGTACACTTTTTTACTCGTACCTGTCTGGTTCCCATATCTGATGCGCAATACCTTCCCTTTTGGAATTTTAATGTGATGATTAACCATATGTTTTCCTTTTTAATTTACAAGTGTACCAAAAATCGTATCATGTTGTTATTTTGTATTTGTATGTCATGAACTTTGACCCGCCTGGTTTTGGCGGTCTTTTGACCAGATTGTTCCGTCTGAACTGGGCCAATTAAGACCTGCCTAGTGGTGTATATATACAAGCTCTTCTTTTGTGCTTGTTATGCCTGATGAAGACGCCAGTTCGGCGTTGAAACGCGTTGCCACCTGTACAAATAAAAATTCTTCAAATATAGAAGCGTATTCCCGATTTTCCACCGACCCGTACCACGCAGCAGCGCCATTACAGATCCTATTTTCTTCACCTATTTATTCATCAAATATGTGTAAATGAGGCCTAAGGCTGTGTTCACACTGCCCTATTTTTGGTCTGTGTAGGATCTCCATATTTTGCCAAAACGAGAGAAGATTCCATCAAAGAATAGTAGGATATGCTCCTGTTTTTGGCAAGAATTATTTGGGTCCTACAGGAGCCAAATAAATACAGGCAAGTGACTGTAGCCTTTTCTCTTCACTTCCAAAATCGGAAACAGACCAGAATTCTTAGAGCTACAGACTTGATCAGGGGCACCGCTAAAGTAGCCAACCATAACCTTTTTTTCTTGTTAGTTATATTACTCTAAACATAAAGTCTTCTCTAAATAATAAATTCTAAGGGTATGTTCACACGCAATGAACAAAAAACGTCTGAAAATACGGAGCTGTCTTCAGGCGAAAACAGTTCCTGATTTTCAGAAGTTTTTCGCTGCGTTTTTTACGGCCGTTTTTGGAGCGGTTTTTCAATGGAGTCAATGAAAGACGCCTCCAAAAACGTCCCAAGAAGTGTCCTGCACTTCTTTTGACGAGCCGTCATTTTACGCGCCGCGTAAAATAAAGGCTCGTGGGAACAGAACATCGTAAATCCCATTGCAAGCAATGGGCAGATGTTTGTAGGCGTAATGGAGCCGTTTTTTCAGGCATAATTCGAGGCGTAAAAAGCCCGAATTACGCCTGAAAACACTACGTGTGAACATACCCTAACACAGCAAATAATTTCTAGTTGTTGCCGATTTATATATTTTGTGGATTTATAACCAGTCAATAGGAAATGAAGATGTTACACAGAGTCTCCCTTCTCACCTGTGATCCGTGCTGATCATTGCCATTGTTCACCATCGACACTGTTCCCAACTTCTTGTGTTTTATTCTTGGCACTTTTTCAGGTTCAAAATAACGTGCCTGGTCTCCATACACTTTACTGATGAAATGATAGGTAAGAAATGAGACAATAAGGAACACAATTTCCAGTTAGGAGACAGATTCTTACGCTTCTGTATGATATACGAAAATAATTCTAGACATCATCAAGAAAATATTTCTATATCACTCCTGAGAGGAGAAAGTCAACCACATGAAGCAAAAAGAATCATTCTAGGGGACATTAATTCAATTGTTTTGAGGACTTATCTGAGAAGTTTTTGCACGGACCTAAACTGCAAGTTAGTAGGACAAAAGCGTATACACATTAACAAAACTAAACTACATACCTAAACATAGATTCACCTCCTCTGCCTGTTCCCACAGGGTCCCCAGTTTGTATGATAAAATCTCTCTATGAAGAAAAACAGAATGAATAGTATTTGTTATATTACAACGGCACATTAAAGAGGCTCTGTCACCAGATTATAAGTTCCCTATCTCCTACATAATGTGATCGGCGCTGTAATGTAGATAACAACAGTGGTTTTTATTTTGAAAAACAATCATTTTTGAGCAAGTTATGAGCAATTTTAGATTTCGTTTCTTAAAGACCAACTGGGCGTGTTTTTACTTTTAACCAAGTGGGTGTTGTAAAGAAGTGTATGAGGCTGACCAATCAGAAAAAAACTGCCTCGCGGGAAAAAGACGCCGACGCCTCCCATTGAAATCAATGGGAGGCATTTTAGGGCCGTTTTTGCGACGCTGTTTCCGCGTCAAAAAACTCTGCAAAATACTCTGTGTGAACATAGCCTTACACAGGAAAGTTGGTTATGTTCCTGCATTTAGACACGGACTTAAAAAAAAATTTGTGAAGGGAACTAAAAATTTGTCCCAATTAAAGGACTGGCCAACCATGTCAAAAAACAGACTGCATTTCCAGATCTTTAACCCCTTGGAGACACAGCCTGTTTTGGCCTTGTGGCACAGCCTATTTTTTCAAATCTGACATGTGTCACTTTATGTGGTAATAATTTGGGAATGCTTTTACTTATCCAAGCGATTCGGAGATTATTTTCTCGTGACATATTGTACTTTATGTTAGTCAAAAAATTTGATTGATAAATTCAATATGTATTTGTGAAAAACACCAACATTTAGAGAAAATTTTGAAAAGTTAGCATTTTTCAAAATTTAAATGTATCTGCTTGTAAAACAGATAGTAATACCACACAAAATAGTTACTAGTTAACATTTCCCATATGTCTACTTTAGTTTGGCATCGTTTTTTGGACGTCCTTTTATTTTTCTAGGACGTTACAAGACTTAGAACTGTAGCAGCAATTTCTCACATTTTCAAGAAAATTTCAAAAGGCTATTTTATTTAGGGACCAGTTCAGTTCTCAAGTGGCTTTGAGCGCCTTATATATTAGAAAGTCCACATAAATCACCCCATTTTAAAAACGGCACCCCTCCAAGTATCAAAACAGCATTTAGAGAGTGTCTTAACCCTTTAGGCGTTTCACAGGAATTAAAGCAAGTGGAGGTGAAATGTACAAATTTCATTTTTTTTGCCGAAATTCATTTGTAATACATTTTTTTCTGTGACACAGAAAATTTTACTAGAGAAACGCAACTAAATATTTATTGCCCAGATTCTGCAGTTTTTCGAAATATCCCACATGTGGTCCTAGTGTGCTAATGGACTGAAACACAGGCCTCAGAATCAAAATATTTTAGGCACCATGTCAGGTTTGAAAAGGTCTTATGGTGCCAAAACAAAGGAAACACCTCCAAAAAGACACCATTTAGGAAACTACACCCCAAAGGAATTAATCTAGGAGCATTTTGATCCCACAGTGTGTTTGCTAAATTTCTTTGAATTAAGCCATAAAAATTAAAATCTAAATTTTTTCCAATAAAACATACGTTTTCATTTTTATAAAGGAATAAATGAGAAAAAACACCCCAACATTTGTAAAGCAATTTCTCCCACTTACAGAAATACCCCATATGTGGTCATAAACTTATGTTTGAACACACGGCAGCCCTCAGAAAGGAAGAAGTGCCATTTGGCTTTTGGAGCTCAAATTTGGCTGAAATGGTTTTTCGTGCCATGTTGCATTTGCAAAGCCCCCTCAAAAGTGTAAACCCCCCAAAAGTGACCCCATATTGGAAACGACACATTTGAAGGAGTATATTGAGCATTTTGACCCCACAAAAAATTTTTCTGAATTAATTGGAAGTAGGCCGTAAAAATGAAAATCTACATTTTTATCCCATAAAATTTAGATTTAGCTTAGATTTTTTAGTTTCCACAAGGGCTAAAGGAGAAAAGGCAACACAATATTTGTAAAGCAATTCCTCCTGAGCACAGTAATACCAAATATGTAGACAAACTGCTGTTCGTACCCACGGCATGGCTTAGAAGGGAAGGAGAATTCTTCGGCTTTTGGAGCTCAAATTTTTTTGGAATGGTTTGCGGCGCCATATCACATTTTCAAATTCCCTGCGTGACCAAATCAGTGGAAACCCCCAAAAGTGACCCCATTTGGGAAACTACACCCCTGAAGGAATTTATTGAAGGGTATAGTGAGCATTTTAACCCCAACGTTTTTTTGAACAATTTAGTGTACTTATGCCGTGAAATTAAAAATTACATTTTTGCTGATAAGTGTAAATTATAAATTTTTACAAGGAATAAAAGGAGAAAATACACCCCAACATTTGAAAAGCAATTTCTCACGACTACGGCAATACCCCATATGTGGTAATAAACTGCTGTTTGGACACACAAAATAGTGAAAACCCCCCAAAAATGACCCTATTTTGGAAACTAGAGCCCTGAAAGAATTTATTGAGGGGTATAGTGAGCATTTAGACCCCACAGGTTTTTTGCTGAATTTAGTGGAATTAGGCCGTGAAAATGAATCAACATTTTTTACACTAAAATGTTGCATTTTTTCATTTCCACAAGGGATAAAGGAGAAAAAGCGCCACAACATTTGTAAAGCAATTTCTTCCGAGTATGGAAATACCCCACATGTGGTCATAAACTGCTGCTCGGACACACGGCATGGCTCAGAAAGGCAGGAGCGCTGTTTGGCATGCAGACCTTGCTTATTTGATTTTTGGGCGTGATATCGCATTTGCAAAACCCTGAGGTACCATAGTACAGCTGAAGCCCCAAAGAAGTGACCCCCATTTTAGAAACTACACCCCTCAAGGCATTTATCATTTGCCTGGACAAATGACAGGGCTCAGAATTGAAGAGCAACATGCGCATTTGATGTCTATTTTGGCATTTCACAGCATTGCCCCACAATTGCAGGGCTCTGATGTCAAATAGTAAAACAAACCCCGAAGTAGTGACCCCCATCTTGGAAACTACACCCCATAGGGCATATTAAGGGATGTAGTGAGCATTTTGACCAGTGTTTTTTCATTAGAAATTATGCGCAGCGGATGGTGCAAAGTAAAAATTAAAAATGTGCACTGATATGCCATTTTAGTGCACAAAAATGTTGTGCCCAGTTTGTGCCAATGAAGACAAATACCTCATAAATGTTAGGTGGGTTCTCCCGGGTATGGTCGATACCATATATGTGGACGTAAACTGCTGTTTGGGCACGCTGTAGGGCTCAGAAATGAAGGAGTGCCTTTTGGAGCGCAGATATTGCTTGCTAGTTTTTCTGGTATTTCAGTTTATGATGTGGGGGCATATGTAATCTGTGAATCTGTGCGGAGTACATCAGGACATATTAAGAGGGTATAATAATGTGGTAAATAAATAATCTGCAGATGTGTGGCGGGTGTCGCACTGATAAATGGTGCCCAATCTTATCGACTTTTGAAACACTCTGCACCTTTTGCATCGTCCATATTCTGAGAGCCAGAACTATTTTAGTTTTTCTCCACCGGAGCTGTGTGAGGGCTTTGTTGCGGTACAATCTGTAGTTTTCCATTTTCCCCTGTGGGCTATAAATAACATTTTACTTGATTCTGCGGGTCGAAGCGATTACGCCGATACCATAAGTATATCGGGTTTTTTTATGTTTTCCAGCGTTTGCACAATAAAATCACTTATTTATTTATTTTTTTTAAAGTATTTTATTTTTTGTGTCACGATATTATGAGAGCCATATAACCTTTTATCCTTTTCAAAAAAGCTGTGTAAGGGCTTGTTTTTTTAACAGAACTGGTTATAGTTTTTATTGGTACTATTTTAAAGGTACATGCGACTTTTTCATCACTTTTTATTCTCTATTTTGTGAGGGGTGGTGACCAAAAAAATAGCGATTCTGGCATAGATTTTTGTTTCTGTTTTTTTTGCGGTGCTCACCATGCAGGAAAAATAACATTATAGTTTTATAGTTTGGGTCGTTACGGACGCAGTGATACCAAATATGTGTACTTCTTTTAACGGTTTCATTTTTTTCCTATAATAAAAGGCTTATTATAGGAAAAAAGGCAGTGTTTGTTTATATTCACTTGAAACTTTTATTCAAAATTTTTATTAACTTTTTGTTTTGTCTCACTGGGGGACTTGAAGACCTGCACTTCTGATCTTTACTCTAATACATTGCACTACCCACGTAGTGCAATGCATTAGAGCGGTCAGTTATTCACTGACAGCAAGCCTATTGGGCCACGCCTCTGGGCGGGGCCTGATGGGTTTCCATACATGGCAGACCAGGAGGCCATTGTTAGGCCTCCGGTTGCCATAGTAACGATTGGCAATGCTGCGATCACATCGCAGTGATGCCAATCGGCTTCAGACCACTAAGATGCCGCAATCGCTTTTGATCACGGCCACTAAAGGGTTAAGGTCAGGGATCGGAGCTAGCTCCATTCCATGCCGTTACAGCACGGTGTCAACTTGTTTCTAGGCACGGAAGCCTTTTAGCCGCTGCCTCCATTGTTAGGCCTCCGGTCTGCAAGAACAGTCATCGGAAACCCCGCGATTATCATTGCGGGGTACCGATCTGCTAGTAAACCCCATAAATGCAGCGTTTGCTTTTGAGCGCTACATTGCAGCAGGGTGTCAGCTGTAATACACAGCCGAAAACCCACTGGCGATGATGCAGGCCTTAAGACCTTGGCAACAACAAAGTTTTTTTGCAAAAAACATACAATGCAATTTTTTAAAAAAACAGCAAAGGTGTACATAGCCTTTAACCCCTACAGAGACGCTACAGAAGTGGTCAGGAGAATGAATACTCATCACGTTCTGCCTGGAGGTAATGTATATTCATTGTCAGGACACTGCAGTAATGTTATAGTGTGTTTATGTGGCTGCACATAGCGATATAGCTATATCGCTATGTGCTGTGTAAATGAGTGGGGAGAAGTGTATGACGCTGATTGGTCACCGATTGGTCAGCGTCATACACTACTCTGTACAACGCCCACTTGGTCATATAGTAAAACATGCCCAGTTGTATATTGAGAAACTCATTAGCATAAACCTAATATAGGTCATAATTCCGTCAAAAATGATAGTTTTTCTAAATAAAAACCACTGCTGTAATCTACATTACAGCACCGATCACATCATGTACAATATAGGCCACTTATAATGTGGTGACTGAGCTTCTTTAAAATCTACAAGCTCTGTGAGAGCGGTACAGTCTACACATCTGTCTTTAGAATCTATGAAGGCAAAGACCGTGATATTAACCCCCCAGAATGTCCCAGTGGGTTAGGATGCAGTGGCAAAATAGTTTGGGACTTGATGCAGCCTCTACTAAGGCCCTATTCACACGAACGTGTGCGTTTTGCGCGCGTTGCAGTTCCGTGTGTCATCAGTGAATGGTGCGCGGCTGCGTAATTTTCAAGCATATGCCATCCTTGTGACACGCGGTTTTGAGGTTTAGAAAAAGAAATTAAGGAAGTGCTGTTATTTTTTCTTTCATTTCTTTATCTACTGTTGCACGAATCACCATGTGACTGCTGCAGCGGTCACATGGGCTGAAACGTCATCCCAGGAAGCCAGCCATCCCAGGAAGAAGCAGGGAGTTCTGGGTAAGTATGAACGTCTTTTTTTTTTTTTTACAGGTTGATCTATATTGTGATCGGTAGTCACTGTCCAGGGTCCTGAAAGAGTTACTGCCGATCGTTTAACTCTTTCAGCACCCTGGACAGTGACTATCCACTGACGTCGCCTAGCAACGCTCCCGTAATTACGGGTGCACACACGTAGTCACCCGTAATTACGGGAGCCCCATAGACTTCTATGGCCTGCCCGTGCCGTAATTACGGCCTGAAATAGGACATGTTCTATATTTTTCAACGGCACGGGCACCTTCCCGTAAGCATACGGGGAGGTACCCGTAACCAATAGAAGTCCATGGCCCGTAAAAACGTGCCGTAATTACGGGCGTTTTTACGTTCGTGTGCATGGGGCCTTATTACAGCATTACATCTGTGCATAGCAAAACTGTGCGTATTATGAACTTAGATGTGATCGATAACAGCTCGATCCTGTGTGTTAGAAACACGGAGGAGCCGCTGTCACTGAACCCGTCAGTGCCGCTAACCTGACGGATACAGGATTCAGCTACTGTATCTGAAGAAATATATACTAGACCAGGGGTCTCAAGCACGCGGCCCGCGGGCCGCATGTGGCCCCTGGGGCTGTCATCTGCGGCCCGCGGGACACAGAGCCGCTAGTATCGGCTCTGCTCCGAGACGCTGGAATTCCCTGACATCGCTGTCCACATATGAACAGCGATGTCTGGGGCTTCCCCAGAGCAGAGTCCCGTGCAGAGCGCTAGTACAGGCTCTGCTCCGGGACTCTGTGGAATTCCCTGACATCAATGTCCATATATGGACAGTGTGTCAGGGTCTTCCCCTGAGCGGAGTCCCAGGCAGAGCGCTAGTATTGGCTCTGCTCTGGGACTCTGTGGAATTCCCTGACATCGCTGTCCATGTTTGGACACACGATGTCTGGGGCTTCCCCAGAGCCTGAGTCCCCGGCAGAGCGCTAGTATAGGCTGCATCCACCGAGGGCACTGCGGCAGCATCCACCGAGGGCACTGCGGCAGCATCCACCGAGGGCACTGCGGCAGCATCTAAAAAGGGGCTGCCCAGTCTTGACATGTGTGTCTGACAAACGCTGCTAACTGAGCCTCCGAACTGCATTTAGCGACACTAAAACTGGAAAACTGGATTGTTGAAATAAGCGCGTGGAGAATTCTCTCAAATTTTAAACCTAGCGGTATTATTATAGTAATGTAATGTTATAGTAGTTCAAATAACTAAATTGATTAACGATAATTTTGTATTGTATCAAATTTGAAAGTAATGCGGCCCGTCAACTTCACATTCTTTCTATATGTGGCCCACTTACCCGGCCGAGTTTGAGACCCCTGTACTAAACCGTCTTCTTTCTAAGACCGGTCAACACCTTAAAAGACCGAGACAAATTGTAAAATGGAAAAGATTGATTTTTCAACAGATGAACAACACTTTCATGGGCAGGAAATAGTTGTACATGGCATTGACCAGGGAGAATTATAGTAACAAGTACTCTTTACCGAACTAAACGACACCACGAGAATAAATCAGTGAGTAATTCTGCAAAACATCAATAGCCACTGAGAGAATGGGACAGATTGGTCAATTTACTCCAGAAAACGGCTAAGGCCTCATGCACACGAACGTATTTTTTCCCTCCCGTAAATACTGGCGTAAATACGGGTCCGGTGTCACACGTATTCGACCCGTTTTGCACCAGTATTTACGGGCACGTTTTCGATACAAAATTGCACTGCAGTAATCGGCAGCCCTTCTCTCTATCAGTGCAGGACAGAGAGAAGGGGCAGCCCTTTCCGAGGTAAAAGTAAAAGAAATTCATACTTACCCGGCCGTTGCCTTGGTGACGCGTCCCTCTCTTGACATCCAGCCCGACATCCCTGGATGACGCGGCAGTCCATGTGACTGCTGCAGCCTGTGATTGGCCTGTGATTGGCTGCAGCGGTCACATGGGCTGAAACGTCATCCAGGGATGTAGGCCGGATGTCGAGAGGGACGCGTCACCAAGGCAACGGCCGGGAGACCGGACTGGAGGAAGAAGCAGGAAGTTCTCGGTAAGTACGTCTTTTTTTTTTTTTTTTTACAGGTTGCTCTATATTCTGATTGGAATTCACTGTCCAGGGTGCTGAAAGAGTTACTGCCGATCAGTTAACTCTTTCAGCACCCTGGACAGTGACTATTTACTGACGTCGCCTAGCAACGCTGCCGTAATGACGGGTGCACACATGTAGCCACCCGTCATTACGGGAGCTCCATAGACTTCTATGGCCTGCCCGTGCCGTTATTACGGCCTGAAATAGGACATGTTCTATCTTTTTCAACGGCACAGGCACCTTCCCGTAAGAAAACGGGAAGGTACCCGTGGCCAATAGAAGTCTATGAGCCTGTTATTACGGGTCGTAATTACGACCCGTAATAACGGGAGTTTTTACGGTCGTGTGCATGAGGCCTTAATGCCACATTTGTAAAGCCACGTAAAGACATTCACTGACCTGCACATTGTGAACGAGACAGTAATTGTAGTATTTTATCTTGCAGAGCTTCAGGAAATTTAAGCAAGCTAAAAAAGAAAACCAATATACGTTACAAAAAGACAAAAAACAAAACCGGATATAATAATTAAAGGTTAATTTACATTGAGCCATTTCTGATCCAATGTGTTAACAATTATCGGCCTCTATAAGTGAATGGCAGACATGGGCGCAGAGACATAATGAAAACCTTAATGAGGCTGGAGATATATATATAAAATTATTTTTTAATGCCAGATTTTCTCGCACGTACGTTGCTTGTTGATACGACTGTCGCGCGAATTATATCTATGGACTGCCCATCAAGAAAGCTTGTGGTAAATGGCCTCGATATAACCATAACCTACCTCGCGGCCTCTCCTCCGTATAGAGATCTATGACAACGTCTCCCAGTGTGGTCTCCAGAAGGACAGCCATGATATATCCCGTGTAAGTCACTCTTTCGTTTCAGACACTATCATACTTCAACGGTAAAAAGGACCTTCGGTGACGTTGCTGTCACGTGACCGCAATGTTCTCAAAGGTCCTGATGCAATTACAGGAAGAGGAAGGCGGGGTTATAGTGATTGGCACTTCCCGTCTCCAGGCCCGCCCCTCCAGCTCCTGGATGTTTGGAAGTCAAGGGAAGATGGTGCGGTCTGGGCAATGTGCTGGGCCCTGGCGCCGCTTCCTGCCTGTGGTTGCTCTTCTTCTCCTAGTTCTGATTGCCAGAGCTCAGGATGGCGGAATCAGGACTCGTATCCAGGTAAATGAGCCATTACATTAGACAGCCCGCTCCGATTCGTCATCAGATTGTTTTACCAGTTGTCGTCATCGCACATAGCTACCTGTGTTTTCTAGGAAAGTCGCAGGCTATAGAAACGTCTCCGTAGTTCCCTATACGGGATGCACCAGTGATTATGCCCATTATTTAAAGAGCCTCTGCTAACAAAATTGGTTTTTCCCTCTGAAATTTTTTAGAATGATGTAATAAATTACTTAACAGTGCTACCCTCTTACATCCTAATAAAATCATATCAGATGGTGACAACAGTGGGTAGTTGGTGGGGCCCCTCATTACTCCGATGACGGATCAGTGGCACACTGTTGGCATTTCCATCTCTTCCTCCAGTTGTGTAGTAAGAGAGGGGTTTAGTGCAGCTTGCTCCAGTGTCTGAGGGATCATGGGGACCCAGCTAAAGCTACATGAAGAGGCCAATGATTGTTAACATGTCACCTAGCGCGACTGCGGCATAACCGGCATAAAAAATACAAGTCGCACACGACATGGCTTTCCATAGATCGTAATGTAATGTAATGTAAATCACGTGCGACTTGGGTGCAATAGGTCTTTATAAGTTCACGGGGAAGAAAAAATGTTGCACGTGTAACCCTAATGGATGCTCACCAATGTCAGAACATGTCAGAATACAGAATGATTGTTTATTTGCGACATTGATCATTCATACGTAATTATTGTTCTTGCTTGTGCGATGTGTAATTGTAGTGTGAAAATGGTTTTCCTCCGATTCGTTAGTACTTCACTAAATAAGGGTCCTTTTACGTGGGCCGTCACAACGAGACAGCTCGTTGTTTGGCGCTTGTTTGCTCCTTTCACTAGAATCAACGATTGGTTATGTATGAGTGCGAGCAATCGTCACTCGTCCTCACGCGTTTCCATCATGTCTGCAGCACATCCCACTGTTTACAGAGTGAGATGTGCTGCCGACCAACTCAATATTTAGTACAGCGTAAACGTTACGATCAGCCGGTGAATAAGCGTTTGGTCGGTCATGGGCTGATTGTTGCCTCGCTTGGACAGGGAGACGATCGGGAATGAGCGTTCTATGAACGCTCATTTACCCGATCACTGGCCCATGTAAAAGGGCCCTAACTACTGCAAAGGAAATCATTTGCAGTATTTAAATTATTAGTTAACTGGGTTGTCTCTATAAGGGTATATGGACATCAAAGAGGAGGGTCCCGGGACCCACTAGCAGGACGACTCTGTCCAACCTGGTGAATTTGTGTAATACCTCAGAATGGCTTCAAAGGCCAGCAGGATATTGTCATGTATTAAAAGAGGCATGGACTCACGGGACAGGGATGTAATATTACCACTTTACAAAGCATTAGTGAGGCCTCATCTAGAATATGCCGTTCAGTTCTGGGCTCCAGTTCATAGAAAGGATGCCCTGGAGTTGGAAAAAATACAAAGAAGAGCAACGAAGCTAATTAGGGGCATGGAGAATTTAAGTTATGAGGAAAGATTGAAAGAATTAAACCTATTTAGCCTTGAGAAAAGACGACTAAGGGGGGACATGATTAATTTATATAAATATATGAATGGTGCATACAAAAAATATGGTGAAATCCTGTTCCATGTAAAACCCCCCTCAAAAAACAAGGGGGCACTCCCTCCGTCTGGAGAAAAAAAGGTTCAAGCTGCAGAGGCGACAAGCCTTCTTTACCGTGAGAACTGTGAATCTATGGAATAGCCTACCGCAGGAGCTGGTCACAGCAGGGACAGTAGATGGCTTTAAAAAAGGCTTAGATAATTTCCTAGAACAAAAAAATATTAACTCCTATGTGTAGAAATTTTTCCTTCCCTTGGTTGAACTTGATGCACATGTGTCTTTTTTCAGCCGTACTAACTATGTAACTATGTAACGACCGCCATGTAATGCTACATCTGCCCTGCAGGGGTTGCAGCTACCTCCCGGTGATAAGAACTGATCGCTAGGGGTTTCTGAAGCCAGACCTGGAGTAATCAGTCTGTCCTGGTGATCACGAAACCCCTGATTCTGTAAATAATGGCATCTATTATAGCCTATAAAAGAGTAGGCACTCCGAATGCCAGCTTGACATCTCACCCTCATGAACTGCAATACTTCTGCTGTCCATAGAAGGCGGTGTCAGAAGAAGAGCCCTGGCAATTGGCATTTTCTCCAATCGGAGTTGCTAATTTGTCATCTGATGCCCTGTTATGTAACCCCTTACCGCTCCACGACGTAATAGTACGTCAAGGGCCTCCGGCAATTCTCTTTAGTAATATGTCCTATCACCGGTAATACACTGTGATAGTCCTGCGAGTTCAGGTAGTTACATATGGTGTCTTGTCATTCAGACTGCAGGAGGGAAATGCCTTGTTCTGCAGCTTCTCTCCAATGCGACGTGTGGCGTGGTGCTGGGTGCAGCGCTGTGGTACAAATAGTTCAGCCACTAAAACCTCAGATGCGTGATTAATACAGAATCAAGTAAAGTACATGCTGGAATTCTACATAGCCTCCGATGACCTCCGCTATGTAGTGCCGAGATCTGCAAATACATTGGGGAAAAAGATAATCAGGGCAGCCGTCGGCAACAGGTAAACCGGAGCCAAATGCCAGGGCCCCCTGGGACCTCAGCTATCTGGGTAAACGTGCCCTATATTAGTCAAGCCAAGCGTGCAATTGATAAGGGGTCCACTTTAACTCCAGAGTGACAATTATTCAATAATTAAAGGGTAACTAAACTTTCCATTAACTTCCGACATGTCGTAGTGACATGTCAGTAGTTTTGATCGGTGGGAGTCTGAGCACCGAGACCCTCACCAATCGCTAAAACGAAGAAGCTGAAGCGCTTGGGGGAGCCACTTAGTTTCTTAATAGATTTTTCGGAAAGCCAAGCGAGCGGTGTTAAGGCTCAATAGAAAGTCTATGACCCCGTACACCAATTGCTCAGCTTTCCGGCAAAAGCTGTTCAGAAATTAAGCGGCTCACCCAAGCGCTTCAGCTTCTTCGTTTTAGCGATTGGTGGGGGTCTCGGTGCTCGGACCCCCACCGACCAAAACTTCTGACATGTCACTATGACATGTCAGAAGTTTTTTGAAAATTTCGTTACGCTTTGAAGTGGGTAACTTTTGGAAACAGATGCATGTTGCCTTACGTTAAAAAAGACACGTCTGTAACGTCAAACCGCTCATTATCTCCGGCGTTTTTTTCCCATAAAAAGGTGAAACGTGCATAGTCCCATCAACTGCCTAAACCCCCAAGACGTTGGGGGAGATTTATTAAGACTGGCGTTTGATACACCAATTTTTTTTTTAACAATTCGTTGAAGTAAGTGCCTCTTAATAAATGTTGCATCTTTCTTCCGGCTGTTCGCCATAACAGTCCCCCCTTACCATCAGATGTAAAATACAAAATAAGTATATTCCCCTCACCACTCCCCTCCACTTTTCCCCAGCATGACCACTCAGGCTTTCTTATAGAAGTTCCTGACGCCGAGCAGCGTCCGGACCTCATGTGACGCAGCACTCGACGTCCTGAGTGCTGCATCACATACAACGTCCTCACGCTGCCCAGCGACAGTACGTTGTATGAGCCGTGGCAGGCTATAGGAGTGTGAGAGGGGACCTGGAGGGGAAAAGTTGTTTGGTGAGCATACTTTTTTTTTTTTTTTTTTTTTTAATTGCCGAAGGGGGAAGTAGTTCGATCGGGTGAGTAAGTGCAGATATTCGCTTTTATAATATGCTAGATTTCTAGCATAAATAATAAACTTGTTGGACCCGCCCCTATTTGAAAGCCACATCCCATTTTCCAAAAGTTGCGTGGGCAGCATAAAGTCTACATTTTCAATACAAACTTGGGCTTTTTCGCGACTTTCCTCCGCCAGAAGACTTTCCCCCACGATTCTGATTTCTGTGGAGATAAGTTTCCTTTCAAATTACTTTAGGTTATCTATATGCTATAGATCTTAGTTAAAATAGATGCTGAGATTAAATATCACAGGAAAAAAGGAAAGGATCCAGCGATGTATAATAGAAGTGGGGAAACTCTATTTCCACTTTTATTGGATGTGAGCAATAAATAGCGAACACAAGAGGAGTAACAAGGTGGTTAGGATGGCAAATAGATAAAAGCCTACGCGTTTCAAGCACTAACCGTGCTCTTATTCATGGCTAATTCAAGTCTTCAAGACTTGAATTAGCCATGAATAAGAGCACGAAAGGTGCTCAAAACGCGTAGGCTTTTATCTATTTGCCATCCTAACCACCTTGTTACTCCTCTTGTGTTCGCTATTTATTGCTCACATCCAATAAAAGTGGAAACCAAGTTTCCCCACTTCTATTATACATCGCTGGATCCTTTCCTTTTTTCCTTTGTATTGCCTGCCGTGTGCCGTCGCGGTGATCCGGGCGAGATCCGAATACAAGAACGTGGAGCTGGTGAGCTGGAGATTTCCTCCTACCCTCTCTTTCCTCCTTACAATTTCTGCATTAAATATCACAGTTGTGTGCACAATATTTTTCAGAGATCTTCCCACATGCATCATAATAATGTGAATATTTTTATCTTTAGGAAACCATAACCGTTAATGTGACAACCATACATGGCCCAGACAAGGTGACGGAACAGGTAAGCCATTATTCACTGCAGAATAATCATTGATATGCCAGTTAAATGGATAGATTAACCCCTACAGGACACAGCCTGTTTTGGCCCTGCAGCAGAGACGATTTTATTTATTTTTTTCAAATCTGACGTGTTCCTTTATGTGGTAATAACTTTGGAATGTTTTTACCTATCCAAGCGATTCTGAGATTTTTTCCTGACATGTACTTTTAGTGTAAAAATGTGGTCAATTAAAGGGAAGGTGTCATGAAATTTTTTTTTTTTTTTTTATTATATTGCTTTTAGTATGATAAAAAAATAAAATTTATTTGTGTTCATGTGTTTATACTTTTTCCTTTTTTTAAAATTTTTACTTCTCTATGGGGGCTGACATTTTTTTTTCTTCATCTCTGTATGTGTCGATTAACGACACATACAAAGATGGAATACGGCACATACATCCCCATAGAGAATGGGAACGGGAGCCGTTCCATTCACTGCAGCGTACGCCGTCTGTGTTGCAACAGTGCATGCGAAACTAAGCTCGTTAGCACAGGAGGCGGCAGAAGGAGCAGGTAAGTTATGTTTGTGTATGTGATGTGTGTATTATGTTCGTGTTATACGGTCTGCTTAGCACTGTTTCTAATCCTCCTACACTGTGCATTCGCTCAGAAAATGGCGGCACACAGTGTAGGAGGTTTGAAGATTCAACCCCCTCCTTCACTAGCCAGAATAACGGAGGGGGGATTGTGAGGACACTAGAGAGTGTGTCTACCCCAAATTTGCAGCATAAAGCAATGAGGTTGCTTTACCACATTGACCATGCTGCAATTTCGGGAACTGCTCCCTCTAGTGACCAGCACATGGAAATGTTATAAATTAGAATCTAATTTATAATATTTCCTGACTTGTGAAAAAATAAATTCTAGCGACACATTCCCTTTAAATTCAGTGTTTGTGAAAAACACCAACATTGTGAGAAAATGTGCAAAAATTTGCCTTTCTAATTTGTAATGTATCTCCTTGTAAAACAGATAGGAATACCACACAATATAGTTACTAGTTAACATTTCCCACATGTCTACTTTATGTTGGCATCGTTTTTTGACCATTGTTTTATTTTTCTAGGATGTTTACAAGGCTTAGAACTTTAGCAGCAATTTCTCATATTTTAAAGATAATTTTAAAACCTATTTTTTTTTTAGAGAGCAGTTCAGTTTTGAAGTGGCTTTAAAGAGGCTCTGTCACCAGATTTTGCAACCCCTATCTCCTATTGCAGCAGATAGGCGCTGCAATGTAGATTACAGTAACGTTTTTATTTAAAAAAACGAGTATTTTTGGCCAAGTTATGACCATTTTTGTATTTATGCAAATGAGGCTTGCTAAAGTACAACTGGGCGTGTATTATGTGCGTACATCTGGGCGTGTTTACTTCTTTTACTAGCTGGGCGTTCTGACGAGAAGTATCATCCACTTCTCTTCAGAACGCCCAGCTTCTGGCAGTGCAGACACACAGCGTGTTCTCGAGAGATCACGCTGTGACGTCACTCACTTCCTGCCCCAGGTCCTGCATCGTGTCGGACGAGCGAGGACACATCGGCACCAGAGGCTACAGTTGATTCTGCAGCAGCATCGGCGTTTGCAGGTAAGTCGATGTAGCTACTTACCTGCAAACGCTGATGCTGCTGCAGAATCAAATGTAGCCTCTGGTGCCGATGTAGCCGACACGATGCAGGACCTGGGGCAGGAAGTGAGTGACGTCACAGCGTGATCTCTTGAGAACACGCTGTGTGTCTGCGCTGCCAGAAGCTGGGTGTTAACGAACAGAAGTGGATGATGCTGATTCGTCAGCATCATACACTCCCATTCCTAACGCCCAGCTAGTAAAAGAAGTAAAAACGCCCCGATGTACACACATAATACACGCCCAGTTGTACTTTTACTGTAAAGACGCCCAGCTGTACTTTTGCAAGCCTCCTTTGCATAAATACAAAAATGGTCATAACTTGGCCAAAAATGCTCGTTTTAAAAAAAAACAAAAAAAAAAACGTTACTGTAATCTACATTGCAGCGCCTATCTGCTGCAATAGCAGATAGGGGTTGCAAAATCTGGTGACAGATCCTCTTTAAGGGCCTTATATATTAGAACCCCCCCCCCCCCCCCACACACACACCATAAGTCACCCAATTTTAAAAACTGTACCCCTCAAAGTATTCTAAATAGCATTTATAAAGGTTGTTTTTTTTAACCCTTTAGGTGTTTCCCAGGAATTAAGGCAAAGTGGAGGTGAAATTTACAAATTTCACTTTTTTTTTTTAAAGAAAATCCATTTTGCTTTTCTCTAACACAGAAGGTTTTACCAGAGAAACGCAACTCAATATTTATTGCCCAGGTTCTGCAGTTTTTAGAATTATCCCACATGCGGCCCTAGTGTGCTAATGGACTGAAGCACCGGCCTCAGAAGCAAAGGAGCATTAAAGGGCTTAATTGACGAAAATGGACTGCTGGCTGGCGACAGAGGAGTGTCCGCTGTCGGGACAGCTGATCTCCGGTTCCCGGACAATGTCCGCTAGGACAGTGAGCACCGGGAACCGTTCAATAACTGTCCTGGTGTGGGAAGTAACTTCTCGCCAGGATGTACAGTTGCATCGTGATGTGGGTAGGGGTTGTCTAACCACAGTTGATTTTGGTGGGTGGAGACGTGGCCATCCAGACATTTCCCCACTGAGGAAATGTAGTGTTAGGGTATGTTCACACGCTTACTAAAAAACGTCTGAAAATACGGAGCTGTTTTCAAGGGAAAACCGCTCCTGATTTTTAGACGTTTTTTGAGCCACTCGCGATTTTCACGGCCGTTTTTGGAGCTGTTTTCTATAGAGTCAATGAAAAACTGCTCCAAAAAACGTCTCAAGAAGTGACATGCACTTCTTCTTTTCCGCGCCCGTTTTTCAAAACGGCTGCGCCAATAACGGCCCGTCGGAACAGAGTGCCGTTTTTCCCATTGAAATCAATGGGCAGATGTTTGGAGGCATTCTGCTTCCGATTTTTCGGGCGTTTACGGCCCGAAAAATGGCCGAAAATAGGCCGTGTGAACATATTCTTACATGGCGGCCATTCAGATGACAATATTGTTGAAAAATGCAACATACCTGTTTACAGTTATTAGCAGAAGATGCGAATGTGGAACCAAGCTGAGATTTTATAAACTACTCCCTTTTCCAATCTCCCTTTCTATATGACCAGCCAAACCACGATATTACACTTGATGTACAGATCTGTTGCTTTCGAGTCTCATTTGCCAGGCCAGAATCGCTGTGTTTGCAGTTCTGGCAGTTTGCAGAGGAAGGACAAGCATGACACTGCAATGGAAAATGTTATTATTCTCCATTTCTTGAAATCAATTACCAGTAAAAACTGTTTGGGTGGGGACGAGGCCCAGTGCAAAAGTAAGGCAGACATGATAGCAATTAGGCTCCACCCACTAACTCAAAGAAAACCGCGAACAAGTCTGCAGAGGGGAAAACTGCTAGAAAATGCAGAATACAAATCATATAATGGCTAGAAACAGTGTTACTCCTCATGTACACGCCTATGACCGCATATTCTGAAAGTCACCTGAAAGGATAGGTACACTGCTTTTAAATTATTTCAGGATTACTTCCTACATTCTTAATGGAGCCCAGATCTAGGACAATGAAAAGTTGAAAGGTTACAGGTGATTTTTTTGATGGAGTTTATATACATAGTTGTAGGGTAATCTTACAAGTTGGGACTTTTAAAGCAGATTTGTCAGGTCTCCTATGCTATTCAATGAGTTGGCTGCATAACATAGAGAGGGAGATACGAAATTTGGGGACATACAGTTTTCTATGATTTTCTTGTAAAAAGCTTTAGTAAGCGTACTAACATTTTAGGTGACTTTTTTTTTCAAAATAAGCTGTCGTGTGTGTGTACATGAAGAATAACACTATTTCTGGCCATTATAACTTGTAGTTTTTCCCTCTGCAGGCTCTACTAAAAAATTATCTCTACTTCTCAGTTGTCTCTGAGCTAGTGGGCAGAGCCTAACAACTGTCATGTCTTGTATACACTGCACACATAGGAGAGAAGGATTCTCCTCTTCTATCTCTATCACATATATATATATATATATATATATATATATATATATATATATAGAAGCTGCATCAACATGTAGATTACACAGCAGTAATGAGTGTAGATGAGAATCTAGCACTGGGGTGACATATAATTCTTATCAGAAGCAGCCGCACGTCTGTGTCTCTCACTCTGCTCTCTCCTGCCCCCCCCTCTCAATAGACTTCTATGGGCAGTAGCGTCTGTGTATTTCTCTGGGTTACCCCTCCCCATCTATAGGCAGTCTGTGAAGAGAGACGCCCACAATTCCTGCAGTCCATCTCCTCTGCTCTGTAACCAGGGACGGGTTTACTTGAGAACAGGGGGTGGACAGCAGATTACAGGAAGGGAATCGCTTAGTGGCAGTAACTTCACACAGAATTTGCAAGTATAAAACTACAAAATTTTAACAGTAAATTACAAAGTTGATCTATATCAGACATACAATTAAATTAGCAGACGTTGTTTGAAAATTAGTGTCCATTTAAATTCTGTCAGGACTTACCAGACTCTGGAAGCTGTAGTCTGTATCTTACAAACTAAAAAAATAACTCTTTTTTTTTATAGAATCTAAAAACATAATAGGCTGCATTTAGGCAGTAATGATTTTCTTTGCTCCATTTAGGTCAGTTCCAATATCCGCTATGCCAGGGGACGAATATACATTAATGGATTTCCCGTAAACAGAGGAGTTTCCCGAATAACTTGCAGAATGGACATTAGTAAGTTGCTTCTTTTTTCAGCATGAATTCCATATATACTGTTGTATGAAAGCAATAGAGTGAAATTTGAAAGACCGAGTACAACCAGGGACCCTAAATTTGTTTTTAGAGCACCTCTATAATCTGATATGACACAGGTATACTTTAAAGGGATCCTGTCATCAACATCTTACCTGTTAAACTCACCTGACCCCTCAATGGCCGCAGCTGTCCAGAGTGCGTTCCTGTTCTCTTCTTTCCTGAAGTCCTCCTCTGTCAGTAAATATAGTCGTTTAAACTTTTCCCGCCTTTTATGGTAATTATTTTTGGCTGCTTGCAGTAGGGAGAGTTTACTGAATACTAATTTATACAGCTCCCATTTAACGTAATCTTAAAGCGTACTAAACTTTTCATGGAACTTTTCGAAATGAACTGTCATATGTGTGTACATGAGGAATAACACTATTTCTGGCCATTATATGACCTTGTATACTGCTGTCATGTCATCTATACACTGTAGACATAGAAGAGGAGAATTCTGTTCTCCTATCTCTATAGAAACAGCAGCAGCATGGAGGAGATTATACAGCAGTAATGAGCAGTGTAGTTGAAAATCCAGCACTAGGTTGAGGTGTAACGCTTACAAAGAAGCTGCAGCATCTGCCTGTGTTTTTCTCACTACTCCCCTTCCCCTCTCCATAGACTTCTATTGGCAGGTAGTATAGAGACACACAACAAGGTGGACAGCAGACTACAGGAATGGGTCCACCAATAAAGTCATACAGAATTTGCATTGACAAGACAACTACATTTTAAAAGTAAATAAATTGCAAAGTTGATCTATATCAGATATACTATTAGATTAGTATACGTTGTTTGAAAAGTTAGTGTCCATTTAAATCTTCAATAAGCATAATTCAGTAAAATTAACAATAAAAACTACAGCTAGTCATGCAAAAAAGCCCTCATATAGCTCTGTTGACAAAAGAATTAAAAAGTTGTGGTTGTAAAACATTAAACAAAAACTATCGCCAGAATCGTACTGACCCACAGAATAAGGTTAACATGTCCTTTTTTATTACGCACGGTGAACACTGTATTAAAAAAAGTTCTAATACTATTGCTCTAATACTAATGACACTTTTTTTTTTCTTTTTTTTTTTTTTTTGTTCACCTTGCCGCCCAAAAAAAGAATGAAAAGGGATTAAAAAGTCACAAGTACCCCAAAATGGTACCAATAAAAACTAAAACTTGTTCCGCAAAAAACAAGCTCTGTGGACAGAAAAGCAAAAAAGTTATGGTCACCCAGAAACATTTATGTAAATCATATAAAACTACATGAATTTGGTGTAGCCATATTCATACTGACCTGCAGAATAAAGTTAATATGTAATTTCCATTAAAAAAAATAAACTGCAGGAATTGTTTCAATTTTATAATTTCGCCTCCCAAAATATGGATTAAAAAGTGATCAAAGAGTCGCATGTACCTCAAATTGGTACCAATAAAAACAACATCTCATCCCGCAAAAAACAGCCCTCATACCACTGCACTATAAAAAATAAATTAAAAAAAGTTAGGACTCCCATAAGTCAGGAAAGAAAACATTTCTTCTGTTTCAAGAGGTGATTCTCAAGGCCCTAATATCTGGGAACCAGAAAGGGGATGAATCAAACATATCTGCTGGAAGCGAGGGTGCCCGTATTATACCAGGACAACAATGTCCCAGCAAAATTCCTAAACTGCAAAGGTTCGGATTGTGGACCAAAAGGGGGATAAGTAAGGACACCATTTATCAGTGCAATACAGGCCTGAGCATAAAGGATTGCTTTACAGCGTAACGAACATCCATGGATAATTTTATTATGTTTTTACCTCCTTATTATGCCCTGATGTACTCTGCCCAGCTTACATATTCCCCCATATTATAAACTGAAATACCAGTAAAACTCCAAACAAAACTACTACCAAGCAAAATCTGCACAGGGCTCCCTCCCTTCTGAGCCCTACAGTGTGCCCAAACAGCAGTTTACTTTCACATATATGGCATCGCCATACCAGGGAGAACCCTTTTAACAACTTTTGGGATGTGTGTCTGCAGTGGCACAAGTTGGGCACAACATATTTGCCACTGAAATGGCATATCTAGGGAAAAATTGCCATTTTCAATTTGCACCATTTGCAGTGCTTTCATTTCTGGAACCTGTGGGGTCAAAATGCTCACTACGCACTTTAATAAATGCCTTGAGGGGTGTAGTTTCCTAAATGGGTTCACTTTTATTATTTCACATCAGAGCCTCTGCAATTGTGAACCAATAATGTGTAAATTGCTAAATTAGGCCTCAAGTTTGCATAGTACTCTTGAACTCCTGAGCCCTGTCCTTGGTCCAGGCAAAAGATTAGGGCCAGTCGGTAGGGTGTTTCTAAAACTGGGAAACGCAGCATAATAATTAGAGCTGTCTTTTCATGGTGGCACAAGCTGGGCACAACATATTTTACACTGAATTGGCATATCTATGGAAAAATTCATCCTATGTTTAAACAGCAGTTTGACCACATATGGGGTATTGCCGTACTCCGGAGAAATTGCATTACAAATGTTGGGGTGCTTTCTCTCCTTTTAATTGTTGAGAAAATGACAAATTTTGAGCTAAAGCTAAATCTTTATTGAAAAAAAAATTTCATTTTTCATTATCACTGCTCAATTCTAATAAAATCTGTGAAATACCTGTGGAGTCAAAATGCTCACTACACCCCTAGATGAATTCTTTGTGGGGTGTAGTTTCCAAAATGGCATCTTTTTGTGATGTTTCCTTTGATTTGGCACCACAACAAAAATATATTCTAATAAAAAGAAGGACCCAAAATCCACTAGATGCTCCTTTTTTTCTTCTGAGGCACGTGTTTGAGTCCACTAGGGCCACATGTGGGATATTTAAAAAAAACTGCAGAATCTGTGTAATGATGGGGGTAGGGAAACAGACAAGTGAGCCCTCATCTACCCGCCACTCAGTCCCTGCCTACTTGCAACGACCCGGCCTAGGCGACGGGGTACAACTGGGCGACGGTCCCTACGCTCAGAAAGTGCACGACAGACAAACAGACAAGGGTACACAGAAGCTAAGGGAAATGGGGCAGTTGCCCACAGCAACACCGTGAGCAACAAGAGTGGTGAACGAGCCGAGTCAAAGCAGGAGTGTACGAGGTACCAAACGCAGAGCAGGAGAGTAGTGAACAAGCCGAGTCAAACCAGGAGTGTACGAGGTACCAAACGCACAGCAGGAGAGTAGTCAATAAGCCAGGGTCAATATGAAGCAGGGTCAAATAGTTCAGAAGCTGCAGCGGGGCCAGGAAACCAAACGAGAAGAATCAAAAGCAAGGAGGAGCAGGAAAGGCAGGTATAAATAGACAGAGGGCGGGAGCTAGCTCCGTCTGGCCAGGCTGTGATAGGCTCTCCCACTCCTAAGCCTGCCATCCTGAGTGGTGGAAGATGGAGTCAGTCTCACAGACATAGAAGCAGGTGCAGACTGATTACCTATGGGCGTTGACACAGAAGCTGTGCCTGGCAGATCCTTTAGGCTGGGTTCACACGACCTATTTTCAGGCGTAAACGAGGCGTATTATGCCTTGTTTTACGCCTGAAAATAGGGCTACAATACGTCGGCAAACATCTGCCCATTCATTTGAATGGGTTTGCCGACGTATTGTGCAGACGACCTGTAATTTACGCGTCGTCGTTTGACAGCTGTCAAACGACGATGCGTAAATGGACTGCCTCGGCAAAGAAGTGCAGGGCACTTCTTTGCCACGTAATTTGAGCCGTTCTTCATTGAACTCAATGAAGCACAGCGAAAGATTTACGAGCGTCTCAGACGGCTCGCAAAATGCGAGGAGGAGCATTTACGTGTGAAACGAGGCAGCTGTTAACAGTCTGTCTTTTCACACGTAAATGCCTCTCATCGTGTGAACATACCCTTACAATCTGGGCAATAAATATTGAGTTGTGTTTCTATGTTAAAGAGGCTCTGTCACCAGATTATAAGTGCCCTATGTCCTACGTAATCTGATCGGCACTGTAATGTAGATAACGGCGGTGGTTTTTATTTTGAAAAATGATCATTTTTGAGAAAGTTATGAGCAATTTTAGATTTATGCTAATTTTGTTTCTTAATAGACAACTGGGCGTGTTTTTTTTTTTACTTTTTACCAACTGGGCGTTGTACAGAGGAGTGTATGACGCTGACCAATCAGCGTCCTAAACTTCTCATTGTTCCAGCCCACTGTTAGTGTGATTATGCAGTGAAAGAAGCTGGGCTGATACAATGAGAAGTGTATGACGCTGATTGGTCAGTGTCATACACTCCTCTGTAAAATTGATTACAATTTTAATTTCTGAAATAAATAAATGGAAATTTTGTTAATTTCACCTCCATTTGCTCTTAATTCCTGTGTAAGACCTAAAGGGTTAGGCTATGTTCACACGGAGTATTTTGGGGGAGGAATATCTGCCTCAAAATTCCGTTTGGAACTTTGAGGCAGATATTCCTCTCCCTGCACGCCGATTTTCGCGGCGATTATCGCGCCGTTTTTCGCCCGCGGCCATTGAGCGCCGCGGGCATAAAACAGCGAGAAATACCCTTTCTCCTGCCTCCCATTGAAGTCAATGGGAGGTCAGAGGCGGAAGCGCCCGAAGATAGGGCATGTCGCTTCTTTTTCCCGCGAGGCAGTTTTACTGCTCGCGGGAAAAAGACGCCGACGCCTCCTCGGCAAAATACCCCTTGTGAACATAGCCTTAGGAAGCTTTCTAAATGCTGTTTTGTATACTTTGAGGAGTGACGTTTTTTAAAATGCTGTGATTTATGGGGATTTCTAATCTACAGTATATGCCCCTCAAAGCAACTTTAACTGAACTGGTCCCAAAATAAAATTACGTTTTTAAAATTCTCTAACAAACGTGAGAATATGCTTCTAAACATATAAGCCTTGTAACATCATAGAAAAAATAAAAAGATGTTAAAAAAAATTATGCAAACATAAAGTAGACATATGGAAAAATGTTAATTAGTAACTATTTTGTGTGGTATAACTGTCTTTCTTACAATCCGATACATTAGAGTTTAGAAAAATGCAAATTTTCTCAAAATGTTTGTGTTTTTGCGCAACAAAACACAATGTATTGAGAAAATTTTACCTCTAACATAAAGTACAATTTCTCACGAGAAAACCATCTCAGAATCGTTTGGATAGGTGAAAGCATTCCAAAGTTATTACCACACAAAGTAACGCGTCAGATTTAAAAAATGAGGCTGCGTCAGGAAGGACAAAAGTAGCTGCAGCAGGAGAGGGTTAATAAACCTATTCTAAAGAGGGCCCAATACTAACCCACTGTGGAACCCCACTGGTAACTGACCCACTGAGGATGTACCATTAATAACCACCTGCTGTTTTCTATCACTGAGCTAGTTACTTACTCACTTCGGCCCCATGCACACATCCGTAATTGCGGACCGTTATTACGGACCCATTCATTTCTATTGACCATGGACACCTTCCTATATATTTACAGGCAGGTGTCCGGGCCGTATAAAGCCTCCGCAAAACATAGGACATGTCCTATCTTTTGCTTTTTACGGCCTGTGCTCCCATACTTTATATGGGAGCACGGGCCGAAAATGCGGGTGGGTGTCCGCGGCCGGCCGTGCCCGTAATGGCATTGGTATCACATTTGCTATGCGCCAGTTCTGTGAAACAGACCCTGTCATGATAGAATCCTTAAATATTAGAAATAAGGGTCTGTCTATCATGGTACTTCATTCCTGCGGACCTGGTGACTTGTCTATTTTAGTGTTTTTATGGTGGCGCTGCACTTTTTGCTGATATAAGCAGGTGACTTTCAGGCTACATGTACACGACCGTTAATGTATCCGCAAAACACAGCCAGGAAATTGATGGCATCATTGTGCCATCCGTGGTTTTCACGTCGCCAAAGACTTGAATGTGTGAGACCTAGCCGCAAACACAAACAGGAGTAGGACCTGCTCTGAGTTTTGTGGCCCGGTCGCATGGGACAGTGTGCTATCCGTTAAAAAAAAAACGGAGAGCGCGCTGACAAAAGAGGTTGTATGCATGTAGCCTTCATGGTAAATTTACTTTTATCCCTAATCATGTTATCTGACATTGGGTTTTCCTGTGTAAATGCAGTAGAAGGATCCAGATTATTTTTGAGAGGGCCAACCCTCCGATTTTAGTTTTTTATTATTTCTGTAGTTGAAAAATATTTTTGCGTTCTTTCTACTTTCTTTGGCAAAGAGTCTCTATGTTTCAATCTTTGCTGCTTTTATTTGTCTTTTACACAGCTTATATTTTTCTTTATAAATATTTAATGCCTCGTCAATACCATCCTGCTTTAGTAGTTTGCTTTCTTTTTTTATCACATATTGCCCCCTTACTGTTTTATTTAACCCCTTAGTGACCAACCTATTTTAAACCTTAATGAGTTATTTTTAAAGTTTTTTTTCCATCGTCGCGTTCAAAGGGCTATAACTTTTTTTCTTTTTGCATCAACATACCTGTATAAAGACTTGTTTTTTTGCGGGAAAAGTATTTTTTAATAGCACCATTGTGGGGCACGTATAACTTATTGATTAGCTTTTATAAACTTTGTTTGGGGGGGGTAATAGAAAAAAAACTGCGATTTCGGCACTTTTTTTTTTTTTATTGCGTCCTTAATTTACACAGTTTACAGTTTACCGTGTGGTCTAAATAACATAACTTTATTCAGCGGTTCGTTACGATTGTGACAATACCAAATTTATATAGTTTTCTTGTGTTTTTACTGCTTTTACAATTATTTGTTTTTGTGTCTCCATATTTGAAGATCCATAACTTTTTTTTTTTTATTTCTCCACCGATGCAGCAGTATGAGAGCTTTTTTTTGCGGGATGACTTTTAGTTTTTATCGGCACCATTATGGAGTAGATGCGACCTTTTGATCACTTTCTTTCAAATTTTTTTTGAAGGCAGGATGAACAAAAAACAAATAAATTTTTTGACAGCATCAGCGACCGGGTTAAATAACTAGCTTTATAGTTAGGGTTGTTATGAACGCGGCGATACCAAATACACTACCGTTCAAAAGTTTGGGGTCACCCAGACAATTTTGTGTTTTCCATGAAAACTCACCCTTATATTTATCAAATGAGTTGCAAAATGACTAGAAAATATAGTCAAGACATTGACAAGGTTAGAAATAATGATTTTTATTTCAAATAATAATTTTCTCCTTCAAACTTTGCTGTCGTCAAAGAATTCTCCATTTGTAGCAATTACAGCATTGCAGAGTTTTGGCATTCTAGCTGTTAATTTGCTGAGGTAATCGGGAGAAATTTCACCCCATGCTTCCAGAAGCCCCTCCCACAAGTTGGATTGTCTTGATGGGCACTTCTTGCGTACCATACGGTCAAGTTGCTCCCACAACAGCTCTATGGGGTTGAGATCTGGTGACTGCGCTGGCCACTCCATTACAGATAGAATACCAGATGCCTGCTTCTTCCCTAAATAGTTCTTGCATAATTTGGAGGTGTGCTTTGGGTCATTGTCCTGTTGTAGGATGAAATTGGCTCCAATCAAGCGCTGTCCACAGGGTATGGCATGGCGTTGCAAAATGGAGTGATAGCCTTCCTTATTCAAAATCCCTTTTACCTTGTACAAATCTCCCACTTTACCAGCACCAAAGCAACCCCAGACCATCACATTACCTCCACCATGCTTGACAGATGGCGTCAGGCACTCTTCCAGCATCTTTTCAGTTGTTCTGCGTCTCACAAATGTTCTTCTGTGTGATCCAAACACCTCAAACTTCGATTCGTCTGTCCATAACACTTTTTTCCAATCTTTCTCTGTCCAATGTCTGTGTGCTTTTGCCCATATTAATATTTTCCTTTTATTAGCCAGTCTCAGATATGGCTTTTTCTTTGCCACTCTGCCCTGAAGGCCAGCATCCCGGAGTCGCCTCTTCACTGTAGACGTTGACACTGGCGTTTTGCGGGTACTATTTAATGAAGCTGCCAGTTGAGGACCTGTGAGGCGTCTATTTCTCAAACTAGAGACTCTAATGTACTTGTCTTGTTGCTCAGTTGTGCAGCGGGGCCTCCCACTTCTCTTTCTACTCTGGTTAGAGCCTGTTTGTGCTGTCCTCTGAAGGGAGCAGTACACACCGTTGTAGGAAATCTTCAGTTTCTTGGCAATTTCTCGCATGGAATAGCCTTAATTTCTAAGAACAAGAATAGACTGTCGAGTTTCACAAGAAAGCTCTCTTTTTCTAGCCATTTTGAGAGTTTAATCGAACCCACAAATGTAATGCTCCAGATTCTGAACTAGCTCAAAGGAAGGTCCGTTTTATAGCTCCTCTAAACAGCAAAACTGTTTACAGCGGTGCTAACATAATTGCACAAGGGTTTTCAAGTGTTTTCTAATCATCCATTAGCCTTCTAACACAGTTAGCAAACACAATGTACTATTAGAACACTGGAGTGATGGTTGCTGGAAATGGGCCTATATACACCTATGTAGATATTGCATTAAAAACCAGACGTTTGCAGCTAGAATAGTCATTTAGCACATTAACAACGTATAGAGTGTATTTCTGATTTAATGTTATCTTGATTGAAAAAAACTGTGCTTTTCTTACAAAAATAAGGAAATTTCTAAGTGACCCTAAACTTTTGAACGGTAGTGTATGTAACTTTGTTTTTTCATAATAAAGCATTTTGTAAGGGGGTTTTTCATTTTGGGTTTTTTACTTATTTAACTTTTATTAAACATTTTTATTAGTCCCACCGGGGGACTTCACTAGCGATTTGCTAGTTTTTATCGCTTTTATAATACACTGCAATGCTTCTGTATTGCAGTGTATTCTTGTCTGTCAGTGTAAAACTGACAGGCATCTGACATTACACTGTGATCGCGTAGCAGGGTGCCGGTGGGGTGAGGAAGGGAGCCCCCTCCCTCCAAAACCACTTAAGTGCAGTGCTCGCTGTTGAGCGCCACATCTAAGGGGTTAAACGGACGGATTTAAAGCAGCGCTGCTTCAATCCCTCAGCTACCGGATGTAGCTGAGAACAGGGAGCTTTTACTGCTCCTGGCGATGCAACTTTATTCTGATGCAGCGCCGTGAAAAGGCGTATTAATCAGAATAAAGCCCGTTAGTGGCCGCCGTGAAAAGGTGTATTGGCGGTCACCAACGGGTTAACCACATCAATTCTAGCATTTTTGTAGCTGTTACATCATATTAAATTAAAACTTATTGGGTGGAATTTATTAACCTGTTTACAACAGCGTATACATGGCGCCTGTCCCACCAACGCCAAGGAACATTAAAATTTGCCACAGTCGTACAGGCAAGTTAAAAAGAAAAACTGCCGGTACCTAGGGAAGGTGGGGCGAATGGGGAGTGACCTACTTACTCTCTGGAGTCTTCGGGTGTATGCAGGGTCACCTTATGAGTAAACTCGCACTTGGTGTGGTATGTGTATGCAGAAAAAACAAGTTGGGTGACCGGCGGAGAGGGAAATTTAGTGCAGAGGACTGCCTGGCACCTGCACAGGGTTATCTAGGCTGTCAACAGGCTGACAATCCACCTGCAGCTCAGGAGAAAAAAAGCAATAAATGAAACTAAAATAAAAAAATAGCAGCAGACTAGAGTATCTGCTACGACACTAGGCTAAGGACTTAATTTAATCAGTGTCTGTGGGCAGTGTATGGCCTGACTAGGCGGAACCAAAACTCTTTCCTACCTAGTGTCGCCTCCTAGTGGCAGGAGCATACAGTTAAAGGGATGGTGTTGCCAGAAAAACATTTTTTTTTTTTAAAAATTAAACATTTAGTGTGTGGGTGATTAAACATTGTTCAAATTTTTTTTTTTTTTTTTTGGCACGAGCCAGGAAATATTATAAATTATTTCTAATTTATAATACTACCCATTTTTGGTCACTAGATGGGGCTGTTCCCAAAATTGCAGCATTGCAACATTGGGTTAAAAGCCCTCGCTCTAGTGAGCTCTCAGCATCCCCCCCTCCTTTATCCTGGCTAGTGCCGGGATAAACGAGGGGTTTGAAAGGTTTAACCTCCTACACTGTGTGTCGCCATTTTTTGAGGTAACCCACAGTGTAGTAGGTTTACATACAGTAGTAAACACACACAAACACTAACATACATTGAAATCTCTTACCTGCTCCTGCCGCCGCGGCTCCCTCCGGCCCGTCCGCTCCGTTTGCTGCCGCTGTTCCATGTGCACAAGTCCGGAAGCCGCGACCGGAAGTAGTAATATTACTGTCCGGCCGCGACTTCCGGTCCACAGGAAAATGGCGCCGGACGGCGTCAATTTCGAATAGGACTGTGTGGGAGCGGCGCATGCGCAGTTCCCACACAGACGCCGTACACGGCAGTCAATGGGACGGGAGCCGTTCGCAGTCCCTATGGGACTGTGGCTGCCGTATTCCATGTCTGTGTGTGTCGTTAATCGACACACACAGAAATGGAACAAAAAATGGCAGCCCCCATAGGGAAGAAAAAGTGTAAAAATAAGAAACAGTAAAACACAAACACACAAATGAATATAAACGTTTTTATTAAAGCACTAACATCTTTAACATATAAAAAAATTATTTGCGATGACACTGTTCCTTTAAGGTGCTTTGTCTCCCAATGATTACTCGAAATACTACATTTGAGGTCTGTGAAATCACGTTTCATGATCTACTTCTAACTTTGTCATTGATACCAATGTGCACCTTGACTGCTGGGTCTTCACCATCCACTCCCAATAATCTGTCAACCCGATTCACGATATGCTGAACCCAAGCACCTAGAAGACCACATAAGGTTTGGCATATCGGGTCCTTGTCGCTTCCCCTTATATTAGTCTCTATGGCCAGTCGGAATTTGCTTTATACTGTAATTACACTTTTATTGTGCCTCTGAAATTTCAATGTGTATTCGCTAAAAGGGCTTCAAATCACAGATATTTTATATTCTTTCTTGCAGGAGATTACAACACACCCAGCGAGCAACAGAAAATAACACATAATGCGTTGGTCAGCATACGGCTACTTGTTCTACACAATCTTCTGAATTACAGTAGAACAAGTATAATTGTCCAGCAAGAAGTGATCGCTATTGGTGGTAATACGGTAAGCGTAACTTAAACGAAATATATTCACAAAGTTTAAAAGTTAGGACGGTGGGAGACTGGACAGCACACCATGTGGAATAAGAAGTTTTATAAAGTAGTACAAATCTTTAAGGATCACAGAAAGTTCCTATAGCCTAAAATGAGAACAGTGAGAAGTACTTGTTACTGAAAATCTTGGTTAGAAAAGTTTTGTTCTATTTTTCTTGCACGTTAGATGTATTACTAAACCTTTCAACTAAAGGATTGCCTAATGCAGGGCCAGAGGGAGTCTGTGGATGACAGGGATTCAAAGAACACCAAAGACAGACCCATTTATTGTGCCCTCGGTCCCTGCACTAGGTATAACACAGAGTATCCGTTCTGCCCAAAATTTCTTTATATCTGGTGCCTCCTCTAAAACATAACTTTACATAACCTTTTAAATAGTATTTGGCATATATAACATATTCCTCAACATTGAAACTGCAACACCAAGAAGGAACATTTTTGGAGTTGTGGAAATCAGAGGATCAATAGACATGTTAATGATGTGCAAATGATAAAAAAAAAGTGGAAACAAAATATTCCAAACATCTTGATTTATACAGTATCTAGTATGATTGCCATGTAAAGAAATACAAGCATTTACACGCCTTGGCATGCTATCAATAAGGTTACTAATGGTTGTTTGAGAAATGTTATGCCACGCTGAATGCACTTGCGCACACAAATCATCAAGATTGACAGCTGGCTGCTCCCTTTGCAATTGCCGACCAATGAAGTCGCAGATGTGCTTGATGGAAGACAAGTCTGGAGATGCTGCAGGCCATGGTAGCACCTTTAGGCCATGCAGGCTGCTCACAGTAGCACGGGAAACATGCATCCTGGCGTTGTCCTATTTAAAACAGCTTCTGGGACGCTTTAGAGAAATAGCCGTACCACGACCAAATCAATGTAATGCCGGGCTGTTATTGTACCTGAAATTAAGACTTGAGGGGTCCGGATTCCGTGCATTATACCACCCCACACTATAATCCTGGGAGTAGGACAGGTGTGACGTTCCCTTGTGAAGGCCTCTTCATGTGGTCTCCAGACCAATCTCCAGCTATCATTGCATCCAATACAAAAGCGGGACACATCGATGAAGAGGATAGGCCTCCATTGCCGTCTTGCTGTGCACCATGATAGCCTTTGAGAGGGGTGGCTTGTGGTAAATGGAACACCTGTAGCTGGACGTCTGACTCGTAGCCCAATGTCCTGCAAACGCCTTCTGATCTCGTGTCGACCACTGGTTGCCTCCCTAGGCTTGGGATGTGACGTCCTATTTCACTTGCAGTACAGAATGGATCACAACGCACCATTCTTCCAATCAGACGATCTGTCCGTGCAGAGGTTTGTACCTCTTCCTGTCATTCCCGTACGTTGTTGATTTTCCAACCTCTGTAACGTTGAACTGTGCTGATGTCTCCGACTGGGTGCATATCGATCTGCTGGAGTGATAAACCAAGGCTTCCCTGTTCAAGGATTCTGTCCCTCTCAGTTTGCGACAAGTGGCTATAACTGGCACGCCGACGAACAGGAGGCATCGCACAATCATCCCACACCACTTGATCCGAGTTTTGAGGTTTCATCTGGCTAAAAAACTTTTGCTTTTATCCCCCTCCCACATGCCACAGATTGGGTTCCTGAAAATTTTATCATATGCAGATCTTAGCGACACCTGCTACTTCCTCGATTTGCATTACTTTACAGCTTTCCCTTCTTGGTGTTGCAATTTCAATGTTGAGGAGTGTAGTTCTATCCCAGTGTCTGGTCTTCATGACCTATCTTCAGTGTAATGTGGACTAGCATATCTTTGTGAATGCTGTCATCAGTCTCTGCCCGTCTGCTGCATTTAGAAGTCTTTGCTGATATCTTTTTTTTAAGGCATTCGTAAAGCTGAAGTCTTCATAAAAATGATTATAGAATATACTGTAGCTACTGAACCCCTGGTCTTTTGCAAAAAGTGATAGTCCATCTGGAGGGATGCATTAAATGTACAATAACCTCCCATTGCTTCGCTCTCAAAACATCCACCTAATGTGCTCAGTGCTGGTGAAAAGAAGCCGCTTCTAGTGTGTTGATTCCTATTGGCGGGCCTGAACAATAGCCGAAACCACTCCAGCCAGTAGGACTGCATGCCCACCGGCACGGGACACATTAAGTGGATGTTATGAGAGTGAAAACTTAGAATGGGATGCAGTGCTAAATAAGCGATGCGTCCACTTAATTCTCAGGATCGATGGGAGTCCCAGTGAGCTGATGCCGACCGATCACAAAGTGGTGGCATATCCTAGTGATATGCCATTGCTTTATAAGGTGGGAATACCCTTATATCTAAGGAATGGTGTTTTGTTTTTTTTGTTTTTTTCATAAACACTAAATCAAATAAATTTATTTTTATAATATAAATACCTTTTATATCTTGGTTGTAACTGGCACTTGAGCAGATTGATACCTATTGAACTAGGATTCCCTTGTAGATATATAAGAGTTCAATCAAGATCGTTGTTCATTTACTGTAAGAAGCTGTTATGGGGTTTTTTTTGGAGGGGAGGGGGGGGGGTTTAAGACGTCGAACTGTGAATGTCGATCATGTGAATGGGATAGTATCGAAAATATTTTTATTAATAGGTTAATCAAAGTGAGATAGCTGAAGTGGAATTGGAATTTAATAAACATCTGGAAATACTTCGATATTCAGTTACAACCATAAATCTTGAAGATTCACATCTGTACTCCATTCCCTGGGACCACGATGTCTTATTTACCTTTCCAAACATCCCAGAATCAGGTAAGATTAAATAGATTAACTCTCTTCATTTGCAGATGGTTAATATGATATGGATTTCTAGGTATAGCCGTTTTCAATATATGAAGCATTCATTTTCGACTCAACCAGTTTATGGGAATATTAAATTATTGCAACATTTTATCTAAGGGGTATTCCCATCTCAGGCATTTATGACTTATCTACAGGATATGCCATAAATGTCTTAATAGGTGTAAATATCCTCTGGTACCCGCACCTGTGTGGAGAACAAAGGTCCTCTGACCCCTATCCGGCCTGATGTGGCGGACACTGGCTGCCTCATCCAGGCAGAGAATGAATGGAGAGTTGGCCTCCGGCTCTCCCCAGTCACTTCTATGGGAGCTACGAAAATCGGCCTGAGTCATGAATTGGTCAACTACAAATAGCTTGTGTTCTCTTATACAGCAGGGGATAGTGTCCCACAACAAACTACAAGGGAATACAATATCGGACAGAACACAACGGTGGATGAGGAGCAATTTCCTGGAAAACTTCCGGAAACTCCAATCAGAGCTGTGATTCCAGCTTCATCTTATAAGGTGATATAAATTATATTATGCTTCTTAGTGGAATCGTCTTTCAACTGTAACTTATGAGCCCCGGTGGGTATATTCTTTAAAGTGTACCTCCAATTATGAATAGCTTTTCATTAAGTCTATATTTCTGTATTGATTTATTAATCTATATTTTTGAGGGCTTCGGTCTTCCAGTTACCAGTCGTATCAAATGACGGTGGAAGTACACTTTAAACCAGTATTAAGCACTTTATACCTAGCTTTTCAGGTGACTCTTCTGAATAAGCAGTCATATATGTGTACATGAGGAATATCACTATTTCTGGCCATTATGACTTGTATTCTGAATTTTTTTGGTAGTTTTCCCCTCTGCAGGCTCTTTCTCAGTTTTCTTTGAACTAGTGGGTGGAGCCTAACAGCTATCATGTCTTCTATGCACCGCACACCGAGAGGAGGAGAATCCTATTACCCTATATTTATCACAGTATTTTCTCTTTCTCATTAAAGATTTTAAAGTGACATCTGAAAACATTATTACAGTATGGGACAGTTGTCCTGCAGCGAGGCAGGGACTCCTAGCATCGTACATAAGTATGATGCTGGGAGCCCGGCTCCCTGCACTGTGTTCGGTCCGGTACTTGCGGCCGAAATACGGACGTAATTAGTGTGTGTGCACATACCCTTAAAAATAGAATCTGCTGAAAAGCGCCGCAAAACACTGTGTGTGAATCCAGCCCAATGGCTCCATGCAGGTGATGTATAGTGCCATGGTTGGGATTGGATCCCACAGGAAAGGTTCTGATAATACTTGCATGAAATGGACCTTCCAAAGATATATTATGACATTTAATCAATGCACTAAATCTTGGACCTAAAGATGAAAATGTTTATAGTTAGTCACATAGGTTAATTAGTTCCAACCTTTCTCAATCAATTACACGTCATTCATTTCTAGATTAGTTATAACCCTCCATGCCATTAGTTAGCAAACATCTAGCTATTTTTTAAATGCTGACATAGTATCTGCCATCACTACCTCTTGGGGAAGGGCATTCCATAGTTTGACTACTCGAACTGTAAAGAACCCTTTCCTATATTGATGTCTGAAACCTCTTTCTTCCATATTCAATTAAATGTTCCCAGGTCTTTGGAATGAACATATTATGTGCCATTTCTTTGGATTTTCCCCACATATACAGTACTTATTCATGTTAATAAGTTCACCTCTAAGGTGTCTATTTTTCCAAGCTGAATGAGCCGAATTTTTCTAGCCGCCTTTGAACCCTCTCCAGTTCTCTTATATCCTTTTTACAATTAAATTCTATCTTTTTTTAAGATGTGGCCTTACAAGGGTTTCATAGATGGGTAATATTACATTTTAAATCACAGGTTTTAAGCTCTTTTTATACACCCTAAAATCCTATTTGCTTTTGCAGCTGCTGCTTGACATAGAGTACTGCTGTTTATCTTGGGGTATGTTCACACGGCCCATTTTTGTCCGTTTTTCGGGCTGTAAACGCCCGAAAAACGGCTGAAAAATCGGAAGCAGAACGCCTCCAAACTTCTGCCCAATGATCGCAATGGGAAAAACGGCGTTCTGTTCCGACGGGCCCTTTTTTTGAAAGACGGCCGCGAAAAAAAAGTGCAGGTCACTTCTTGAGACGTTTTTGGAGCCGGTTTTCATAGACTCTATTGAAAACCGCTCCAAAAACGCAGCGAAAAACGTGAGTTGCACAAAACACGTCTGAAAATTAGTAGCGGTTTTCCCTTGAAAACTGTTCTGTATTTTCAGACGTTTTTGACGGTGTGTGAACATACCCTTATTTGTAACCAGAATATCCAGGTCCTTCTCTTGTTCCGTTATCCTCAGTTTTATTCCATTTTTAATGTACGTGTCTTAATACTTTTATTGTGGCCTAGGTGCATTACTTTACATTTAGCAACAATAAATTTAATCTGCCATGTTTTTGCCCATGTTGCAAGCTTATCTAGGTCTTTCTGTAATATGTTTGTCAAGCTGAGTTTAAAGTATCCTACAAATCAATCCCATCCACAAGGTCATTAATAAAGAGATTAAAAAGAATTGGGCCTAACGCGATCCTTGTGCCCCGCTGCTGACTTCAGCCCATTTTGAATAAGTACCATGCAGGTTCAAAATTCATACTACCTTGTGCCTCACATTAAGTGAAAGAAAAGTTTTTATTTTCTAACCGCGTAAACATCATAAATGATGCTAAAAATTTGTTATTACGGTCGGGACGATACAGAATATGTGCATATTTTATGTATTGAGACTTCTTTTAATGTTTATTGTAAAAAAAAATGAGTTATTTTTTTTTTAATTTAACATTACTTTATTATTTTTTTTATTTTTAAACTTTAATGTACTGGCATAGATCTATATGCCAGTACATTAGCCTGTGTACTGATAGTACACAGGCAGTTGTTCGAACAGACCTCATTATGCCCGAACAGGAAATATGGTCAGACAGCCCTGGGGTCCTTCAATGGACCCTGGGCTGTCTGCACATAGATGGTATGGCCCTCTGGTGTCACAGGGTTTTCCTGTGATGCGATCCAAAGGGCACCCCCTCTTCTTATGTTCTCTGTCTTCAGTGCCGGCGCTTATTAGTGCAGCGCTGGTCGCATCACCTCATGCTGACCGCGCGCACACACTTGTCAGGACTCTGGAGCGGAGCAATGGCTGTATCACACAGCCGCAGCCCCGCTCTAACTACATTCTTGTATTACAATACTATGCTGTGTGGCCGCACAGCTTAGTATCGAAATACATGAATGAATGGTACGATACATTACCTCCAGCCAGGACGTGATGTGTATTCCGAATCCTGACCACTTCTGTAGCGTCTGATTTACAGCACAGCGAGATCTCGCGTGTGTGTGTGTGTGTGTGTGTGTGTGTGTGTCAGTCAGCGATATCTATCTGCAGAATAAATGAATGGAGAGAAGTGTATGACGCTGATTGGTCAGCGTCATACACTTCTCTCCACAACACCCACTTGGTCATATAGTAAAACACGCCCAGTTGTCCATTGAGAAACTCATCAGCATAAAGCTAATATAGGTCATAACTCCGTCAAAAATGATAGTTTTTTCTAAATAAAAAACACTGCTGTAATCTACATTACAGCGCTGATCACATCATGTACAATATAGGCCACTTATGTGGTGACAGAGCCTCTTTAAGCTCCTGCGCGGCGTTTGCACGATGCGGCTGACGTCACGGTGCTAGTATGTCCTGACGCAGCATCTCCACTCACGTATCCCAGTGTTTCTATCTTTAGCAGCCTTCAAATTGTTTGAATTCTTTTTTTATTTTTTTTATTTTATTATTTTATTCAGTACTTTCATTGATATTTGGTGTTCTTTTATTTTTAGATATTTTGTTAACAGGAGAGTATAAACTTAATACACGATTCATGTACTATATCTTTAAAAACTCCCCATTTAGCTTCAGTAGCCCTATTTACCATTACATGATCCCAGTCAACACGACTAAGTTCTTCTCTCTGTCTACTGAAATTTTGTTTTCCTAACATTCCAGATTTTTGTAGCTCCCCTTTGTACTGTTTTATTGCATATTATATAGAAACTTACCATATTATGGTCACTATTACCCGAGTGCTCCCGGACCTCATCATCTGATATTGTGTCTGGTCTACTAGATAAGACCAGATCCAGCACATTATCACCTTTGTTTGTTTTTATTAAAAAAACGGAGTCAAATAGTTGTCTTGAATTGTGTATAAAATGTCCCAATTGTTGTCAGGATAGTTAAAATCCCCCATTATAAGGACCCCATTTTTATTATTTGCTGCCTTTTCTATTTGTTTCAGCATTTCATCCTCAGCCTGTTGAGCTGTAGTCGGTCACTTATAACAAACTCCTATTAACAGTTTACTGTTATTCCCCGCCCCATGAATATTTACCCATAATGACTCCACACTGTCGCAGTCTCCCCCAATGTCTTCATTCAGCACTGGTCTTAGGCTGGTTTTACATAGACACAAACCCCTCCACCTTTTTTTATCTTTTCTATCCCTTCTAAATACTGTATAGCCCTCCACATGGGTTACCCAGTCATGGCTCTCATCCAGCCAGGTTTTTGTTATGCCCAATACTTCATAATCCATGTCAGTCATTAGACCAACTTGTCCATTTTATTTGCAAGATTTCCTGCATTCGCCAGCATTTATTTTATCGTATCAGCTTTATTTTTCTTAGGTACATGTTTATTCCTAGTCACCATCCTACTTGGGTTGCTAACCCCAGCCCCTATTAACCCCTGCTGTATCCCACTCTCTCACTCTCTATGTACTCTATCGCTTGTGTATCCCTACCCCAGATCCCAGTTTAAAAGCTCCTCCAGCAGTCTAACCATTCTTTCCCCAGCACCTTCCCATTTACATGCAGTCTGTTCCTACCATAGATCCTGTAGATGACAGCCCTTCCTTCCTGCACCAATTTCTAAGCCGCTGATTTAACGTCTTAATCTCCTGATGTTTTTCGACGCTCGTGGCACTGGTAGTATTTCTGAAGACTCTACCTCTCCTAGGTCCCTAAAATCATTTTTAAGGACCTTCCATTTTCCACTGACTTTGTCATTGGTACTGATTTGTGTGCCATGACCACTGGGCCTTCTCCAGCCCCACCCAGCAATCTGTCTATTTGAACCGCAATATGCCTCTTATGTGTTATTTTTTTGGTGTTTTTGCTCTTTTTTTTTTTTTTTTTAACAATATTTTTATTTATATATTTGTTGCCTACAGTAAAGGAAACCTTTCCCTTTGCATTTGTTGAATAAAATTAAGTGTACAAGCTTGTTTATTTCAGGTAATGTGCCAGTTTGCAGATGAACTGAGAGAGAAGTTGTGCCTTATCTGGTCCCGGCTGTATCCTGTTTTGGTTGACATTGCACAAGTTCTTATTGCCGGGGTGATAGGATCTGCTGTTGTGCTTGAACTTCTCAAGATATTCTACCCGTCGAGAACACCGAAGTAAGCAAATAGTTCAGTTAAGATTTTGCAGTTTATGACCGGTTTGTCCAGAAGCATTACCGATAGCCATAGTTTACTGATATTAGATGTATCCATTTTTCTACATTCAACCTGCTTTGTGGAGCATGCACAAGTAATTATGTATGGAACAATGCTGTGTGTAAACCAACCCCCTGCTGCCGCCGCCCCTCCCCTCCCCGTGTTGGTCAGTTGGGGTTTTGACAAAAATTGATCATATGGTGCACAGATCTATCTCTAGATGCAGCAATGTTTGGAAGAGCAACATTGACTCACTTTGTGCTTATTTTAATGTAATACGGAGGCCAAGAGACAAAATTAAAGATAGTGAGATCATTTTTTACATTTTGGGATGGACTTTAACTATTGGTTAGCCCAGATATCCCCATGTTCTGGATGATAAGGCCCCAGTAGAAATAGTTTGACAAGCTCTTATATTGAACACTGCAGAAACTAAAGTACCCTTACCTGTAAAAAAAAAAATGTAGAGAAGGCCTCTTAATGGGGGTTAACTGTGATCTTAAAATTGATGGCCTATCCAATAAATATATAATCCTCAATATCCGATCAGTGGGGGTCTGACTCTCGGTACCCCTGCCGATCAGCTGTTTGAAGGGGCAGCAGGGCTCTTATGAGTGCTGTGCAAGGTATTGCAGCGTTGTACCATTCAAGTAAAGTCATTCGGTGCTGCAATACCTTGCACAGCCGCTACGAATGTAACGGCGTGTGCAAGTACGAACGTAACTGACATCTTTGTAAACCGTGAAGAGGCTCGTATGCCTGCTCCAGCCCCTTCAAACAGCTGATCAGCGGGGTTGCCAAGAGTGGACTCCCCCCACCGATCTAATATTTAGATTCAGAAGAAGGCAATAATCCCCATAAAGCATCTGGATGCGAATTGCCTGATTTAGGGGAAAAATTTCTTCCCGACACCAAATGTGGCAATTCGAATAAATCCCCAGGTCAACGTCCAATCTCCAGAACACACACAGAAAGATATAGACTTCTTTGAGTAATTGCTTCCTCTTTGCTTGGTACTTACATTTACAATAGTTTTTAATTTAGATTTGGCATGTGTTATATATGCCACTGACACCCACAAATTGTCCCCTGATTAACAGTGCTTGCGTGAAATGCGACGGGCAAGAGTGGGGCGACATTCTTGTATAAATTATTTAATACACCTTGATTGTTGAGCATTTGCAGGGTGTAATATATATATATATATATATATATATATATATATATATATATGTGTGCGTACGTACGTACACACGTTTCACCCTCTCTACAATTGCATATGTTCAGCAGCATATTTCAAACATGCGCTCCAAATGTAAGACGTGCCTGAGGGCAGCATGGCGGCTCACTGGTTAGCACTATTGCCTTGTAGCACTGTGGTTCTGGATTCAAATCTGACCAAGGACTAATTCTGCATGGAGTTTGTACATTCTTCCTGTGTTTACGTAGGTTTCCTTTGGGTACTCTGGTTTAGTCCCATGTAAACAAATACTAGAACACAACAAACGACTGTCCCTCGTTTGTTAGTCCCATAAAACCCTTTTAGGAATTCAAAAATATATGCTTACTTGTATATGCCCATAACACTATTCTGCATTTATAAACTTTTTTTTATTTCTTTTCAGGTGGACTCTGCAATCCAGTGATTTCAAGGATTCCCCTCTATTTGTTCCCATACTACTCGGAAGCAGTGACAAGAAAGAGGCACCCCAAGAAGCCAGAAATCTCTCATGAATGTGGACTTGGCAGTTTTGTTTCAGTGAAATGTTTGCGATTGGCTTCAATGATTTTCAGGCTACCCGCTTAAAAACCTCTTCAGTGATTGCAGGCGCTTCTGACAGGAGACTGAAACTGTTCACATAGAAGCAGGACACACTGGGAATGAACTTCTTATATTTGCCTTGTTTCACATCTAAAGACCTCTAACTACTACAACAAGGCTGTCACTTATACAGCGTTTCTTATTTTCTTCACTTGTGTGAAACTACAAAAAGACAAATACAATAAAAAACAAAACACAAGAAAAACCCTTGCATTTTAAGGGAACAACCTTTGTGGAAAGATAAATGGTTTCACAACTAATTTGTCATGGTTTGTTTGTTTTTTAGCCTAAACCTGCTACGGTTATCTAACTCTAAATATGATTTTTTAAAGTATTCTATTTGAAGAAATGTTTGATTTATATTCATGATACATCTCATTTATGAAAGTTTTATTTATGTTTGAATTTAAAAAACAAAAACTCAGATTTCACTTTATGTACATTAAGGAATTTTGGGCTATTTTATTTAAAACAATAGATTAAAATATTAAATGCTTTTCGTGCCATGGGATGTTTTTTTTTTACTGGAAAATAGTCAGTCATTCTATTAGGGTTACAACTAAACAGTAGATTTAATTTAGTTTGCAATACTTTAAGATTGCCTTTCCACAGGCATATATTTGTATTCAATATTTTTGAGCTTTTAAATATTTATGCATTGACTTCTTGATCATTAAAAATTTACAGAATTCAATTTGATTACATAGTGAAATACAACAGAATATTTTCAGATGTCCGGAAAATCCTATATTAATAACCCTGTAAATTTGTAATAAGTGCACTCTCGTATAAAGTAAAGTTATGTTCACACGGCTTATGTTTGGTCGTTTTTCGGGCCATAAACGGCTGAAAAATCTGAAGCAGAACGCCTCCAAACATCTGCCCATTGATTTCAATGGGAAAAACTGCGTTCTGTTCTGAGGAGGCGTTTTTTACATAGCCTTTGAAAAACGGCGGCGTAAAAAAACACCCCCGAAAAAGTGCATGTGACTTCTTGAGCCGTTTTGGGAGCTGTTTTTGATGGACTCTAGAAAAACAGCTCCAAAAATGTCCGTAAACGCCTTAAAATCAGGAGCTGTTTTCCCTTGCAAACACCTCCATATTTTGACGTTTTTTGCTAAGCGTGTGAACGTGCCCTAAGGATGACACCTATTCCTCAGGAACATGTACCGATGGGACATATTCCAGTGTAAATTATTCACCATAAATTAAATATGGCGAATAAAAACGTTTATCTGATCTTTAAAAGCTAAATAACCAAATTGATTTAACTTTAGTTTCACAATCATTTTATGGTGTTAAGCAAAATCATACGGTAATTATATCCTTATTAAAGCATTTTCTATATACAAGGGTTTTGTTTTTTTCCTGTGTGACTGTCCAGTGTGGTATTTCAGTGAAAGTCTTCAAATATCCTGTTAAATCCGCCATCAATTAGGCTAAGACTACAGTGTCTTTCATAGTGTAACAAAAATACATGCGTGACTTGTCTGCATGTAATTTAGTATTTGACTACAACAGGGGTCCGCAACCTTTCGCACACCAGCTACAATTCCCAGCATGTGCTGGCAGCCTTTGGCTGGAATAATAGCCTTTGCTGTCCGGGCTTGCCGGGAGTTTGTTTCTCAACAGCTGGCGTGCTGAAGGTTGCTGACCCCTGAACTAAAAAGACACCCAAAAAAAAACAAAAAACCATGTGTTGTAGTTGATCTGCGACCAAAAATTCAGATGTTACAAGCATTACTTCTGATGCTGCAATGCAACCTTACGATCTTTGTGTTTTGCGACCAAAGTCACTGTGCAGCCTGACTTAAAGGGAATGTGTTGCCAGAAAAACATGTTTTGTTTTTTTTAATGAAACATAGTGTGTGGGTGATTAAACATTGTTCAAATTTTTTTTATTTTTTTCACGAGTCAGGAAATATTGTAAATTAATTCAAATTTATAATATTTCCCATTTCTGGTCACTAGATGGAGCTATTCCCAAAATTGCAGCATTGCAAAATTGGGTAAAAAGCCCTCGCTCTAGTGAGCTCTCAGCATCCCCCCCCTCCTTTATCCTGGCTAGTGCCGGGATAAACGAGGGGTTTGAACGGTGTAACCTCCTACACTGTGTGTCGCCATTTTTTGAGCTAACACACAGTGTAGTAGGTTTACATACAGTAGTAAACACACACAAACACGAACATACATTGAAATCTCTTACCTGCTCCTGCCGCCGCGGCTCCCTCCGGCCCGTCCGCTCCGTCTGCTGCCGCTGGTCCAAGTGCACAAGTCCGGAAGCCGCGACCGGAAGTAGTAGTATTACTGTCGGGCCGCGACTTCCGGTCCACAGGAAAATGGCGCCGGAAAATTGGACTGTGTGGGAGCGGCGCATGCGCAGTTCCCACACAGACGCAGTACACACAAGTGAATGGGACGGGAGCCGTTCGCAGTCCCTATGGGACTGTGGCTGCCGTATTCCATGTCTGTATGCGTCGTTAATCGACACATACAGAAATGGAACAAAAAATGGCAGCCCCCATAGGGAAGAAAGTGTAAAAATAAGAAAAAGTAAAACACAAACACACAAATAAATATAAACGTTTTTAATAAAGCACTAACATCTTTAACATATAAAAAAATAATTTGTGATGACACTGTTCCTTTAAGGCTAAGGACCTTTTACATGAGCCAATTAAACCCTGAAAGCACCATGCCGTGCTGGTACGAAATGGTGCAGGGGGAGAAGTATGGAGCAGGCTCACTGTGCTGAGCTCGCTCCATACACTGCGGGTCAGCTGTGTATTACAGCAGACACCCTGCACAGCGATCACGCTGTTCCTGCCAGTTTAACCAGTTAAATGCTCAATCAATAGTAACCGCGGCATTCAATCCGAAGAGGGTGCAGCCCTCTCTGACAAGCCATCGCATGGTGCCGATGGTTGTCATGGCAGCCCCTGGCCTGAATGAAGGCCCCCCCCTAGGTCTGCCTTCACTCTACCTCTGGCAGGTCTTAACAGAAGCCTGTAAAAAGAACTATACACTGCAATACATTACTACTGCAGTGTATTGAACGTAGCAATCTGACAACCACTGGTTCAAGTCCCCTAGGGGGGGGGGACTATTAAAAAGTGTAGTGGAAGATAAAAAAAAATACTTTTGGGAAAAGGTGTTTAAGTAATGTAAAAAAAAACTAAATTGCTGCGTCTGTAAAAGTCTGGACTATTACAATATAGCACTATTTAACTAGCACAGTAAATGCCGTAAAAAGAAAAAAAAATGGAAGAATTGCTGTTTTTTTTTTTTAGTCAACTTAGCGGTAAAAAAAAAAATATGTAAGTTATGCTTTTCAGAATATGGCAACACATTTTTTCCACTAACCGTTTTCTTTGTAAGGGCTGATTCAGACGAACGTTGCGTTTTTGCGTGCGCAAAAACCACTTGACAGCTCCGTGTGTCATCCGTGTATGATGCGCGGCTGCGTGATTTTCGCGCAGCCGCCATCATAGAGATGAGTCTAGTTGACGTCAGTCACTGTCCAGGGTGCTGAAAGAGTTAACTGATCGGCAGTTAACTCTTTCAGCACCCTCGACAGTGAATGCCGATCACAATATCGAGAAACCTGTTAAAAAAAAAAAGTTCGTACTTACCGAGAACTTCCCTCCCGGCCGTTGCCTTGGTGACGCGCCTCTCGACATCGGGCCCCACCTCCCTGGATGACGCCGCAGTCCATGTGACCGCTGCAGCCTGTGCTTGGCCTGTGATTGGCTGGAGCTGTCACTTGGACTGAATTGTCATCCCAGGAGGTCAGACTGGAGGAAGAAGCCGGGAGTTATCGGTAAGTCAGAACTTTTTTTTTACACGTTCATGTATATTGGGATCGGAAGTCACTGTCCATGGTGCTGAAAGTTTAACTCTTTCAGCACCCTGGACAGTGACTATCTCCTGACGTCACGTACCGGAAATTTTTTTGACGGGTTCGGCAAAAACGAGTTCGGCCGAACCCGGTGAAGTTCAGTTCGGTTCGGTTGTCCGGGTTCGCTCATCTCAAAGACACTCCGTTTGGATGTTTGTAAACAGAAAAGCACGTGGTGCTTTTCTGTTTACATTCATGCTTTTGACAGCTGGTGCGCGAAACAGGCAGTTCGCACGGAAGTGCTTCCGTGCGACCTGCGTGGTTTTCACGCACCCATTGACTTCAATGGGTGCGTGATGCGCGAAATACGCGGAGATATTGACCATGTCGCGCTTTTTGCGCAGCGGACAAACGCTGCGCAAAAAGCACGGACTGTCTGTACTGCCCCATAGACTTGTATTGGTCTGTGCGGGGCACTAAAAAAAAAAATTTTTTAAAAAAAGTAACAATTTGTAAAATTGTCTGGTTTATGTAAAAAAAAAATAATGTTCAAAAATACCCCCATTTTCCCCCTAGAGCATAGTAAAAAAAAATTAAGAACAATTAGTATCACCGCACCCATAAGTCGGAACTATTACAATATATCATTTAACACGCACAGTGAACGCCGTAAAAAAATTAACGCCAGGGTCGCTATTTTTTTTGGTCACCAACTCCCACAAAAAATGAAAGTGATCAGAAGGTTGCATGTACCCCAAAATGGTGGTATTGAAAAAACGACAGCTTATCCCGCAAAAAATAAGCCCTCTTACCACTTAATCGACGGAAAAATAAAAAAGTTATGGCTCTCGGGAATTGAGACACAAAATAAATTATTTTTTACACTTAGGTGTTTACTTTTAAAAGTAGTAAAATATAGAAGAAACTATATATATTTGGTATCGCTGTAATCGTATTGACCCACAGAATAAAGTTAAAATGTTTTAATTGCACAGTGAATTCCGTAAAAACGTCACGCAAAAAACCATGGAAGGAATCGCTGTTTTTTTTTTTCATTTTCTACCCCACAAATATTTTTTTCGCCGCTTCCTAGTATATTAAATGGCGCTACGAAAAACCAACTCGTCCCACAAAAAATCAACCCCTCATAGGACTATATAGATGGAAAAAATAAAAAAAACTCGTGTGTTTTGGAAGGTGGGGAGGAAAAAAATGAAAATCTGAAAAAGGGCTGCAGCGGGAAGGGGTTAAACATGGGCAAATATCTATTCGTATATGGCTGGGGCTAGACAGACTTTTTTTTTTTTAAGCGATTAATTGCTGTCCATGGCTCTAGCCTAATTCATTTCTAATTATCTCCGTACAAAAAAAAACAAAACATATCGATGTCCATAGGAATGGATTGCGTAGCTTGAAAATTTTTTCAAAAATTGCTCAAGACAAGTGTGTAGCGCTTAGGGCACATATAATCTGGTGACAGAGCCTCTATCTCCTACATAATCTAATCGGTGCTGTAATGTAGAGAAGTGGTTTTTATTTTGAAAAACGATCAATTTTGAGCACGTTATGAGCAATTTTAGATTTATGCTAATTCGTTTCTTAATAGACAACTGGGAATTTAACTTTTGACCAATTGGGCGTTGGAAAGAGAAGTGCATGACGCTGACCAATCAGCGTCATACACTTCTCTCCTTTCATGTCCATTTGTACTCAGCACAGCTTGATCTCGCAAGATCACGATGTGCTGTCACATACACCCACATTAACTTTACTGAAGTGTCTTGAGAGTGAATAGACATCGCCTCCAGCCAGGATGCAATGTCTATTCATACTCCCGACACTTTGGTAAAGTTTGTGTGGGACGAGATCACGCTGTTAATGACAGCTGGCTGGAGGCGATGTCTATTCACTCTCAAGACACTTCAGTAAAGTTAATGTGGGTGTATGTGACAGCACAGCGTGATCTCGCTGTGCTGAGTACAAATGGAGAGAACTGTATGACGCTGATTGGTCAGTGTCATACACTTCTCTTTCCAACGCCCACTTGGTCAAAAGTTAAACGCCCAGTTGTCTATTAAGAAACTAATTAGCATAAATCTAAAATTGCTCAAAATGGATAGTGGCTTTTATTTTGAAAAACTATCTGCAACAATATCTACATCTGCATGTATCGATTAAAAATAAATCGCTCGCAAATCTGTCTTCTGGAGACAACTGCCTGAGCCGGACGCAACTCAAAGTCATGCACCAGTCCAGCGTCCATAGTTGTAACAAAATATGCTGCATCGAACGTTCTTCTGCCTGATCACAACTGATGCTTCAGATGCCAAAACTCCTTCCACAGGAAAGCAAAGGATCCGTTCCGGCATCACTTTCCTACTGGCGTTTCGTTACTAAGCCAGAAGGAAACAAAACCAGATCGGACATATGTGAAGGGGACTTATCCAACCAATCGTTTGCAAAATCTCAGATTTCTACTATGGTTTCTCAGCAAAATTCAAAGTCTCCAAAGATTTTGGTTACACCATACTTCATACAAATACTAGATATTAAAAAAAACACGTCTTTTGGTGTACTAGTGAAAACTACAGCTCCAAAAAGTAAAAAATTTAGGGAAAGAAATAGAAATAGATAAAAACTTATCATCTAAATATAATTTTGCGGGGGGCGTGGCTTGGACGCTGCAGTGACCGGCCGCAACTTCGGGGAGCTCCGCCGAAACAGAGCTTAATCGGCTTTAAACCGGGAGAATCTGGCTCTGACTGCACTAGAGCAGCTCCGTGATTCCTCCCGGCTGACTCGGTGAAGACCGGGCACCCGCTCGAACCCGTAAACCGGTGATTTAAGGAAGAAGGAGCAAGTGGGGCCTTGCCTCGTGGCGGACCGGGACCTAAATTTCTGGCGAGGCGGCTCGGAGGAATCAGCGGAGCAGTTGCAGGTATCTTTTAAAGCTGCACACAGCACAGATGCAGATACACTAAGGACGCCGATCTGAGGATATTACGTTAGGGAAGCTTACCTGATCTTTAGTAGCAGCCGGAATCCCACTGTGCGTCTGGGGAGACTGGGCTTGGGCCTGAACCTGCAGACAAGCGTCCATAGACTTCGGAGTAAGTGCCACATCTACCCCCATGACCCATATTTTGTTCTTCACACTACCTATGAGAGCACCGCTCTAATATTTTATCGCTGGGAGCACACCTAGTGTATTTGTTCTATTTTTGATCTGCTACATACTGCAGTCAGCTGGACTTTCATACCAAATTTATTGCTAGGTGACCCTCTCCTCCCCTCCATTATTAGGGAGGTAGTTGGGAAGCTGTAAGCGCGGTTTTTAATGAGCCACATGTAACTTTCACTGGAGAGACACGCACTTTCTTATTTCCCTGGTACCACAAGCTAAAACAAAATGGTGAAAACGGGAAAAGATAAGCTCAAGGATATACATCACACACCTAAAAAGCACAAGAATCAGCATGAGGTTGATCGTTTCTTTAATAAAAAGCACTCCACCTTATCACTGGCTGGGAGTAACCCTTCCGCACATGATGAAGACACTGAAATGTCACAAGATGGCGATTCGGATAGAGAGAGCAGTACAGCTCAGACTACCACATACGAAGATTCAGATGCATGCCATATCTCTAGAGCCTTTCTCAAGAAATGTTTGGCACAAGCCTTGTCACCAGTGCTAAAGGAACTTTCTGATATCAAAATGGATGTAAAGCACATTGGATACAGAGTAGATGAGTTGGAAAATGTCCACGCCACTTTACTATCTCACAGTACAGCGACACAACAGGCGGTTGTCTCCCAACAGGAGCACCTAAATGCTGCATTTCTCCAGCTGGAGGATCAGGAGAACCGAAATAGAAGGAAGAACATTAGGCTGAGAGGGATGCCGGAAAGTGTGGCACCAGAGGCTCTGAAGGCTGCAGCTGTCTCAATTTTCACGGATCTACTGGGGGTTGAACGGGCCTCCCAAGTGGTTATTGAACGCATACACAGAGCACTACGCCCTAAACCTGCACCTGGAGAACCGCCGAGGGATGTAGTGTGCGGGCTCCTGAGTTTTGTTGACACAGCAGCTCTTTTGCAGAAGGCCAGGGACTCTCAAGGAATTTATTTTGACAAATGTAAAATCCTGTTTTTCCAAGATGTCGCAGCAAGCACTCTAACCAAACGACGGATCTTGAAACCGCTTACTGACATTCTGAGGGACCGTCGTATCCCCTACAGATGGCTATATCCCTTTGGACTTTCTGTGATGATTAATGGCAAACCTCTCATGGTGAGACAACCTGCGGATCTACAAAAAATTTGGACTGTTCTACAAGTCAACCCATTGGATATTCCATCATGGCTACCAGTCCACCTACCTACTTCGTTTCCGGAATTACCGCCTTCAGATGGTTGGTCCCTGCAAACCAAAGTTAAGTCCCCAAGGAGGGCACCCACCTGAACTTTGGAACTTGGAAACTTGAAGAATAATTGCAGAGGCAAACCTGACTTGAAGTTGCCTTGAATGGGCCCCTGTCATATTGCTATGGAAGAACTATTATTACGTGTTGGAAGCTTCCAACTAGCACCTTGTGTATCCTTTTAAGAGTTATACCATAATGGTACCATAAGTTTTGCAGCTATTAACAAGAAAGTGCGTCTTTTCTTTCTTTTGTACTCTTTTCCCCCCTACAGAATGGATCGGATTTATTCATCTAGCATTGTGCATATGAGTATTGTAATATGTATAATTGTTGCTAGTGCTAATCTCCTACCTATGGAAGCTGGGATTCGAGAGATCTCAGGCCTTCCAGTCTGGTTATTATGTGATATGATCTACAATATCTGTAAGGTTTTTCTTTTTCCCACTATTTGTTTTGGGTTTAAAGTTGGGGTGACGCCTCATGAGTTCCATTACACTATCATCTGCCTATTAGACATCTGTAAGTATGGCTGAGATAAATATTGTGTCACTAAACGCAAGAGGGCTGAATACTCCTCAAAAACGCAGCCAAGTGTTTGCTATAGTCAGGAAAGCTCGGTCAGACATACTATTCTTGCAAGAAACTCATTTCAGACACGCACACATACCCTCATTAGCTCACACCTCATTCTTACAATGGTTCCATAGCACGCACTCTTCGGCATCGAGAGGGGCCAGCATAGCCATAGGTAGAGGGGTTCCCTTCACCCTAATAGCTCAACAAATTGATCCTGCTGCTAGATATGTGTTTGTTAAAGGAACAGTGGGGAATACTATAATAACTTTAGCCAACATCTATGCTCCGAATAGAAATCAAGCTACATGGCTAACTGGTACTTTAAATAAGCTACAAACCTTTGGGGAAGGAATTCTGGTTCTGGGAGGGGACTTCAATTGTGTATTAGAACACAACCTTGACACTACTTCCAAAACTGCGGCTATATCTAATAAAGCGATCAGGAAAATGAAGAGGGCACTAGCTGACCTTTCGCTTGTAGATGTATGGAGAACAGCCCACCCAGACACAAAAGATTACGCATACTATTCTACAGTACATGGGACGTATCATAGGTTAGACCGCATATATATCTCCAACAGACACCTTGGCGAAGCTACGGCCTCAAACATAGGGTCCATACTAATATCTGACCATGCGTTAATTTCTATGTCTTTATCTATTTTATTATCCCTCCCTAGAAAAACGTTGACCTGGTCACTAAATGAAACTTTGATGGGTTCCCCAGAGGATATTTTAAATATAGATAACAAACTCCAGGAATATTTCCATTTTAATAGCATTCCAGAGACCCCTGTGCCAATCATATGGGAGGCCCACAAGGCCTGTATTAGAGGCGAATTCATTGCATTGGGCGCCAGAGTCAAAAAAGCTAGCGATGCCACTATGAACTCTCTCCTGAATAGAATCTCAGTTTTGGAAACGCTAAGGAAACAATCCGCTATACAGAAATCTCAACCTGAACTTGCAAAACTGAGAAATGATCTTAGGGATCTCCTGAATGTCAAAGCCGCCAAAGCCCTCCAGCGATGTAAATTTAAGTATTATGCCCATGGAGATAAGGGATCTAGAATTATGTCAGGACTCCTAAAAAAACAAAACGAAAAATCTTTTATCACCAAATTGAAAACAGAAGGGGGTAAGGTGATTTCCTCCACGGAAGATATTGCGACGGAGTTCCACAGATTTTATTCCTCTCTTTATAATCTGGGGACCAGCGGTCCAACCTTGGGTATGGGGGATCGTTCGGCCCCCATTGAATCTTTCCTTAATTCTATATCCCTACCTAAATTGGAAGAGGCAGATCTGGAGGGACTGATGACCCCCTTTACAGAACAAGAAGTTAAGGAGGTACTTGCCTCCATACCAAGCGGTAAAAGCCCTGGCCCGGATGGGTTCCCCATATCTTATTACAAAACATTTGCAGCAACTCTGTTGCCGCATTTTGTGAAACTTAGCAACTCACTGTTGGAGGGAGGGGGCCTTTCCAAACGAATGCTTGACGCGCATATCACAATTATCCCAAAAGAAGGAAAGGACCCTACGGTATGTGGAAGCTATAGGCCTATATCCCTCCTGAATACAGATCTCAAATGGTGGGCAAAGTTGTTGGCACATCGCATAAATATATTGCTCCCCAAACTTATCAATCCAGAACAGACAGGCTTCGTACCACAAAGGGAAGGGAAATTTAACACTACCAGAGTAATTACTGTAATATCTTGGGCCAAACAACAGAAACTCCCCCTAGTTCTCCTCAGCACTGACGCAGAAAAGGCGTTCGATCGGGTGGCATGGGACTTTATGGAGGCGACACTCATTAGATATGGATTTCCTTCCGCCTTTGTGAGAGCCATTTTCACGCTTTATCGCCAGCCATCGGCTAGGATCAGAATAAATGGTACCCTATCGCCATCCTTTGATATATACAATGGAACACGACAAGGCTGCCCGTTGTCCCCAGCATTATTCGTATTAACCATAGAACCCCTAATTCAGAAATGTATACAGTCACAGGAGGTCAAGGGTTTTAAAATTGGGGAGGTCATCCATTCAACGGCAGCATTCGCAGATGATCTACTTTTATTTATATCAAACCCCCTCCAAGCTTTTCCAGAGATATTAGCAATCTTAGAGGATTTTGGAAAAGTGTCCAATTTCAGGATCAATCTGGGGAAATCTGTAGCATTAAATATCACGGTGCAGAAATCAGTGATCCAACGTCTCAAAGTGTCTACACCTTTCACTTGGAATATAAATTACATAACTTACCTGGGTGTCCGCATCCCTTCAGACCCTGCTAAGCTATTTGAGTACAATTATAAAACGCTGTATAAGAAAATTAATTCCCATCTTTCAGGCTTAAAGATCCCATATGTATCTTGGATGGGAAGAAAGAACATACTAAAATGTTATATAATGCCGCAAATTTTGTATGTGATGCAGACAGTTCCAATTTGGCTTCCGCAAACCTTCTTTATCCAAATACACCGCTTATTCTCAGTTTATTTGGAACTCTGCTCACCCCAGGCTGGCATATGCTCAGTTGAGACTTGGCAAACGGCAGGGGGGATGCGGACTCCCAGATGTTCAGGCCTACTATAGAGCTAATCATTTGGCTAGATGGCTGGGGTTGGTGCATGCACAGCAACCTGTGTGGCCTCACATACATGTTGAACGACACATTCTTGGGGAGGAGGGGATCATACACCTCTGGTCCAATGTCCCAATAAAGGCGATTCAATTGAGCAACACTTTGAGGGGTACGATAGAGGTGTGGCAGACCCTCTTCACAAAGCCAGAATCAGGTATGAGTCCCTCCCCTCTTATGCCTCTCAAGGTTCTCCCGGCCTTCCTGAAAGCGGCAATCACCCCAATTCACTTCCCCTGGTCTCACTTACTACAAACCTCAGTGTATCCTACCCTACAAAATGCCTCGGCTCTGCCGAAACTAGCTGACTTATTACCCCCATTAGAATCTACCTCCATCTCATTCATACATGAATTAGCGTTCACTAAGGTGTGTAGAGAATTTAGTACAAAGTACACTCAACCTCTACGGGACATTACTTGGTTAGAACATTATTTGCTATTTCCAACCCTACCCAAAGGCCTGCTATCTAAAATATATACTAAACTCTTACAATTAGCTGCCCCATCCAAACCTAGATACCTGTTGGCATGGGAAAAGGAGTTTTCCACCACTTTTACCCCTTCTGAAGTCTCCACGGTTCTGTCCAACTCACATGGCTTTTCTCGCTGTGTCAAGATCCAAGAGAACTCCTTCAAGACACTTACGAGATGGTATAGAACTCCCCAGCTCCTACACAAATGGCGACTTACTACTGACGAATTATGATGGAGGTGTAGTTTAGGTGTAGGGACCATCTCGCATATATGGTTTCACTGTCCAGTCTTAAAAAAATTTTGGTCTGAGGTTGTGAAACTTATTAATGTAATATGTGGGTTGAAGGTATGTTTAACTCCTGAATTGGTAGTGCTGTGGTTACCTAACATCTCATTTCGACCGACTAAGAATTCACTGGCAACTCATATGTTGATGGCAGCTAAACTCCTCATCCCCATACATTGGAAATCAAAGTCCCCGCCTATAATTCCTCATTGGCTGGAAAAGATTGGACAGATTTTTAGAATGGAGGAACTAGCTGGATGGGAGAGCGGAACCCATGTAAAATTTCTAAGTACGTGGCAGAAATGGATAGATTTCACTAAAGGACCGATGTATAGTCAGGTCCTGGCCTCCTCTCCTTTGGTCTGAATTTAACACCTACTATTATCTCTCATACTGAAGTGGAGTATTCTAATACTCACAACAACTTGTACAATGGTCTCATGCTAGTCACCCGTTATTGTTTGTTCTTGTTTACTGTCTGTTTTTGTTACGTTGCTCTGATAATTAAGGGTAAGGCATCTGCCGAAAAAGTGGAACTGCCCGAGCAGGCAACCACTTGATATAATAAGAAAGTGATTAATTATGTCACGTTTGGTTTAGTACTCTGTCTTGTTCATTTTCTTTCTGTTGAGAACTGATGTAAAAATTGCCTTTGTTTGCATACAAGTAATTCCATGCACAGATCTTTGAGCCGCAGATCTTATATGCATTGTAAATGCACTGTTTGTACCGTGTTTATTTTGTTACAAATTTCTTAATAAAAATATATTGGAATAAATATAATTTTGCCCCACTATAAATAACTTGTAAGGCCAGGTCTAAAACATTGGATACAGTTTTTGGCACCACACTGTAAAAAAGGTTATAGGATAGGTCGTAAGTGTTAAAATGCAAGCAAGTTAAATAAATGGGAAGGCGCTGTATAGGAGGATACCCAATTGCTATGTTTAAATACATAGACTAGGTACAAAGAATTAAAACAAAAAATGTATTCCATGAACAGAGTAGAGTAGTGGACATCATTGGTATAGGAAAGGCTTCTTTAGAATAAAGGACAAAAATCAATAAGGGGGTACTATGGAGTTAGTATGACCCAGGGAAATTATCCAAATATCATTGGAGGTCAGAAAGGAAAAACCCTAGAAGGCAAATTGACCACAAAAGGGACAGAATGTTTTTTTTTTATTTTTTTATTTCGACCAAATACCCAGTTTTAAAAAGGTTGAACTTCAAACTATGCAACAATACGAGCCTTTAACCCCTTGAAGACACGGCCAATTTCAGTTTTTTCATTTTCGTTTTTTTCCTCTCCTTCCAAAAGCCTTTTTGTTTTGTTTTTTTTTGTCGACATGGCCGTATGAGGGCTTGGTTTTTGCTGGACAAGTTGTAGTTTGTCATGGCACCATTTATTGTACCGCATAATGTACTGGGAAGCCATTTTTTTGGGGTTTTGTTTTTATGGCGTCCATCAGGTGGTAAAAACTACATGTGCATCTTATTCTACTGGTTGATATGATTACAGCAATACCAAATTTATATGTTTTGTTTTATGTTTTACCACTTAAAAAAAACAATATTTGCTAAAAAAAAAAATGGTTTGTAGGAGTTATAGGATGGACTCTAGCCTTAGAGACTTTGTAACTATGTAACCAGACTGACTGACAATAAGTGACGAATGGGAAAAAACGGATTTGATACATGTCGTACACAAAGTATTGAGTCATATTAGATTAACCCCTTAATGACCGGGCCATTTTGCACGTTAATGACCAAGGATTATTTTTGTTTTTTTTCACGGTCGCATTCCAAGAGTCGTAACTTTTTTTTTATTCCGCCGACATAGCCGTATAAGGGCTTGTTTTTTGCGGGACGAGTTGTATTTTGTAATTGTACAATTTTTAGATGCTTATAATATATTGATTAACTTTTATTAACTTTATTTTAGGAGAGAATTGAAAATAATCAGCTATTCCATTAATTTTCACGTTATAAATTTACGCCGTTTACTATGTAGCGTAAAATAACATGTTAACTTTATTATATGGGTCGGCACGATTACGGGGATACCAAATATGTAAAGGTTTTATATGTTTTTACTACGTTTGCGCAATAAAAACCCTTTTGTTTTTGCATCGCCGCATTCCAAGAGCCGTAATTTTTTTATTTTTCCGTCGATGTGGCCGTATGTGGGCTTGATTTTTGCGGGACAATGTGTAGTTTTCATTAGTACTATTTTGGGGTACATAGGACTTATAGATTAACTTTTATTTTATTTTTTATGGGGGGGAATGGGAGAAAAGAGAATTTTGCGGTTGTTTTTTGCGTTTTCTTTGGACGCCGTTCATCCGGCAGTTTAATTAAGGTGTTCATTTTATTGGTCAAGTTGTTACGATCGCTGGGATACCATATATGTGTATGTGTGATTTGTTTTGACAGTTTTACTAAATAAAACCACTTTTTGGGCCAAAAAAGTAGTTTTATTTGACTTTGACTGTAATTTTTTATTTTTTTTTCGACAAACTTTATTTAACGGATTGACATTTTTTTTTTTTAAGTCCCACCAGGGGACTTCACTATGCGATCTGTTGATCGCATATATAATGCTTTGGTATACTTCGTATACAAAAGAATTATTGCCTGTCAGTGTAAAACTGACAGGCAACCTATTAGGTCATGCCTCCGGCATCGCCTAACAGGCAGATGCTGAAGACAGACCTGGGGGTCTTTGTTAGACCCCCGGCTGTCATGGAAACCTGACGGCGACCCGCGATTTGTTTGCGGGGGCGCTGATCGGGTGACAGAGGGAGCGCCCTCCCTCTGTCAAACACATTAAATGCTGCTGTCACTATTGACAGCGGCATTTCATGGGTTGAACTGCCGGAATCGGAGCGCGCTTCGATTTCGGCAGTTGCAGCAGGAGCCAGGCTGTGTATAACAGCCGTGCTCCTGCCGTTGATTGCGTGGGTACAGTGCTAGTACCCGCGCCATCACAGGACGGATATATCCGTCCTCCTGCACGAACTAGCAGCTGCTGAGGACGGATATATCAGTCCTTCGGCGTTAAGGACAGTGGTGAAGGGCAGACAAATGTACACACGTTTGCCACTATTTAGACCATTTGGGATGTAGATATTGTTGTAGTTAAAGTGTTGTCATGGAAATCGTGTCACCGTCATCTAATAAATCAAAAGTGTGTAAAGATGCTCACAATAGGTCTGTACCACAGCCTCAGCCCTTGGTCTACAACGTCAAGCAATCATATCAATGTAGAAGTAACATTAAAAATGTTTTCTACATTTTGAATGTATACTAATTGGGCTTTTTTTTTTTTTTTTTTTACTTCTCATAGGTTTGATGTAGTTTTTGCCTAATCTAGAAGTGGATACAAAAAAAAGGAACAAAAAAAAGGTATAAAGAAAAGACTGATGCATCTTTTTTCTTTGGTGTCCACTTCTGTGTTTAGTTAAACTGCTAAACACTGCCGCAAAAATGCGTGTGGTCTTGGTCTAAAAACAAAAAAAACGGCGGTTGGTAAATACTGTACATGGTCAACACAAAAGACAGGGAAAATAAGAGTGGATTGCCTCCTTGAATGCCCAGTACCATAAAGTGTAGAATCAAAACAGTGTTTTTATTACTTTAAGAATCATGGAAGTTTACAAAATGATTTAAAAATAAAATAACAGCATCCAGTGCCAAACTCTACATACATATATAAACTAAAGACATCAGTTAAGACTTGAGGCTGATCGATTTTTCTTTTTTTTATCACGTTTTTAAATAGTAAGTTAACAGGACCCAAACTCTTCTATCCACTTTTCATATTTTTCAATGTCTGAGGCTGACACGGATTTGGATACTTTCTTCAAAGCCATCTCAAAGTCTTCCATGGTAGTGGGCATGTGCATGTCATCTCTTGAAAGATTGCGAATTTCTTCTGGAGTTAAACCCTCAATACGTCTCCTCATTGCCATCAAAGAAGCATCTCTGTGTAGACATGTGCATCGATATGGTAAGTTACACCTCAAGAAATGCTTATTAAAAAAAAATTAAGTGAAGACAACCATTTTTTATCTGCATACTTGGCTGTTTTCATAAGTATACATATATATCTGTATTCCATATTTTCCTAATACATCAGAGTGTGTGCGGTCTTTGAAAGTGGGATGGTATTGAAATTTGAAAGGTCTTCTCTTAAACCTTTCCCGCAAGGCACTCACCTGGAGGTTGCAAGTAACTATGGTTCTAAAAATATTTTACGCATACACCGATTAGCCATAACATTCAAACCACCTGCCTAATATTGTGTAGGTCCCCCTCTTGCTCCATGGATCAGACTTGTTTTTCCTACACATCCCACAGATTGGATTGAGATCTGGGGAATTTGGAGGTCAAACCTTAAACTCTATGTCAAGATTCTCTAAACATTCCTGTACATTTTTTGCAGTGTGGCAGGGAGAATTATCCTGCGGAAATAGGCCACTTAAATTAGGAAACACCATTCCCATGAAGAGGTGTACTTGCTCAGCAACAATGTGTAGATGGATGGTACGTGTCAAGGCAACATCCACATGAATGCCAGTACCCGCACTGCCTCCTACAACTTGCTTTCTTACCATAGTGCAACAAGGTGCCATCTCCTCCCCAGGTAAGTGACGCACGCACGCACGCACACCAGGCCCGTCCATATGATGTAAAAGAAAATGTGATTCTTCAGACCAGGCCATCTTCTTCCATTGCTCTATGGTCCAATTCTGATGCTTACTTGACCATTATAGGCACTTTTAGAGTTGGACAGGGGTCAGCAGATGCACTCTGAACGGTCTGTGGCTTCCCAGCCCTAAACGCAGCAAGTTGCGATTCACTATGTGTTCTGACACCAGCCAGCATAAACTTTCAGCAATTTGTATTACGGTAGATTTTCTATGGAATGAAAAGGGCTCTTCACACCCATCAGTAAGGCCTTTGGTGCTCACGACCCTGTCGCTGGTTCATCAGTTGTCCTTCCTTGCACTTTTGCTATGTACTAGCCGCTGTATACGGGAACACCCCACAAGACATGCCGTTTTGGAGATGCTCTGACAGTCATCCAGTCATTACAATCTGGCCTTTACTTGGATCCTTCCACTTGCCCATTTTAACTCTTTCAACACATCAACTTCAAGAAGCGACGGGTATATATTAGGCAGGATATAACCAATCACTTGACAGGTGCCATTGTAATCATGTTAATTAGTTCATAAGTCAGTGGTTTTAATGTTATGGCTGAAGGGTGTAAGGCTGTTTCATAAATAGATATAGTACTACAAAGGCACAGTGAGCCACAAGGAAAGTCTGTTGTGGATTTCTACAATGATAAAAAAAAAAAGTTTGATTTTAATGCTTGCACACTTTTTTTTTGGGTGATAGTCTAAGTATTTCTTTACAATTAACACTTCAGTGTTTGCATTATCAAATTGACAATGGGGGAGATTTATTTAGACCGGCTTTCACATACCAGTCTTAAAAAAATTGTTCGCTGGATTAAGATGCAACACATTTATTAAGAGGAGACTGACCATCCCGGTCCCAGGGAATGCGACTGCGGCCGGGCCGCTTCTCCCCACAAGCTCTCACAGAAATCCACAGCTCAAATAAAGTACTAAAGCCAAGAAGCGTCGGAGCCTTATACTCAACACAGCACTCAATGTCCTGAGTGCTGCGTCACATACATCCTGACTCTGCCAGGCATCAGTACCTTGTATGAGCTGCGGCCTACTTTGAGAGCCTGAGGGGAGAAGCGAAACGGTTATTTTTAAGTTAAGCCATCCCCTTTTTCAAACGTGGCGAGGGCGGCATAAAATGCCCAAAAGTTGGAATTGACCCTGCAAATAGTGACTGTCGGGCCTTTTCCAACTTTTCTACGCCAGAGGAAGAGAAAGGTTAAGTTCCCCCATTGGCTTTTGAAGACATACCTGCATACATTGGTGATATCTGCACCAGAATAACCATCCATGTTTTCCGCTATGTGGTGAATGTCAACATCACCTGACAACTCCAACTCCCTAAGGCTAATTCTTAAGAGCTCTCCTCTTCCTTCAGCTGGAAAACAGCAAGAATTACACATTATGGGGCAGCTGGCATAGATTTCCGCTCCAATTTAAGTTTTCAGGCGTAAATTATAAACACATTTGTCAGGTAGTGGTGGCCCCACCTCCTTTTGTAAGCCACACGCCTTTCCCCAAAAGTAGACGAGGGCGGAGAAAAATTTTCAGTGCTCGTTGCAACTTTTGGGCCTTTTTGCAACTCTTCTACGCCAGAAAACTGCCACAGAAAGGTGGCTAAATCCCCCCTACACCCCAAATAAACCAATAAGTTAACCCCTTAAGGACACAGCCTAGTTTGGGCCTTAAAGAGGCTTTGTCACCAGATTATCAAATCCCTATCTCCTATTGCATGTGATCGGCGCTGCAATGTAGATAACAGTAAAGTATTTTTTTTTTTTAAAAACGATCATTTTTGGCCAAGTTATGAGCAATTTTATATTTATGCAAATGAGCCTTTCTAATGGACAACTGGGCGTGTTTTCTCTTATTTCCAACTGGGCGTGTATTGTGTTTGTAACATCTGGGCGTGTTTACTTGTTTTACTAGCTGGGCGTTGTGAATAGAAGTGTATGATGCGGACAAACTTCTATTCACAACGCCCAGCGAGTAAAACAAGTAAACACGCCCAGATGTTACAAACACAATACACGCCCAGTTGTTAATTAGAAAGGCTCATTTGCATAAATATAAAATTGCTCATAACTTGGCCAAAAATGATCGTTATTAAAAAAAAAAAAAACATTACTGTTATCTACATTTAAAATTTGGTCGTTTCAGTGTTTATTGGTGAAAAATTGCTAAATTTAGAGAAAATTTAGAAAAAATTGCATTTTTCAGAATTTAAATGAATCTGCTTGTAAAACAGATGGTTATACCCCCCAAAATAGTTACTAGTTCACATTTCCCATATGTCTACTTTAGATTGGCATCGTTTTTTGAACATTTTATTTTTCTTGGACGTTACAAGGCTTAGAACATAAACAGCAATTTCTCTTTTTTTTAAGAAAATTTCTAAAGCCTTTTTTTAACCTCTTCCCGCGCTGCGGCGCAATAGTACGTCCTACAGAGGGGTTAGTTCCCGCATCCAGACGTACTATTGCGGAGTAGTTCCCGGCGCACACTGTCCTAACGGACAGTGTCCGGGAACCGGGAGGTCAGCTGTCCCTGACAGCTGACACTCCAGCCTTGCCGGTCAGCGGACCATCGCCGCTGATTTCGGCAATTAACCCCATAAATGCGGCGACGGATTGCCGTCGCCGCATTTAAGTGGTTTGAAGCACATCGGCAGCCCCCACTAAGTGATCATGGGGGCTACCGATGCTTGTCGTGGCAATCGGAGGTCAGATAATGACCTCCGGGTTGCCATGTACTGAAGCCTCGGAGGAGCAGCCTCCTGCCGCTCCTCCGAGACTTCCTGTTAGTGTGACTGTCACATCACAATGACAGTTGGAGTACATTACACTACGTGTGTAGTGTAATGTACTCTAGCAGCGATCAAAGCTGCAAGTCTAAGTGTCCCCTAGTGGGACAAGTGAAAAAAGTAAAAAAATAAATAAAAATGTTTTAAAAAAAAAGTGTAAAAATAAAAGTTATAAGTTATATAAACAAACACTTCATTTTTTCCCTATAATAAGTCTTTCATTATAGGAAAAAAATGAACACGTTAAAAAAAGTACACATATCTGGTATCACCGCGTTCGTAACGACCCCAACTATAAAACTAATGTTATTTTTCCCGCACGATGAACACCCCAAAAAAAAAATCAATAAAAAAACTATACCAGAATCGCTATTTTTTGGTCACCACCCCTCCCAAAATAGAGAATAAAAAGTGATCAAAAAGTTGCATGTACCCGAAAATAATACCGATAAAAACTACAACCCGTCCCGCAAAAAACAAGCCCTTACACCGCTTTTTTGACTGAAAAATAAAAAAGTCACGGCTCTCAGAATATTGTGACACAGAAAATAAATTATTTTATAAAAAAGTGATTTTATTGCGCAAACGCTGCAAAACATAAAAAAAACCTATATACATATGGTATTGCCGTAATCATACCGACCCACAGAATAAAATATAATGGTCATTTATAGGGCACGGTGAACGCCGCAAAAAATAAACTAAAAAAACATTGTCAGAATTGCTGGTTTTTGGTCACCCGGCTTGCAAAAAAATGTAATAAAAAGTGATCAAAAAAAATCACATGTACCCCAAAATGGTACCAATGAAAAGTACAGATTGTCCCGCAACAAATAAGCCCTCACACAGCTCCGGTGGTGAAAAAATAAAGACGTTCTGGCTCCCAGGAATATGGCGATGCAAAATGTGCAGAGCATTCTAAAAGCGGGTAACATCCGACACCATTTTCAGTGCGACACCGGCCAAACATCTATGAATTATTATTTATTTACCGCATTTTTATACCCTCTTATTATGCCCTGATGTTCTCCGCACAGATTACATATGCCCCCACATTATAAGCTGAAATACCAGCGAAACCCAAAACAAAACAAACTACCAGGCAAAATCTGCGCTCCAAAGGCAAAATGGTGCTCCCTCCCTTCTGAGCTTTGCAGCGTCCCAAAACAGCAGTTTGCGACCACGTATATGGCATCACCATACCCGGGAGAACCCGCTTAACGTTTTATGAGGTATTTGTCTTCAGTGGCACAAACTGGGCACAACATATTATGCACTAAAATGGCACATCAGTGCAAAATTGTAATATTCACACCATCTGCTGTGCATTAACCCCTTTGAGCACTATGACTTAATAGCACGTCATGGTGCGGGGGTGATGTATGGAGCGGGCTCACGTGCTGAGCTCGCTCCATGCGCTGCGGGCGTCGGCTGTGTATTAGAGCTGACACCCAGGACTAAGGGACAGGAACAGCGATTGTGCGGTTACAGAAGCCTGTAAAAATAACAATATACTGCAATACATTAGTATCGCAGCATATTGTACCCGCGATCCAACGATCGCTGGTACAAGTCCCCTAAGGGGACTAATAAAATGTGTAGAAGAATTCAAGTTATTAGTAGTCAGAAAGAAAAAAAAAAAAAAGTTACAAAAAAAACAAAACCTTTTCCCATTTTTCTTCAAAAGTAATGTAAAAAAATAAACAGAATTGATATCGCTACGTCGGTAAAAGGCCGAACTATTACAATATGCCATTATTTAACTCGCACCGTGAACACCGTAAAAAACTTAAATAATTTAAACCGCCAAAATCGCTGTAGTTTTAGTTTTTACCGCACGGCAAAAGCTGTAAAAACGAAAACCCCCAAAAATGTAATCAGATTTTTTTCCTATATTACTATATTTTCCTATTTTTTTTCAGTTTCCCAGTACTTTTTATTTCACTTTAAATGGTTTAAATAGAAACTACAATTCCTCCCGCAAGAAATAAGCCCTCACACCACTCTGACGGAAAAAGAAAAAAGTTATGGCTCTTGGAAGGCGGGTAGTGAAAAACGAAAATAAGAAAGCAAAAAAATGGATCAGTCCTGAAAGGGTGAATTCATTTCTAATGAAAAAAATGTATGACCCCATGTGGGGTATTTCCGTACTCGGGAGAAATTGCTTTATAAAAATTGGTTGTTTATTTCTCTTTTATCCCTTGTGAAAATGAGAAAATGCAACATTTTAGTGGAAAAAAATTGTGATATTAATTTTCTCCGCCTAATTCTAATAAATTCTGCAAAAGACCCGTGGAGTCTATATTCTCACTATACCCCTAGAAAAATTCCTTGAGGGGTGTTTCCAAAATGGGGTAACTTGGGGGGCTTCCACTGTTTTGGTCTCTCCAGGGCGTTGCAAAGGCGGCATGGCACCGAAAAACAATCCATCAAAATCCGTGCTCCAAAATCCAAATGGTGCTACTTCCCTTCTGAGCGCTGCCATGGGTCCAATCAGCAGTTTATTACCACATATGGGGTATTGCCGTAATCAGGAGAAAATGCTTTACAAATGTTGTGGTTCTTTTTTTCCTTTATTCCTTGTAAAAATGTAAAATTTCTATGCTTTTTCAGAAAAAAAGTTGATTTTCATTTTCACTGCCTAATTCCACTAAATTCTGCAAAAAACCTATGTGGTCAAAATGCTAACTATACCTCTAGATAAATTCCTTGAGAGGTGTCGTTTCCAAAATGGGGTCACTTTTGGGTTGTTTCCCCTGTTTTGGTCTCTCCAGGGCGTTGCAAACGCGAAATGGCACCGAAAACCAATCCACCAAAATCCGTGCTCCAAAATCCAAATGGCGCTCCTTCCCTTCTGAGCCTTGCTGTGGGTCCAATCAGCAGTTTATTACCACATATGGGATATTACCGTAATCGGGAGACATTGCTTTACATATGTTGGGGTGCATTTTCTTTATTATTTCTTGTAAATATTAAAAATTTCTATGTTTTTTCAGAAAAAAGTAGATTTTCATTTTTACAGACTAATTCTAATAAATTTAGCGAAAAACCTGTGCAGTCAAAATGCTAACTATACACCTAGATAAATTCCTTGAGGGGGTGTAGTTTCCAAAATGGGGTAACTTTTGGGGTGTTTCCACTGTTTTGGCACCACAAGACCTCTTCAAACCTGACAAGGTGCCTAAAATATATTCTAAAAAAAAGGAGGCCCAAAATCCACTAGGTGCTCCTTTGCTTCTGAGGTCGGTGCTTCAGTCCATTATCACACTAGGGCCACATGTGGGATATTTCTAAAAACTGCAGAATCTGGGCAATAAATATTGAGTTGCATTTCTCTGGTAAAACCTTCTGTGTTACAAAAAAAAAAAATGTATTATAAATTAATTTCTGCAAAAAAAATAAAATGTGTCAATATCACCTCTACTTTGCTTTAATTCCTGTGAAACGCCTAAAGGGTTAAAACACTTTGTGAATGCTGATTCGAATACCTTGAGGGGTGCAGTTTTCAAAATGGGGTGACTTCTGATTTTCTAATATATAAGGCCCTCAAAGCCACCTCAGACTGAACAGGTCCCTGAAAAAATAGCCTTTTGAAATTTTCTTTAAAATATGAGAAATTGCTGCTAAAGTTCTAAGCCTTGTAACGTCCTAGAAAAATAAAAGGACGTTCAAAAAACGATGCAAACATAAAGTAGACATATGGGAAATGTTAACTAGTAACTATTTTGTGTGGTATTACTATCTGTTTTACAAGCAGATACGTTTAAATTTAGAAAAATGCTAATTTTTTCTAAATTGTGGTGTTTTTCAGAAATAAATACCAAAATTAGACAAAATTTTTCACTAACAAAGTACAACATGTCACGAGAAAACAATCTCAGAATCGCTTGGATAGGTAAAAGCATTCCAACGTTATTACCACATAAAGTAACACGTCAGATTTGAAAAAAAATCGGCTGGGTCCTGAAGGCCAAAACAGGCTGGGTCCAGAAGGGGTTAAGGTACCTGTTCAGTTCTAAAGTGGCTTTGAGGGGCCTATGTATTAGAAACCCCGATAAAACACCCCATTTTAAAAACTAGACCCCTCGAAGAATTCAAAACAGCATTTAGAAAGTTTTTTAACCCTTCCGCCATTTCACAGGAATTAAAGCAAAGTGGAGGTGAAATTTGCAAATTTCATTTTCCTTGCTGAATTTCAATATTATTCAATTTTTTTTGTGCAATATGGAAGGTTTTACCAGAGAAACACTACTAAATATGTATTGTCCAGATTCTGCAGTTTTTAGAAATGTCCCACATGTGGCTCTAGTTTGCTCGTGGACTAAAACACAAGCCCCAGAAGCAAAGAAGCACCTAGTGCATTTTGAGGCCTCTTTTTTATTAGAATATATTTTAGGCAGCATGCCAGGTTTGAAGAGGTGTTGAGGTGCCAAAACAGTAGGAATCCCCCAATAGTGACCCCATTTTGGAAACTACACCCCTCAAGGAATTCATTTATGGTTGTTGTTGTTATCATTTTGACCACAGTTTTTTCACAGCACCTATTTGAATTGGTCTGTGAAATTAAAAAAATTAACATTTTTTCTAAGAAGATGGCATTTTTGATCCAAATTTCTTATTTTCACAGGGAACAAAATACCCCATTTTGTTGCCCAATTTGTCCTTAGTGCGGCAGTACCCCATTTGTGGTGATAAACAGCCGTTTGGGCCCATGGGATGGCTCAGAAGGAAAGGAGCGCTATGTGTTTGTTGGAGTCCAGATTTTGCTGGATTGGTTTTCGGGTGCCATGTCGCATTTGCAGAGCCCCAGAGGTATCAAAGCAATGGAAACCCACCAGAAGGGACCCCATTTTGGAAACTACACTCCTCAAGGAATTCATTTATGGTTGTTGTGACCATTTTGACCGCACAGTTTTTTCACAGAACTTATTTGAATTGGGCTGGGAATTAAAACAAAATTATTTTTTTCCAATAATATGTCGTTTTGGCTGAAAATCTCTTATTTTCACAAGAAACAAAATACCCCATTCTGTTGCCCAATTTGTCCTGAGTGTGGCAGTACCCCATTTGTGGTGATAAACTGCCGTTTGGGCCCATTGGAGGGCTCAGAAGGAAAGGACCACCATTTGGCCTACTGGGGATTTTTTGGTGCGAAGTCATGTATGCAGAAGCCCCTGAGGTACAAGTACAGTTGAAACTACCAAGAAACTACCCCGTTTTAAAAACTACACCCTTGAGGCATTCATCTAGAGGTGTAGTGAGCATTTTGACCAGAGACATACACCCCATAAACTGTAATGTGGGTTCTCATGGGTACGTCAATACCCTACATGTGGCTGTTATCAGAAGCCTAGGCACGCAGCAGGGCTCAGAGGGGAAAGACGAGGTGGGATAAGCTGTGCGGAGTGCATCAGGGTAAGTAAAACTGGGGTAGATTAAAAATCAAGGGATGTATGATACATTTTGAAGCACTCTTTCATACGGAGCCTTAGTTTTTCGGGGCATGTGTCACATTGATATATTGTGTCCTTCCTTATCCCCCTCTTATAGTAGACTTTGTACCTCTTTTGACTTTTTCCTTTCTTGCCAGTTTGGGGAACTTCTCCTGGAAAGTGTTGCCCTGGCACGATGCGTGTGGCCTTCGCCTCCAGAAGTACTGGGTGCCCCCCCTTCTTGGTCCCTAAAAATTAGTTTCTTGATAACCACCTCTTGAAATTCCAGGAACGTTCCCGTCTGGCCTCTACATCGATGTAGCACGTACGCGTTGTACAATGCCATCTGTATGATGTGCCCGGCCAGCTTCTTATACCACACCGCATGGGGCTGTAGGGCTTCAGGACTTGATCTGACAAGTCCACCCCTCCCATTTACCTATTGTAGTCCAGGATGCAGTCTGGTTTGGGGGTCTCTGTACTGGTACCTTGTACTGGTGTGGCATCTCTCTTGTCCTTGTACGTGACACACAATATGTTGCTGCTAGATTGTGCCCTGCTCTCACCCCTTCTGAGTGTTTGCCCCAGCAGAGTCTTAGGGAGGCCTCTCAGATTTCTTCCAGCAGTACCGCATGCCTTCTGGAAGCGAGGCACTTGAAGAGTGGGACGCTGGTATAAAAATGATCCAGGTAGAGGTGGTAACCCAGGTCCAGCAGTGGGTACACCAAATCCCCCACAATTTTTGCATTAACTCCCAGTAAGGGGGGGCATTCTGGGGGCTGAGCACTGGTGTCCTTCCCTTCATATATCCTAAGTTTGTAGGTATACCCTGATGCACTCTCGCACAGCTTATACATCTTCACGCCATACCTTGCCCTCTTACCCGGCAGGTACTGGCGGAATTGAACCCTCCCTTTAAAATCTACTAAGGTCTCATCAATAGAAATACACTTCTCGGGGGTGTATGCTTGGGAAAACCGGGCACTGAAACGGTCTAATAGGGGTCTCCATTTATACAAACGGTCAAAACTGGGGTCATCTTGGGGTGGGCATGGCTCATTATCAGTATAATGTAAGAAGCGACGTATTGCCCAATTTATTTTTTTTTTTTAGGTTCCAGTTCAGTTCTGAAGTTGCTTTGAGGGGCCTATATATTAGAAACCCCTATGAAACACCCCATTTTAGAAATTAGACCCCTCAAAGTATTCACAACAGCATTTAGAAAGTTTATGAACCCTTTAGGTGTTTCACAGGAATTTAGGGCAAAGTAGAGGTGAAATTTCCTTTTTTTTTTGTCAGAAAATCCTTTTCATACCATTTTTTTTGTATAACACAAAAGGATTTACCAGAGAAACGCAACTTAATATTTATTGCCCAGATTCTGCAGTTTTGAGAAATATCCCACATGTGGCCCTAGTGCGGTAATGGACCGAAGCACCGGCCTCCGAAGCAATGGAGCACCTAGTGGATTTTGAGCCCTCCTTTTTATTAGGCACCATGTACGGTTTGAAGAGGTCTTGTGGTGCCAAAACAGTGGAAACCCCCCAAAAGTGACCCCAATTTGGAAACTAGACACCTTGAGGAATTCATTGTAGTTTTCATGGGGTGCATGCAACTTTTTGATCAGTTTTTATTCTATTTTTAAGTGGCGTGGTGACTAAAAAACAGCAATGCTACTATTGTTTTTTTATTCTATTTTTTTACAGCGTTCACCGTGCGCTATAAATGACATTCACTTTATTCTGCGGGGCGATACGATTACGGCGATACCATATGTTTATAGTTTTTTTATGTCTTATGGCGTTTGCACAATAAAATACGTTTTGTAAAAAATCATTTACTTTTTGTGTTACCTTATTCTAAGAGCCAGAACTTTTTTATTTTTCCATCAATAAAGCCGTGCGAGGACTTATTTTTTGCGCAACGAACTGTAGTTTCTATCAATACCATTTGTGATTCTGGTACGGTTTATTATTTTCTTTTACGGCGTTCACCGCGCGGGATAAATAACAAAATAATTTTGTAGTTCAGGCCGTTACGGACGCGGCGATACCAATTATGTATAGTTTGTTTGTTTATATATTTTTATTAATAATAAAGGACTGATAAGGGAAAAGGGGGGATTTTTACTTTTAAATCTTTTATTTTCTTATTTTTACACATCTTTTTTTTTACTTTATTACTTTGTCCCACTAGGGGACTTTAGGGCAGGAGGCCCTGATCGCTATTCTAATACACTGCACTACATGCGTAGTGCAGTGTATTAGAGCTGTCAGCTACTCACTGACAGCAAGCATAGTGGGTCCTGACTTAGTCAGGACCCACTAGGCTTCCGTCGATGGCATAGCCGGACGCCATTGTTTGGTGTCCGGTTGCCATAGTCACCATCGCCATCCGCTATCGTAGAGTAGGCTGGCGATTGTAGCTTAACCCCTAAAAAGCCGTGATCGCTATTGAACACGGCTTTTCAGGGGTTAATCAGCGGGGACACAGCGATCGGTCCCCGCTGTAGGAGCTGCGGCAGCTGCTGTACGAGACATCAGCCGTCACAGCTCCTGCATGTGTCGGGAGGACGGCCGAAACGGCCGTTACTCCCGCGACGTACTATTCCGTCGCTGAGCGCGAACGTATTGGTTAGCGCGACGGACTAGTACGTCGCTGAGCGCGAAGGGGTTAAAGATTATATAGCTATTTAACGGAATGCCGGAATCAGCGATTCCGCTGCACAACGGCCACGCTGGGAGCCGACTGAAACCATTAGCTTTAATGGGTTCCATCAGCATTTCTGTTGGGGTGTCTATGGTTTTACCGGAGACAATAGCACAGACCCCAACGGTGCTTCTGACGCAGATGTGAACGAGGCCTTATATAGTTTAAGTAATAAAGTGCCCTTCTTTTCTTTTTATCAGTACCGCAGTCAACATTCATTGCATTGCCAAATCAGTTAAATAGCCAAGCTGTTGCTGTAGGAGTTAGGCTGGATTCACATGAGCATGTTCGGTCCGTAAAGCACGGAAAGTATTTCGGCCGCAAGTCCCGGACCGAACACACTGCAGGGAGCCGGGCTCTTAGCATCATAGTTATGTACAACGCTAGGAGTCCCTGCCTCTTCGTGGAACTACTGTCCCGTACTGAAAACATGATTACAGGACAGTTGTCCCGCAGCGAGGCAGGGACTCCTAGCATCGTACATAACTATGATGCTAGGAGCCCGGCTCCCTGCAGTGTGTTCGGTCCGGGACTTGCGGCCGAAATACGTTCCGTCCTTTACGGACCAAACATGCTCGTGTGAATCCAGCCTTAATCTGAAAGCAGCACTCCTGGTAGTGATCGTGCAGGCACAGCTTTGTGATCACTATTGTACTTTTACTAGAACAGGTGCCTTAAGAGGTTACCCCTTCCCGCCGCAGCCCTTTTTCAGATTTTCATTTTTTCCTCCCCACTTCCCCACTTTATTTTTCCATCGATATAGTCCTACGAGGGCTTGATTTTTGCGGGACGAGTTGTAGTTTTCCATAGCACCATTTATTTTGCCATATAACGTACTAGCAAAGAGGAAAAAAAATTATTTGTGGCGTAGAAAATGAAAAAAAAACCAGTAATTCCTCCATGTTTTTTTTTGCACGCTGTTTTTACGGAATTCACTGTGAAATTAAAACAACATGTTAACTTTATTCTGTGGATCAATACAATTATTGCGATACCAAATATATATAGTTTTTTCTATATTTTATTACTTTTACAAGTAAAAACCTAAGTGTAAAAAAGAATTTATTTTGTGTCGCCAAATTCCGAGAGCCATAACTTTTTTATTTTTCCGTCGATTAAGTGGTATGAGAGCTTATTTTTTGCGGGATAAGCTGTAGTTTTTAATACTACCATTTTGGTGTACATGCGACTGTTTGATCACTTTTTATTTAATTTTTTGTGGGAGATTAGGTGACCAAAAAATAGATTCTGGTATTTACAATTTTTGTTATTTTACGGCATTCACCGTGCGGGTTAAATAATGACATATTGTAATAGTTCAGACTTTTACGGACGCGGCGATACCAATTATGCTTATTTTTTTTACTATGGTCTAGGGGGAAAATGGGAAAAGGGTTTGTTTTTAACTTTTAATTTTTTTTTACATAAAAGAAAAAAACAAAACTTTAATTTTTACTTTTATTATTAGTCCCCCTAGGGGACTTCAAACAACGATCGTTCGGTGCCGCTCGTTACTCTGAAGTGTCGGCTGTAACAAACAGCCAAGACCCGCATCTTATGGAGCGGGTTCACTCCGTGAGCCCGTTCCATACTTCCTCTACCCAATGTCAGGAAGGGGTTAATAGTGTAACTACTACAAACATGGCAATAACATCACATTATTATTTACCAAGTGATTGCTCTATTGGTTTAAAGTGTTCTATGGGTAGTTGGTTTTTGTTAGCAAAAGGAAGCAATGAGAATTGTTCACCTACCAGATGGCAAAGGAATATAAATCCGCTTTTCCAAACGTCTCCTTAAAGCTTCATCAATATCCCAAGGAAAATTGGTGGCAGCTAGGACCATTACCATTTTAGATGGATCCTCATTTTCAGTAGCACCGCCCACACCTAAAAAGAAGGAGGTTACTTTCTTGTTTTAGTGCATTTCACTCTTCGAAAGAAAAAAAACACAAAAAAAAAACAACCTCGCAAATTATTTTTTTTTAGACATTTATCTGACACTTCTACTAATAAACTACCTCAATATTTGTATTCGATGCAGATTTCTTTTTATTCAAAATATGTCTAAAGCTATGTTTACAACTGCTTGGAGGCTCCGTCACATACAGTGATCAAAACAACAAACCCCTCTGCAAAACCCTATGGACTCCATGGTCAATGGGGTCCAACAAGAACTGCTGGTATTAGTCATGTGATAGATCTGGCACTGCGCCATGCAAGCCCCGACGCAGATGTAAACAAAGCCCTAAACGTTCTTACCTTCAAATGTCTAAGCATCCAAAGCAAGCCTTTGCAATTACCCATTGCAATTAATCATTCTAAGGGTGAATTATTTTTCTTATTTTGTACTGTAACCAAATATTTTTTACCTTTTTCTTTAGTCAGTGCAATCTGCAATTAACCACTCCTGGTGGTGAAGGTTCGGAGTCTACAGTGATGTCCTTTGGCCTTGCTGTAGAAAAGGCTTATGAGTGCTCCGATGCGTGTTGACTCTCTAAGCAGGAACTGTACTAGCAGAAGCCTGATGAACACAGCTGTTTAGCCGTTTATTTAGTTGGTCATTAAGGCCTTATCATTAAGGAGTTAAAGTATATTTACGTCCTAGCAGCACGGGTCATTAACAAGAAGGACGTACGGTACATCAGCAACAAAGTGGTTTTCCACATCCCAGGCATTTATGCCACTTCCACAAGATATGACATAAATCACTAAATGGTGTGTTCCTACCCCCCCCCCCCCTCCTCCATTCTGCCAGGCAAGATAGCTGCATCAAGACAGATTCAATGTAGAGGTGGCCGTACATGTGCCCGAATTTCTCCACTGCAGTCTATAGGAGAAAGGCAAACATATCCTCAGCAGCATAGCGGACTGTGGTTATTTGGCTCAATATTTATGTTGCTATTACATAATAACCTGAGCACACAGAGCTGCAGTGTAAAAGCACGAGAGAGAGCAAAGACAATGATGCAACTAAAAGGTGTGTTTCAGACTATCTACCTACTTTGTTTGGAGTTTTAACTATGATATAGCCAAGCTGCAGTCAATCATAGCGGTGTCCTAATGGATAAGTTAAAAAAGTACTAAATAAGTAAAAAAAGGCCACGAGTGCAGACCCTTTTTCCTATACGCAGAGAACCCCTTTAACGCACTCCAATAGCTGTAAAAAGCAATAGTTACCATCCATCTGAACAAGAAGCTCTGCTTTTACTCTTCTGCTGGCTTCATGCTCTTCTGAGGTACCTCGCCGACTGCATATTGAGTCGATTTCATCAATAAATATGGTTGTTGGGGCATAGAAACGTGCCTAAAGCGAAAAGATCAACCAGTGTTCAGCAAAAAAAGCTTAAAGCGTACTTAAAAACTTTTCAGAGTAAGCGGTCATATGTGTTTATATGAGAAGTAACAATTACTAACAATTATATTACTTGTATTCTGCATATATTTTTTTTTAGCAGTTTCCCCTTCTGCAGGCTCTAATTCCCAGTTTTCTCTGAGCTACTGGGTAGAGCCTAGCTGCTACCATGTCTTCTAGACACAGCACACAGAGAAGAGAATCCTGCTATACCTGTCACATACATAAAAGCTGCAGCAGCAGATAAGACATTACACAGTAGTAATGAGCAGTGTAGCTGCGAATCCAGCTCTGTGGTGAAATAGAACTCTTACTATGAGCAGCAGTAGCGTCTATGCTTTTCTGACGATTTTTCGCTCTGCCCCCTCATTAGACTTCTATGGGCAGCTGTAACCTAATCCTTCAGTGAGCGGACAGTCTGGAGAAAGCAGTTAATTCAGAGTGGGTGAACAGTTAGAAGGCTGATAGAAGAGGGGGGGAAGAAAAGAAGCCTGATAAGGATAGTGGCAATTTTCTTTAACCCCTTCCCGCTCCTGCACGTACTATTAGGTCATGGTAACTATAGCGTTCGCGCTCCATGACCTAATAGTACGTCTCGGGAGTAACGGCCATTTCGGCCGTCCTCCCGACACATACAGGAGCTGTGACAGCTGCTGTCTTGTTCAGCAGCTGTCACAGCTCCTACACCGGGGACCGATCGCTGTGTCCCCGCTGATTAACCCCTTAAAAGCCGCGTTCTATAGAGATCGCGGCTTATTAGGGGTTAAGCTGCCATCGCCGGCCTGCTACACGATAGCGGCCGGCGATGGTGACTATGGCAACCGGACACCAAACAATGGCGTCCGGCTATGCCATAGACGGAAGCCTAGTGGGTCCTGACAACGTCAGGACCCACTATGCTTGCTGTCAGTGAGTAGCTGACAGTTCTAATACACTGCACTACGCATGTAGTGCAGTGTATTAGAATAGCGATCAGGGCCTCCTGCCCTCAAGTCCCCTAGTGGGACAAAGTAATACAGTAAAAAAAAAGTTAAAAAAAGATGTGTAAAAATAAGAAAATAAAAGTTTTAAAAGTATTAAAAGTAAAAATCCCCCTTTTTACCTGATCAGTCATTTATTATTAATAAAAATATATAAACAAACAAATAAACTATACATAATTGGTATCGCCGCGTCCGTAACGGCATGAACTACAAAATTATTTCGTTATTTATCCCGCGCGGTGAACGCCGTTAAAGAAAATAATAAACCGTACCAGAATCACAATTGTTTGGTCACTTCACCTCCCAAAAAAATGGAATAAAAATAAATCAAAAAGTCGCATGTACCGAAAAATGGTACTGATCGAAACTACAGTTCGTTACGCAAAAAATAAGTCCTCGCACGGCTTTATTGATTGAAAAATAAAAACGTTATGGCTCTTAGAATAAGGCAACACAAAAAGTGAATGATTTTTGACAAAACGTATTTTATTGTGCAAACGCCATAAGACATAAAAAAACAACTATAAACATCTGGTATCGCCGTAATCGTATCGCCCCGCAGAATAAAGTGAATGTCATTTATAACGCACGGTGAACGCTGTAAAAAAAATAGAACAAAAAAAAACAATAGTAGAATTGCTGTTTTTTAGTCACCACGCCACCTAAAAATAGAATAAAACCTGATCAAAAAGCCGCATGCACCACAAGAAAACGGCAATGGATTCCTCAAGGGGTCTAGTTTCCAAATTGGGATCAGTTTTGGGGGGTTTCCAATGTTTTGGAACCACAAGACCTCTTCAAACCGAACATGGTGCCTAATAAAAAAGAGGCCTCAAAATCCACTAGGTGATCCTTTGCTTCGGAGGCCGGTGCTTCAGTCCATTACCGCACTAGGGCCACATGTGGGATATTTCTCAAAACTGCAGAATCTAGGCAATACGTATTAAAGGAACAGTGTCATCACAATTTTTTTTTTAATATATTAAAGATGTTAGTGCTTTATTAAAAACGTTTATATTTATTTGTGTGTTTGTGTTTTACTTTTTCTTATTTTTACACTTTTTCTTCCCTATGGGGGCTGCCATTTTTTTTTCCATTTCTGTATGTGTCGATTAACGACACATACAGACATGGAATACGGCAGCCACAGTCCCATAGGGACGGCGAACGGGGCCCGTTCCATCCACTAACATGTACGCCGTCTGTGTGGGAACTGCGCATGCGCCGCTCCCACACAGTCCAATTTGAAATGCGCGCCGTCAGGAGCAGGTAAGAGATTTCTATGTATGTTCGTGTACGTTTACTACTGTATGTAAACCTACTACACTGTGTGTTAGCTCAAAAAATGGCGACACACAGTGTAGGAGGTTAGACCGTTCAAACCCCTCGTTTATCCCGGCACTAGCCAGGATAAAGGAGGGGGGGATGCTGAGAGCTCACTAGAGCGAGGGCTTTTTACCCAATTTTGCAATGCTGCAATTTTGGGAATAGCTCCATCTAGTGACCAGCAATGGGAAATATTATAAATTAGAATTAATTTATAATATTTCCTGACTCGTGAAAAAAATAAAAAAAATTTGAACAATGTTTAATCACCTACACACTAAATGTTTAATTAAAAAAAAAACAAACATGTTTTTCTGGCAACACATTCCCTTTAAAGGAACAGTGTCATCACAAATTATTTTTTTATATGTTAAAGATGTTAGTGCTTTATTAAAAACGTTTATATTCATTTGTGTGTTTGTGTTTTACTTTTTCTTATTTTTACACTTTTTCTTCCCTATGGGGGCTGCCATTTTTTGTTCCATTTCTGTGTGCATCGATTAACGACACACACAGACATGGAATACGGCAGCCACAGTCCCATAGGGACTGTGAACGGCTCCCGTCCCATTGACTTCAGTGTACGGCGTCTGTGTGGGAACTGTGCATGCGCCGCTCCCACACAGTCCAATTCGAAATTGGCGCCGTCCGGCGCCATTTTCCTGTGGACCGGAAGTCGCGGCCGGACAGTAATATTACTACTTCCGGTCGCGGCTTCCGGATTTGTGCACTTGGACCAGCGGCAGCAAACGGAGCGGACGGGCCGGAGGGAGCCGCGGCGGCAGGAGCAGGTAAGAGATTTCAATGTATGTTCGTGTTTGTGTGTGTTTACTACTGTATGTAAACCTACTACACTGTGTGTTAGCTCAAAAAATGGCGACACACAGTGTAGGAGGTTACACCGTTCAAACCCCTCGTTTATCCCGGCACTAGCCAGGATAAAGGAGGGGGGGATGCTGAGAGCTCACTAGAGCGAGGGCTTTTAACCCAATGTTGCAATGCTGCAATTTTGGGAATAGCTCCATCTAGTGACCAAAAATGGGTAGTATTATAAATTAGAATTAATTTATAATATTTCCTGACTCGTGAAAAAAAAAAAAAAAAAATGAACAATGTTTAATCACCCACACACTAAATGTTTAATTTTTTTAAAAAAAACATGGTTTTTCTGGCAACACATTCCCTTTAAGTTGCGTTTCTCTGATAAATCCTTTTGTCTTATAAAAAAAATGGTATAAAGAGGATTATCTGACAAAAAAAAATAATTTACATTTCACCTCTACTTTGCTCTAAATTTCCGTGAAACACCTAAAGGGTTCATAAACTTTCTAAATGCTGTTGTGAATACTTTGAGGGGTCTAGTTTCTAAAATGGGGTGTTTGATGGGGGTTTCTAATATATGGGCCCCTCAAAGCAACGTCAGAACTGTAACCTAAAAAAATAAATGAATGAGGCAATACTTCGCTTCTTACATTATACTGATAATGAGCCGTGCCCACCCCGAGATGACCCCAGTTTTGACCGTTTGTATAAACTGAGACCCCTATTAGACCGTTTCAGTGCCCGGTTTTCCCAAGCATTCACTCCCGAGAAGTGTATTTCTATTGATGAGTCCTTGGTACATTTTAAAGGGAGGGTTCAATTCCGCAAGTACCTGCCGGGTAAGAGGGCAAGGTATGGCGTGAAGATGTCTAAGCTGTGCGAGAGTGCATCAGGGTATACCTACAGGTTTAGGATATATGAAGGAAAGGCCACCCCCAAACCAGACTGCATCCTGGACTACAATAGGTACATGGGAGGGATGGACTTGTCAGATCAAGTCCTGAAGCCCTACAGCGCCATGCGGTGTGGTATAAGAAGCTGGACGTGCACATCATACAGATGGCATTGTACAATGCATACGTGCTACGTCGATGTGCAGGCCAGACGGGAACTTTCCTGGAATTTCAAGAGGTGATTATCAAGAACCTAATCTTTAGGGACCAAGAAGGGGGGGCACCCAGTACTTCTGGAAGCGGGGCCACACGCATCGTACCAGGGCAACACTTTCCAGGAGAAGTTCCCCAAACTGGCAAGAAGGGAAAAAGTCAAAAGAGATGCAAAGTCTGCTATAAGGGATATCAATGTGACACGTGTCCCGAATAACCAGAGCTCTGTATGAAAGTGTTTTAAGATGTATCATACAGTCCTTGATTTTTAATCTACCCCAGTTTTACTTACCCTGATGCACTCCGCACAGCTTATCCCCCCTCGTCTTTCCCCTCTGAGCCCTGCTGTGTGGCCAGGCAGCTGATAACAGCCACATGTAGGGTATTGCCGTACCCAGGAGAACCCACATTACAGTTTATGGGGTGTAGGTCTGCGGTAAAAATGCTCACTACGCCTCTAGATGAATGCCTTAAGGGTGTAGTTTTTAAAACGGGGTCACTTCTTGCGGGTTTCAACTGTACTCGTACCTCAGGGGCTTCTGCATACATGACTTCGCACTAGAAAATCCCCAGTAGGCCAAATGGTGGTCCTTTCCTTCTGAGCCCTCCCATGGGCCCAAACGGCAGTTTATCACCACAAATGGGGTATTGCGGCACTCAGAACAAATTGCACAACAGAATGGGGTATTTTGTTTCTTGTGAAAATAAGAAATTTTCAGCCAAAACTACATATTATTTGAAAAAAATAATTTTGTTTTCATTCCCAGCCCAATTCAAATAAGTTCTGTGAAAAAACTATGGGGTCAAAATGGTCAAAACACCCATAAATGAATTCCTTGAGGGGCGTAGTTTCCAAAATGGGGTCATTTGTGGTTGCTTTCTATTTCTTTGATACCTCTCGGGCTCTGCAAATGCGACATGGCACCCGAAAACCAATCCAGCAAAATCTGGACTCCAAAGAACAAATAGCGCTCCTTTCCTTCTGAGCCCTCCCATGGGCCCAAACGGCAGTTTATCACCACAAATGGGGTATTGCCGCACTAAGGACAAATTGGGCAACAAAATGGAGTATTTTATTTCTTGTGAAAATAAGAATTTGAGCTAAAATGACATATTATTGGAAAAAATATATATTTTTTTTAATTCCCAGCCCAATTCAAATAAGTTCTGTGAAGAAACTATGGGGTCTAAATGGTCACATTACCCATAAATGAATTCCTTGAGGGGTTTAGTTTCCAAAATGGGGTCACTTCTGGCGGGTTTCCATTGCTTTGATACCTCTGGGGCTCTGCAAATGTGACATGGCACCCGAAAACCAAACCAGCAAAATCTGCACTCCAAAGAACACACAGCGCTCCTTCCCTTCTGAGCCCTCCCATGGGCCAAAAACGGCAGTTTATCGCCACAAATGGGGTATTGCTGCACTCAGGAGAAATTGGGCAACAAAATGGAGTATTTTGTTCCCTGTGAAAATAAGAAATTTTGATAAAAAAATGATATCTTATTGGAAAAAATATCATTTTTTTAATGTCACAGCCCAATTGAAATAGGTGCTGTGAAAAAACTGTGCGGTCAAAATGCTAACAACAACCATAAATGTATTCCTTGAGGGGTGTAGTTTCCAAAATGGGGTCACTTCTGGTGGGTTTCCATTGCTTTGATACCTCTGAGGCTCTGCAAATGCGACATGGCACCCGAAAACCAATCCAGCAAAATCTGGACTCCAACAAACATATAGCGCTCCTTTCCTTCTGAGCCCTCCCATGGGCCCAAACGGCAGTTTATCACCACAAATGGGGTATTGCCTCACTAAGGACAAATTGGGCAACAAAATGGAGTATTTTGTTCCCTGTGAAAATAAGAAATTTTGATCACAAATGACATTTTATTGGAAAAAATGATTTTTTTTTCATTTCACAGCCCAATTCAAATACGTGCTGTGAAAAAAATGTGTGGTCAAAATGGTAACAACAACAACCATAAATGAATTCCTTGAGGGGTGTAGTTTCCAAAATGGGGTCACTATTGGGGGATTCCTACTGTTTTGGCACCTGAACACCTCTTCAAACCTGGCATGCTGCCTAAAATATATTCTAATAAAAAAGAGGCCTCAAAATGCACTAGGTGCTTCCTTGCTTCTAGGGCTTGTGTTTTAGTCCACGAGCACACTAGTGCCACATGTGGGACATTTCTGAAAACTGCAGAATCTGGACAATACATATTTAGTAGTGTTTCTCTGGTAAAACCTTCTGTGTTACAGAAAAAAATTGAATAAAATTGAAATTCAGCAAGAAAAATTAAATTTGCAAATTTCACCTCCACTTTGCTTTAATTCCTGTGAAATGCCTGAAGGGTTAAAAAAAACTTTCTAAATGCTGTTTTGAATACTTTGAGGGGTCTAGTTTTTAAAATGGGGTGTTTTATGGGGGTTTCTAATACATAGGCCCCTCAAAGCCACTTCAGAACTCAAGAGGTACCATAAAAAAAAGACTTGAAATTTTCTTAAAAATATGAGAAATTGCTGTTTATGTTCTAAGCCTTGTAACGGCCAGGAAAAATAAAAGAAAGTTCAAAAAACGATGCCAATCTAAAGTAGACATATGGGAAATGTGAACTAGTAACTATTTTGGGTGGTATAACCGTCTGTTTTACAAGCAGATGCATTTAAATTCTGAAAAATGCTATTTTTTCACAATTTTCTCTAAATTTTGCAATTTTTCACCAATAAACACTGAATATAAATCGACCAAATTTTACCACGAACATGAAGCCCAATGTGTCACGAGAAAACAATCTCAGAATCGCTTGGATAGGTTTAAGCATCCCGACGTTATTACCACATAAAGTGAAATATGTCAGATTTGAAAAATGGGCTCTGAGCCTTAAGGCCCAAACTAGGCTGCGTCCTTAAGGGGTTAATATCACAGGGTGCCAATGGCTTCTATGGCAGCCGGGGGCCTAACAAAGGCCCCCAGGTCTGCCTGTAGTGGATGCCTGCTGAGCCATGCCTGAGGCATGACCTAGAAGGTGCCTGTCAGTTTTCAGCTGACCGGGAATAATACGCTGCAATAGAGAAGTATTAAAAAATAAAGTTATAAAAAAGTTTAATAAAGTTAATAAATAAATAAAAATCCCATATAAAAAAAAAAAACCGAAAGACCCACTTTTTCCATTATCAAATACTTTAAAGGGAATGTGTCGCTAGAAAAAAAAAAATTTTTCTCTTAAACTGTTAGTACATAAATAATTACACATTGTTCTAATTTTTGTAATTTTTTTACAAGTCAGGAAATATTTAAAATTAGATTCTAATTTATAACATTTCCATGTGCTAGTCACTAGAGGGAGCAATTCCCAAAATTGCAGCATTGGCATGTGGTAAAGCAACCTCATTGCTTTATGCTGCAAAATTGGAGAAGACACTCGCTCTAGTGTCCTCAAACAATCCCCCCTCCTTTATCCTAAATAGTGCCAGGAGAAAGGAGGGGGTTGCATGTTCAAACCTCCTACACTGGGTGCCGCCATTTTTTGAGCGAATGCACAGTGTAGGAGGATTAGATACAGTGGTAATCACACAGTATAACACGAACATACACACACATCACATACACAAACATGCCGCCGCCGGTGTCGCTGCCTACGCTCCTAGTCCTTGCTTCTGAACATATGGACGGAAGCCGCGACCGGAAGTAGTCATCTTACTGTCCGGCCGCGGCTTACAGTCCACATGAAAATGGCGCTGGATGTCGCTCTGCCGAAGACCTTCCTTTTGGACATGCGCCGTTCCCACACAGACGGCGTACGCTATAGTGAATGGAACGGCTCCCGTTCGCATTCTCTATGGGGATGTATGTGCCGTATTCCATCTCTGTATGTGTCGTTAATCAACACATACGGAGATGGAAAAAAAAATGGCAGCCCCCATAGAGAAGTAAAAGAAAGAAAAAAGAAAAAAAGTACAACACAAAAACACAAATAAATAAAATTTATTTTAATGACATACTAAAAGCAATAACATATAAAAAAAACATTTTTTCGTGACACCTTCCCTTTAATATTAATAAAAACTAAACATTACACATATTTGGTATCCCCGCATCCGCAGCGACCCCACCTATAAAGCGATTACATTATTTAACCCGCATAGTGTACCCCGTAAAAAATTAAATAAAAAACACTGCCAGAATTGCGGTTTTCTGTTTATCCGGCCTTCAAAAAAATTGGATTAAAAAGTGATCAAAAAGTCGCATGTACTCCAAAATCGTACCAATAAAAACTAGAAGTCTTCCCGGAAAAAACAAGCCCTCACACAACTGCATCAGTGTAAAAATAAAACAATTATGGCTCTTAAAACATGGCGACACAAAAGCAAATAATTTTGAAAAAAAAAGGTTTAGTAGTAAAACATACAATATCTATATAAATTTGGTATTACCACAATCGTAATGACCCACTGAATAAAGTTATGTTATTTATACCACACACTAAACGGCGTACATCTAATATGCAAAAGAGAGTTGCGAAATTTATGGGTTTTTTTTCCATTACCCCCCAAAAAGTTAATAAAAGTTAAATCAATAAATTATATGTACCCCAAAATGGTGCTATTAAAAAATACAACTTGTCCCGCAAAAAACAAGACCTTATACAGCTATGTCCACGAAAAAGATAAAAAAAAAAGTTATAGCTCTTGGAGTGTGACGATGGAAAAACGCAAAAAATAGCTTGGTCATTAAGGTCTAAAATAGGTCGGCCAATAAGGGGTTACATAGTTAAAAAGTAAAAAGTCAGAAGTAAAAAAAAAAAAATTCTACACATAGGAGCTAATATTTTTTTGTTCTAGGAAATTATCTAACCCTTTTTTAGAGCCATCTACTGTCCCTGCTGTGACCAGCTCCTGCGGTAGACTATTCCATAGATTCACAGTTCTCACAGTAAAGAAGGCTTGTCGCCTCTGCAGGTTGAACCTTTTTTTCCCCAGATTGAGGGAGTGCCCACTTGTTTTTTGAGGGGGTTTTACATGGAACAGGATTTCACCATATTTTCTGTATGTGCCATTAATATATTTATATAAGTTAATCATGTCCCCCCTTAGTCGTCTTATTTCAAGGCTAAATAGGTTTAGTTCTTTTAATCTTTCCCCATAACTTAGATTCTCCATGCCCCTTATTAGCTTCGCTGCTCTTCTTTGTATTTTTTTCCAACTCCAGGGCATCCTTTCTATGAACTAGAGCCCGGAACTGAACTGCATATTCTAGATGAGGCCTCACTAATGCTTTGTAAAGTGGCAATATTACATCCCTGTCCCGCGAGTCCATGCCTCTTTTAATACACGACAATATCCTGCTGGCCTTTGAAGTAGCTGATTGACACTGCATGCTGCTATTTAGTTTATGATTTACAAGTACACCCAGATCCTTCTCAACAAGTGACTCCCCCAGTGTAGCTCCCCCTAGGACATAAGATGCATGCAGGTTGTTCGTACCCAGGTGCATAACTTTACATTTATCTACAATAAACCTCATTTGCCAAGTGGACACCCAAGCACTTAGTTTGTTTAAATCCGCTTGCAATTCACGAACATCTTCCATAGACTCAACATTACTACATAACTTGGTCTCATCTGCAAAAGTAGAAATAGTGCTATTAATCCCATCCTCTAGATCAGGGGTCTCAAGCACGCGGCCCGCATGCGGCCCCTGAGGCGGTCATCTGCGGCCCGCGGGACACCGAGGCGCTAGTATCGGCTCTGCTCCAGTACTCTGTGAAACCCCTGTCCATGAATGGACACGCGATGTCAGGGTCTTCCCCAGATCGGAGTCACAAGCAGAGCGCTAGTATAGGCTCTGCTCCGGGACTCTGTGGAATTCCCTGACATCGCTGTCCATATATGAACAGTTTTGTCAGGGTCTTGTCCAGAGCGGAGTCCCGGGCAGAGCGCTAGTATCGGCTCTGTTCCGGGACTCTGTGGAAATCCAGGGCATCGCTGCCCATATATGGACAGTTTTGTCAGGGTCTTCCCCAGAGCGGAGTCTCGGGCAGAGACGCTAGCATAGACTGGGGATTCCACTCCTAGAGGGAGCCCCAATGGAGCTATCCACTGGGGGTGTCTGTGGCAGCACCCACAGAGGGCGCTGCGGCACCACCCACAGGGGGCGCTGCGGCACCACCCACAGGGGGCGCTGCGGCACCACCCACAGGGGGCGCTGCGGCACCACCCACAGGGGGCGCTGCGGCACCACCCACAGGGGGCGCTGCGGCACCACCCACAGGGGGCGCTGCGGCACCACCCACAGAGGGTGCTGCGGCACCACCCACAGAGGGCGCTGCGGCATCATCTACAGAGGGCGCTGCGGCAGTATCTACAGGGGGCTCTGCGGCACGATCTAAAAAGGGGCTGCCTAATTTTGACATTTGCGTGTCTGCCAAACGCTGCCAACTGAGCTGCCGGACTGCATTTAGCGACACTTCAACTGTAAAAGTGGATTGTTGAAATAAGCATGGAGAAATCTCGAAAATTTCCAGTAAGTTTAAACCTAGCGCTATTATTATAGTAGTAGTATATAATGTAGTATTATAGTAATATAGTGTTACAAATAATTAATTAACAATAATTTTGTAATGTATCAAATTTGAAAGTAAAGCGGCCCGTCAACTTCAAATTTTTTCTATATGTGGTCCACTTACCTGGCTGAGTTTGAGACCCCTGATCTATATCATTAATAAATAAATTCAATAATAGTGGACCCAGCACGGAACCCTGGGGTACACCACTTATAACCGGGGACCATTCGGAGTAGGAATCATTGACCACAACTCTCTGGATACGGTCCTTGAGCCGATTCTCAATCCAATTACAAACAATACTTTCTAAACATATATAGTCCTTAAATTACCAATTAGACGTCTATGAGGGACAGTGTCAAATGCCTTTGCAAAGTCCAAAAACACTATATCCACAGCGACCCCTCTGTCTAGGCTTCTGCTCACCTCTTCATAAAAACAAATCAGGTTGGTTTGACAGCTTCTGTCCTTAGTAAAACCGAGCTGGCTGTCACTTATAATACTATTTTTTGTCACATAATCCCGTATATAGTCCCTCAATAAAATAACTGAACTAAGCTCTTTAAGAACTGTAGGGTGTTACCCATCTGGTCCCGGGGCCTTGTGTACATTTATTTGGTTTAATTTAGCTTGGACCATCTCTACATTCATCCAATTCAAATTATCAACTGATATATTAACAGCACTGGCACCGGCTACATCAGCTGCTCTTTCTTCTGTTGTATATACAGAGCTGAAGAACCCATTTAGTGTGACTGCCTTCTCTTGATCGCCTGTGACCAACTCCCCATTACCACTATCTAGTGGTCCTATATGTTCTTTAAACGAGTTAACCATAACCTCACCTGGCGGAGACTTCCATAGTGTCAATGCTCTTAAAAAAAAAATACTATGTTGGTGTAGAAACCTTTTTTTACTGTAGACTAGGTCCCCAACCTTTTTTTTTTTTGCTAACAAGCCAATTTCACATATTATCAGGTGGTGTAACACTGGTTACCCTAGTGTTATTTGCCAGTGATATATTTTTTGACTCTAGTGCCAAGTATAGTAATACTATATGACATGCATTGTACTAGTAGGACACAAAAGTAGTTAAAGTTGCCACAAGATGGAAAGACATACAGGGGGCCAGAGAACCACTGATTTGGGAATACTGCTTTAGACGTTATAAATTCCCTTTTGTTATAGTTACAGTATAGAATAGATCATGAGGTAGATCTCTGTATTGACCTTTGATATATTTATACATAGTTATTAGGTAACCCCCTCAACCCTGGCACAAATTCAGACAAAGCTACTTGCCCCTGCTCCTTCAGTACATGGGTAAAACCATAAGAAAACCAAAAAGGAGAGAGTGAACATATCGGGGATATACAGTACTGTGCAAAAGTTTTAGGCAGTTGTGGAAAAATGCTGCAAGGAAAGAATGCTTTCACAAATAGAAGTGGTAATTGCATATAATTTATAAAATAAACTAAGTGAATGAAAAGCAGAGAAATCTAAATCAAAATCAATATTTGGTGTGACACCCCCCCCCCCCTTGCTTTCAAAACCGCATCAATTCTTCTAGGTACACATCCACACAGTTTTAGAAGGAACTTGGCAGGAAGGTTGTTCCAAACATCTTGGAGTACTGACCACACATCTGTGGATTTAGGCTTCATCAAATCCTTCTGTCTCTTCATGTAATACCAAACAGACTCGATGATGTTGAGATCAGGACTCTGTGGGGGCGATATCACCACTTCCATAGCTCCTTGTTCTTCTTTACGCTAAAGATAGTTCTTAATGACATTGGCTGTATGTTTGGGGTCGTTGTCCTGCTGCAGAACAAATTTGGAGCCAAACAGACGCCTCCCTGATGGTATTGCATGATGGATAATTATCAGTCTGTATTTCTCAGTATTAAGGACACCATGAATCCTGACCAAATCCCCAACTCCATTTGCTGAAATGCAGCCCTAAACTTGAAACCTCCACCATGCTTCACTGTTGCATGCAGATAACCATTATTGTACCGCTTTCCAGCCCTGCCGCGAACAAACTGCCTTCTGTTACAGCCCAAAATGTTGTATTTTGACTCATCAGTCCAGAGAACCTGCTGCCATTTTCTGCACCCCAGTTCCTATGTTTTCATGCATAGTTGAGTCGCTTGGCCTTGTTTCCACGTCGAATGTATGGCTTTTTGGCTGCAATTCTGCCATGAAGACCACTTCTGGCGAAACTTCTCCGAACAGTAGATGGGTGTACCTGGGTCCCACATATTTGGTACAATTGGTTAATTATACACCGGACTATAATCCAACAAAATCCATGACTTTTGTGCAAGTGTACCTAGAAGAATTGATGCTGTTCTGAAGGCAAAGGGTGGTCACACCAAATATGGATTTAAATTAGAATTCTCTTCTGTTCATTCACTTTATATTTTGTTAATTGATAAAAAAAAAACAAAAAAAAAAAAAACAATTTTCACAAAGAATTCATACTTTGCAGCATTTTTCCACAACTGCATAAAACTTTTGCACAGTACTGTAGATCATGAGAGATACCCCAATCGCACATCATGTACATACTGCCCATAATGGAAAACCCAGACAAATCAGGTTCATTGGTCTAGGGCTGGTCGTCCCCCCCCCCCCCTCACGAGATGTGGGGGGAATTGGGATCAGCAGGTCGTTCATAGGAACAGTGTTTATGGCTGAAGACGATGGCACCCACTGGATAAAGCGATGAATTGACTTGCAGTTGCTTTATAGACGGACTACCAACTCTGGCTTATTCTTGAAAGAATTAACTAAAAATCCCACCAATGTGTAACTTTCTTAACTCATAATCCAGAGCATACATGAAACATGAAACCAAAACTTTGTATAAAAGAATCTGCCCCTCTCTAGTTTTGACAATTCATAGAAACAATGGGACGTCTGATGTAATAAAAAAAAAAAAAAAGGAGGCGTTTAGCTGCTAATACAGCCCTAAATGTAAGAAGCGCTCCCAAAATAAATATAGGGAAAGTCAAAAGAAACCTAGTGGTATTAGAGAAATAATAGAACTGGTTGTAATAGCCGTAATGGAAGTGGGGGAGAACTAGGGTCCTCCGAACTGCCAAGTGTATAGCTAACAAGCTATGACCAAGCAACTGTGTGTGACGCTATGGCAATAGCTTCTACACACCACCTTTAAAGTTGTACACCTGGTCATAAAGAAAGATGGAGATTATTGGCCAAGGAGGACTAGTGGATGCATGGCTATGATTTTAAGTCCACACGTGGGAATAATCCATATCTATGGGAGTTTAATATTTTGGAAGGATTTCAGGATTGGGAACAAGCAGGGATTAGATATGTGCACCAGATATATGAAGGAGGTACTCTTAAGCTTTTTGCGCAGCTACAGGAAGAGTTTGGACTCTCACATAGGCGGTTCTACCAATATCTTCAGCTCAGGCATGCGATGCAGACACAAGAGAGGATGGTGGATTTGAGTTGCTCCACTATGGGAGGGATGGAAAGGGTGCTGGAGGCCCAGGATACTAAGGGGCTTATTTCGGTGCTATATAGTATGCTACTTACCAAATTCCTAGGAGATCCGTTGGTGGAGACTAGACAAATGGGAAGAGGATGTAGGGACTATAGCGGATGAAGAATGGGAGGAATTAATCGGATCGCCCAAAATAATCTCTATTAGTGTAGCACACAGGAGGTCACAACTCTTTCTGTTGCATAGGGTATATAGGACACCTAAGGTGTTATGGCAAATGCGAATTAGAACAAAAAAAGAGAGTGTCCCAGATGTATGTTTGATGGAGCAGATATAAAACATATGTTTTGGAGTTGCCCGAGGCTGAATGTATATTGGAAAGCAGTTAAGGGAATGGTATCTAGAGTATATGGTAGAGATTTCCAACTGGAACCTAAGATCTTTTTATTGGGTTGTATGGGGGAGGAAGGAGGAGATGGGGTAGAATTGCTGGCTATAAAAAAGGTTCTGTATCACGCTAGGAAATTAATTGCAAAATATTGGCTGCAGGCGGATCCCCCGGAGGTGTCTGAGCTAGTTGGATATGTTAATCACACGGTATCACTGGAACACCAAATATATCTGAAAAGAGGGGCAATACATAAATATGAGAAGCAATGGAGTAAATGGGTGAACACTTATAGTAATGTGACACATTAGATGAGATTTGAAGGTGGACCGACGCATGTATATGATCAAGGTATGGTGGGATCACTGTCTGGCATACAGGAAGGATGGAGGAGGTGGAGGGACTTGGCGAATCAAGGAACAGAGGAGGTACTGCGAGGGGGGGGGGGGGAGTTCGGTTGTTAGGGTTAGGGAGGGGGATATATGTACTGGTACAACTAATGATGATGAAATACAAAGTGTAATGTAAATTACAGGAATTTTGTTCTAAGCACAAGATGTTATGTTGTTACTTTGCTTTTTCTCCTGTTGATTGATTTCTTTGCACTTTATCAGAAATGAAAAGGATGTATAATCCCTGTTGTATTTTCAATAAAAACTTGTCTGATTTAAAAAAAAAAAGTCCACACGTGGGATGCCGGAAAAGTAGAGCCATACGCATAAATGCCCGACTCTGGTACTGATATGTCCAGTAATGCAAAGCAGACTGGAGCCTGACCAACAGTTTATGCTGAATTAATGCCCCATGACGAGTCTTTTTCAGCTAGATGAAACAGTAGGGACGGATTAGTGTCTGAACAGGGTTGCACAGGGTGAAAATTATCGGGGGTCGTCCCTTTTGGGTGCTAGTTCTGATCATCATTGTAGGGGATTTTTCAAATCTGACATGTTATTACTACATAAAGTGACACTTTACAGGAATTCTTTTACCTAGCCAAGCGATTGAGATTTTTTCTCATGACACATTGTACTTTGCGTTGGTGGTAAAATTTAGTCGATACATTCAGTATTTGTGAAAAACAACAAAATGTAGTGAAAAATTGAAAGAATTAGCATTTTTATAAACTGAAATGTATCTGCTTGTTTGCTGGACGGGCTGTTGTTTTTATTGGTACCATTTGGTACTATTTGGTTAGATTTACTATTCTGGTGTTGTTTTTACGACATTCACAGTGCTGGATAAATTACATGATAGATTTTTAGTTTGGGTTCTTATGGACACGGCGATACCAATTATGTATAGTTTTGTGTTTTTTTTTTAGTTTTTTCCAATAATAAAAGACTTTTGGGAAAAAAGGCAATTTTGGGTTACTCTAACTTGAAACCGTTAACTTTTTATTAACTTTTTTTTTGTCCCACTAGGGGAGTTGAAGGCCTGCAACACTGATCGAAATTCTAATACACTGCACTATCTACGTAGTGCAGTGTATTACAGCGGTCAGTCATAAACTGACAGCAAGACTACTGGGACCTGCCGGAGTGGGGTCCTCAGTCTTCCGTACAAGGCAGACACGAACGCCATTGTGAGGCCTCCGGTTGCCATACCAACCATCGGCACCCCAGCGAACGCATCGCTGTGGTGCCGGTCGGCTAAAAACCCCTCAGATGCTCTGGTCGCGATTGAGCACAGTATCTCAGGGGCCAATCGGCCTAGATCGGAGTCTAGCACCGATCCTGGCCATTACAGCAGTTTGTAACATACAGCTGACACACGATGTTGATGGTGCAGGCTCAGCTTCTGAGGCCGCACTATCACTGCACCGTAACTGTACTACGGTATGCAGGAACCACTTCCCAACAGTGCCGTGTATATATACACGGCGCATGTCGGTAAGGGGTTATGGGAGGGTCAAGTGCGGCCCGACACATTTACTATAATTTATGCCAGAAATTGGAGTTTATTTATTGTGCACGGACAGCCCAAGATGCAACCAATTGATTGAGAGGTGTGCATTGTCAAATCTTATTCCAGCGGGCTTCTGTCTAAAAATACCTTCTCTATAATATACGGTTATTATACATTCAGTGGTGCATTAACATGAAAGCTTACCATTTCAAACAAAAGGCGGACAAGCTTCTCAGATTCTCCTCTGTATTTGGATGTTAGTGTAGAAGATGAAACGTTGAAAAATGTTGTCTTGCATTCCGTTGCTACAGCTTTTGCTAACAGAGTCTTCCCAGTTCCTGGTGGCCCAACCATCAAAACACCCTTTAGAGGGAAAAAAAAACAAAAAGGAAAAAGAAAAAATATTTTCTGATGTCATGTCAAGTAAAGGCGTTTTTCAAAATTAACCCTGGGTCTGTCATTACTTTTATTTCCTCCCCCCCCCCCCCCCCCACCCCACAGTGCTACCACCACTAGATGGGAATGCTTAAACCTGTCTCCCCTATGTCAGCTTTCTGGCTGAAAGCAACACTCCGTAAATTGAGTTTTAATCCTCACGTGCGGAATGTGACGTGTCCGGCTTCCCATTGTAACTTCTCCCCTCTGCTCGAACCGTCATTTAAGAGCAGAGGAGAGAATATAGAGTGAAAAAACAGACCCTTCACATTCGACCCATGAGGATTAAAACTTTATTTCCAGAGTGTTGCTTTCAGCCAGAACGCAGACATACATACAAGTAAACACAAAATGCTTTTTCCAGTCATTGAAGGAAAATGCTACCTGGCCCTATATGAAAAAGTAATTGCCCCCTTAGCTACTAAATCAACCAGGTAACCAAATTCAATTGACAATTGGGTTAAACCCAGGCATGATCACTGCCAGACCTGTTGAATCTAAACATCACTTAAAAAGGAACGAGTCTGGCAATGTGAAGCAGGCTAAAAAGTCTCAAGATGCAGCATATAATGCCATTTTCTAAAGAAATTCAAACAGATGCTAAACAAAGTCGTGGAAATCTACCAGTCTGGAAAGGGTTACAAGGGGATTGCTAGTGCCATGGGACTCCAATGAACCACAGTGAGAGCCATTATCCACAAATGGAGAAAACCTAGAACAGTGGTGTACCTTCTGAAGAGTGGCGGTCCTACCAAAATTTCATCAACGACTCATCCAGGACATCACAAAAAAAACAAAAAAAAACAGACAAACACCACATTCAACCATAAGAACATCATACTAACAATCTAACGTGGTGGTAATGTGATAGTCTTCGGCTCCTTTGCTTCTGCAGGACTTGGACAACTCAATTGATAGAACTACAATTCTGCTCTCTATCAGAAAATCTTGAAAGAGAATGTCCGCCCGTCAGTTTGTGACCTAAAGCTCAGGTACAGTTGGGTTATACAGCAGGACAATGATCTAAAGCACACAAGCAATTCCACCTCTAAATGGCTCAAAAGAAAAAAAAGAATTAAGATTTAAAGGATTGGCTGAGTCAACGTCCTGACTCGAATCCCATTGAGATGCTGTAACAAGACCTTAAAATGGGCAGTTCATGCGCGAAAACCCTCCAATGTACCCGAATTAAAACAATTTTGCAAAGAGGAGTGGGCCAAAATTCCTCCACAGTAAAGTAATACTCATCATAAGTGATCACAAACATTACTGCCAACACAGACAGTTATTCGGTGTAGGAGGGGGCAATTACTTTTTCCCATGGGTGATATATGTTTTGAATAAATCTTTATCCTCAATAAATTGAATGATCATTTAAAAGGCTGCATTTTCTGGAGCAGATATGCACATTTTTGGGATGTATCTTACATCATAACAATCTGCATTTGATATGTGGCTGACACCCTTTGCTTTCTCTCTGTAGTACACATTGCAATATTGAGTTGTCATGCTGCGTGTATTTTGCATACTAACACAATGTTACGCTATGTAATGACAAAGACTTCTTTTATTCAGATTGAAACTGCAATAAACTTTGTGTTGATTTAAAAAGAAAAAAAAACCGCATCATATCGTGATCTTATTATAAAATTAGTTGGATGACCTGAAAATGTAAATGTGACAAATGAGAAAACATAGAATAAATTGGGTGAGGTGCAGATACTTCTTCACAGCACTGTAGGTAGGAATAAATTGGTCTCCCCCAAACCTACCTAGTGGTGTAAGCAGTGGGAGGGGGGGGGGCGACAAAAGTACACCATGTCGTCACAAAATATATAAAATAAACTAATCATGGCCTATAAAAGTTATTCTAAATGATCCGGTTTAATCTCTACCTTCCATGGTCGTCTTATTCCCTTAAAGAATTCTGGCATCCACATTGGCAAAACCACAGCTTCCTTCAACAATTTCTTGGCTTCTTCCAAGTCTGCAATATCATCCCTATGTAGAAAATGTCTATTTTAATATTGATAAACATATGTATAGCTTTCCCAGTTTCAGTTAACAAGAAAACACACATGGTGGTCCAGTACAAGGTTTAAAAAGAGACTGTCTTCTCTGAAAAGCCCCTAAACTGCATGATGCCGAATCCGAGGAGGCATGGCTAGCGCGTTATGGCTGTTGGATGCATTTCCAAAATGCTCTGCTACCCAAACAATAATCAGGAGTCAGATCTCAAATCCTGTATCCCATCCCTGGGACAATATTTACCTTCCTGTGGCCTCATTTCGGCTTTTTCTGGCCATACTACAGTTAAAGCCTAAATTTCCTACGGAGCCACAGACCATCTCATCTCCCAGGGGCAATACTTACCATCTATTGGACTCTATGCTGCCCCACTCAGGTATCCGCTACCTCTCAAAGGCATTTCCTCCTTCACAATGTCCTGTTCATCAAGGCCTACTGAAAACCAAAGCCACGATCTACATTTGACGCCACCATTATCTCACACTCGTACCACTACTGCAATACATCACCGCAGCAGCTCCCACAATATTCAGGAATTTGGACCCTCATTGTCTCATCTCACTTCAGAGAACTAGGATTGCGATAATGTCCACTGGGCCTACTACTGAATTGCATTGGAGTAAGTCTAATCCCTATTTTTTGCATTTTTCCACTTCTTCACTAAATATTGGACCTCATCCCATACAGTGGTAAGTCTATATATTACCACTCGCCTACCGACATAGTGAGGTGTCAAAAGTGCCTTTTTTGCTGCTTCAGTCGCAAGTTATATATTTAGCGAGGCAAAGCCTAAATTTTTTTCACCAGAGTCATCGCTCAGCCTCCATACTACTCTACAGCATGCTTATTTAAGCTGCCCTGAAGGACCTCACCTTATATCTCTGTCTCCGATGCCGTACCAAGTGGAAGCGATGACCGCAAGTCGCATTAATTACCTTGTTTCATATCCTGCTAAAGTGACTGCTGTTAGCTACCACTAAGACGATCCTTGGCTCTGTGTGCCAATTACTCTCATTACCCTGTTCTTTAGAGTCAATTATACATTTCTTACATCTAAAATGAATAAAGCCAAGTGACATCAGGAAGGACCAGTCGTCTCACTGAATTCTTCCTGACTAAAAAGATCAAATACCCCAGGACAGCACAATTTCTGAAGTACGGACCTCTAGATCTAGGAAATCCCTGCGCGGCTCTGACACGGAAGACTCTTTAAACCCAAATGATATCATTCTAACACAAATGCAATTTGAATCAACCTTTTGTAATTACCTGCAAAAGGATTCCTGCACATCACAAACCCAGCAAAAATGGGAACCATCAGGATCTTCGCCATGCACCAGTGCTTCGCCCTCATCAGGAGTTGGCTCCCCTTCTACCAGGATCCCAGCTAAACAAAAAGCCAGGACTTTCATAGGAATTTCCAGAGAAAGCTAACTCAAATTCTCTTGAACCACGATTGACTATATGGTTCCTCAGAGAACCACAATCCATCTGATAAGGCAATTACTGAATCCTTCCTTAAGGAAATGCTACAAACCCTGAGAGGCTCTTTACAAAAAGATATAGCTACAATGGTTCTAGGCTTCACTACAAAATTGAACGAGCTAGGAGACAGAATCCATCATGTTGAACCTAAAATGTGGGACTTTACAGTAGCGCTTAACTCTCTAGTTGACGCTCACAATACGTTGGATGATTATATGGATCAGGTTAAAGCCAAATTAGCAGATTTGGAAGACCGTTGCAGACGCAACAATGTTAAATTTAGGGGCATTCCGAAATCCGTCTCCAACGTGGAACTAACACCATATCTTCAGAATCTTATTAAAGCTGTTCTCCCTAACTCTTCTTCACATGATGATGTAATTGATCAAGCACACCAATTGCTGAAACCAAAATCCATTCCTGAAAACAAACCTAGAGATGTACTGGCTCGACTATTTCTATCACATTAAAGACCTGATGTTCTCTGTTCGCAAGTTAACAACAATGCCGGATCCCTACTCCGGAGTTTCTCTTTATGCTGACATGTCCAAAGCCACCACTCAAGCGCGGAAAACTTTTGCGACTGTAACTACTTGCTTGAGAAATAATAAGAAACTAGAAATAAGAAAATAGATGGGGATTCCCACTCAAACTTATCCTCATTATTAAGGGCACCACTTTCCTGCTTCACACAGTAGAAGGCAGCACTTCCATCCCGATATCATTGGGAATGGAACCTGCTCTACAGATCAACCACCATCAAAGCAGAACCCCCCTCATGTCCCCAAGCATTGGCATAAGCAACATCGCAAATCCTGATCGGTTGTCTACTAAGCGAGATTTCTACATGGAAAAATGACTCTATATACCTCCACGGATTTGGCAGGTTGCTGCCACCCAACTACATGTTCTTTTTCTGTATATGCTGTCTTGTCTGTTTTCCATTTTCTTCTCACAGATTTGGACATTCTTCGCTAGGATCGAATACACCCGCATGGAAATAACATATCAAGGGAAGAACCAATATCTTCATTATAGACGCCTGCAGGAGTCACCATTTGAATATGGCTCTTCATACCCAGTACCATTTGTTTCAAGTCAGGCCAAGCTGTAAGTAATTACCTACTCCATTACTATGCCTACTACAGTTCTATAATTAAAAACTAAAAAGGGAATTAACTCTCCCTTTAAAGATTGTCCTTATGGAATGAATCCAAGAAAAACCACGCCAATATTATATGTGATCAGGAATCTAAACCTGCTTAAAGGTAGAAGCTCCCCTTCTCTCTGCTAAAAACTTCCCTCACGTTTTTCAGCCTCAGACAAGAAACGGGCAGGCATAACTATTCTGGTTAAAGACTCTTACTTTTAGTTGCTCACAGGTTATTGTAGATGTAATGGTAGATATCTTGTTCTTGTCTGCACTATCAACATTTAAATCTACACTATTTGTAACATATATGCTCCTAATTCTAGTCAAATCTCATTACTGAACAAAGTTCTGAAATGTGTCGAAAAAAAATTCAAGAGAAATTACTTCTCTGCAGAGATTTCAATCTAATTCCCGAACCCTCTTTGGATTCCACAAAGAAGAACATTGTCACCCTCAATCTATCTTTGTGGCTTTGTAACACCACCCTATATGAAACTTGGAGATGTATGCAATAGAAAAAAAACTTAACATTCTATTCAAATGTCCACCACAGATATTCAAGAATTGACCTGTTTATAAGCGATCAATGGTTACTACAGTACATATCAGAATCTTCCATAGGCCACATAACCTGGTCAGAGCACGCAACTATTACGATCACTATACAGGAACCATTATATCCCTACCCTGAAACTACATGGAGAATGAAAACATTTCTGTTCTCCCAACCAGCAATACAATCTTCTTTTAAAAAGAGGATTCTAGAGTTCTTTCAATATAACATTCCAGATATAGATCTGTTTCTCCTTTGGATGGCCCAGAAAGCATATGTTAGAGGGACATTCGCTCTTACCACAATGAGCAGTGACAATAAGAGGTTTCCGATGCTCTGAAACGGCTCTCTGACTTATAATCTCAAGAAAAAACTAAATCCCACTCTAGATACACCGCCACTTGACTCAGGCAAGGGAACACCTTCGTAAGTTTTTCTCATATAAAGTATGAAAAGACTATAAAATAGCTTAAGATCACCTACTATAATTTAAACAATAAATCCTCCTCTCTTATGGCTAAAAGGTCCACAATTCAACGTGTTAGAACAAGAATTCCTGCCTTACTAAGTAATGATGGTTCCACCAGGATTGCATACCCCAAATTGATCGCTGATATGTTTAGTGACTATTGCAGTTCCTTATACAATTTGAAACAGGACACATCTACTTTCCATCCCACAAAGGCTAATATTACAGCCTTTTTAGAGAACCTGCATCTCCGCAACCCCCTACCTACCCAACAACTTGATAGCCTCAACTCTCCATTTCTGAAGTGCGGGTGCAATTAGTTCTCTTGAAGCACACAAAGCTCTCGGCCCTGACAAGTTTACAAAAGAGTATTTCAAAACATTTCATTCAGAACATGCTTCCTATCTTTGTAACATTTTTAATACAGCTGCTGCCTTGAGTGCCCTGCCTAAAGAATTAAACCAGGCTATCGTAACCCTACAAAAAGCCGGTCAAGTACCTACCTCCCTCCCTCGAATTTTAGACCGATTTCACTTTTTAAATGTCGATGCAAAAATTTATGCTACAATTGCTCAACATTTTACCATCTCTTGTGCAGTCTGATCAAGTGGGGTTTATAAAGGATAGACAAGCTCTACATGGTACCCACAGGCTCATCAATCTCTTGCAATGGTCAGAGGCGTCGGACGTCTTCTCTGCTTAGATGCGGAGTAGGCGTTTAGAATACACTGGTATTATGCATTTGCTACGCTTAGAAAAATTGGCTTCCAAGATTTTATACAGCAGGCCATTAGAGCCTTGTATAGCTCCCTCCGCTAAAGTCCTAGCAAATGAGTTTGTCTAACAACGCATCACAACGGACATCACAATGGAACTAGGCAGTACTGCACATTGTTTCCACCGATATTTCTACTGGGAATTGAACAACCGTTCGCTTAAGCAATAAGATCTGACCCTGAAATATCAGTATTTCAGATTCTCTTTCTTCACATACCATTGGACTGTTTGCGGATATAATTTTGGCCCTGACAAATCCATTACATTCACATACGAAGAAGCATAGATCGAATATTAATTTGGGCTACCTGAATCACGGGGTCTCACCACTTTGCCATGATCCAGAACTATAGGTTTGATAGTATTACTATCACCCCAATCAAACAAATAGCGGCCACGGTGCCGAACAGATTCCAGAAGTTAACACAAAGGGAGAATTACTGGATATATAAATGATCAACTCTTCACCCCAATTGCCTCAATAATGTTATAGAGACCAATTTATGAGCGGTCTACCCAGTGTGGATATCCAACCCCTATGAGCAACATCTCTGAGTATCTACGACTTCCATGGCATTGCTTCCCCTTGGTAACCCCGGATGGCTTCTTTAATTTCCCTGCAGAGTCTGATCACCATGACCATCATGTTACTATAAATTTATTAGCAACCGCTATACTATCTTTACACCTATCAGTTATTACCTTATCAACTCTTATCCGGAGCCCTTTGAGGATTTTTTTGTCATATCTATATTACATACTGTCATCCTGGGCCCGATGTTCTGCCCGCTCTAATTAATCTCATACGTATATCATGCTGGATCTCCTTGCACCATGCCGCTACCATCCAAAGCCACCGCAGGTTTTTAGCTGGTTTTATATAGACTTTATATGCAATTATGATGTTGTGTATCTTGTGGGGTATAATCTTCATCACGCCCTTTTGAACTACAGTCCAGGCCAACAGTTTTGAGACTGACAGAAATTTTGGTTTTCACAAAGTTTGCTGCTTCAGTGTTTTTAGATCTTTTAGTCAGATGTTTCTATGGAATACTGAAGTACAATTCTAAGCATTTCATAAATTTTTTAAATTGTATTGACAGGTTTATGCAAAGACTCCATATTTACAGTGTTGACCTTTCTTTTTCAAGACTTCTGCAATTCCCCCTGGCTTGCTGGAGATCAGCTTCTGGGCCAAATCCTGACTGATGGTAACCCATTCTGTGATTGGAGTTTATCACAATTTCTGAGTTTATGCTTGTCCACCTGCTTTTTGAGGATTAACCACAGATCCTCAATGGGATTGAGATCTGGGGAGTTTCCTGGCCATGATCCAAAATGTCAAGGTTTTGTCAACCGAGCCATTTATTACTTTTGCCTTGTGACATGGTGCTCCATCATTCTGGAAAAAGCATTGTTTATCACCAAATTGCTCCTGGATCATTGGGAGAAGTTGCTCTTGGAGGATGTTTAGATACCATTCTTTATTCATAAAAGTGTTCTTAGGCAAAATTGTGAGTGAGCCCACTCCCTTGGATGAAAAGCAACCCCACACATGAATGGTCTCAGTTACTGTTGGCATGACACAGGACTCATGGTAGCGCTCACCTTTTCTTCTCAGGACAAATATTCTTTCAGATGTCCTAAACAGGCTGAAGGAAGCTTCATCAGAGAAAATAACTTTACCCAAGTCCTCTGCAGTTCAATCCCAGTACTTTCTGCAGGTGGTCAGTTTGTCCTTGATGTTTTTGTTGGAGAGAAGTGGCTTCTTTGCTGACGTTCTGGACACAAGGCCAGCCTCCAAGAGCCTTTGCCTCACTGTGCATGCAGATGTACTGACACCTGCCTGCTGCCATTCCTGAGCAAGCTCTGCACTTGTGTTGAACCGATCTCGCAGCTGAATCAGTTTATGGAGACAGTCCTGGCACCTACTGGACCTTCTTGGGTGCCCCGAATTATACTTCGCAGCAATTGCACATCTCTCCTTGACGTTCTTGATGACCGATAAATGGTTGATTTAGGGGCAATCTTACAGCCAGCAATGTCCTTGCCTGTAAAGCCCTTTTGATGCAAAGAAATGATGACTGTACGTGTTTACTTGGATGTAACCATGGTTAACAGAAGACAATGATTTCAAGCACCATCCCCCATTTAAAACAACCAGTCTGCTCTTATAATTCAATCAGCATGACAGAGTGATATCAGCTGCCTTGTGCTTGTTAATACTTTCTCCTGAGCGAACGAGAAGATCACTGAAATGATGTTTGCAGGTCATTTTGTGCCAGGGCTGAAATGCAGTTGAAATGGGGGTTTTGTGATCTAGTTAATTTTCATGGCACGGAATGACTTTGAAATTAAATGCAATTCATCTGATCACTCTTCATAACAATCTAGAGTTAATGTAAATTGCCACTATAAAAACTGAAGCAGCAAACTTTGTGAAAACCAAAATTTGTGTCACTCAAAACTTTGACAGGACTGTATTTGTCCCACTATCCTACAAAGGTATCATCCTGGATTTCTCTGCAACTGACTGTTGCCATCACGAGCTCCACGTGTTTAAACCATGCTTTATATAGGTTCACAATCATAGATCTTGTGTGTCATCACGCTCTTTTGAATGTATATCCAACGATCACATTTGCTGCTGCGCATTGCAATTAGTAATAAATGGTTCCACTATCTGCCACATACAGCATGTTAACCTTGTTAAACCAAACAAGCTCATCTCCCTAGAGGACTATTGTTGCAGGTCATTGTGCTTAGACACCCCGCTGCTCTTTCACCGACATCTCGTCTGCTGTTCTCTGACTGAGCAGTCATAGCTCCTTTCTTGTATCGGTTTTATTTCTTTAATCTGTATTGACAATATGTTGTTTCATTGCTCCTACAATGTATCTCCACCTATTTATACATTTATTAATGAACAACACTTCAGTTTCACTGATATTTATGTGTATTTTAACTGTGCCGTTCTGCGGCTCTCTGATTGGCTGTGTGATCTTTTACTCAGAGCGACCCTTTTACATCACTTTTACCTGCTTTCCAGTTTTTTTCAGTGTTTTATCTCCTATTTAACTGGATCGCTGTTGCACTGCTGTAAAAGCCTGATGAAGATTCTGGAGCGGCGTTGAAACGCATAGTCACTTATAAAATAAAATAAAACTTTTAATTTATCCCTTCCTCTCTGGAGGTCAGCAGCGCCTCTCTACATTCCCCTCTTTTCTCATGGAAATTATCTGCATACCAAGCGGTGGTGTTCGTCATCTACTGGTCGGAGAGAGCAGCAGCTGACACTTTATTGTTGTCGACACATCTACATGTGTTGTACCTGGACTGTACAACACAATAAGGGGAGTGCACACACATCTTACGCTCCCCTCTCCTCTTCTCAGTTAACATACTGCATGATGTGGCGCCCTATGTCCTCTTTTCTTCTCATGTTGTAGTTGTGTAACTATTCTCTTTTCTAAAACAGTTCTTAAAAAAAAAAAAAAGCCTAATGTCTCTTTTTTATCTTTCTACTCACTAGCATTCCCTTGCTATAAGGCTAGCAAATGAGCTGTGCACTGCATGCTGATGCATAGAGAGGACTCCTAAGCTCGGCTATATAATGTAGAGAACTCCTAGGACTTATCCGCAGCATGAAGCGCACAGACTGTTTGCGGGCTTATAGCAATGGAATTCGAGTCAAAAATTAGTAGATTCGGAATCAGCGTCTATTAAGCTATCAACTGATAATTGTTTTGGAGGGGGATTTCGGAGGTGACCGATTCATTTTAAGCAACACTTTAACCATAGTTCCCTCTTAGTGATTACAGCACAGGGAACTGTTACACTCACCATCGGACATTGGGGTTCTGTGAAATGATGTCTCTTTCCAAAGCTTCAACAAGATCCTTATCATATGAAGTACCATCATATCTCTTTGGCTCATTTTCCGATTCATCAGCAGATGACTTGTTCTACAGATTGACAATAGAAGAAGTAAGTTCTGGATTCAAGCATAGTTTGCCGACATAGGATTCAACAGAGTAGCAAAGCTCTGAAAAAGACTTCCATGTGAAATAATGAACAAATCACATCTTATAGCTTTTATAACATAGACCAAACAAGCCACGCACTGTAATGTTCTTGCCATAAGAGAGTATAAGCATAAAACAAGAACACTTTTTTTGTAATCAACTCTCACACAATGAAAAAGCTGACGCAAGCAATTGCTTCTTTGATGAGAAAAGCAGCTGCATTTGGATTGAAGGTGAAGAACAGGGGGCGGGGGTGGCAGATGTTTGGCAGGTTATTTGGAACCCTTTACACGTGACACAAACTGAACTGTCAAAATAGGATGCAACATAGGGGCGGAGCTAGCGGCCGGACTGCATGGACGTGTGCTGCTGAGCTCTGTAGATCCACTGACCTCTAACAGAAGCTTTTGATAGCCTTGCACTCACAGCAATGGTGAAGTACGGAGTCGGAAAGCCCTTAGGAATAAAAATATTGCCTATCGCTGGACATTTCCATTTGGGATCTCTTTCATTTAGAATGGACGTAGGCTTTCGATTTCTAAATTTCAGGACTTGCAGGAAGTGTTTCACTATTTGGATATCGCGCCACTTCCTATTGACAATTGGGATGTTGTCCGGGATATGACCGCTCTACCTGTGGTGACCCCTATTGCTCCTTGGGAATTGACAGCCACCCCGAAAAGACAGCGGTCGAAGAAAAGAGCCGGTTGCATGGCTCCGAAACGACTGATCCGTGAGAAGACTTGAAGAGATGCATGCTCGGAGGGATTTCTTTGTCTACATTGTTAAGGCCTTATTTGCTGGACTTCGCTTTGTTCTCACTCCTGGCTGTTGTTCATAGATACGTAACTATTGCACTTGTTCCTGTGTATAAGCTAGTTGAGATAGAGATATATAGTACTGTTATGCATATGGTAGGTGTTATTGCGAAGTGCTTAGTCTATATACTATGCTTTCTTTAATGAGCGAGTCCTTAGGGGTACAGTGGAGGAACCGTTTGGATACAAACCCCCCTTTTTCCTTCTCTTAGGGATAATATTAGTCCTTTGAAATGGGAAGGTATTTCGACATGTTGTTGAACATTTTTATCTGGTGTAATCGGTTATGTTTGTTACCTGAGAAGATACATCCACAAACTGTGTATAGGTCTGACATTCAGACTACTGGAAGAGGAGCTGGTCCTGTTGTTACACTCATTACAAGGCTCATTTAACGGTTGCTTCTTACAATGTTAAGGGGTTTCATTCTCCGTCTAAACGACGACAGATTCGCTCACTGCTTAAAAAACAACATTGTTCAATTTTATTTTTACAAGAAACGCACTTTAAATTTAATCACTACCCTAACTTGTCTTATTCATGTTACCCCACGTGTTTCCATAATGGCTCAGAAAGCGCAGCAGCGAAAGGTGTTAGTATTGTGTTTCAGAGAGGGGTGCCCTTCTCCTACATTGCACATGCGCAGGATCCGGATGGCAGATATTTATTTCTTAAAGGGAAAATTGGTACACAACTCTTTACATTTGGGAATATCTATGCTCCTAATTCTGACCAAATTTCTTGGTTACTAGATACGCTTACTGAATTAGAATCCTTTAAAGGAGGGGGTGGTGGCTATGGGAGGTGATCCAAATGGGACATTAAACTACTTGGTAGATTCTTTTTGTAAGCTATCCTCTATCTCTTACAGAGCCTTGGGTAAATTAAAACGAGCTTTGTATAACTCACACATAGTAGATGCATGGCGAAGTTTATTACCCTCAGCTGTGTATTATACCTTCTACTCAGCTGCTCATAAGTCATATCATCGTCTTGACTATATATTTATCTCTCATGAACATTTACAATATTGTTCTGCAGCTACTATAGGGGTTCAGTTGCATTCTGATCACTCTCCTGTGTTTGTCCTTTCACATACCTAATGACTTGGAGGTCTCCGAAATGGCGCATGAATGAGATGCTTTTGGGGTCGGAAGACAATAAAAAGCATCTCTCTTTTTTATTGGAGGAATATTTTCAATTGAATGATACCCATGAGGTGACACCGCAGGTCCTCTGAGACACTCATAAGGCATACATTAGGGGACATCTTATTTGCTTGGGAGCGAGGGTTAAAAAAGGATAGAGACAAACAGATAGCATTGCTGACGGCTCAGATACAGAAGTTAGAGGGGCTGCATAAACGATCATTAGCATCACAGCAACAGACACAGTTACAGGCTCTTAGGATTGAATTGAAGGATATTTTGAATTATTTCTGCAAAATACTATTTACACTCCCAACAGATGTTCTTTGCTCATGGCTCTAAATTCACGATGCAGAGACTCAAGAAAAGGTCTGCTCAGAGGTTCATTCCCCTGATTAAGTGATCAAATGGACATATGGTCTCATGAAAAGATATTGCAGAACAGTTTAGACTTTTCTACACTGAATTGTATAATTTGGACTCAAGATCGGACGCGAATAAACTTTTAGATAGACAACGGAAGACTGATGCATTTCTTGCGTCTTTAGATTTACCATCTCTCACTGTAGAGCAGTCTGAATTTTTAGCTAGTCCATTTACAATATCGGAGCTGGGAGTAGCTCTAAAAAGTACCCCTAAAGGGAAGAGTCTGGGGCCCTATTACATATTACTCTACCTTTGAATCTATATTACTCCCCCACCTTTTATCTATTTGTAATTTAGCATTGCTGGGGTGCCCCTCTACGGAGTCTATGACTCATGCTTTTATCGCAGTAATCCCAAAAGGAAGGGAAAGATTTATCGGTTTGTTCTAATTATAGGTCCATTTCCTTACTTAAAGAGGCTCTGTCACCAGATTTTGCAACCGCTATCTGCTATTGCAGCAGATAGGCGCTGCAATGTAGATTACAGTAACGTTTTTATTTTTAAAAAACGAGCATTTTTGGCCAAGTTATGGCCATTTTTGTATTTATGCAAATGAGGCTTGCAAAAGTACAACTGGGCGTGTTGAAAAGTAAAAGTACAACTGGGCGTGTATTATGTGCGTACATCGGGGCGTGTTTACTACTTTTACTAGCTGGGCGTTCTGATGAGAAGTATCATCCACTTCTCTTCAGAACGCCCAACTTCTGGCAGTGCAGATCTGTGACGTCACTCACAGGTCCTGCATCGTGTCGGCCACATCGGCACCAGAGGCTACAGTTGATTCTGCAGCAGCATCAGCGTTTGCAGGTAAGTAGCTACATCGATTTACCTGCAAACGCCGATGCTGCTGCAGAATCATCTGTAGCCTCTGGTGCCGGCTCGTCTGACACGATGCAGGACCTGTGAGTGACGACACAGCGTGATCTCTCGAGAACACGCTGTGTCTGCACTGCCAGAAGCTGGGCGTTCTGAAGAGAAGTGGATGATACTTCTAGTCAGAAAGCCCAGCTAGTAAAAGTAGTAAACACGCCCCGATGTACGCACATAATACACGCCCAGTTGTACTTTTCCTTTTCAACACGCCCAGTTGTACTTTTGCAAGCCTCATTTGCATAAATACAAAAATGGCCATAACTTGGCCAAAAATGCTCTTTTTTTTAAAATAAAAACGTTACTGTAATCTACATTGCAGCGCCGATCTGCTGCAATAGCAGATAGGGGTTGCAAAATCTGGTGACAGAGCCTCTTTAATATAGATTTGAAATTGATGGCTAAAATGATAGCGAATAGATTGCCCAATATCCTTCCTAAATTGATCCACTCTGATCAAGTCGGCTTTACAAAAAAGAGAGAGGGGGAAGGATAACACAGTCAGGGTCATCCACCTACTATATCTTGCAAGACAACGTAAACCACCACTGGTACTTTTGGGAACAGATGCCTTAAATGCCTCTGATCGGGTTAGTTGGGGCTACATGAAGAAGGTTCTCCACAAGTTCAATTTTCCATCCGCCTTAATAGCTGCTATTTTTGCAATGTAGGATACCCCTTCGGCTTTGTCCGTTAATGGTTTATTGTCGTCACCTTTTCAGATCTCTAACAGCACGAGGCAAGGCTGCCCACTTTCACCGATGCGATTTGTACTGGTGGAGACTTTGCTGCAGGCCATCCGTTGCCATCCTCTTAAGGGGCTTCATGTGGAGGGTAGGGAACACAAAGTGGCAGCATATGCTGATGATTTGTTGGTGTTAACAACTAATCTAGGTGTGGCTCTCCCCCAGATCCAAAATTAGTTTCTTGATTTTGGTGGCTTATCTAACTTTAAAGTAAATCCTAGTAAGTCGCAGGCTGTTAGCTTTAATTTTCCGACTAATATTGTCACAAAAAATAGCTGCAAATTCTCCTTTTGATTGGGGCTCGCAACAACTAACATTCCTGGGGGTTAAGATAGATAGGGATTTATCGCATTTGTATCGACTGAACTATATCCCAATGTTGAAAACCTTACAATCCGCTATTCAGAAATTAGATGTCCCATTCCTTTCATGGTTCGGCTGGAAAGATATTGTCATGTCACTGATAATGCCTAAATTGACTTACCTGCTTCAAGTTTTGCCTATTGTAGTCCCGAAGTCATTTTTTCATTCCATAAGAATGTTGATGTCTTGCTTTATATGGCAAGGCAAAAATAGCGAGGTCATTACTTTCTGCTCCTAAAGAAGTTTCGCTGCTTTTACGCATTCCCCATAAAGCGTCGAGATGTGTAAGAATTCAGGAGAATGGTTACAGAATTCTATCAAGGTGGTATAAGACACCAGATAAAAATGTTCGCTTTGCTCCAGACACGTCCATTGTATGTTGGAGATGTTTGGAGGAAATGGGGTCTTACTACTATATTTGGTGGTCGTGCAAGAAGATACAGTCTTGGTGTAAGGAGATTTTCGAGACATGTAATCTTGTTTGTGGTACTGATTTTGTGCCCCATCCAAAAGGTGGCTTTGCTGGCAATTTTCCCTGGGAACTTAAAGAGGCTCTGTCACCAGATTTTGCAACCCCTATCTGCTATTGCAGCAGATAGGCGCTGCAATGTAGATTACAGTAACGTTTTATTTTTAAAAAACGAGCATTTTTGGCCAAGTTATGACCATTTTTGTATTTATGCAAATGAGGCTTGCAAAAGTCCAACTGGGCGTGTTTAAAGTAAAAGTCCAACTGGGCGTGTATTATGTGCGTACATCGGGGCGTGTTTACTTCTTTTACTAGCTGGGCGTTCTGACGAGAAGTATCATCCACTTCTCTTCAGAACGCCCAGCTTCTGGCAGTGCACAGACACAGCGTGTTCTCGAGAGATCACGCTGTGACGTCACTCACAGGTCCTGCATCGTGTCGGACGAGCGAGGACACATCGGCACCAGAGGCTACAGTGGATTCTGCAGCAGCAGCATTGGCGTTAGCAGGTAAGTCGATGTAGCTACTTACCTGCAAACGCTGATGCTGCTGCAGAATCAACTGTAGCCTCTGGTGCCGATGTGGCCGACACGATGCAGGACCTGGGGCAGGAAGTGAGTGACGTCACAGCGTGATCTCTCGAGAACACGCTGTGTGTCTGCACTGCCAGAAGCTGGGCGTTCTGAAGAGAAGTGGATGATACTTCTCGTCAGAACGCCCAGCTAGTAAAAGAAGTAAACACGCCCAGATGTAACACACATAATACATGCCCAGTTGTACTTTTACTGTAAACACGCCCAGTTGTACTTTTGCAAGCCTCATTTGCATAAATACAAAAATGGTCATAACTTGGCCAAAAATGCTCGTTTTTTAAAAATAAAAACGTTACTGTAATCTACATTGCAGCGCCTATCTGCTGCAATAGCAGATAGGGCTTGCAAAATCTGGTGACAGAGCCTCTTTAAGGATGAAGTCGACACTTCTATTTAGACAAATGCTGATTGCGGCAAGATTACTTATATCCAAATACTTGCTTTCAGTCGATTTGCCACCTTTAGAACAATGGCTTAATAAAGATAGATCAGCTATGCCGATTTTAGGAAATTTCACACTGGGAGCTTCGCACAAAGCACACTTTTGTTTCTATTTGGGATCAGTGGAAGGTGTGTCGTAACTTGCCTTAGATATAGATTGGGATGTCACAGGATATAACAATTGTTTTTCTTCTTTGTTTTTCAGTGGTGACGTTTGCCGAATAGCGGCTTTGTCTCTGTAAAGTGTGATTGCAGACAATGTATACAGTTTTATGTAAAGAACGCTCGGATGATGTATTTATGGCTTCTCAGAGTTTTATATTTTACATTTTGTATGGTGTACTTTGTACCTTGTATTTTATTTACTTTTGTTTTGTCTATATCTTTCATTTGAGTATTCAATTCTTTTTTCTTTATTATTAATTTACTTTGTATTATGCCATGTTAAAGGGATTATCCAGACGCCATAAACATACTCTGAAACAGTTTTGTAATACATATGCTTTTCTCAATATACTTGCTTTTGAATATTTGCATGATAACGGCAGTCGCTACAGCAGTCACTTGATCCGTTTACGCTGTAGTATTCTTATTCTTGATGTGGCGCCGACACCGCTACACATGACCTCGAAGTTCTTCCTACTCCACCCGGTGTCGGCGCATCATTCAAGATGTGACTGGTGCTAGGGGCGTGGCTGGATGTCTAACTGAGCAGACGTGCTTCACTGAGCTCCCTAGATCCCGGACTGCTTATCCTGCAAATATCACTACTATCCTGCGGATTTGAACGCCTCACAGCGGGGACAGGTGTCCACTTACACTCCGGTGCCTGGCAATGAGACGATTTGAGGTGTGGACCGGCATATACGGGATTGCAGTCGTGAACGGAGTGAGGCCTATTACTTCCAGTTTTCGTGTGGCATCGGCTGAGAGGAGCTGGAGGCGCAAACGGCTGACGAGGTGTGGTCTCTTCCCCTGTGCTTTCTGCATGTGCAGTGTGTTGGCTGAGGAGCCCTGAGGACTGCATTATCGTCTTCTTCTGGATGGGTGGTAGGTGAGCAGCGGGTCATCGACTTACCTGCTAACGCCGATGCTGCTGCAGAATCAACTGAAGCCTCTGGTGCCGGTGTCCTCGCTCGTCTGACACGATGCAGGACCTGTGAGTGACGTCAAAGCGTGATCTCTCGAGAACACGCTGTGTCTGCACTGCCAGAAGCTGGGCGTTCTGAAGAGAAGTGGATGATACTTCTCATCAGAGCGCCCAGCTAGTAAAAGTATTAAACACGCCCCGATGTACGCACCTAATACACGCCCACTTGGACTTTTACTTTTAAACACACCCACTTGGACTTTTGCAAGCCTCATTTGCATAACTACAAAAATGGTCATAACTTGGCCAAAAATGCTCGTTTTTTAAAAATAAAAACGTTACTGTAATCTACATTGCAGCGCCTATCTGCTGCAATAGCAGATAGGGGTTGCAAAATCTGGTGACAGAGCCTCTTTAACGACACACGCTGCTGTACTGCACTATACGATCTGCTGGCTTGACCCTCTCCTCCTCTCTCCCCCTGTTTCCCCACAGTCTGGGACCACTCTGGAAGTTAGTGCTTCTAATATGGGAGGTAACAGTGGAAAAGGGGGAAAAGTAAATCATTGGCAGGACACGCTGTCCCCTTCCCCCCCCCTCTGATGAGGACTCTGTAATGTAGGATCCTCCATTTCACTCCCTGGTATGGATGCTGGTTCCTCAGGTGCCAATATCACTAAAATTCAAGCTCAGGCGGCAAATAAACTTGAGCAGTTATCCAGACCTCTGCACTTACCCGCATCTCCTGATCCTTCACTATCCATGTTTGATGGCTCCCGGAGTCCACGGTCCCCACAAGACCAGCCTGTCTCCTCCTCACATGTGGATGTAAAATTTGAAGAATTGCTGGCGGCTATCGATTCTTGTCAGTCTAAGCTCGTTACCAAGGTTGACGAACTGCAACAGGATCTTGTTATATTGAGGCATGATATGCAGAAAATCCGTGAACGTACCACTGACAATGAACTCTGAATCTCTGAGGTGGAAGACAATTTACGCCCTAACCCAGCTCAAACTGCAGATTTGAGGAGATAGGTATTGGCTTTGGGTGACCAAGCAGATGACTTTGAAAATAGTCTTCGCCACAACAATATCCGTGTACCAGAGAAGTCTGAGGGTGCGGACGCGGTCAAATTTCTGGAACAATGGCTAAAAGATACCCTGGCTATTGACAACTTTTCTGCCTTTTTTTACCACTGAGCGAGAACACAGGGTCCCTGCACGTATGGGTCCTCCGGGTGGGCCTCCACGTCCATTGCTTGCACGTATGTTACACTTCAGAGACAGGGATGCGGTATTACAGGTGGCAAGGGAAAAAAGTGACTATCTTATACAACTCGCAACGGATTTCCATCTACCCGGATTTCTCGGTTAACAACAGAAGGGAACGTATTCAATTTACGGAAGTCCGTAAGAAACTACGGGAGAAGGGATATAAATATGCCATGTTATATCCTGCCAAACAGAGTGATTGACGGTCCGACATAAAAAATCTCTCTGTCCTCCACTGAGGCTCTGGAATGGGCGGAGGCTACGCCTCGTGCTGCTGGCGTAGCTTCTCCTCCTGATTGAATACTTATCATATGGACAAGAGTCTGTGCGGATGTCCTAAGTTTTAATGGCAGGGTGCTAAGATCTGTATGCCAGTTTTTGTAATACATGCTTTGATCTTCCTATATATTATGTGGGTGGGCGTGGTTATGGCTTAATATGTGATATGTCTGCAATACTATTACCTTGCTATGGGAGTCAGGTCTCGGGACTGTACTAGTGTTGTAGAGTTTAGTTTAGTCAGAGATGACGGTTCTCTAGTAGTTCTTTAGTTACAGGGTAATGGTCTGCACTTAGCTTGCTTAGTGTCTGACAGGGGGTCACTCATGGGATACTATTGTTTATATAATATGGTTATACATGTTAATGTGGATGTCTGCTTGTGTAATTGTTGTGCTCTGGCTTTCCCTCCTTCAAGGTTTCCTGTCTGCCGGTGGTCTCACGGCTGCTGTATCAACTCTGGATGTATTATGGCTTCAATTAAGATACTGAGTTGGAATGTTCGGGGGCTTAACTCTAAATTTAAGAGAGCTCGTGTCTTTAATTTTGTGAAGAAGCATTCCCCACAACTATCATATGTTTACAGGAGACTCATTTAACCGGTCAACGGTTATTGGCTCTTAAACGTGCCTGGATAGGGAGGGGTTATCACGCCTCACTATAATTATTCACGAGGAGTTTCACTCTTAATAATGCGTCTGGAGGTGCTGCAGGTGGCCTGTGATCATTTTGGTAGGTATATTATTATGCATCGCTCGATTAATGGTTCTGTTTTCAATATAGTTAACTAATATGTTCCCCCGCCTATGGATCCTGCATTGCTAGACTTGGTGGCTAAGAAATTGTCAGAATTTCCGGTGAGTCCGGTTTTGTGTATGGGTGACTTTAATGCGGTACCAGATGCCTTGGTGGATCGTACGGGAGGGGCAGACCAGGCATCTGCTTATCTTAATTCCTGGTCCTCGGCACTTCATCTCACTGATGTATGGCGTTGGATATTTCCGTCTGACAAATTATACACTTATTACTCATAAAACCTTTTCTAGGATTGACCTTGCCATGGCCTCGGGGGATTTTTTTTACCTGCAGCTCATTCCATTACTATTACTCCCAGAGTATTACTCTGATCATTCAGCTCTTCTCTTAAAATTTTCCACTGGTCCACCCATTGACTCTACAGTCTGGAGGTTACATCCGGCGTGGCTTGGTCATACTGAAGTGGTGTCGGAGGTCTCGGCCTCTCACGTAGTTTATTGGGAAAACAATTCCTCTCACCCAGACCCGCTAATTGTGTGGGATGCATACAAAGCTACAGTGAGAGAGAAGCATTTATAGCAGGGGTGGCTAAGTGTAGGAAAACCTACCGGGACAAAGAGAGGTTCATGTGCTAGCTACTGAAGCATCTGTATTTGAGTTTGGTGATAGGAATGGGAAACTCCTGGCATATCTATCGCGCTCAGAGCATCCCTGTTTGTCCATTCCATCTGCTCTCTCCTTTGATGGAGTGATCTGCACTACCCCGAAGGAGATCAATAAGATCTTCTGTGATTTTTATTCTGCACTATATAGTTCAAAATGTTGTGGTCCAGTAAGTGATGTAGAGTTTTTTTTTACACTCCCTTCCCTTATGGAGTCTGTCAGCTGCTCAGGCAATTGAGTTAGATAGCCCAATTATAGTTGAGGAAATAGAGGCCGCTATTCAATCCTTGCCCTCGGGTAAAACTCCGGGACTTGATGGTTTGGAGGGTGAGTAGTATAGGGCCAATAGTGATGTTTTGGTTCCGAGGCTTCGGGACATCTATTCTAGTGCTCTGGAGTTGGGTGTTTTGCTGGCGTCTATGAGGGAGGCACTTATTGTGGTGGTGTTGAAGCCAGGGCAGGAACCTAGTCTACCAGATTCTTACCGTCCTATTTCACTTATTAATTCCGATGCTAAGATACTAGCTAAAATCCTTGCTAATAGATTAAAGAAGATTATACTGTCTTAAGTTCACCCTGACCAAACGGGTTTTATGCCGGGGAAGAGTACGGACATTAACAGCCATAGGTTATTCTTGAATATTGATGCGGCGGGGGGAGATGCATCTCCTGGGTTCGTTCTCTCTCTGGATACATATAAGGCCTTTGACTCGGTTGAGTGGCAGTATTTATGGCTGCTCTTTTCCAGATTAAATTTTGGTCCGAGATTTCTGGCTCTGGTTTGTCTCCTATATGAGAGACCTTGTGCTAGGGTGAGAACGAATCTGGATATATCGTACTCCTTTTTATTGGTAGCCAAATCTTCATATATACTATTTAGCTTCTCAACTGGTGATTGCACGTTGGTGGATAGATATAGATCTGAGTAATGCAGCCACTGCACTGGCAGGTGCACTTATGACTTCGTATGAAAGTCTGACTAACTTGCTATATAGATTTAAAGTCCCAGGTTGCGTACCACTGCAACTTGGACGGTGGCTGTGGCTTGGAGGGCAGCACATGCTCTGCTAAAGGGTACTACGGTCCCCTCATACTCACCTAGGACTCCACTTTGGAATAATTCTTGGTTGCTTCATCTTGAATCGCTGCTGGGAGCGGTGATGTGGTCGGGGGCAGGGGTCAAATTCCTGGGTCAGGTGTTCACTGCAGATTCTGGCTTTGTAACCTTTTCCGAACTTAAGGATAGATTTAACATTTCAGGGAAAGGGTTTTTTTTCCACTATCTCCAGTTACAGCATGCCTGGTGTGCCCAATTTGGCTCTATGTCACCTCAGATGGGTTTCTCTAGGCTAGAGGACCTTCTTGGTGCTCCAGATCTCTCAAAAGGTCCTCACCCAATTGTACACCCTCATGACAACCCTGGGTGCTAGACCCTATGATAAGGCTTATCTGCAGTGGTGGGGTGATGTCCCCAGCTTGACAGAGGAGGACTGGCGGGAGGTGGAATTCTCTTTTTTTGATTCGGTGGTAAGTGCACGGGACTTTCTCATACAATCTCGGTTTTTGCATAGGATCTATTAACCAGCAGTTAGGCTTAAGTGGATGGGGACATTGGCTTCGGATAGTTGTTTTCGCTGCCAGTTGGAGGTCGGTACCTATCTACATTGTGTGTGGTTGTGTCCCAGAGTTGCCCCCTTTTGGACGGAGGTAGTGGAATTTCTTCATACCCATTATGAGTTACCGTGACTTCTTACCCCTCAGATGTGCCTCTTGGGCATTATGGATGAAGTTACACAAAACCACTATAAGATAAAATACTCTTTCGCTTTGTTCTCTTTTGTGCCCGGAAGATTGTAATTATGGCTTGAAAGAACACAAAGTCTGAGTTTACTACACTGGCAGCAACTTGTGAATATATACCTATGAATATAAAGCTATACCTGAGCAGAAAATGTCCAGATAAATTAGAGAAAATTTGGTCCAGATGGTTGGAGACTCTAGAAACTGCGGCTTAGTGGTCGCTTGGGAGTGTCGGAGCTGTGGGGGGGGGGGGGTTTAGAGCACAAGGATGAATGTGAGTGAATGTTCGTTGGATTCAGTCAGGCCTTCGGTGATCATTTTGCATATCCTGTCAATGTCATACAATGCATTTGCTCTTTGTTGACATTTCTATACGGTACTAATGGCTTTCTGAAGGTCTTTGTTTTGTGTTGATTGTATATTGGTACGTGTTTTGTACAACAAAAGTTTTGAAAATAAACAGTTTTAAAAAGATGTGACTGGCGCTGATGAATATCGTTTACTAACCTAGCCCCGCAATCAGTATAGCCTGCGCGGGGTCCAATTGACTTGTTGACTTCTCTATCCAATCTGCCCATGCTCCATACCGCTAGCAAAGGGATGTTGGCAGATGGATTTGGTGGGAGGAGATAACTGTGCAGAGAGGACAACAAAGCATCATGGGACACAGGAAAATATCAGAAAAAGTGTGCAGTCCCGTCAGAATCAGGAAGACTTACAGCATGTGAGCAGCAATATGGAGCTAACGGTAGGAACAGTTATTTTTTTTTTTCGATAAAAAGAATAGAATTAGTGTACAGTGAAATTCTCGATAAGTTTGATGTGTCACATGACCCTCTTCCCATTGGAAAAACTAAAGTTGGATACAAAATGGCCGACTTCAAAATGGCCGCCATGGTCAACACCCAGCTTGAAAAGTTTCCCCCCTCCCATATACTAATGTGCCACAAACAGGAAGTTAATATCACCAACCATTCCCATTTTATTTAGGTGTATCCATATAAATGGCCCACCCTGTAGATCACAGTTCTAGGTTTTTGGTGGATTTTTTATTTTTTATTGCTGCCGTCGGATAACCCCTTACAAGGAGTTATAAGGTCTTACAAGGAAAGTAGAAAGATATCCCTCATTCTCGCCTACAATGTTTCTTTCCAACAAATTGAAAGCTGATTATCTTTGTTAGACAGACCTGATATTCAGTTAACTCACCCCATGTCATCATGGAGTTTTACACTAAAATTTCTCTATGATCTGTACAGAGAAAAAAAAAAACTCCCAAAGAAAATGACACTTTTGTGATTATAATATCAATTCAGCCAAAAAACAAAAAAACAAAAAAGCAAATAAAAACATACAACCAGAAAACAAACAACTATATATTCAAATGTATACCTACCTTTTCTTTCACTTTATGCAGAGGGTCTTTCTTCTCCCTTGCTCTGACCGGCTTTAATTTCTGGTTATTGAGGTTTCTTGAAGATGCTGGATTTTGACCCTTTCCAGCCACACTTATCCGGTTGTTAATCACTCGATTGTCACTAAATTGGGCAGACTGTCGCTTCCTTAATCCTGGTGAAGGCCTAAAAAAAATAAAAAATAAAAGATATATGAATATATATCTCACACTAAAACAATTATTTACAATAGGATGCATTAAAGGGACTGTTTCATCAGAGGTAACCCCTTCCATATTGAACCTGCAGGGGATAGACTCTATTCCGTCATGCTGACCGCCCCGTTCGCGCTCAGTGACTGAATAGTACGTCACAGGGAAAATGCAGCGCCATTTTCCGCCAGCGCGTGCACGAGCTGTGACAGCTGCTGTTTCGGACAGCAGGCTATCACAGCTCAATACGCCGGGACCTGTCGCGATGGCCCCGACTCCACGATCGCTGCTATAGGACAGTCAGTGAGTAACTGTCCAATAGCGGCGATCGATGTATAAACTTCCTCTCCCTGACTTCACTTCCTGCCGCATCCGCCCTGAACGCCTCTGTTGGAGATAGCGAGGCGTTCAGAGCGGTTGTGTGAAGGAGAGAGAGAGAGAAGACCTACAAAAAGTCATAAAAAGTTAAAAAAAAGGACTCAAAAACAACTTTTTTCTGTATCCCACCTCTCCCAGCCACTACCCACTCCTGTACCCTTCCTCTGTGTTCCCCCCACATTTTCGGTCAGTGATCTATCACTGACCACTTCTAAGTCTTCAGGACCAATTTCTTGGTCCCTGGGGATTATTTTTCTTATAAAATATATAAAACCAAAAAAATTTAAAAAAACTAAAAAAAAACAAAACAAAACAGTTCATTTAAACAATTTAACTGGTTAGTTTAGTATTCGTTTTAGTTAGTGTCAGGGAACCGTCAAAAACCGTAGTTAGGTATAGCGTCAGGGAATTTAGCGTCAGGAATCTGTCACCGTAGTTAGATCTAGCGTTAGGGGTCCATCACCGTAGTTAAGTTTAGCGTCAGGGAAGCTCGGAATATTCTAGTTAGGTTTAGTGTCAGGCACCAGTCACCGTAGTTAGGTTTAGTGATGGGGAAGCTCGGAATAATCTAGTTAGGTTTAGTGTCAGGGAAAAGTCGCTGTAGTTAAATTTAGTCTCAGGGAAGTTCAAATAAAATCTAGTTAGGTTTAGTGTTAGGAACCCTCGCCCTAGTTAGGTTTAGTCTCAGGGAAGCCCAGTCGTTCTATAAAAACAACAATTTTTTTTTTGTCTGGTTTAGGTAGCAGCCTATCGCTCCTAGTTAGGGAAGCAAACAATCATGTCCCAACAGGCATTTAGTGCCGAAGAGGCATATTCATTTCTTGCCTCCGAGACAGAGTCGTCGGATGGTGAGACTCTATTTTACTTATCCACCTCCTCATCCAGTGATGAAGAGGAGGAACCCCCTAGGGGACGTCCCAGAACCACCACTACAGCTGAAACCCCCGAGCGAAATTACCCCACCGCAGTTGAAACCCAAGAGCGAAGTGAAATTGACTTTTTCAAGTTCTTCTTCACTGATGACTTTATAGATCTTATGGTCTCCCAGACTAATTTATATGCCCAACAGTATATTACTAAGAACCCCACATCATTTTATGCCCAATCCCACAGGTGGACCCCTGTAGATGCAGCAGAGTTGGGCAAGTTCTGGGGACTTCACTTGAACATGGGGCTTCTGAAAAAGCCATCCATTAGGACCTATTGGAGCACAGACATCTTATACCACACCCCGATGTACCGTATGGCCATGTCCAGGATGCGTGATGAGGCAATACTGCGCTTCTTACATTATACGGATAATGAGCAGTGGCCACCCTGAGATTACCCCAGTTTTGACCGCTTGTACAAACTGAGACCCCTATTAGACCATTTCAGTGCCCGGTTTGCCCAAGCATACACCCCCGAGAACTGTATTTCTATTGATGAGTACATGGTAAATTTTAAAGGGAGGCTTCAATTCCGCCAGTACCTGCTGAGTAAAAGGGCAAGGTATTTCGTGAAACTGTATAAGCTGTGCGAGAGTGCATCAGGGTATACCTACAAATTTAGGATATATGAAGGGAAGGACAGCAGTATTCAGCCCCCAGAATGCCCCCTCTTACTGGGAATTATGGCAAAAATTGTGTGGGATTTGGTGCACCCACTGCTGGACCAGGGTTACCACCTCTACCTGCATAATTTTTATACCAGCGTCCCACTCTTCAAGTGCCTCGCTTCCAGAAATAGTGGCATGCGGCACTGTTAGAAAAAATATGAGAGGCCTCCCTAAAACACTGCTTGGGCAAACACTCAGAAGGGGTGAGAGCAGGGCACATTCTAGCAGCAACATATTGTGTGTCAAGTACAAGCAAGGACAAGAGAGATGTCCTTGTATTGACAATACATGGCCACACCAGTACCCACATACCTGTACGAGGTACCAGTACAGAGACCCCCAAACCAGACTGCATCCTGGACTACAATAGGTACATGGGAGGGGTGAACTTGTGAGATCAAGTCCTGAAGCCCTACAGCGCCATGCGGTGTGGTACAAGAAGCTGGTCGTGCACATCATACAGATGGCATTGTACAATGCGTACGTGCTACGTCGATGTGCAGGCCAGAGGGGAACTTTCCTGGAATTTCAAGAGGTGGTTATCAAGAACCTAATCTTTAGGGACCAAGAAGAGGGAGCAGCCAGTAATTCTGGAAGCTAGGCCACACGCATTATACCAGGGCAACACTTTCCAGGAGAAGTTCCCCAAACTGGCAAGAAGGGAAAAAGTCAAAAGAGGTGCAAAGTCTGCTATAAGAGGGGGATCAGGAAGGACACAAAATACCAATGTGACACGTGTCCCGAAAAACCAGGGCTCTGTATGAAAGATTGTTTTAGAATTTATCACTATGTGAATTTAGATTATGTGACAATAAATAGCATTATAAGTGACAGCCAGCACGGTTTTACTAAGGACAGAAGTTGTCAAACCAACCTAATCTGTTTTTATGAAGAGGTGAGCAGAGTCTAGACAGAGGGGCCGCTGTGGATTTAGTGTTTTGGACTTTGCAAAGGCATTTGACACTGTCCCCCAAAGACGCCTAATGGGTAAATTAAGGACTATAGGTTTAGAAAATATAGTTTGTAATTGGATTGAGAATTGGCTCAAGGACCGTATCCAGAGAGTTGTGGTCAATGATTCCTTCCCTGAATGGTCACCGGTTATAAGTGGTGTACCCCAGGGTTCAGTGCTGGGACCCCTATTATTCAACTTATTTATTAATGATATAGAGGATGGGATTAATAGCACGATTTCTATTTTTGCAGATGACACCAAGCTATGTAATATAGTTCAGACTATGGAAGATGTTCATGAATTACAGGCAGATTTAAACAAACTAAGTGTTTGGGCGTCCACTTGGCAGATGAAGTTTAATGTAGATAAATGTAAAGTTATGCATCTGGGTACCAACAACCTGCATGCATCATATGTCCTAGGGCGAGCTACACTGGCGGATTCACTTGTTGAGAAGGATCTGGGTGTACTTGTAAATCATAAACTCAATAACAGCATGCAGTGTCAATCAGCTGCTTCAAAGGCCAGCAGGATATTGTCTGTATTAAAAGAGGCATGGACTCGCGGGACAGGGATGTAATATTACCACTTTACAAAGCATTAGTGAGGCCTCATCTAGAATATGCAGTCCAGTTCTGGGCTCCAGTTCATAGAAAGGATACACTGGAGTTGGAAAAAATACAAAGAAGAGCAACAAAGCTAATAAGGGGCATGGAGAATTTAAGTTATGAGGAAAGATTGAAAGAATTAAACCTATTTAGCCTTGAAAAAAGACGACTAAGGGGGGACATGATTAACTTATATAAATATATTAATGGCACATACAAAAAATATGGTGAAATCCTGTTCCTTGTAAAACCCCCTCAAAAAAAAAAAGGGGGCACTCCCTCCGTCTGGAGAAAAAAAGGTTCAAGCTGCAGAGGCGACAAGGCTTCTTTACAGTAAGAACGGTGAATTTATGGAATAGTCTACCGCAGGAGCTGGTCACAGCAGGGACAGTAGATGGCTTTAAAAAAGGGTTAGATAATTTCCTAGAACAAAAAAATATTAGCTCCTATGTGTAGAAATTTTTCCTTCCCTTCCCTTCCCTTGGTTGAACTTGATGGACATGTGTCTTTTTTCAGCCGTACTAACTATGTAACTATGTAACTATCATACATCCCTTGATTTTTAATTTACCCTGATGCACTCCGCACAGCTTATCCCCCTAATTTTTCCCTTCTGAGCCCTGCCGTGTGCCCAGGCAGCTGATAACAGCCACATGTAGGGTATTGCCGTACCCGGGAGAACCCACATTACAGTTTATGGGGTGTATGTCTCCGGTGGCACACGCTGGGTACAATATATCGGACACTGACATGGCATATATTTATATAAAATTGCAAATCTCACTCTGCACCAACTGCTGCGCATAATCTTTTACACAGTACCTGTGGGGTCAAAATGCTCACTACACCTCTAGATGAATGTCTTAAGGAATGTAGTTTTTAAAATGGGGTCACTTCTCGGGGGTTTCAACTGTACTGGTATCTCAGAGGCTTCTGCATACATGTCAGCACCAGAAAAGCTCCAGTAGGCAAAATGGTGGTGCTTCCCTTCTAAGCCCTGCCGTGTGCCCAGGCAGCTGATAACAGCCACATGTAGAGTATTGCCGTACCCAGGAGAACACACATTACAATTTATAGTGTGTATATCTCCGGTGGCGCATGCTGGGCACAATATATTGGACACTGAAATGGCATATATATATAGAAAATTGCAAATCTCATGCTGCACCAAATGCTGCGCAATACCTTTTAGATACCTGTGGGATCAAAATGCTCACTACACCTCTAGATGAATGCCTTAAGGGGTGTAGTTTTCAAAATGGGGTCATTTCTGGTGGGTTTCCATTGCTTTGATACCTCTGGGGCTCTGCAAAAGCAACATGGCACCCGAAAAAACACATAGCGCTCCTTTCCTCCCATGGGCCCAAATGGCAGTTTATCACCACAAATGGGGTATTGCTGCACTCAGACTAATTGGGCAACAAAATGGGGCAATTTGTTCCCTGTGAAAATAAGAAATTTTGATCAAAAATTACATCTTATTGGAAATAGTGTCATTTTTTTCATTTCACAGCCCAATTCAAATAGGTGCGGTTAAAAAAACTGTGCGGTCAAAATGGTAACAACCACCATAAATAAATTCCTTGAGGGTTGCAGTTTCCAAAATGGGGTCACTATTGGGGGATTCCTACTGTTTTGGCACCTCAGCACCTCTTCAAACCTGGCATGCTGCCTAAAATCTATTCTAATAAAAAAAGAGGCCTCAAAATGCACTAGGTGCTTCTTTGATTCTGGGGCTTGTGTTTTAGTGCACGAGCACACTAGAGCCACATGTGGGACATTTCTAAAAACTGCAGAATCTGGACAATACATATTTAGTATTGTTTCTCTGGTAAAACCTTCTGTGTCACAGGAAAAAATAGAATAAAATTGAAATTCAGCAAGAAAAATGAAATTTGCAAATTTCACCTCCATTTTCCTTTAATTCCTGTGAAATGCCTAAAGGGTTAAAACACTTTATAAATACTGTTTGAATACTTTGAGGGGTCAAGTTTTTAAAATGGGGTGTTTTATGGGTGTTTATAATATATAGGCCCCTCAAAGCCACTTCAGAACTGAACAGGTACCTTAAAAAAAAGCTTTTGAAATTTTCTTAAAAATATGATAAATTGCTGTTCATGTTCAAAGCCTTGTAACGTCAAAGAAAAATAAAAGAATGTTCAAAAAAAATGATGCCAATCTAAAGTAGACATATGGGAAATGTGAACTAGTAACCATTTTTGGTGGTATAACCATCTGTTTTACAAGCACATGCACTTAAATTCCGAAAAATGCTATTTTTTCAACATTTTCTCTACATTTTGCAATTTTTCACAAATAAACACTGAATAGATCGACCAAATTTTACCACTAACCTAAAGCCCAATGTCTCAAGAGAAAACAATCTCGGAATCGCTTGGATAGGTTTAAGCATTCCAACGTTATTACCACATAAAGTGAAATATGTCAGATTTGAAACATGGGCTCTGAGCCTTAAAGAGGCTCTGTCACCAGATTTTGCAACCCCTATCTGCTATTGCAGCAGATAGGCGCTGCAATGTAGATTACAGTAACGTTTTTATTTTTTTAAAAACTAGCATTTTTGGCCAAGTTATGACCATTTTTGTAGTTATGCAAATGAGGCTTGCAAAAGTCCAAGTGGGTGTGTTTTATGTGCGTACATCGGGGCGTTTTTACTACTTTTACTAGCTGGGCGTTCTGAAGAGAAGTATCATCCACTTCTCTTCAGAACGCCCAGCTTCTGCCAGATCACGCTGTGACGTCCCTCACAGGTCCTGCATCGTGTCAGACGAGCGAGGCACCAGAGGCTTCAGTTGATTCTGCAGCAGCATCGGCGTTAGCAGGTAAGTCGATGTAGCTACTTACCTGAAAAACGCTGATGCTGCTGCAGAATCAACTGTAGCCTCTGGTGCCGATGTGTCCTCGCTCGTCTGACACGATGCAGGACCTGTGAGGGACGTCACAGCGTGATCTGGCAGAAGCTGGGCGTTCTGAAGAGAAGTGGATGATACTTCTCTTCAGAATGCCCAGCTAGTAAATGTAGTAAAAACGCCCCGATGTACGCACATAATACACGCCCACTTGGACTTTTACTTTTAAACACACCCACTTGGACTTTTGCAAGCCTCATTTGCATAACTACAAAAATGGTCATAACTTGGCCAAAAATGCTCGTTTTTAAAAATAAAAACGTTACTGTAATCTACATTGCAGCGCCTATCTGCTGCAATAGCAGATAGGGGTTGCAAAATCTGGTGACAGAGCCTCTTTAAGGCCCAAACTAGGCTGCATCCTTAACCCCTTAATGCACCAGGACGCACCGGTACGTCCTGCATTGAAGTGCTTTAAGGCACAGGGACGTACCGGTGCGTCCAGGCGAAAAACTGTCACCCTGTCAAATGACAAGGTGACAGAACTGTGCCGTCAACGGTTTATGACAGTTGACCGGCACAGTAAGACGGCAGGGGACCATTCACAGCGGTCTCCTGCCGGCGATCGCTGTGATTGGTCAGTCTGCTTTGACTGACCAATCACAGCTCCATGACGTAAGGTATGTGATGGCGCTGGCTCAGCTTGAGCCAGCGCTATCACCGCCGGTAATCAGATGTCCGGCACCCCTCTGTAACGGCCAGGACCGGAGCTAGGCTCCGATCCGGCCGATTAACCTCTTCGATGCATCGATCAACGCGATCGATGCATCGAAGTGTCTTGTAGCCTGTCGGCAACCACGATGGTTGCCACGGGCGCGGGTGTCAGCTGTTTGTCACAGCTGACATCGTGCTCTAACGGCCAGGACCGGAGCTAGGCTCCGATCCGGCCGATTAACCCCTTAGATGCAGCTATCGCTGCATCTAAGTGATTAGACCGCACGCTATGGTTGCTAATGACAACCATCGGCACACGCGGGTGTTCCGATGGTTGCTATGGCAACCATAGCCTAACAATCGCTTCCTAGTACGAAAGCCTATTAGGCTTCGCCTCCCGGCGGGGCCTAATAGGCTTGCTGTCAGTGAATAGCTGGCAGCTCTAATACACTGCACTATGTAGGTAGTGCAGTGTATTAGAATAGCGATCAGGGCTTCATGCCTTCAAGTTCCCTAGTGGGAGACAAAAAAAAAGGTAAAACAAGTTAATAAAAATGTAGTAAAAAAAGTTTAAAAAAAAATACGTTTCATGAAAAAAATAAGTTGCAAAAAACACTAACAGCCTTTTTTCCTATAATAAGTCTTTTATTATAGGAAAAACAGAAAAACAAAAAAAGTACACATATCTGGTATCCTCGCGTCCGTAACGACCCAAACTATAAAAATATCACGCTATTTTACCCGTACGGTGAACACCGTAATTTTTTTTAATAAAAAACGATTCCAGAATCGCTGTTTGTTAGTCACTACCCCTCGCAAAACAGAATAAAAAAAAGGATCTAAAAGTTGCATGTACCCCAAAATGATACCATTAAAAACTGAAGCCCGTCCCGCAAAAAACAAGCCCTCACGCAGCTTTTTTGACGGAAAAATAAAAAAGTGGCTCTCAGAATCTGGTGACACAAAAAAGAAATTTGAAACAAGTGATTTTATCGTGCAGACGCTTCAAAGCATGAGAAAAACTATATACATCTGGTATCACCGTAATCGTACCGACCTGCAGAATAAAGTAAAATTGTCATTAATAGCGCATGGCGAACGCCGTAATTTTTTTTTTATAAAAAACATCAGAATTGCAGGTTTTTGGTCACCTTGCTTGCCAAAAAATTAAATACAAAGTGATAAAAAAAAAATCAAAAAAAAATCACATGTATCCCAAAATGGTACCAATGAAAACTACAGATTGTCCCGCAACAAATAAGCCCTCACACAGCTCCGGTGTGGAAAAAAAAAAAATTTCTGGCTCTCAGAATATGGCGATGCAAAATGTGCAGTGTCCAAAAGCGGATAAGATCTGGCACCATTTATCAGTGCGACACCGGCCACATATCTGCGGATTATTATTTATTTACCCCATTATTACACCCTCTTATTATGCCCCTGATGTTCTCCGCACATATTACATATGCCCCCACATTATAAACTGAAATACCAGCAAAACCCCAAACAAAACTGCCACTAAGCAAAATCCACGCTCCAAAAGCCAAATGGCGCTCCCTCCCTTCTGAGCCCTGCAGCGTGCCCAACGGGCAGTTTACGTCCACATATATGGCATCGCCATACCCGGGAGAACCCGCTTAACAGTTTGAGGTATTTGTCTTCAGTGGCATGAACTGGGCACAAAATATTGTGCACTAAAATGGCATATACCTGTGGAAATTTGCAATTTTCACTTTGCACCATCCACTGAGCATTTATTTATTATAGAAAAAAACCCCTGTGTGGTCAAAATGCTCACTACACCAGTTAATAAAATTCCTTCAGGGGTGCAGTTTCCAAAATGGGGGTCACTAGTTGGGGGTTTGTTTTACTATTTGACCTCAGAGCCCTGCCGTTGTGGGCTAATGCTGCGAAAATCACCAAAATAGGTCTCACATGCGCCTTTCACGCCTAAGCCCTGTCATATATCCAGGCAAATGATAAATGCCTTGAGGGGTGTAGGTTACAAAATGGGGTTACTTCTCAGGGTTTTACACTCTACTCTGGTACCTAAGGGAGCTCTGCGAATGCGACATGGCGCCCCTACACCAGTCCAGCAAAATCGGTGCTCTAAAAGCCACATGGCACTCCTTCCATTTTGAGCTCTGCCATGTGCCCAAACAGCAGTTTAGGGCCACACATGGGGTATTGCCGTACTCGGGAGAAATTGGGTAACAAATTATGTGTGTTTTTTTCTAATATTACCCCTTGTGGGAAAAAAAATTGGGTGCAAAACGACATATTTTTGGGGGAAAAAAAATAATTTTTCATTTTCACTGCCTCATTCTAATACAATCTATGAAACACCTGTGGGATCAAAATGCTCAGTACACCCCTAGATGATTACCCTGAGGGGTATAGTTTCCAAAATGGAGTCACATCTCAGGGGTTTCTACTGTACGGTTACCTCAGGGGCTCTGCAAATGCGACATGGTGCCCAAAAAACAATCAACCAAAATCTACATGCCAAGTAGCACTCTTGCCATTCTGAGCCCTGTGGTGTATCCAAGCAGCAGTTTATGACCACATGTGGGGTATTACCGTACTCGGGAGAAATTGCTTTACAATTGTTGGGGAGCTTTTTCTCCTTTATTCCTTGTGAAAATGAAAAAAATTCAACATTTTAGTGGAAAGAATGTAGATTTTCATTTTCACTGCATAATTCCAATAATTCAGCAAAAAAACTGTGGGGTCAAAATGCTCACTATACCGCTAGATAAATTCCACGAGGGGTATAGTTTCCCAAATGGGGTCACTTTTGCCGAGTTTGCACTATTTTGGCCCCTCAGTGGCTTTGCAAATGTGACATGGGGCCGCAAACCATTCCAGCAAAACTCGAGCTCCAAAAGTCAAATGGCACTCCGTCCTTTCTAACTTCCGCCATGTGTCCAAACAGCAGTTTATTACCACATATGGGGTATTGCTGTGCTCAGAAGAGTTTGCTTTACAAATATTGGGGTGTTTTTTTTCCTTTATCTATTGTAAAAATGAAAAAATCTGAGCTAAAACGACATTTTATTAGAAAAAAATTTAGATTTTCAATTTCACTGCATAATTCCCATAAGTTCAGCAAAAACGGTGTAGGGTCAAAATGCTAACTATACCCCTAGAAAAATTCCTTGAGGGGTGTAGTTTCCAAAATGGGGTCACTTTTGGGGAGTTTCCACTGTTATGGTCCCTCCAGGGCTTTGCAAACACGACATGGCACCGAAAACCAATGCAGCAAAATCTGCGCTCCAAAATCCAAATGGCCCTCGTTCCATTCTGAGCCCTGCCGTGGGTCCAAACAGCAGTTTATTACCACATGTGGGGTATTGCCGGAATCGGGAGACATTGCTTTACAAATTTTGGGGTGCTTTTTCTCCTCTATTCCTTGTAAAAACTAAAACATCATATGTTTTTTCAGAAAAAAAATAGATTTTCATTTTCACAGACCAGTTCCAATATATTTAGCAAAAAACCTGTGGGCTAAAAATGCTAACTATACCTCTTGAAAAATTCCTTGAGGGGTGTAGTTTCCAAAATGGGGTCACTTTTGGGGGGTTTCCACTGTTTTGGCACACAAGACCTCTTCAAACTTGACATGGTGCCTAAAATATATTCTAATAAAATAGAGACCCCAAAATCCACCTGGTGCTCCTTTGCTTCTGAGGCCGGTATTTCAGTCCATTACCACACTAGGGCCACATGTGGGATATTTCTAAAAATTGGAGAATCTGGGCAATAAATATTGAGTTGCATTTCTTGGGTAAAACCTTCTGTGGTACAGAAAAAACTGTATTACAAATGAATTTAGTAAAAAAAAATTGAAATTTGTAAATTTCACCTCTACATTGCTTTATTTCCTGTGAAATGCCTAAAGGGTTAAAAAAAATTCTGACTGTGGTTTTGAATACTTTGAGGGGTGCAGTTTTTAAAATGGGGTGTTTTATAGGGGGTTTCTAATATATAAGGCCCTCAAAGCCACTTCAGAACTGAACTGGTCCCTGAAAAAATAGCCTTTTGAAATTTTCTTGAAAATATGAGAAATTGCAGCTAAAGTTCTAAGCCTTGTGAGGTCCTAGAAAAATAAAAGCACGTTCAAAAAACGATGCAAACATAAAGTAGACATATGGGAAATGTTAACTAGTAAATATTTTGTGTGGTATTATGATCTGTTTTACAAGCAGATACATTACAATTTAGAAAAATGCAGATTTTTGCAAATTTTCTCAAAATTTTGGTGTTTTTTACAAATAAATATTGAATATAACGACTAAATTTTTTCAGTATCATAGAGTACAACATGTCACGAGAAAACAATCTCAGAATCGCTTGGATAGGCAAAAGCATTCCGGAGTTATTACCACATAAAGTGACACGTCAGATTTGCAAAAATCGGCTGTGTCCTGAAGGCCAAAACAGGCTGTGTCCTTAAGGGGTTAAAAAAGGCTTAGATAATTTTCTGGAACAAAAAAATATTAGCTCCTATGTGTAGAAAATTTTACCTTCCCTTTTCCCATCCCTAGGTTGAACTTGATGGACATGTGTCTTTTTTCAACCGTACTAACTATACTTGCTGTGCACCTATCCCTCTTTTTTTTTTTTTCCCCTGTTTTCTCTTTATCCTCTCTCCCTTCCCCTCTCCCTTCCCCCTCTCCCATGGCAGGAAGAGTTACATTTACATTTGCATTTTTATTTAGGATACCATGATGGCTGCTGATACTAAAACCCTTTCCATTGTTACTCATAATGTACAGGAATTGAACTCGCCTGTGAAACGTCGCAAAGCTTTTCTGTATTATAAATAAATTCATGCGTATATTTTATTTTTAGAGGAAACTCATTTTTCTACAATTTCTTTCCCAGCTTATTTCCACAAAACCTACCTGTAACACTACCTAGCAAGTGCGTCTACCGAACAACGCGGAGTTGGAATATGGATGGCACGGTCAGTTCCATTCAACATGCAAAACGTGTTTTGGGATCCTGAGGGTCGATTCATTTTGGTGTCAGGTACACTTAATGATTCCCCAGTAACGTTTATAAATTATTATGCTCCAAATACGAACCAGCAGCAGTTCTTCCGCTCCCTTTGGAAACTGTTGCACCCATTGATTGAAGGCCCGCTGATTCTAGCTGGAGCTTTGGACTTCTCTATGGACAAATCTAGGGATTTCCCCTCTAGCATATACCCCTTAATAAGACTAGCCTTGCTGTAGCATGTTTCCTTCACTCTATAGATGTAGTGGATATTTGGAGGGAATGTAACCCTACCTCGCGTGACTACACATTGTATTCTTCTGCCCATCGGGTATTAACCCGTATTGATCATATTTTCTGATCATCGTGCCTTGTCCCAAAGATCAGACATGCTCGCATATTATCTACCCCATGATCAGATCATGATCCCCTTCAGAGGCGCATCCTTGATCTGTGAGAACGGCCCCCCCTTGTCCTCTTGGAGACTAAACGATTCATTGTTGTCTGATCCGGACATCGTAAAGGAACTTCGCACAGAATTGGAAGCGTATTTCCTAGCCAATATTCCACAAGACACATCACCTGTCATAAATTGGGAAACCCATAAGGCTACTATACGGGGGAATATTATACAAATAGCAATCGCAAAAGAAAAAAAAAAACTCACAGGAAGCATTAGCACATAAAGAACAATTATTCCCAGATCTTTCAAATCAGCTCAAAGGCAATCAATCCCTCTGCGAACATCAGGCGACAGTTTGACTAGCTGGGTGGAAAAAAAAAGCCTGCGATGGTTTTCGCATCGCTTCTTCACTCAGGGGGAGAAGCCTGGTACTCTCTTAGCCAGACGATTGACCCCTAGGTCTTCGGTAAATTTACTTCCAAAACTTCGCTTATTGGACGGATCCCTATCCCAGAACCCGGCGAAAATACTACAGGAATTTCATACGTTCTACTCTAAGTTGTATGCAAATCCTACCTCATTCCCCCCTCTTTGAGAGCAGAAAACTTTTTCACTCCCATGATACCTAAAGTACTCTCTCCCAAGGATAGGGATTCTCTATACGGGGATTTTACGAATGATGAGGTTATTGAAGCTATTAAAACAATTCATTCTAATAAAGCACCCGGACCCAATGGGTTTTCCTCTACCCATTACAAAAAATGTAATGACATTCTGGCACCTCATTTAGCGCTCCTATTTAATACATATAGGGAGGGAGGGGTAGTTCCTCCTCATTCTAATACTGCCTTTATACATATCATACCTAAACCAAATAAAAGATCATAGGGATAGAGCGAATTACCGCCCTATAGCGTTAATAAATGTAGACCTAAAGCTTATAACAAAAATTTTAGCGACCAGACTTAGAGGCTCTGTCACCAGATTATAAATGCCCCATCTCCTACATAATCTGATCTGCGCTGTAATGTAGATAAGTTTAATTTGAAAAAAGATAAATTTTGAGCAAGTTATGCATAATTTTAGACAACTGGGAATGTTTTTACTTTTTTTTTACCAACTGGGCGTTGTAAAGAGAAGTGTATGACGCTGACCAATCAGCGTCATACACTTTTCTCTATTCATTTTTAGCAGTTCTCGCAACACAGCGTGATCTCGCGAGATCACGCTGTGCTGTCAAATACTCCCGCATTAACTTTACCAAGGTGTCTTGAGTGAATAAACATCGCTTACAGCCAGGACGCGATGTCTATTCACATTCGACACTTCGGTAAAGTTTCTGTGAATGACAGCACAGCGTGATCTCGCGGTATGTCCCCAAGAAACTTTACCGAAGTGTCGGGAGTGTGAATAGATATCGCATCCTGGCTGAAAGCGATGTCCATTCACTCTCAAGACACTTCGGTAAAGTTAATGTGAGAGTATGTGACAGCATAGCACGATCTCGCGAGATCACGCTGTGTTGCGAGTACTGCTAAAAATGAATGGAGATAAGTGTATGACGCTAAGCGTCATACACTTCTCTTTACAACGCCCAGTTGGTAAAAAAGTAAAAACACGCCCAGTTGTCTTAAGAAACAAATTAGCATAAATCTAAAATCGTGCATAACTTGATCAAAATGGATCATTTTTCAAAATAAAAACCACTTATCTACATTACGGCGCCGATCAGATTATGTAGGAGATAGGGCACTCATAATGTGGTGACAGAGCCTCTAATGCTTTCCTTCCTGGCTACATTTATGAAGACCAAACTGGCTTTGTACCGTGTAGACAGGCAGGAGACCAAACACGGAGGGCTATAGATTTAATAACTACAGTGCGCTCTGGATGGGATGGAGGAAGTAAATCTCAAAGCATGCTTTTAAGCCTAGATTTGCAAAAAGCATTTGATTCACGATCATGGGACTACTTATTTTTTATACTTGAGAAGATAAAATTTGGACCTTATTTTGTTGCACTCCTCCGGGGCCTCTATGATCAGCCTACTGCAAGGGTGTGTTCTAAGGGGTACTTGTCTGATCCCATTCCTATTGGAAGAGGCACTAGACAGGGGTGCCCCCTATCACCGGCCTTGTTTACATTGGCCATAGAGCCTTTAGCTAATCTCATTCGCTCCAATTTAGATATTAAAAGGCATTAAAGTTGGTCTAGTTAAACACAAATGTGCTTTATTTGCGGATGACATTTTGCTATTTGTGACCTCCCCCTTACCACACTTCCCAACCTTTTCCATATCGTTACCCATTTTGGAGACGTGTCGGGCATTCGGGTCAATAACCATAAATCTGTGGCTATAAATTTGTCCCTTCCAGATAGATTAGTAAAATTATTACAATTAAATTTTGACTTTAAATGGGCATTCCATTCCATCACCTATTTGGGAATCAAGATTATGCCTTCAATAGATTCCATTTACAAGTCAAATAATTTACCTCTCTATAATCGAATAGAAACTGATCTTCATATTTGGTCTCAATACTCGTTGTCTTGGTTTGATAGAAATCGCTTCCATCAAAATTACTCTTTTGCCTAGATTACTTTTCCGTACACTTTCAATTAGAATTCCTTGTAAGGATATAAAGGCTTTACAGTCCAAGATAATGAAATGCATTTTGAGTAACAAAAGGCCACGTATTCTTAAAAAAACGTTGCACTCCCAGGGTGGCTCGGGGACTGGAGGTTCCACATCTTCCACACTACTATCACTCTGCTCGATTGGCACAAATGACGGATATCTATATGAAACCGTATCGCCCTCAATGGGTGCAACTGGAGAATGCTGCTTGCGGAACTATACCGCGTGAGACCATATTGTGGCTCCGCCCTCAGGATAGACCACCAATAACGTCACCAGTATTGTCAGAAATGCTTGGATTGTGGGACACACTTGCTGATAGGTATTGCTTGAAGTCACCTCATGCTCCATTGGCAACCATCTGTTGTAATCCAGACTTCACTCCGGGATTACAGATGGAAGCATTCCAGTGATAGATAAACAAAGGATTTTATAGCATTAGGGATTTTTTTTTTATAGGGCGTGATATGAAAGACCTGGTATTTTTCAAAGAGGTGCACTCCCTCCCTGGCTCCGAATTCTTGAGACATGGTGAGCTCCAACATTTCTTACTCTCATGGAAGGCTAGGTTTGAGGATGTGACCACGATGACAAATCTAGAACGACTATGCTTATTCCCTCTGTCTAGAGCCAAGATATCGTCAATTTATTCCGAGCTGGTTACTCCCAGCACTAAATTATGTTATATGACTAGATGGGAGTCGGAGCTTGGGAGGGTGATGGATCTTAAATCAGTGGCGTGATATGGCATTCCACATTTCTAAATGATCAATTAACACTTCCTTAATTTAAGATGGCTACAAAAGTTCTGCTTAGATGGTACCATCCAGGTTATCCAAGATCTATCCTTCATATGATTCGGGTTGCTTTAGACATTGTGGTAATGAGGGCACCCTCCTCCACACTTGGTGGGTTTGTCTTATAGTGTTTAAATTCTGGGAAGAGATATTTGAATTTATCAAATCTCTAACCAACATTTCTGTACCAATAGATGCCTCTATTGCCTCACTAAATTGATCATTGCCCCGTGTCTAGACACCTCAAAAAACTGATATGTCCTTTTAGCAGCCAAATTGGCCATTGCTAAATCTAGCTGCTGACATGATAACGTATGGGGAAGCGCTGCCGATATAATAATGTAAGGGGAGTAAAGACCGCTCGTCCCCATACATAGCTCTTTGTGACAGGAGCAGACGAGCGCCGATCAACGATGACTCGATCAGCGCTCGCTGCAACGGCCAAGTGTCAGCCGGTGTAAAAGGGCCTTTAGAGTCGAAACATTGCTGGTGTCTGTACTATGGGACAATAAAAAGATTAGCTTTTTTGGAATGCTCACGTCATCTCTTCTTTCTGTGATGCATAACAGACCTGTCACTTACCTGTACATATTATACGTATACTGAACTTCTTCACGTCTGAAGTTTGCTACTGTAGCTAAAAAAAAAAAAAAAACCTCCCCTCATTAGCAGTAATCAGTATTCTCTGAATATGGGAAGCCAACATTCACAAGAATACAAGCAAATAATCATTTATGCAGTATAATATTTTATCTTTCAGCTCACCTACGTTCAACTGGCACAGGTAATGACCAGACTTCTCCATCCTGAGCTGGAAAATCATGTTGTGCTGCTTTCACAGGTGAGCTGTCCAATTTAAAACTTTCCAGTGTAGACATAATGTCCTTCACATGTTTAGCTTCCACACTGATCTCGTGCCAAACCTGCCAAAAAAGTTGGATTAGAAATATGGAATGGTTCCGCTTCTTCTCACTGCACAAAATTCAAGAGTAAAAATCGAACGTGACTGCATGTTTAACCCCTTCACTACTGCCATCCTGCTATATACGTTCCAACTGCCGTTGCAGTTGCCAATTATATAGACATAGACAGCCTGGAACGGGTTTAATGAGTGCAGTGCTGCTTCAGCATGAGCAGTGCTGCACCCATGTCTGCCGGGGCTTTGAGAGCCCTGGAATACACCCCCCACTGTAGATAGTGCAACCTACAACCCCCTGTAAGTAACGCAAAACCCTCTAGCGCCACCTAAGCTCCCTCCAGCATCGGAAAACCCGGCCAGCACTCTGGGGATTTGCTGCAATCTACATGGGGGTGGTATATATACAGTGGGTGTGGCACTATCTACGTGGGCACTGTGGCATTATATTGGCACTTGGAAGATAGAAGGTACGAGGCACTCCCCATATGTGGCAATAAAAGGATTTATTGTAGTTAAACCAGTCCCATCGGGGGAGATAGACATTGTACCCGATTACAAAAAGAGGCCGAAATTATTTTAAAAACGGAGGCACTGGGACCACTGGGTCTTAATGACCGCAACGATCTTAGTTCCTTCTTAATTTAAATGTTGTTATATTTTCATAATTATTGTGTGTTGTTATATTGTATAATTCTGTTACAAATTACTGTGTACTTTTTTCCTTTTCTACTCCCTTTGGTGAAATGTATTACGTAAGCTCATAAAGAGCATGATATAAAAGGAGCGAAGAGGAAGTGACGCATGAGCTCTGATAAAGCGCTTGTAGCGTGAAACAATTGTAGGTTTCTTCCACATCAAACAGACCGAGATCTACTACAATAAATCCTTTTATTGCCACATATGGTGAGTGCTTCGTACCTTCTATCTTCCAATAACCAAGTTTCATTCCTGCGGCTTTCTCTCGATGAGCACCCCGTGGGCAACAAGTTGACAGCTGCATTCCACGTGCATAAGCGAATAGGGATCTCCACACAGACTGTTTTTTGCCACATCAGAAATTGAATATTTGACCTGCACACAGGGTTATCAATGACCCTTGGTCATGAAAGGGTTAAACAACCAGTGTCAATAAGCAGAACAGGACCTGCAGAGGGAGCCAATTCACAGCTATGGGCATAGACAGCATGCGGCCATCATTAGGAGATAATCCAAGTGGGTTTTGGAATTATTTTAAAAACATTTTTTAAGACTGCACTGTTCCAGATTTTAAAAAAAAACAAAAAAAAAAACAAAAAAAAAACAAAACAGGAGCATATGTTTCCTCAAACATTCCATAGCTCTATGCAAATGCATCCCAAGATATGGGTGGGTTAACATTGGTCGTGATAACTGTAGTAGGCGACCAGGCAGCCAAAACTTAGGGCTTCGGTAGGGACACTGTTATGGGTGGAATCGCTAATTTGCAGAGCTCAGTTAATCAGTTTTTCTGATCTGAATTCCTTATACTGGTTGTCTACTACATTTATCAGGACCAATTTCAGCCCTTATATATATTAGGCTATGTTCATGCGTTTAAAAAAAAAAAAAAAACGGCTGAAAATAGAGAGCTGTTTTCAAGCGAAAACAGCCTCTGATTTTCAGCCGTCTTTTAAGCAACTTGTGTTTTTTTACAGCCGTTTTTGGAGCCATTTTTCTATTGATTCGATGAAAAATAGCTCCAAAAAAGGCTCAAGAGTGAAACACACTACTTTTTACGAGTCGTTTTTTTTACGCTGCACTTTTTAAAAACGGCCGCGTAAAAAATGGCCCGTGGGAACGGAATGCCGTTTGGGAAGATGTTTGGAGGCGTTCAGCCCCCGCAATTTTAACAGATTTTCGGGGCGTTTACGGCCCGAAAAACAGCTGAAAATAGGTAATGCGAACATACCCTTAGAGGTGGAGTAGGCTTCAGAATAACACATGCTCCAATTTGACAAAATAGAAGTTAATTTTTAGCCAATAAGGTGGCTCAGTAATTGTTAATCTCCTGCTTGCCCTATTTTAACCACTTAAAACCGAGCAATTTTTTTAAGTTTTTCCATTGTTGCATTCAAATAGCTATAAAACTTTTTTATTTTTGCATCGACACAGCTGTATAAGGACTTTTTTTTTGCGGGACAAGTTGTATTTTTATAATAGCACCATTTTGGGGTGCATATAATTTATTCATTAACTTTTTAATAACTTTTTTAGTGGGGTATAAACATAACTTTATTCAGCGGGTCGTTACGATTGCATTAATACCAAATTTACATAGACATTATGTTTTCCTACTTTTACACAGTAAACACACTTTTTTTTAAATTATTTGCTTTTGTGTGTCCATAGCTTAAGAGCCACAACTTTTTTATTTTTTGACCGATGCATCTGTATTTATTTTTTTTTCGCTGAGCTATGCTGTTTCCGTAATTCCCATAGTAGTGATTGGCAGTTACGGAAGCAGCGTAGCATGCGAGTCATACAGTTCGCCTATTTCCAGCCCAGCAACACAGTGTGATCTCGCCATTGAAGATGAGATCACGCTGGGCTGGGAAAGGGAGGACTGCATGATGCCGATTGTGCAGCATCAGTGGCGTAACTACCGCCGTAGCAGCAGTAGCGGCTGCTACGGGGCCCGCGGCATGAGGGGGCCCGTGTCGCCCGCCGGCACGGGCCCCCACCATGGCCGGAGGCTCCGCTAGCAGCCGCCATGGCTGCTACAGCGGGACGCCACTGAACACTACGGCAGAGCAGGGAGGTATCTCCCCGCTCTGCCATTAACTGGTTCCCGACCGCTGGCTGTATTTTTACGGCCAGCGGTCAGGGTCCTTAAAACCCGAGCCATAGACTTTCTACGGCTCGGGATTTAACTGAATGTCGGTGCTTCTGTCTTCTCTGATCACTTGTACACAGCGCTGAATGCGCGCTGTGTACAGGAATAGAGACAGCAGCAGTGGCGCTGTCTCTATTCCTCCCGGTGATCATGTGACTGGTCACATGATCGCCGGGTGCCGTTAGTGGCAGACTGCTGCTGGGTCTTACTAGACCCAGCACAGCCCTATTAGTGACAGTCGTCACTATGAGGGGGCTGATTTCCCCTGTAACTGGGGCTGCTGTGCAGCCCCAATTACAGTGGAAAAACATGGTGCAAAAGAAAGAAAAAATATATATAAAGTTCCCCAAAGGTCTTTTTTAACCTTTGAGGGACAGACCATAGTAATAAAAAAATAATAAAGTAAAGTGCAAAAAAAAATTTAAATAATAAATACACATAAAATACCCACCCCCAAAAAAAACGTTCCCCCGCCAATCATTGTTGTAACGCTAGCGCTGACCCAATTACCCTAATATAGACATGTAATATATAAAAATTTACGGTAGACAATGGCGATCACAGATAAAAGGTCTATTTTAGGGTAAAACTATGTTATTACCAAAAAAAAAAATAGCTGAAATGTAAAAAAGCTTATTTTTTTACTATTATTTTCAAACTTTATGAATAAAAATTCTAAAATAGCAAAAAAGGTGTGTATAAAAACGATAAAAAATGAAACCTGCATTGTCTACGGAAAAAACGTCGCAAAAAATCATGTCCTTAGGGCAACAAATAAAAAAGTTATAGCCATTTAACTAACACGTGCTAATAATGGCTAAACGGTGTCTGGTCCTGAAGGCGCAAAATAGAGCAAAAGACACGTGTCCCCTCTCCACAGGACACGTGTCCCCTCTCCACAGGACACGTGTCCCCTCTCCACAGGACACGTGTCCCCTCTCCACAGGACACGTGTCCCCTCTCCACAGGATCTCCACAGGACTGGGGATACATGTGTGATCGCTGGCATTGATAGGGAGAACGGGGGACTGAAAGTCCCCTGAAGTTCTCCATCACAAACCTCGGACTTCCGGGGTCTGTGTCGGCAGCTCCATAGAAATGAATGGAGCGCCGGTCGTGCTTGTGCGCATGCGTGACCAGCGCTCCTTTCATTTTTATTGAGCTGCGCAGACGCCGGAAGTCAGAGGTTTGTCATGGAGAAGTTCAGGGGACTTTCAGTCCCCCGTTCTCCCTATCGCTGCCAGCGATCACTCATGTATCCCCTATCCTGTGGAGAGGGGATACATGTATTTTGTAGGACACACTGTAGGTCGCATTTTTTTGGGAGGGGGGACGCTGTATGGCGTTCCCTACAGGGGGGAGCTGTATGGCGTTCCCTACAGGGGGGGAGCTGTATGGCGTTCCCTACAGGGGGGGAGCTGTATGGCGTTCCCTACAGGGGAGGGAGCTGTATGGCGTTCCCTACAGGGGGGGGGAGCTGTATGGCGTTCCCTACAGGGGGGGGGGAGCTGTATGGCGTTCCCTACAGGGGGGGGGAGCAGTATGGCGTTCCCTACAGGGGGGGGAGCTGTATGGCGTTCCCTACAGGGGGGGGGAGCTGTATGGCGTTCCCTACAGGGGGGGGGAGCTGTATGGCGTTCCCTACAGGGGGGGGGGAGAGGTATGGCGTTCCCTACAGGGGGGGGGGGAGCTGTATGGCGTTCCCTACAGGGGGGGGGGGGAGCTGTATGGCGTTCCCTACAGGGGGGGGGAGCTGTATGGCGTTCTCTACAGGGGGGGAGCTGTATGGCGTTCTCTACAGGGGGGGAGCTGTATGGCGTTCTCTACAGGGGGGGGAGCTGTATGGCGTTCTCTACACGGGGGGAGCTGTATGGCGTTCTCTACAGGGGGGGAGCTGTATGGCGTTCTCTACAGGGGGGGAGCTGTATGGCGTTCTCTACAGGGGGGGAGCTGTATGGCGTTCTCTACAGGGGGGGAGCTGTATGGCGTTCTCTACAGGGGGGGAGCTGTATGGCGTTCTCTACAGGGGGGGAGCTGTATGGCGTTCTCTACAGGGGGGGAGCTGTATGGCGTTCTCTACAGGGGGGGAGCTGTATGGCGTTCTCTACAGGGGGGGGCTGTATGGCGTTCTCTACAGGGGGGGGCTGTATGGCGTTCTCTACAGGGGGGGGCTGTATGGCGTTATCTGCAGGGGGGCTGTATAGCGTTATCTGCAGGGGGGCTGTATGGCGTTATCTGCAGGGGGGCTGTATGGCGTTCTCTACAGGGGGGGGCTGTAAAAAAGGCACTATCTACAAGGGGGGGGGGGTTGTGTGACACCCAGGGGAGGGGGGGCCCCAGTCAAAAGTTTGCTATGGGGCCCAGTCTTTCCTAGTTATGCCCCTGTGCAGCATCATACAGAAAACATTACCACGCCCAGAGTGAAATGAAAAAAAAAAGAGTCACCACCCATTTGGCAAGTATAGACAAATTAGCATATTTAGAAAAATGCTCATAACTTTGCAAATAAACATTTTGAAACACAATTTACACTGTAGGTATCAACATCATAGCGCCTATTAGATTAGTTAGGAGATCGGGAATTAACCTCAACGCCGAAGGACGGATATATCCGTCCTCTGCAGCTGCTAGTTCACGCAGGACGACGGATATATCCGTCCTCTGATCGCGTGGGTACTGCCAGTGTACCCACGCGATCAGCGGCAGGAGCACAGCTGTTATACACAGCCTGGCTCCTGCTGCAACTGCCGGAATCAAAGTGCGCTCCGATTCCGGCCGTTTAACCCATTAAATGCCGCTGTCATATCTACAGCAACATCTAATGTGTTTGACAGAGGGAGGGAGCTCCCTGTCACCCCATCGGCGCCCCCGCAAAGAAATCGCGGGGCGCCGGTTTGCCATGGTAGCCGGAGGCCTAACAAAGACCCCCAGGTCTGTCTTCAGCAAATGCCTGTTAGGCCATGCCGGAGGGATGGCCTAATAGATTGCCTCTCAGTTTTACACTGACAGGCAATAATGCTTTGGTATACTAAGTATACCAAAGCATTATATATGCGATCAGCAGATCGCATAGTGAAGTCCCCTGGTGGGACTAAAAACAAAAAATGTAAAGCAGTTAAATAAAGTTTGTGGAAAAAAAAAAATTTACAGTCAAAATCAAATAGTGCCCAAAAAGTGGTTTTATTTAGTAAAAGTGCCAAAACAAATAACACATACACATATATGGTATCCCTGCGATCGTAACAACTTGACAATAAAATGTACACATTAATTAAACCGCCGGATGAAAGGCGTCCAAAAAAAAAACGCAAAAAACTGCAAAATTCTCTTTTCTCCCAATCCCCCCATAAAAAATTTAATAAAAGTAAATCTATAAGTCCTATGTACCCCAAAATAGTACTAATGAAAACTACACCTTGGCCCGCAAAATCAAGCCCACATACGGCCACATTGACGGAAAAATAAAAAAATTACGGCTCTTGGAATGCGGCGATGCAAAAACAAGTAATTTTTTTCTAAAAGGGTTTTTATTGTGCAAACGTAGGAAAACATATAAAACCTTTACATATTTGATATCCCTGTAATCGTGCCGACCCATAGAATAAAGTTAACATGTTATTTACGCTGCATAGTAAACGGCGTACATTTATAACGTGAAAATCAATGCTGGAATAGCTGCTTATTTTAAATTCTCTCCTAAAATATAGTTAATAAAAAAAAGTTAGTCGATATATTATAAGAAACTTAAAATTGTACAATTACAAAATACAACTCGTCCGGCAAAAAACAAGCCCTTATACGGCTATGTCGACGGAATAAAAAAAAAGTTACGACTCTTGGAATGCAACCGTGATAAAACAAAATATAATCCTTGGTCATTAACGCGCAAAATGGCCTGGTCATTAAGGGGTTAAGCTAGTGACAGAGCCTCTTTAAGTAAACAAAAAAAAACGCCGTATTGACACGTGACCGCTGACGTCATTGCTCAGGCTGAGACGGAGGGAAGCGTAGCTATGGGAGACCAAGGGGAAGCGAGTATCAGCTGTTATTTGTGGGACGAGCTGTAGTTTTTATTGGTAACATGACTTTCTGATAACTTATTACATTTTTTTTAGCACTAAGATGACCAAAAAAAACAGCAAATCTGGCATTTAAAAAAAAAAAATTTACGCCGTTTACCATGCGAGATAAATAATTTTTCAAGTTATTAAAGAGGACCTGTCAATAGGTCCTACAAAGTTAGTTAGTAGTCTTACCTAGTAGCCGCTGTGTCCGAGTCCAGCGGTGTTAGGCTGGAATCACACGAGCACGTTCGGTCCGTAAAGGACGGAACGTATTTCGGCCGCAAGTCCCGGACCGAACACACTGCAGGGAGCCCGGCTCCTAGCATCATAGTTATGCACGACGCTAAGAGTCCCTGCCTCTCCGTGGAACTACTGTCCCGTACTGAAGACATGATTACAGTACGGGACAGTTGTCCCGCAGCGAGGCAGGGACTCCTAGCGTCGTACATAACTAAGATGGTGGGAGTCCGGCTCCCTGCAGCATGTTCGATCCGGGACTTGAGGCTGAAATATATTCCGTCATTTACGGACCGAACATGCTCGTGTGAACCCAGCCTTAGTCCTGTACTTGTGTGTGGACCCGTCTTTATTTAGCAACCAATATGGAAATGACCCTCTGGCTAGCCAGCTAATTTCAAAACTGTGCAGTATAGAATGTAGGCGCGGTCGTGTGGCTTTACCCCAATAGAGACCCTCATTTACTTCCAGGGGATAAAAATGTGTCCTGGTCATGTGATGGACACACATGTGCATGGCTCGTTACAAGACATCTCTGATAACTAATCAGCTCAGGACCTGTGTTCATCAATATGTATTTTTATCCACTTGAGGTAAGCAGAGATCTTGAAAACCATGAGGAATTGACAAAGATTATATATGAAAATTGGAAATTGGAATACTCCAAGGATGAGGCCCCCATTACTTATGTAATTTACCGTTTAAAAACAGATTTCTATAAAACATTTTGTATATTAATAAGACAAGGAGCAGAATGAAAGTTACTAGAGTAAATTAAAATGTGAGCTGCAGTAGCTTCAGAAGTAGTATGTCTTCAGGTGACTCAAGTGAAGACAGATTTTGAGCTACACAACCAGTGTCTTAACAGACATAACAATGGTTGCCTTGCACAACTTCCATCACTTTCGCTGGTTGGAACATATAACAAAAGGCGCAGATTCTCACGCAGTTAACCACACTAGATTTGCATGAGGTACAGTCATGGCAACTCATATTGGTCGAATACCAACTAACAGGCAAATGAGATAAAATAAATAAATAACTTTACCCCTTTAGTGACTGCCAATACGCCTTTTTACAGCAGTCTAGTCTAAGCTCTGGATGGGTGTCCTATGTTGGAAAGAGTGGGTGCTCTGCTGTTTAATGACAGCTGAGCTCCTGCTTTAACCCCTTAAGGACGCAGCCTAGTTTTGGCCTTAAGGCTCAGAGCCCATTTTTCAAATCTGACATATTTCACTCTATGTGGTAATAACGTCGGAATGCTTAAACCTATCCAAGCGATTCTGAGATTGTTTTCTCGTGACACATTGGGCTTCATGTTCGTTGTAAAATTTGGTCGATATATTCAGTGTTTATTGGTGAAAAATTGCTAAATTTAGAGAAAATTTGGAAAAAATAGCATTTTTCAGAATTTTAATGCATCTGCTTGTAAAACAGACGGTTATACCACCCAAAATAGTTACTAGTTCACACTTCCCATATGTCTACTTTAGATTGGCATCGTTTTTTGAACATTCTTTTATTTTTCCTGGCCGTTACAAGGCTTAGAACATAAACAGCAATTTCTCATATTTTTAAGAAAATGTCAAAAGCCTTTTTTTTAAGGTACTTCTTCAGTTCTGAAGAGGCTTTGAGGGGCCTATGTATTAGAAACCCTGAAAAAACACCCCATTTTAAAAACTAGACCCCTCAAAGTATTCAAAAACAGCATTTAGAAAGTTTTTTAACCCTTCAGGCATTTCACAAGTGGAGGTGAAATTTGCAAATTTCATTTTTCTTGCTGAATTTCAAATTTATTCATTTTTTTTCTGTAACACAGAAGGTTTTACCGGAGAAACACTACTAAATATGTATTGTCCAGATTCTGCAGTTTTTAGAAATGTCCCACATGTGGCTCTACTGCGCTCGTGGAATAAAACACAAGCCCTAGAAGCAAAGAAGCACCTAGTGCATTTTGAGTCCTCTTTTTTATTAGAATATATTTTAGGCAGCATGCCAGGTTTGAAGAGGTGTTGAGGTGCCAAAACAGTAGGAATCTACACCCCTCAAGGAATTCATTTATGGTTGTTCTTACCATTTTGACCGCACAGTTTTTTCACAGCACCTATTTGAATTGAGCTGTGAAATTAAAAAAATAATATTTTTTCCAATAATATATGTCGTTTTAGCTCAAAAATTCTTATTTTCACAAGAAATAAAATACTACATTTTGTTGCCCAATATGTCCTGAGTGCGGCAATACCCCATTTGTGATGATAAACTGCTGTTTGGGCCCATGGGAGGGCTCAGAAGGAAAGGAGCGCTATGTGTTCTTTGGAGTGCAGATTTTGCTGGTTTGGTTTTCGGGTGCCATCTCGCATTTGCAGAGCCCCAGAGGTATCAAAGCAATGGAAACCCACCAGAAGTGACCCCATTTTGGAAACTACACCCCTTAAGGATTTCAGTTATGTGTGTTGTGACCATTTTGACCCCATAGTTTTGTCACAGAACTTATTTGAATTGGGCTTGGAATTAAAACCAAATTAATTTTTTCCAATAATATGTAGTTCTGGCTGAAAATTTCTTATTTTCACAAGAAATAAAATACCCCATTCTGTTGCGCAATTTGTCCTGAGTGCAGCAATACCCCATTTGTGGTGATAAACTGCCGTTTGGGCCCATGGGAGGGCTCAGAACGAAAAAACCACCATTTGGCCTACTGGGGATTTTCTCGCGCAAAGTCATGTGTGCAGAAGCCCCTGAGATACCAGTACAGTTGAAACCCGCAAGAAGTGACCCCGTTTTAAAAACTACACCCTTAAGGCATTCATCTAGAAGTGTAGTGAGCATTTTGACCGGAGAGATACACCCCATAAACTGTAATGTGGGTTCTCACGGGTATGGCAATACCCTCAATGTGGCGGTTATCAGCTGCTTGGGCACACAGCAGGGCTCAGAAGGTAAAGATAAGGGGGATAAGCTGTGCGGAGTACATCAGGGTAAGTAGAATTGGGGTAAATTATAAAACAAGGGATGTATGATAAATTTTAAAACACTTTCATACAGAGCTCTGGTTTTTCGGGACACGCGTTACATTGATATATTGTGTCCTCCCTTATACCCCTCTTATAGCAGACTTTGCACCTCTTTTGACTTTTTCCCTTCTTGCCAGTTTGGGGAACTTCTCCTGGAAAGTGTTGCCCTGGTACGATGCGTGTGGCCTCGCTTCCAGAAGTACTGGGTGCCCCCCCGTTCCTGGTCCCTAAAGATTAGGTTCTTGATAATCACCTCTTGAAATTCCAGGAAAGTTCCCCTCTGGCCTGTACATCGACGTAGCACGTACACATTGTACAATGCCATCTGTATGATGTGCCCGGCCAGCTTCTTATACCACACCGCATGGCGCTGTAGGGCTTCAGGACTTGATCTGACAAGTCCACCCCTCCCATGTACCTATTGTAGTCCAGGATGCAGTCTGGTTTAGGGGTCTCTGTACTGGTACCTGGTACAGGTACATGGGTACTGGTGTGACATCTCTCTTGTCCTTGTACTTGACACGTGGCAAGTGCGACATGGTGCCCAAAAAACAATCCAGCATAATCTGTATTAAAAAAAAGCACTCCTGCCTTTCTGATCCCTGCCGTGTGTCCAAACAGAAGTTTATGACCGCATATGGGGTATTACTGTACTCGGGAGAAATTGCTTTACAAATGCTGGGGTTCTTTTTATCCTTTATTCCTTGTGAAAATGAAAAAAACAAAAACTTTTGTGAACATTTTTGGGATTTTCATGGCCTCATTCCAATAAATTCTGCATAAGACCTGTGGGCTCTAAATGCTCACTATACCCCTAGATTATGGGCCGTAGTTTCCCAAGTGGAGTCACTTTTGGGGGGAGGGGAGGGTTTCCACTGTTTCGGTCCCTCAGGGCTTTGCAAATGTGGCACCCAAAAACCATTCCAGAAAAATTTGAGCTCTAAGCCAGCCCTGCCATGTGTCCAAACAGCAGTTTATTATCACCTGTGGGATATTGCCATGATCGGGAGAAATAGCTTTAAAAATGCAGTCGACTGCTCTATTGATTCCGTCAAAACGACGGAACCCTGTCACAACGGTGACAGACGGAAACCATTAGCTAGGTTTCCGTCACCATTGAGTTCAATGGTGAGGGAAACGGAAGCGGAGGTTTCCGTTTGACTTTCCGCTGAGGGGGAACAGGCCCTTTATTATAAGAAAAACAAAAAAAAAAAAACGAAGAAAACCATACATATTTGATATCGCCGTGATCGTAACGGCCTGAACTATAAAAATAGTATATTTTTTTACTCCACACAGTGAACGGCATAAAAAAAAAAAAAACTAAAAAAATTGTGCCCGAATTTCTGTTTTTTGGTCACCTTGCGCTTCAAAAATTGGAATAAAAAGTGATCAAAAAGTCGCATGTATCCAAAAAAACAAGCCCTCATACAGCTCCGCCGATTAAAAAATTAAATAGTTATGGTTTTCACAACATGGCGAAAAAATACATTTTTACAAAAGTAATTTTACTGTGCAAAAAGTTGTAAAACAAAAAAAAAGTGCTATAAATTTGGTATCGTACTGACCCGCAGAGGAAAGTGAACAAGTAATTTATAACGCATGGTGAACGCTGCATATAAAAAAAAAAAAACTGAAAACAATGCCAGAATTGCTGTTTATTTTGGCCACCTTGTCTCCCATAAAAAGGGATAAAATGTGATCAAAAAGTCACATGTACCACTAAGTGGTATCAATAATAACTACAGCTCGTACCCGCAAAAAAACAGGCCTCATACCACTACGTCTATGAAATAATTAAAATTAGTTATGGCTCCAATAAGTCAGGAAATAAAAAATATGCAGTTGTGCAGGCCCGAGGGAAACATTTAGTCTGTTTGAAGAGGCGATTTATCAAGGCCTTAAAGTTAGGGAACCAGGAAGGGGAGGAACCAAACATATCAGCTGGGAGCGAGGGTGCCCATATTATACAAGGACAACGCTTTCCCAGCAAAATTCCCCAAACTGCAAAGGTGCAGTGTGTGTACCGAAAAGGGGGATAAGAAACGACACCATCAGTGTGACACTGGCCTGTGCATAAAGGCTTGCTTCACAGCCTACCACACATCTATGGATTATTTTATTGTTTTTTTTACCCCATTATTATACTCTCTTTTTATGCCCTGATGTACTCTGCCCAGATTACATGTACCCCCACATTATAAACTGAAATACCAGTAAGACTCCAAACAAAACCACCACCAAGCAAAATCCACGCTCCAAAAGCCAAATGGCGCTCCCTCCGTTCTGAGTTCTACTGTGTGCCCGAACAGCTGTTTACTTCCACATATATGGCATCAGCATACCCGGGAGAACCCTTTTAACAAATTTTTTTTTGGGGGGGGAGGGTGTCTCCACAGTGGCTCAAGCTGGGTGTGACATATGCCACTGAAATAGCATATCCAGGGAAAAATTTAAATCTTTACTTTGCACCATCCGCAGCGCATTCATTTATGGAAAAGACCGGTGGGGTGAAAATGCTCACTACACCCCTTAATAAATGGGGTCACTTCTCAGGGGTTTCTTTTATTATTTCACATCAGAACCTCTGCAATTGTGAACCAATACTTTGTAAATCGCTGAACTAGGCCTCAATTTCACATGGTAGTCTTTCACTCCTGAGCCTGGTCGAATGTCCAGGAAAAAGATTAGGGACACATGTAGGGTGTTTCTAAAACCAGGAAACATGGCATAATAATTAGTGAGCTGTCTTGTTATGGTGGCACAAGCTGGTCACCACCTATTGGCATATCTATGGAAAAAATCCCATTTTCACTCTGCAACATCAACTGCACACTCATTTCTGAAAAACACCTGCGAGGTTAACATGCTCACTACAACCCTAAGTGAATACCTTAAAGAGTTTTGTTTCCAAAATGGTGTAAATTCTGGGGGTTTCCACTGTTTTGGTTCCACAGGGGCTTTGGAAATGCGACATAGCGCCCAGAAACCAAACCAGCAAAATCTGCACTCCAAAAGCCAAATGGCGCTCCTTCCCTTCTGAGCCCTACCGTGTGCCCAAACAGCAGTTTATGACCACATATGAGGAATTGCCGTACTCTGGAGAAATTGCTTTACAAATGTTGGGGTGCTTTTTCTCCTTTATTTGTTGAGAAAATGAAAAATTTTGAGCTAAAGCTAAGATTTTTATTTTCACTGCCCAATTCTAATAAAATGCTTACTACACCCCTAGATGAATTTCCTGTGTGTGTAGTTTCCAAAATGGGGTCTTTTTTGGGTTGTTTGTTTTGTCACCACAAGAGCTCTTCAAACCTGACATGGTGCCTAAAATATAGTCTAATAAATAGGAGACCCCAAAATCCACTAGGTGCTCCTTTGCTTCCGAGGCTTGTGTTTCAGACCATTACCACACTAGGGCCACATGTGGGATATTTCTAAAAACTGCAGAATCTGGGCAATATGTATTGAGTTGTGTTTCTCTGGTAAAACCTTCTGTGTTACAGCAAAAAATAAAAAATGGATTAAATATGAATTTCTGCCAAATAAAAAGTATAGTACCATGTTAGCCTGAAACAATATGCAATGTTAATTACTTTTGTGTCAAAAAAGACAAAACAAACATTGTAGGCATGATACCTTTATTGGCTAACCATAAAACTGATATATGCAAGCTTTCAGCGCACACAGACTCCTTCAGGCAAGTTTAAAAATGAATAACTTGAAAAAAAAAAAAAAAAGGCCCAACATTTAAGATGTCACACAAAGACAATTGGGCCCGGTCGTGTGAATAGAACCGGAGTGTCGGCCGATAAAAATGTCCGTTTTGCATCCATTCCAGGCCGTGTTTATGTTTAAACGGCCGATTTTGACCCGTTTTGCATCAGTTTTTTTCCTGTCCATTTTAAAAATGGATGAATTTCATTTGTCAATTTTTTTTGCCACACGCTTCCCTCTGTAGATAATGCCACACAGCCCCTGTAGATACTGCCACAGCCCCCCCTGAAGGTAGTGCCACACAGCCCACTCTAGGTAGTGCCACACAGCCCACTTGTACATAGCACCCCTGTAGATCGCACACCCCCTGTAGATGGCACACCCCTCATATATGGCACCCCCCCCCCCTCCCTGTAGATAGCGCCACTGAAGGGGACTGCTCGAGGAGAAGTCTCTGACTTTACTGTACATATATGACAGTGGCTTCTCTTGGAGTGGAATCACCGGCCATAGCCTCGCCCGCTGTGGCAGGGGATTCTGCTTCACGTCACTGTCCATATATGGACAGTTAAGTCAGGGACTTCTCCTGGAGCGGAATTCCTGGCCACAGCTTCGGCAACTCTGTGGCCGGGGATTAGGGATTTTGCTCCTACAGGGAGCAAAAAAAAAAATCTCCTGCTCACATGCCCTTCACACCGTGAGGAGAAGAGAGCGAACGCGCGGCAGAAAGACAAGCCGTCACTCGGATCACATCCAAGTGGCAGCCGTGCTTTACTCGGCCCCATAGACTTCTATGGGGCCGCACGGCCGGGAGATCGGCCCAAAACAGGGCATGTTCCATTTTTTGACGGCCTGGTTTACAAAGATGGCGGACCTGGGGGCCTTCATCAGGCCTCCATGCCAACCAACGGCATTTAAGGGGTTAAATGAGCGAGCTAGCGCCGGAGCGGCATCTCACTCGTTACCCGGAAGTGTCGGCTGGAACACACAACCGACATGCTCGTCATATGGAGCAGGCTCAGCCCATGAGCCCGCTCCATACTCCCCAGCTCGACGTGCACCGTATACATACGGCGGATGTCGGGAAGTGATTAATATCTCTAAGGCCTCTTTTTTGCAACGTAAACAAGCCCAATTTTTCTAGCCTTTTGTTGTAAGTCAACTTCCATACCATTTTCTAGTTTGAACCCTCTCCTGCTCCTCTATATCCTTTAAACAATGTGGAGGCCAAAACTGAATCCCATATTCGAGATGTGGTCTTCCCGGGATATATTCCCAAGGAAGAACAAGAATAGACTGCAGTGGAAAATAAAGTAGTACTAATATGATTTATGGAAAAATAGTGCAGCCATGTGCCATCTTTAAGCTACAGCCATTGGAGGACATGTGACCATCTCACGTCACATTGGACATTACCACCGTGACTATATTTTTAATGGGATCCTTAATAACGGACAAGATTCCAAAATCATAGGAACTCAAAACACAGATAATAAAAATTAATGTATAAATGTATTTGTTTTCCTTTTTATCCACGCATTAATAGGATACACTAATCATTCAATCCAATTGGGACTCCTTCCAAAAAATTAAAACAACATCACCACAAAGTACATGCTACTAAATGAACACAGTAAAACAGCAAGAACAATCTCAATATAATAAACATGACACAAAGAATGCACGTGCACAAAATCTGGATGATCTAGAACACTCTTACCTACATCTCAAACATCTAATGTTGCTGGGTTGTAGGACAAAAAAAAATAAATTAAATTAAAAAAAATTATCTGTCTACTTAGTCAAACTTTCAAGGAATAAATACCTACAAAGCTTTACAAAAGGCAGCCAAATATTTTCTTAACGTACAATGTTGTTGAAAAAGTTTATACAAATTTATTATAATTAAAGGGGTTGTCCACCTTCAGACAACTGATGACCTATCCACCAGATAGGTCATCAGTATATCATCTCTGCTGGTCCGACACTTGGACCCCGCAACGATAAGCCACTCCGGTGGCTTGCGGACACCTGATGTTATGGCACATAATGCTATGTATGGATCCGGAAGCATTTGGCTCCGTACATAGAATTGCAGCCGTGCTGCAGAACTGCAGGTCCGCTCCTTTTTCATGGCGTGTACGCCCGGTGCACGGAGGCACCGGACCAGCTGATCTGTGCTGTCCTGGATGTCATGCCCCCACAGATCATGTACTGATGACCTATCTGGTGGATAGGTCATCAGTTGTCAGAAGGTGGAAAACCCCTTTAAGACTTAGAGGAAACGTAATATAGAAATGTCCTAAAAACCTACCTGCTGCCATTTCTGCTGTAGGAAGGTGTCTTTGACATATAAATATTTGTTCATCTGATCCAACACACCTTGATAATAAACCATGGCGGAATCATAGTTACCCAGCAGAGCGTACTCTCGTGCTAGTTTCACATTTTCACTTATCATGAGAAGACTCATCCTGACTGCAAAAGAAAAGAATTAAAATTAGCTCAATTCAATACTTTGACTACGTGTATGGAATCTAAGATATTATTTTGCATCTCCTAAAATATCACACCAACAATTTTTTTTTTTAGATGAATAATAATGGTTGACTGTGGAGATCGGGTATACGCGATATTGTGACAACACTAGTGGGTATGTTACCATAGGCCGGATATGCTGCATATTTTCTGCAACAGAAAATCTGCAGTGGAATTTCATAAGTCTGCAGGTTAATCAGTCACAGAAACACGCAGCACATTGTTCGTTTTTACTGCGCACGTAGCTGCGGAAAAAACTGTGAAGCACTTACTTATAAGCTTTATTAGCAGCTGTGGACTTACTACGTTTTTAACTGCGGAATCGCTGTAAAAAAAAACCAAGAAAATACAGCATGCAATTTTTACAACAGATTTTATGCTCCCCATCCAAATCTACGTGGCAAATGAAATGCATCAGCGCTCAGAATCTGCAGCATAAATTAACACGCTGCGGACTATATAGTACCAGCGCCACATTAATTATGTGCAGATTTTAGCCACAGTGCGGGGATGAGACTTGTTGAAATCTCATACTTTTGCCGCTACTGTAAAAGCTGAAGATTTTCCGCGTGTTAACCCGTCACAGAAAATCTGCAGCATATCCAACCCACGGGAACATACTCTAAAACCCCTTTCACACTTAGCGGATTTGTTGTGGATTTTCCGTCTGGATTTATACATGGAAAATTCACAGATGGAGACTGTTGCAGGCAAGTGGGTGAGATTGAAAGAAAAAAAGAAATCTGCAGCATGCTTGATCTGGATGTTCACTGAAGATTTCCCCTTTTTAACATAGAAGGGGTGAAATCTGCCAAAAAACAATGCAGATCGCTGTAAAAACTTTGCGGAAATGCTGTGAATCCTGCCTTGTTCATATGGAGCAAATTTGATGCAGATTTTGCATGCATTAGCCAAAACTATAATAAGGCTCTGTTCACATCTGCGTTGGGGTCCCGTTCTTACGTTCTGTCGGAGCTTTCCGTCAGAACGGGACCCTGGGCAGGCACAAACTGACACCGAAGGAAAGCAGAGGTTTCCGTTTCCATCACCGTTGATTTCAATGGTGACAGATCCGGTGCCCGTGGTTTCCGTTTGTCTCTTTTGTACTCCGGGTCCGTCGTTTTGCCGGAAGCAATTGCGTAGTTGATCTCTGGTTTCCGTCTGTGTCTGCTCAGGGTCCCGTTCTGACGGAAAGCTCCAACGGAACGTCAGAACGGGACCCTAACGCAGATGTGAACAGAGGCTAAAGGTCCAAAAGAGACACTTTAACCCCTTCCCGACATTTGCTGTATGGGTACGCCATGGAAAGCTAGTGCTTCCCGCAATTTGCTGTATCCATACGCCAAATGCTTGGCACCGGCTCAAAAGCTGAGCTGGTGCCATCATCACCGGATCTCAGTGGTATCTTACAGCTGACATCCGGCTGTAATGGCGGGGACTAAAATTAGCTTCGATCCCCGCCATTAACCCCTTCAATGCAGCGTTCAAACACAATCGCTCCATTTAAGGTGTTTGCAGCTCATTGGAACCCGGTGGCTGCAATGGCAACCGGAGGCCTAATACTGGCCTCCCGGTCTGCCTAGCACCTTAGTCGGTCAAGATCCGCCCGGCGGCGGAGCCGGATCGGATTCCGTAGCCGCCGGCAAGATGGCGCCGGCTCAGGAGCTGATCCGGCGTCATCAGTGGAAGTCAGCTGTAAGTTACAGCTGACATCCACCTGTAACGGCAGGAAACGGAGCTAGCTCCGATCCCTGCCATTAACCCCTTTGATGCAGCAATCCAAAGTATTCGCTGCATCTTAGCGGTTGCTAGCAGTTCGCCAGCCTTGACAGGCAATCAGGACTGGCGACTGCGGCTATGGCAACAGGAGACACAATGGCCTCCTGTCTTGCCATTACAGAAGCGGATTAGGCTTCACCTCATGGTGGGGCCTAATCGGCTTGCAGTCAGTGAATAACGGACAGATTTAATACATTGCACTACGTAGGTAGTGCAATGTATTAGAAAAAAAAAAAATCTGACGGTTGAACCTTCAAGTCCCCTAGTGAAAAGTGAAAAAAATAAAAGTTTGAAAACAATAAAAGTTTCAAGTAATAAAAAACCCAATCGCCCTTTTTCTCTTATCAAGTCCTCTATTATTGAAGAAAAATAAACCACACGTATTTGGTATCGCCGCGACCGTAATGACCTGAGCTATCAAAATATTATATTATTTATTGCACGCGGTGAACAGCGTAAAAAAAAAAACATAAAAAAAACTATACCAGAGTTTGTTTTTTGGTCACTTTGCCCAACAAATATTGGAATAAATAGTGATCAAAAAGTCACACGTATCCAAAAATGGTACCTAAAAAAACTATAGCTCGTCTCGCAAAAAACAAGCCCTCATACAACTCGGTCGACAAAAAAGTTAAAAAGTTATGGTTCTCACAACTTGGCGACAGAAAAAATACATTCTTTTTACAAAAGTAATTTTATTGTGCAAAAAGTTGTAAAAACATAAAAAAGTTCTATAAATTAGGTATCGCCGGAATCGTACTGACCCGCAGAATAAAGTTAACATGTAATTTATAGCGCATGGTGAACGATGTATAAAAAAAAAAAACAAAAAAAAAAAACTATGCCAGAATTGCGTTTTTTTGTTTACCGGTTATCCCAAAAAATAGGATAAAAGGTGATCAAAAAGTTGCATGTACCCCAAAATGGTACCAATAATAACTACAGCTCGTCCCGCAAAATAAAAGCCCTCATACGACTAAGTCTATGAAAAAATAAAATTAGTTATGGCTCCAAGTCAGGAAATAAAAAATATGCAGTTGTGCAGGTCCGAGGGGAACATTTCTTCTGTTTCAGGAGGCGATTTATCAAGGCCCTAAAATTAGGGAACCAGGAAGGGGAGGGCCCAAACATATCTTCTGGAAGCAAGGGCGCCCGTATTATACCAGGACAACACTTCCCAGCAAAATTCCCCAAACTGCAAAGGTGCGGAGTGTGGACCAAAAGGAGATAAGAAAGGACGCCATTTATCAGTGCGACACCGGCCTGTGCAGAAAGGTTTGCTTCACAGCGTAACATGGAACCCCACATTATAAGCGGAAACACCAACAATAATCAAACAAATCTACTACCAAGCAAAATCCGCTCTCCAAAATGGCGCTCCCTCCGCTCTGAACCATACAGTGTGCCCAAACAGCAGTTTCCTTCCACATATATGGCATCATCATACCCGGGAGAACCCTTTTAACAATTTTTGGGGTGTGTCTCCCCGGTGGCATAAGCTGGGCATGGACATATTTGCCACTGAAATGGCATACCTAGGGAAAAATATTAATTTTAAATTTGCACCATCCGCAGCACATTTTTATGGAAAGAACCTGTGGGGTGAAAATTCTCACTTACACCCCTTAATAAATGCCTTGAGGGGTGTAGTTTCCAAATGGGGTCACTTCTTAGGAGTTTCTTTTTATTATTTCACATCAGAGCCTCTGCAATTTTGAACCAATAATTTGTAAATCGCCAAATTAGGCCTCAATTTTACATGGTACGCTTTCAAAGATTAGGGCCACATGTAGGGTGTTTCTAAAACCGGCAAACACCACATAATAATTAGAGAGCGGTCTTGTTATGGTGGCACAAGCCGGGCACCACATATTGGCATATCTATGGCAAAAAATCCCATTTTCACTCAGCAACATCTAGTGCACACTAATTTCTACAAAATACCTGCAGGGTTATCACGCTTGCTACACCCCTAGGTAAATGCATTGAGGGGTGTAGTTTCCAAAATTGGGTCACTTCTGGGGGGGTTTCCACTGTTTTGGTCCCACAGGCGCCCAGAAACCAATCCAGCAAAATCTGCACTCCAAATGGCGCTCCTTCCCTTCTGAGTCCTGCCGTGTGCCCAAACAGCATTTTATGACCACATATGGGGTATTGCCGTACTCGGGTGAAATTGCTTTACAAATATTGGGTTCGTTTTTTCCTTTATTTGTTGAGAAAATGAAAAATTTTGCGCTAAACCTACGTCTTATTGAAGAAAAAGGATTGTTTTTATTTTCACTGCCCAATTCTAATAAATTCTATGAAATATCTGTGGGGTCAAAATGCTTACTACACCCCTAGATGAATTCTTCAAGGGGTGTAGTTTCCTAAATGGAGTCACTTTTTGGGCGTTTTCATTGTTTTGTCCCCTCAGGGGCTTTGCAAATGCGACATGGCCTCCGCAAACCATTCCTGCTAAATGTGATCCCCAAAAGCCAAATAGCGCTCCATCCCTTCAAAGCCCTGCCGTGTGTCCAAACAGCCGTTTATTACCACATGTGGGGTATTGTTTTACTCGGGAGAAATTGCTTTACAAATTTTATGGTGCTTTTTCTCCTTCAGTCCTTGTGGAAATGAGAAAAAATTAGCTAAACCTAAATTTTCTTTGAAAAAAAATGTCGATTTTCAGGGCCTACTTCCAATAATTTCTGCAAAAAACCTGTGGAGTTAAAACGCTCACTATACCCCTAGATAAATTTCTTGAGGGGAGTAGTTTCCCAAATGGGTTAACTTTTGGGGTATTTTCACTGTTTTGGCACCGCAAGAGCACTTCAAACCTGACATGGTGCCTAAAATATATTGTTATAAAAATAAGGCCCCAAAATCCACTAGGTGCTCCTTTGCTTCTGAGGCCGGTGCTTCAGTCCAGTAGCACGCTACGGCCACATGTGGGATATTTCCTAAAACTGCAGAACCTGGGCAATAAATATTGAGTTGCATTTCTCTGGTAAAACTTTGTTATAAAAAAAAAATAAAAAAAAAATGGATTAAAAATAAATTTCTGCAAAAAAATATGACATTTGTAAATTTCACCTTTACTTTGCTTTAATTCCTGTGAAAAGTCTAAAGGGTTAAGATATTTTCTAAATGCTGTTTTGAATACTATGAGGGGTGAAGTTTTTAAAATGGGGTGACTTTATGGGGGTTTCTAATATATAAGGCCCTCAAAGCCACTTCACTACATAACTGGCCCTGCAAAAATAGCCTTTTGACATTTTCTTGAAAATGTGAGAAATTGCTGCTAAAGTTCATAACCGTGTAACGTCCTAGAAAAATAAAAGGATGTTCAAAAAATGATGCCAATCTAAAGTAGACATATGGGGGATGTTCGTTAGCAACGTGTGTGTGTGTGTGTGTGTGTGTGTGTGTGTGTGTGTGTGTGTGTGTGTGTGTGATAATTGCCTGCCTTACAAGCAGATACATTTAAATTGAGAAAAATGCAAATTTTTGCAACTTTTCCCTAAATTTTGGTGTTTTTCACAATTAAATTCTGAACATATCGAACAAATTTTGCCAGTAACATAAAGTCCAATGTGTCACGAGAAAACAATCTCAGTGTCACTTGGAAACATGTCAGATCTGAAAAATGAGGCTCTGTCGGGAAGGTCTAAAGTGGCCAAAGAGGGAAGGGGTTAAGGCCTTCCTTTATATATTTATTTTGTTTAGGTACAGGTAGCGGACTTGTTGCAGATTTTTCTACAGCGAGATTTTGTGATGATTTCTCCCCCTTCTACAATGAAAATGGTGAAATCCGCAGTATGCTCGGATACTCATGGGGAAAATGTTCTGCAGAATGTGGATGACATTTGTTTAAATTAAATGTCATCCATGTGGCCGGGACTTTCCGTCCTATGTAGACCAGGCCTTAACAGTCACAAACCTGCTGAGTAACAACCAGTAAATGGCAGGAAATAATATGTATATATTGTAAAGTAGGAGAATGACGGGGTGTGGCTTGGATGGCAGCCTGAGCGGACGTGTGCACCGGAGCTCCCGCCATCCTGATTATAATCCTGCTCTGTAGGCACCCATCCTCCACTTACCTGACTGCTGGACCGGAGGAGTCTTGTCCAGTGAGCCTGTTGTGACTCTCTGTGGTGTTATTTGCGGACATCTCGGCCGCTGGAGACGACACGTGGTGGACCGACTCACAGCAGTTGCTGCCCCCTGCTGGATGCTGGAAGCACCTAATAGGAATCTCACTTGCCATCAGTACTCCTATGCTGCTGTACTATACTCATCTGCTTCTTTATTATATATTATACCCTGGGCCGACGTTGACTTGTGGAAACCCTCGTTCTCTGGATACATGTTACAGCCCTAGACGGTTTCTTGCTGCCCTATCTACTTGCCATCTTTATCGCCTTACGGTATACAGCCGGGTTCTCTATATTACTATTGCTGAACTTTCATTACGTTACTGGCAGGATTTATCTTCACAGAAGTGCGTCACTCATTTATATTGAAAGGGACGGTACATTTTACCTCAGAAGTTAGTGCCTGCCTCTCGCTTCTGCTGTGACTACCAACCGTGCTAAGGGTCCCTCCGCTTCAGAGAAATTGAAAGATTTTGCTAGAAATGACCCTCCGGAGGGTACTAGATCCCTACGATGTAACACGCCCAAATCTGTGGATCCGCCGCGTGCTAACCTCTCAGGAGATGAGCAGGAGGAGGAACCTACCCTACGTCAGGTATCGCATCAACTACTCCAGGCTATCACGGCTTGCAAGACTTCCCTGACGGGTAAAATTGAAGAGATCAAAATTGATGTTGGTCTTCTGCGACAAGATCTGCAATCTATGCGCGGCCGCTTGACGGAGGTGGAGTCCCGTGTTTCCCACTTGGAAGATAGAGTCTTTCCGATGGCAGTTAAACTCTCCTCTGTGTCCCACAAAGCAGAGGCAGGGCAACAGAAAATGGACGATCTTGAGAACCGGCTGCGTCGCAACAATCTCCGTATCATAGGCCTACCTGAGCGCGCAGAGGGTCAATACCCCGACCGTTTCCTGGAGACATGGCTAAAAGAAACCCTGGGTGATGACTTCTCCCCGATGTTCGCCGTGGAACGTGCTCATAGAGTACCAGCGAAGCCCCCACCACCTGGGGCGCCACCTAGACCTCTCTTGGCTCGTCTACTTAATTGTAAATATCGTGACACGGCTCTTCGTCTGGCCAGACAGAAAGGCCCCATACAGCACAACAACTCCACAGTGTCCATCTTCCCAGATTTCTCTGTGGATCTTCAAAAGCAAAGAGCCCAATTCACCGAAGTCAAGAGAAGATTTAGAGATCGCGGAATAGTATACTCCATGATGTGTCCGGCTCATTTGCGCATTCTGCATGGGGGATCATCCGTGTTTTTCAACACTCCTGGTGAGGCCATGGACTGGCTCCAATTTCATCCGCCCCCACCAAGAACTTAAAGGTATTGTGTTGCCAGAAAAACATGTTTTTTTTTTTAAAATTAAACATTTAGTGTGTGGGTGATTAAACATTGTTCAAATTTTTTTTATTTTTTTCACGAAAATATTTCAGGAAATATTATAAATTATTTCTAATTTATAATACTACCCATTTTTGGTCACTAGATGGAGCTATTTCCCAAAATTGCAACATTGGGTTAAAAGCCCTTGCTCTAGTGAGCTCTCAGCATCCCCCCCTCCTTTATCCTGGCTAGTGCCGGGATAAACGAGGGGTTTGAACGGTGTAACCTCCTACACTGTGTGTCGCCATTTTTTGAGCTAACACACAGCATAGTAGGTTTACATACAGTAGTAAACACACACAAACACGAACATACATTGAAATCTCTTACCTGCTCCTGCCGCCGCGGCTCCCTCCAGCCCGTCCGCTCCGTTTGCTGCCGCTGGTCCAAGTGCACAAATCCGGAAGCCACGACCGGAAGTAGTAATATTACTGTCCGGCCGCGACTTCCGGTCCACAGGAAAATGGCGCCGGACGGCGCCAATTTCGAATTGGACTGTGTGGGAGCGGCGCATGCGCAGTTCCCACACAGACGCCGTACACGGCAGTCAATGGGACGGGAGCCGTTCGCAGTCCCTATGGGACTGTGGCTGCCGTATTCCATGTCTGTATGTGTCGTTAATCGACACAGACAGAAATGGAACAAAAAATGGCAGCCCCCATAGGGAAGAAAAAGTGTAAAAATAAGAAAAAGTAAAACACAAACACACAAATGAATATAAACGTTTTTAATAAAGCACTAACATCTTTAACATATAAAAAAATAATTTGTGATGACACTGTTCCTTTAACCAGCAGGGGATACCTGCTCGAGACTACTTCTTCAACATATCCTTTTGACTTTTTATTGATATGTTTTGTTTCTCCAATGTATATGCTGCATTCATTTTGTGTCTACACAGATATATTCGTTTGATAAGCCTAAGGACGGGAGCTCCGGATATCGTCCATATGTACATCTTTACCTGCCGTTATCAATAGCGGTGGTAACCCCTATATTTCCAAGATGGTTTTTTCTGTAAAGGATACTGTTACTTTGCGCAATGTTGCGAGTTATGTTTGTTTCTGTGCTGTTTTCCCTTTTCTGCAGGACCTAGGTGCTCATGAGCAGTGCTCTGAGGGAGCCTCTTCCCTCCATATTTCACATACGGTACTCCCACTGGTATTTCGTGTCAGCACGGGGTATCAGGGCGGTGCCGTGATCCTCACATTGTCTAATTACTATAATTTCTGATAACATAGTATGTATGTCATGGAATGTCAGGGGGCTGGGTACACCACTTAAAGAGGCTCTGTCACCAGATTGTGCAACCCCTATCTGCTATTGCAGCAGATAGGCGCTGCAATGTAGATTACAGTAACGTTTTTATTTTTAAAAAACGAGCATTTTTGGCCAAGTTATGACCATTTTCGTATTTATGCAAATGAGGCTTGCAAAAGTACAACTGGGCGTGTTGAAAAGTAAAAGTACAACTGGGCGTGTATTATGTGCGTACATCGGGGCGTGTTTACTACTTTTACTAGCTGGGCTTTCTGAAGAGATGTATCATCCACTTCTCTTCAGAACGCCCAGCTTCTGGCAGTGCAGATCTGTGACGTCACTCACAGGTCCTGCATCGTGTCGGCACCAGAGGCTACAGTTGATTCTGCAGCAGCATCAGCGTTTGCAGGTAAGTAGCTACATCGACTTACCTGCAAACGCGATGCTGCTGCAGAATCATCTGTAGCCTCTGGTGCCGACACGATGCAGGACCTGTGAGTGACGTCACAGATCTGCACTGCCAGAAGCTGGGCGTTCTGAAGAGAAGTGGATGATACTTCTCTTCAGAAAGCCCAGCTAGTAAAAGTAGTAAACACGCCCCGATGTACGCACATAATACACGCCCAGTTGTACTTTTACTTTTCAACACGCCCAGTTGTACTTTTGCAAGCCTCATTTGCATAAATACGAAAATGGTCATAACTTGGCCAAAAATTCTCGTTTTTTTAAAATAAAAACGTTACTGTAATCTACATTGCAGCGCCTATCTGCTGCAATAGCAGATAGGGGTTGCAAAATCTGGTGACAGAGCCTCTTTAAGCGAGTAAAGGTATTTTCTCATATTAGGCAATTTTCACCTCACATCCTCAGTCTTCAGGAAACACATTTGACGTTGGAAACGGATAGATGGCTGAATAAGCCGTGGGTTCAGTGGTTTGCACATTCATTTCACACATGCTATTCTAGAGGGGTATCCCTATTGGTTCACAAATCGCTACGCTGGGAGGCTAAGGTAACTCGTAGAGACTCTGAGGGGAGGTTCATTTTTACATATGCCGAGATTGACTAAGGGCTACGTCATTATATGTATTTATAACCCACCTTCGGCCTCTATGGAAATTTTAAATTGCGCGGTCAGTTTTGCCCTCGACTACCCAGACGCTTCTGTTATTTGCATGGGGGACTTCAATCTCTTAATGGATAGCAATTTAGATAGATTTCATGATTCCATACCGTCTGGCGTGGGCGGCACAACAAATACCACTTTATATACATTCATAACTGGAACCGGATGGATAGACCTATGGCGCTTTAAATGTTCAGATTTGTTAGAATACACTTGTCATTCCTCAACAAGACGTACATTGTCACGCCTGGATTATATATTTGGGACACCTGATTTGGTATTGCGCATGGCCTCTATAACACATGGTCCCCGGGGAATATCGGATCATAATCCAGTTATTCTCACTCTCCTAACTCTGTCCAGTAGAAGTAGGCCCCTGTGGAGGGCGAGTCCCTTCTGGCTATCTTTAATTGGCCCATCAGATAGGATCCCGGACCAATTAGATTGTTTTACATCTACTAATGATATACAGATGGGTGCCTCTAATTTCTGGGATACCCTCAAAGCATACTTGCGGGGCTGTTTATCCTCTACTATTTCTTGCATTAAACGCACGTCAGCCCAGGATGAGGAAATTCTGACAGATAGGACCGTTCAGCTAATGCTAGCCTATGTCTCTGACCCTACTGATGAATGGTTGAGCTTTCAGAGATTATACGCCCAACAACAACAACAACATGTTAAATCTAAACGGAAGTTATTTTTTTCTAGACAGTCATATTTTGAACTGGGGAATCAGTCTAGCAAATTACTAGCATTTATGGTGAAGCAAAATTCTGCCTCAAATGCAGTTCTGAAGCTTAGGGCCCCCTCTGGGGATATACTCATGGAAGCAGAACTTTTGACCCAACGCTTTCAAGATTACTACACTTCCCTTTATAAGACTACATTGGCTATAACTGATCTGGATATATCTGCTTATCTATCAGATTTATCTTTCCCGCAGCTCACAAACACTCAACAGGCATTTTTGGATGCCGATATCACAATAGACGAAATCACCCGGGCCATCAAAGCTATGGCTAAAGGTAAAGCCCCCGGTCCAGATGGCCTGCCTATAGAGATTTATAGTAAATACAGTGACCATTTACCAGCCCAGCTACAGAAGGTCTTTGAGTCTGCCATTGCTTCTGGGGCATTGCCTACTACATTTTATGATGCCACCATAGTGGTTTTGCTAAAGCCCGGAAAGGACCCCTTGGACTGTAGTTCATACCGCCCCATATCATTGGTAAATGCAGATTATAAGATTCTGACTAAAATCCTTGCTCAACGACTGAATACGGTCATCTTGGATCTGATACACCCGGATCAAACCGGCTTTATGCCGGGTAAAAGCACATCTATAAGTATTAGGAGGGTTCAGACGATAGTTCAATATAGCACATTGCAGGACAACACTTGGGCTTTGGCGTCCCTGGACGCAACAAAGGCTATTGATTCCAATGAATGGCCCTTTTTATTTGCTTGTCTGGAAAACTTTGGTTTCGGACCTGTTTTTCGTAAATGGATACAAATAATATATGCTTCACCCCGGGCTAATGTTTTGGTAAATAATATACTATCCCCGTCATTTACTCTTCAAAGGGGCACACGTCAGGGATGCCCCCTATCGCCCGCTTTATTTAGTTTGGCAATTGAGGCTTTAGCATTGCGGATACGTTCCTCTCCACTCATTACAGGTACAACCATAGCAGATCGTACGGACACCATTGGTCTCTATGCAGATGATATGGTGCTTTTTATGGATAAAGTGCAGGATACCCTTCCCTCGGTAATTAATATAATTGAATGTTTTGGACAATATTCCGGTCTTTCTATTAATTGGGGGAAATCATCCCTTATGTCCCTGTGCAAAGTACAGCCCCCGGGCCTGTCTGAGTTGTCACCGTTGCCTCTAGTAGATAATTTCAAATATCTGGGCATATTTATAACTAAACTCCCCGATGTTGACCTTTCCTTAAATATGTTGCCGCTATTGGGCTTCACACGGTCTAAATTTAACACATGGGGTAAACTGCCTTAATCAGTATCTGGCCGTATAAACTTGGTCAAAATGATTTTGTTGCCTAAATTTCTATATGCCCTTCAGCACAGTCCGGTTGTCATACCTAAGTCCTTTTTTAAACAGCTCAACTCCTTGTTATCACCGTTTATATGGGGGAATTCTAGACATAAACTCAGGTTATCCACGCTTCAAAGGCCTAAGGCACTGGCAGGGACGGCTCTGCCTGATTTCTTTTTATATTATTTAGCAGGTCAACTAAAAACCTTAAGTTCCTGGATGCCTGAAAAGGATCTTCCCAACTCAGAGCACCATTTGGCTCATGTACTTCGGAGTCAATGTCTGCTCGGCTCCCTTGAAGTAAATTCTCTCCCTGCCCATATTAAACCCCTGCCCTTACACAAGCTGGCCCGTGTGGTCTGGAGACAAGCGAAAAAGCAATTGGGTTACAATGATATTATGTCTGAAATGCCTTTATGGAATAATGCTTCTTACTTTCCTTTAATGCCCCCAAGGTTATCTCCAGCTACTGAAACTATAGGGGACCTATATGAGGATAATGTCCTACTTTCATTCACTCAGTTGCAGACTAAGTATGACATACCACTCACCCATTTTGATAGATATCTACAGATTCGTCATATTTTACAAACCCAGTACCATCACTTGAGAAGTAACATAACAATCTCTTCCTTTCCACTGATAGGGATTCTTAACTCCCAGGGTCCACGATGCCTGATATCCGCCCTCTATACCCATTTGTTATCCGTCACGGTGAATTCCACACCACTTGCTGTAGAAAGTAGATGGAAACGGTGGATTCCTACCATTCAGACAGATGAGTGGGATGATATTTTGGAGTCTCATCTTCAGGTTTCCCCATCCGCAAACAATAAAATGATCCAGTTATATATAATACACCAGGCATATTTGACCCCGGTTAGGATATTCAAAATGGGACGATTGCCTTCTTCAGACTGTCTGAGATGCCATGTTCCGGAGGCAGATTTTTGGCATATGATATGGTCAAGCACTGTCATTAGGGACTTTTGGAATGACATACTATCCCTGTTATCGTCCTTATTACATGTAGGCATTCCCTTATGCCCTAAGATATGTTTGTTTGGTATACAGGATGGGGAGACATGGAATCAAGATACTAGAATTTTTTTGAGAGAAACTCTGTTTCTAGCACGGAAAACGATAGCACAGCATTGGATGAATGATCGACTTCCATCAATTGGTCATTGGAAGGGATTGGTTAATTCAGTCATACCTTTCGAGAAAGTTGTATTTATGAATCGTGGTTGTAGTACTAAGTTTTCTAAGGTCTGGGATATTTGGAATAACTCCCCTCTGACAGTCAACCCCTCCGTTGGTTCACCAGATAATGTGAGATAGGAATATAGGCGGCCCAAATTTTAGAATGTATCTCCGAGAACTTGATGTATTGGATTTATCAGATGCTCATGGGTGACATGGGTCCTAGGTTGTTTTATGTTCTTTTATATTTGTTTTGGTTTTTGTCTCTCTATTACCATTGTCATACATATGTCCAAGCAAACCAGTCTATTCGCTATTGTTTATGATGTATCATCATATTGGAATGCTCTATGCATACTCATCCCTTGATTTGCTGTATGTACATTTTCTTGATCCAATGTGCCAAGTTTTGTACTTAGAGATGTATGATTGATTTTATACTTGTTACTGTAACAGTTCTTAATAAAACGAGTTTAAAAAAAAAAGTAGGAGAATGACTCACAGTGAAGTCACTGGGACAAGTACATTACACATTGTTAAGCAGCCATACAGGTGCACGTGCAATGTATAAGTGCTGGTGTAAATACATTGCTGATAGAAGATTCATCACACTTTGAAGCAGCTCACATTCTTGGGAGCACTCAACGTCCCTGCAGAACTCCACATACTGTGCCTCAAGGGAAACATTCCGACATGTGGATTGTTATTATGTAAACAAACTCTGACTACTCCATAGAAGAAAACAGGATACATGCAAAGGTCTATAGTGGCATTAGTAAGAGCCAAAGAAATGTACACAAAACAAATTATTACAGACACACACACACACTAATTTGAACAGTTTTTAGCAGTTAGCGATTGTTACCTTATATGCCATAGAAGCATGTAGATGGTTAAGGATTAGGCTACATTCACACGACAGGGAAAAATCAGCCATTAAAAAAAGAAGTGTAGTTCTCTGGATGCATTCACACGGCCATGTTTTTTTTTTTTTTGTTTTGTTTTTTTTAAACGGCCTCTGAATACGGACAGGCCCTATTTTTGTCCGTTTGCACGGCCCGACGGCTCCCATAGAACACAATTGTTACGATTTTAACATCCGTTTTTAAGGAATCAATCCTTGCGACAGCCATTAAAAACTGATCCTGGCCCTCACAAGAGAACTCCCTGGGCACAGCTCTACTTTAAGCGCTAAGACCGGGGAAGCCCTTGACATAACCGACCATATATGGACAGTGATATCAGGGCTTTCAACTATGGTGTCCCCGGTCAGAGCGTCGCAAGCTCTCTGGCCAGGGACTCCTGTCTTGGGAAAGCCCTTGACGTCACTGTCCATATATGGACAGTGACGTTAGGAGCTTTGAGATGCGGGAATCCCTGGCCAGAGCATTGCCGACACTCTGGCTGGGGATTCCGGCAACTCAAAGTCCCCAACTTCACTGTCCATATATGGACAGTGGCGTCAGGGACTCCTACACAAACTATCACCGGCTAGAGAGTGGGTAACGCTCTGGCTGGGTATTCCACTCCTAGAGGGAGCCCCAATGGCCCTATCTATAGGGATGGGGTGTGTGTGTGTGTGTGGCTATCTACAGGGGGAGGTAAGGGACGCTGTGGCACTATCGACAGTGGACACTGGCGCTATCTTCATGGGCACTGTGTGGCACTATCTACAGTGGACACTATGGCGCTGTCTTCATGGCACTGTGTGGCACTAGCTACAGTGGACACCATGGCACTATGTGGGCACTCGTTACCGTGGGAACTCCCTGAATGGGCACTATGGTGTTTTCAGGGGGGTTTGGACAAAAAAAAAAACAAAAAAAAAAAAAACTGACAAATGAAATCCATCATTTTTTTTTAGTTTTTTTTAAGGGCCATGAAAAACCGATGGCAAATGGTCATTAAAAGACGGTCAGACGGACTGGAAATAGATGAAAATTTGAGAACACGCTGATGCAAATCGGCCATGTTTTTTCACTGCTGTGTGAATGTAGCCTTAGTATACCAAATGTATAGACAATGTTCAAGGACTGGTCAGGTTTTAAAGCAGCTGTCTAGTCGGACAATCTCTCTAGATATGATGTCAGGCCTAAATATCTATATTCAGCCCTTACATGCTTTTTCCTGTAGGATCACAGAGGCAGCTCAAAGCCACCAGATGTCACCATGACTTTCAGATTACCACTTCCCTCCAGGGGCAACATGGGGAAAGGTGGTAGTCGGAGGCTGTGCTGACACCTGTGACACACAGGATCCAGCTAATAAAGGATTTTACCTAGGTTCATAACTTAGATGTGACCTAAATGGAATGATACAGCTTCTATATATACACACAGGATATAAAAAAAGAAGCTGTATCTTAAAAAGTAAAAATAATTTTTAATAAAAGTCAATTTGAAAGTCGTTTCACAAACCATAAAACATGGATTTAAAAAAAAATATTTCAAAGGGTGTACATAGTCTGAGTTACTCCAATTGATACTATACAGTGGGGTTTTTTTTTTTTAAAAGGGTTGTTCGATTTCAGTAAATTAAAGTTATGTTTTGTATAATTAAAAGTTATACAATTTTACAATATATTTTCTGTATTAATTACTCACAGTTTTCAAGATCTCTGCTTGTTGTTATTGATTGTTTATTTCCAGTGGATACAATTCTGTCCATGGTCATGTGATGGACACACAGGTGCATGGCTCGGTACAGTTACAGTATGTATATTACAGTCTTCCCAGGACCTGTGTGTCCATCACATGACATTGGACAGCATTGTATCCACTGGAAGCAAATCATGAATGTTCCCACTGGATATCAACAAGCAGAGATCTTGAAACCCCTGAGGCATACAGAAAGTATATTAGAAAATTGTATAACTTTTTATTATACAAAATATAAAAATTTTTTGGGAAATGAACAACCCTAACTTTTCTACGCAGGTTTCCTGCCATAGAAAAGTCGCAAATGGGAAAAGGGGCAATTGGTAGGCAAAATTACGACTTTTGTGCAGTTTCTGCCACTCACTGAACTTTTTTCAAAAAAAAAAAGTGTGGAGCGTAAAAAAAAAGGCTGCCCAACAAACTTACCATGATTTATGCCAGAAACGGACGTAAACCATGCCACAAATCTACGCCAGAGCACAGATATCCAGAGATGAACCGAATTAAAAGGCGTGCACCTTTTAACAAATTACACGTATTTTACTCCAACATTTCTTCATAGTAAGTGTAAGTTCGCTCGTAGCGTAAATACTGCAGGTTTTCCGCAACGGATTTAGCTACGGTTTTTAAATCGGCAGCATGCTGCTTATTTGTTGCGTGTTTTCCCTATTGAATGCAATGGGACAGTAAAACCTGTAGCACATAGCAGATGTTGCGTTTTTTTTGCAGTGGCTAAGCCATTCCGCCGCAAAAAACGCAACACAGAAAAATATAAAATCTTATACATACCCAGAATTCCGTGTTTCTTCGTCCAGACAGGCCTCCTGGGATGATGTTTCATCCCACGTGATCACTACAGCCTGGCCTGTCAACCCAGGAGGCCGGCCTTAAGGACGGCAGAGGGAGGCGTTACTATGGCTTAGCAAGTTAAAAAAAATAACTTCTACGTGCAATTTTCCGCAGCGGACACTCTGGCCGAAAAGACTGCACCACAATTTGGTGCGGTTTTTCTAACGGAATTACCTGCGGCGACCAGGGCGGATTGGTGGTGCGCTTTTACGCTGCATATCCGTGTGAACATACCGACTGGCCCTGTTCACACTGAGTATTTTGTAGGGAGATTTTGACCTGCCTGCACTTTCTTGCTGCGGTTATCGCCTGTGGCCATTGAGCGCCGCAGAAAAAACATGCAGCGAAGAACGCTTTTTCTGCCTCCCATTGATTTCAATGGGTGGTCACAGACCAAAGCGCAGCAAGAAAAGACATGCCGTTTTTTTTTTTCCGGGAGCGGCTAAAAGCTGTTTGGGAGTAAAAATGCCTTGAAATCAATGGAAGGCGGTTTCAGATATTTTTTGGCGTTGATTTTGACGCGTTTTCCACGTCAAAATCAGCACCAAAAAACTTGGTGTCAACTGTGCCGTTAGTGTTTGGGTATGTGCACACACACACTATTTACGTCCGTAATGGACGGACGTATTTCGGCCGCAAGTACCGGACCGAACTCAGTGCAGGGAGCCGGGCTCCTAGCATCATAGTTATGTACGACGCTAGGAGTCCCTGCCTCTCTGCAGGACAACTATCCCGTACTGTAATCATGTTTTCAGTACGGGACAGCAGTTCCACGGAGAGGCAGGGACTCCTAGCATCGTACATAAGTATGATGCTAGGAGCCCGGCTCCCTGCAGTGTGTTCGGTCCACTACTTGCGGCCGAAATACGTCCGTCAATTACGGACGTAATTAGTGTGTGTGCACATACCCTAACAGTTTATCAACATTTTGCTTTGTTTATCATTTGCCGTTACTGAATGGAAACATTCTTAGGGTCATTTCACACAGAGTTTTTTGGACACGTTTTTTGACGCGGAAACCGCACCAAAAAAACTGCAGAAAAAGCCTTCCATTGATTTCAATGGGAGGCGGAGGCGTTTTTTCCTGCGAGCGGAAAAAACGGCTCGCGGGAAAAAGAAAAGGACATGCCCTATCTTTGGGCGTTTACGTCTCTGACCTCCCATTGATGTCAGAGAAAGCGTATTTCGCTGCGTTTTTTGCCCGTGGCGCTCAATGGTTGTACTTTTACTGTAAACACGCCCAGTTGTACTTTAGAAAGCCTCATTTACATAAATATAAAAATGGTCATAACTTGGCCAAAAATGCTCGTTTTAAAAAAAATAAAACGTTACTCTCATCTACATTGCAGCGCCGATCTGCTGCAATAGGACATAGGGGGTTGCCAAATCTGGTGACAGAGCCTCTTTAGGCTATGTTCACACGGGGTATTTTGGGGGAGGAATATCTGCCTCAAAATTCCGTTTGGAACTTTGAGGCAGATATTCCTCTCCCTGCACGCCGATTTTCGCGGCAATTATCGCGCCGTTTTTTAACAGCGAGAAATACGCTTTCTCCTGCCTCCCATTGAAGTCAATGGGAGGTCGGAGGCGGAAGCTCCCGAAGATAGGGCATGTCGCTTCTTTTTCCCGCGAGGCAGTTTTACTGCTCGCGGGAAAAAGACGCCGACGCCTCCCATTGAAATCAATGGGAGGCGTTCTCGGGCCGTTTCTGCCGAGTTTTGTGACGCGGTTTCCGCGTCAAAAAACTCGGCAAAATAACCCGTGTGAACATAGCCTAAATGGGGAAAATCTGCAACAAAAAAGCAGCGATTTTGCAAATACAATTGACATGCTGTGGAATGAAAAAAAAACGCACCGTAGGTAAATTTCTGAGCGTTTTTTTCCACTCATTATTTACGCAGCATGTGGATGAGATTTGTTTACATCTCATCCACCCAGCTGCTACTGTATTATGCTATCGATTTTCCGTATCAAAATCCATTGCGGAAAATCGGAACTATTTTTACACGTGGTATACTCACCCTATTTGTGTACGGTCACACACAAATTATTATGACTGCATCCAGTAGATCAAGAAGTCTCTATGGATGGGACAGAGCCAGATCTGTGTTCATGTCGTCAGATCTGTGTCCACTCTACAAGTAATTTCTTTATGTGATAGGAGTCTAATTCTCTATATAGACTAGATGATGGCATGCTCGTAATATGCACTTTGCACACTGCATCCCTCCCAGTAAACATGCATGAACAGGATCAAGGAGGCAACTACACAGGATGTTTATGAGAAGGGCGAGACCTGCCCATACTAGAGTCAAGGTGGAGCTTTTCTCATAAAGCTTCCCACAAAGCAAACAGAGGGGTTAATGAGAAGAATGGCCTCATGCTTTAAAGCGAGACTCCAAAACCAAACTAATTGTCAGTGTAGCCTACAAGAATCTAACGAAAGGTTATTTTAACAACACAAACAGGATATGACATCATATAAAACGTGCTTGAATTCACAATTTCAAATCAGTAATTCTCCCATTTTACTATAGATTCTAAAAGGATTTATGTACTTTGATTTCTGGTAAGGCTCGGTGCACACATACTGCACCATTTTGCTGTATTCACATCAGCGTTGACTTTCCGTTGAGGGATTCCATCAGAGGTCTCCGTCGGTTAACCCCTCAACGGAAAGGCAAACGGAAACCTTTGCATGTCAGAAGTTTGGATTGGTGAGGGTCCGAGCACTGAGACCCCCCACCAATTGCTAAAACGAAGCGGACTAAGAGCACATGTGATCGCTCATCTGCTTCGTGTCTGTTTGGCTTTTTCCGGAAAGCCGATGTATTGGAGTACGGGCTCATAGACTTTCTATTGAGTCCGTACACCGATTGGCTTTTTCCGGAATTAAATGTATCGGTGTACGGACTCAATAGAAAGTCTATGAGCCCGTACTCCAATACATCGGCTTTCCGGAAAAAGCCAAACAGACACGAAGCGGATGAGCGATCACACCAGCACTTCTGCAGCTTCGTTTTAGCAATTGTTGGGGGGTCTCAGTGCTCGGACCCCCACCAATCCAGACTTCTGACATGTCACTATGACATGTCAGAAGTTTGTCAAACATTTAGCTACACTCTAAAGAGGGAGAAACTCTAGAAATACAATTATATGAGGGAATTGTTATTCATGCACTTCCCTTATATACTGGTCCTTCTCAATGAATTAGAATATAAAAAAGTTAATTTCAGTAATTGAATTAAAAAAGTGAAACTCGTTTTATATAGATTCATTACACACACAGTGTGATCTATTTACATATAGTTACATAGTTAGTACGGCTGAAAAAAGACACATGTCCATCAAGTCCAACCAAGGGAAGGGAAAAGGGAAGGAAAAATTTCTACACATAGGAGCTAATATTTTTTTGTTCTAGGAAATTATCTAACCCTTTTTTAAAGCCATCTACTGTCCCTGCTGTGACCAGCTCCTGCGGTAGGCTATTCCATAAATTCACAGTTCTCACTGTAAAGAAGCCTTGTCGCCTCTGCAGCTTGAACCTTTTTTTCTCCAGACGGAGGGAGTGCCCCCTTGTTTTTTGAGGGGGTTTTACAAGGAACAGGATTTCACCATATTTTTTGTATGTGCCATTAATATATTTATATAAGTTAATCATGTCCCCCCTTAGTCGTCTTTTTTCAAGGCTAAATAGGTTTAATTCTTTCAATCTTTCCTCATAACTTAAATTCTCCATGCCCCTTATTAGCTTCGTTGCTCTTCTTTGTATTTTTTCCAACTCCAGGGCATCCTTTCTATGAACTGGAGCCCAGAACTGAACTGCATATTCTAGATGAGGCCTCACTAATGCTTTGTAAAGTGGCATTATTACATCCCTGTCCCGCGAGTCCATGCCTCTTTTAATACACGACAATATCCTGCTGGCCTTTGAAGCAGCTGATTGACACTGCATGCTGTTATTGAGTTTATGATTTACAAGTACACCCAGATCCTTCTCAACAAGTGAATCCGCCAGTGTAGCGCCCCCTAGGACATATGATGCATGCAGGTTGTTGGTACCAAGATGCATAACTTTACATTTATCTACATTAAACTTCATTTGCCAAGTGGACGCCCAAACACTTAGTTTGTTTAAATCTGCCTGTAATTCATGAACATCTTCCATAGTCTGAACTATATTACATAGCTTGGTGTCATCTGCAAAAATAGAAATAGTGCTATTAATCCCTTCCTCTATATCATTAATAAATAAGTTGAATAATAGTGGTCCCAGCACTGAACCCTGGGGTACACCACTTATAACCGGGGACCATTCAGAGAAGGAATCATTGACCACAACCCTCTGGATACGGTCCTTGAGCCAATTCTCAATCCAATTACAAACTATATTTTCTAAACCTATAGTCCTTAATTTACCCATTAGACGTCTATGAGGGACAGTGTCAAATGCCTTTGCAAAGTCCAAAAACACTAAATCCACAGCGGCCCCTCTGTCTAGACTTCTGCTCACCTCTTCATAAAAACAGATTAGGTTAGTTTGACAACTTCTGTCCTTAGTAAAACCGTGCTGGCTGTCACTTATAATGCTATTTATTGTCACATAATCCTGTATATAGTCCCTCAATAGCCCCTCAAACATTTTCCCCACGATGGATGTTAAGCTTACTGGTCTATAATTACCCGGGGAAGACCTAGAGCCCTTTTTGAAAATAGGCACCACATTTGCCCTGCGCCAGTCCCTTGGCACTATACCTGTCACTAGAGATTCTCTGAATATTATGAAAAGGGGGACAGAAATAACTGAACTAAGCTCTTTAAGAATTCTAGGGTGTAACCCATCTGGTCCCGGAGCCTTGTGCACATTTATTTTATTTAATTTAGCTTGGACCATCTCTACATTCATCCAATTCAGTATATCAACTGATATATTAACAGCACTGGCACCGGCTACATCAGCTGCTCTTTCTTCAGTTGTATATACAGAGCTAAAGAACCCATTTAGTAACTCTGCCTTCTCTTGATCCCCTGTGACCAACTCCCCATTACCATTATCTAGGGGTCCTACATGTTCAGACCTTGGCTTTTTTGCATTTATATGCTTGAAGAATTTTTTAGGATTTGTTTTACTATCCTTGGCCACCTGCCTTTCATTTTGTATTTTTGCTAATTTTATTACATTTTTACAGATTTTATTAAGCTCTTTATATTTTACAAAGGCTACAGCTGTACCCTCAGATTTGTATTTTTTAAATGCCCTTTTTTTGTCATGTATTGCCCCTTTCACAGAAGGTGTAAGCCATGTGGGGTTTAATTTGAGTCGTTTATACTTATTACCTGTAGGAATAAATTTTGCACTATAATAACTCAAAGTAAATTTGAAAATCTCCCATTTATCATTTGTTCCATTATTTGACATTAGTTCTTCCCAGTCTATATCCTGAATTGCAGCCCTCATCCTGGGGAAATTGGCTTTCTTAAAGTTAAATGTTTTTGCCCTCCCAGCCTGCGTTTGTTTTTTACAGTATAGGTAAAATGTAACTATATTGTGATCACTGTTACCGAGGTTTTCACGAACATTGACATTCCCAACAAGATCTGCATTATTAGAAATGACCAGATCCAACAGAGCTTCACCTCTAGTCGGGTCTTCCACAAACTGGCCCATAAAATTTTCCTGCAACAGGTTGAGGAAATGTCTCCCCTTTGCAGTTGAAGCCGAACCATGACACCAATTAATATCCCGGAAATTAAAATCTCCCATTATCACTACAGTACCCGCCTGTGCAGCCCGCTCCATCTGTTTATATATCTGACCTTCCATCTCCTCAGTTATATTGGGGGGTCTATAGATTACACCAAAAGTAATTTTTTCAGTGTTTACCTCCCTTTCTAGTTCCACCCACAAGGTTTCAACCTCCTCACAGTCTTCACCCACTATTGTCTCTTTCACACTCGCCTTCATATCACTTCTCACATACAGACATACACCACCACCTTTCCTATTTGTCCTGTCTTTACGAAAAAGTGTAAAACCCTGTAGATTTACAGCCCAGTCATGTGAAGAGTCCAGCCATGTTTCAGCAACACCAACTATATCTATATTTTCTTCCAGTATCAAGGCCTCCAGCTCCCCCATTTTGCTTGCTAGACTTCTGGCATTTGTGAACATACACTTTAACTTGCCTGTCAGTTTTTCACTTTTATTATCAGAAATGTGATTTGACATTAATCGGTCCTTTTTATTTACACTGATGTTTTGTAACGAAAGGATCTCCTTATCTTGTTGTCTAGTCCTCTCCCCACATTCTGTTTCTCCCCCCACCAATATAGTCTGACCCCTCTCTAACCTGGCTACCCCTTTTTTTTCTACATTGACCTCCCTCCTCAGCCCTAGTTTAAATACTCCGCCACCCCAGCTAGAATTCTCTCCCCCAGCACAGCGGACCCCCTTCCATTTAGGTGCAAATCATCTGCAGAATACAGTTTGTACCCCAATGAAAAGTCAGCCCAGTGCTCTAGGAACCCAAATCCTTCTCCTCTACACCAAGACTTCAGCCATGCATTTAACTCCCTAAGCTCCCGCTGTCTTTCCTGTGATGCGCATGGCACAGGCAGTATTCCTGAGAATACAACCTTGGAGGTCCTTCCCTTCAGCTTGTAGCCTAGTTCTTTAAAATTATTCTTAAGGCTCCTCCACCTACCATTTATTCTGTCGTTGGTACCGACATGGACCACGACAGCTGGATCATCACCAGCCCCTCCCAGCAATTTGTCCACCCGTTCCACCACATGCCGAACCCTGGCACCAGGGAGACAGCAAACCATTCGGTTGAGGCGGTCTTGGCGACAAATTATTCTATCCGTCTTCCTGATTATAGAATCCCCTACAACTATCAATTGTCTTGGCTTGCCTGCATTACCATCCCGCCGACTACTAGCTGGGCTGTTCTCCCGGCTGTTAGGGAGATCAGTATCCACTAGGGCTGCCTTTTCTGAGACTGACACCCTCGCATCATCACCCAACCTGGCAATTTTGCTTGGAATGCCAGAAACCGGATCGGCCTTCCTTGTGTTTGACCCCTTTCTACTGCCCCTAACTACATTAACCCAGCTACTTACCTGATCCTGCTCACCCATGTCTTCACCCTCCAGTTCTAACCCACTAACTGCATGCTCTGTGAGCAGCAAGCTCCGCTCAAAATTGTCTATCCTCCTCAGTGTTGCATTCTGCTCCTCCAGATCTCTAATACGAGCTTCCAGGTGAACAACATGCTCACATCTGCCACAGAGATATTCACCCTGGAACTCCGGCTCCAGTCGTGTATACATATGACAAACTGTGCACTGAAGAAAACCTCCAATCTTGCTATCCATTATCCAAGTTACACCAAAACAGCGAACAATTGTCAAAGAAAAAGAAGAGTACTTACTGGGGCTTCAACTCCTCTTTTCAACTCCGGTTTTAGAACTCCACTTAGTTCACAAGCCACTTAAACCACCAAGCTCAGAAAGAGCATGTTTTTCTTTTAATGATGAAGAATAGGGTATGTGCACACGAGAACTGGCTTTTATGTCTGAAAAGACAGACTGTTTTCAGGAGAAAACAGCTGCGTCGTTTCAGATGTAAAAGCTCCTCCTCGCATTATGCGAGGCGTTTTTGACGCCCGTAATCTTGAGCTGCTCTTCATTGACTTCAATGAAGAACGGCTCAAATTACGTTGCAAAGAAGTGTCCTGCACTTCTTTGCCGAGGCAGTCAATTTACGCGTCGTCGTTTGACAGCTGTCATGAATGGGCAGATGTTTGCCGACGTATTGTAACCCTATTTTCAGACGTAAAACGAAGCATAATACGCCTCGTTCACGTCTGAAAACAGGTCGTGTGAACCCAGCCTTATGGTGAACAGTTAATGAAAACCCAAAATGTAATCTCAAAGAAAATTTGAATATTGGGTAAAAATTGAAGATTGTAGACTCATGGTGTCACACTCTAATCAGCTAATCAACACAAAACACCAGCAAAGGTTTCCTAAGCCTTTAACCCCTTAATTACCGCCGATAAGCCTTTTCACGGTGGTCATTAATGGGCTTTATTCTACAGCGCCGCCATTCCACGGCGCTGCATTAGAATAAAGTAAACAGAGCAGGGAGCCGTCAAATCTCCCTGCTCTCAGAGGTAGCTGAGGGCTGAGGGCATCCCTGCTCTGCCGGGTGAGATAGATATTAGTATCGATCTCGCCCGTTTAACCCTTCAGATGCGGTGCTCAATAGCGTGCACCGCATCTGAGTGGTTTTGGAGAGAGGGAGGGAGCTCACTCATCTCACTGACACCCGGCGATAAGATCGCCGAATGTCTGTGTCTCCGATGGCAGCCGGGGGCCTAATAAAGGCCCCCAGGTCTGCCTGTAGTGAATGCCTGCTAGATCATGCCAGAGGCATGACCTAGCAGATGCCTGTCCGTTTTAAACGGACAGGCAGTAATACACTGTAATACATAAGTATTGCAGTGTATTATAATAGCGATCGCATAGTGAAGTCCCCTAGTGGGACTAGTATAAAGTAAAAGAAAGTTGAATAAAGTTCATTTTAAAAAAAAAGTGAAAAAAATATAAAAAAAAACAACCACTTTTTCCCCTTACAAACTGATTTACTATTTAAAAAAAACACAATAAAGCAAAAAAGTTACACATATTTGATATCGCCGCGTCCGTAACGACCCCGACTATAAAGCAGTTACATTATTTAACCCGCACTGTGAATGTCGTAAAAAAATAAAATAAAAAACAATGGAAAAATTGCTGTTTTCTGTTAATCCTGACTTTAAAAAAAATTTGATAAAAAGTGATCAAAAAGTCGCATCTACTCTCAAATGGTACCAATAAACTACATGTCGTCCCACAAAAATACAGCCCCCTGTAGATATTGCCACACAGACCCCTCTAGATTGCACCCCACACAGCCACCACCTTGTATACAGTGCCACACAGCCACCACCTTGTATACAGTGCCACACAGCCCCGCCTTGTATACAGTGCCACACAGCCCCGCCTTGTATACAGTGCCACACAGCCCCGCCTTGTATACAGTGCCACACAGCCCCGCCTTGTATACAGTGCCACACAGCCCCGCCTTGTATACAGTGCCACACAGCCCCGCCTTGTATACAGTGCCACACAGCCCCGCCTTGTATACAGTGCCACACAGCCCCGCCTTGTATACAGTGCCACACAGCCCCGCCTTGTATACAGTGCCACACAGCCCCGCCTTGTATACAGTGCCACACAGCCCCGCCTTGTATACAGTGCCACACAGCCCCGCCTTGTATACAGTGCCACACAGCCCCGCCTTGTATACAGTGCCACACAGCCCCGCCTTGTATACAGTGCCACACAGCCCCGCCTTGTATACAGTGCCACACAGCCCCGCCTTGTATATAGTGCCACACAGCCCCGCCTTGTATATAGTGCCACACAGCCCCGCCTTGTATATAGTGCCACACAGCCCCGCCTTGTATATAGTGCCACACAGCCCCGCCTTGTATATAGTGCCACACAGCCCCGCCTTGTATATAGTGCCACACAGCCCCCCAAGTAGTACAAGGCAATTGCGCATCCGAGAAAGTTGTATCAGCCAGGGGGATGTCAATCAAACATGGAAAGGTGGGTTTGGAGGCAGAACTATAACTTTTCAGGATAGCGGCACCGCTTTACCGGTGTGGGCAGAACTTGGCACCTGCCCACACCAGCAAAAGTACCAATACCTGGTTTAATAACCACAGTATCACTGTGCTTGATTGGCCAGCAAACTCTCCTGAACTAAACCCCAAAGAGAATCTATGGGGTATTGTCAAGAGGAAGATGAGACACCAGACCCAACAATGCAGACGAGCTGAAGGCCGCTATCAAAGCAACCTGGGCTTCCATAACACCTCAGCAGTGCCACAGGCTGATCTCCATGCCACGCCGCATTGATGCAGTAATTCATGTAAAAGGAGTCCCGACAAGTATTGAGGGCATATACTGTACATGCTTTTCAGTAGGCCGACATTTCGGTATTAAAAATCATTTTTGAAATTGGTCTTATATAATATTAAAATTTTCTGAGACACTAAATTTTGGGTTTTCAGTAACTGTTACCATAATCATCAACATTAAAAGAAAAACATGTAATGAATCTATATAATATATGAGTTTCCCTTTTTGATTGAATTACTGAAATAAAATAACTTTTTGATGATATTCTAACTCATTGAGAAGGACTAGTGTTAGTGCTGGTTGTTAAAACAAAAAAAGCACAAAATAATCCACGTGATTCAAGTGACAGTAAAGATATTTATTACCGACATGTCTGAGCCGTTTTAGGAAACTGATCTGTGTAGCTTTTAAAGTGCCTGGATTAGCAGCTTAGGCTTCGTTCACATCTGCGTTGGGACTCCGTTCATGGGTTCTGTCGGACCTTTCTGTCAGGGGAACCCATGAACGTAATCCAAACTGAAACCATAGATTTCCGTTTGCATCGCCGTTGGTTTCAATGGTGACGGATCCGATGCAAATGGTTTCCATTTGTCACTGTTGTGCAAGGGTGACAAACGTAAACCATCCGTTGTGCAAGGGTGACAAACGTAAACCATTTGCACCGGATCCGTCACCATTGAAATCAATGGTGAATCAAACGGAAAGCTGTGGTTTCTGTTTGGAGCCCGTTTATGGTTTTCCCTGACGGAAAGCTCAGACAGAATCCATGAATGGAGTCCCGACGCAGATGTGAACGAAGCCTTATTCTTTATTAAATTTGACACATTCAATGCTGTTCAGGGGAAGGTTTCTAAAGAATACAAATACTTTCAAGATCTCCATACAGTAATTGTTGCCCCAGAGTGCGGATATTTGGAAAATAGGGGAATATTAGTTTACATCTAAGGCTTCGTTCACATCTGCGTCCGGACTCCGTTGATGGGTTTCGTCTGAGCTTTTCGTCAGGGGAACCCTATGAACAGAATCTGAACTCCAAATATCGGCGCGACGATGACATTATTCACACTGCGTTTGTAGTGTCCGCTCGGCGTATGTGATGTGAAGCTCCCGGCGCATACTTCAAATGTATTCATAGGGCGCCATTCACTCGACAGATGCCAGCAGTGTGCGCGTTTGGTATACCTTTATTTTCATTACTGTGCTATTCTATAAAAAGGTAAAACCATATACCGCGTGGTATACATTGTTTTATTTTCTTACAGTCGAAGTTTATGGGTGACGTTTGCCTATACAGTGTACACTGCGAACGTAGTATGAAGAGACCGGTACAGCGAGTACATCAGAAGAATACAGAATATATAGGGAGCGGTCATGTATGTTACTTATATCTATTCATATATAAACTAAACATGTAGAATGGATAGCATTTCTCTTGTTTCATTTTTTTTTTTAGTGGCCAGCAATGACAATTCCACAGATGTCAATAGAAAACAACCCAGCAGCAAATTACTAGAATTGCCTACCAGGTCCACGGAATTTGTCCAGAGAATACAATAGGAAACAAATGTAAATCTACATTTTCTATATAAACTGCAAACACCTGACACAGAAGCAAGAACGTCATAGAAACGAAACTCCGTGTGAACTGGCACCACATAGTTATAAAGAAGATGCGTTATAACTAAGAAGCCTTCGTGTATCTTCTACCAGTTCACAGACAAGGAACTTATCAATATATAGAGCTGTTAATACCTACACGAGATAAGAGTGTAAGAAAATAAGTGGGTGACCTAGAGTGGGTACAATAAACACCTCACCACCTGGACATATGTATACATCACCTGTGAGGGCTCCGCTTCCTCGTCACCCGTGCGGCTGCTCCTGACTGACGTGACCGGGAAGTCGCGCTGAAAGTTGCCTGCCTGGGCTACACTGTTCCCTGCTGGCTTCTCAACTCCATATCTCCTCCTCCTCACACATTCAAACCGAGCCGTTGCGTCACTTCCGCCCTTCCTGCCGTCTCCCAAGCGTCATACTTACGTCCGTCATTATGATTCCCCATAGAGTTGAACTCTTTTAGCGCTACTATTGATTTGTTAGGGTATGTGCACACACACTAATTACGTCCGTAAGTGACGGACGTATTTCGGCCGCAAGTCCCGGACCGAACACAGTGCAGGGAGCCGGGCTCCTAGCATCATACTTATGTACGATGCTAGGAGTCCCTGCCTCGCTGCAGGACCACTGTCACGTACTGAAAACATGATTACAGTACGGGACAGTTGTCCTGCAGCGGGGCAGAGACTCCTAGCATCGTACATAAGTATGATGCTAGGAGCCCGGCTCCCTGCACTGAGTTCGGTCCGGAACTTGCGGCCGAAATACGTCCGTCACTTACGGACGTAATTAGTGTGTGTGCACATACCCTTAGAACACGGACTACATTTAAAATAAAATAGTAGAAGAAATATAACCTAAAATTATGAGCTGCATTGGCCGGGAATCGAACCCGGGCCTCCCGCGTGGCAGGCGAGAATTCTACCACTGAACCACCAATGCTTGCTTGCTGCTGTCTCTGCTAAATGATACTTAGAGTGTAGTCAGTATAGTGCACTATTATATAGTCCCAATTTTTTCTTCTTCTGTACTTTATATATTAGTTCATATTATTATACATTTTCTCTCAGTAGTTTAGGAGAAAAACAGTATACTGATATAACGACCTGATAATCTTTGGCTCAAGTCCGCTAGGGGGATTAATAAAAAGTGTAAAATGAAAAACAATATTTCCGTAGTAACGAGGACGAATTTCTTTTTTATTCTCCCCAGATTCCAAAAGCCGTAAGTTTTTTACTTTTCTGTCAACAGCCGTATGAGGGCTTGTTTTTTGCAAGACGAGTTGTTGTTTTTCACGACACCATTTAACCCCTTCCCGACATTTGACATATATGCCTACGTCATAGACGGGTAGGGGGAAGTATGGAGCAGGCTCACGGGTTGAGCCCAAAACATACAATGCGGGTGTCGGCTTGTTACAGCCGATAATTCTAAGTAATGAGCGTGATCGCGGTCAATAGTGACAAAGGCATTTAAATTGTTAAAAAGAGGGGGGGTAACCTCCTCTAACAGCTCACCCACTCCCCCCCCCCCGACAGCTCATCCCCGATGCGATTGCGGGGTGCGATGGTTGCTATGGCAGCCAGGGTGCCTAATGAAGACCTCCTGGTCTGCCATATTTGTGCTCCTATTAACCCGTTAGTGACCAGCCCATAGTGTTTTTACGTCGGTCACTAACAGTACTTATTCCGATGCAATAGACTTTTTACGTCGCGGCATCGAAATAAGTAAACAGAGCAGGGAGCTGTCAAATCTCCCTGCTCTCAGCTGCCAGACGTAGCTGAGGGCTGGGGGCGTCCCTGCTCGACCGGGTGAGATCGATATTACTATCGATCTCCCCAGTTTAATCCCTCAGATGCGGTGCTCAACAGCGTGCACTGCATCTGAGTAATTTTGGAGAGAGGGAGGGAGCTCCCTTTCATCCCACTGACACCCGGCAATAATATCGCCGAGTGTCTGTGTCTCCGATGGCAGCCGGGGGCCTAATAAAGGCCCCCAGGTCTGCCTGTAGTGAATGCCCGCTAGGTCATGCCGGAGGCATGACCTAGCAGATGGCTGTCCGTTTTACACGGACAGGCATAATACACTGCAATACAGAACTATTGCAGTGTATTATAAATGCGATCAGATTATCGCATAGTGAAGTCCCCTAGTGGGACTAGTAAAAAAGTTTAAAAAAAAAGTTTAATAAAACTTATTACATCATTTAACCCGCACGGTGAACATCGTAAAAAATAAAATAAAAAAACATGCAAAAATTGCTGTTTTCTTTGAATCCAGCCTTAAAAAAAATGTGATAATAAGTGATCAAAAAGTCGCATCTACTCCAAAATGGTAGCGATAAAAACTACAAGTCTTCCTGCAAAAAAAAAGCCCTCCTACAACTGCATCCACGAAAAAATAAAAAAGTTATGGCTCTTCAAATATGGAGACACAAAAACAAATAATTTTGAAAACAAAGTGTTTTCACTGTATAAAAGTAGTAAAACATACAAAAACTATACAAATTTGGTATCATTGCAATCGCAACAACCCGCTGAATAAAGTTGTTGTGTTATTTAACGGCTTAAATTTAGGATGCAAAAAAGTGTGTCGAAATTGCTGTTTTTTTTCTATTCCCCCCCCCAAAAAAAGTTAATAAAAGTTAATCAATAAATTCTATGTACCCCAAAATGGTGCTATTAAAAATTACAACTTGTCCCGCAAAAAACAAGACCTTATACAGCTATGTCGACGCAAAAATAAAAAGTGTATAGCTCTTTGAACAAGACGATGGAAAAACGTAAAAAATGGCTTGGTCATTAACGTCTAAAATAGGCTGGTCATTAAGGGGTTAAAGGGTAACTAAACATTCAACAAACTTCTGACATGTCATAGTGACATTTCAGAAGTTTTGATTGGTGGGGGTCCGAGCACTGAGACCCCCACCAATCGCTAAAACGAAGCTGCTGAAGCACTGGTGTAAGCGCTCAGCCGCTTAGTTTCTGTTCGGCTTTTTCCGGAAAGCCGATGTATCGGAGTACGGACTCACAGACTATCCATTGAGCCCGTACTCCGATACATTGATTTACGGAAAAGGTCGAACTGAAGTGAAGCAGCTGAGATATTACAAGAGCGCTTCTGCAGCTTCGTTTTAGCGATTGGTGGGGGTCTCCGTGCTCGGACCCCCACCAATCAAAACTTCTGACATGTCACTTTGAAATGTCAGAAATTTGTCGAATGTTTAGTTACTCTTTAATAGAAGCACAAAGATAGCAGACCAGGAGGTCTTCATTAGGCACCTAGGCTGCCATAGCAAACATCGGCACCCCGCGATCCCTCGCTGTTAGGGGGGATTCACACGAGCGTGTATTCGGTCCGTGCGGGCCGCGTGGTTTTCACGCGGCACGCATGGAAAAATACAAGTCTATGGGGCAGTACAGACAGTCCGTGCTTTTTGCGCAGCGTTTGTCTGCTGCGCAAAAAGCGCGACAGGTTCAATAACTCTGCGTATTTCGCGCATCACGCACCCATTGAAGTCAATGGGTGCGTGAAAATCACGCGCACCACACGGAAGCACTTCCGTGGGACGAGCGTGATTCGCGCAACAGCAGTGAAAAGGATGAATGAAAACCGAAAAGCACCACGTGCTTTTCTGTTTCCGAACATCCAAACGGAGTGTCTTTGCGATGAGCGAAGCCGGACAAGCGTACCGAACTTCACCGGGTTCGGCCAAACTCGTTTTGGCCGATCCCGGCAAAAAAATTATCGGTACGCGACGTCAGGAGATAGTCACTGTCCATGGTGCTGAAAGAGTTAAACTGTTTCAGCACCATGGACAGTGACTTGCGATCCCAAAATACATTAACCTGTAAAAAAAACCGAAGTTCTAACTTACCGATTACTCCTGTCTCCTTCCTGCAGTCCGACCTCCCGGGATGACACTTCAGTTCAAGTGACAGCTCCAGCCAATCACAGGCCAAGCACAGGCTGCAGCCAATCACAGGCTGCAGCGGTCACTTGGACTGCTGCGTCATCCAGGGAGGTGGGGCCCGATGTCAAGAGAGGCGCGTCACCAAGGACGCGTCACCAAGGACGCGTCACCAAGGCAACGGCCGGGAAGTTCTCGGTAAGTAGGAACTTTATATTTTTTTTTTACAGGTTTTTCGCTGTTGTGTTTGGCATTCACTGTCGAGGGTGCTGAAAGATTTAGCTCTTTCAGCACCTTGGACAGTGACGGGCGTTGACAAGCCTCATCTCTATGATGTCGGCTGCGCGAAAATCACGCAGCCGCGCATCAGACACGCATGACACACGCAGCTGTCAAATGTTTTTTGCGCTCGCAAAACGCTGCGTTGTTTGCGCGCGCAAAAACGCAACGTTCGTGTGAATCTGCCCTTAGAGTTTGTCGAACCTTTAGTTACCCTTTAACCCCTTAAGGACACAGCCTGTTTTGGCCTTAAGGACACAGCCAATTTTTCAAAACCTGACTTGTCATTTTATGTAGTAATAACTTTGGAATGCTTTTCTGTATCTAACATATTCTGAGTTTGTTTTCTCGTGACACAGTGTACTTTATGTTAGCGGTACAATTTGGTCAATATATTCAGTGTATTTTGTGAAAAACGCCAAAATTCGGAGAAAATTGACAAAAATTAGCATTTTTCTAAATGTAAATATATTTGCTTGTAAGATAGATAGTAATACCACACAAAATAGTTACTAGTTAACAGTTCCCTATGTCTACTTTATGTTTGCATCGTTTTTTTAAAAGTCCTTTTATTTTTCTAGGACGTTACAAGGCTTCTAACTTTAGCAAGCATTTCTCACATTTTCAAGAAAATTTCAAAAGGCTATTTTTTCAGAGACCAGTTCAGTTCTGAAGTGGCTTTGAGGGCCTTATATACTAGAAAGTCTCCATAAATCCCCCCATTTTAAAAACTAGACCCCCTCCAAGTATTCAAAACAGGATTCAGAAAGTTTCATAACCATTTAGGCTTTTCACAGGAATTAAAGCAATGTAAATTTAAAATTATGGCCCTAGTGTGCTAATGGACTGAAACACAGGCCTCAGAGAAGCACCTAGAGGATTTGGGGGCCTCCATTTTTTTTAGAATATATTTTAGGCACTATGTCAGGTTTGAAGAGGTCTTGTGGTGCCAAAAACAGTGGAAACGCCCCAAAAGTGACTCCATTTTGGAAACTACACCCCTCAAGAAATTTATCAAGGGGGTATAGTTAGCATTTTGACCACACAGGTTTTTTTTTACTAAACTTATTGGATTTAGTCTGTAAAAATGAAAACCCTTCTTTTTTCTGAAAACCTTTTTATTTTACAAGGAATAAATGAAAAAAAAGCACCACAACATTTGTAAAGCATTTTCTCCCGATTACGGCAATGCCCCATATGTGGTAATAAACTTCTGTTTGGACCCAAGGCAGGGCTCACAAGGGAAGGAGCACCATTTGGATTTTGGAGAGCAGATTTTGCTGGAATAGTTTTCAGTGCCATGCTGATTTTGCTGAAATAGTTTTCAGTGCCATGTCATGTTTGCAATGCCCTGGACAATGGCGGCTCATCATATGGGCGATTCGGGCAGCCACCTGAGGGGCCTGAGGCTCCCAGGTGGCCCATGGCCGCCCGAACCGCACATAATCTTAAAAAACTATGGTCCCGCTTCCAACTGAAACTGCGTCTGCAGGTCGCAGATTCAGTTGGGTTGAATGCTGGAGCCTCGCTCCAGCATTCACTCTGCCGTGAGCGGCTCGGCGCAGGCAGCCGCGATGTAGTGACGTAATCGCGCCCATCTGCACCGAGTCACTCACGGGACAGTGCAGAGGAGGAGAAGCATCCTCCACCTGTCGTGGGAACGGGAATAGGTAAGTAATTATGTTATTATTTTTCAATCTGGTACATGTACATTATACTGTAAAGGACAGCTAAGGGGAACATTATACTGTATGGGGCAGCTATGGGGGACATTATACTGAACAATTACAAGAGCTGCAGGTCCAAGTGTGGGAGGCGCTTTGTAGCACTATATACAAGGGGGGATTGCTGTAAAGCACTATATAGAAGGAGAAGCGCTGTGTATCACTATATCTAAGGGGGGATTGCTGTGTAGCACTATATACAAGGGGGTGGACTTTGTGGCACTATATACAAGAGGGGGAGGGCTATGTGACGCTATTTACAGCGGTCTTTGTGTAGCGCTATCTACAGGGTGGCAGTGTGGCACTATTTAAAGACGGGAAGGGCTGTCTAGCGTAATTTACAGGGGTCTGTGTGTAGCGCTATCTACAGGGGGCAGTGTGTGGCTCTATCTACAGGGGTCTGTGTGTGAAGCTATCTACAGGGGGCTGTGTGTGTGGTGCTCTCCACAGGGGATCAGTGTGGCGCTATCTACATGGGGCTGTGTGTGACGCTATCTACAGGGGCTGCGTGTGATGCTATCTGCAGGGGTGGTGTGGCGCTATCTGCAGGGGGGTGTGGCGCTATCTACAGGGGGTTGTGTGTGGCGCTATCTATAGGTAGGGCTATGTGTAATGCTATCTACAGGGAGATGTGTGTGGCGCTACCCACAGAGGGGGTGTGGCGCTATATTTAGGGGCACAGTGTGTGGCACCATGATAATTTTATCTTTGTTTATAGATGTGGAAATGTTGGAGCCAAAGACATCTGAGTGCCACATTTTTCAGAAATGGGTCATGGCCGGGAGAAGTCGTAATGAGGTCTGGACAAGATGGAGTAGAAAAGAGAAAAAAAACTACGTCATCACCTGTGAGTCACTAGATTTATAGAGAATCTGTAATCTCTCCTGGCAATTTTATTATAGCAAATCGTTGTATTTCGCAAAAAGTCTTTGTGCAGTCCAGGACTGATTGACAAATCAGTGTTACTATTCCACTTGTCAGGAGAATGTGTCCCTACACAGTGCGATACTGTCAGCGATGGTTGGAGACTGTCATTATGTGGGGACACAGCCTTTTCACAAGGGGAGTCGTAACACCCATTTGTTAATGCCTGGACAAAAAGGAAGTGTTAACAATAGTTACAGAGCGGCGGTGGAGAAGGGGGGCCAAACTTTTGGTAACAGCCCAGGGCCTATGGTCTACTAAATCCGCCACTGGAGGGATAAAAACAGTGGAAACCCCCCAAAAGTGACCCCATTTTGGAAACTACACCCCTCAAGGAATATTTCTGGCGGTATAGTTAGCATTTTGAACCCACACAGTTTTTGCAGAATTTATTGAATCTATGCAGTGAAATTGAAAATCAAATTTTTTCTAATAAAATGTAGTTTTAGCTCATATTTTTTCATTCTCACAATAGATAAAGGAAAAAAAGCACCCCAACATTTGTAAAGCAAACTCTTCTGAGCACATTAATACCCTATATGTGGTAATAAACTGCTGTTTGGAGACGGCAGGGTTTAGAAGGGAACGAGAGCCATTTGACTTTTGGAGCTCAAGTTTTGCTGGAATGGTTTGCGGCGCCATGTCACATTTTCAAAACCCCTGAGGGGCCAAAACAATTCAAACCCCACAAAAGTGACCCCATTTGTGAAAGTACACCCCTCATGGAATTTATCTAGCGGTATAATGAGCATTTTGACCCCACTGTTTTTTTGCAGAATTTATTGGAATTAGGCAGTGTAAATTAAAATGTACATTCTTTCCACTAAAATTTAGAATTTTTTTCATTTTCACAAGGAATAAAGAAGAAAAAGCACCCCAAGAATTGTAAAGCAATTTCTCTCGAGTACGGCAATACCCCATATGTGGTAATAAACTGTTGCTTGGACACACGGCAGGGCTCAGAATGGCAGTAGTGCTACTAGGCATGCAAATTATGCTTGACTGTTTTTTGGGCGCCATGTCGTATTTGCAGAGCCCCTGAGGTACCAGTACAGTAGAAACCCCTGAGAAGTGACTCCATTTTGGAAACTATACCCCTCAGGGCATTCATCTAGTGGTATAGTGAGCATTTTGATCCCACATGTGTTTCATAGATTGTATTAGAATTAGGCAGTGAAAATGAAAAAAACCTTTTTTTTCCAAAAATATGTAGTTTTGCTTCGATTCTGGAATTGTTTTTAATTTATTATTTTACGATGTTCACCGTGCGGGTAAAATAGTGTGATATTTTTATAATTCGGGTCATTACGGACGCAGTAACACCACATATGTTTACTTTTTTTTCAATGTTTTCCATTTTTTTCCTATAATAAAAGACTTGTTATGGGAAAAAAGGCGGTTATTGTTTTTTTTTACTTGAAAATTATTATTTTTTACAACATTTTTATAAACTTTTTTGAAACTTTTTTTTTTGTCCCACTAGGGAACTTGAAGGCATAAAGCACTGATCACTATTCTAATACACTGCACTACCTACATAGTGCAGTGTATTAGAGCTGTCAACTATTCACTGACAGCAAGCCTATTACGCTTCGCCTCCAGGCGGGGCCTAATGGGTTTCCGTACTAGGAGGCCATTGTTAGGACTCCGGTTGCCATAGCAACCATCGACACCCCTGTGGGTGCCGATGGTTGCCATTAGCAACCATAGGGTGATGCTAACCACCTAGATGCAGCAATCACTTTTGATCGCTGCATATAAGGGGTTAAATGGCCGGATCGGAGCATAGCTCTTGTCCCGGCCGTTAGAGCAGGATGTCAGCTGTGACAAACAGCTGACACCCGTGGCCATGGCAACCAACAGGGGTGCCGACAGGCTAGAAACTACCTGTTACGGCGCGGGGTGTGGACCCACTGGGCCGTACCAGGTAGTGGGATAGCAGCTGGCCAAACAGGTACAATGCAATGTCTATAGTTCAGAAAGCATACCTGAGGCAATCTAGACAGATCATGTCTGCTGTGTTACACCACGCCTGATGTCTGCTGCCAAGGTTCCAACCGAGCCTAACCATCGCTACTGTCTGAACAACCACAGGTACCCTTACTCGTACTATAAACTTTACTTGGTACACTGTGTGGCCAGCTGCTATCCCGCTACGGCGGTACGGCCCAGTGGATCCACATACCCACAGATCGTGCCGGTATGATCAGGCCATGGATCCCGCTAGTCAACCCAGAACCATGACGACGTCACAAGTGATGCGGGCGGATATGCTAGACCTCCGGTCTCAACAGGACCAACTCCTCCAGGCAATGAACATTATTGCACATCGGTTGTATACGCAAGCTGCAGTTCCCTTGGCACCTGCTCCTATTGCCTCTGCTGTTCCTCCTAATACACCTCCTGGTAGTACTGACCCCCGACTATAACACCTGGCAGTGCTGACCCTCAATTTTCCCTGCCACTACCCCATCGTCTTGATGGAGACGCGAGGACCTGCAGGGGATTTCTGAACCAGTGGCAGATCCACTTCAGCCTGTATACCAGAGAATTTTCTACTGACGGCGCAAGGGTCGCTTTCATCGTCTCTTTCCTTACGCACTAGCATGGGCAAATCCCATCTGGGAGCATCAGGGACCAGAGACCCGTGACTTCCAGGGGTTCCTACGCACTGTATTTTCGCACTGTATTTTAGGAGTCTGGACCGGTCTCGTCAGCAGTTGCCTCCCTGCTGAACCTTTGCCAGGGAGACAATTCTGTGGGGGAGTACGCCATTGACTTCCACACACCCTGGCGGGAGAGCTGTTATGGAACAATGAGGCCTTGGTCGCTACATTCTGGCAGGGGCTGTCGTCCAAGATCAAGGACGAACTTGCCGCTCGTGATCTGCCATCTACCCTGGATGACCTCATCTTGCTTGCCATCCGGGTTTACATGAGGCTCCGGGAACGATCTCAAGAGATTCCTCGGGAGGGAGGACTCCCTAGGCTGGCCACCACTTTCCAGTAATCCCTGTTGCCCTCGCCAGTCAGCCCACCTGAGGAGACTATGCAGGTGGACCGGCTTACGTTATCCGTTCAGGAGAACCAACGCAGACGCAATTTGGGACTTTGTATTGCGGCCTCGGTAGCCATGTTGTGCGTCTGTGCCTTCAAAGCCAAAGAAACTCCATTGCCTAGGATTGGTTGGGGAGACAACCCTAGGCGATAGAGCGATGGATAAAAACTCTCCTCAAAACTGTCCATCCCCATGACCATTGTGTCTGGCGGGAAGACCCACTGGGTCTCTGCCTATCTGGACTCTGTATCCACAGCCAATTTAATCCGGAGGGACCTAGTGAATCTCTACCAGTTGCCCACAGTTCCCCTGGAGATGTCTTTGGCTGTTGCCTCAGTGAAGGGTCTGCCTCTGCCTGATCCAGTCGTATCTAAGACCAAACCGCTGAGGTTCCAAGTTTGAGCTCTTTCTTTCCTTGTCCTGCCCAGGGCCGTCAACGCTGTGCTGCTTTGGCTTCGACTACATGCCCCAGTCCTGGACTGGAATTCTGGTGAGGTTCACCAGTCGGGCCCCAATTGTCTCAACCACTGTCTGGAACAGATCCATCCGGGCCAACCTCCTCTGCCTCGGTCTTTGGCAGGATTACCTCCTTACTACTCACAGTTTGCAGACCTCTTCAGCAAGAAGGAGGCTGACATGCTGACCCCACATCGGGTGTATGACTGCTCTATTGAACTGGCTCCTGATGCATCCCCTCCTCATGGATGGGTATACCTTCTCTCATTGCCAGACACTCAGTCTTTGTCCGCTTATATCCAGGAGAATTTGGAGAGGGGTTTTATACAAAAGTCCACTTCCCCGGCTGGGGCCGGGTTCTTCTTTGTCAAAAAGAAAGACAGATCTCTTCGACCTTGCATTGACTACCGGGGTCTCAATCAGATCATTGTCAAGAACAGATATTCGTTGCCACTAATCTCTGAACTGTTTGACCGCATACGAGGAGCCAAGATTTTTTCAAGCTAGACCTACGGGGGGATTACAACTTAATCCGGATCCGCCAGGGGGACGGCATTCAACACCCGAGATGGGCACTATGAATACCTGGTAATGCCCTTCGGCCTGTGTAACACTCACGCGGTCTTCCAAGAGTTTGTCAATGACATCTTCCGAGATCTCCTCTATTTCTGTGTCCTGGTCTACCTCGATTACATCTTGATCTTTTCTCCTGACCCTGACGACTCATCGGAGACACATCTGTCAAGTTCTGCTGCGATTAAGGGAGAATCGCTTACATGCCAAACTGGAGAAGTGCGTGTTTGAGAGAAATTCTCTACCCTTCCTGGGCTACATCATCTTGGATCAAAGTCTTAAAGGACCAGTGTCACGAAAAAAAAATTTTTTAGATCAATTTGCTTTTAGTGTTTTATTAAAAAAAATAAATAAATTATTTGTGTGTTTGTGTTTTTATTTTTTCACTTTTTCTTGTCCGTGGGGGCTGCCATTTTTTTTCCATCTCTGTATGTGTCGACCCCCTGCAAGTTAGAGACATTCCTCCGGGGAGGACTTCTGTACGCCTAGCGGACAGAAGAGGAATTCTTTGCTGGGGACACAGCTTCAAACTGGCAGGTCATGCGGGTACCCGTAAAACCCAAGACTTGATTGCCCGTCATTTTTGGTGGCCCACGCTGCCCAAAGTCACCATGGACTTTGTCTCGTCCTGCACAGTGTGCGCGGCTTACAAAGTTGCTCACTCCAAGCCTGCAGGCCTGGTCAAGCCGCTGCCGGTGCCCAGTGCTCCCTGGCAGCATATAGCAATGGACTTTGTCACGGATCTGTCTCCCTCTGCTGGATGCAGTATGGTCAGGGTGAAGGTGGACCGATTCTCAAAAATGGCTCATTTTGTTCCGCTGACCGGCCTATCTTCTGCTTCTCGACTGGTCAATCTCTTCATCCAACACATCTTTCGCCTGCATGGTTTACCTCTGCATATCGTGTCTGATCGGGGGGTTCAGTTTACCTCAAAGTTCTGGAGAGCCCTCTGTAAACTCCTTCATGTGAAGTCTGACTTTTCCTCAGCCTACCATCCGCAGTCCAATGGTCAAGTCGAGAGGATCAATCAAATCGTGGAGAATAATCTATGGCATTTCATCTCCAGGCAGCATGATGACTGGGTGCAGCTTCTTCCTTGGGCCGAGTTCTCCTATAACAACCACACAAGCGAGTCCACTGCTGCCACTCCGTTCTTCATTGCTTACGGCCAACACCCACGAATTCATCTCCCGGTGTCAGCTACGTCCCAGGTGCCTGCAGTCGACTCTGCATTTAGGGACTTTCTGCAGATCTGGCAGCAAACCCGATTCTCTATTCTGCTGGCAGTCGACTGCATGAAACGAAAGGCAGACACAAGGAGAAGAGAGCCTCCTCAGTTTCTTCAGGGTACCAAGGTCTGGCTGTCCTCTAGGAGTATCCGACTGAGGGTGCAAACATACAAGTTTGTTCCCAGGTTCCTCGGACCCTTCCAGATCCTTCAGCAGATCAACCCTGTCTCCTACAAGCTTCGGCTGCCTCCCACCCCCAAGATCCCCAACTCCTTTCATGTCTCCCTCCTGAAGCCTGTGGTCCTGAACCGCTACACCAAGGCTCCTAGTCCTGCAGTTGCCCCCAGCGGATTCATACGAGGTTAAGGAGATCTTGGACACCAAAAAAGTGGAAGGAAGAACTTTTTATTTGGTGGATTGGAAGGGGTTTGGTCCAGAAGAGAGGTCCTGGGAGCCAGAGAACCTCAATGGTTCTACCTTCGTGAAGAAGTTCCTCTCTCGCTCTGCTCCTAAGAAGAGGGGGCGTAAGAGGGGGGATACTCTAACATCTGCGGCCGCAGACTGCAGACTCCTCTCATCCTGCCAACTCCTTCCTTACCAGAGATGTCAGCACATTCGGCCATGCTGGCCTGCAGTGACCACTAGGGTGCGCGCTGGAGCTCAGTCCCGGCCTTAAAGGGCCAGCGTGCACACATGTTTAGTATTGTCTAATCACCCTGGACTATAAGAAAGGCCCTGCCCCTTCACTCTTTGGTTGAGTGTTCTTGTATTTACCCGTGTTAGTCTTGCAAATGATCCCTTAGTGTTTTCCAGTTCCCAGTGTTCTCGTTCCTGCTGTCTGTATTCTGTATCCCGTGCAACCTTGTTCCTGTACCTTAGAGAGTTGGTGTCGTGTTGTGCCACCGATCACGTCTGCTGAGTTACACCACGCCTGGTGTCTGCTGCCAAGGTTCCATTCGAGCCTAACCATCGCTACTGTCTGAACTACCACAGGTACCCTTACTAAGACTATAGACTTTACTTGGTACACTGTGTGGCCAGCTGCTATCCCACTATGGTGGTACGGCCCAGTAGGTCCACATACTCACAGATCGTGACATTTGGTCACCTCATGATTCCAGCCCAAAACATGACTCTGCCACCTCCTTGCTGACGTCGCAGCCTTGTTGGGACATGGTGGCCATTCACCAACCATCCACTACTCCATCCATCTGGACCATCCAGGGTTGCACGGCACTCATCAGTAAACAACACGGTTTGAAAATTAGTCTTCATGTATTTCTGAGCCCACTGCAACTGTTTCTGCTTGTGAGCATTGTTTAGGGGTGGCCGAATAATAGCTTTATGCACACTTGCAAACCTCTGGAGGATCCTACACCTTGAGGTTCGCGGGACTCCAGAGGCACCAGCGGCTTCAAATACCTGTTTGCTGCTTTGCAATGGCATTTTAGCAGCTGCTCTCCTAATCCTATTAATTTGTCTGGCAGAAACCTTCCTCATTATGCCTTTATCTGAACGAACCCGTCTGTGCTCTGAATCAGCCACAAATCTTTTCACAGTACGATGATCACGCTTAAGTTTTCTTGAAATATCTAATATTTTCATACCTTGTCCAAGGTATTGCACTATTTCACGCTTTTCGGCAGCAGAGAGATCCTTTTTCTTTCCCATTTTGCTTGAAACCTTTGGCCTGCTTAATAATGTGGAACGTCCTTCTTAAGTAGTTTTCCTTTGATTGGGCATACCTGGCAAACGAATGGCTGCACCATTCCATGCATATAAATGTGCTTTTTTTCTTTAACATGGGCGTATATGGAGGACGGATAGCAGAGACATCCGTATTTTAAATCGTTTAATGATCTCCTGGGAGCTTTATCAGCACATACATTATATTAAAAGAAATACTGTGGTGTGAAACGCGCCTAAGAGCGTCCAATGCAGCTCAGCCAATGCTGACAATAATAATAAGGCTGCATTATTATATCTACTACTAATGTGGCTACACCTAACGGTTTGCTGACTCCGCCTACTTGTGCTGGCTCCACCCACAACATGGGGCCATGTTTAGTTTTTTTTCCAGGGCCACTTTAAGCTCCCAATCCGCCCTGTACAAGGGGGTGTGTGTGGCAATATCTACAAGGGGGTATGTGTGGCACTATCTACAAGTGGTGTGTGTGGTATTATCTACAAGGGGGGGGGTGGCACTATCTACTGGGGTGTGTGTGTGCCACTAACTACAAGGGGAGCTGTGTGGCTTTATCTACTAAGGGGGGAGGGGTGGCACTATATACAGGGATGTGTGTTTGGCACTATCTACAAGGGGGGTGGCAATATCTACTAGGGGGAGTGTGTCAATATCTACAGGGGGACTGAGTGGCAGCAGTATCTACAAGAGGGGCTGTGTGGCAGTATCTACGTGGGGTGGGGGTCTGTGTGGCACTATCTACAAGAGGAGGCTGTTCATTATGTCACCATATAGTCTCATTAATTTATTTTCTTTTAATTTATTATGTTAACTATATAACTGTATTGCTTGTAAAATGTACAAATGGTTTTATGCTCGAGTTACATAAGAAAATGTGAAAAAAACCCTTACATCTCTTTGATTGGTAGAGAAAGCAAACATGGCGAGGGGGAAGGAGATGTCGGGAAAGAAGTTGGGGGGGGGGGGGCAAACTGAATCTTTGCCCCAGGTGCAGGAGAACCTAGCTACGACTGTCTTTTGGAAATGACCCCTCTCAGATTTAGAACACTGTCATGTATCCCTGAAGTCCTGTAGTTCCTTCCAATTTGATGACCCACCGACACAGCCCCATGTGACCGAAACAGGCCTCTAATTCTCTCGATTAGATCAAATCACATGGTCACTAGGGGCCGACACTGTGACAATTGACAAGATCAGTAACAGAGGCTCGGGTGGGTGGGGCTAGTGGAGCAAACGGGAAAGAAGGCGATGCCGGGACTTGTAGTATTTCAGTGCATGCTTCAGTGCTATTTGAGTGCACGCCTCATAACAGGAACATGAAGAGCAGGTATGGCATTACATTGGGGCGCGGTGAGTAATTCCAAGTGCAACTTTTTTGAGTGCAAATGACTAGTAGACATTAGGAAAGATGTGTAAGGCCCCATTCACACGACCGAATATTTCATCCGTAATTACGGATGAAACCGTCTGTATTTACGAAAGCGTTGCTATGCAACATGTTGGTGACATCATTATTAGCCTCCCTTTTTTCGGATCAAATACGGATACACTACGAACCGTATTTTTTGGATACCGTTCCGTATATACGGATAAGTTACAGATGACCACGGAACCGTATTTACAGACAGTATTTACGGATAGATGAAAATACGGTCATGTGCATGGGGCCTAAAAGTGTTTTTGGTAATTTAATTGATATTTTGGTTCCCTGGATAACCTCTTTAACTTGCATGGATGCCTTACATGACTATGTAAAAGATTAGAAATAATCTTGTATGTTTCTGATCCCCTCCTTCACTTTCTTGTTTTTAAATGGTGCAACCATGAATAAATAAATTGTCTTTGTAATGGAGGAATTGTGTATATACTCCCCCTTCCCGACATCTGCCGTGTGTATATATATACATATATATATAAAAAAGGCGATGTCGGAAAGGGGTTCAGCGCAAAGTGCAGTACAATTACATTACGGTGATAGTGCGGGCTCAGGAGCTCAACCCGCACCATCACCACTGGGTGTCAGCTGTATGTTGCAGCTGACACCATGCTGTAATGGCCAGGACCGGAGCTAGTCTCTGATCTGGCTGATTAACCCCTCAGATGCTGCGCTCAATAGATTGCGGCATCTCAGGGGTTTTTAGCAACCACCACCCCAGCGATGCGATCGCTGGGGTGCCGATGACTGCAATGGAGCCGATAACCATCGGCTACGGAAACCTCCTAGGCCACGCACAAAGGCAGGGCCTAAAAGGATTCTGTTGCCGACGCAAGATGGCACCGGCTCAGAACCAGTGTCATCAGCGGTGGGTGTCAGCTGTATGTTACAGCAGACACCCTGCTGTAACGGCAATCGCTGCATCTTAGTGGTTTGTAGCAAATCGGCAGCCCTGCGCTGCGATGACATTGCTGCCGATGGCTAATATGGCAACAGGAGGCCTAACAATGACCTCCTGCTCTGCCAATTACGGAAGCCTATTCGACCCTGCTGGGAGGCAGAGCAAAATTGGCTTACTGTCAGTGAGCGACTGACAGTTCTAATACATTGCACCATATACACTACCGTTCAAAAGTTTAGGGTCACTTAGAAATGTCCTTATTTTTGCAAGAAAAGCACAGTTTTTTTCAGTGAAGATAACAATAAATTAATCAGAAATACACTCTATACATTGTTAATGTGCTAAATGACTATTCTAGCTGCAAACGTCTGGTTTTTAATACAATATCTACATAGGTGTATAGAGGCCCATTTCCAGCAACCATCACTCCAGTGTTCTAATGGTACATTGTGTTTGCTAACTGTGTTAGAAGGCTAATGGATGATTAGAAAACACTTGAAAACCCTTATGCAATTATGTTAGCACCGCTGTAAACAGTTTTGCTGTTTAGAGGAACTATAAAACTGACCTTCCTTTGAGCTAGTTGAGAATCTGGAGCATTATATTTGTGGGTTCGATTAAACTCTCAAAATGGCTAGAAAAAGAGAGCTTTCATGTGAAACTCGACAGTCTATTCTTGTTCTTAGAAATGAAGGCTATTCCATGCGAGAAATTGCCAAGAAACTGAAGATTTCCTACAACGGTGTGTACTACTCCCTTCAGAGGACAGCACAAACAGGCTCTAACCAGAGTAGAAAGAGAAGTGGGAGACCCCGCTGCACAACTGAGCAACAAGACAAGTACATTAGAGTCTCTAGTTTGAGAAATAGACGCCTCACAGGTCCTCAACTGGCAGCTTCATTAAATAGTACCCGCAAAACGCCAGTGTCAACATCTACAGTGAAGAGGCGACTCCGGGATGCTGGCCTTCAGGTCAGAGTGGCAAAGAAAAAGCCATATCGGCTAATAAAAGGAAACGATTAATATGGGCAAACGCACACAGACATTGGACAGAGGACGATTGGAAAAAAGTGTTATGGACAGACAAATCGAAGTTTGAGGTGTTTGGATCACACAGAAGAACATTTATGAGATGCAGAACAACTGAAAAGATGCTGGAAGAGTGCCTGACGCCATCTGTCAAGCATGGAGGAGGTAATGTGATGGTCTGGGGTTGCTTTGGTGCTGGTAAAGTGGGAGATTTGTACAAGGTAAAAGGGATTTTGAATAAGGAAGGCTATCACTCCATTTTGCAACGCCATGCCATACCCTGTGGACAGCGCTTGATTGGAGCCAATTTCATCCTACAACAGGACAATGACCCAAAGCACACCTCCAAATTATGCAAGAACTATTTAGGGAAGAAGCAGGCAGCTGGTATTCTATCTGTAATGGAGTGGCCAGCGCAGTCACCAGATCTCAACCCCATAGAGCTGTTGTGGGAGCAGCTTGACCGTATGGTACGCAAGAAGTGCCCATCAAGCCAATCCAACTTGTGGGAGAGGCTTCTGGAAGCATGGGGTGAAATTTCTCCCGATTACCTCAGCAAATTAACAGCTAGAATGCCAAAGGTCTGCAATGCTGTAATTGCTGCAAATGGAGAATTCTTTTACGAATGCAAAGTTTGAAGGAGAAAATTATTATTTGAAATAAAAATCATTATTTCTAACCTTGTCAATGTCTTGACTATATTTTCTAGTCATTTTGCAACTCATTTGATAAATATAAGTGTGAGTTTTCATGGAAAACATAAAATTGTCTGGGTGACCCCAAACTTTTGAACGGTAGTGTAAGTATTCCAATGTATTAGAACAGCAAACAGTTGGACCTTCAGGTTGCCTGGCGGGACTGAAAAAAAAGTGTCAGAAAAGTTAAAAAATAAAATCAAAGTTTCAAGTAATAATATAAAGCACAATCGCCCCTTTTTCACTTATCAAGTCCTTTATTATTGAAAAAATAAAATAAACCAGGCATATTTGGTATCGTCGCGTCCCCAACGGCCTGAAGTATAAAAATATGTTATTTATCCCACGCGGTGAATGCTATAATAACAAAAACCTAAAGAACAATGCCAGAATTGTTGTTTTTATGGTCACTTTGGCTTCAAAAATTGGAATAAAAAGTGATCAAAAAGTTACATGTATCCAAAGATCATACTTATAAAGACTATAGCTCATCTCGAAAAAACAAGCCCTCATACAGCTCCATCGACAAAAAAATGTAAAAAGTTATGGCCCTCAGAACATGGCGACAGCAAAAATACATTATTTTTAAAAAAGTAATTTTATTGTCCAAAAAGTTGTAAAACATAAAAAAGAGCTATAAATTTGGTATCGCCGGAATCAAACTGACCCGCAGAATAAAGTTAACATGTAATTTATAATGCATGGTGAACGTTGTATAAAAAAAGCAAACTAAAAATCGATGCCAGAATTGCTGTTTTTTGGCCGCCTTGCCTCCCAAGGAATAAAAGTCTCATCTACCCCAAAATAGTACCAATAAAAACTACAGCTGGTCCCGCAAAAAAACAGCCCTCATACCACTACATCTGTTAAAAAATAAAATAAGTTAAGGCTGCCATAAGTCAGGAAAGAAAAATATGCAGTTATGCATGCCCAAGGGCAACATTTCTTCTGTTTCAAGAGGCGATTTATCAAGGCCCTAAAATTAGGGAACCAGGAAGGGGAGAGCCCAAACATATCTGCTGGAAGCGAGGACACGCATATTATACCAGGACAACAGTTTCCCAGCAAAATTCCCCAAATTGCAACGGTGCCGAGTATGGACCAAAAGGGGGATAGGAAACGACATCATTTGTCAGTGCGACACTGGCCTGTGCATCAAGGATTTCTTCACAGCGTAACACACATATATGGATTATTTTATTGTTTTTTTTACCCCATTATTATACTCTCTTTTTATGCCCTGATGTACTCCGCACAGCTTACATATCCCCCCACATTATAAACTAAAATACCAGTAAAACTCCAAACAAAACTACTACCAAGCAAAATCCGCACTTCAAAATCCAAATGGCACTCCCTCCCTACTGTGCCCTAGAGTGTGCCCAAACAGCAGTTTACTTGCACACAAATTCCAGGGAGAACCGTTTTAAAAAATGTTGGGGTGTCTGTCACAAGTTGGACTCAACATATTTGCCACTGAAATGGCATAGCTAGGAAAAAAATGAAATTTTTACTTTGCACCATCCGCAGCGCAATCATTTATGGAAAAGACCTGTGCCTAAATGCCTTGAGGTGTGTAGTTTCCAAAATGGGGTCACTTCTCAGGGGTTTATTTTAATATTTCACATCGATGCCTCTGGCAATTGTGAATCAATACTTTGTAAGTTGCCAAATTGGGCCTCAATTTCGCATGGTACTCTTTCACTCACTTTGCCTGCCGATCGTCCAGGCAAAAGATTACGGCCACATGTAGGGTGTTTCTAAAACCGGGAATCACAGCATAATAATTAGAGAGCTGTCTTTTCATGGTGGCACAGGCTGGGCACCACATATTGGCATATCTATGGAAAAAAATCCCATTTTCACTCTGCAACATCGAGTGTACACTAATTTATGTAAAACACATGGGGGGTAAACATGCTCACTACACCCCTAGATGAATTCCTCAAGGGGTGTAGTTTCCTAAATGGAGTCACTTTTGGGGAGTTTCCACTGTACTGGTCCCTCAGGGACTTTGCAAATGCGACATGATGCAGAGAAGCCAATCCAGCAAAATCTGCGCTCCAAAAGCCAAATGGCGCGCCTTCCCTTCTAAGCCTTGCCTTGTGCCAAAACAGCCGTTTATGACCACATATGGGGTATTTACATACTCTGCAGAAGTGGTTTTACAAATGTTGGGGGGCTTTCTTTTTTATTCCTTGTGGAAATTGTTTTTTTCTTAGCTAAATCGACATCTTATTGGAAAAATGTCAATTTTTTTATTTTCAAGTCCAAATTCTAATAAGATCTATGAAACACCTGTGGGGTCAAAATGCTCACTACACCCCTAGATTACTTCCCCCTGGGGTGTAGTTTTCAAAATGGGGTCTATTTTGGGGTGTTTCCTTTGTTTTGGCATCACAAGACCTCTTCAAACCTGACATGCTGCCTAAAATATAATCTAATAAAAAGAAGGCCGCAAAATCCTCTAGGTGCTCCTTTGCTTCTAAGGCCTGTGCTTCAGTACATTAACACACTAGGGCTACATGTGGTATACTTCTGAAAACTGCAGAATCTCGGCAATAAATATTGAGTTGCGTTTCTCTGGCAAAACCTTGTATGTTACAGAAATTTTTTATTAAATATGAATTTCTGCAAAAAAAAAAATAATGAAATTTGTACATTCCCCTTCTACTTTGCTTTAATTCTTGTGAAACGCCTAAAGGATTAAGAAACTTTCTAAATGCTGTTTTGAATACTTTGAGGGGTGAAGTTTCTAAAATGGGGTGACTTATTTGGGGTTTCTAATATATAAGACCCTTAAAGCCACTTCACAACTGAACTGGTCCCTGAAAAAATAGCCTTTTGAAATTTTCTTGAAAATGTGAGAAATTGCTGCTAAAGTTTTAAGCCTTGTAACGTCCTAGAAAAAGAAAAGTATGTTCAAAAATGATGCCAATTTAAAGTAGACATATGGGAAATGTTAATTAGCAACTATTTTGTATGGTATAACGCTCTGTCTTACAAGCAGATACATTAAAATTGATTGAAATTTAGCGAAAAATTTGCATTTCTATGTTTTTCACAAATAAATACTGAATATAGCGACCAAATTTTACAAGTAACATAAAGTCCAATGTGTCACGAGAAAACAATCTCAGAATCGTTTGGATAGGTAAAAGCATTCCGAAGTTATTAACACATAAAGGGACATGTCAGATTTGATAAATAAGGCTCTGTCGGGAAGGTCAAAAGTGGCTGCAGAAGGGAAGGGGTTAAGGCTATATATGTTGTATATTGTATTGATACCTGAGATATAGCATCATAAGATTTTGTTTTTGGTGATGTCCTTCTAATTATAGTGTTTATACTAATTGAAGCAGTCCAGAAAGTCCACCCAAAATGAGATAATAGCAGGTCACAACACAGAAGCAACTGCATACACCTGAATTAACCCATGGGTCCTGGACCACAGAGCTTAAATCCCCATCACTGGCTTCTGAAGTATCTTTCAGGTAGCCAGATTAAGTTGTGGATGTCAACAAAGCTTTAATTTTAGACTCGATTCTTGAACTTTCTGACTGCCATAACACTAAGTGGACCATAACAATCCGGTTAGACATGGTGAGACTTTCCAAGTCCTCCACACACTGCTGGACGCCTGTACTTTGTCCTACAGTATGCAACATGACATAATCCTCGTGAAGTAAGGTTAATTACCAGATCAAATTCCATTACCATCCACTGTGGTTGCCTACTCCCTAATTAAATTACAGCAGAATGTATTGTGCATTGCACCTCGGGGGAAATAGCTCCGTGCACATGACACCTGATGGAGCATGCCACGTAATAAATCAGAAGCACACAGAGGTACTTTAAGGCCCCAGCACATCTATATCGATCAAACGTGGCATACTTACATTGTATTAACTACAATGTATGCCTATAAGAAAAATATTCTGTAACTCAGACAGATTTCTCTAGTCCTTGCGTTGCGGAATATTTTTCCCATGGGCTTACATTGTAAAATTTTCTGCAGTTTATGTTGCTGGTTCTTGAGGTTCACATATTGCAGTCAAAATGCATTTTTTTTTCCCCAGTGACCCATTTAAAAAAAATGCATTTTAACCACAACGTGTGAACCCATGTCTGGTGGCTAGATCGCTCTGCACACGACGACACTTGTATTATTGTGTAGATCACTGCTGCCAGGAGTAAGCAGGCCTGGAGACTAGGTATGTTTAGCTTATTGATTAAGCAATCACACCAAAAGGAAATTCTGAGTAAGCAGAGGTAAAATATCCCATCCCAGACAGAATGCTCTATATAGACATGGTAGACAACAAAGGGGAAAAGGAGAAAGAATTCTCCAAAGTATCATTGCTTCTGATGGGAACCAGTCGCGTAAGTATGGAAGTGTAATTATATAACTAAAAATCCCGGAGCCCGGTACCTCAATTTGATTTAGCCTTGGTTAAAATTTTGTAACCCAGACATAGTCTGGTCGTTCCCCATACAAGTTTGGAAGTTGCAGAATTAAATTGCTTGTAAAAGGAAAAAAAGAAAAAAAGGAGGCTGGTAAAATCAAAGGGAGAGCCTAAAACAGGTACAAAAAAATTCAGCAAAACGTCAATTTGAAGCACATTTATTCCACCAAACCAAGATAGTTGCACCCTATTATATAAGTTGAGATCATTTAATATGCAAGAGAGCAGTGGTTAAAAATGAAGCCCATAAAGTTGGGAAGGATTTGATGGCACCTGAACACCAAGCACCAGCGAAAGGGGAGAGTTTCCTTAAGAGCAGATACTTCAGTTTTAGGTGGTTTTAAGCAACTTTTCAATTCACTTTAATGAAAATATTTTTTTTCCTTTTTAAGATAGAAGCTGTATCTTCCGGTCAAAGCCGATTCAGTCAGGTCAGTGGAATTGACTGCTTGGCTGAAAGCTGGTCAGGATCCAGCTAATAAGTTCATGAACTTAGATGTGATTGTTTTTAGCTGGAGCCTACATGACAGACACGCATGACTAGCTCTAAGCCGGGCCGTCAGCTCAGCTGACCTGACGGAATTAATGGCAAGATTCTGAGCTACTATATATAGAGGATACAAAAGCTGCATCTTAAAAAAAAATATTTTTCAAGTCAATTGAAAAGTTGCTTAAAAATCACCTAAAACAGATTTAAAAAAACAAAAAAAACCCCACCAAAACAAACAAATTTCTAGCACAAAAGATGTACATAACCTTTAAGGTAATGCACTCAAACTACTGTACACAGTAAGGCCTCATGCACACGGCCGTGCCTGTAATCACAGCCCGCTATTGCAGACATGGCCGGCCGCAGCCCACGTCCTATCTTTTGTGGTACACTTCTATGGCACAGACAGCTATCCGTAGCGATAGGGAAAGGTGTCCGCAGCCAATAGAAGCGAATGGGTCTGTAATTGCGGACTGTACTACGGTCCGCAATTATGGAGAAATTTTAGAGTCGTGTGCATGGGGCCTAATAGATAATAAGAAGACAGAAAAACAACCACTGTCCACTATCTATACAGCTTGTAACGGTGATTTGTTATTTTACCAAGAAAAACATTATAGATCTTTTATAACAAATTGTAATTGAATTATACTTCATGTCCGGTATAAAAAATAGCGTCATGAATCTAAATGATAAAAATGCATATTTTTACCTTACTCATAGAAGAATACAACTTTTAGCATGATATGGCATGAATAAAATCTGTCACAGAGTTATAAAGCTGCAATAATCATGCAACTCGTATCCCCATGACTGGGTAGCTCCTTTCCTCACTTTGGGTCCAGTTACACTCGAGTCTCATTTTGGGTTGTGGTTAGAGCAGCATCCAAAAACTACATGCGGTTTACCGATTTGGTGCGGTTGCAGTTTTAACCACACCTTCTTGAAAAACTGATCAAATCGATGTAAAAACGCAAGTGGTTTTCAGATGCGTTTTTTTGGCTGTGGTTCTAACCATACCTCAACTGCAAGGGTACTTTCAAAAGGCAGTATTTTGCATCAGTATTTGTGAGCCAAAACCAGGAATAGATCCAAAACACAAAAGGGGAAGATGTATTACATCTGTATTAAGACTGCGCCAGTCTTAATAAAAAAACTAACATTTCTGGACTAAGATGCAACAATTTTATTAAGAGACACACACCTCTTTGGCCGTTTGTGCGGCACTAAATTAAATCTATGCCAGCAGGGAGCTGGTGTAGATTTCTGCTATAATTTCCGCCAGTTTCTGACGTAAATTATAGTAAATGCGTTGGGCCAGAGGTGGTCATACCCCCTTTCACTGTCTAACTTGTTTTTAAGAAGAAAAAAAAAAAAGGGGTTGTGAGAGCGGGAGGAACGACCCAAAAGTCAAATTTTTGCGACTTCTGGGCTGTTGGCAACATTTCTATGCCAGAAAACTGGCGTAGAAAAATTGTAAACTTCCCTTGAGGGTAGGGACACACACATTGAATACACTGCGGATTTTCCGCCATGGATTTCATTGCATAAAATCCACAGCGTAGTACAGTAGCAGCAGTGTGGATGAGAAAGCGTTCATAAAATTACATGCGGTGAGGTTTTAAATCCACAGCATGTCAATGTATGCAGCGGAATCACTGCTCTTCTGATGCAGGTTTACCCCATTGAATTAAATGGGGAAACCAAAGCCGCGACAAATAGCCATGTGTTTCAACTTTTACAGCGGAAATGTTGCGACTCCGCTGCGAAAATCGCAAATGTAAAAAGGGAAGAAAAAAAAAAAAGGCTTTGTTTTAAAATTAATAAAAAAAAACCTTATACTTAGATTTAATCCCATTCGACTGCTGAAGCCAAATCAAAGACTGCAGCGGTCACATGGACTATAGCGTCATCCCAGGCTGTCCTCCTAGCAGAGGGACGCGTCGCCATGACAATGCCAAGGAGGCAAGTATCAAGTATTATTTTTATTTGCGCAGCGGACATTCCACTTGAATAATTGCACCACAAAAACGGAATAAAAAACCGACCAAAATATTGCAGTGTGAAAGTCACCTAAGAAAGATAGCCAATGTCCTGAGGCTTTAAGGCTATGGAGACCTTTGAAGACTTTTTTATTAAAACAAAAGTATGATAGTGTTTAGTGCAACTTTGTTAATTGTTTTTATTGACATATTTTTTTTTTTCTTTAGATACAGCTTCTACGTAGCCTGGATACATAGAAGCTGTATACTGCGCTGATACCCAAATACCAATGGGTCTAACCGGCAATACCAAACAGTCCATGGACAAGAGTGAGTCTGTTTACCATGTCAGGATAGAATAGACCGTGAAAATGACATTTATTTGGTAACCTAGAAGTTTCTAACCGTTACGCATATGCTATTTATTTAATGGAAGAAGGTAGGAGGTAGGATCCAGCGCTCGGTGTAGTTAAAACGGATATTCTGTTCCAAGTTTATTGGAGGTAGATTAAAAGGAAGTCCAGTTGCATGTAGTCCTGGGTGAGTGAGAAGTGGAGGTGTATGTCCTCGGAGCCTACGCGTTTCGGACGACTATCCGCGTCCTTAAACTTGGCTGTAGTCCGAAACGCGTAGGCTCCGAGGACATACACCTCCACTTCTCACTCACCCAGGACTACATGCAACTGGACTTCCTTTTAATCTACCTCCAATAAACTTGGAACAGAATATCCGTTTTAACTACACCGAGCGCTGGATCCTACCTCCTACCTTCTTCCTTCTTCGCTAGCCTGCCGTGTGCCGACACGAGGATCCGAGCGCCATCCACAATCCACACCACACTGGAGTGTGAAAGGTGAGCTGGAGGTCTCCTCCCCAGTTTCTATTTATTTAATGTCTGACCCCTGAAAATAATTTCAACATAACCAATTATCAAGACGAAGTCCTCAACATTTAGGGACATTAAAAGCTCTTTTCAATGTAATAAAGGAACAAGGTACAATCACAACAAAATTATAATAGAAACAGAACCAATACAACTTTAATAAATATTCCACAACCTTTAATATGCGCATATTCTATTTCCAAGTGGCTGCTTTTGGTAGAAACGGACAGTGGATTTCTAAACATAAATGCTTTATCTGACAAACCACATTGTATTGTCAAAACTCTCCATAGGATCCAGAACTCTCAAACGTCAATTTGAATATTCCTTTTTTTATGATATCGTATAAATACTTAAAATTACATAAATACATAAATTGATATAGAACCATTATGAGACTTTAAATGAATATATATATATATATATATATATATATATATATATATATATATATATATATATATATGTCCCTCATTGTCTTGCAAAACTTGTACCTTTACAGTTTAAGTTTAAATGAAACCTCGCAGTCCATTTTGAAGAACTATATCATGTTCCCAATAAAACATAGAAAGGGTAATCTAAAAACACAGAAAAGTGTAAAAACAAGGTGCCGTGATAAGAAAAATGTTCTTTTTATATTTAAAATTCAGCGGGGATGAATTCCAGCATCACTAAAATATTGAGCAGTGACAACTACTGCTTAAATAAATCTCTTATTAAGATTAGAATTTTACCACTAGTGCTAAAGCCCTAGAGGTTGGACAATAAGCGCACTCCTCCATGATCTCTGAGGTTTACAACGTAGCAGAAACAAGCTTTGCCTCTGACTTTTTCTAAACAAACCACAGCATATATTGTGATTTCATGAATCCATTTGTGGCTTATTTATACATATACTAAGTCTCTGTTTGGAGGTCTTTTCCCACCATGACCATAATCTTCTGCACCAGATTGCTGGTAGCCATCCCCCTGTGTGTCATCACAGTCATACTCAAAAGGCTTGGGATAGTTGTATGGGTGTCCATTATCATCAAAGAACCTCCGGAAAGTAAACTCATAAAACGCATGCTCAGGGTGTTTGCCATTTTTATACCACCCATTCAGGGTGTCATTTTTATTTCCATCTTTGTCTTCATCGTTCCAGAGTTTGTCTGGATCTACTGGGTCAAAGTTTGAAGTATCCGTGGAATGAGTGATAGTGGGAATATACAGAGCGGGTTGTTGACGCAAGTCACTAGAGAAGTCTATGCTCTTAAAAAAAGGGTGAGCCTTAATCTCATCAACACCATTCTTGCCCAAACGATCTTCAGGGCCTCGGCAGAGCTTCGCAATTAAATCAGAAGCTTCTGGTGAGAGATTGGCTTGAGTAGGGATATGGAGTGTGGTTTGCCATTTTATTACCTTCAAAAGAAAAATAAATAAATAATGTTAATACATTCCAAAAGACTTAGGCCCCATACACACAAACTTATTTTTGTGGCCCCATTCATTTCAATGAGCCCATGCACGGTCCGTGCATTGCCCTGGAGCCTGGACCAAAAACAAGATCGGACGTGTGGTCCGGGCTTGTTGAAATGAATGCACACGGCAATGTGCACGGCCCGTGATTTGCAGGCGGCCGCCGGTGACGCTCCGCGTCCATCCCAGCCGCAAGTCGTGCACACCACTACGGTCATGTGCATGAGGCCTTACAGAAAAACCTGACATGGGATGGATCACAATGTAAAACGTACATCTATGCAAAACACGAATGCAAAGAACAATTATAAATAACAAAAATAACCTAGAACACCCATATTCTATAATAAAAACTTAAATGAGTAAATCTTACTTTATTTGGCACCCGATCTGGCAATTCTAACAGTATAGCAGTTGTCAGAATTAAGTTACTTTAAGCTGAATATAATTCAATTCATTATTTTCGGTCTTCTCTAGGTACAGTATACATGTTTGTAGGGCCAGGATCATACAGTGCGGAATGGAAAACCTACTGTACAGTAAAAGTTAAGGAATATTTATGTTAAAAAAAAAAAAGAAGTTGAACAAAAAAGGAAAAAACTGGTCGATAAGACAAATAGTCCATTGGTTTTAACCCGATTAGAAATAAAACTAGATATAAACATCTTTATGGTCTTACTTTCATTTGTGTTTCCATTGGTGACCCTGCATGGAAAGGAGCCTTGCCAAAAAGCATTTCATAAAGTATAACTCCAACACTCCACCAATCACAGAGCTGTGTGTATCCTACAATACAAGAAGAATCATATCATCACTTGGCTTTACAACAAGTTAATTACCTAATGGCAGACACGTAATCTGTAATGTGAAGCAAATTCCGGTATCACCATGTGATCCACATGCACATCCTACAGCAGTGGTTCGAGGTTGATGGGGTTTTCCACCATAGACATCCACAGGATATTCCATAAATGTCTACTTCTGGAACTCCAACCTATCGGGAGAATGAGGGTCACCCCAACCCCGATCTACCAGGTGAGGCGGCCTCCACATCTAGTTGTGGATTTAGCGTACATGAAAACTATCAATGATTTTAAGTCACACTACCATGGGGCTACTTTACCTTTACTATAAGGGCTACACAGCAGATATTCATGTGTGACACAGGACAACTTTGTATGCAGTTATTCTTTACTCAACTTATGGCTATTATCGGACTTTACATTGAAAAAAACTACACTGCAGTTGGCAACTGATTGTACATGATCTGTACCCGCTACTAGAACAAATCTTGAAGCATTAAAAAAAGAAAGCCGGATGCACCGTTTAACCCCCTTTCCCATCGCTAATCTGCCTATTTACGTTCGGAAAGGGTTATTTAAATCAGACGCCCGCTCAGAAGCCGAGCGGACACCATAGCCGCTGGGTCTCTCTTGTGTTGCAAGCATTGCCGCTGGGTCCCTGCTGCGTGATCAGAAACCTCTCTGATTGCAAGCATTTAACCCCTCAGATGCCATAGTCATATGTGACCACCGGGATCGTTTTTTTTTCCTACTTTCACCTATTTGGGGCCAGTCACCGTCTACCGCGCAGCAGGAGCCCTTGTGTTCCTATGGGAGCCATCTGAACGCTCCCAGGCCTGTATAGGAATATTGCTATTGAGCTCTTCCTCTAGCAGGTCAATAGCAATGCACTAATTTTGCCGCAGACTGCAATACTGTAATATTGCAGTCTATGGCATAAGCAATCTAACAGCAGGTTCAATGGGAGGGCTAAAAGTTGGTAAAAAAAAAAAAAAAAAAAAAAAAAAAAGGTTTTAAAAAAAAAACATTTGAATCACCGCCCTTTCCCTAGATCACACATGAAAACAAAAACACATTAGGTATCCCCGCCTCCAAAAAATGCCCAAACTATATAAATATTTATCCAATATATGCTGTGGCGAAAAAAAACAAAATGGTAGAATCGCAGTTTTTTTGCCACTTCTACCCCACAAATTTCTTTTATAAAAAGTTATCGAAATGCCATACATTCTCCAAAAAGGTATCAATAAAAACCACATATTTCCCCGTACGAAAAGATGCCTTACACAGCTCTATACACAGAAACATAAAAAAAAGTTACGGGGGGTCACAATACAGCGATGCAAAAAAAAATTGTTTTTCTTTCAAACGTTTACTTTTTTTTTTTTTTCAAGGTACTAAAACATAACAAAAACTATATAAACTTGGTATCACCGTGATCATATTAACCCGCAGAATAAAGGTAATGCCTCAGTTTCACCATACAGTGAACACAGTAAAGACAAAACCCATAACAAAATGGCGCAACTGCTGTCTTTTTCCAATAGTACCCCATTCTGAATTTTTTTTCCAGCTTCACACTATATTAAATATTGCCATTAGAAAGTACAATTTGTCCCGTAAAAATGAAGCACACATATGGCGGTGCCAACATAAAAAAAAAAATTATGAGTTTTTGAAGGCGGGGAGTTAAAAACAAAATCATAAAAACGAGAATTAGTCTGGTCCTGAAAGGGTTATTAGGCGATATATTTTAGGATCTTCGCTTTACCTGTACGCAACAGGACCTCTGGTGCAATGTAGTTGGGGGTCCCAACCAAAGAGTGCGCTAAGCAGCGTTGATGTTGTCTTGCCGCTCGCCACTCAAGAGGCTTAGGTCTGTCACTGCACTTGCAATTTGCTGGATCACCCCATTCATTGCTGAAATCCATGCTGTCTTGTCGCAGGTGGTCACCTACACAAAAAATAACAAATGAGAACCTTATAACCATTTAAAATAATTTAAAAGGAGTTTTCACAGGATGCGCCATAAATATCTAACATGGAAAAACCCTTTCATTACCTCCTGTCCTGGTATATAAAACACTGACAAATAAAACAAATAGGACTACAAAATAAAGTTTTTTCAGCAGAAACCAATATCTTAAGGCCCTTTTACACGGGCCAATTATCGAGAAAACGATCATTCACATAACGCTTGCTGTCGATAATTGCCCAGTGTTTGCCCAGCAAACGCTCGATCATCTGCTGATAGTGTAGTTTTTAAAAAGTTCAATATTATCGTTGTCGGCAGCACATCTCCCTGTGAAATGTATGGGGACGAGCGATCGGAGTAACGACCGCTCGTGCCCATACTGTCTCCTTGTGAAAGGAGCAAACTAGTGTCGATCAACAAGCTGTCTCATTGATCGGCGCTCATTTAGAGGACCTTAAAGAGGCTCTGGCACCAGATTATAAGTGCCCTATCTCCTACATAGTCTGATCGGCGCTGTAATGTAGATAACAGTGGTTTTTATTTTGAAAAACGATAAATTTTGCAAGCAAGTTATGCACAATTTTTTAGATTTTTGCTAATTACTTTTTTAATAGACAACTGGGCATGTCTTTACTTTTTTACCAACTGGGCGTTGTAAAGAGAATTGTATGACGCTGACCAATCAGCGTCATACACGTGTCTCCATTAATTTTTAGCAGTACTCGCAACACAGTGTGATCTCGCGAGATCACGCTGTACGGTCACAGCCAGGACGCGAAGTCTATTCACACTCCCGACACTTCGGTAAAGCTTCTGTGAATGACAGAACAGCGTGATCTCGCGAGATCACGCCGTGCTGTGTGAGTAAGTCCTCAAGAAACTTTACCGAAGTGTCGGGAGTGTGAATAGACATCGCGTCCTGGCTGGAGGCAATGTCTATTCACTCTCAAGACACTTCGGTAAAAGTTAATATGGGAGTATGTGACAGTACAGCGTGATCTCACGAGATCACACTCTGTTGCGAGTACTGCTAAAAATGAATGGAGAGACGTGTATGATGCGGATTGGTCAGCGTCATACACTTTACTTTTTTACCAACTTGGCGTTGTAAAGAGAAAACGCCACGTGCAGCATGTAATGGGCAGGGCTGCACAAACCCTGGGGCACGTTACATTTTTTTTCTACTTCCCTCCGTTATTTAGAGATCGGTGCCGTTATATTTGGCGCCCGATATTGAAATAACCTCCTGAACAGTCAAGGGGGCGTGTACTGTCAAGGAGGCGTGTTACTATGGCTGTGACACTGTCCAATCAGATATGGACAGTGCCACAGCATGAGAGTGCGCGCGATTGCAGTCTTTTCACCCGAACAGGCAAGGGGGCGTGTCAGTGCTACGGACAGAGCCATGGGGGGGAAAGCGCGCATGCGCGCTCTCATCTCTTCAGCTCCTGCGAGAGATCAGTCTTGTATTGTCTGCCGAACTGGCAAGGGGGCGTGTCTCTGCTACGGACAGTGGAATCGTTTCCCAGCTCTTACACTGTCCGTAGCAATGACACGCCCCCTTGCCAGTTCGTCAGGCAAAGTATAAGACTGATCTCTCACAAGAGTTGAATAGATGAGAGCGCGCATGCGCGCTCTCCACAGCTCTGTCCGTAGCACTGACACGCCCCCTTGCCTGTTTGGATGAAAAGACTGCAATCGCACACACTCATGCTGTGGCATTGTCCATATCTGATTGGACAGTGTCACAGCCATAGTAACATGCCCCCTTGACGGTACACGCCCCGTTGACTGTTCAGGGGGTTATTTAAATATTGGGCACCAAAAATAACGGCACCGATATCTGAATAACGGTGGGAGGTAGAAAAAAAATATGTAACGCGCCCCAGGTTTTGTGCAGCCCTCCCCATTACATGCTGCAGTGAGCTGCACATGTATGGGGAGGTGAAAGGTTCTCTTTAAGAAACTAAATTAGCATAAATAAAAAATTGCGCATAACTTGCCGAAAATTGATCATTTTTAAAAAAAAAAACACTTGTTGTTACCTACATTACAGCGCCGATCACATTATGTAGGAGATAGGGCACTTATAGTCTGGTGACAGAGCCTCTTTAACAACATCTATGGTGCCTAAAAGGCACTCATCCGTCATAAGCGCATAGGCACGAATCTAACTTTTTAGACAGCAAAACCACTCTACAGAATGTATTTACACAGGAAAATCCATGACAGATGACACTATTAAGGATAAAATTAAATTCTCCATTAAATGTCACCTGCTTAACCCAGAAAGTAGTGCAGCGCCACCTTTAAAAGACTAAAATAAGACAAGTCAACAGGTCTGGATGGCATACCCCCTGGAATTAAGGGCTGTGATATGGTTTCTGATATTTAAAGGGACTCTGTCACCACATTATAAGTGCCCTATCTCCTACATAAGGAGATCGGCGCTATAATGTAGGTGACAGTAATGTTTTTTATTTTAAAAAAAACTATCTATTTTTACCACTTTATCAGCGATTTTAGATTTATGCTAATGAGTTGCTTAATGCCCAAGTTGGCGTATTTTTACTTTAGACCAAGTGGGCGTTGTAGAGAGGAGTGTATGACGCTGACCAAAGTAGGGATCGAGAACACGCTGTGTGTCTGTGCACTGCCAGAAGCTGGGTGTTAACGAAGAGAAGTGGATGATGCCGATTCGTCAGCATCATACACTTCCATTCACAACGCCCAGCTAGTAAAAGAAGTAAAAACGCCCAGATGTACACACACAATACATGCCCACTTGGGCAAGTATAGGACGTGTCCTGAGTTTTACGCAGCGCACATACGCTGCGTGAAAATCACGGACTGTCTGAACGGCCCCATTCACTTACCTAGGTCCGTGCGACGCTAGTGGAAATCACACGTGTATCACGGACGTATAACACGTTCGTGTGAATAAGGCCTTAGGCAAATAAAATAATGGAAAGCATCAAAAGAGGCCTAGATGCACGGGACAAGAACATAGTTTTGCCTCTATACAACGCATTATTCAGACCCCCATGGAATATAGTCTACAATTTTGGGCACCTGTGTATAGGGACATCGCTAAACTAGAGCGGGTGCAAAAAAGGGCGATCAAGGTAATTAAGGCAATGGGCGGATTGCAGTAGGGTTCTCACGATACCATAATTATCATAATTTGAATAGTATTGCGATTTTTGATACCAAAATGATACTTTAACAAAAAAAAACAAACAATAAGTTCTTCCACTTAGGGCTTATTCAGATGAACGGGATATACGTCCGTGCAACGCGCTTGATTTTCACGCGCGTCACACGGACCTATATTAGTCTATGGGGCCGTGCAGACAGTTGCGTGATTTTTACGCAGCGTGAGTCCGCTGCGAAAAACTCACGACATATCCGTTCTTTGTGCGTATTTTGCGCATCACGCACCCATTGAAGTCAATGGGTGCGTGAAAATCACGCATGCCACACGGAAGCACTTCAGTGGGACGTGCGTGATTCGCGCAACAGCTGTAAAACTATGAATGAAAACAGAAAAGCACCACGTGCTTTTCTGTTTACAAACAACCAAACGGTGTGTTATAATGATGGCGGCTGCGCGAAAATCACGCAGCCGCGCATCATATGGGGCTGACACACGGAGCTGTTAAGTGCCTTTTGCGCCCGCAAAATGTCGCGTTTTTTACCTGCGCAAAACGCACACGCTCGTGTGAATCTGGCCTTACTGAAAATGAGGCAGTTTATAGAGTTATAACCTATATTAGATTTATGCTAATGAGTTTCTCAATAGACAACTGGGCGTGTTTTACTTTTTGACCAAGTGGGCGTTTTGGAGAGAAGTGTATGACGCTGACCAATCAGCGTCATACACTTCTCCCTATTCATTTACTCAACACATAGCGATATAGCTATATCGTTATCTGCAGCCACATAAACACACTATAACGTTACTGCAGTGTCCTGACAATGAATATACATTACCTCCAGGCAGGACGTGATGTGTATTCAGAATCCTGTCACTTCTCTGAACGTCTCTGTGATTTACAGCATAGCAGGCATAGTCTCGTGAGATTACGCTGTAAACGGTCATTCACAGCGAGATCCCGCTGTGCTGTAAATCACAGAGACGTGCAGCGAAGTGGTCAGGATTCTGAATACACATCACGTCCTGGCTGGAGGTAGTGTATATTCATTGTCAGGACACTGCAGTAATGTTATAGTGTGTTTATGTGGCTGCACATAGCGATATAGCTATATCGCTATCTGCTGTGTAAACTAAATGGAGAGAAGTGGATGACGCTGATTGGTCAGCGTCATACACTCCTCTGTACAACGCCCACTTGGCCAAAAAGTAAAACACGCCCAGTTGTCCATTGAGAAACTCATTAGCATAAAGCGAATATAGGTCATAACTCAGTCAAAAATGATCGTTTTTCTAAATAAAAAACACTGCTGTAATCTACATTACAGCGCCGATCACATCATGTACAATATAGGCCACTTATAATGTGGTGACAGAGGCTCTAACTAAAACGGTGTGTGATTCTGGTCTCAAAAGGATTTGTTTACTTCTTTACATTACAGTACTCTCTGTGCACATTCTATAACTTATGTCCATGCATTTTTCATATTGCCTGATTAGACTGTCTATTGAACAATGTTTAGCAGTTGTCCACTTTGCGGTTACCTTAAAGGGGTTTTCACACGAGAGACATTTATGACACATCCACAGGATATGTCATAAATGTCAGATAGATGCGGGTCGCACCTCTGGGACCCGCACCTATCTCCAGAACGGAGCCCCCTAAACCCTGTTCAGATGCTTTGTGTTGCGGCTCAATGAGGTGAATTCCGACCATGAAAATGGTTATATGGCCATGAGTAACGAAAACAGCGTAGCTCGCTGAGATACGTTGTTTTCGTAAGTCCCATAGAACTGAATGGTAGCTACGGAAAAAGTGTAGCTTGCATGCTACATTGCTTCCGTATCTGCTGTTAACTACTATGATAGTTACGGAAACAGTGTAGCTCAGCGAGCTACACTATTTTCGTAAGTCCCGACCATATAACCAGGAAGTGGCTGGGAGTCAGCGAGATCAAACAGAGCTAGAACAGAGTTTGTGGGGGCCCCGTTCTAGAGGTAGGTGCGGGTCCCAGAGGTAGGACCTGCATCTAAAATTTATGACATATCCTGAGGATATGTCAAATGTCTCATGGGAAAACCCCTTTAAGTGATTATCCACTATCACTGGCCGTTGTCTGGTCCTGAAGCACTACATTGTGCCCATTAAAATCCATGGTATTTGTGTAATGCTTAAATGTGCTCGGATCTCAAGAGAACGCACTTTGTAGTAGATCCATGGTCCCCTTTATATGCATATGTCAAACTCAATGCACAGTCTTTAAAATTATTTGGGTCAAGGTTAATCCTTACCACTTTGATAGTACTTTGAATCATGCGTCCATCGAAATCCTGTACACAGGCCAAAATCGGTGAGTTTAATGTGCCCATCGCGGTCAATGAGGATATTGTCAGGTTTGATGTCACGGTGAATGAAGCCCATTTTATGGACACTTTCAACTGCACAGGTGAGCTCTGCTATGTAAAACTGAGCCAAATCTTCAGGGAAAACTTCTTTGCGGATAAGGAGGCTCATCATATCCCCACCTGGGATATAATCCATGACAAAGTACAAGTTGTCTTTGTCCTGGAAAGAATAATACAGTCGTACTACCCACTCGTTATCGGCCTCTGCCAAGATGTCTCGCTCAGCCTTGACATGGGCTACTTGGTTGCGTAATAACACATCCTTCTTTCGTAAAGTTTTCATTGCATACAAAGCATTAGTATCGGTCTTCCTGGCCAAGCACACTTCTCCAAAGGCACCGATTCCCAGAGTTTTGATTTTTACAAACATGGATTTGTCCATTTTGGCTCTCTTAAGTCGGATGTAGTTAGATTCCTTCTGACAAAGCATTTTCCTCATTTGGTCTTGGGCATCTAGCGATAAACCCACCTATTGAAAAGCAACAATATGAGAACCATGTTTTTAATAAGGAACAGTTTAACTTGACTGGGTTCTGGACAAATCTACAACGTTAACAAGGCCACGGTCATTACAGATGCCAGTTTAAGTAGTTTACAAAGTATTCCAATTCTGGATATTGTTAATGAAGATATAATCTATAATTATGCAGTATGACTACCAAAGAAAGCTTAAATAAAAGACAACACATGCATAATATGTGCTTTGTAATTTGAATTTCTGGTAAAGCATAAAAGTCAGTGTTAACATTAATTTACTCAAATCATCAAGAAGATACTGAATCCATTGAATTCAACAGGGTTATTTATGCAAGAATGTAAAATATTTAAATTGAGGCGCGGGTCCCACCTCAAGTCAGCCTGCTTGTGCGGCTGTTTCTGTAACTTCCAAACTTGAACAGAAATAAATGGGGAGAGTCGCGGTCACCTCTACATTCAATCTTCCCTTGGATGCCACACTAGACAGGACAGGAGTCGAGGGACCCTGGTTCTCCAGTTAGGTGCAGTTCCAGCAAAAAGCACCGCCAGGATATTTCAATAGCAAATTGCTGTATAAAGCGATCTCTGAGCAGCCTCTCACATGTCACTTCCTCTCCTGGCTGATATCTATCAGAAAAAGGTCAGCATTGGTGCTGTGACTTACCATTTCTGCTGAATTGACCCCCGACTTTTCTCAATCTCTTAAATAGGTATCCCCACCTTAAATATTTAGGCCATATCCACAGGATGTGTCATACATGCTTGATAGGCGAGGGTTCCAGGTGTGGGACTTGTACCTATTGGAAGAATAGACGTCCCGCGACCCCCGTTTCTCGATTTGCAACAGCTGCAGATGCCATAGAGTTCAAGCACTTCGCTATCTTCGTAACTCCCATAGAATTCTAAGGGGAGTGAGGTGGCCATGAATCATTCTCACCTGCACCTAGCAGACATTTATGGCATATCCTGTAAATCTACCATAAATGTCTCAGATGAGAATATTCCTTTAAAGGGAAAACCCAGTCAAAATGATCTGATGAGTTAAAGGTGCTTTCAGAGTTAAAATGTATGTGTGTTAATGCTTGTAACTTATTAATGTAAATACATTTGTAATATACTTACATTTTCCAAATTGGCCCCCTTTCCAGATGCTGTCGTGGGGAACTTGACGGGTGATGTCACACTCCGGCCGCTGTGTTGATCTTAAATTCTCTTCCGGGTATACGACACGTCACTTGTGACGTGCCGTGTATGGGCTGTTCTGTTGTACAGCCCGTAACACGTTCGCATGTCACAGGTGATGTGTTGTATACCCGGAGAACTGAAGATCAACACAGCGGCTAGAGAGTGACGTCACCTGTCAAGTACCCTACGGCAGTATCTGGAAAGGGGGCGAATTTGGAAAATGCAAGTATATTACAAATGTATTTATATTCATAAGTTACAAGCATTAACACATACACATTTTAACTCGGAAAACCCCTTTAAATGATACAAGGCTTTGGCACCACTCAGATTTCGGTTACTTGAAATATGGCACAATGTTGTAAGCAATGCTCCAATTAATGTCAATTTGTTTAGACTGATGGGTCAGATTTTTGTGAGTAGTGCCAAAAGGGGTTTATATGCTCTATAGAGCCCATTCATTCTTGAAATCAATGGTGGTCCAAGATCACAAAATTCGCCAATGGGATCACCCTTCACATATCTATGACATATTAGAAGAGGACTTTAAATAGATTTCCCCTTTAAACCGGTAGTCCATTTCAACGAAAACAACTGTAGATCTCTGCCGATTGGAAACTTTTAGGTTTACGAACACAAAATGAAAATCTATGCCAGCCATGTCATGATCATATAGGAGCATGGCTTGTTAGAGTACCTATCAGGGCTCTCTCTTGTAATAAGACATGCATCCGAGTGATCACACAATCAGTACTTCATCCTCTAGAGTTAATAAAGGCTCCTATTCAAGTAAAAGTCTTGAAAACGTAAGAACGAATACACAAAATATATAAGAAACTTGCAAAAATTAATTATACAATCAAAAGTCCTTACTTGCTGAAACTGGAATACATATAATAGCAAAATGATCAGCGCAGCACATACATGATTACTACCACGCTGACACATGCTTCACCTTTTCTCATTTATCTGTGCAGAAAGATGAAACTTACTCTTACCGGTAATTGGATTTTCTGTAAACCTCCACAAACAGCACTCTCAGTAGGATTTTCTACCTCTCAAGGGACAGGAAACATGGACACAGGAAAAAAAATATAATAAGGCCCCTCCTCCATACCTTATCCAATAATAACCAAGTACCTCTAGTCAATATTGAGGTATAAACTACCCAAAAATAAACCCGGGAGGGAAAATCCCATACCATTGAGATGGTTTATGGAAAATCCAATTACCGGTAATAATAATTTTCATCTTTTCCTGGCACCTGTTCAACAGCACTCACAGGAGGAATAAGAGGATTTTGAATTTAGGGAGGGACAACTGCCAAAACGACTTTACGCCCAAAAGACAAGTCCCCGTCTGACAAAACATCTAATAATGTAATGTTTAAAGAAAGTCAAGGGGTTAACCCAGGTAGCAGCCCGACAAATCTGGTAAATTCCAGAGAAAGCACCCTTCAGCCCATGATGTGGAAACCGCTCTAGCTGAACGTGCTTTTAATCCCACTGGGGGCGATACATTTTTGTTTTGGTAACAAGCGGAAATGGACATTTTAATCCATCGGGCAATAGTGGATTTACTGGCTGCCATTCCTTTGTTTTTCCCTTGAAATTGGAAAAGGAGATGGTCGGTCTTTCTGAAGTCAGCGACTCTTTCTAGGTAGCCGAGACCACATCTTCTGACATCTAGGTGATTATATTCCTGTTCTTTGCTGGAAGATGGGTTGGGAAAAAAGGAAGTTAATGAAATTTCCTGTTGACAGTGGAATTTCGTTACGACCTTTGGAAGGAAGGATAGTGTCTTAAAGGGATTCTGTCATTAGATGTCCGTTTTTAACTACCAACATGCCAATATGGATTATGATGTTCATTTTCTTTTTTCCCCAGTGTTTCCTTTGCAGTTAAAAAGCTTTTATTAAATTTATGCAAGTTAGCATTTTTGGAGCAACGAGGGCATCACCGTAGCTACAAAATGCCTGCTAGTCATTGCCCTGTTCAACCCCCCTCCCTCCTTGCACGTTTTGATTGACAGGGGCCAGGCAGAATACCAGGAGAGTTCACGCGTCACCCTATAGTTCAGTGAACGCACGCGCGTCCCTGCATCCTAATCGGCGCATGCATCGTATAATCCTTATGCTTACTGTTCTAATTGGCACTACTGCGCATGTGCCGATGACGTCAGACTTCACCCAGAAGAGACGGACCTGAGGATACTGCGCATGTGCCGATTACAAAGCTGGGACGCGCATGCGTTTACTGCACAACGGGAGCAGGCGTGAACTCGCCTAGTATGTTGCCTGGCCCCTGTCGAACAAAGCAGGCGAGGAAGGGGGGGGGTTGAACAGGGCAATGGATAGTGAGCATTTTGGAGCAACGGAGACGCCATCGTTGCTCCAAAATGCTAATTTGCATAAATTTAATAAAATAGTTTTAACTGCAAAGGATGCACTCTGAGGAAAAAGAAAATGAATGTCAGAATCAGGTTAGCATCATCAATATTAGCATGTTGGTAGTTAAAAACAGACATCTGGTGACAGGATCATCCTAAAGGGAGTCTATCAGGTAAAACTAAGTACAGAGATTTATAGAGAAAAGCCTGCAATTCTCCAATTCTTCTGGCTGTCGTAATTGCCAGGAGAAAAAGGTTTTTTAATTTTAGAAGCCGGAAAGAAATGGGTTCAAACGGAGTACCTGAGAGCACTGACCGTACTAGGTTTAAGTCCCAGGGGTACTGCAGAAAGGACTACTGGATGTAAGCGTTCAGAACCTTTTGATAAAATAATTTTCAGCTAGTTTACAGTCCAAAAAGGAATTCAGAGCCGATATATACACACTTTTAAAGTGCTGGTTTTTAGGCCTTTTACCAGGCCTTTTTGTAAAAAGTCCAGTATTAATGCAATGCTAGGTTTAGAAGAACCGTCCCATTTTTGCTGAGAAAGGGAGATTAACTTCTTCCAGACTCTTATATTTTAGAAGGGACTTTCTTTCGGCTATTCAAAATAGTTGAGATTGCATCATCCAAAAACCCCATGTTCCTTACGATCATTCGTTCAACATCCAAGCAGTCAGCCCAAGTTGAAGGATGTTCGAATGACAAACTCGTCCCTGAAATAAAAGATCCGGTAGGGAAGGAAGAGACCAGTAATTCACTGCTGCTAGCTGGAGGACAAGAGGGAACCAAAGATGTTCTGGCCCAATGAGGAGCAATCATATTTACTCTGGCATTTTGTTCTTGGATCTTTGCCAACACCCATAGTATCAAGGGAAATGGAGGGAAGGTATAAAGAAGAGTTCTCAGCCAATTCTGGGACAGAGCATCTACCTTCACTGGATTGTCCCTGTGTGAAAGAATAAAAAGCTGGAACTTGATGGTTCTCTCTTGAAGCGAACAGGCGTAGATCTGGTATCCCCCATTTTTAGGTGATATGACTGAAGATGTAAGGATTTAACTTACATCTTCAGTTGAACTTTTTGGACATGTGTCTTTTTTCAACTGTACTATGTAACTATGTAACTTCCACTCTCCTTCCCTCAGAGTCTGCTGTGAAAATCTGCAGTTACGTTTTCTTTGCCTCTTACATGAAGTGCTGACAGGGTAGTGCTGACGGATAGTTTTACTAAATCCGCTGAGACATCTGCTAGGTAATTAGGGGCTTTTTTTTACATTAGTAAAGAGATGTCTTCTCTGGGAGTGCCAGCGGCAAGATGGCTTTCCAGGTGATCGATCCAGATAGAAAAGGTTCTTGCAGTACAGGTAGCCGAGATCCCGGGTCTAAACATCGCTGTGGAAGCTTCCCATGTTCTCTTAAAAAAGCGGAAGCTCTTCTTATCCATAGGGTCAGTAAGTAACCCCATGTCTTCAAATGGCAGTGAGTAATTCTTAGAAATAGCTGATACAGGTGCATCCACTCTGAGAACTTTGTCCCAGAGCTCTGAATCTTCCGTAAAGTGATATTTTTGTTTGTAGGTATCAGAAACCATTAATCACTTTCCTGGATCCTTCCATTGTTTAGATATGTTGTTTTTTTTACTTTCTTGTGAATAGGATGCACTCGTTTTCTCCTTTCTCCCAGGCCCTGGAACATCTGATCCTGAATGGAAAGAGGTTCCTTATTATCACCTATATTCATAGTAGCCCAAATGGCTTTAAGAAGACACTCTGTATCTTCCATCATACTGCAGGGCATACTAGAATAGTATGTCATAATAGTGTCATCTGATGAATCTGAATCAGACTGAATTTTCCCCTCATATGGGCCGTCTGATAATATAGGAGCTGTAGAGTGTATAGAAGGTTGATGAACGCTAGAAGTAAAAGGCTTGGGAGAACGAGATTCAATCTGTTGAGCAATAGCGGAGCTAACTTCCGCTTTTATAATGGATTTCAAACTATCGAAAAAAGAAGGCGCTTCATCCACCACTACTTTTTTAATGTATTTTGAGCAGAATGCCATTTTACAGACCCCACATTTCTTTATAGACCGTTTCGACTGAGCAGTTTCCTTAAATAAAGCACAAACAAGTGTCATATTAAGGTAAGATTAGAAGAAGGGAAGAAGTCACAAAGGAAACAACTTCAGCCCTTAACTTAGCCTAAGAAGGGAGGGTGAAGTATACAAGAGGGTAGAGGAGGGACAGACCGGGTAAGAGGCAACCACAGGATCTGCAGACTTGCAGGGATCCACCACATCAGAGGAGACTGACATGATTCAGGAGACACTTGAGTACACTTACGAGCAGCCTTTTATTTTGAATCTGGCACCCATTTCAATTAGGCTCCGCCCCTGGCTGTTCCGGCCAATTCCCGCTCTCCTCCAGGTATCTGCATCATGACGCCGACATCCTGACGCCGGTGTACGTCTCATAGGTCCATGTCAAATACATCATGTGACCGGAGACACAGGAGGAGGAGAGGTATCGCATGCCAAAGGAATCCCCGTCTGCCAAGTCACGCCCGCGACCTACCCACGGAGGGAACGCCAGGAGACGTCCATGCTTCCCAAAAGGACAGGAAACAAACTGATAAGGTATTGGGGAAGGGTCTTTTATTTCTGTGTCCATGTTGTTTCCTGTCCCTCGAGAGTATTATTATATTATAGTTTTCTATAATAGTTACACTTGCCATTTCCATAGATTAATTTTATCCAGCATCAACAAAATTCCAAGCACTGCTGTCTGACCAAATAAGACAAGGATTCAAAACCAAATGACTAAAATGGAAAAATGTGGGGGGGGGGGACCAAACTATAAAAACCATTTCATAACACTCAGAAACATATGGCATACAAAATGAGTAGTTGTTACGTGGTTGTGCAAAATAAACGTATACTGCAAGCGTTGTCTTTGAGTTTGGAAGTTAAATGTGCAAGAATCTGTGACACGTTCAACCTCATGCTTACATTATTGTCACGTTGGACACACATGCAGCAGCCTCGGAAGTTCATGCTATTGTTAACACAGCATCATGGCGCTGACATTTACTTGCCTACCCAGTAATAGAGGCTTGAAGAGCTCAGCCAAGCTCCCACCTTAACGGTTTAAACCATCTGTTAGTGAGTGGGGAAAAGGAAGAGAGATAGACAATCTAAGAGAAGACAAACATTCAGAAGAAATATAGTGAAATCAGCAAATAAATGTTAAATAAGGAGTAATAATTCTGCAATAAGTATGAACTATACCACTTTCATTTGGATAAACAAAATGTTCTTACTAACAAAACCAGAATACATTGAAAAAGTAGATGGACTACCATTAATGAGGTTTTTCCAGAACAAACATTTATCACCTATCCACTAGAATGGGGTTCCCGATCCCCCACTGCAGTGAGGCTTGAATAAAGCAGCAGACTAGTATGCACCCTGTCACTCCATTCAATGTCTATGGGACAGAAAAACAGCTGAACACTGTACTCGGTCAGTTCTATAGACTTTGAATGGAGTGGCATTGCGCTTGCTCGTCTGCTGCTTCATTCAAAGTTCTCCTCAACAGTGAGGATGAGCAAGGGGGCTCAGTAGACCTGTTCTAGTGATCAGTGGTCCCACCGATCAGACACTGTGAATAGGTATTAAATGTTGATTCTGGAAATAACCCTTTGTCGAAAATACCGGCTAATATAAGTCCTATAAGTTTCAGCATGAGAACAATAAGCTCCTCTCCAATGGTCTACAGAACGTGCGTAAGGGAAAGGATGTATGTCAGTTGTGAACCTACTAAAGATGTCAAGATGGAATAACTAGTAAGCATTTATTTTCCAGGCTTCTAGCGCAAATATACTCTTCTTGAATTCTACCATATCTAGCACAGATTAGGATTGCCCAAATTATATCGGTAAAACAAAAGCCGACCATACAAGCCGGTGAGTTGCTTTAACTATCTCCCATTTATGGTCACCGATATCTGCCTTCGAATTTCAATTTACCTGATCATTTGCTCCTTTAAAAATATGCATGCTGCTAGAGAGGTCTATCCCTGTGAGTAAAAACACATGACAGAGAGAAATGGGGGAGATCAGCCAAACAAAAGTTTTAGCCTGCAATTATCTTAGGTGTATGGCTAGATAAGGGATACTGCCACTATAGTAAGCGACGGAATATCCCTAGGATATGCCATCACTAAAGGCAGTATTACCCTCCCCGACCTGGGTAAACAAGCACCGATCAACGAGACAGCTCGTTGATCGGCGCTCGTTTGGACCTTTCACAAGGAGCTAGTACGGGGACGAACACTCGTTACTATGATCGCTCGCCCCCATACATTATCATCATGTCGGAAGCGCATCTCCCTGTTTACACAGGGAGATGCGCTGCCAACAACGATAGTTTCAGTATTTAAAACTAGAAGATCAGCTGATGAACGTTGCCCTGTTCACACAGGGCAATTATTGGGAACTAGTGTCCTGTGAACGATCGTTTGCCCAATAATTGACCAGGGTAAAAGGGCCTTTACTTAAAGAGATCTGACTGTCAGGACCCCCACCAATCCTTAGAATAATGGGGCAGTGGCAGTAGTTAAGTACTAAAACTCCTTCACTGGCTTCTCCTGCACGGTGGCACTCTTGGCCACCTGCTATGCAAAGAACTGCAACATAGCCTCATTTACTAGGCCCCCTGGAGCACAGCTGTGCAGGAGAAGTGACAAACGGACCCCCACATAACTTAATGACATATACTAGCAATATGCCATAACATTATATGATCGGGATATCCTTTAAACCCTTTGGGCTACTTTCATGCGGCGCCCATAAATGTATAGCATTCTTACCCGGCACATTTCGTTTTCCAGCTGCTTCTTTCGGTGTAGTCGCTGATGGTGGGATTTTAGTATGTTTTCCACATGTTGCTCCATGAAAAACTTAAATGCTTGAGGTGAATAGCTCTGGATGCGAGATTCCCGTCTCTCTTCATCTCGCTTATTTTTTCTTACAGGCACAGGTGAGGTAGTGATCTGTTTCTTTTCTTTTTCTGTGGCTTCCACACTGGTGTCAATGTTTTTATCACCATCTTCTTGAATACTGGGAGACACCGGTATGTCGTCTTTGCCAGATTTCAAACCAGTCTCATAACCAGTTGCGTTTTGCTGTAATAAGTGCTTTGGGTACGGTGGTGGTGGCCCCTGGTAATTTGGTGCTTCTGGTTGTGACAGCAAATTATTGCTATGTGCAGGTCCTTCGGAGTAGTGTCCTGGCTGTACACTCTGTGTCATCCAAGATGGATGTGCTGGTGCCAGAGCAGTTTGAAGTTCTGGTTTTAACACTCGCATGCTTTTTACAGGTTGCTGTATAGGGGCAGGCGTGATTGCAGTCACAGTTGTGGCGGAAGGCTGAGTATTAGCAGAATGCACCTGGCGAACTGCCATTGGATTATTGAAAGAGTTGGACCGTACAGGGATATTATTTTGCCATGATGGCATGTCATGATTCCCTTGAGGGGACTGGGTTGAAGAGGACTGAGGCCATGAAGTTGGATGGCCTGGAATGCCAAGGTTGTATATTTCCAAGTTGTGGCTATTTCGGTTTGGTACGAGCATAGATGAGGAAAGATTTCCATTATTATAAGCAGAAGACGACATTGGCCCATTGCTTCCTTGCATCTGCAGTGTTGTATTGTTTGGACCATTTGACATAGGATAAGGTGGTGGCTGGCTTCTCCCCACATTGTTATTCCCTTGGTGCGTTATGAATTCAGACTGTCCATTACCATTCTGCATGCCAGGCCTCCCAGAATAACCAAATTTGCTGGTGCTAGATGTCTGCATTATGATGGGTTGTCTTCCTACAGGGACAGGATTAATAGATCTCTGTGCTTGAGACTGTGGGTTAATTATCTGAGCCGAGTTTATATTTGGAGGTGGATACCCCTCTTGCCATCCTCCAGGTGGAACTGGAGAAATACGGGAAATAACAAAATCCATGTTAGCAGAGTAACGCTTTGTCTGCGAGTTTGGTTCCCAGGATTGTGGGGATGGAGCAGTGCCTCTGGGTGGAGGTTGTGGTGGTGGAGTAACACTTCTTACTTGTGGTGGAGGTGGAGGATTGGCTCTCTGACCATTTACTGGAAGTGCCTGGGAAAATGATGGAATGCCTGATCCGGACAATGGCCTTCCCATTTCTGGTTGTGTACTCTGAATTTCTGCTCCACCGTAAACAACGCTGTCAGACAATGGCAATATGTGCCTTGGGGGAACTAAAGACTCCTTTGACCCTTTCCAGCTCTGCCGACGATTAACAGAATGCTGAATATTACCTGCAAAATCAAATTGACAAACATATTATGTGTACATAGCCTTAACAGAAAATCTGCTACTGTAGATTTAGGCCCCATGCACACGACCGTGCCCGCAATCCCGGCCCGCGATTGCGGGCACGGCCGGCCGCTGACTGACAGCCGCATTTTCGGGCCATGCTCCCATACAAAGTATGGGAGCACGGCCCGCAAAATGCGAAAGAACGGACATGTTCCATAATTCCCGGAACATTTCCACGGCACGGACACCCTTCCGTAGTGCTACGGAAAGGTGTCAGTGTTCAATGAAAGTGAATGGCTCCGTTTTTGCGGACCGCAAAAACTGAGGTTTTTTGCTGTCGTGTGCATGGGGCCTTAGCAAAGGATTTCCAAACTTTCTCTATGATCTTTCTTCTGCTTCTAGTCTTATCTAATTCCACGTTATACTGCAGTTCGATGCTGGAAAAACCATACCATTCAACAGGGCTGCTGGACCATATCACCATAATATGGATATTGAATATAGCCTGCCTTGGGTATATGTACAATGTTGTGTCACATAATTATTTACTAATTGAAGTACCATCAACTTTTATTTTCTATCGGACACATTTCTTGGTCTATTTAACGCTTTACTTGGATCTCGTTTATTTGTAGGACTGGTCACTATTTTATCTTTGAGATTTCACCTGAGGTATTTTGCAATTACATTCGTATTGTGGGTCTGTGTATTAACTTATTGTAGGACAGGCTCGCAGCTAAACCACCTTCTTGTTGTGGGTTGTTTTTTTCCATTTGATACAGTAAAGAATTGCATATTTTTTCAAATTACGGAATATAGGTGTGCCTGTTTGGTTGAAATGTAAATTCAGAAACAGAGCTTAAAAACAAAAAACAACAACAACTAGATAATCTACACATCGAAATCAGTCCCATGAAGGACGTCAACGTAACCCCATAAAGGTTTAATGTGTTTCGTTGGGTTTCTTTCGTTATGCCGAACAAAACAGCGCTGCATGCTGCTCTATTTTGTCCAGGTTTTTTTTTTTTGCAACGCAGATGTGAACACTGCCGTAACATGCTGTTTTTTGTTTGTGGTGACTATTATGCTTCCGTTTTGGAAAAGACAAATGGAATAGTACATTGAAGATAACCATTTACCTGAAGGTAACATTCCAGTGTTGTGTGATCTTGATGCAGCAGCAATTGGAGTTTCCCTATACGAATCTTGACAACTCATCCTGCTGATATATTCAATTGCTTCTTCTATACTGCGACTATTCGTCTGTTGTAAAGCTCTGAACACCATATCCTACAAAGTAAAGATAAGATTTAAAATGCACAAATGTGAATTACAGCAAACTTTATACACACCGTAACATTTAAAAGTCTCAACCACTACGGCTCTCAACATTTCACAGACGGGAAATACTAGACTACACCCCCAGCACTTTAAAATGAAACGTCAATAGACCAAAAATAGAAAGTATCATCTATAAAAAAATAAAAATTATATATATATATAAATCAATGTAAGCATCTCCATTCTGGATTGGTCATTATGAAGCCCCACATCCCTATTATAATGAACTGTCACAGCATAAGAACAGAATTGTAATAGGGATACAAGCATAGAAGCTCCTCTTAAGAGACCTTTTACCTTAAACTGCTAGAAGATAGAGAAAAACACTATGGGAGATTTCATTTAGATCTTCTGAACAATCTTTCCAGTAAAAAATGCCGCGCTGATACTGCGTCACTACTACATACTGCGCAGTGGAAAAGAACTTGAGTTTCAAATACACTTATTATTGAGAGTTTGAAAGATTCCCTAAGGCCTCATGCACACGACCGTAAAAACTCCCGTTATTACGGGTCGTAATTACGACCCGTAATAACGGGCTCATAGACTTCTATTGGCGACGGGTGCCTTCCCGTTTTCTCACGGGAAGGTGCCCGTGCCGTTGAAAAAGATAGAACATGTCCTATTTCAGGCCGTAATAACGGCACGGACAGTCCATAGAAGTCTATGGAGCTCTCGTAATGACGGGTGGCTACATGTGTGCACCCGTCATTACGGCAGCGTTGCTAAGCGACGTCAGTAAATAGTCACTGTCCAGGGAGCTGAAAGAGTTAACTGATCGGCAGTAACTCTTTCAGCACCCTGGACAGTGACTACCGATCAGAATAAACCTGTAAAAAATAAAAATAAAAGACGTTCATACTTACCGAGAACTTCCTGCTTCCTCCAGTCCGGTCTCCCACCCGTTGCCTTGGTGACGCGTCCCTCTCGACATCCGGCCCGACGTCCTGGATGACGTTAAAGGCCATGTGACCGCTGCAGCCAATCACAGGCTGCAGCGGTCACATGGACTGCCGCGTCATCCAGGGAGGTCGGGCTGGATGTCAAAAGTGGGATGCGTCACCAAGACAACAGCCGGGTAAGTATGAATTTCTTTAACTTTTATTACAGAAAGGGCTGTCCCTTCTCTCTATCCTGCACTGATAGAGAGAAGGGGCTGCCGATTAGTGCAGTGCTATTTTGCCGCCAAAAACGTGCCCGTAAATACGGGTGGAATACGGGTGACACCGGACCCATATTTACGGGCACGGGTTCGTAAATACTGGTGCAAAACGGGTCGAATACGTGTGACACCGGACCCGTATTTACGCCAGTATTTATGGGTGGGAAAAAATACGGTCGTGTGCATGATGCCTAACACAAGCTTATTCTTCGAATTGCTCACTTTACAAATGGAAGCAATCCCCATAATAATAGGAAAAGTAGTGCAACCTAATATTTTTTCCCTGACAATACGATTCCAAATAAGTAGATGAAAAAACGTTTGCCCAGCTGAAAAGAAGTATAGTGCCGTTTCTCAAGGTAGTAATCTATAGTGAGCGCTAGATACCTTACCTCATCAAACCCAGCAGTCTGCAGGTCATGGGACATTTTACGATTTACTTCATTTCCACCCCTCTGAGGAGCGTTTGAGGAGTTGGCAAAAGGCTGCAAAGAGTCGCGTATCTCAGCCAAAGCTTTGTGATACGTGACAAACTTATGAGGATTACGACCCTGCCTTGGATCCTCAGCCTTAGTTGGCCCTTGCTCAACCTTCCCAGCATCAGATGGTTTATGCAGATGGCGGAGGCTCTCACGTATTTCCAGCAACATCTGTCTGCTATTGCCTGGGCTATCGCTTGCTGGGAATGTTTTAGGCCTCATTTGCCTGTAGCCCTCGGGTTTCTCCCCCCTCTTCATGAAAACACATGTATCGGTGTGACTTTTTGAGACAAAGTAAAATCCAAAGCCCAATTGTATGAAACAATAGGATCAGTTGTAATGGAAGATTGTTCTTTCAGTGTTGATAGATTGTTTCGAAATCACAAAAACGCACCTGGGATTAAAAAAAAAAAAAAAAAAAAGGTTAGCGGAACAATATACATATTCATTTTATACAACATTAGAAACAATTCCAGAAGTGTTGGTAAAAATGTCAAATATGTTTGATCTATAAAAACACTACAAATTCATGGACATGACTACAACAACGAAAATAAACACCCACGGTTTACATTGCTGGCTGTAAACCGGAGCGGAAGAAGCCCAATAGAAATAGGGTTACAAAGCGTTTTTATTTCAAGACTGAGGAGGTTATTACAAATACTGGGACCTCCTTTCATTACCCCTAATCCTGCATTTATGCAGAGATGTAAAGTGGAATAGGTTTTAAAAAATATCCATGAATCTCAGTCCATCCTTTAACCCCGTCACTGCCAAGGATACAAAAATAGACGCAAATAAAAGTGGTAAACCCTTTGTAATTAGCTGGATTTCTGCATTGATTACTAATAAATGTGGTCTGATTGTAAAAGCCACAATTATAGACAAACACAATTAACTAAACTAATAACACAAATAGTTGTACTGTTCATGTCTTTTATTGAGCACATGGAGTAAACATCCACAGTGCTGGGAGAAAAAGTAAGTGAACCGCTGTGCTAATAACTTCACCAAGAGCTAAGTGGCAAAAGCTGTTTCGGTGAGATAAGATTGGAATTGTGGGTTTCACAGGTGCTCTGCATATTAAATAAAGACACACAAAGCCTGGTTACTGACGTCTGTTCTTCTCAAGAAACATTGGACCGTGTGAACCATGGCTCGAGGCAAACCACAATCAGAAGACCTCAGAAGTGTTAGGCTGGGTTCACACGAGCACATTAATGTCCGTAATGGACGGACGTATTTCGGCCAGAAGTCCCGGACCGAAATCAGTGCAGGGAGCCGGGCTCCTAGCATCATAGTTATGTACGATGCTAGGAGTCCCTGCCTCTCTGCAGGACAACTGTCCCGTACTGTAATCATGTTTTCAGTACGGGACAGTAGTTCCACGGAGAGGCAGGGACTCCTAGCGTCGTACATAACTACGATGCTAGGAGCCCGGCTCCCTGCACTGAGTTCGGTCCGGGACTTCCGGCCGAAATACGTCCGTCCAATACGGACATTAATGTGCTCGTGTGAACCCAGCCTAAGAGACACATGAAGATGGGAAATGCTACAAAAGCATTGTACAGAATGGTTAGAGAAATTGTCCACCAATGGAGAAAATTCAAGACGGTTGCTGCTCTCCCTAGGAATGGTGACTTGTTAAGATCACTCCAAGAGCACAACAGGCAATTCTAAAAGAGGTGAGAAAGAACCCTTTACAAAACGACAAAAAAAAAAACCTCTGTTTATTTGTCCACTATTAGAAAAACATTGAACAAGAATGGTGTTCATGAAAGACCACAAAGGAAGACGCTGCGGTCCAAAAACAACATTGTGACTCTTCTCAAGTTTGCACGAGCCCACAATGCTTCTGGGAAAGTATTTTATGGACAGGTAAAACAGAAGTGGAACTTTTTGTTGTTGTTGAGAATAACGCTTTAAGCACACAACGCTATATTTGGAGGAAAAAGAAGGTGTGTGTGTTTTGGAGTGGCCAAGTCAGAATCCTGACCTAGACCCTATCGAGATACTGTGGCATGACGTAAAGAGGGTTGTGCATGCAAGGTATCCTGGAAATATTAAAAATAGCACGCTCCATACATCACCCCCACATCGGGACGTACTATTACATCATGTTGCGTAAAGGGGTTAATCTATATTTAGCCATTACCCATTTTTGCATTCCATGCCATTGAATTAATATAGCTAACCTAAGCCTGCTGTATACTACTGTATATAATATAACCCCTGACACTGCCTCACAAAGTATAATGCCCCCATAGCTGCCCCCCCACACAGTATAATGCCCCTATAGCTGCCCACCCACAGTAAAATGCAGGGATGATGGGGGTTACGTACAGGGATGATGGCTGACTGTTGTATACAGGAATAATTAGGGTTATATACTGGGATGATGGGGGTGCGGGCATTGAGGGTAAACATGAAGTAAATAGGGCGGGAATTTGGAAGACTGGACCAATAAGATGCCTGAAACACCGGTATATGGCAAAAGTCCAGCGGACTCTGAAGATATGCGCACTGAGCCGCTTATGGCTCAGCACAGACAGGTGCGAGATAGTGACATCATCACACCTGTCTGCGCTGAGCCGTAAGCTGAACCAACTGTTCCCTGCTCTACTATAGGATTCAAATATATCTGCGTCCTCAGGACGCAGATACAGTTGACACCGAAAAAAAACAAACAAGAAAACCGAAATGCGCAAGATGACATTGATTATCTGCGCTAAATTTTGTTTTCTTTTTTTTTCAGATTAATTGCCCAGACCTATGAACAGTACAACGGTTTCTGTGTTATTAGTTCAGTTAGATTGGATTTGTGTATAATTGTTACTTATAACACTCAGACAACATTTTATTAGTAATCAATGCAGAAATCTAGGTAATTCCAAAGGGTTCACATACTTTTTATTTTTACTGTAATACATCATCATGTGCAATGCTTGCAATTACTAGAATATAAGGGCTAGAGCTTAGATCTTGGTGTAATATTAAAGTCCAGAAACTTAGTTTTAGGCCCCTGTACACAACTGTGGTGGTTTTGCATTCCATTGGACCGCAAAAAAACACAATTATTGTGCATCTGTGTGTCATCAGGATTCACAGGAAAAAAAAAAAAAAAAAAAAAAAAGGAGGAGGAGTGAGAAGATACTACAGGCTACAGGCCATTTTCTTTATGATATATCCCCTATAACCAACGAGAATATGTGATCTCGAATTGTAACCCGCAGCAAGAAATAACTTGCAGCTTTCTTTTCGCGTGAGCAGCGAAAAACTTATCCAACAACACGTGCCACAATGCAATGCGGTTTTTTGGACAGAATGTACTGCAGGTTCCAGGTCGGATACGCTCCGCAGTTTTTACTCAGAGTAACCGACTCGTGGGAACCCAGCCTAAGAAGTCTACAATTTACAGATAAAAGTGGATTAAAGGCTCGGTTCACCCTGGCATCATTGCCAGTCCATCTGGGTTTGAGTATTTTTGATGGCAATAATAGAGAAGTCTGCAGCCGACGGGTTCAGTCAGGATTCACGGTATCAGTTTAAAATAGATCGGGCACAGCCGTCACATCGGTTATTTCTAAACCAGAAGGCCTCGTTCACTTCGGCACTAGAAGCGAAGTTAGGAGTCTCCGTTTCTAACCCGGTCATAAATGCCAGACAATAGTGCAGCATGCGGCGCTATTTTGTCCAGTAAAATGACAGACACCATGGCGGAAACCCAACGGAACCCATTAAAATCAATGGGTTCCGTAAGTCATGCAAAGGATCTGATACTACCGGTATTTTCGTTGCTTTGCTTCTATGATGGTGCAGAGCAACGGAAATACCGAACACATGTGAACGAGGCCTAATGTTTATGCAAATGAAGCTTTACATTGGCAACTAAGGCTTGTTAAACATCTGGCAGTTTTGGGAGGACAGTGCAGGCCATCATCACATAAAAAAAAGGTGTGTATATATATATATATATATATATATATATATATATATACACACACACACACACACACACACACATATAAGTTTGGCCTCCATTCCATGTTATATTTCTACATTGTAGATTCATATTAGACACAAATATGGAGGAACACATATGGAATTAAGAGTAAACAGAAAAGTGTTAAACCAGAAATTTTTATATTTTAGATTCTATGAAACTTCGTGTAACTGGTACAGTACATGGCATAAGGTGCCCATTTAAATACAGTAAGTGTTGGGCGGGTGGGCGTTTGTTTGCAGAGGCTACGCTGCCATGACAGATAGTACAACAGTCGCTGAAGTTATACAGTATCCAGGGGATAGAAGAAGCCGTTTCCACAACTATGTCGTCATCGCGTCACAAAACGCTCGCCCCCGAAACCCGGCGTTTTTCGCTCTTTGTTCTGGTCGTGCACTAACATTCAGTGTTAATAAAGTTATACGAAACAAACGGCGGAACGGGGTCTAAAAAGGAAGCGGTGTTATACTCTCCAAGCAGAGGAACGGCGAACACAATCTCATACGTTACGCTACACTCACCCTTCTCGCCCCGACAGTCACCCCCCCATGCCCCACAATCAGTGCGGAGCCCGCTACTATGGTTACATCTAGCCCCTCCGCTAGGCCCCTGACCGCGTAGCATCTTAGATGGCGCCTGGATCACGTCAACAACTCCCGATCGCTGCATTATCCCATTAACTCACCACCAACTTCTAAAGATCTACTTCAGTTCCGGGCGGCCATTTTGCGCCTCGCTCCTGTGCCTGCCAGGTTCCCGGATGTTGCTATTTTTTCTTTTCTCCGCTTCCTTCCACTGTCATCCACCGACACCCAAACTCCGCCCTACTACGTCATGACGCCAGCGGCGTTCTCAATGATGCCTCCGAACATGATACACGATGTCTGTGCCTAGAATGTATGGACATTCTAACCAGTTCAGTATCGAGTAACTAGAATGTATGGACCTCTTGTAGGTACTCCCAGCAGTCCACACATTCTAACCTGTTCAGTATGTAGTAACTAGAATGTATGGACCTCTTGTAGGTACTCCCAGCAGTCCACACATTCTAACCAGTTCAGTATGTAGTAACTAGACTGTATGGACCTCTTGTAGGTACTCCCAGCAGTTCCCACATTCTAACCAGTTCAGTATGTAGTAACTAGACTGTATGGACCTCTTGTAGGTATTCCTAGCAGACCACACATTCTAACTTGTTCAGTATGTAGTAACTAGACTGTATGGACCTTTTGTAGGTACTCCCAGCAGTTCCCACATTCTAACCAGTTCAGTATGTAGTAACTAGACTGTATGGACCTCTTGTAGGTATTCCTAGCAGACCACACATTCTAACTTGTTCAGTATGTAGTAACTAGACTGTATGGACCTCTTGTAGGTACTCCCAGCAGTCCACACATTCTCACCAGTTCAGTATGTAGTAACTAGAATGTATGGACCTCTTGTAGGTACTCCCAGCAGTCCACACATTCTCACCAGTTCAGCATGTAGTAACTAGAATGTATGGACCTCTTGTAGGTATTCCCAGCAGTCCACACATTCTAACCATTTCAGTATGTAGTAACTAGAATGTATGGACCTCTTGTAGGTACTCCCAGCAGACCACACATTCTCACCAGTTCAGCATGTAGTAACTAGAATGTATGGACCTCTTGTAGGTATTCCCAGCAGTCCACACATTCTAACCATTTCAGTATGTAGTAACTAGAATGTATGGACCTCTTGTAGGTACTCCCAGCAGTCCACACATTCTAACCATTTCAGTATGTAGTAACTAGAATGTATGGACCTCTTGTAGGTACTCCCAGCAGTCCACACATTCTAACCAGTTCAGTATGTAGTAACTAGAATGTATGGACCTTTTGTAGGTATTCCCAGCAGTCCACACATTCTAACCAGTTCAGTATGTAGTAACTAGACTGTATGGACCTCTTGTAGGTACTCCCAGCAGTCCACACATTCTAACCAGTTCAGTATGTAGTAACTAGAATGTATGGACCTCTTGTAGGTACTCCCAGCAGTCCACACATTCTAACCAGTTCAGTATGTAGTAACTAGAATGTATGGACCTCTTGTAGGTATTCCCAGCAGTCCACACATTCTAACCATTTCAGTATGTAGTAACTAGAATGTATGGACCTCTTGTAGGTATTCCCAGCAGACCACACATTCTAACCAGTTCAGTATGTAGTAACTAGAATGTATGGACCTCTTGTAGGTACTCCCAGCAGTCCACACATTCTAACCAGTTCAGTATGTAGTAACTAGAATGTATGGACCTCTTGTAGGTACTCCCAGCAGTCCACACATTCTAACCAGTTCAGTATGTAGTAACTAGAATGTATGGACCTCTTGTAGGTATTCCCAGCAGACCACACATTCTAACCAGTTCAGTATGTAGTAACTAGAATGTATGGACCTCTTGTAGGTACTCCCAGCAGTCCACACATTCTAACCAGTTCAGTATGTAGTAACTAGAATGTATGGACCTCTTGTAGGTACTCCCAGCAGTCCACACATTCTAACCAGTTCAGTATGTAGTAACTAGACTGTATGGACCTCTTGTAGGTACTCCCAGCAGTCCACACATTCTAACCAGTTCAGTATGTAGTAACTAGAATGTATGGACCTCTTGTAGGTATTCCCAGCAGACCACACATTCTAACCAGTTCAGTATGTAGTAACTAGAATGTATGGACCTCTTGTAGGTACTCCCAGCAGTCCACACATTCTAACCAGTTCAGTATGTAGTAACTAGAATGTATGGACCTCTTGTAGGTATTCCCAGCAGACCACACATTCTAACCAGTTCAGTATGTAGTAACTAGAATGTATGGACCTCTTGTAGGTACTCCCAGCAGTCCACACATTCTAACCTGTTCAGTATGTAGTAACTAGAATGTATGGACCTCTTGTAGGTATTCCCAGCAGACCACACATTCTAACCAGTTCATTATGGTACCATTTTGGGGTACATGCGATTTTTTTTTTATCACTTTGTATTGGGTGACCAAAAACAAGCAATTCTGACAGTTTTTACGTTTATTTTTTTGCAGCGTTCACCGTGTGCTATAGATGACAGTATTACTTTATTCTGCGGGTCGATACGATTACGGCAATACCATATGTATATAGGTTTCTTTATGTTTTGCAGCGTTTGCGCAATAAAATCACTTTATCTAATAATTGATTTTCTGTGTCACCATATTCTGAGAGCAATAACTTTTTTATTTTTTTGTCAAAAAAGCTTTATAAGGGCTTGTTTTTTTCGGGACGGGTTGTAGTTTTGATCGGTACTATTTTCGGGTACATGCGAGTTTTTGATCACTTTTTATTCTCTATTTTGGGAGGGGTGGTGACCAAATACTAATGATTCTAGTGTTTTATTTGGGGTGTTCATCGTGCGGGAAAAATAGCATGATAGTTTTATAGTTTGGGTCGTTACGAACGCGGTGATACCAAATATGTGTACTTTAACGCGTTCATTTTTTTCCTATAATAAAAGTCTTATTATTGGAAAAAAAAGCATTTTTTTTTTTTTACATTAAAAATAAAAGTTACGTTTTTTTTTTAAATCATTTTTATTACCCTTTTTTTTTAACTTGTCCTACTACTTACATATTGTAATGTATTCTAACGGTCATTGTGACCTGACAGTCACACTGACACTGACAGGAAGACTCGGAGGACCGGCCGGAGGCTGCTCCTCTGAGGCTTTCGTACATGGCAGCCCAGAGGCCATTGTCTAGCCTTCGATTGCCGCGACAAGTATCGCCAGCCCCCACAATCACTTCGCGGGGGCTACCGATGTGCTTCAAACTCCATAAATGCGGCGATCGCAAGCGGTCGCCGCATTTATGGGGTTAATTGCCAAAATCAGCGGCGATGCTCTGCTGACCAGAAAGACTGGAGTGTCAGCTGTCGAGGACAGTTGACCTCCCCGTTCCCAGACACTGTCCGTTAAGACAGTGTGCGCCGGGAACCGCTCCGCAACTGTACGTCCTGGTGCGGGAAGCAGGCCCTCTCCAGGACGTACGGTTGCGGCGCAGCGCGGGAAGAGGTTAATCTGGATTACTCATTGGGGTCTCATACAAATTTTTTAGACCTCCTAGAACCAAATTCATTAATTCAAAACAAAAACACAATTGTACCTGATCAGTCTCATCACTACTCCCTCCTTTTTGGACTCTGCAAAACCATTTACTTTTAAAACACCATACATTTTCCAAAATAACATTTAGGCAGTACTATAGCACTAGCCTGCATATGTAAAAACAAAAACAACAATTGTAGTTCTTTATCCAATAAAACAGAAAATAATATATCTGCTAATATTAATTACTGCAAAACAATAAAGTACATATATGTATATGTGGGAGTAGGGAACAATAGGGGTACATACATTTTCAAGACCCATGTCTCACAATATCTGTATTTTAATTCAATTGAATGGACTTCAAAACATTACATCATAGAATACGTAAATATGCAAAGTAACTTATCTTTTTGCAGACAAATTCAACCTGCTGTAATATTTTACTCACTCCGTGTACTTACGGACAACAGCGCATGCGCAGAGATAGGAAACATTCCTTTACAGAGGAGGGGAACTGATTACATTCAGAACTCAAATTATATTAACCCCATACACAAGACACTCAAAATTTTAGACAGTACTTCTGTAAAAAATAAGAGCACACATATATAGATCTGCTATATTGTGGCCACTAGTTTCAAACTTCACACATGTTACATCACACCCGTTCACATTACACTCCCCCCCCGTTCTGACCCACATTAGTCACTGCAATGTACCTGGCTTCTCCGTTTTCTTTACTCTTCCTATCAAAATTTACACCTGTATTCAAATTTTTCTCTCTCACATCAACTTGTAACCATCTGTAATCACTTACTTTGTCATTTTAAATTATGTCTAGTTAACTCCTGGCCATCCACCATCCCTTATTCAACTTTCCACAAACCATTCAATATATCACATGCAACCAACCATCTTACGGCTGCCAGCCTTTTCAACAATTTTTTTTACAGTGTGTTATTTGCCTTCACATTCTTCCAACGTCACGAGATCCAACTCCCATCAGTCTTTACAAATACAGCCTCAGCTCCTTTGGCTCATTCTACCAGAATGATGGCCAGAACCCATGCCCCAAAGCTGTCCCGCATTTTTCGCTCACTTTCTACTGACCCCATGGTCGGAGAGCAGTAGGGTGATCTCTGGTAAATCCCCCACCGCCAGGCAAACTGGCCACGTCTGCTGACAGATCTCAGACTAGTCTATCTCCTAGACCAGGGGTCACAAACACGCGGGCCGCATGCGGCCCCTGAGGCGGTCATCTGCGGCACGGGGGACACAGAGCCGCTAATACAGGTTCTGCTCCAGGACTCTGTGGAATTCCCTGACATCGCTGTCCATATATGGGGATCAACTCGCATTTTATCCCAGTATCCATGAACCCTATTCTTAAAGTCTCCCATCCTAAGTAAGGGGACACTGGAGAATCTATCAGCAAATAAAAGAACTTTAATTTAACACAACCCCAGGGTAAGGAGGCGGCACATATATCGCTACCAAGACACATTCAAATGGCATAGATGTTGCAACGCAAGCATATATACCTACCCTCTCCGTCTATCTCTACATCCAGACATTTAAATGGAACCATTTTATGTAATAGGAGACACCTCTAGAAGACCCAGTTTGGGTGGAGTGATAGGCTGAACCAATCCATGCCCTTTTAATAATATGTAAAGTTTCTTTAGTAAGGGGAGTCTCCTGCAAGCGAACAACCGATGGTTTTTGTAACTTAAAATATTCGAATAAAGCTCTCCTTTTAATCGGATCTCCCATTCCCCTTACATTGCAGGATAGAAAGACCACTTGTTCAGCCATCACACTTCTAGATATCTAGACCAGAACTCTGCCGCATACCACCAGACCCGCTCCACTCCCGAGCAGCATACATCAGCACATAACATATACCATCAAACTGTGTCAGCATTAAGAATACATCCCGGTTCCAGGTGCACCAAACCCCCGCAAATAACAGATACATAGTAAGATGAAACCACCTGACCAACATTGTCAGGTGGGGGCACAAGTCCACCTTAGAACTTTCAGGTAAAATGTGAGAAGTCAGCAACCACCTGTTACACGTAGGAGACACAGTCCCCACCGGCTAGAAGGATAAAGTCAGTAGGTAGCAATCGTACACAAGAAGCGGTTCAGAACACGAGGAAGTCCTAAACAAGTCGAGCACATATCACACAGATACAATAGCATATACTTCCATCAGGTTGCATTATCGCCTTGAGCATTACATCACAATCTTTGCTCCCAACGATCCATCCAATCCAAAGCCCTTTTTTGGATTTTCTAAAGTGTGTAGAACCCATGGCATCCAGACGAGCAGGATAAAGCTTGGCGTACGGCAATTGTAGATTTCTGAGGCGTCTCTTGACATCCATAAATTTTGCCCTCTTTTGAATAATAATCCATATAAAAGGCGATTTTACATCCATTAATGGCAATATCAGTCATCTCTCTGGCTTTCTTCAGGATAATGTCTATCTCTGTAACGTAACAGTTTAGCAAAAACGGTTCTAGGCGGGGCACCTTCTGGCAAAGGGCGCGTTGGCACTCTATGAACCCTTTCTACAGCATACAATGGTAACAAAGTCTCCTGTCTGAAAGAATTTAGCATCCAGGATTCAAAATACAACGTAGGGTCCATACCCCCTACTCTTTCTGGTACCCCCCCCCCCCCCAGGCATACATTATTTCTGCGGAGTCTATTTTCCAAGTCATCAGCCTTAGCCATACATAAGACCCGCAATAGCTGAACCATGATGCCGTATCTCTCGCAGGGCAGGTGTGACTGCATCCTCCACGTCACTTACTCTCCCCTCCACTGCTGCAGTTCGCTGAGAAATCTTTTGACTATCATGTCTCAGAAAAGTGATATCTGCCGTCACCTTTCCCATTTGAGAGACTATTGTAGAAACATTCACATTGCATGTATTGACTGCCAGAAAAAAGTCCCTCAGAGTAGGCTCTAAATCAGAGAAACCCCTGAATCAGAGAAACCCGTGTGTTTATCTGGCAGCGAGATAGCTGCCATAGAATCTTGAGGCATCAATAAATCACTCTGCACTCCCACCTCCTTTCTCCGCCATAGCATCGTCCCGTTATATCATCCGCCAGCATGTCTGATATCCCGAGTACTGCCAGATCCGTACATGTTGCAGGAATAGACGGTCTTGAAAATTGTTCAAGCCTGCCTGCCACGTCCGCAGCTCTCTCCGTAAGGGCATCCGCAAGCCCGGGCCAGCGCCATATTGTAACATGCAGATTTCTTTGGTCTCGTCATGAACTCTGGGGTTTTGGAAACACCACCATGTTCCCTGTATCTTTTGCTCGATATGCAGGACTCCACTGTGCACAGACAGGATGCTTTTAGCAGGATAAACGGTCACTACATAGTGCCTGGCGGGGAGCTCTCACTTCCTGCGACTGCTCATATCCTGGTCCAGGCCACACACCCCAACAGATTTAGATGTTAAATGATTTATCATTTGAAAATAATTTACTCAAAACTAATTATTAAAAAATATAATTCTAATAATATACATAACTAGAAACACCTCTTTAAAAATAAATATACCTGTTCCTATTAATTTTAATATTAGAATGGGCTGTAATAGTATGTATGACTAGAAAAAAAACCGTATATTTGTAAGTATAACACATTTTTTTGTTTGTAAAAAATTGCATTGAAACGAAAAATTATATAAAATGTGCCATTATAATCGTGTAAATGAACGGCAACAAAGTTCAAGAGAGATACACGTGTTCTTACCAGATCGGGTTTATTCAAGGCAGGGTTACGGTAAAGAACGCCCGCTGAGCCTTTGCTAACTTACAATACAGGAAAGTGTATGCTAAGAACGGTGCAATCCTCCCAATCGATGCTATGAAAGCTTTCGATACAGTCGAATGGCGTTTTCTTTACCTTAGGATTCTGGGTTGCTTTGGTATCGGGAAAAAAAAATCATTAATTGGATTAAATTGAGGTATAGACAACCACAGGCCAGAATAGGCAAGAACAGCCAGAAATCAACTTACTTGAACTACGAAAGGGGAGTGCAGCAGGCCAGCTCTTATTTACTTTAGGAATTGAGATTTTGGCAAGGAAGAGAAGAATCTCTGAGAATATAACAGGTTTTCAAATGGATAATAATGTCGATAAAATCTTGTTATACACAGACGATGTTCTTCTGTTTATAGGGGATATATCCTCGGTCGATCATGTAATTCGGCTATACCAGGTGTTTGGTGAGTGAGCTGGCCTTCAAATCAATTGTTAAAAATCTAGTTAGTTAAATATCTCAGCTAAGGTTAAACCTGATCAGATTTCCTCCTTGAATTCTGTTGAGGTTTTGAAAACGTTTAGGAAAACTTCTAGAGATCCCGCTGACTACATTACACTGAATATTATTCCACCGTTTGCTTATTTGAGGGGGAAGTTAAAGCATGGAATAATTTACCATTGAATCGCACTGATCAAAAATTGTTATTTTTTTTACCTAAAATATGAATTTTTTTTCTCCAACTGTCCGATTTGGTTGCCAGGGAAAAAAATTTTAAAACTCTAGATGCTCTCTAATGACCTAATTTGTAGCGGGGAAAAAATAAATAAATCACATTAACTACTCTGTTCTTACTCATCCAGTAACCAATTTTTTTTTATATTCCATTAATGTAGTGATATGAGGGCTTGTTTTTTGCGGGACAAGACAGTTTTGATTGGTACGGTTTTGGGGTACATGGGACTTATTGATTAAAGAGGCTCTGTCACCACATTATAAGTGCCCTCCTACCTAATCTGATTGAATCTTTTGAGCAAGTTATGAACAATTTTAGATTTATGCTAATTAGTTTAATGCCTAACTGGGTGTTTAACTTGTTACCAAGTGGGTGACCAATCAGCATCACACACTCCTCTTAATTCATTTTTATCTGTGCTCACAGGACAGCGTGATCTCGCGAGATCACGCTGTGCTGTAACTTACTCCCAGAGTAACTTTACCAAAGCATCGAGAGTGAATAGACATCGCCTCCAGCCAGGACACGATGTCTATTCACACTCGACACGTCGGTAAAGTTTCTGTGGGACGCTCACTTGGTAAAAAGTTAAAAAACGCCCAGTTGGGCATTAAGAAACTAATTAGCATAAATCTAAAATTGTTCATAACTTGCTCAAAAATGATCGTTTTCAAAATAAAAACCACAGTTATCTACATTACAGCACCTATCAAATTAGGTAGGAGATACTTATAAACTGGTGACAGAGCCTCTAACTTTTATTATGGCTTATTTGGGGGGCAATGGAAAAAAAATAGCAATTTCGCCATCGTTTTTTGCAGTTTTATTTTACGGTGTACACCTTGCGGTATAAATTACATAAATCTATTGAATGGGTCATTATGGTCGCGGCGATACCATATATGTTTTTTTTTTTTTTAAACTTCCTAAATAACACCACTTTTTATGGGAAAAATGTATTTTTTCACTGTCATTTTTATTTCACATTACTTATTTTATTAATCCTACTAGAGGACTTTGCTATGCGATCTTTAGATCGCTGCTCTAATGCTTTGGTATACTTAGTATACCAGAGCATTATTGGCGGTCAGTGTAAATCTGACAGGCAATCTATTAGGACGTGCATATGTCCAGGGCAGACCCGGGGGCTTTTATCAGGCCCCCGGCTGCCATGACACCCCATCGGAGGCCCGCGATTGCACTTGCGGGCCACCGATGGGTGACAGAGGGAGCGCTTTCCCTCTGTAAACAAGTAAAATGCCGCGATCGCTATTGACCGCGGCATTTAAGGGGTTAAACGGCTGCACTCTATATAAACTTTGATCGCTACCGTTGCAGCAGGAGCCCGGCTGTCAGACAGCCGAGCCCCGGCTCCAGCCTGCATGGGACACCCGTGCCGGACTTAGACTGGGCCGCCGTGAAAAGGCGACTGCCTAGCCTAATGCCCCTTAGTGAGCGCCGTGAAAAGGCGTATTGGTGGTCACTAAGGGGTTAATAACGCACAACTAAAATATTTTACAGAATTGCAGAGACTGTACAAGGTCCCGGATTACGGTCTGTTTAATATTTTTAAATAAAACACGCCTTTTTGGCCATTAAAATATAAGTAGTGGTTCGTTCTTACACCTTTTCAATCATTAGAATGTTTAAAAAATATGAAAGGAATTTTGTCCTCACTATATAAAAACAACAACTTTGTTTTAGGGGATGAAGAAAAGAATTAAATCACAAGGAAAAAGGGATAAGGATCTTGGGATTAGGATCGATTGGGGGGTTGTTTTCTAAACATATCGGAGATTCATCATTAAATCACGATCACCGATTTGTTTTATGATCAGACTATTATACCACAAAGCTTTTAAAGGTTACGGGGTTAAGGTATAACGATAATTCTCAGAAATGCGGTATACATCAAGCGGATACTGGAGGTCGAGTAGCAGCATCTTTTTCTAAATTAATTCGGAAAGAAGTTCCAATGGAACCGACGCGATTTGTTCTTGGCACCTCCGCCCTGAAAATTAGAAAGGTTTTGTTTCTGGAAGGATTGGTTATCATTTATAAATGTATCTCAAAAGATTTTCCACGGCAAGTAGAATGGCACCATAAGGTGAATAGACTGATGCTTTTAGAAAGATCATATTACTTGACGCCAAGTAAAGAGCAAAGGGATTTTTTTTTTATATAATCTGCATAATTTAAATTTTATATTTATTAGCTGCAACAGATGGATAGTGGAACTATCCCCCGAACAGAAAGACCTTAGAGCAAATGTGTTAGTAGCGGTTTAAGTAATGTTTTTGTTTTTTTCCCTCTCTCTCTCCTCTTACAATATTTTCCAGGGTTTTAGTGGCGATTGTTGATTTTTCAATATTATCTATTTGAACCCCTTTCGGGATATGTACTACTTAATACTTTGTTTAATACAATGTTAACTTGGAACATTTTGTTTGTTTTTGTTATGTAGTATGGAATATTTTGATACAATTCAAATAAAAAATATTATATTATAAAAAAAAAAAAACAACCCTACTTAGGAAGACTGTGTGCTCTCTTTATGAGAGGAGACGGAAACTGCTGCTCTTGCTGTATGTAGCCATTCAGAACCCCCCCTCAATATAGACCCCAGACCAGACCTTCAATACAGATTCCCCCCGACTCCAGAGCACCCTGAAAGACAGACCCCTCCCAACAGACCTCAGAGCAGACTCCCCTCCAAAACAAAAAGACGCCAGAGAAGACACCGACACAAACCTTAGAGCAGACCCCAGAGCAAATCCCCGCCCTTAAGACACTCCCTCCAACAGATTCCAGAGCAGACCCCCCCCCTCACCACCCCTTAAGACAGACTGGATTAAGACAGACCCACCCCCCAATGCAATGTATCCTCACAGGAATACATCAGTTAGTTGGGGTTTGTTTTTTTTGGGTGGGGTTGAGGGGGTATTTTCTAAAAAACGGACGAAAATTCAGCTGACAGATACTCTTTAAAAATGTCAAGACCATAAAACACGCCCTTTCATGCGACACCCCCCCCCCCCTTGCTAAAGTTAGTGGTCGGTTACACACTGATCTAACGTGAAAACAAAGTGAAGTGTTAAATTGTCCTGTAGTTTCAGCCTAACCGGATTTATTCCCAGACAAAAAAAGGCAGCAATTCAGAAAGAACTAGAATTATTTAATGAAATTTCAGATTAAAGGGGTTATCCGGGATTGTAAAATTGATGCCTTTGGATAGACCATACATTTTACATTGGTGGGGGATCAGCTGTTAGAAGGGATCACGGAGTTCATATGAGCGCTGCAGCCTATACATTGTTTACATAGGTTTCTTTCCTGTTCATACTTGCACATGCCTGTGAATATGCCATAAATGTCTAAGGGAATATCCCTTTAAGGAATTTTTCAGATATATTACAGATTAAACAACGGGCTTATTAAATTGCTGCCGAGATAGATCAGTCCATTTTTTTTTAAAGAACAAACGTAACATGTTAGCAGTTGAGTCTTTAGTTAATTTTCTATCTATAGTAACAAAAATGACAAGACAATTAACAGTGAGCAAGCTATACAGCATTTAAATGTTCCTTATAACTCTACTAGTCCATCTACGGTTTCAGTTCTTTGTGGCTTATGCAAGTGGCTGCTTCAGAAGGCAGATCGACTCTGAATCTGTACCACAGACAAGGTATTCTCCTAAAACATCCAGGCTGTTCACAGATAGGTTGCTACTGGGGGGTAAAAGGCTGTTAATTTCTAGGTGTCCTTTTGTGGGATCACTATTCAGCCAAGAAGTCATCAATGACTGGTTGAAAGACTGTCCGACATTGCTACGAGAAAAGTTTACGTTTCCTCTTCCTCCTGTGAAATAAGAAAAAAAAAAAACAAACAAAAAACTCAGTCAACAGGAAACAGATATGTCAAAATTTGTTGTAATCAGTGTGGGTGAGGCGTCCGACCTCTAGAATGAATGGGCTGAAGCACTCAATTCAGAGGCCATTACTGTAGAACAAGGACATGTACCAAACGTTCACTTTATACACCATGATCTATTGCTGCTAAGCAAAATATACGACCATGAGGTTATTGGTTAACAATTTAATCAAAACTGTATAAGTCCACTTGCCACTTCACGGCAACCTCTGTTAAGTGGGTCCCCACTCTATTAAGTGCGGTATCACATGGCAACCAATGCACTGAAACCCAGAACCTGCAGGGGGAGCAACCCAGAAGCGCAACATCACCCCTGCTGCCAGGCTAAGCCACATTAGCTCTGGGCCATGTCCCTCCATGGGCACGACACTACAGCAACATAAACCACCACAAATGAACAGGCATGCCCCTTCGGCTCTTGTTGACTATTCTCAGACAGCCGAGTACAAGCATTATATTGTTACTGATCAGCAAAGTGCTGCTACACATTCGTTCTATCAAATCGGTCGGGATCTCAGTACACAGGACAAGATGTGTAATTGTTTAAAAAGTCAGTCATTTTACTCAAACAAAATTAGCGAACAAAAAATTAGCGAACAAAAAATTAGCGAACAAAAAATTTCTGTATTTTGGCTATTATTGTATTAAGAACTTCCTAATTAGTAAAAGGAATATTTAATGATTCTATGGAAACAATTACCAAAAATTTACTAGATATATACTCACCGAGAAGAAATGAAGGCCTTTCCATAACTTCAACGGATGCATCCCAATGCCACAAAGACCCATCCTCAGAACACGTGAATAAATGATCAGGTTTTGAAGGGTGGAAATGGACCTCCCACACTATAAATACACATAAAAGGTCATGTAAAATGTTATTGATTCTTTAAATCCAGGACAGGTAATGCAGATGTGACAGTGGCAACTTACTCTCTGCATCATGGGCAGTGAGAAGAGATATTGGTGTTCGGCTCTGTCTAACATCCCAGATACAAAGCATGCCATCCTGGCCACCCGTAGCTACCACATGCTGCTGACTTGGATGTCGGTCTAAGCAGTGTAATGGCACTCGCTCATTCGCTCTAAAAAGTAAATGGAAGGCAAGAAGATACAATTATTTCATTGGTGTAGTCAGCATCATATGTATAACTTAAAGGGATCATCCAGGACATAAATGTATTTTTTTTGCAGCGTTTTTCAATGCATGGTGGCACCAAATTAAAAATGCCACTAAAAAGTATAAGTAGATGTGTGGTCAATACAGAGAACTAGCACACGATCTGTTCCTTCCAAGGACTCTATTAAGTACCAGGTACGACCATTGCGCGTCGAAGAAAGAAGTTTCAGACATCAATATTGAAAAGGGTTCTTTACAGTTAGAGTGGTCAAGCTATGGAATGCCCTTCCCCAAGAGGTAGTGATGGCAGATACGTCAGCATTTAACTCCTTCCCGACCGGCTACTTTCTTGACGTCAGGCGGTGCACATCCCCAGTCTACAACGTAGTCTTTTGGCGCCGATGTAGATGAGGCTGATGAGCGCTCGTACTCTAAGCAGGAGCTGTAACGAACAGCTCCTGATCTCGCAGCAGCCTCCTGAACACAGCTGGGGGGGGGGGGTGTCATTTGGACCCCAGCTGTTTAACCCTTTGATCGCCGCGGCATGATCAAAGGGAATTCCCCTCCTTGATCGCATCACCGGGATTCCAGTCACCTACAAAGGACCCCGGGGCTGTCTGTTCAGTTTGCCTGCTGTTTGGGCACACTATGTTCTGCCCTAACAGCCGCCTGCGTCATATTGACAGTGTGATGTATTATATGCTAATACATTATAAGTAAAAAATAAAGTTAAGCAAAGTTATCCCTTAATGGGATTAAAAATAAATAAAATTCCCCAAAAAGTAGTAATTATTTTGCATAAAATATATTTTATTGCCCCCATATTACATAAAATCTACACATATTCGGTACACAACTGTAATAACCTGACAAATTTAATTGAACAGGTTATTCAGCATGAAATGTGAACGGGATAAAAGAAAAATGCAGAGAATCGCTTTTTCCTATATTCACGGCGTAAATTTTTTTTTTTACCCCCAAACTGCGTGGAAAAAAAACAATTTCTCCTGCATAAAATAAGGCCTCATACAGCCACATCAAAGAAAGAAAAAAAAAAAAAAAAAAGTTATGACCGCTGAAAGGCAGCAAAGCAAACAGAAAAACTTAGCTGGTCATTGGGGTATTTTCAGGGCTAGATGCTTATTTATTTACGAATGGCATTGAGGGTAAGGCTGGATTCAAAAGAGCCTATTACGTCCGTAATGGACGGACGTATTTCGGCCGCAAGTCCCAGACCGAACACAGTGCAGGGAGCCGGCCTCCTAGCATCATAGTTTTGTACGATGCTAGTAGTCCCTGCCTGAAAATATTATTACAGTACGGGACAGTTGTCCGGCAGCGAGGCAGTGACTCCTAGCGTATTACATAACTATGATGCTAGGAGCCCGGCTCCCTGCACTGTGTTCGGTCCGGGACTTGCGGCCGAAATACGTCCGTCCATTACGGACGTAATGTGCTCGTGTGAATCCAGCCTTATAGTTAAACAATAAACGACAGGTAATTTATTGAGACAGGTTGAACCTAATGGACCCATGTCTTTTTTCAACCTATGTAAAAAGGCCTTAAACGCTCGTTCAATTTTATAAACGCCAGCGTTTTTTTCAGAACGTTTTTTAATGCAGTTTAAAACACCATAAAAATTCTGTGTGTGAAGGAGGTCTAAGGGAGTCCATAATTAATGTCACGTTACTGGCAGGCAATTGCTGCTGCGAGATGGGAAGTTACTATGGACAAAATGTAATGTCTTGCATCAATTGATTGCCACGATCACATAACATAACATTGAGCAGTGGCGGCCTACAGAGACGGCGGCACAGAGAAAAAGCACCATTTAAAAAAAGTGTATTAAATACATTTATTGTATTTTATTAAGAACAGCTTCAGCGAGGGTTAATTATTTTATATATTCTTGGGCAACCTCTTTAAAAAGGTAAAGCTTACATTTTAAACTACTTTTCAATAAAAGGGGACTGTGGGGATATTCAAAACTTCTCACTTGCCCCACTGGTCCGAACAGAATTCAGGTTGCCAAAGACAGAAGCCAGATTTTTTTTAATCAATAGACTTGCAAACACGAGTAAAATATCCTGTAGTTACACCTATAGAAACAGCATGGTGATCTCAATATCTTTCTGCTCGTGTCTTATAATAAATTAAAGAGAACATTTCACCTGCCCATACACATGCAGCGGAGTGCACCAAGGAATAAGCACTGCTACACAGACCCTTTTCTCACTTTAAACTAGGTTTTCTAGCCCCCTCCGTTATTTAGATATCGGTGCAGTTATATTTGGCGAGCGATATGTAAATAACCCCCTGAACGGTCGATGGGGCGTTTCTTTGTTTCTAAATGGCATGGGGGAGCGTTACTTATCGCTCTGACTCTGTCCAATCATGTACGGACATTTGTGAGAGTGGCTTGTGCTGTGTGATCTCTCTCGCGGGATCACAGTCTTGTCGTTCTGCAGAGAGCGTGCGCGCACATTCTGCAAGGTTCATTTTAATATGGTAAGATATTATACATGTGAACTGTAAACAATACTAACCAGTGTAAATGTCACAATACTAGAAAAAAAATATATAGGCTGTTAAATGTGACAATCGCCGCTCTCAGGTCACGTCACAGGGGTAAATTACACTAATGAGCTTATTAATTTACCACAAATTCACAACCACTTACTCTAGATGACAGAATTATGCTAAAGTCCTCACATAGGTTTCCAACACCTCAAAAGTCCAACAGTGGGGACAGCTGAAAACATGGGCAGTCACTGCAATCGACATATGGCTTCCCAACGACAGACACCTGGTAGGTGACTTCTCCCTTTTCAAAAGGACAGAGTACAAACCAAATTTCCCTTTTTCACTAACTTTCAGTGTGGATGTTAACTAGTCTGAGGTCCCAGAGGAGGATGGTCATATGGTAACAGGCATCTCCTTCACCTGGACAAAAAAAAATAAAAATCTTGGATTGGTTAGATATGTTTATGGGACTCTGCCACAATTATGTTTTTAGTATATAAAAATGAGAGCTCTTATTTATCTTCCCAAGCATACCAAACATGAATAGGTGGTCTTCCTGGCTTGTGCCAATATCTCATTCGGGGTTTTTCCCCTGGACCCAATGACCTAATTTTCTACCCATGAATGGCTACGCTTTCCAAATCCAAAATATCTACACACAACTACAAATATCAAACTTAGGCTTCGTTCACATCGGCGTTGGGACTCCGTTCATGTGTTCCATTGGAGCTTTCCCTCAGGGCAACCCATGAACGGAATCCAAACGGAAAGCCTAGGTTTCCGTTTGCATCACCATTGATTTCAATGACGACGGATACGGTGCAAATGGCTTCCGTTGTTTAAGGGTCCTGTCGTTTTGCTGGAAAACCGTAAATCGACTGTGCTATTCAGTCCGTCAAAACAACGGAACCCTTAAACAACGATGGCAAACTGAAACCATTTGCACATTATCCGTCACCATTAAAATCAACCGTGATGCAAACGGAAACCTAGTTTCCGTTTGGATTACGTTCATCGGTGCCTCTGACGGAAAGCTTCGATGAAACACCATGAATGGAGTCCCGGCGAAGATGTGAACGAAGCCTTATAGAACATTCTTAAGGAGTTCGCCTGCCCGCTTCCCTGTTGACCTTTCTCCACCATCAGACTGAAATGGATTACATATTGATTAACTAATTTTATTATTTTTCTGTTTATTGAAGGTAATATATGAAGACTCACCCAGTACGGATCCCCTCATTCATTCATTCACCATGCACATGCTGCAAAAACTATGTATTTTCATTGATTCTGCATCTATCTGTAATATTAATGTCTGCCTCTGAAGTTTAGTCAAGTATTATAAAATCTTTATTGCATAAGGAAAGCCCTAGAGTGAATACAAGAATGGAGTACAATTTATGCTGCAGTAATACTGCTTTAGTTCCCCTTATTAGATTGTATTGGTACGGGTTTGGGACGACATGTATACATACGGTCTGTATTATACGGATCGGGCACCATGTTGATCCATGTTCGGGGTGAGGCGTCCCTATTTCAATTGAGGACGAACACCTATAACCGGACCACACAAACTCTAGGGGTAGAGGCAATGCCCTCCAAAAATGTATGAAAACTCCAAATCACTAAATGGCACATACAGGGTTAATTCCTTAGTGAAGTTCATACAGCTAGAGGGATGTTCTAGCTTCACTGGGCGTGCGCATGAAGAACTCCACTAGTCAGAGGATCGTGCGTGTCACGACTCTTTTTGCATGAAATAGAAGGAACAGTCATGCGCAAAATGATAGAGCCAACGCATGCCCACTAACTCTCGGAAGACGCCGAGAGATTGGGACAGCATGGAAGAAGTGAGGGGATCCGCCAGATGGTGAGCCTGATTCTAATGATCAACCCCTTCCCGCCACAGCCCTTTTTCAGATATTAGTTTTTTCCTTCCCACCTTCGAAAAGCCATAAAGTCTTTATTTTTCAGTCGATATAGTCCTATAAGGGCTTGATTTTTGCGGGACGAGTTGTAGTTTTTCGTAGCACCATTTATTTTGCCGTATAATGAACTAGGAAACAGGAAAAAAAAATATTTGTGGGGTAGAAAATGAAAAAAACAAACAGCGATTCCTCCATGTTTTTTTACGTGCCGTTTTTACGGAATTCACGCAATTAAAACATGTTACGTTTATTCTGTGGGTCTATATGATTACGGCGAAACCAAATATATATGTTTTTTTCTATATTTTACTACTTTTACAAGTAAAAACCTAAGTGTAAAAAATAAAATGTATTTTGTGTCGCCAAATTCCAAAAGCCATAATACTTTTATTTTTCCGGCAATTAAGTGGTATGAGGGCTTATTTTTTGCGGGATAAGCTGTAGTTTTTAATAATACCATTTTGGTGTACATGCGACGGTTTGATCACTTATTTCATTTTTTGTGTGAGATTAGGTGCCCAAAAAAAAAAAAAAAATAAAAAATTCTGGCGTTTACACATTTCATAAATTTTTTTACGCCGTTCACCATGCGGGTTAAATAATGATATATTGTAATACTTCAGACTTTTACGGACGCGGCGATACCAATTATGTTTATTTTTTTTTACTAGGCTCTAGGGGGAAAATGTTTTTTTTTTTAACTTAATATTTAATTTTTTTTCACACAAAAAACAACTTTAACTAATTTTTACTTTTTTTTTTATTAGTCCCCCCTAGGGGACATCAACCAGCGATCGTTAGATCGCTTGCACGATATACTGCAATACTAATGTATTGCAGTATATCGGGATTCTGACAGGCATCTATTAAGCCCTGCAGGAGGCAAGGCTTAATAGGTGTACAAAGATGGCGGACCTGAGAGCCTTCATTAGGCCCCCAGGCAGCCATAGCAAGCATCGCCCCCCGCGATTGCGTTGTGGGGGGCGCGATGAGCTGTTAGAAAGAGGTGGGCGAGCCCCTCTAACGATTTAAATTTGCGGTCGCTATTGACCGCAACATTTAACGATTTAAACTAGCGGGATCGCGCTAGAGGGCGATGCCGCTCGTTACTCTGAAGTGTAGGCTGTAACAAACAGCCGACACCCGCATCGAATGGAGCGGGTTCACTCCATGAGCCCGCTCCATACTTCCCCCTCCCCTGCCCAGCTTCTTTCACTGCAAAATCACGCTGGAACAATGGGAAGTGTATGAAGCGGATTGGTCACCGATTGGTCAGTGTCATACACTCCTCTGTACAACGCCCAGTTGGTCATTAACGAATTAGCATAAATCTAAAATTGCTCATAACTTGCTCAAAATGTATCGGTTTTCAAAATAAAAACCACTTATCTACATTACAGCGCCGATCAGATTATGTAGGAGATAGGGCACTTATAATCTGGTGACAGAGCCTCTTTAAGCACATCAGAAACATTTATAATAGTTAACCAAAAGGCATTCAACCTCCACAGTGTCCGATTAGTTCTAGTACCTTGAGATAAAGAGATAACCAACAATAAGGGAGAATGATCAGAGAGAGTGCCCTAGGTAGATATTCAACAGTTACAATCGCTCCGGCTACAGTGTCAAGGCCCAATCCAAGATCTATACGGACAAGCTGTATGTGAGCTAGAAAAACAGCAACAATGAGTAGGTTTAATTCTCCATAAATCCAGCAGCATCACCTCCTGAAGAAAAGAGCCAAAAGCAGTTAAAGGACCATCCACACTCGCTCCACCATTATTACATTTATCCCAATAAGGATGTATATAGTTATTAAAATCTCCCAGCAGAACAAACGCTATACCTGGTCTAGTGCCAGTAAAATGCAGAACCTTTCTAAGTACATCATAGTTAAAGGGAGGCGGAATATAAACTCAGATAATTATATATTGTATAGAGTATATAGTGCAATGAAGACAAACATATCTCCCCTCATCATCAACCTGAAGACACTGAAAGGGTATCAAACGATGGATCACCAGATAGACACCCCTTGAGTAACTGGTGGGAACAGAATGATATTCATGACTCATCCACGCACAATGTATAGTTGCAATTCTATCCCTTGAGAGGTGCGTTTCTTGAAAACATAATATAGCAGAAAAATTAGACTTAACATACTCAAAGATAGCTTAACAGAGTCTCCAAGGCCCTGAACATTCCAGGATATAGTCGTGACATTAAGAGCCATAAGCTTTACAGAAAAAAAAAAAAACAGGAGAAAACGTATTTTCATACAAGCACAGTATGAACCCATATTATATTTAAAACAAGTAGGCATACTCTGGAAGAACCCCAAAAAATTACCCAGGACCCCCAAACCAAAACAACCCACATACGCCAAAAGACCTGCTTTAGCCAAAGCAAGTCAGGGCACCAGTGCTCCTTGAACCTGGACATGTTTCAGACAAATCAAACGTCAGTGTCCTGTAAGGCTGGGTTCACACAACCTATTTTCAGGCGTAAACGAGGCGTATTATGCCTCGATTTACGCCTGAAAATACGGCTCCAATACGTAGGCAAACATCTGCCCATTCATGTGAATGGGTTTGCCGACGTACTGTGCCGATGACCAGTAATTTACGCGTCGTCGTTTGACAGTAAAATGACTGCCTCCGCAAAGAAGTGCAGGGCACTTCTTTGAAACGTAATTTGAGCCGTTTTTCATTGAAGTCAATGAAGAACAGCTCAAGATTACGGGCGTCAATGACGCCTCGCAGAATGCGAGGAGGAGCTGTTACGTCTGAAACGACGCAGCTGTTTTCTCCTGAAAACAGTGTCTTTTCAGACGTAAAAGACCGTTCTCGTGTGCACATACCCCAACCACTCCTGGATTCAAAGGAAAGTCAGTCGAATCAGCATCTAGTGTTTCGGAGCAACCGGCTCCCTGGAAAAACTAGTTTTGCATATATAGAGGTCTGTTCCACCATCTATCCATCTGAATCTCGAATACGACGTTCACTGCGGTCAAGCATTTCACAGCGTCCTTAGAGTTCTCAAAGAAATGTGTTTCCCCCAAGGCAACCACTCAAAGCTTTGCAGGATACAACATCGCATATGGGATTTGGAGTGTACGCAATCTCCTCTTTACCTCCTGGAACAAAAAGACATTTCTTTTGGATATCCGCTGAGAAGTCTGGAAAGAACGCTACACGATGGCCATCAACAGTAACATCTTTCATATACCTGGCCGCTTTCAAAATGGCATCTCTGTCACGATAATGTAGGAGCTTAACTAGTATGGTCCGCGGCTGTGACCCAGGCGGAAGTGGTCTCATGGAGACCCTGTGAGCATGTTCCACGGCATACATGGGCGTCAAAATCGCATCACCAAAAGTAGGTTTCAACGTATTCAGTCGGGGTATTACCCTCTGTGCGTTCAGGCAAACCCACCAATCGGACATTATTTTGTCGGAGTCTATTCTCCAAATCATTCGCCTTAGCTTGCAAATTCAAAATGGCGCGGTCACGCTTCAAAACATCTCTTTGCATGGGTAAAATGGCATCCTCTCTCACTAACGTGTCCCTCCACCGCCGACATCCTGTCAGACTTTCTGTAAATCATGTCGGATAAGCCCCACATCCTCACGTACACCTCCCAACTGTAGCGACATGGAGGATAGCGTGGTATTGCATTTAGTGATGGCCAAAAAAACATCAATCATGGACGGCTCACCCTTCCCCAACACAGGCAATGTTTGTATTAGGAGGTAATGATGGGCATGACAATTTTAAACATTTTCCTTATAGTTGAATGTGGCTATTAATCACTTAAATGTAAACTTACATAGAAAATATATGCGTAGGATCATTCCCTTGTTGCCTCAAATCCCACATCTTCAACTGTCCAATGGAATTAACGGTTAAGATTTCTGTAGTGCGGAGAAAAATGACTGCATGGATGGTACTACTATCTGCATCATCTGGGGGGTGGGAAAAAAATCAAGTTTATATTTACGAATTAGATCAAATATTTACATACAGTATCAAACATGTGTGTGTGTGTGTGTGTGTGTGTGTGTGTGACAGAAAATTAAATGCAGCCAAAGGGCAGCAAAGTTTCATTAGTTTATACAGCAGCACGAGCCAGCCAGGTTCTGTGCTGCAGGCAGCTTATAACTGTAGCAGGAGGCAGCACATCCTGCTATGTCTCCTAGGCTTCTGTCTCCAGTACGTAGTAATGAAATGTGATTCTACAGTGCTGGTACCCGTACTGGAGATGGAGGCCTAGGAGAGCGTAGGACAGAGCGTCTCCTACTGCGTTACGCACAGCCCGCAAGATAGGCCTGCTGTTTATAAGCTGTATAGACTAATTAAAATATATAGAAAAACCAAATAGCTTGCAAAGGCCTGTACTATAATCTTGTTTCTTCATAACTGGCAGGGCCGTCCATGTATCGATCTTGCCACCTTTACTCCATATACTTACTCTTCCCGGTCTGGTCGGGTCTTTCACCTCCTGACACCACATACAATGGCCTGACGCCGAACAAAGTGCAGAAAATGTCCTGGAGCTGAATTGTGTCAGGAGCCAGTGCTGCGGCTGGTGAAGAGGACTCGACTCAGGAGTGGTGACTGGGTAAGTATAATATGGTGTTATTTTCTGCTGGGGGTCCTGTTTTGATGCCTATCATGTGTAATATGCCCTGCTCTGTAGGAGTGACCACAGGACTTTGGATGAAATCAGCGCCATATTTTAGGCACATAAGCAATATAAAAGCCACAAGACAAGGAGGACTGTTGTGACAGTAAGACATTTAATATCTCAAATAATCTCCCAATTAAACAGTTCCAGAATTTTTTCTCTCCGAAAGGAAAAAGTCCTATTTAACTAAAGGTTAGCTTTACCAAACATACCAATCGTCCTCACTATATCTTTGCTGTCCGCTCTGAAAAGATTTATACGACCATCTTCACCAACGGAAACTATTTCAGGATTGTTGCACACTATACCAGTGCAGGGAGCTCCTGTCCCATCAGAACCAACATGGTGATGAGCATACTCCCATTTCTGCTTTTCTGACAGCGTCTTTGGAAATAGAAATCAGATTAAGTATTTTAGTATACTTTGCCAAACAGCAGTAAAAATAACAAAAAAAAAAAAAAAAAAACACACGTGGTTCATGTTTTAACCCCTTGGGGACAGTTTGCTTATTTTTTTTAAGGGTATGTTCACACGGAGTGTTTTCAGGTGTATTTTGGGGAGTTTACGCCTCAAAAAACGCTTGAAAAAAGCAGAACGCCTCCAAACATCTGCCCATTGATTTCAATGGGAAATACGGCGTTCTGTTCCGACGGGGGCGTTTTTTTTACGCCTTGTTTTCCATAAACAAGGCAGGTAAAAAGATGCCCGCGAAATAGTAGTGCATGTCACTTCTTGGGACGTTTTTGGAGCAGTTTTTCTTTGACTATAGAAAAAACAGCTCCAAAAACGGCTGTAAAAAACGCTGCGAAAAATCGTGAGTGGCTTAAAAAAACGTCTGAGAATCAGGAGCTGTTTTCCCTCGAAAACAGCTACGTATTTTCAGACGTTTCTTGCCAAGCGTGTGAACATACCCTTAATCTGACATACGTCACTTTATGTGGTAATAACGTCGAATCGCTTGGATAAGTAAAAGCATTCGAGATTCTTTTCTCATGACATTTTACTTTGTGAAAAAATTTGATCGATATATTTGATCGATATTTGTGAAAAACACCAAAATTTGGAGAAAATTCGCTTTTTTCTAAATTTAAATGTATCTGCTTGTATGACAGATAGGGATAGCACACAAAATAGTTACTAGTTTATATTTCCCATGTGTACTTTGTTTCCATTGTTTTTTGAACGTCATTTTATTTTTCTAGGACGTTACAAGGCTTAGAACTTTAGCAACAATTTCTCACATTTTCAAGAAAATGTCAAAAGGCTATTTTTACAGGTACCAGTTCAGTTCTGAAGGGTCTTTGAGGGCCTTGATATTTCATTTTTTTTGCCAAAATTCATTTGGAACACAATTTTTTCTGCAACACAGAAGGTTTTACCAGAGAAACGCAGCTCAATATTTATTGCCCAGATTCTGCAGGTTTTAGAAATATCCCACATGTGGCCCTAGTGTGATAATAAACAAACACCGGCCTCAGAACCCTAGGTGCGCGCCTCCAAGGTTTGTTGAAAAGTTGCGTGTCTATGCCGGCTGCTACCCACTGCGATCCCTGGGAGAATGAATCCTCCTCGCAGGAATAAAGTATGAAGGAAGAGGATGGATGAATAAAATGCAGTAATTTAAGGCATCGGCGCCAGGCTTGCAGGAAAGAATGGTACTTTGAAATGGCTTCTTTAAAAGGTTCTCTTTATTGGATTGACAACACGTTTTTGGACCGCACTGGTCCCTTCATCAGGTCCTGACTAAGCCATTTCAAAGTACCATTCTTTCCTACAAGCCTGGTGCCGATACCTTAAATTACAGCATTTTCATCCATCCTCTTCCTTCAGAAGCAAAGGAACACGTAGTGGATTTTCAGGCCTCCTTTTTATTAGAAATTATTTTAGGCACAATGTCAGGTTTGAAACAGACTTGTGGTACCAAAACATAGGAAAAACCCTCGGAGACACAACTTTGAAAACTACACTCCAAGGAATTCATCTAGGGGTATATATTCGTGAGCATAGTGGGGTATAGTAAGCATTTTGACCCCCCACAGTTTTTTTTGTAAAATTTCTTTGAATTAAGACTTAAAAATTGAAATCTACATTTTCTCCAATTAATGTTTTCATTTTTACAAGAAATAAAAGAGAAAAAGCACCCCAACATTTGTAAAGCAATTTCTCCCGATTACGTAAATACCATATGTGGTCATACACTTAAGTTTGAACACTCGGCAGCCGTCAGAATGGAAGGGGCACAATTTGGATTTTGGAGCTCAAGTTTTGCTGGAACGGTTTTCAGTGCCATGTCGTATTTGCCAAGCCCCTGAGGGACAAAAACAGTGGAAACCCCCCAAAAGGGACCCCATTTTGGAAACTAAAGCCCTCAAGGAGTTTATCAAGGTGTATAGTGAGCATTTAAACCCCAGAGTTTTATTGCTGAATTTAGTAGAATTAGGCAGTGAAAATGAATATCATCATTTTTTACACTAAAATATAGAATTTTTTCATTTCCATAAGGAAAAAAGAAGAAAAAGCACCCCAACATTTTTAAAGCAATTTCTCCCGTGTACGGAAATACCCCAAACGTGGTCATAAACTGCTGTTTGGACACTCGGCAGGGCTCAGAATGGCAGGAACGCCATTTGGAATGCAGATTATGCGTATTTGATTTTTGGGTGCCATGTCATATTTGCAAAACCCTGAGGCGCCAGGACAAATGACAGGGCTCAGAAGTGAAGAGCATCATGCGAATTTGAGGCCTATTTTGGTGATTTTCACAGCATTGGCCCACAATTGCAGGGCTCTGAGGTCAAATAGAAATACAAATCCCCAAGTAATAATCCCCATTTTGGAAACTACACCCAATAGGGCATATTAGGTGTGTAGTGAGCATTTTGACCCACATGTTTTTTTCTTTAGAAATGAAAGCGCAGCAGACGGTGCAAAGTAAAAATACAAATTTTGCACGGATATGCCATTTTAGTGCACAAAATGTTGCGCCCAGTTCGTGCCACTGAAGACAAATACCTCAAACTGTTAAGTGGGTTCTCCCAGGTATGGCGAGGCCATATATGTGGACGTAAACTGCCGTTTGGGCACACTGTTGGGCTCAGAAGGGAGGGAGCGCCATTTGGCTTTTGGAGTGTGGATATTGCCTGGTAGTTGCACTGTTTGGGGTTTTGCTGGTATTTCAGTTTATAATGTGGGGACGTATATAAACTGTGCAGAGTACATCAGTGTATAATAAGAGGGTATAATAATGGGGTAAATAAATAATCTGTAGATATGTGGCCGGTGTCGCATAAATGGTGCCCAATCTTATCCGCTTTCGGAACACACTACGCATTTTGTGTCGCCATATTCTGAGATGCAGAACTTCGTTATTTTTTTTCCACCGGAGCTGTGTGAGGGCTTATTTGTTGCGGGGCAATCTGTAGTTTTCATTGGTACCATTTTGGGGTAAATGCGATAGACTTTTTATTCAATTTTTGGGCAAGCAAGCTGACCAAAAGCTATCAATTCTGACAATGTAAAAAAACAAACAAAAAAATAACTGTTCACCACGGGCTATAAATGACATTTACTTTATTCTGCGGGTCGATACGATTACGGCGATACCATATGTATATAGTTTATGTTTTTCAGCGTTTGCACAATAAAGAGCATTTTTTTTTAAATACATTTTTTATGTCACCATATTCTGAGAACCATAACTTTTATATTTTATCAAAAAAAGATGTGTAAGTGCTTGTTTATTGCATGGCGGGTTGTAGTTTTTATTGATACATGCGACTTTTTGATCACTTTTTATTCTATGTTTTGTGAGGGGTGGTGACAAAAAGAAATAGCAATTCTGCAATTGTTTTGTTTATTTATTTTTGCGGTGTTCACCATGTGGGAAAAACAACAACATTAAAGCGTTTTTTGTTTTTTTTCTTATAATAAAAGAATTCTTATTCAACATTTTTATAAACTTTTTGTTTTGTCCCACTAGGGGACTTGAAGGCCTACACCTCTGATCTTTACTCTTAGGGCTTATTCTGACGAACTTGATATACGTCCGTGCAACGCGCGTGATTTTCAGGCGCCTCGCACGGACCTATGTTAGTCTATTGGCCGTGCAGACTGTCCGTGAGTTTCACGCAGCGTGTCCGCTGCGTAAAACTCACGACATGTCCTATATTTGTGCGTTGTTCGCGCATCACGCACCCATTGAAGTCAATGGGTGCGTGAAAATCACGCGCAGCACTTCCGTGTGACGAGCGTGATTCGCGCAACAGCAGTAAAACGTTTACAAACATACAAAGTGTCAAAAATCACGCAGCCACGCATCAAACGCGGCTGACACACGGGAGCTGTTAAGTACCTTTTGCGCGCGCAAAAGGCCACGTTTTTGCACGCGCAAAATGCACACGCTCGTGTAAATCCGGCCGAATACACTGCACTACCCACATAGTGCAATGCGTTAGAGCTGTCAGTTATCCACTGACAGCATTCCTAATGTGCTTCTGTACATGGCAGACCAGGAGGCCATTGTTAGGCCTCCAATTGCCATAGCAACGATCGGCAATCCTGTGATAACATCGCAGCCGATCTGCTTCAAACAACTAAGATGCCGCGATCGCTTTTGTTCGTGGCATCTAAGAGGTTTATGGCAGGGATCGGCGCTTGCTCCGTTCCCTGCAGTTATAGCAGGGTGTCAGCTGTAACATACAGCTGACACCCACGGCTGATGTTGCAGGCTCAGGTTCTGAGCCTGTGCCATCTGGTTTCTGGGGCAGGTAGCCTTTTAGGCCTTGCCTCTGAGCAGGACCTAACAGGCTTCCGTACTTGGCAGACAGGAGGCCATAGTTAGCTGCTTTGGCAGACCGGAGGCCTATCAGAACCCCACGATTGCATCGCATCACAGGGTCTCCGATCTGCTGGTAAACCCCATAGATACAGCGCTCGGTTTTGAGCACTGCATTTAAGTTGTTCATTGGCCGGATTAGAGGCTAGCTCTGGTCCTGGCCATGCAGCAGGGAGTCAGCTGTAATATACAGCTGACCTCCGCTGGCGATGGTGCGGGCTCAGCTTCTGAGCCCGCATCAGCAACACAACGTACTTAAGACCTTGGCAACAGCAACGCAATAGTATGTTTTATGTCGCCAAGGGGTTAATGTTAACACTGGAACATTATGGTGTTCCACCAAAGGGAAAGATCACAAGCTTATCAATATTATTAAACGCGGCTACCTGATTGCCTTGATGGTGACGAAAGATGGTTACTCTCCCTGTTGATGAGGCAGTTACAAATCTCTCTTGATCTAAAAACTAAATAAATAAAATGTACAGGTTATCAATCAACGAGACCATTTTTGTAAATACCTTTTTAAACATGACAAAACATTTATTTTTGTCTAGAATAGTTTAACCACTTCGGGGCACCAAGATGTAGATCGATGATTGCAATGAGGCTCCATGATGTAGTTAGAGTATGTTCACACGCAGTGGTTTCAGACGTAATTCGGGTCGTTTACGCCTCGAATTACGCCTGAAAAAACGGCACCATTACGCCTCAAACATCTGCCCAGTGCTTGCAACGGGATTTACGGTGTTCTGTTCCCACGAGGCTCAATTTTACGCGTCGCTGTCAAAATACGGTGCGTAAAAGGACGCCTGCGAAAAAGTGCAGGAGACTTCTTGGGCCGTTTTTGGAGCCGTTTTTCATTGACTCCAGTGAAAAACAGCTCCAATAACTGCCATAAAATACGCCGCGAAACACGCAAGTTTTTACAAAAAAAGTCTGAAAATCAGGAGCTGTTTTTGCTTGTAAACAGCTCCGTATTTTCAGACGTATTTTGCCAAGCGTGTGAACATACCCTAACATCAGGAAGATCACAGAACCTGTGCTCCTGATATAACGGACGTGCACTTTTTGAAGAATGGTTACACTAAAGGCAGCATATCATCAGGAAGCACAATACCATATAACTACACATAACATAATAAAAATTGTCCATTTGTAGTCAGTCTGTGCTCCAATTGTGAGAAATTTAAATGTCAGGTGGTTTATCTTCGTAAAGGTGAAAAAAGTCTGCCATGAAAGAGTCTGTGAGCCCCGCTACACCTGCCCACACGGAGTGATTGACAGCTTTTCTTGTATGAGTTTGCATACAGGGAGAGCGGTCAGTCACTCTGAGGGGGGGGGGGGGGGGGGGTTGAGGAGGAGGACGGCATTTCAACATCTTCTTACATTAACACTAAATGAAATCAAAAAAACTCTACATCCCCAAGCAGATAGGGTAGCACAGGAGACACCATGCTGTATTTTAACTCTACTTGTGAGCCTTATATTTCTCTCAAAAACAGGATTGGATCCTGTCCGGGGAGAATAGTCCTAAAACAACATCCGGAAAGATGTTCTTGAATCTACCCGATTGCCTCCAAAATATTTTTCGGTGCTTAAAGAGGCTCTGTCACCACTTTATAAGTGCCCTATCTTCTACATAATGTGATTGGCGCTGTAATGTAGATTACAGCAGTGTTTTTTATTTAGAAAAACGATAAATTTTGACGGAGTTATGACCTATTTTAGATTTATGCGAATGACTTTCTTAATGCCCAACTGGGCGTATTTTTACTTTTTGACCAAGTGGGCGTTTTGGAGAGAAGTGTATGACGCTGACCAATCAGCGTCATACACTGCTCTCCATTCCTCTCCACACCTCTGATGTCTGTCTGGTGAGTTCAGGGGAGGGTGAGAGCACTATAGCTGCCAATACCTTGTATTTCTGTGTCTGACATTGTTATGGGGTACTCCGGCTGGCATTGTATTGGGGCACTGTGGTACCCCATGGTCTCAATATTACCCAGGAAATGTACAGTTAAAGGCAAAACCTTTTTTTCTCCTCTTATCCTACAATTTATGGGTGCGTCTTATGGTCCGGAGAGCCTATAGTCGGAATAATACGGTATAGATTAACCAATCTCATGTAGGATGTTTATATTGTGGAATTTCGGTAACATAATCCAAACCGAAATTCCACCACAAATTACAGTACAATATATATGAATGGGGATTTAACAAACCTTATTCACTTAGTTTAAAAAAAATCTGTAGAGTATTCTAGACATTATGCCCTATATATTGCTGAAATAAAATGGATTGTCACCTCGCGTTTATTGCAATGCGACAAGGGAAAATATAAGGCTGTATCTGCCCCAAAATCCATAACAAAACCCGCACACATGCTGTAAGCTTGTTTACCAGCGTAATATTTATGCAACATTTGAACCCAGCCTTAGGGAGAATTCAAACGAACGTGGAAAACGGACTTGAAAAACTTCAGTTTTTCATGTCCGAGTTGCCCCGTGCGTGTCCTGTTTTCACGGATCTCCATAGACTTGTCTATTAAGGGATCCGTGAAAACGGAACAAAATAGGACATGTTCTGTATTTTAACGGACCCGTCACATGGTCCGACAAAACATTGTTTTAACGGCTGTCACACAGACTAATACCACGCTCGTCTGAATTCGGCCTTAGCGAAGAAAAAGCAGGGCCAAAGGGTTCAGATCACTGGGAGGAAAACTGAGTCCCTCTCAGTCAATTTGTATACAGGGCACACGTACAATTATCTAATCAACTCAGATTTCCCATTTGAAGTCTACATTTTATTGGCATGAGACAAAAATACCTGCAAGTCCATCACATCTCCTTTATGTTTGATATCACACAACAGCTTAGGTTCAGCTAGGTAATCCTCCTCCATATTGATTGTGCCAAAGTCTCCAGTAGACCACATAGATACTTTGTTTTCCTACAAAATGAAAAAGGCTCAGAATATATTAAAGGGCTTTTTTGACCATTAACATTTACAACATAACAATAACTGGCGTGATAAGTGTCTGAAAGGTGGGGGGATACACAAGGCGAAACCCCGGCTATAAGACATTTATGGTGTATCTTACAGAACATTGGTGTCACAGGACATGAAGAGAATGTGAACTCGTCTTCCTTTTAAAGGGAATGTGTCGCTAGAAAAATATATATATTTTTTTTAGTTAAACTGTTAGTCAATAAATTATTACACATTGCTCCAATTTTTTTCACAAGTCAGGAAATATTATAAATTAGATTCTAATTTATTACATTTCCATGTGCTCGTCACTAGAGGGAGCAATTCCCAAAATTGCAGCATTGCAATGTGGTAAGGCAACCTCATTGCTTTATGCTGCAAATTTGGTGTAGACACACTCGCTCTAGTGTACTCAAACAATCCCCCCTCCTTTATCCTGGCTAGTGCCAGGAAAAAGGAGGGGGTTGAATGTTCAAACCTCCTACACTGTGTGCCGCCATTTTTTGAGCGAATGCACAGTGTAGTAGGATTAGATACAGTGTAATCACACAGTATAACACGAACATACACAAACATAACTTACCTGCTCCTGCCACCGCCGCCGCTCCCTCCACTCCTAGTCCTTGCTGCTGAACATATGGACGGAAGCCGCGACCGGAAGTAGTCACCTCACTGTCCGGCCGCGGCTTCCGGTCCACATGGAAATGGCGCCGGATGTCGCTCGGCCGAAAACCTTCCTTTAGGACTGTGTGGGAGCGGCGCATGCGCCGCTCCCACACAGACGGCGTACGCTATAATGAATGGAACGGCTCCCGTTCGCATTCTCTATGGGGATGTATGTGTCGTATTCCATCTCTGTATGTGTCGTTAATCGACACATACAGAGATGAAAAAAAAATGGCAGCCCCCATAGAGAAGTAAAAGAAAGAAAAAAAACAAATAAATACAATTTATTTTAATAACATACTAAAAGCAAAAACATAAAGAAAAAAATTTCCGCAACACCTGTCCTTTAAGGCTATATTCACACAAGCGTGTCTGATTTGCGTGCGCAGAAAACCGACCGTATTTCCAGCGTGATTGTACACAGTGTGATTGTTACAGTGTGACTGTGCAGTGAAAG